>NC_138973.1:118137500-119412500 GCF_055761805.1 Camellia sinensis
ATAAAATGCTAAAGATTATTACCAGCACCAGTAGTTGTAATAGCGGTAGTTGGAGTGCTAGGACCGGTGCGATGTTTAGTAGCTCAACTTTTCCTCATAGCCTCCTTTTGTGTTGGCTTAGCAACAACAACCTCCTCCTTTGAGATCTTTTGCTGCCTTTTCTTCTCTAAACTGTGGAAGACTATCATCTCTTTAGCTTGCTCCTTCTCTATTGCCTTGGTAGCTGCTTCATGAGAAAAATCCACAACGACTTTGGTAGTGGGGGAGGCTGGCCTCTTCTTCTTTTTTAGAGGAGATTCTTCTTTTTCTTTCTCCTTTGCCTCCGAGGGAACCTTTGGTGCCTCTTCCATCGGCTCAAGCCTGAGTTGGGCCTTTCTTTTCTTGAAAACCTAATGTTTGCCCTTTAGCGTTTCCAAGGCTTGTGCTCTCTGAGGCAAAGTCTCCTTTGAAGCTCCTATAACAGTAAAAGAAACACTGAGTAAAAGAACAATATAGAAGAGAGGAAAGAATAGACAAAAGAAGGGATAAAGCCTGCACCTTTCTTAAAAGAAGCCCTGATAATTTTGGGTGAGGAGGTTGAAGTAGCAGGGGTTGAGGGAGTAAAGGTGGAAGCCATGGTGATGCCAGTTTCCTTGGTTGTAGTTTTCCCACATTGGGATGTCACATTCAGCTGCTTTAGTAAGTCCAAAGTGGAAGTGGCAAGATGCACCTCCATATTGGCTGTCCACCAGTCTTGGAATCTTTTCATGACCCCACTGTGATTGGTGAAAGGTACGACTTCAAAGTTGGAAAAATCATGGACAACTTTAGTTACGACCTCATCCAACCTGGATTTTGACACTTTCAAATTTTTGGAATCGAGCTTAGAATTGACAAGGCTATAGAGAAGGATAGGGATCCCCTGAGTAAGCCCAAATTGTGTTGCAAATTGGGAGTGGTAGTATACCTCAGAAATGCATTTGTAGGTTCTGGGGTTTAGAGTGACATTAAAATGATCCATTGGAACCAAAATTGAGGCCCACATTTCTTTATGCATAGGCCTAGAGCAGGTGGTATCCATCAAAAGGACTCTCAACCAAGCTGGCCCGGTATTAGCCTCGAAAGGACAAAAAAAGGAAGGGAGAACGGAAGTTAAAAGTTGATGGAAGAAAAGTAGTAGGCGAAATTGGAAAGGTATAACGAGACTCTGGCATACTTTTCCCCATAGGTGGTGGGCTCTTGCACCAGGAATTTTAGGCAAGAGGAGTGAAAGTCAGTAAAGTAGGCAAAAAGCCAAAGTTGAAGTACCCAAATTGGACCTCCTTGATTAGGCTCTAGAGGCCTCTCATAAAATTGAGAACAAACCCTATAGACATGGGCAAGAACATAAGGGGCCAGGGCTATCCTCTTCTTCGAAGCCAGAGCCTTGGCAAGGGGAACAAATTCGAGCATTATCTTTTGAGAGGAGGAACAAAAAAGAAATTTATAAAGTCAATAAAGGATAAATGAAAAGAGCTCTCAGTCGGTCACAAGACTTTCTCTTTTGTTCTTAGCAGCTACAAAGTCACTATTGGAAGAATTCGAAGAAGGAACAGAAAAGGAAACCTTAAGGGCTAGCTAGTCAGGACCGAAGGGATCACCGATGGGTGAAAGCCTTAAAAGATGGCACATATCAAGAACGGTGGGGGCCGTCATACCACACTAGAATTGAAAGAAGTTAAAAGAAGGGTTCCAAAAATAGAGAGTAGCTGGTATAAGATAGGGATCCTCAGGAATTATAAACCTAGAGAGTCAGAGGGCATCAAGGATGTAGAGGTCTTCTAGGTCTTGTTCTCTAGCCTCTATGACTTGATCATACCATTCCTCTCATTCTGTCTTCAACGTGGGCTAGCAATGATGAGGTCGAGTTGCTTTCCAACCCTTAGTTGAGCTTTCCTTCGTAAAGGAGGTAGTGATCCTCTAAGGATAGGTATATGGGAGGAAGTGCAGTAGAAGCATCCTTAAAAATGGGGCCAAGAACATATTCCCCTTGTAAATGATGGCAAGGGACAAAGATCCTTCCATCAATCGCACTTTGACCCTTTAGTGGTCCGTACTTGGCTATTTCTTCATTTATACATCTCCTCAAAGGCACTAAGGGATGTAAACATTCAACAACTGGCAGCTTCATGGAAGAAGAAGCAAACGTTGGTAAGGGATTGAAAGAAGAGTGAGAAAAATGAGAAGGGAAGAGTGAGAACTGGAGTAAGTAACAATAGGAGCAAGAGTTATAAATGGATGAGTGAATAGGTGAGATCGTGAAAAATTGAGGCTTTATACCTTTTGTCTAAGTTGTCTATTTATCCTAACGAGTCAAATAGGCCCGAGCTATTTGTGTTTTCATTTTGACCCTTGTGAGGTTAAGGCCTTTATTTTAAAAGTCATGAAAACACATTGTGGACCTCCTATCAAGAAAACTTCCTTCAAAGCAACATCTTGTTACCTTCTAAGAAAAGAAAATATGCTTTGAAATGCTTGACATTATTTCGAAATGGTTGGTTTGTTTCGAAGCCAGTTTAGAATGTAAAACTTATATTTTAACCAATATGGAGTTTGGATTTGTTTAACACTTAGAAGGCCTTGAAGGTACATTCTTCGACTTTTCACCAAGAAGATCTTCTTCGAAGGAATATTTTATTACCTTTTGAGGAAAGAAAGTGCGCTTTGAAGTACTTGGCTTGGCTTCGAAATGAATGGGTTACTTTAAAGCTAGTATTTTTTGTTAACAAATTTTAATATTAAAGGCTGGTATATTAACAAATACAAACCATGAAATTGGCAAAACAAAAACCCATGTTTTAATTTCAGAGATTTTGAAAGAAAGTGTGCTTGGAAATACTTGGCTTGGCTTAAAAATGAATGGGTTACTTTGAAGCCAGTATTTGCTGATTTGTTAATAAGTTTTAATATTAAAGGCTGGTATATTAGCAAATACAAACCATGAAATTGGCAAAAGAGAAGCCTATGTTTTAATTTCAGAGGTTTTGAAAGCACATTCATGGACTTTCTACCAAGTAGAGTCCCTTCGAAGAAATAGTTTACTACCTTTTGAGAAAGGAAATTATGCTTCGAAACACATAACCAGGCTTCGAAATAGATGGGTCACTTCGAAACTGGTATTTGCTAAGTATGTGAACAAGTTTAAGAACAAAGACATGTATATTGACAAATATAAACCATGCAATTGAAACAAAGAAACCCATATTTTATTAACATAAACGTTTATATTGAGAGGGCCTATTTGGCTACATTCTCAATTTCGTAAAAAATAAGGAATGGGCAGGGTTATAAGGTCATGGAATTTAGTCAAGCAAAATTCAATAAATACATGTTCCTTTTCTAACCTTTCCTCTATCCTATCTAAATGAGGCTTCTCTAACTGGTGTGCCCTTATTTGGTGGAAAAGCTGTTGGACCCTCATTTCAAATTTTGTTTATGTCAGGGCCTTCTCAACTTCATCCACCTCATCCATATCGGTATCCTCCCTGCATGCTGGGTCATTATTCTTGAAGTCTTCATATTCTTCAAGGAGATTCTCTACTTCGTATTGGGTTTGAATACGAGTGGCAGAGATCTCGTCCAAAGATTTATTGGTGGACAAGGCATTCTTATTCCAGTTGAGCAAAAGAGGGAGTCGGTCTAGGAAGGTATAGAGTTCTGCCTGGGGCATTGAATTAAGGATGTTGCTTCAGGAGACTATGTCACAAGCCCATATAAAGTTTTTGTGGGGGGGGGGGGGGTGTCACTTCAAAGCACTTCGAAGTATAAGTGGGAGAAGGCAACAAGTAAAATTTGGGCCTTATACTGCTAGTAGGCACTAGAGGGAGTTGGGGCCTGATAAGGGTTGACATGCCGGTCCTCAAAAAGAGTGAGCTTCGGCTCCCCAATCTGGTTAGGATTAGGAGGAAGGGGAGTAGGAGGAAGGGGAGGAGTAGTTGGGTGCCCTCCAAAAGAAGGTGGAAACTAAGGCTCATGCACATACTCTAGCCAATCAAAAGAGCAAAGTTTTGCTTTCTTGGCCAAGTAGGAGGATAAGGGCTTCTGCACTATTTTGGTCGGCAAGGTAGACGTATACCATGCCGAAAGCAAATTCTCTTCGAGGCAATGGAGGCAGTCAAATGATACATAGGAATATACAACGAAGCTGCGCGAAGAAGGAGGAACCAAAGTAGGGTTATCAAATTGAACAAGTCTGGGGTGAATTTGCTCCTTTGTCTGAGGTTGGGTTGGTTTTGGCCAGGCATTCCAACCAGTGGTCTTGGTAGAAGAGGAGGCAGCCTTATCCCACTCAGAGAGCTTTGGAGCAAATGAAAAGCTTTTGAGATCCATTTGTGCAAGTTTTTGTTCTAAAGGTGCATATTCGACAAAGCCTCCATAACTTGTATAAATGGAAGAGGGTAAATATGGCTAATAAATACATAAGACTTCTTTCGACGTTGGCCATCATTGTCCAAAACCTCTTTGTATACTTGATCAACAAAGGAAAAGGTTTGATTGGCTATCAAAGATGTATCAGTCCCTTCGCTTACACAGGTAGTGGAGGTAAGGTTCAAACAGAGGAGAAAGTTTAGTGTTTTAAACATTGCTTGAAGATGGTTGTACTTTCAGAACAATTAATTACCATGCATGTCCTAGAACGTAGGTCGAAGTGCATCGATCCACTAATATTACCAAGTATTGGTTATATTAGTGCGGGGTAATATTGGCCATGTATCTTGTATAAGCCAATCGCAGCCTGACACGTGGTTCATAAGGGGTAATTCGGGGAGTCAGTGAAGGTTTCCAATCATCAACAGACATGTGGCAACTTGTATCAATGGCAATGGATCTGTGAAACACTGGAATTGTCAAGATGTGCAGGGTGATGTGTCCAAACGGTTGCTTATAATTTAAATTCAAATTTAGTAGGGAAGCCCAACCACAAGAGTAATTTAACGGAAGCAAACTATTTAAAGCCATGACCGATGATCATGGAGATTACTTCGACAGTTATCAACCACTTTGATGGTTAACAGCCACTTCGACGGTTATCATCAGAGCCTATAAATAGAGAATGTTGATAGTGAAGGCCCCTAGAACCAGATTCAGAAACAAATTTATTTACTTTATATTTTTCTTTCTAGTTCTTTATTTTTCGATCCTTTACTTTCCTGCATTGCATTTCAAATTACTAGGAGTAGTTCTAAGTTAGTCTACTGCTGTAACTCCCTTCAAAGCTGTGAAAGTGCGAAGGTACAATTGTAAACTCTTAGTTACTTAATGAAATTTGATTTCTGATGCTGTTTCTCCCTCTTTCTTTTATTTTTTGTGATTCGTGTTCTGAATTTTCTCCTAAAAGCAAGCCACTAGTAAAAGTCCTCTTCATTGAGGCTGAAAGAATTTTGAAGCAATCGTTTGGTAATTGGTTGGCATTTAATATTTCTGTAAGGATTTATTGATCCTTGCTGGTACTCTCAAATTACATTTCCAACTTTCGAAAACCAAAAAAGCTAACAAAAATGGAGCTATTGACACTTAACTAGAAATAAAAAAAATTAACTGTTATAATTTAATGTGTTGAATCTAAAGTAAAATGTAGTGAAAAATGTTAGAGGTGTAAAATATAATTTATCCTAAAATAAAAAATGTTGTGATCATTGTTTTGATAAGTGATATTAGTGGTGAAATTGTTTAAGGTTAACTTGGATTGAACCAATTTACAATTTTTTTAACTTCTTTTCTCAACCCTACTGAATAAATCATAATAGCTAAATCCATCCTCACAACTTGAAAATAAAACTCCATCACTAATCAACGCCACGATAGTTTTTGGGTGAATAAACAGACAACACAATGATCTTGCTTGTGTTGAGCTCAAAATGTTTGGAAGGGTTAATATTACCCCCCCCCCAAAAAAAATACAAAAAATAAAAAAATTCAAGATTTCACGTGTTTTTAATTTAAATTTCAGTATTTTAATTTTGACAAATTAAATCTTATAGTTCCATCCGTATTTTAATGTACTTCCTCCATCTATCTCTATTTGTGTAAGGTAACGAAGAATTGTTTTGGGATTTAAAGTGAAAAACACTAGGGTTTAAATTGAAAAACACGTGAAACCTTGCAATTTTTTTGTGTAATTAACCCTAATATTTAATATTTTTCTTTTTGTGTATATATAACTTACGTTTCTTATTGTATATGTACAAGTGTATCTGTATATATAGTGAAAAGTTTTTATTCAAATTTTGATTATTTCGATGATACAATTTTGATTTTGTCCCTAATTTTGATGACTAAAAATAACATTAATCCATTAAAACACTGATTAATGTCTCTTACATTTCAGGTTGCCCATCTTACATAGCCATCAAAGTTAGGGACAAAATTAAAATTTTATCATCGGAAGAGTCAAAATTTAAATAAATTTTTTTTCTCTATATATACAAGCATAGTCATCAAAATTAGGCGAAATCAAATTCTATCATTGGAAAAGTCAAAATTTACACACAAAAATTTCGTCATATATACAAGCACACATGTACATATACAATAAGATATGTAATTTATATAGACACAAAAAAAAAAAAGAACCACTAAATATTAGGATTATTTACAAAAAAAACTCCTAAGATTTCATTCATTTTTCACTTTAAACCTCAGTATTTTTCACTTTAAACCCTAAAATGATTCTTCATTACCTTACATGGACGGAGACGGGGGAAGGGGGTATATTAAAACACGGATGAAACTCTAGGATTTAATTTATTGAAATTGAAACATTGAGATTTAAAGTAAAAAACGCGCAAAACCTTAATTTTTTTTTATTTTTTTATTTTTTTGTAATTAACCCTTTGTAAAGTATTCCCCATTTATTGACAAAAAATAAATTAGATTAATAACATGCATACAACCTGAAAAACTATACAAAATTTGTAAATGATATTATTATATTGGGACTTACCATTTTAAAATAAGGTGTGTATTAAAATGAAATTTAATCATAGAAATGACAAGGTCACATCATTCTAAAAAAAAAATTCTATATAAAAATTATATAAGAATAGTACATTCAATAAATAAAATTGTAATGTTTTAATTTTTAAGAAAAAACTACCATCCATATATGTATTAACAAAGAATTTATAATAAGCAAATTGAAATAGTCCCTCTAAATGTCACCTTCCGTGCATTGTATATTAAATATTAGTGGATTTTTTTTTTAGGGTCCCTGGTATTAAAATTTTATAGCACAACAGACATCTAATATTTCCATAATGTTTAAGGTCCCCCAAATCAATCCAAAGAAATTTCAATCCAAACCAGAGAAAATCTCTGGACTAAACCAGAGAAAATTCAGTTCAAACTAGAGAGAGAAGATCATTCCAGTCCCAAAGAGCAAAGAATGGATCTCTCACCACGCTGTCTCGAAACTTCAACAAGGACAACCTTGCATATTCAATCAAGCCTATTATTAAACTCTTCAAATTAGAGAATAAGGAGACATTCAGAGTGAGCGAGAAACAGAGACTCAAGCTCTGAAGAAACACGAGTAGAATCACTAAGATCGTCGCCACGAAAAGCTTGAATCTCCTTCGCTTGGTCATCAGTGAAAACAATTTCGTCCCTGTAGTCCAATCAATCAAAGTAGTCCAAACCAGAGAATTTCTCTTGACCAACCCAGAGAAAGTTTAGTTCAAACAATAAAATTTCTCTGGACCAACCCAGAGAAATTTTAGTTCAAACCAGAGAGAGAAGATCATTCCAGTCCGAGAGAGCACCGAATGGATCTCTCACCAAGCTATCTCGAAACTTCAACAAGTCCAAACTTGCGTATTCAATCAAGCTTATTATTAAACTCTTCAAATTAGAGAACAAAGAGACAGTCAGAATGAGTGAGAACCAGAGACTCAGGCTCTGAAGAAACACGAGTATTACCGCTAAGATCATCGCCATGAAAAGCTTGAATCTCCATCACTTGGTGTAGCCCTAATTTTTTGCGCCCCCTTTCGGAAGGCGATTAAGCCCTACAATTCAGACACCTGTGGTGCTAAATCTAATTCCACAAGTGCACTGCGAAATAGAAAACACAAGGAGTCCAAATCCGGCAAATCGTTTTGAAAAATTGATTTTAAATCAAATTGCCAAAATTGGACTGCTTTGCTAGATACATAGTCGCCATCTAAATATTATTTGAGAAATTTAGGAAACCCAAGACTCATACCAAAGGCCGTGGTCCATCATCACCAAAGCTGTCTCGGCTCGGGAACTTTAGTACGAAGGGGGAAGGTCATGAATTGAGCACCCCACTCGCCCGATCAAAGATCGGCCACTACTATTCATGATATGATTCTTATCAACATTATATGCTCTTGTCCAATTATTAGCTATTTTTACTATGTGAGGCACACAAGATATAGACTAGTTCGCAAGAATTGGAACACTCGATCACATGTTCGAAAAGTTTTGAAAGATGCCACTTCAAAGTGGGCTTACATTTACATCAATCGAGTTATTCCAACTCAAGCTAAAAGCCTCTATCCACAGGCATTCAAACAGTTTATCACTTAAGCACACAGCCTCATGGTAAGTTTGCTAGTCATGGCGGTCACTCACACTCATGCAAGTATGCTAAAATACTAAAAACTGACCTAGTACTCCAAGCTAAGACAAAACAAAAGAGTTAGAAAAATATGTATGATACCTAACTACACAAGATGGCTAATGCAACACATGCAATAATGCAACTAAAGTAGGCTCGGCTACTTAACATGGTATTTTGCAACAATTTCATCGCATGCGTTTTAAACACGTATTTAAAGAAGTATTTAACAACGATACAAGTTTAAATGATGAACCGAGTCTCGGCGCATGCAATACAAATGTACGGATGCAAACATGCGATATGCTAATTGAAACGTGATGCCCCTAATCTAACCATTAAAGTGGATAAATAAAAGGGAAAAAGACGTGCGATTGGAAGACATACACATTATTAAAACATTGTGCCCTCACGAAGGAGGGTCCGAATGAATAAACTAGCTAAGCTAAACTACTTAACTAATTATTACAAATCAAACGAATAAATAATTAACTACTCAAAGCTAATTACTACAACACAATTAAATAATTTACTAATATAAGCTAATTAATTAATCACAAAACAAACTAATTAGCTACAACTAATTATTTATAACGGGCAGCTATGCTAAGTACTTAAAACAAGCTCGGAATGTCAAGGATGATCATGCACGTGCTCGGTTTCCACCCGAAAAGCCACTCTCATGCTTCTGAATGCCTCTTTTTGCATAGTTGAATACCAACACTGTTGCCCACTCCCAGAACAGCTTTGCTTTACCTCAGAAACACATTGCTCAATTTTACAGTGGCCGGCCGGCCATTGGTGAAGGCTGCTGGCCACCAGTGGTAGCCGGCCGACCACCAAACGTAGCCTACCGGCCACTGCTGCACAGATTCATCTTGCTGCAATACAGGACAAACATAGCATATACAGGATATTTTAAGGGTTTGTTTGTACTGTGTATCCCTCCTGATCATCAAAACATCTCAAATGAGTGATACACTTAGCTCTTAAACCATTAATCAAGCAATTTCATTGCATGATGGCCAAAGAACCAAGATGTACAAGTTCAATAAATGCACAAACAGGACCCACAACCTTCACCCTGTCATGCATGATCAAGGCCAATGGTGACCTTAGAAAACTTGGCACATTTCATCACTTTGAGTATGAAATGCCCTAATTTTCCTTGTGTTCAAATTAGCGTGCGATTTGAACACACCAAAACACAACAAATTCTTAACTTGCACAATTTTAGTTTCCACTTTTATTTACCCATTTTAACTTACCAACCATTCTTTAACCAATTAAGTCCATTGGTGAGAAGTCGTCTAAAGAGAAGGAAGTGTCAAACAAGGGGTAGTGTAAGGCAAGAGAGAAGTGTCATGTTGTTGATAATGAACCCCCAAAAAAGGATTAAACCATTAAGCATGGACCTCAATCTCAACCTTACACAGTCCCAAGGTTGAACCAACCCTCAATGCAAATGAAAAGTCAAGAAATGAAGGAGGTTACAAAGATTATGCTTGCTAAAATTAAGTGAGAAAAGCGCTAAAACATGCAATCAACTCAAACAAGTGGTGTCTAAAGGCCGAAAACACCAAACTTGTGAGGACACTTACACTACAACCATGCAAAAAAAGACTCAAATGCAACAAACAGCCCAAAACAAAGGCAAAATAGTCTAAAATAGAGGTTAAAACATGCTGGAATTAAGCTGCAAAAGGATAGAAAAATAAGCCAACACATAGAGCTAACTAGGCTAGCAAACAAGACACAAGGAGGGGAGGCTAACCCCTTCAAATTTGGACTTCAAAACATGATTTTAGCCACTGAAAAAGATCTGAAAATCAGTGTTTAAAAGCTTGGAAAAAGATAGTGAAAGGATGGGAAATACAAGGGCAAAGTCCTCCAAAACAAGGTACAAAGAAGGGCTCTTAACCCCTCAACCTGTAATGGCCTTAAATCCAACCTTTAGCCCAAAAAACACAGAGTTTTGACAGCCCAAAACATTTGAAAAATAGTAGGAAAAAGAGTAGAGAAAGCAAAGCTACAAATTAAGACTTATACCTTTGAAGAGAAGAACAACTCCAACCAACACGACCAAACAAATAACACCCTCAAAAGCTCAAACCAAGCTCAAAAACACCTCAGCTCAAAGATGGTGAGATTTGGTTAAGGGTGTATAGGCAAATGTTAAGGAATTGTAGGCTAAAGTGTAGAGAATTTGTAGAGAGGAAAATTTTTGATATCCAAAATTTTCTAGCCCTAAACATGAGAGAGGGACCTCCTATATATAGAAAACATGAAATTCCCTCAAGGAGATCTAGCCCTACACGTGGGGATAGATGTATGCATCTGTGCAAACAACTGGCACAGCTGGCATAAAATATCTGCAAAAGTGACTGGTAGTCGGCCGGCTATCAGTGGTGGCTCGCCGGCCGGCCATCACAGGTGGCCGGCAAGCCACATCAGTGGCCAGGAGCCCCAAAATGATGGTCAGTAGCCTCAAAAGGTGGCTGGCAGGCCACCAAAAACTACAGGCTTGAAGAACCAAGGCTTGGTCCAAAACTGAGGTAATAAGAGTACAACGTTTGAAAGGCTCAAAGTTGTGGCGTTCCGCTGAGGACTTCGAGCACTGGGTGAGCAAATAAACTCATCATCGGGTGTGCATGCGAGGACGTCCAAGTCGTAAGGGCCATAAAAAATGGGGTGTCTACAGTTACCCCTCTTTGACAGAACTCGGAGTCATGAAATGGCATGAGTGAATGTCAAAGCCCGAAGATGACCCATTTTGTCAAGGCTGTAAGACTTGGACAAACAATCAAGACAGAAATAAATGGTTGTGCCTACTGGCTGCCTATGTATTCCTTTGCAAGGAATCAAACCAGTGTAGTTCTATGGCAAGATGCAAATGATATGCACAATGCAACTTTGAAAGCTACACGAACACGCTTCGCAAAGCCGACTAGTTTGAAAACTCATGATCATGTGAGATGATGTAATAAGTAATAATGCAAGAAATAAGCGAGAACAACATATGAAAGATATGAATGAGCAGCTTCAAACTTAAAACCAACAGAAGTTCCAACACAAGTCATATGTGAAAAGAACTACAACACATTCAAATTAGGCCACATCATGAGGCGAGGAAGGAAAACACCGCTTAAGGTCGAGCTTCATGCGTCCATGAGAAAAGAGAAACCGCTTGAGGCCATGTTTCACATGTCTCGAGATAAAAATAGAACCACTCCAAGTCGCGTTTCACGCGTCCTGAGAAAAGGAAACAACCACTTGGGGCCACATTTCACGCGCCCTGAGATAAAACCCGCCAGGTCCGTGCATCACACGTATTCAGATACAAAAACTACTCGAGATTGCGTTTCACGTGTCCTGAGATGAAACACCCCCAGAGCCGCGCGTCACGCGTCCTGAGATATAAAAATTGCTCGGGATCGCGTTTTACGCGTGCCGAGATGAAACCCACCTAGAGCCATGCATCTTGTGTCCTGAGATACTCTAATCAAGCTAAAATCGTGAGAAGAGGAGAAAAGTTGCCCGAGCTCACGTTTTACGCGTCCCGAGATGAAACTTGCCCAGAGCCGCGCGTCACACGTCCTGAGGAATTCTAATCATGTTAAAATCATGAGAAGAGGAGAAAAGTCGCTCGGGCTTGCATTTCACGCATCCCAAGATAAAACCTACCCAGAGCTGCACGTCACGCATCCTAAGATAGAAAAAGAGAGGCGTGCGATAGATGCACAAAGTGAACAAGTGTGACAGATGCACAAAATGATTAAGTGCGATAGATGCACAAAGTGATTTTATCTGGATTTCATTCGAATGAACTGTATATACAGTATCAATAATGAATGCTTAGCTAACATGAACAATGTGCGATACAGTGATAATGCATATTCTATGCAAGATAAACAACCGAGATATGAAATTAAGTGAAGGCAAGTTCTACGCAAGGCATTGCCAACACATTCTATGCATGAAATAAGAACAAGCGTATATTCTTCGTGTGAATCATAAATGATGCAAGACACGCATGCAACATACGTAATGTGAAATGATGCATAATCTATGCAACAAAAGAGAACGAAAAGACAATGAAAGCATAAAACGAACAAAAGTGACATTCGATGGCACCTTTCGATTTACCTCACGGAGGAATTAAGAAGGATACACCTCGTCTATATTGACAAGTGATGAACATCATGCACCAAAAGCACAATTTTGAGCTTCCGTAGAAACAATCTGGACCCAGTAGTGATCTTTCTTTTCACTTCTTGGGAACCAAAGACACAAAACAGCATCAAGGCACAAAGGGAGGCCATCGGCCATCTGCCGGCCATTAATGGCAGTCCGGGGCAAAAATAACTTTTCATGCACGGGTCTTTAAGTATACATTGCAACACTTCATTTCCTTACTTCTCTAAGGCCGAAATCCTTCCCACTCTCTCTAGACACTTCTTCTCCCTAGATTTGCTCTTTCTATGCATTTTCCAACGCCCCAAACAAACTTTATTCGCTAAACCCTCTTGATCGTCTTCACTTTGAACCGATTGGAATTTGATTTTGACACACTTTCCCTTACTTTCACCCTCCTAGGCTCGTTTTCCTCGAGATTCTCTCGAGTTCTGTGCACTTTTCCGGCCTTTGACTTTTCCTTCCATTTTCTCTCTCCTAGGGTTGACTTTTTCCAAGTTTACCCTCTTTTCTTCATTTTTCTTCATTTCTCAGCTACTTTTCACCTATTTGTCAAATGGCTAATGATCCGCCACATAACGAGGCCCCTGCTGAGGTTACCCCCACATTTCCACATGTTCCCAAGATGGGTGAGCCGGTCATTGCCGAGGCGGTTGGAGGCGTCGAGGCCGATATTGAGGCAAAGTTTGAGCCTGAGCTCGAGCCAGAGCCACTACCGTTAAGGGTACAACCATTTGATCTGGTGAGGTATCATCCTCGCACACATATCTTGGCAGCCGGTGGCATTAAGTGCTTTAGCGACTTCATTCTTAGTGTGCTGGAGGATCTCCTGCTAAGGGAGCCGGCTTCTCACCTTTCATCCATCACCATTGAGGTATGAGCTCTATTTTCATGCATTCATGCCTGTCTTTACTTGGATTTCTTGTATTGTGTTTTTTTACTGTACTTTCATTATTACCTTATCAAATCATGCTTGTTCTTTGCTACAAGGCGAGTCCCGTGCCTTTAGAGGGTACGGAGCTACGACCGCACGAGACTGGTATGACAAGCTCCACACTGGTGTTCTCGACATTGTAGATGAGCCTGGTTTTGGCCTATTCTGCTCTAGAATGACGTAGGTCGTTGCTAGGCATCCACTTCTGGGAACACTTATAGAGAGGTGGCTGGACACCACCAACTCCTTCCACTTCTTTACTACCAGGGAGATGACGATGACTCCTTACGACTTTGCCATGATCCCTGGCTTAGGAGTAGGGGGTGATCCGTTCCTGTTTGATAGCAACATGGGAGAGTGGAAGGCAGCCTGGATTGAGTTACTAGGAGCACATCCACCCATATACCGAATGGGCATGGTCAGATATACCTGGTTCGCTGACCGAGACTATGGAGGAGATAGAGTAGTACGCTAGGGGCTTCCTGATTTTCATCCTCGGTTCCATCTTGTTTTCAAACAGGTGGAACACCATGGGCTTATATCAGCTGAGGCCTTGGTGACCCTTCCCCGGGTGCGCTTTTATGATTGTGGCGAAGCTAGCCTCGCCACCCTGTATGGCTATATGAGCTCGACCTCCCGTCTGAGAGGAGACTTCATCGGAGGCTACTAGCGAGCTTGGGAGGTACACATCTCAGCTTCCTCTTTGCACTTTACATTTTCTGCTTTACACTTGCTGATTTATATTAGTTCATATCCTACGCTTTATACTTTGCACTTTTTGCATCTGTTAATACCTTGTGCTTTTTGCTTTGCACTTTCTGCATTTGTTAATACCCTGTTGATCACATATCACTGCATTTTCTCCGCAACTGTGGGTGTATGCTTATTTTCCAGCTTTGGCCCCAAAGCCCATTGAGGAGTTCCATCTTGCAGTCCCTTACTCATGGAGGTATGACGGTCGGCTCCATCGTAGGACCCGCGAGATCTTTACATTCTTCTGACATTACTTCGACACTGTGGCTGCTAACGTGGTAACCGAAAACACAGCCATCACTGGTCTGATTCATATTTAGCCACTGATAGCAACTAATAACCTATACAACCTTTATTTGCAGATTATGTGGCCACCATGGGCTATGATACCGGCTGGGATTCGGGACCAATATGCCGGAGCACGGGCCATGTCCCACTTCCGGATCTTATTTGGGGGGCCAGTCTACTGGGCCTGGTTCTTGAGTGAGCGGTTTGTCCAGCAGACTGTGGGTCTACCCGACCCGATTATTCCGATGCCTCCTCTAGAGACCATGAGATCATCATACAGCCTTACCGTCGATGCAGTTACACAGTTTATGGTGGGCTTGGATGGTGACTACACGACCTTTATCCAGACGCACCTCATGCGACCTTTGACAAGCGCTCGTAGAGGTGAGGCGGCGAGAGCTCCTTCTGTGAGAGAGGTGCCTGTTGTGACCAGAGTGACCACGGCGACTAGGGCCCGTGCTAGAGGGACTTCCTGTGTGAGGTAGAGGACTGGTTGGCCGGAGCTTCAAACTGTGCTAACATGCTGGTAGCATACTTGGGATGCATGCCAAGTCCCAGTTAAGCCTGTAGCAGCTGGGCATGAACTTGTCGGGGTTTGAGGCCGGACTCAAGTATGGACCATACTTTATGATTTGCGCCCCACATTTCATTTCAAATATGTTCATGGTAGACATTGATCATCTAATTGCATTTGTAGGCCTCTATAGAGTACACAGATAGCGCTCTTAGGCTGATAGCCTCCTTGATGGGCATGGTCTAGAGGAGGGAGACGCTGCTTGGTCTCTACGGCATCCCGGTAATTTCTGTAATTCGCATTTCATGCTATCATCTTTCCACTGATGCGTTGGCATTTTAGCTATAGTCTATTCCAAACTGCACTTATACACTGTATTGGCACATTGTATTCACATACAACGTTCACACACTGTAATTGACTTCTGGATATATTCATTCTGCTTACTATGCTTGCATGTGTTACACACACTGTAACTGATATGGTGACAACTGTCCTTTTTAGATCCCACTTATACCGATGACTCTGGCGGTGACATTAGCATCAGCATTGGCAGTACCTCCTCCAGAAACAAGGAGGAGAGGCAGAGACAGGAGTACCCGAACCTGAAGCAGTCCTCTAGAGCCCATCCTGCAGGATGCTGATGTTGAGACCAACGATTCCAAGGAGGTAGCGAACCAGCGCTCTAAGTTGTCTGAGAGCGGAGATGATTATGTCGACTCGGGTTCCGAGAGCGGAGGCGATGATGCTGAGGAGGGTTCTGGAGCAGAGAGTGGAGATGATACCGGCTTTGGTTCTAGCTCAAAGGTAGATTCAGACAGCAGAGCCAATGGAGATAGTGCCCAGAGTCTTCTCCTCCAAGGAAAAGGACGAAAAGGGCCTCTCGGGCCTGAGGTGACTGGCGCTGATTTTTGTACTTTTCCTTAGTTTGTTTTCGTTAGTAGCAGTAGCACATTGTATAGCTGCAGATAGGTTTTATGTGTTAAAACATGTACTCCTCTTTTGTTAAAAAAAAAAAAAACCATGATTAGAATAAAACCTCGTAGTTTTCGTAAAAAGTGTTACCATATTTGTATCATGAGCACCACATGCATGAAATGGACATGGAATTGAAATGACCAAGAGCACTTGATTGAAACAAAATTCTTAATCGGGTAATGAACCGCCCAACAACCAAAATACAAAATGCAAAATACAACTCGATAAACAAAACAATAACAACCCGATAAACAAAACAAAACAACTATAACTCAACAAAATTGCTAAAACAAAAAGGACTCAAAACAAGACCTTAGAACACACAAAGAACAGAACAAAACACATACTTTCAGTATTGTTCAACACACAAGTGAACGGCAGGGCATAAAAGAAGGTTGCCGGCCACAAGAGGTGGCCGTCGGCCACCAATATGGCCCGCTAGCCACCTGCCGACCACACGCCGGCCATCAATGTAAAGCACCTCCAGATACTAACAGTTGGCTTCCACTCACTACCTTATCTTCTACAAAAGGGTTCAGCTTCGTGATTTCTCTCCAGACCTTCATTTCAGCTTCAATTTCTTCACAAATGGAGCCATTTTTCATCGAAAAGCTCTTAGAGTGGATTGCGACCTTGGACAGCACGAAAAAGACCAATTTCCGGGGCTTCGGCATAAATACACTTTTTTCGTTGAGCCAAACTCCATTATGTTTTATGTTTGTTCATGCCGCGGCTAGATGCTGGAACCCGATTACACATGTCTTTAGCTTCGGGGGACAAGAAATATGCCCGACAATCGAAGAATTTAAAGCATTAATGGAATCCTAGTGTGATAAGTAAATCATGCCTCAACCTCGTTTTAGCCCCGCCCAAGCTTTGGGATGAATCCTAGTCCTGAGGCAACCTTCTCTAGCGGGATTTTCAGCAACATGTCCTTTACTTGTGCATTCTTGCACAGTTTCTTCTTGCCCCTAGCTTTGCCAGATCTAGTATTCGCTTGATCTAAGTGGCGCAAGGCTTGAAAGAAGGCAAGAGTTGCATTGGTTTGACACTGGCCGAGACGCTACGGGGCTTAGACGCTTTTCGTTGGCATGAGACTACCAAGTTTGCAGGGAGCCCACTACTGCTCCAGGTACTATTTCCCACCCTTTCTAATATATGCCTCGCATCACTCGGCACTCATGCTTTGTTTTTCTCTCAAATCCCTTTTCCTACTTTTCTCTCCACGTACACCTCTCTATTCATTAATCTCTTTTCTTTTTCATCCCTTCCCAGGTATGGTTGACGGACAAGTTGAAGGTAGTGGACTTTTGCCCTGCATACTCAGCTTGAGGTTATTTCTTCCGCCAACGGCTAGTAGATTTCCCCAACAAGGGGTGGTGGTGCCATTAAATGTGTAGCAGATCTACTGCGGACATAGCTTGGCATTGTCCCTGGCTTGACTTAGCCGAGATGAGCTATAGCATGGCCCAACAGCTAGGCATTTAGTTCATTGGCCTTACACACAGTGTGTTTTACTTTCCCTTCTGATTTAGACGCCAATTTGGACGTGATCAGATTTGTCCAGATGATGGGGTGTAATACCCGGCACCGATTCCGCTTCGCGCTTCGTACTTGGCTTGATATCTCACTACTTGGAAAACGAGAGAGCTTCTGGCCCCTGCACTTAGTTTTAGTTCTTCTCTTTTTCGCGAATGCTTGGCTTGGCTTGAGGATAAGGCACAAACCAGGCCCACTTTGGCAACGGAAGCTTCCGCAAGCACGAGTAGGGGACGCAAGAACACCTGACTCATATGCACCTAGTTTATTGTTTAGACCTTTCTTTTAAAAAATTTTTTGATGTAATAACAGAAACTTTGATTTGCATCAGAGAGTTGGAGAACTTTATGTTGAAATCAGTGAAATTAAAGTTGTGAGCACTGAAAAATTTCCTTCTGGTCCAAAAATGTAAGTTGTAAAAGGTAAAATTTGAGAAAAATCAACTTTTTTTTAAAACTTTCCAAAACTATTTTCGAAAAGGATCACCACTTGACACGCGTGGAATCAATCCACGAGAAGTACAACCGCGAGTCAAAAGTTCACAAACTGCCCCTTGAACACCAACTCTGCTCCTCAGAAAGAAGATCACAACCGAATCTTCTGGTAATAGACAGATAAAGATGGCCTGATCAGACAAAAGGACAGGATAGTTGGGCTGGAGATGATTACGACCAAACTTTAAGATGGAGTTGCCTACGTATCTCGAAGATGGGAATCAGGCCTTATGTAGTTTAATTCAGGTTTACTTAGGTTTTAACACTCTCCTTTTGCGCTCTAACTTTTGCCAAGGCTGCCCTTTATGGTTTTCAACCTTGCGAGCTCATTTTTTTCTTTATTTCTAATTTTTACATGCTCTAACTTTTGCCTAGGTTGCCCTTCCAGGTTTCCGGCCTAACCAGTCTCTCAGGGGTAAAATTTCTTCAACTTGTCCACGTTGATCGGTTGGAAAAATTCTAGGCCATCCAGGTCCATGAGAATAACAGCCCCACCTGACCAGATAGTTTTGATGATGTAAGGACCAATCCAATTGGGTTTGAACTTGCCCCTAGGGTTATGGATGAGAGCTCGGTTGTCTTTCAGCACCATATCCCCTTCATTCAGATTTTGGGACTAAACTTTCTTTTTAAAAGACCTAGCAATTCTGCGTTGATAACCCTAAACATGGTACAACGCCTATAGTTTTCTCTCATCAAACAACATCAACTCTTCAAATCAGCTATATTGCCAATCTGCCTCTGCTATCTGACACTCAACCATAACTCATAGCGACAGTACTTCGATTTTAATTGGTAGAATAGCTTCCATCCCATATACCAATGAATAGGGAATAGCTCCAGTAGATGTTCGGATCGATGTCGTGTAACCCCAGAGTGCAAATGCCAATTTATTTTGGTAAGTCCTTGTACGTTTCCATCATCTTCCATAGAATAGTCTTAATGTTTTTCTTCGTGTCTTCAACTGCTCCATTAGTCTGTGGTCTGTGTGTTGATGACTTCTGAAAAGCCACATTGTATTTCTTAAGCAGATCTACCACTTCTTTCTTGAAATACGAACCATTATCTGAGATGATCTCATTTGAAACTCCATACTGACAAATGATATTGTTTTAGATAAACTTGGCCACATGCGACGCCTTCAGCACTGCATAAGACTAAGCTTCTACCCACCTAGTGAAGTAGTCGATTGCTACCAAGATGTACTCATGCCCGTTCAATCCCTTTGGCGAGACCGCACCAATGATGTCAATTCCCCAGGCCGAGAAAGGCCATGGTGAAGTCATGTTGTATAGTTTTGACAGCGGGATATTCATGTGATTGGCATGAATTTGACATTTATGGCATCGCTGAACACAATCCTCCTCTAGACAATCCTCCTCCATCAGGCGCTTTGCTTCCTCTTCTTCAACGCATAACTTGTGCATTCCCAGATGACCCATCTTGTACAATTTATCTCTACAGATGATAATTGGATGGCCAGATGCCATATACCCCTCTTGTCCTTGGCATTTGCCCATAATGGATAGATCTCTTATTCTAAGAAGTTCCAGATATTGTAGTACCCAGGGTTTTTGTCTTGCGCTTCACCTATTGTGGCGATAGTTTCATAGGCCGGCGTGTATCTCTGCTCAATGATAATCGGATGCATCCGAACTCCTAGTGGGATGTCTATCATGGAAGATAGAGTTGATAAAGCATCAGCGAACCTGTTGTTCTTTCACAATCGATGCATGAAAGTCCGCTTCTCAAACCCAGGAATCAGAACCTGCAGGGTCTAGGGATAGATCTTCATTTTTTCTTCTTTGACCTTCCATTCTCCATTTGCTTGAGAAACAACTAGGTTCGAGTCCCCGATAACATCCAATCTTTTTGCCCCTAGTTCTAGGGCGGCTTATAAACCAGTGATACATGCTTCATATTTTGCTTCATTATTGGACACTTTGAATCGGAGTTTGAAGGCTAAAGGTATGTGGAAGTGATCGGGTGCTATCAGCAACACATCGATCCCATAACCGTACTGATTGGACGCTCCATCAAAGTACATTGTCCAAGTCTCTTTCTCAACTTGTAGAATGGCTTTATCTGGGAACAGGTATTCTACCACTTCATCCCCTTCTAGCTCTCCCCTTGATTGAGTTATGGGTGACATACTTCAGATCAAATTCAGAGAGAAGAAGCAACCAAAGGTTTAGCCTACCCGTTAGCGCTGGTTTCTCGAAGAGATATTTGATGGGTTCTAATCTCGAAACCAACATTGCAGATTGAGCTAACAGGTAGTGCCTTAACTTCCTGGTGGCCCATACCAAAGTTAAGCAAGCTTTCTCCAAGGGAGTATAACAAGTCACGTAGTCTAGCATCTTCTTACTCAAATAATAGATGGCTTTCTTCACCTTATCCTCAGATTCTTGAGCAAGCATGCAAGCCATCGTTGACTCCGTTACTGACAAATACAAAATCAAGGGCTTCCCCAGCTCTTGTGACAACAGCACAGGTGGGTTCTAGAGGTACTTCTTGACCTATTTAAAAGCATACTGGCATCGATCATCCCATTGCAATTTCTTTCCTTTCTTTAGGAGACCAAAAACTGGTTCACAAGTCAAGGTTAATTTAGAAATAAATCATCTTATGAATTACCATTTACGCAGAAAGCCTCGCTCCTCTTTTTCAGCCCTTAGTGGTGGCATTTCTAAGATGGCCTTAATCTTGGAAGTATCCACCTCGATGCCTCTCTATGTAATCAAAAAGCCCAGTCTTTTCCCTGCTGTTACCCTAAAAAGTGCCCTTCTGTGGGTTAAACCTCAGTTTATATTCCTTGATCCGTTCGAAGAATTTCTTCAAGGTAGTGTAGTGGCCTTCTCGATCTTTGGACTTAACAATCATGTCGTCCACGTACACCTCGACCTCTTTGTGGATCATATCATGCAAAATAGTGGTCGCAGCTCTTTGATAGGTAGCCCCGGCATTCTTCAGCCCAAAGGGCATAACCCTGTAGCAATAAGTACCCCACGGAGTAGTGAAGGTGGTCTTCGCTCTGTCTTCGGGCACCATCAGGATCTAGTTATACCCGAAAAATCCATCCATGAAGGAGAGCAATGCATGGCATATGGTGAGGTCCGCCAATTCATCTATGTGTGGCAGAGGAAAGTCGTCCTTCGTACTAGTTTTGTTCAAATCTCTGAAGTCTTCACACACTTGGATTCTACCGTCTTTCTTCGGCAGTAGGACGATGTTGGCCAACCATGTTGGATACTCAGATATTAGATAGAACCCTGCGCCGATCTGCTTGGTGACTTCTTCCTTGATTTTCAGCGCCCAGTCCGAGCGGATTCTTCGCAACTTCAGTTTGACTTGTCGGGTCTTGGGATCAAGAGGGATCTGATGCTATACCATCTCAAGATCGATTCCAGGCATGTCTTCATAGGACCACGTGAAAACATCTTTGAAATCTTTTAATAAAGCAACTAAGCGCTAGCGCTCCTCTGATGACAACATGCACCCGATCTGAACCATGCGGATCCTTCTCAGTACCTATATTAATTGCAACGATTTCATCAGCAAGGGGTTTAGCAAATCTCTCTTCCTCTTGATTAATCAAGTTTTTCAAAATCAGAGGAACTTCTTCTTTATTGTTTTCATTAAAATTTTGAAAATCTTGGTCAGTACAATAAACAAGCGGCATAGAGAAATACTCAAAAACAGCAGCGGAGTTCTCATTCATAAGGTCCAGCTCATCCAGCTCTTCGATTACAACTGACTCAAAAGAAAAGAAAAAAGAAGACCTGGACAAGACCTTGGCATCCGGGTTATTGTAGACACTCCATTTTTTACGGCCCTTCAAGACTTACATGTTCTTGCAAGTACATCCTATGATGAGTCTGTTTGATTCCTGAACACTTGAAGTCTCTAGCAGAATGCCCTAGCTTTGAGCATTTCAAAGCCTACATCCATTTTGTCTCATCTTTGGGCCATGCCTGGGTCTTTTTAGCCTGAAGTTCCTAATGGCCTGGCGGCTATCCTTGGAGGCTGTCGGCCACCATTTCTCCTTTGCCAGCCATTTATGCGCATTGCCTGCCATCAATGAAGCCTTGTCGGCCACCACTAATGGAGGTAGAATACTAGTCTTATTAACTTGTTTTCAATACTTGCTTTTCTATCTTTTTCAATTGTTTTTGGGGCTGGTTTTGAACTGTAAAAAGCTCTGTTTTTGTTGCTTAAAAATGGTGGTTTGAGCCCTTTTTAGTTAGGGGGTGGTTCATTTTTTTTTGTTTCTTAGTGTGTAAAGCTTTTGTGTCTTTATCCATCACTTTTAGACCAACTTTTTTTGGGCCTTTTACCACTGAATTTCAGAGGTTTTTTTTGTGGAAAAAAATCTCATTTTGAAGTCCAAAATTGGAGGGGTTAGCCTTCCCTTCTTGTGTCTTGTTTGCATGCTTAGTTAGCCTTACATGTTAGCATGTTTTTCTAGCTTAACTTAGCTTAAGGCCAACATGTTTTAGCCTCTAAAATAGACTAATTTAGCTCTGTTTTAGTCTGTTTGGTTCATTTGAACTTTGTTTTGTGTAGTTGTAGTGTAAATCTTTGCACTAGCTTGTTGTTTTAAGGCTTTAAACATCATTGGTGTGGCTTGGTTGCACGTTTTTAGTGCTTTTATCACTTAATTTTAGCACCTAAATCTCTGCAACCTCCCTCTTTGCTTCACTTTTTCATTTTCTTCTGAAGGTTGTTTCAAATTTGGGATCCTTTAAGCTTGAGATTGAGCTCATGCTCAATGGTTTAATCCTCTTTGAGGGTTCATTATCAAAGGCATGATCTCTCTCTTGCCTTACACTATCCCTTGGTTGACATTTCCTTCATCTTAGAGGATACTCACTGTGGATGCGCCCTTGAGGGCCTATGCTTATCACAGTTTGGACTCAAATGTCACGGTTCTGAATCTAATCCCGCAAAGTGCAATGCGAGACCGATAAATCACCAAAGAGTCCAAATCTGACAAATCGTTTTGGAAAATTGATTTTTAAGAAAGAAGTGCCAAACATGGACTGCCTTGCTAGATACAGAGTCGCCACCTAAATATTTTATTTTTAGGGGAATTTAGGAAACCCTGACTTGTGCCTAAGGCCACGTGCCCGTCATCACCAAAGTTGCCTCGGCTTGGGAACTTGGGTATGATTGGGGAAGGTCATCTATGAGCATCCCTACTCGCCCGATCAAAGATCGGCCACTACTAAACATGATATCTTGTTTTTGAAGACACAAGCCTTCTACTTGCAAGTAGGCTAAAACACGGATTTCAATGAATCATTCCAATTCAAGTAATCCAACCTTCACCCACAGGCATTCAGACAGTTATATCACATAAGCAATTAGCCTCATGGCAAGCATGCTGTCATGTTAACACTCACATACATGCAAGATGCTAAAGCATAAACACTCACAGTGTACTCTGAGCCAAAACAATGAACTAGTTAGTAATCAATGCATGATCCTAGTTCATGTTAACAATGGCTAATGCATCACATGCAAAATGCAACTAGAAATTGGCTCGGCTATTCGAAGATGGCATGTGAGATGTGACAATTTGATACATGTATTCAACTTGAAATTGAAATACGATGCAACTAGTATGATGCGCCGAGCCTGGTGCATGCAATACAGATGAATGGATGCAAGCATGCATAGCATAAGGATGCTAAAATGAAATATGGCCTAAAACTAATCATCGTAAGCGATTAAATAAAAGGGAGAAAGAAATGGGGGTTGGAAGACATGCATCACACACACGCACGCTTATTACACAATTGTGCCCTCTCGTCGAAGGGACCGAAAGAATAATACAAATTAACTAACTAACAAGTTAATTAATTATTACACAATACTTAACTAATTAAACAAATTAATGAAGCTACAAAAGCAGTAAAGCAGCCTCGGGAAGAGGGATGCATGCATGCTCGGTCGGCTTCTCTCGGAAATCCATCGCCATGTCATGTTGCCCCTATTTGCATTGATATGCTCCTCTGAAAACTGCACAAGTCTCAAGGATACTTCGAAACCATCTTGGGGACATGCTGAGAGGCCATCGGCCAAAAGATAGGACCACCGGCCAAGGTAAACTGGTCATCGACCAAAAATGAGGCTCTCAGCCAAACATTTGTAGCTGATCGGCACTAAAGATGGCCGACCGGCCATCTCTTCCTGCAGAATGCTTCTTTTGCTGTAACAGAGGACAGACAAAGCATGGCAATACATTTGCAAGACAATGTTTGCACAACCACCCTGCCTATCATGTTATGAACTCAAGGGAGTATGGTTCTCGACCCTCGGACCATCAATCACGCATTTCAATGCATGATGGCCAAAGGAGCCTAGTGTGCATTTCATATCAAATGAAATGCACACAAAACAAATAAGGGCCCCAAACTCTATCATGGTTGATTAAGAGGCAAGGGATGCAAACATGCAAGCAAAACTAATGTCACATGAGCATGTTAATGACAATGTCATACAAGGCTAATGGTAATAAGCATGCCAAATGCAATGCAACCTAGACAAGCATGCAAACATGCAAGGCATGTGACAACATTCAAGGATAGGCAAGCATGTAACAACATGTGGGGCAAGCATGCAACAACATGCAAGGGACAATACATGCCAACATGCAAAGCAACTTAACAAAAGAGGCATGCCAAATGCGATATAACTCAAGCATGCAACAACATGCAATAGGCCAAGTATGCGACAACATGCAAGGCAAGCATGCAACAACATGCGGCGATGGTCTTAAACCAAAATGGGCAACTCTCAAATAGGCCCAAATCAGTAGCCAAAATGATGCGACAAAGGCATGAAATATACATACAAACATGCATGCTAATTAACCTAACACTTAGGCATAAAAAGGCGACTTTTAAGCACACTTAAAAGGGGATAAATA
Source organism: Camellia sinensis (assembly GCF_055761805.1). Classification (NCBI taxonomy): domain Eukaryota; kingdom Viridiplantae; phylum Streptophyta; class Magnoliopsida; order Ericales; family Theaceae; genus Camellia; species Camellia sinensis. Next base: position 118,162,728 of record NC_138973.1, read on the forward strand.
TGGACATATGATAAACATGGTAAGCTCTGAAATCATGTTAGGGATGATGCCAAATCAACCAAATAATGCAAGTAAGGCATGCAATAAAGCCCAAAACTTGAAACTAGCCAAGGGACTCAAACCAGGGCTACATGAAGCAAGCCCCAAAGGGCCAAGGGGACCTAAAACAATCCAAAGGCAGGTCTAAACAAGACCAAAAGTGAGCTCAAAACTAGCCAACACAAGCTAGAACACAATGCCAAAACATGAGGCATGTAAGGCCACAAAAGGGGTGTTACACTACACCTAGCACAACCAAACATGGCATGAGTTAAGAAACCAAAATCAGAGTTATGGCATGTTAAAATGAGCCCAAAAAACTCACTTAGATGGCATCCCAATGACCTAAGCATGGTGGCATACACAATGGATCATTCATGAGGCATAAAACACAAACCCTTTAAAACATTAAAGGAGTAATAAGTGTGAGTGTTTGAGCGTGAAACATGGACTAAAATAACAAGACGAGTGATGCCAAACCACTGAAATGATCCGAATAGAGCATGCTAGTGATTCAAACACCCAAAGCTAACAAGCTAGATTGCATGGTAGCTATAAAAACAATGTAAGCATGACCAAAACAGTGAAAAACAGAGCTCAAGCATGTTAAAACAATGCTAGAAGCTTCATGAAGTTGAGCCAAAATCATGCTAAAATGACATGTTACAACATGATGCATGTTAAGGCAAATCATGGGATTACAAGACAAGTACATGAAGCATGCATGGTATGTCTAAACCAAGTCAAAACAATGCTATATCATGGCAAAACAAAGCCTAATATATACTGAAATGACACTAAAACAAGCTAAGTATAGAAGCTACAAACATATGCCATTTATGCAATCATTCAAGGCAACAAGCAGAGGGGATGACCCTCTCCTATTTAAGACCTCAAAACCACCTTTCCACCACTGGAAATCCTCTAGATTTCAATGGTAGAAAGGTCATGCAAAGCTAAGAACGAAGGACAAAAGAGATGGCCTAAAACAAGGCCTAACAAGGCCTTGGAGGGGGTAAACAACCCCAAACCAAGAAGAGACCTTAAACAAAGGTCTAAAACAAGTAAAAACAGAACTTTTATCAGTTTATAGCTAAGCTTAAAACAATAAGCAAGAAGGGATAAAAGCCTAAGCAAGAAAGGGGTATTAAAAGCAAGTTTGCTCACCCTTGAAGAACACCTTCAAGAACAAAGCTCCAGCACCTTTCTCAAGCTTAAAGCAGTCCAAGAACTCTGAAATCAACCTTAAGGGACCTCAGCTCCAAGAGGATGCTGTTCTACTAGGTGTTTATGTACAAAAGTATGAACAAAAATCACTTTAAGGCACAAACACACACACAACTGTATAGAGAGAGGGAGATATAGAGATAGAGAGAGATACAACTTTTCTAACCCTAATTTTAGAACCCCTGAGAAGGGAGGAGGAGCTCCTTTCTTATAGAAATCCAATTTCAAAGCTTCCAAAACAAGCTAACCAAGAAGCAAACCCCTCCGTACACGTGTATGGAGGGGGTCAATTGTGGTTGCCAGCTGGCACAAAATATCTGCATAAAGAAGATGAACAGGGTTCGGCTAGCAGAAATGGCCGATCAACCAACACAATGGCCGGCCGACCCAATAAAGTGCCGATTGGCCTACACTTTTGGCCGATGGCAGGAAAACAGGGCCGATGGCCTCAAGCCTTGGCCGGTGGGTTGAGCGGATGGCAAACAAGCCACCCTCTTCCCTCAGAAGCAAAAACACAAGTGTTTGGTCCACAACCAAGCACAAAATAGGCAAATTGAGAGATCCTGAGGCAAGGCGCGCGACCAAGGCCTTCAGGGACTCAAAACGAACACGAGCATGGATGATCATCGAGTGTTCAAACGATGACGTCCAAGTCTTGAGGATGGTCAAAAATGGGGTGTCTACAGTTGCCCCTCTTTGATAGAACTCGAAAGTCATAAAGATGACGGGAGTGAATGTCAAAGCCCAGAGACGACCCATTTTTGACGAGGCCGAAGACTTAGACACGCATACAAGATAACGAAGGTATGTGCCCGAAGGCAGGGGCAAAATGCAAGTGGCATGCACGGTGCCGAACATAACTTATGATCATGCAAAGGGAGCTGTAATTAAGCATAACATGCAACAGTTTTGAGCAAGCGAATTCGAACCAAACTACGTTACATGCAGAAAGGATATAAGAGAATTATTCAATTCTCGCTACGTCTCACACGGAGAATATACAATACTTGTGCAGTTCGTCTGGTCGCGCCAACCTCAAATGTACCGTACATACAATATCGTGCCTAAAAGAGGAAGAAACTCAACAGGTACAATATTGGTAACAACATGCATAAGAATGCAAATTAAAACTGCGTGACAACGTGAGTGAAGTGTGCATAATAATGCAAATAAAACATGCAAAACAACGCAAGTTAAAAACGTACATAACAATGTAAATGACGAATGTAACAGCGTAAGTTAAAGGGGTACAAAACAATGTAAGTAACAAATGTAACAACACAAGTTAGAGGTATGCAAAACAACGAGTTAGAGAAGGTACGAAACAACACAAGTTAGAAGGGTTGCAAAACAATGCAAATTAATGGGTTGCAAAACAATGCAAGTTAGATAAGTGTCAAAACAATGCAAGTTAGATAGTTGCAAAACAATGCAAGTTAGATAGTTGCAAAACAATACAAATTAGTAGGTTGCAAAATAATGCAAGTTAGAGAGTTTGCAAGACAATGCAAGTTAGAAGGTGTGAAACAACGTGAGTTAGTGGGGTGCGAAACAACGCGCATGACGAGCGAGACAACGCAAGTCATAAAGGGGTGGCGAAACAACGCACATGACGAGCGAGACAGCGCAAGTCATAAAGGGGTGGTGACACAATGCACATGACGAGCGAGACAACGCAAGTCATAGGGGATGCAAAACAATGCAAAAGAGGCATGCAAGACAATGCAGATAAGGAAATGCATGATAATGCAGATAAAAGGTGCATGACAATGCAGATAAGATGTGCATGACAATGCATGTACTGTGCTGGAATGCATGACAATGCATGTAATGTGATGAAATGTATGACAATGCATGTACTGTGTTGGAATGCATGACAATGCATGTAATGTGCTGAAATGCATGACAATGCGTATACTAAAATGCATGACAATGCATGCAATGTGCTGAGATGCTTGACAATGCATGTACTGTGCTGGAATGCATGACAATGCAGGTAATGTGCTGAAATGCATGACAATGCATGTAATGTGTTGAAATGCATGACAATGCATGTACTGTGCTGGAATGCATAACAATGCTTGTAATGTGCTAAAATGCATGACAATGCATGTAATGTGATGCATGACAATGCTTCTGAGATATGCATGACAATGCATGTGAGGAATTGCATGACAATGCATGTAAGATGAGGTATATGATGATGCTAATGAGACACGTGAAACATCGCGGATGGAGGGGCGCAAGGCAATGCAGCCTGAAGGATGTGTATGACAATGCAAGCATGGCGTGCGCGACAACGCATAAGAGACGTACATAACAATGCAAGGGGTGTGCGCTACAACGCTTATAGTATGTGCATAACAATGCAAACGTGGTGTGCGCTACAACGCATATAATACATGCATAACAATGCAAGCATGGTGTGCTCTACAACGCATAAGTGACGTGCATAACAATGCAAGAAATGCACGATTATCATAAGCAAGACAAAAACATTGTAATGCAACGCATTTAAAGAAGTTTCTGAATCTCGCAAGATACAAAAGGATATGAAAAAAGATACACCTTGCGCGTACCGAGCATTGTACATGGAAGGTACGATTTGAGGCCAACACGGAGGCCGGTTTGAGCTTCAACAGTGTATTTTCTTGCACTTTCTTGAGGAATGAAGGTCCCAAACATCATAGCTGACCCAAACAAGGGTGTGGGAGGTGCATCGACCACAAGGGGAGGCTGCAGGCCATCCATCGGTCACAAAATAAGCTCATCGGCCAAATATTTGGCCGATCGGCTAACAATTTGGCTGACTGGCCAAAAATGGCAATTTCAGGGCAGCTTTGTCTTTTGGCCACGGGTCTTTAAATATGGGGTTCCAAACCCCATATTTTCACTTTACCCTAGCTCGAAAATCCTTCCACTCTCTCCCTAGGTGATTTTCTTCACTTTGATCTTTGTTTTTCTCTTATTTTCGACCCTTTTTCATTGTTCGATTCGCGAAACCCTTTCCCTTTCGCACACTTTGAACCGAACAAAACTTGGTTTTGGTGCCCTTTTCTTGGTTCCCACCACTTGGGGTTTGTTTCCCCCGAGTCATACCTCGATCTTCATGCCTTTTCTGCACTCCGACCTTTTCTCCTATTTTTTTCACCTTCTTGGGGTTAACCTTTGGGTTGACTTTTCACATTCTCGCCCATTTTCCGCCCTTTCGGCCATTTTCGCACCTTTCTTGAGATGGCAAACGATGTTCCACGCGGTGGGACTCCCCCGAAGATGGACGTGAACCCCGAGGTCGAGCTTCTACCGCATCGCGTTCGACCATTCGACCCAGCGACCTACAGGCCAGCGATACATGTGCTTCCTCCTGATAGCATCCGCCACTTCAGGAGCTATAAGCGAGGTGCACCACTGGAGCTTCTGCTGCACGAGCCTGAGTCACACCTCTCATTCGCCGCATCTGAGGTACACTCTTCCTCTTTACTTTCTACAATGTAGACTGTATGACTTTAATAGTTAATACTGTTCTTTAACTGCTTAACCCCGATACACTAATATATCACATGTTGTAGTTCACTGTGAGCACACCCATACCCGATATCTGTATAGACTTGAACACATGCATCCGCACTGCTTTTTTATCAATTCTGAACGCATTCAAACAAATGCACACACACTGCATTTTCAACTGAATAACCCAAACACATTGATTCATCATATACTGAGTTCACTGTGAACACACCCACACCCGGTATGTATTTAAACTTGAACGCATGCACCCACACTGCATTTTCATCAACTCTGAATGCATTCAAACACATGAACATACTGCATTTTCAACTGAATAACCCAAACACACTGATACATCGCATGCTTAGTCCACTTAGGGCATACTAGCACCCGATGTCTGCTTAAACTTGAACGCATGCACCCGCACTGCACTTTCATCAACTCTGAACGCATTCAGACACTATATTTCTAACATTGCTTCGCAACTGCTTGTTTTTTAACACAGGGAGATTCCCATGCCTTCCAGGGGTATGGGAACATCGTCGTCCGAGGATGGTATATGGAGCTGCCTGATGCAGTCTGCCGGATTGTCGACCTGGCCGGCTTCGACACCTTCTGCATGGGACTCTCGCGCCTCACTGCGAGTAGGCCTCTGTTACATTGGTGGAGAGGTGGTGGGACACCACCATATTCTTCCACCTATCTGCCATAGGGGAGATGATGATGACTCCCTTTGACTTCTCCATGCTCACCGACATCGGGGTAGGGGGTGTTCCGATCCCCTTTGATATAGATATGGACGAGTGGGATGCTGTAGACACCCCATATTTGACCGTCCTCAAGACTGGGACGTCATCGTTTGAACACTCGATGATCGTCCATGCTTGTGTTCGTTTTGAGTTCCCGGAATCAGCCACGCGTCGTGCCTCAAGATCTCTCAACTTGCCTGTTTTGTGCTTGGTTATGGACCAAACACTTGTGTTTTTACTTTTGAGGGAAGAGGGTGGCTTGTTTGCCATCCCCTCAACCTACCAGCCAAGGCTTGAGGACATCAGCCATGTTTTCCTTCCATCGGCCAAAAGTATTGGCCGATCGGCACTACATTTGGTCGGCCGACCATTGTTTTGGTCGATCGGCCATTTTGGCTGGCCGAATCCTGTTCATCTGCTTTATGCAGATATTTTGTGCCAGCTGTGAGCTGGCACCCACTATTGCCCCCCTCCATACACGTGTATGGAGAGATTTGCCTCTTGATTAGCTTTCTCAAGAAGCTTTGCAATTGGATTTCTATAAGAGGGGAGGCCCTCCTCCCTTCTCAAGGGTTCAGAAATTTAGGGTTAGAATAGTTGTATCTCTTTATCTCTATATCTCCCTCTCTTTACACTTTTGTGTGTGTTTTTGTGACCTAAAGTGTGATTTTGTCTTACTATTGCACACAAACACCTAGCACTACACCATCCTTGGTTGCTGAGGCATTAGGGAGTTGGTGTTTGGGTTCTTGAGCTATTTTTGATCAGGGAAAGGTGCTGGACTTGTGTTCTTGAAGGTGGTCTTCAAGGGTGAGCATTCTTGCTTTAGATACCCCTTTCTTGCTTAAGCTTTTAGCCTATCTTACATGTTATTTTGAGCTTAACTTATAACTGATAAAAGTTCTATTTTTATTTGATTTAGAACTTTGTTTAAGGTCATTTTGAGGTTTGGGGTTGTTTCCCTCCTCTAAGGCCTTGTTAGGCCTTGTTTTAGGCCACCCCTTTTGGCCCTTGCTTTAAGCTTTGCATGGCCTCTCTACCACTGAAATCTAGAGGGATTTCAGTGGTGAGGATGGTATTTTAAGGTCTCAAATAGGAGAGGGTCATCCCCTCTCATTGTTGTCTTATTTGCTTGCATAAATGGCTTATGTTGGTAGCATGTGTCCTTAGCTTGTCTTTGCTTCATTTTAGCAAGTGTTTAGTGTTGTTTTACCATGATTTACCTCTGTTTAAAGTTGGTTTAGTGGTCTCTTGCATGCACCATGTGCTTGCCTTGCAATCCCCTAATTTGCCTGAACATGTATCAAGCAGTTAGACTACCATGCTTGCATGTTTTGGCTTAACTCTATGAATCTTTTAGCTTTGTTTTACCAAGTTAAAGCTCTTATGTTGGTTGTTTTGGCCATGCATACATTTCTTTGTATAGCTACCATGCAATCTAGCTTGTTAGCTTTTAGTGTCCTAGTCACTAGCATGCTTTTAGTGTCCTAGTCACTAGTATGCTCATATACTTACATTTGTTACTCCTTTAATATCTTAAAGGGTTTGTGTTTTATGCCTCATGATCGTGCCATTGCGTATGTCACCATGCTTAGGTCTTTGGGATGCCATTTCAATGTGTTTTTGGTCTTGTTCTAACATGCCATAACTCTGATTTTGGTCGCTTAAATCATACCATGTTTGGTTGTGATAGGTGTAGTGTAACACCCCTTTTGTAGCCTTGTGTCATGACCCGAACCCGCCCCTATGGGTTAAGGACATAACCGACTAGTAATCCTGAGATTACTTACGGCCTCAAACCAAAACAGACATAACTCATCAGAGTAAAGGGGCCAAATGGAAGCAAAAATTTAAAACTTTGTCCATAGAGCCGTGCTTATATGCACATCAAACAAACTATACACATATATGTTGATAACCCACGACAAAATACAGTACCATAAAATCCTTTACAGACAGGATCATCCAAACTGAGTCAACCCATATCAAAACTATATACAGATATCCATAAAGTCCTAGCCAACAAGACAAAATATAAATACATAGCAAAATGGCAAGGATGGGTCTCGTGCGTGAGACACAAGGTTGACTCTCCAAAACTCATGTTGTTCCTGGCAGACTTCACTGGGGCTAGGTTTGGACTTCTCTTAGCTCGCCTACAAACACATGAATGAGGGTGAGCAACAGTCCAGTGAATAATATCAAATACAGAAATTACATAACAATGTAGAAGAACATGTCCCAAACGGCCTTGGGCCCAATTCATATTTCTACTTAACAGATATATATACCTATACAAAATTTAGATCAAGTGACTGTAGTTCCAACATACTAGCCTTTGGCCCATTCAGGTTTCCATTCCTGTCAAAACGGCCTTCGGCCCACTCATTTATGTCAAAACGGCCTTTGGCCCATTCATTTCTGTCAAAATGGCCTTTGGCCCATTCATTTCTGTCAAATGGCCTTTGGCCCATTCATTTATGTCAAAACAGCCTTTGGCCCATACATTCGTGTCAAAACGGCATTCGGCCCGCTCATTCATGTCAGAACGACCTTTGGTCCATTTATATAGGTCAAAATGACCTTCGGTCCGTTCATTTATATCAAAATGACCTTCGGTCCATTCATTTACATCAAAACGACCTTCGGTCCATTCATTCATTCATGTTAGACTTTTTTCCACAATCCCAGTTAACAATTCATAAAGTTTATAAGGGAATAAACAATTGGACATTGACAAGCTTTCAAATATTGATATTACTCACAGTGATCGGCTTGTGGATTTGCCCTGGAGCTTGACCCTACACATTTCATGAACACAAAAGGGTCAATAACAATTTAATTCATTCCTTAATTCACATATTCCTGTTTAGGCTTTGTTCTTATCTCATTAACTCATTTGCAATGCTTAACATATGCCTAAGAGTGCTTACAAGTGAAAGAGAACGGAAAACGAATCACAGAATGCATGAACAAAATTTCAGAAAACAGGGTCCCCGCTTGAGCGTGGACTTACCCACTCGAGCGGACCCCTGTGGCCTGCAAAAGTACTGGATATGGGAAATTTACGCTCTAGCGTTCAATCCGTCGCTCGAACATAAGGCCTCTTTACATGGCTCCCCGCTCGAGCGTGAAATTCCCCGCTTGAGCGTAAGCCATGTCTGCAAAAAGTTCTGGACGTATCATTTTTACGCTCGAGTGTGACCTCGGACGCTCGAGTGGAAGTCCATCCTACAAAGCTCCCCGCTCGAGCATGGACTTACCCGCTAGAGCGGACATCAAGGTCTGCAGAAAAAATACTGGGAGCACGTATTTCCCGCTCGAGCGGCCATTACCCCGCTCGAGCGGACTTCAAAATTCTGGAAAACCCAGAATGTGTTCTTGAGCTCCAATTCGGGTTTTAAGCCACAATACTTGCTCGCAATGGCTCAGATCTCAATATAATCATATCAACATGGTACTAATGCAAGATTATAACATTATAGAGCTCAATTTCTTGATTTATCTACATTCATGTCCTAAAAAATGTCAAACTCAACACCAACATAACAAACTCATGCATTCAACCTCATATCTTCTCAAATTGTACATGCATGTGATGAATTAGCCACACTCTCAACTTAGGTAACACAAATGGTGATCAAGACATGAGTTTCCTTTAACATTTCACATGGATTATACACATTTGTGCTCAAACATGCAATATCATGGTGATTTCCTACATGCATGCACATATTAAGCTTCAATTCAACAAATACAACCCAATTTCATTTTAACCTTACTCTTGATCACCGAATTAGCTTGAACACACAGAATAACAAACTATACTAAAAGAATTACTCACCTAGAAGCTTTGATCTCCTAAGCTCTAGTCAATTCTTGAGCTAAATCTCCAAGATTCCCAAGCCTTAGGCCAAATTTGCACAATTCTCTCCTCTCTCAGTCTAACAGCCGGCCTTGCCTCTCTCTCTAGAGAGTTGATCAGCCGAAATGAAGTTAAAGGAAGGGAATTGAGTGTAACATGCCTTTACATAAATCCCCACTCACAATATAATAATAATAATAAAGCAATTTGGCATTATTCATCAATTTAATCGATTTAATCTAACCCGAATCAATTTCTAATTAAATTTCACCGTAGGCTCTAAAAATTATGCCAATCACGATGGCGTAATCAATTTCGGGTTCTGTGGCCGATAAGGCCCTCAATTTAATTTCCAAAGCTGATTATTCAAACAGATATTCCTACGGTGAACAGATAAAACTTCAAAATCACATATATTCACATAATGGCACATAAAATCATGGTAAACACATAATCATACTCAATTTAAGGACCAATTAGCATACTACAGAACGGGGGTATCACAGTCTTCCCCCCTTTAGGAAGTTTGGTCCTCCAGACTTAATTTACCTTCGTCGGGAAACAAATGTGGATAGCGCAGTCGCATTTCCTCCTCTTTTTCCCATGTGGCATCTGTACCATAGTGTTCCTCCCATTCAACTTTCACCATTGGAATGGATTTTCTTCTCAATCGTTTCACTTGCCTATCAACAATTTGTTCCGGCCATTCGGCATATTCCATATTTTCATCAATAGCAACCCAGTGATAATCAATCACATGTAACGGGTCTCGGAGGTAACCCCTCAACATCGACACATGAAACACATTATGGATTTGCTCGAATCCCGGTGGCAAAGCAACTCTGTAGGCAACTGGACCAAGCCTTTCCAAAATCTGAAACGGCCCAATGTAACGGGGCGACAACTTGCCCTTTTTCCCAAATCTGACTTGGCCTTTCATCGGAGAAACACGGATGAAGACATGGTCACCAACCTCATACTCAAGAGGTCTTCTCCTAACGTCTGCATAGTTCTTTTGTTGGTCTTGAGCTGTTTTGAGCCTTTGTTGAATAGTTTTGATCTTTTCAGAAGTGCCTTGCACAATTTCTGGCCCAAGCAAAGCTCTATCTCCTACCTCTGTCCAACAAATAGGTGATCTACACCTCCTACCATACAAAGCCTCGAATGGTGCCATACCGATGCTGGAGTGGAAGCTGTTATTATAAGCAAATTCTGCAAGTGGCAAGTAATCTTCCCAACTCCCCTGAAAATCCAAAGCACACATGCGAAGCATATCTTCCAATGTCCGTATCGTTCGTTCTGACTGCCCATCTGTCTGTGGGTGGAATGCAGTACTGAACCTTAGTTCTGTTCCCATAGCTTCCTGCAAACTCTTCCACAATCTAGCTACGAATTTCGGATCTCTATCCGACACAATAGATACCGGAACTCCATGTAAACGAACAATTTCATCAACGTAAATAGTAGCCAATCTATAAGCAGTAAATGTAGTTTTGACAGGCAGAAAAATGTGCAGATTTAGTCAGTCTATCAACTACAACCCAAACAGAATCCATACCTTGAGAAGTCCGAGGTAGGCTAACAGCGAAATCCATAGTCACATGTTCCCACTTCTATTCAGGAATAGGGAGAGGTTGAAGTAGACCGCCTGGTTTCTGATGTTCAGCCTTAACTTGCTGACACTGAAGGCACTTGGACACATATTCTGCAATCTCTCTCTTCATTTTAGGCCACCAATAGATTTGTTTCAAATCTCGATACATCTTATTGTTGCCCGGATGCATAGCAAACACGGATCTGTGGGCTTCATCTAAGATCCTTTTCTTTAGTTCTGGGATATCTGGGGCACATATCCGGTTTCGAAATTTCAACATTTCATTCTTAATACTGAATTCTGCTTTCGGGCTTGCCTCGAATTCGTCAATCACTTTCTTGAGGTACTCATCCTCTTTCTGTTTCCGTTTGATTTCATCAATGATCGCCGGCTCGGCTGTAATAGCAGCTATCAATCTGCCCTGTTCACACATTACCATTTCAATTTCAGACTTCTCAAAATCTTGAAAGATCTCCCTCTGTTCAGTAAGCAAACAGGCCATGCTCCCCATTGATTTTCTGCTCAAGGCATCAGCAACTGTATTAGCTTTCCCGGGGTGGTACTGAATTTCTAGGTCGTAATCTTTTATTATTTCCAGCCACCTTCTCTGACGCATATTCAACTCTTTCTGCGTGAAGAAGTATTTTAGGCTCTTATGATCCGTGTAGACTTCACACTTTGCCCCATACAAATAATGTCGCCAGATTTTCAAAGCAAAAACGACTGCGGCCAATTCTAGGTCATGTGTTGGATAATTCTTCTCGTGTGGCCTCAGCTGTTGGGAGGCGTAAGCAATAACCTTTCCGTTCTGCATTAACACACAACCCAAACCCTTATAAGATGCATCACTGAAAATCACAAAATTTTCCGTACCTGAAGGTAGTGTCAAAATTGGTGCAGTGGTCAATCTTGTCTTCAATTCATGAAAGGCTGATTCTCTTTCACTATTCCACTCAAATGGTTGTCCTTTACATGTCAATTGGGTAAGAGGTACTGCTAATTTCGAAAAGTCCTTCACAAACCTCCTGTAGTACCCAGCTAAGCCCATGAAACTGCGAACTTCTATCACATTGGTCGGTGTAGGCCAATTCACAATTGCCTCTATCTTCTGCGGGTCCACTGAAATTCCTTCCTTGTTGATCACGTGCCCTAAGAAAACAACCTCATCCAACCAAAACTCACATTTCTTTAATTTAGCAAATAGTTTTCTTTCCCGAAGTATTTGTAAAACAGTCCTCAAATGATGTTCATGTTCAAGTCTATCTTTAGAGTATATCAAAATATCATCGATGAAGACTACAACAAACTCATCAAGGTAGGTTTTAAAAATTCTATTCATTAAATCCATAAATGCTGCTGGAGCATTAGTCACTCCAAATGGCATAACAAGAAACTCAAAATGACCATACCTCGTTCTGAATGCAGTTTTCTCAACATCCACTGCCTTAACCTTAAGCTGATGATACCCGGATCTCAAATCAATCTTAGAAAACACCTGTGATCCCTGCAACTGGTCAAATAAATCATCAATACGAGGTAGGGGGCATTTGTTCTTTATCGTTACCTTGTTCAATTCCCGATAATCAATGCACAGGCGCAAAGTACCATCATTCTTCTTTACAAATAACACTGGTGCACCCCAAGGCGAAGTGCTAGGCCGGATAAACCCTTTATCAAGAAGGTCTTGCAACTGTTCCTTTAACTCTTTCATTTCAGCAGTAGCCATTCTGTAGGGAGTTTTAGAAATAGGCTGGGTGCCTGGCACAGTCTCAATAGTAAACTTTATCTCCCTGTCTACCAATTCCCCTGGTAATTCATTTGGAAACACATCCGGAAATTCTCTAACAATAGGATTACTATTCAATTCAACATTGTCAGATTGTTCAGACAACACATAGCACAAATAACCCTGGCACCCTTTCCTGATCAGTTTACATGCTTGCATTGCAGATATCAAATAAGGTGGAGGCACTACCCCATTACCCACAAACACAATCTCTTTCTGTTCTAGTGGGTTAAATACAACCCTTTTCGTCACACAGTCTACGGTGGCACAATACTTGGTCAACCAATCCATGTCCAAAATTACATCGAAATGTCTAAAGTTCAAGGGCAACAAATCTACATATAGGGTAGCATCCTCAATATGCATGTCACAAAATCGATATATATATTCACATAATACAGATTCCCCCGATGGAGCAGACACACATAACAAATATGGCAATAACTCTAGGGGTCTATTCAGTCTAGATGCAAATGTACATGTCACAAATGAGTGTGTTGATCCAGAATCAATTAATACAAAGGCATCCTGATCACATATTGAAATAATACCTGAGACAACGGCATTGGCATTCCGTGTATCGCCCGGAACAAGTGCAAAAACTCTCCCATGTCTCACTGTATCCCCAGTAGTGGCAGATCTCAAAGTATTTCCCGACTTCGGGATCGATGCAGTGGAACTAGCTACCACCTTTCCACCATTCTGATTACAATCTCGGGCTATATGCCCTTGTTTCCCACACTTAAAACAGGCTCCCGATGTACGGTAACAGACTCCACGGTGCCTTTTGCTACAAACGTTGTAGATGGGAGCTGTGTCTCGGGAAGAACTCGAAGTATTTGAGGAGCCCGTGTTTTGCTTTTTTAGAAATTTCTTCTTCGAAAAGAAGCCTTGTCTTATGTTGTCTTTCCATTCTGTTACTGGCTTAGCTTGCCTGGCTATGTTAGTCTCCGATATGATGGCCCTGTCAAGTACCCCAATGTAGGTCTCCAACTTCAGGACATTCACTCTCTCTAGGATGTCACTTCGGAGCCCACCTTCAAAATGTCTTGCCTTCTTATAATCAGTGTCAATTACGTGTGGTGCAAACCTAGCCAACTCAGTAAATTTGGCCTCATACTCAGCTACAGTCATGCTGTGTTGCTTGAGCTCCATGAACTCTGCCACTTTCCTATCCCGGACACACTGCGAGAAGTACTTGTCATAGAAGATTTCTAGAAACTTTACCCAGTCAACATCCTTATGATTTTCTCGCATCAACTTCCACCATCTTCTTGCTTCGTCTTCTAGCATAAAAGTGGCTAGAAGCACTTTTTGAGTCTCTGAATAGGGGAACACTTCAAATAATTTCTCAATGTCGAGGACCCACGCTTCGGCTTTCAACGGATCTAATCCCCCGTGAAATTGTGGTGGTTTCATTTTCTTGAATTCATTGGTGAGAGCTATAATCCGGTCATCATTCAGATTATCTGGCACGGGTGGTGCCGGAGGTGGAGGTGGCGGGTGTGGTTGCTGCCACTGTTGTTGCCACTCCTGTTGCTGTCTCAAAGCCTCTGCCATTTCCTGAATCAGTCTTTCCATTCTGTCTAGTCTGGCAGTGGAAGATTCTTCTGTCTCATCTCCTTTGGTTCTCACCATCTGATTAAACTTGCATTATTTTACACAAAAGGTACACAAGTATGCGTATACTAAGAAGCACATATATTCAGATGATTTGCAATGCAAGTAGTTCACAACTTACAACATACAATTGTTTATATCAAAACATTTAAGCATATAATCAATGCTTCCGAATTCGTATTTAACACATGAATGCATCCTAGATCTTATCTAGACGCTTGTTGCTCTTTTTGGAGAGTGTGTGGGTTATTAACTCGTGTTCTGAGACCACTCTGTCATGACCCGAACCCGCCCCTATGGTTTAAGGACATAACCGGCCAGTAATCCTGAGATTACTTACGGCCTCAAACCAAAACAGACATAACTCATCAGAGTAAAGGAGCCAAATGGAAGCAAAAATTTAAAACTTTGTCCATAGAGTCATGCTTATATGCACATCAAACAAACTATACACATATATGTTAATAACCCACGACAAAATACAGTACCATAAAATCCTTTACAAACAGGATCATCCAAACTGAGTCAACCCATATCAAAACTATATACAAATATCCATAAAGTCCTAGCCAACAAGACAAAACATAAGTACATTGCAAAATGGCAAGGATGGGTCTCGTGCGTGAGACACAAGGCTAACTCTCCAAAACTCATGTTGTTCCTGGTAGACTTCACTGGGGCTAGGTTTGGACTTCTCTTGGCTCACCTACAAACACATGAATGAGCGTGAGCAACAGCCCAGTGAATAATATCAAATACAGAAATTACATAACAATGTAGAAGAACATGTCCCAAATGGCCTTGGGCCCAATTCACATTTCTGCTTAACATATATATATACCTATACAAAATTTCGATCAAGTGACTGTAGTTCCAACATACTGGCCTTTGGCCCATTCAGGTTTCCATTCCTGTCAAAACGGCCTTCGGCCCACTCATTTATGTCAAAACGGCCTTCGGCCCATTCATTTCTGTCAAAATGGCCTTTGGCCCATTCATTTTTGTCAAATGGCCTCTGGCCCATTCATTTACGTCAAAACGGCCTTTGGCCCATACATTCGTGTCAAAACGGCATTCAGCCCGCTCAATCATGTGAGAACGATCTTTGGTCCATTTATATAGGTCAAAACGACCTTCGGTCCGTTCATTTATATCAAAACGACCTTCGGTCCATTCATTTACATCAAAACGACCTTCAGTCCATTCATTCATTCATGTTAGACTTTTGTCCACAATCCCATTTAACAATTCATAAAGTTTATTAGGGAATAAACAATTGGACATTGACAAGCTTTCAAATATTGATATTACTCACAGTGATCGGCTTGTGGATTTGCCCTGGAGCTTGACCCTATACATTTCATGAACACAAAAGGGTCACTAACAATTCAATCCGTTCCTTAATTCACATATTCCTCTTTAGGCTTTGTTCTTATCTCATTAACTCATTTACAATGCTTAACATATGCCTAAGAGTGCTTACAAGTGAAAGAGAACGGAAAACGAATCACAGAATGCATGAACAAAATTTCAGGGTCCCCGCTCGAGCGTGGACTTACCCGTTCGAGCGGACCCCTGAGGCCTACAAAAGTACTGGATATAGGAAATTTACGCTCGAGCGTTCAATCCAACGCTCGAGCATAAGGCCTCTTTACATGGCTCTCCGTTCGAGCGTGAAATTCCCCGCTCGAGCGTAAGCCATGTCTGCAAAAAGTTCTGGACGTATCATTTTTACGCTCGAGTGTGACCTCGGACGCTCGAGCGGAAGTCCATCCTACAAAGCTCCGCGCTAGAGCGTGGACTTACTCGCTCGAGCGGACATCAAGGTCTGCAGAAAAAATACTGGGAGCACATATTTCCCGCTCGAGCGGCCATTATCCCGCTCGAGCGGACTTCAAAATTCTGGAAAACCCAGAATGTGTTCATGAGCTCCAATTCGGTTTTTAAGCCACAATACTTGCTCGCAATGGCTCAAATCTCAATGTAATCATATCAACATGGTACTAATGCAAGATTATAACATTATAGAGCTCAATTTCTTGATTTATCTACATGCTTGTCCCAAAATATGTCGAACTCAACACCAACATAACAAACTCATGCATTGAAGCTCATATCTTCTCAAATTGTGCATGCATGTGATGAATTAGCCACACTCTTAACTTAGGTAACACAAATGGTGATCAAGACATGAGTTTCCTTTAACATTTCACCTGGATTATACACATTTGTGCTCAAACATGCAATATCATGGTGATTTCCTACATACATGCACATATTAAGCTTCAATTCAACAAATACAACCCAATTTCATTTTAACCTTACTCTTGATCACCAAATTAGCTTGAACACACAAAATAACAAACTATACTAAAAGAATTACTCACCTAGAAGCTTTGATCTCCTAAGCTCTAGTCAATTCATGAGCTAAATCTCCAAGATTCCCAAGCTTTAGGCCAAATTTGCACAATTCTCTCCTCTCTGAGTCTAACAGCCGGCCTTGCCTCTCTCTCTTGAGAGTTAATCAGCCGAAATGAAGTTAAAGGAAGGGAATTGAGTGTAACATGCTTTTACATAAATCCCCACTCACAATATAATAATAATAATAAAGCAATTTCGCATTATTCATCAATTTAATCGATTTAATCTAACCCGAATCAATTTCTAATTAAATTTCACCGTAGGCTCTAAAAATTATGCCAATCACGATGGCGTAATCAATTTCGGGTTCTGTGGCCGATAAGGCCCTCAATTTAATTTCCAAAGCTGATTATTCAAACAGATATTCCCACAGTGAACAGATAAAGCTTCAAAATCACATATATTGACATAATGGCACATAAAATCATGGTAAACACATAATCATACTCAATTTAAGGACCAATTAGCATACTACGGAACAGGGGTATCACACCTTGCGTGCTTCATGTTTAGTGCTCACCTTTCTAGCATGTTTTGGTCTCATTCAATACATGTTTTAGGCTCACTTTGGTATGATTTAGGACTTTTTTGGGTTATACTTGCCATATGCTCTTTGTTTTGTGTAGCTTTGGTTCAAGTTCCTTTACTAGTCTTAGGCTTTAAGCCTTATGCACGCCATGATGATGATTATATGTGTGATTTGGCATCATTTCTAACATCATTTCAGAACATGTAGTGTTGTCACACTTGCATGCTTTTCACTCTTTTAAGTGTGCTTAAGAGTTGCTCTACTATGCTTAAGGCGTGCATGTTTGTATATGTTTTTGTCCTCATTTCCATTGCATTTTGGCCACTGATTTTGGCATGGCTAAGGTCTACCCATGTTAGTTTAAGTTCATCTCGGCATGTTGTTGCATGCTTGTCTTGTATGTTGTTGCATACTTGCTTCACTTTGCATGTTGTTACATCCTATGCATGGTTGCATATTTAAGTTGCATGCCTATTACATATTGTATGCTTGTATGCTCATGTTGCATTAGATTTGCATCGTGCTTGAATTGTTTGCATGCTTGGGTTGCATTGCATTGTGTGTGCATTCCCTTGCCTCTTGATCAAGCATGGTAGAGGTTTGGGGCCCTTATGTGTTTTTGTGCATTTCATTTGACATCAAATTGCACACTTGGATTCTTTGGCCATCATGCATGGAAATGCGTGATTGATGGCCCAAGGGTCGAGGACTATACTCCTTTGAGTCTCAAACATGATAAAGAGGGTGGTTGTGCACACATTGTCTTGTAAATGCTTGCCATGCACTGTTTGTCCTCTGCTGCAGCAAAACAGCATTCCGCAGGAAGATATGGCCGGTCGGCCATCTTCACTGCCGGCCGGCTGCCAATTTTTGGCCGAGATCTTCACACATGGTCAATGACCAGTTCCCCTTGGCCCATGGCCTTGCCCCTTGGCCGGTGACATCCAAAAGCACTCAGGAAGTGGTTCAGAAGCATCTTTGAGACTTGTGCAGTTTTCAGAGGTGCAGAGCAGTGCAAATAGAGGCAACACGTGGCCTGGCGATGGATTTTCGAGCGAACCCATCCGAGTCTGCATTCGTCCCTCTTCCCGGGGCTACTTAACTGCTTTCATAGCTTAATTAATTATTTTAAATGGTTAAGTGTTGTGTAATAATTAATTAGCTTGTTAGTTAGTTAATTTGTATTATTCTTTCGGTCCCTCCGTCGAGAAGGCACAATTGTGTAATGAGCGTGCGTGAGTGTGTGAATGTCTTTTAACCTCACGTCTTTCTCCCTTTTACTTGCTTATGATGGTTAGTTCTAGGGTCATTTTCAATTACCATACCCTATGCTTTGCATGCGTGCATCCGTTCATCTGTGTTGCATGCACCGGGCTCAGCGCAGCATACTAATTGCATTGTATTTCAATTCCAAGTTGAATACATGATTATCTATTGCATCTCACATGCCTTCTTAGAATTACCGAGCCTATTTCTAGTTGCATTTTGTACGTGTTGCATTAGCCATTCTAACATGAACTAGGATCATACATGATTTCTAACTAGTTCTTTGTTTTGGCTCGGAGTACACTGT
The DNA here is from genome assembly GCF_055761805.1 of Camellia sinensis. Classification (NCBI taxonomy): domain Eukaryota; kingdom Viridiplantae; phylum Streptophyta; class Magnoliopsida; order Ericales; family Theaceae; genus Camellia; species Camellia sinensis. The sequence goes on from NC_138973.1 coordinate 118,181,638, forward strand.
AAGTGTTTATACTTTAGCATCTTGCATGTATGTGAGTGTTAACATGACAGCATGCTTGCCATGACGCTAATTGCTTATATGATATAACTGCATGAATGCCTGTGAGTGACGGTGGGATAGCTTGAATTGGAACGATTCATCGAAATTCGTGATTTAGCCTACTTGCGAGTAGCAAATTTCAAACCATTTCCAAACAAACGGATATGCGATGCTTTGTTCCAAATTAGGCGGTCTAGTCGATACTTGTGTGTTGTGCACATCACATTGTAATTCTAGCTAATCAACCGGAATAAGAACGCATGTGTTTTCAAAAACTTGATATCATGTTTAGTACAGGCCGATCTTCGGATCGGGCGAGCAGGGGTGCTCATAGATGACCTTCCCCAATCGTACCCAAGTTCCCGAGCCGAGGCAACTTTGGTGATGACGGACATGTGGCTTTAGGCAACGTGTTAAGGTTTCCTAAATTTCCCCAAAAATAAAATATTTAGGTGGCGACTCTGTATTTGGCAAAGCAGTCCATGTTTGGCACTTCTTTCTTAAAAAAAATCAGTTTTCCAAGATGATTTTCCAGATTTGGACTCTTTGGTGATTTATTGGTCTCGCATTGCACTTTGCGGGATTAGATTCAGAACCGTGACATTTGAGTCCAAACTGTGGTAAGCATAAAGCCCTCAGGGCCCGTCCACAGTTTCTAGCGACTCCGCTGGGGACTTAGAGAACTTGACTCGAACTTATGATAGCTTGTTTTGATTACACTTATGCGTTTCTTTGCATTTCATGTGCATTGGTGCACCTAGGACACCGTGTTTGCCGTATGCTATTCCTAAACGGTTTGCCGGAGGCCCACTTTGAGAAGTGTGCCATAAGGCTAACCGGTTACGGGCTCTGCCACGACGGGAACACAAACCCCAATTTTACCGGGGCACCCTTTTCGACCATTCGACCTAGTGCATGCTCGGAATCCATAGTGAGTATTCCAAACTAGGACAGGTTGCTTACCCGATTATAGGTTGTTTGAAACCACTGTGTGCATAGAAAAACCCTAGCTCCTGACAAAATAGGACAGGGAAACATAGGGGTGTTTTGGCTCTCATTTGCTTGCTAGGTGTTTTTAGAGTGTATATCTACAGGGAACACATATATCAGTTTGCAAGTCTGAGTATCTGGTCTGCGGGCATCAGTATCAGTGTTTTGAGAATTAGTTATATCTGCGGGTATCAGATTCAGTTTTGGGGCAGTAATTTGGGGAATAGTGATCAATCGTCGGATACAGATATTCAGCTTTGTTCATGTCTGTATTGATGAAATTGGGCTGAGATACTGCATGTTTTCTCTTTCAAGGTTAAGAGATTCAGTTCAGAGCAACCAGTGTTCTTCTTTGCTGACGCAAGGCAGGAAAAGGCTCACCGGTTCATCAAATCCGTTAATCACGAGTCCCGTCACCTCTGTCCAATCCAGTAAACTTATGATGACCCAAAATTTAGAAGAGATTGTGGTCATGGCAGCCGCATTAAACCAGGGAATCATCATGCAGGGTAATGCCGACGTTGAAGTGTCGCATCCACCCAGGTCACCCGCCACACACCCGATTTGGGAACCCCAATTGTTTCAAGCTCGTGAGCCCACCACATCTGAGTTGATGGGAATGATTAGCGACCTTCAAAGATTTGTGTCCGATCTAGCTTACGGAATGTCAGCTCCGCCACCAACAACATCGTATGCCGGGAACTTCATGTCGGAGGAGCCCCCGCTCTTGGGGCGGATTGTAATCGAGCTCAGCCAACCTAAACCCATCTTGAGTATAGGCAATGGTATGCCAACAACAACAGGACTCCGCACTAATATAGCAACCCAAACCTTTGACTCAGCTGAGGCGAGTGGTAAGAACAAGGTGGAGGTGGACACTGATCCCTATGAACAACTCCTATGGACTGTTGAGGCTCTGAAAGCTGGGGGGTTAGATAAGCAACAAGTACTCGCAGTTGTGGCTAAGACTGTGGATGACATTTTCCCCACTCAGACTGAGGACAGTTCAAGCCAAAGGGAAAATCGGGATACAGACCGTCGTACCATAACCGTTCCTCACAACCCTAACCCTGCACCTGGAAAAGATCAGAAAGCCAAATTAGCACCTGCTGACCCCTTTGCTAGTATAGCCAGCAAAAATCCACAAACCTCGAAGTATTTACCCCGAGGTCGTAGGGTCTTCCATGCCCTCTACCTGCCTTTGTCCAAGGCGTTTCTGATCCTTGCTGAAAAGGGGCATCTTAAACCCCTCGAGCCTCGACCTCTCCCTAGTCGCCTTCCACCTAGCCATGACGCTACCCAGTACTGTGCGTACCATCAACAAACCGGTCATACCACTGACAATTGCTTCTGTCTTCGCATAAAGAACAGGATTTGAATGACAATGAAGTCATCATCCCACCAAGCTCAGCAAAGTCTATCGTCACTGGGTCAGTGAACTTGGGGGATAATCAGTATGTGATCGGGGGATGAGCCACCTGCAGGCGACGCTCAGTTTACTCCGGATGTGGCGTATGGCACGCACTATTTTGAGCATTTGCGAATGCTGGTTATTTCACTTTCTGACTTGTGTTTTGAGTCATTTCTTGTTGTTTTCTATTAAGTCAGTCTTTTCATACTGAGTCAGTCGGGTCTGTCTTGTTGTTTCGAGTCAGTCCTGTCGTACAGGAGTCAAGTGATTCTGGTAGTGTTACCTCGGACGTCACTATCTTGTTTTGTGTTTGTCTTTTCTCTTTCTTTTGTGTCTGTTTTTGTCTAAGAGCCAGTTATGCCAGATCTGAATGAAATAGCAGTAATTTTCACACTCTTGTGTTTGCTTCTGCCTTGCGCCAGTTGTGCCAGAAGTTTGAATGAAACGGTAGTGCTTTTCACCTGCTTTCCTGCGCCTTTAAATCATTGCATTGACCTAAGCCTTTCAAAACTTTTTGAACACTGTGATGAAAATGAAGAGGAAGGAATTCCTCAGGATTTATAAAATTTAATCAATTGAGAGGAAGAGAGGCATGTTAAGCCCTTAATGAATCTAATCATTTTTGTTAATGTGAGTACTAAGAAGGATCCTGGCTTGATCCAGATTGATTCTACATTGTCTTCCGTGTGAGCGACTAGTCGCTTTCTTAAAAGATTTCAAAAAGTGTTTTGCGCCGTCCTGCGAAGACCTATGTGGAATCGCTCTTGAGATTGTGCGACCTAGGTTTGCTCTCAGCCTTGAGACTCGCCCCCTTGCTTTCAAACCTTGAACTTGGATTCAGAATGTTCAACGGTCAATCATCAAAGGAGGCCCGTCAGGCCATATTCGAAGCAGCCCATGAATTAGCGGCAACAAAGTCAGATCAAGAAGATCAAATGTCATCAAAAGAAGCTTGCAAAACTAGATCAGAAGCAGCCTTTGAACTAGGGGCAAAAATATCAAATATGGTCGAAGAGTCAAAATTTGGGACGTTTCTCAAGATAATGAAGATCGGCAAGAATGCCAAATCCCAGAAGGGATGAAAGAAGAAACTTTTGCTGAAGGGCAACCAAGTTCCTGTCCGCAACACTAGGGGAAAATTTAGCCCCCATTGGATCGACCCCTCCAGCGAACAGCAGCCATTCTCCTAGATTCAAATGGCTTCGAGATCCTAAAACCATTCAACATGGATAAAGCTACACTTTTACCCCTGAGAGGCTCGCTGGGCTAAAAACCCAGAAGGGTGACCCAAGCAAAAGTTAGAGCAAGAAAAAAAAAAGAAAAAAATGAAAAGAAAAGCAAAAAGAACAAAAAATAAATGAAAAAATGAAAAGAAATGAAAAGAAAAAAAAAGAAAAAAAATGATGAAAACAATGAAAAGAAAAGAAAAACAAAACTTGCAAGGTTGAAACCCGGAAGGGCGGCCTTGGCAAAAGATAGAGCGTAAAATGAGAGGTTAATATCCGAGTGTACCTTAATCGGAACTACGTAAGGCTTGATTCCTATGTTTGGGATACGTAGGCAACTTCATTCTGAAGTCCAGCTATAAACTGTTCCAAATCAATTGTGTCTATGTAATGGTTCGGATCATCTTTGTCATTTCTATATCCGAGAGTTCGGTTGTGACCTTCATTATGAGAACTGGTTACAATGTGCTGTGGTGCTATCCAAATAAGGGGCAAATTTCTGTTGCCGTTCAGTGTGCTGCGGTGCTATTCAAACAACGGGCAACTTTTCGTTGCCATGTAGTGTCCTTCAGGGAAGGGGCAATTTTCCTTCAAATCCAGGGTTGCACATCTCGAGAGTAAATTTCGTGCTCGTTGAGCAATGGCCATTTGCAAAAAACAGTTTTTGAGAATTTTTATTGAAGTTGACTAATTTTCTCGAAAATTTATTCAATTTTTCCAAAACTGGACGATTTTTTGGACCCAAAAAAGGAAAATTTTCAGTGTTCATAGCCTGACCTGCATGATTTTGAATTAGAAAGTTGAACAAGTATGTTAATCTAACTCTCATATTGGTCAAAATTGTTTTAGTAGAAAGCCAAAACAAAAAATGGTCAAAATAATGAACTAGGGGCACAGTCGAGTCAGGTTTCCTGTCTTTCCCCATTGTCAACATGCTTGCTAGGAAGGGCAATCTACCTGCCAAAAAGGGCACGACTGAAGTTAGCAGCAAAGGGCCGAAAGCTCTCTCATCCTCCAAGCAGCGAGGTGTCAAGCCAAGTGCGAAGCACGAACCGGAATGGATCAAGATACTCCACTCCCTCATCCAGGGCATCGACTAGACGTCACCGGAGGAAATAGCCACGAGCTGAATATGCTGGGCATGAGTCCACAACTTTCTGTTTATCCATCAACCACCCAGGGGAGGGATAAAAATCAGAGAGATTAAAGAAAAGAGAGATGTGCATTGAGATAAAAAGTGAGGAAGGGCTTTTTAGAAAAAAAAAAAGAGCCTGAGGGCCGAGTGATGTGAAAATTACAAATAAGAAAGGGTGCAAACAATACCTGGAGAAACTAGCTCCTCACGATATGAGAGGTCTCTCGTCTTTGTAATATGTCTGAGTGTCGTGTGGGTTGTGTTGTTTTTCCCGATTCTTGTTTTGAGTCGTTTCGAGTGTCACTCGATGTGTTTAGGTTGTTTACCTTTTGTTTTTCTTTGTTAAGTCGTTTTGACTACGGTCAGTTGTTGGCTCAATACCCGGTTGAGAATCCCTTTCTCATTTCAATTTCAAAATGAATCATTTCGTGCTCAGAGTGATGTGCTATTCTCTATATTTGTACAAAACGAAATTTGTTCTTTCATAAGATGAAAAGTTTAACCCAAGTCATGTCAGAATGGTAGAATCAGGACCTATCTGAAGTTATGGGTTCTGGATTGCGAAACAAAGGAAAATAAGGAAGATTCGGAGCATTTGAGGCTGTTTTGACTCCTGTAAATTTTGTCTTTCTACCCAGCGTGTTCAAAATGAACCGAGCATTGTGTTATGGGCTGTGTGTTCCGAGTGGGCAGTGTTCGGAATGGGCTGAGTGTTCAGAATGAGCCGTGTGCAGAATAAATCGAGCATTGTGTTATGGGCTATGTGTCCCGAGTGGGCCGTGTTCAGAATGGGTTGACTGTTCAGAATGAGCCGTGTGCAGAATAAATCAAGTACTGTATTATGTGTCGTATGTTCAGAATCAACAGTGTCCTGTATGAGCCATGCGTTCAAAATAAACAGAGTACTGTGTTATGGGCTGTGTGTTCGAAATGGACTGTGTGTTTAGAAAAACAGAGTGCTGGGTTATGGGTTGTTCGCTTAGGATGGGCTGTGTATTCAAAATAAATAGAATATTGTGCTGACTATTTTCATGCCAGAATGGCAATCCGAAGTCCAGCCATAAACACTTCCCTGATCAACTTTGTCCATTTGATCATCTCGGTCATCTCTATCCTTTCAGTATTCAAGAGCTCAGTTGTGACCTCCGGTAGAGTGCTACTTAGACTAGGGGCAACTTTCTAGTTGCTGGAATTCTGGGTTGTGCATCTCGGCGGAAGATCTTTGGCGTGTCTAGTTCTGATCCATATCGAAAATGGTTTTGACAAGTTTTAATGAAAGTTGATTTTGCTCAAATTAATCTTTTCACAACTTAGACCATTTTTGGACCAAACGAAAAATTTTCAGCACCATAACCTTCAATTTCATTGATTTCAATACAGAGTTCCCATGCTCTTGAATACAAAATTGAAGTTGCTTTTCATTACATTCATAAAGAAAACTTGAAAGTTCTGATTAAAGCAAATAAATCCGGGGCATAGTCAGGTGTTCCTGCGTCCCTTTCCAGAGCTGATCGAAGCCTCTGATGCCAAGCTTGGCCCGATTTGTGCCTCTTCATTGAGCCAATCTATGCACTCATCAGAGAGGGTGCAGCTGAAAATAGAAGTGGGGGCCAGAAGCTCTCTCGTCCTCCACTCCGTGGCATACCGAGCTAGCTGCGTGCCTCAGACCGCAAATGTTACAGGGTACTCAATCCCTTCTTCTGGGCAAGTCTGATCATGTCCAAACTGGCGCCGGAACCGGAACGGAAAGTAGAACACGCAGTGTGTCAAGCCTATTAACTGGATCCCGGGCTGACAGGTCATGCTGTAACTCATCGCCGGCAGATTGAGCCACGGGCAACGCCAAGCAATGTGGTTCGCGGACAAATTGCACATCCAATCATACCACCATTCCTCATCCGGAGCATCGAGTAGATGTCATTAGAGTGAATAGATGCAAGCTGAATATGTCGAACATGAGTCCACCACTCTCAGTTTGTCCATCAACCACACGTGGGAAAAGATGAAAAATGAGAGAATCAAGAATAGAGAGGTGTACATTGAGAGAAAAAGTGAGCAAAGGGTTTTGAGAGAAAAACTGAGCCTGAGGGCCGAGTGATGTGAGCAATATATGTGTTAAATGGGATAGGAAACATTACCTGCAATAGTAGTGGACTCCCTGCAAACCTAGCCGTCTCCCGCCGATGAAAGGCGTCTAAGCCTATCAATGTCTCGGCCAGTGTCATGGCAATAGAACTTTTACCTTCTCTCAAGCCCTCGGTAACTTCGATCAAACGAGTGCTGAACCCACCAGAGTTTGGGGCTAATAAGAAATGAGATAGTATGCACAAGCAAAGCGCATGTTGCCGATAACCTTGCCAATGATGGTTGTCGCGGTCACCAACATTAGAAAACTAACAAACCAAGTTCGGAATATCCAACTCTCCATCATTAATTAATGACCGAGTGTTGTGCAAAGTAAGGCCACACATCTGTCCTAAGGCTTAGACATGGCCGAAACGGAGTTGAGGCAAGATTTTTTCATTGCGCTCGGATTCCATTAAAGCTTGGAAATCCTCAAAAGTGGGACACATCTCTTGCCCGCCAAAGCTAAAGACATGTGTTACCGGATTCCAAAATCTTGCCGTGGCATAGAGGAACAGAAAACGCAGCAAGGTGCGACCCAGCGTGAATAGTGCATTTATGCCGAAACCCCGAAAATTGAGCCTTTCCGAGCCATCCAAGTTGGCAATCCAAGTTGTGAGGTTTCGGACAAAAAACTCTTCCATTCGGTGCAAAGCAATGTTGAAATGAGGAAAACTACGAAGCTGAGGCTTTTGTAGAAGATAAGGTGTTGAGTGGAAGACAGGTGTCAACATTCTGGAGGTGCTTACCATTTTTTGGCCGACCGGCCAAATATAGTGCCGACCGACCATCCTTTTTGGCCGATTGGTTAACAATGTTGGCCGATGGCAATTTCTAGTGGCCGGTGGCCTTTCCCTTTGGCCGATGGCCTTTCCCTTTGGCCGATGGCATTCCCTCTTGTTCCTTGAGTTGTTTATGTGTTGAATATGCTGAGAACTTGTGATTGGCACCACTTCCAATGCCTTCTGGTGATGATTTCGCGAACTCACGCCGATTTGCTTATCGAGTTCTTGCACATTTGTTTATTGAGTTGTATTTTACATTCTTTAAGTCTTTGTTTTGCTTATCGAGTTGTATTTACACTTGGTTAACTTGTCAAGTTCTTTGTTTTACTTATCGAGTTATTTTGTCGTTAGTTGGTTCACTACTTGACTTATTGCAATTCGAGTGTTTGGTTTTCAAAACAAAAGTTCAATCCCATTTACAATGTTATGGAATGCGATGCGATGCATAGAATGTACAAATGCAACACTTTTTAAACAAAAATTAACTGTTTCATTTCATCATATGTCTTTTGCAAAAATACATAGTTTTGAGAAAATAAAACCTGCCTGAGGCAGTACAAGGTGCTCAAACTACCAGTAAAAAGAAAATAAAACAAAAAAAGGAAAAGCAACAATGTCTGAACAAAGCAAAAAAGGAAAAGCAACAGTGTCTGAACAAAGCAAAGAAAAAGAAAAGTAGTAGAGTGTTTGGCTCAATATCAGTCATCTCGAGCATGGGAATCCGTCCTGGTCCTCTTCCTGGACGAGGGTCCCGGATCACCAACGCCGGCTCCATAATCAGAATCTGAGTCATCTTCAGCGTCGCCCCAGGACGACCCTGCCTCTACATCGGAATCATCGGGAGAGGGCTCTTGCGAACTGCTCTCAGCACGGGCCCGCCTGTGCCTACCCCAGCTGTGAAACGTCATCCCCCGTCTGGCTCCCCCTCCCCCTCGAGCAGGAACAGAAGGTCCAGCTGGAGCGCTTCCGATGGCCGGAATTAGGAACGAGGCTTGAAAAGAACAGTGGGCAAATGCATCAATTATGTTATACAGAGTCAGGTATGAATACCGAATACAGTGTGTGGGTACAGTGTATGAATGTTGTGAGCAGTGTATCAGCACAGAATGCAGTGTATAATTACAATATACGAACGTCGTGAGCAATGTCGTGAGCAGTGGGTGAGTTACAGTGTATCAGTGTCGTAGGTGCTGTGTATCAAGTGCCGTATTGGCAGTGCGATGCATTAGATCATGTATGGAACAGATTATGCAGAGTTTGAGACTACAGTTGAAAGAACTCACCAGGATGCCATAGATGGTGAGCAAATCGATGCTCCACTGCAGCATCCTCATCACAGAGGCAGTCAGCTCCAGAGGCTGTCGAGTGTACTCAACGGAAGCCTGCAAAAGTGTTAAAGGCATTAGTATTCTGCAGAATATCAACCGAAATGGAATGAAATGACTGTCCAGAATGCAAAGTGTCGTAATACATACCGGGGTTGAGCCGTAGACGCCGACAAGCTCATGATCAGCCGGAGGAGGAGCGATGGGGATCTGGTAAGTCTCCCCACCCTGTCCTCGACATGTCATCATTGTGGGAAGCTCCGGCCACCCAGCTCCCTGCCCTCTCCGAGACCCACTCCTGCCTCGGGCCGGAGGTGTCCTCGATGCTCCTACTCTCGCTGCTGGCCTCTCTCACTCAGCTCGACGAGCGCCGGTCAGAGGCTTCATGATATTAGCCTAGATGTACTCGGTGTAGTCCCCCTCATCTCTAAAAGGCTCCGAGTCCAAGACGAACGTGAAATCTGCCATCTTCTCTAAAGTGTAAGTCTCTGTATGCCTCATATGTGTGAGAGGTGGCGCCAAGACCACCTGCTCCGGTAAACCTAAGGTCTGGCGCAAGAAGCGTTCACCCAGGTAGCAAGCCCAACAAACCAGGCCCTCTAACAAGACCCTGAACTGGGCAGTCTCTCGAGCACCGAGATATCGCTCCCGAACTGCGTCAGGCGACGGAGCCCAGGGCTGCCAAGTGATTTGCAAATGATATATAGTTTGTTAGTTACTGTTGTTAAAAGTACAATGTAAAGTGAAGCAATGAATTATAAAAATTTCACATACCTTTGCGGCAGTGATGGTGTCGAAGTATCGGCGGAAGAACATGAAAACTCCCATGGCCTCCGCTCGCATCTCACGTCGAAGCGGTGAGAGAACGGAACGCCGAGGGGGATCTCCACGTCTGGCACTGGGGCAAGCCTAGGAAAGTAGGCATACACCCACAACTACAAAATGTAACAGAGCAGACATGAGTATGCTTATCAGATAAAGTAGTATACAGATAAAAGCAGAAATCAGAGAACAGTGTGCAGTGTATGGCGCAGTGTGTTGTGCAGTGTGTGAAGTGAATAGCCAGTGCAAAGCAAATTGTGTGTGCGCAGTGTGTGTGGTGTACAAATATTGAAATGCAGAATTGAAAAGACAAAAAGAGAAGGTGTACCTCCCAGACTCGCCAATAGCCTCCAAACAACTGCCCGCTGCGGTGGGAGGATAAACTCATATACCCCTAAAGGGTGGCCAAGCCTGTGCCACCCCAATCATAGCGGTTGATCTGCGTCAAGTCCACAAGTGCACTTAGAAGGTAGAGGGCGATGGTGTTTGCCCAGTCGGCGAAAACTGTGGTTCCCAGCAGGAACATAATGAAGCCACGAGCATACTGCTCCTCCTCTTCCGTGGTAGTAGGAGCCTGGACCCGGAAGTGGTCCTCGAACCACGAGTACCCCACAAACCCTGGCCGGGCGAGCGGTGGCTGAGTGCCAAGCAGGTATAGCTGAGCGGCGTCCCACTCGTCCATATCGGTATCAAAGGGGATCGGATCACCCCCTACCCCGATGCAGGTGAGCATCGAGAAGTCAAAGGGAGTCATCGTCATCTCCCATGTAGCAGAAAGGTGGAAGGAGTCGGTGGTGTCCTGCCACCTCTCCACCAAAGCAGCCGGAAGGGGCCTACTCGCAGTGAGGCGCGAGAGTCCCATGCAGAAGATGCCAAATCTGGCTGGGTCGACAATCCGGAAGATTCCGTCGGGTAACTCCATATACCATCCTTGGGCGACGATATTTTCATACTATCGAATGGCAAGGGAATCTCCCTGTGTTCAAAAACAAACAATTGCGAAGCAATGTTAGAAATACAGTGTTGAATGCACTCAGAATCAATGAAAATGCAGTGTGTGTGCATGTGTTGAGCCTACACAGATACCGGGTGCAGGGGTGCTCATGATAAACTACAGCATGTGATATGTCAGTATGTTCAGGTTATTCAATCGAAAATGCAGCGTGTGTGCGTAGGTTGAGATTACACAGATGCCGGGTGCAGGGGTGCTCACGGTGAACTAGGCATACGATGTATCAGTTATGTTTGGGTTATTCAATTGGGAATGTAGTATGTGTGCATGTGTTGAGATTACACAGATGCCGGGTGCGAGTGTGCTTGCAGTAAGCTAAGCATACGATGTATCAGTGTGTTTGGGTTATTCAGTTGGGAATGCAGTGTGTGTGCATATGTTCAAGACTATACAGACTTCGGGTGTGGGTGTGCTCACAGTGAACTACAACATGTGATGTATTAGTGTGTCTAGGCTAAGCAGTTAAAGAATAGAATCAACTATTGCAGTTGTACATTATATATTGCGGAAAATGAAACAGAGGAGGAGTGTACCTTAGCGGCGTCATAGGACAAATGTGTCTCCGGATCGCGCAATAAAAGCTTAGATGGTGCGCCTCGCGCGTAGCTCTTGAAGTGGCGGATGCCATCAGGAGGAAGCACATGTATCACCGGTCTGTACGCCGTCGGGTCGAATGGTCAGACATGGAGAGGTGGAAGCTCGACCTCCGGGTCCAAGTCCATCTTCGGGGGACCCCCGCCCTGTGGAATGTCGTCTGCCATCTCAAGAGAGGTGCGAAAATGGCCGAAAGTGAGAAAAATGGGTGAGAATGTGAAAAGTCAACCCAAAAGTCAACTCCGAGAGGGTGAAAAATCGGAGAAAAGGTCGGAGTATGGAAAAGACACGAAGATCGAGGTATGACTCAGGGGAAACAAACCCTAAATGGTGGAAACCATGAAAAGGGCACCCTAACCAAGATTTGCTTGGTTCAAAGTGTGCGAAACGGGAAGGGTTTCACGAATCGAACGACGAAAAAGTGTCAAAATCAAGAGAAAAACATATCGAAGGAAGAAAAATCACCTAGGGAGAGAGAGGAGGGATTTTCGAGCTAGGGCAGATTGAAAATATAAGGCTTGGAACCTTATATTTAAAGACCCGTGGCCAAAAGACAAAACTGCCCCGAAACTGCCATTTTTGGCCGGTCGGCCAAATTGTTAGTCGATCGGCCAAATATTTGGCCAATGAGCTTATTTTGTAGCCGATGGATGGCCAATGGCCTCTCCTTGTGGTCGATGCACCTCCCACACCCTTGTTTGGGTCAGATATGATGTTTGGAACCTTCATTCCTCAAGAAAGTCCAAGAAAATACATTGTTGAAGCTCAAACCGGCCTCCGTGTTGGCCTCGAATCGTACCTTCCGTGTCCGATGCTCGGTGCGCACGAGGTGTATCCTTTTTCATATACTTTTTGCATCTTGCGATATTCGAAAACTTCTTTAAATGCGTTGCATTACAATGTTTTTGTTTTGCTTATGACAGTCGTACATTTCTCGCATTCTTATGCACGTATCATATGCGTTGTAGCGCACACCACATTTGCATTGTTATGCACGTTTCTTATGCGTTGTAGCGCGCACCGTGCTTGCATTGTTGTGCACGAACCATATGCATTGTAGCACACACCACGTTCGCATTGTTATGCACGTTTCTTATGCATTGTAGCGCACACCACGTTCGCATTGTTATACACGTTTCTTATGAATTGTAATGCACACCACGTTTGCATTATTATGCACGTCTCTTATGCGTTGTAACGCGCACTTCCTTGCATTGTTATGCATATACTATATGCGTTGTCACGCATACCATACTCGCATTGTCATGCACATCCTTCAGGTTGCATTGTCTTGCATCCGTCCATTCACGTTGTTTCGCGTGTCTCATTGGCATCATCATATACCTCACAATACATGCATTGTCATGCATTTCAGCACATTACATGCATTGTCATGCATTCCAGCACATTGCATGCATTGTCATGCATTCCAGCACAGTGCACGCATTGTCATGCATTTCAGTACATTACATGCATTGTCATGCTTTCCAGCACAGTGCACGCATTGTCATGCATTTTAGCACATTGCATGCATTGTCATGCATTTCTCATTTGCATTGTCATGCACTTCAGTTCATGCATGGTCATGCATTTCAGTTGCATTGTCACGCATTTCAATAATTCGCATTGTCATGCATTTCAGCTCATTTGCATTGTCATGCATTTTGATAATTCGCATTGTCATGCATATTTCATTTGCATTGTGATGCATATTTCCCTTGTGCATTGTCTTGCACTCCTACTAACTTGTGCATTGTCTTGCACACCTTTACTAACTTGTGCATTGTCTTGTACACTCTTACTAACTTGTGCATTGTCTTGCACTCCTACTAACTTGTGCATTGTTTTGCACTTCTACTAACTTGTACATTGTCTTGCACACCCTTACTAACTTGTGCATTGTCTTGCACTCCTACTAACTCGTGCATTGTCTTGCACGCTCTTACTAACTCGTGCATTGTTTTGTACCCCTACTAACTTGTGCATTGCCTTGCACTCCCACTAACTTGTGCATTGTTTTGCACCCCCCTTATAACTTGCATTGTCTTGCTCGTTATGTGTATTGTTTTGTACCCCCTTATAACTTGCATTGTCTTGCACTCCTACTAACTCGTGCATTGTCTTGCACGCTCTTACTAACTCGTGCATTGTTTTGTACCCTTACTAACTTGTGCATTGTTTTGCACCCCCCTTATAACTTGCATTGTCTTGCTCGTTATGTGTATTGTTTTGCAGCCCCTTATAACTTGCATTGTCTTGCTCGTTATGTGCATTGTTTTGCATTCCCTTATAACTTGCATTGTCTTGCTCGTTATGTGCATTGTTTTGCACCCCTACTAACTTGTGCATTGTCTTGCACTGCCACTAACTTGTGCATTGTCTTGCACTCCCTCTAACTTGTGCATTGTCTTCCACTCCCTCTAACTTGTGCAGTGTTTTGCACTCCTACTAACTTGTGCATTGTCTTGCACTCCCTCTGACTTGTGCATTGTTTTGCACTCCTACTAACTCATGTATTGTCTTGCACTCCTCTACTAACTCGTGGATTGTCTTGCACACCCACTAACTCGCGTTGTTTCGTACCTTCTAACTTGCATTGTTTTGCAAACTACCTAACTTGCATTGTTTTGCAACCTTCTCATGCATTGTCTTGCACACCTATCTAATTTGCGTTGTTTCACAACCCTTCTAACTTGAGTTGTTTCGCACCTTCTCTAACTTGCGTTGTTTCGCATACCTTTAACTCACGTTGTTACGTTTGTTACTTACATTGTTATGTACCCCTACATTGTTTTGTACCCCTTTAACTTACATTGTTACGTTTATTACTTACATTGTTGTGTACGTCGTTAACTTGCGTTGTTTCACATGTTTTATTTGCATTACTATGCACACTTCACTCCCATTGTCACACTGTTTTAATGTTGCTAACAATATTGTACTTGTTGAGTTTCTTCCTCGTTCAGGCACGATATTGTATGTACGGTTCATTTGAGGCTGGTGCGACCAGACGAACCGGACAGGTATTGTATATTCTCTGTGTGAGACGTAGTGAGAATTGGATAATTCTCTTACATCCTTTCTTCATGTAATGTAGTTAGATTCGTATTCACTTGCTTAAAACTGTTGCATGATATGCTTCGTTACAGTTTTCTTCGCATGATCATAAGTTATGTTCGGCTTTGTGCATTGTCTTTGCATCTTGCCCCGCCAACGGGCGCATATCTTTATATGTATCTTGTATGTTTGTCTAAGTCTTCGGCCTCGTCAAAAATGGGTCGTCTCTGGGTTTTGACATTCACTCACGCCATTGTTATGACTTTCTAGTTCTGTCAAAGAGGGGCAACAGTAGACACCCCATTTTTGTCCGTCCTCAAGACTTGGACGTCATCATTTGAACACTGGATGATCATCCATGCTCGTGTTCGTTTTGAGTTCCCGGAGGCCTCGGCCATGCGCCATGCCTCAAGATCTCTCAACTTGCCTGGTTTATGCTTGGTTGTGGACCAAACACTTGTGTTTTTTCTTCTGATGGAAGAGGGTGGCTTGTTTGCCATCCCCTCAACCCATCGGCCAAGGCTTGAGGCCATCGGCCAAAAGTATTGGCCGATCGACACTACATTTGGTTGGCCGGCCGTTGTTTTGGTCGATCGGCCATCTTGGCTGGTCGAACCCTGTTCATCTACTTTACGCAGATATTTTGTACCAGCTGGCACCCACTATTCCCCCCCTCCATACACGTGTATGGAGGGATTTGCCTCTTGATTAGCTTTCTCAAGACGCTTTGCAAATTGGATTTTTATAAGAGGGGAGGCCCTCCTCCCTTCTCAGGGGTTATGAAATTTAGGGTTAGAATAGTTGTTCTCTCTATCTCTATATCTCCCTCTATTTACACTTTTGTGTGTTTTGTGACCTAAAGTGTGATTTTGTCTTACTATTGCACACAAACACCTAGCACTACACCATCCTTGGTTGCTGAGGCATTAGGGAGTTGGTGTTAGGGTTCTTGAGCTATTTTTGATCAGAGAAAGGTGCTGGACTTGTGTTCTTCAAGGTGGTCTTCAAGGGTGAGCATTCTTGTTTTAGATACCCCTTTCTTGCTTAAGCTTTTAGCCTATCTTGCATGTTGTTTTGAGCTTAACTTATAACTGATAAAATTTTCATTTTTACTTGCTTTAGAACTTTGTTTAAGGTCATTTTGAGGTTTGGGGTTGTTTCCCTCCTCTAAGGCCTTGCTAGGCCTTGTTTTAGGCCACCCCTTTTGGCCCTTGCTTTAAGCTTTGCATGGCCTCTCTACCACTAAAATCCAGAGGGATTTCAGTGGTGGGGATGGTGTTTTAAGGTCTCAAATAGGAGAGGGTCATCCCCTCTCCTTGTTGTCATATTTGCTTGCATAAATGGCTTATGTTGGCAGCATGTGTCCTTAGCTTGTCTTAGCTTCATTTCAGCAAGTATTTGGTGTTGTTTTGCCATGATTTACCTTTATTTATAGTTGGTTTAGTGGTCTCTTGCATGCACCATGTACTTGCCTTGTAATCCCCTTATTTGCCTTAACATGTATCTAGCATTTAGACTACCATGCTTGCATGTTTTGGCTTAACTCCATGAATCTTTTAGCTTTGTTTTACCATGCTAAAGCTCTGATTTTGGTTGTTTTGGCCATGCATACATTGCTTTGTATAGCTACCATGCAATCTAGCTTGTTAGCTTTTAGTGTCCGAGTCACTAGCATGCTTCGCTTGGGCCATTTCAGTGATCTGGCATCATTTGTTATGTTATTTCAGTCCATATAGTAGGCTCATATACTTGTATTTTTTACTCCTTGAATGTCTTAAAGGGTTTGTGTTTTATGCCTTATGATCGTGCCATTGCGTATATCACCATGCTTAGGTCTTTCGGATGCCATTTCAGTGTGTTTTTTGTCTTGTTCTAACATGCCATAACTCTGATTTTGGTCGCTTAAATCATACCATGTTTGGTTTTGATAGGTGTAGTGCAACACCCCTTTTGTAGCCTTGCACACTTCATGTTTAGTGCTCACCTTTCTAGCATGTTTTGGTCTCATTCAATACATGTTTTAGTCACATTCAATACATGTTTTAGACTCACTTTGGTATGATTTAGGATTGTTTTGGTTATACTTGCCATATGCTCTTTGTTTTGTGTAGCTTTGGTTCAAGTTCCTTTACTAGTGTTAGGCTTTAAGCCTGATGCACGCCATGATGATGATTATATGTGTGATTTGGCATCATTTCTAACATCATTTCAAAACATGTAGTGTTGTCACACTTGCATGCTTTTCACTCTTTTAAGTGTGCTTAAGAGTTGCTCTACTATGCTTAAGTGTTAGGCCATTTGGCGTGCATGTTTGTATGTGTTTTTGTCCTCATTTCCATTGCATTTTGGCCACTGATTTTGGCATGGCTAAGGTCTACCCATGTTAGTTTAAGTCCATCTCGGCATGTTGTTGCATGCTTGTCTTGTATGTTGTTGCATACTTGCTTCACTTTGCATGTATTTGCATGCTATGCATGGTTGCATATTTAGGTTGCATGCCTATTACATATTGTATGCTTGTATGCTCATGTTGCATTAGATTTGCATCATGCTTGAATTGTTTGCATGCTTGCTTGCATGCTTAGGTTGCATTGCATTATGTGTGCATTCCCTTGCCTCCAGTTCAAGAATGGTAGAGGTTCGGGGCCCTTATGTGTTTTTGTGCATTTCATTTGACATCAAATTGCACACTTGGCTTCTTTGGCCATCATGCATGGAAATGCGTGATTGATGGCCCGAGGGTGGGGGACTACACTCCTTTGAGTCTCAAACATGATAAGGAGGGTGGTTGTGCACACATTGTCTTGTAAATACCTTGCCATGCACTGTTTGTCCTTTGCTGCAGTAAAACAGCATTCTGCGGAAAGATATGGCCGGTCGGCCATCTTCAGTGCCGGCCGGCTATCAATTTTTGGCCAAGATCCTCACACATGGTCGATGACCAGTTCCCCTTGGCCGATAGCCTTGCCCCTTGGCTGGTGACATCCAAAAGCACTCAGGACATGGTTCAGAAGCCTCTCTGAGACTTGTGCAGTTTTCAGAGGTGCAGAGCAGTGCAAACAGAGGCAACATGTGGCATGGCGATGGATTTCCGAGCGAAGCCGTCCGAGTATGCATTTGTCCCTCTTCCCAGGGCTGCTTTACTACTTTCGTAGCTTAATTAATTCATTAAAATAGTTAAGTGTTGTGTAATAATTGATTAGCTTGTTAGTTAGTTAATTTGTATTATTCTTTCGGTCCCTCCGTCGAGAGGGCACAATTGTGTAATGAGCGTGCGTGAGTCTGTGAATGTCTTCCAACCTCACATCTTTCTCCCTTTTGCTTACTTGATTATGATGGTTAGTTCCAGGGTCATTTTCAATTAGCATACCCTATGCTTTGCATGCGTGCATCCATTCATCTGTCTTGCATGCACCGGGCTCGGCGCATCATACTAATTGCATTGTATTTCAATTCTAAGTTGAATACATGATTATCTGTTGCATCTCACATGCCATTTTAGAATAGCCGAGCCTATTTCTAGTTGCATTCTATACGTATTGCATTAGCCATTCTAATATGAACTAGGATTATACATGATTGCTAACAAGTTCTTTGTTTTGGCTCGGAGTACACTGTAAGTGTTTATGCTTTAGCATCTTGCATGTATGTGAGTGTTAACATGACAGCATGCTTGCCATGACGCTAATTGCTTATATGATATAACTGCCTGAATGCCTGTAGGTGAAGGTTGGATTGCTTGAATTGGAACGATTCATCGAAATCCGTGATTTAGCCTACTTGCGAGTAGCAAATTTCAAACCATTTCCAAACAAACGGATATGCGATGCTTTGTTCCAAATTAGGCGGTCTAGTCTATACTTCTGTGTTGTGCGCATCACATAGTAATTTTAGCTAATTAACCGGAATAAGAACGCATGTGTTTTCAAAAACTTGATATCATGCTTAGTACAGACCGATCTTCGGATCGGGCGAGTGAGGGTGCTCATAGATAATCTTCCACAATCGTACCCAAGTCACCGAGCTGAGGCAACTTTGGTGATGACGGACACGTGGCCTTAGGCAACGAGTGAGGGTTTCCTAAATTTCCTCAAAAATAAAATATTTAGGTGGCGACTCTATATCTGGCAAAGCAGTTCATGTTTGGCACTTCTTTCTAAAAAAAAATCAGTTTTCCAAGACGATTTGCCAGATTTGGACTCTTTGGTGATTTATCGGTCTCGCATCGTACTTTACGGGATTTGATTCAGAACCGTGACATTTGAGTACGAACTGTGGTAAGCATAAAGCCCTCAGGGCGCGTCGACAGACGCTGCTCAGTTATACTTGCTTGGCACTCAGCCACCTCTTGCCCGGCCAGGGTTCGTGAGGTACTCATGGTTCGAGGACCACTTCCGGATCCTGGCGCCTACTACTCGGGAGGAGGAGGAGCAGTATGCTCGTGGCTTTATCATGTTCCTGCTGGGGACCACGCTTTTCGCCGACCAGGTGAACACCGTCACCCTCTACCTGCAGAGCGCACTTATGGACGTGATGTGGATTCGCCGCTATGATTGGGGTGGCGCAGGCCTAGCCACCCTTTACGGATATATGAGCTCATCCTCCCATCGCAGCGGGCAGTTGCTTGCAGGCTATTAGCGAGCCTGGGAGGTACACATTCCCTTTCTGTCTTTTCAATTCTGCTTTTCAATATCTGTACACCACACACACTGCGTACACGCAATCTACTTTACACTGGCTATTCACTGCACACACTACACAACACGCTGCACACACTACGCCAAACACTGCAAACTGTTCTTTGATTTCTGGTTTTATCTGTATACTGCTTTATCTGATAAGCATACTCATGTCTGCTCTGTTACATTCTGTAGTTGTGGGTGTATGCCTACTTTCCTAGGCTTGCCCTAGTGCTAGATGTGGAGACGCCCCCCATGGTTCCGTTTTCCCACAGCTTCGATGTGAGGTGCGAGCGGAGACCCCGGGAGTCTTTCATGTTCTTCCACCGATACTTTGACACCGTCACCGCCGCAGAGGTATGATAAAATTTTTAGTTCATTTAAGCTTCGGTTTGCATTGTACTTTTAATAACAGTAGATAACAAACTGTAAATTATTTGCAAATCACCTGGCAGCCGTGGGCCCCGTTGCCTGATGCAGTTCGGGAGCGGTATGTCGGCACTCAGGAGACCGCCTGGTTCACGGTCTTGTTAGAGGGACCGGTCTGTCATGCTTGGTACTTCGGGGAGCGCTTCCTGCGACAGACCTTGGGCGTGCCAGAGTAGACAGTTCCAGCACCTCCTCCTACCCACACGAGGCACACCGAGAGGTACACTTTAGAGGAGATGATAGACTACACTATCGGCTGGAACTGTGCGCGCTTTAGAGATGAGGGCGACTACACCGAGTACATCCAGGCTTATCTCATGCGGCCTTTGACCGGTGCTTGTCGAGCTGAGCGAGAGAGACCAGCAGCGTCGGCAGCAGGAGCAGGAGCATCGCAGGCACCTCAGGCCCGTAGCAGGAGTGGGTCTCGGAGAGGGCAGGGAGCTGGGTGGCCCGAGCTGCCCATGATGATGACATACCGAGGGCAGGGTAGGGAGACTTACCAAATCCCCATCGCTCCTCCTCCGGCTGATCACAAGCTTGTCGGAGTCTACGGCTCGACCCTGGTATGTACTACTACACTTTGCATCCTGTACATTCGTTTCATTTCATTTCGTTTGATATTTCACAGAATACTAATGCCTTTAACAGTTTTGCAGGCTTCCGTCGAGTACACTCGCCAGTCTCTGGAGCTGACTGGCTCCGTGATGGGGATGCTGCAGCGGAGCATCGACCTGTTGACCATCTATGGCATCCCGGTAAGTTCTTTGAACTGCAGTCTCAAACTCTGCATAATCTGTTCCATACATGATCTGATGCATCGCACTATCAATACGGCACTTGATACACAGCACTCATGGCACTGATACACTATAATCATACATTGCTCACAGCATTGCTCACGACATCCATACACTGTACTCGGACACTACATTCTGTACTGATACACTGCTCACAGCATTCATGCACTGTACTCACACACCGTATTCAGTATTCATACTCTATACTGCGTAGCATAACTGATGCATTCGCCATTTGTTCATTTTAGGCCCCATTTCAGATTCCGGCCACGGGAGGCGCTCCAGCTGGACCTTTTGTTCCTGCTCGAGGAGGAGGGAGAGCCAGGCGGGGGATGACGTTCCACAGCCGTGGTAGGCACAGGCACGCCCGTGCTGAGAGCAGTTCGTGAGAGCCCTCTCCCGATGATTCCGATGTAGAGGCAGCGTCGTCCCAGGGTGAGGCTGGAGATGACTCAGATTCTGATTTTGATGGCGGTGGTGATCCTGGACCCTCGTCCAGGAAGAGGACCAGGACCGACTCCCGTGCTTGAGATGATCAATGTTGATCCAGACATTCTGCTGCTTTTCTTTTCTTTGCCTTGCTTAGACATTTGTTGGTTTTCCTTTTTGCTTTACTTTCCCTTTTTTGCTAGTAGTTTGAGCACATTGTACTGCCTCAGGCGGGTTTTTTTTCCCTCAAAACTATGTACTTTTGCAAAAGAAAAATGATGAAATGAAACAGCTATTTTGCTCAAAAAGTGTTGCATTTTTACATTCTATGCATCGCATTACATTACATAACAATGTAAATGAGATTGAACTTTTGTTTTGAAAACCAAACACTCGAATTGCATCAATCAGATAGTGAACCAACTAACGACAAAACAACTCGATAAGCAGAACAAAGAACTTGACAAGTTAACAAAGTGTAAATACAACTCGATAAGCAAAACAAAGACTTAAAGAATGTGAAATACAACTCAATAAACAAATGTACAGCAACTCGATAAGCAAATGGGCGTGACTTCGCAAAATCATCACCAGAAGGCATTGGAAGTGGTGCCAATCACAAGTTCTCAGCATTTTCAACACATAGATTGCTCATGGAACAAGGGGGAAGGCCATCGGCCAAAGGAAAAGGCCATCGGCCACAATAAATGGCCATCGGCCAATATTCTTAGCCAATCGGCCAAAAAGGATGGTCAGTCGGCACTATATTTGGCCGGTCGGCCAAAAATGGTAAGCACCTCCAGAATGTTGACACTTGTCTTCCACTCAACACCTTATCTTTTACAAAAGCCTCAGCTTCGTAGTTTTCCTCATTTCAACACTAACTTGCACCAAATAGAAGTGCTTCTTGTCCAAAATCTCTCAACATGGATTGCCAACTTGGATGGTTCGGAAAAGCTAAATTTCTGGGGTTTCGGCATTAATGCACTATTCACTCTGGGTTGCACCCCGCTGCATTTTCCGTTCCTCTATGCCGCGGTAAGATTTTGGAATCGGGTAACACACGTCTTTAGCTTTGGCAGACAGGAGATGTGTCCCACTTTCGAGTATTTCCAAGTTTTAATGGAATCCGAGCGCGATGAAGAAATCTTGCCTCAATTCCGGTTCGGCTATATCCAAGCCTTAGGACAGATGTGCGGCCTTACTTTGCACGACGCTTGGACATTGATTCACGGTAGGGAGTTGGACATTCCAAGCTTGGTTTGTCAGTTTTCTTATGCTGGTGACCACGACGACCGTCATTGGCAGGGTTATCGACGACATGCACTCTGCCTGTGCATGCTATTTCCTTTCTTACTAGCCCCAAGCTCCGGAGGGTTCAGCACTCGTTTGATTGAAGTTGCCGAGGGCTTGAGAGAAGGTAAGAGTTGCATTGCCATGTGTAACACGTCCGCGAGGGACCCCACTACAGTTCGGACTCGATTTGTGTCACGGTTCTTAATCTTGAACCAAAGAGTCCAAATCCGGCAAATCGTTTTGAGAAACAGATTTTTTGAAAAGAAGTGCCAAACATGGACTGCTTTGCCAAATACAGAGTCGCCACCTAAATATTTCTTATGGGGGAATTTAGGAAACCCTGACTCGGTGCCGAAGGCCACATGTCCGTCATCACCAAAGTTGTCTTGGCTCAAGAGCTTGGGTACGATCGGGGAAGGTCAGCTATGAGAACCCCCTTTCGCCCGGTCCGAAGACCGGCCTCTACTAACCATGATATCCGATTTTGAAAACGTTATGTGTTCTTTAAACCAATTATTAGCCTAGAATTACTATGTTATGCGCACAGCAAACAAGTATAGACTAGATTGCCTAATTTGGAAAGAAGCATTGTATATCCGTTTGTTTTGAAAAGCGCTTTGGAATTTGCTACTCGCAAGTAGGCTTAAAACACGGATTTCAACGAGTTTTTCCAACTCAAACAATCCAACCTTCACCCACATGCATTTAAACAGTTTATCACATAAGCATCTAGCCACATGGTAAGCATGTTGTCATGATAGCATTCACACGCATGCAATATGCTAAAGCATAAATACTTACATCGTACTCCGTGCTAAAAACAGGAACATGTTAGCAATCAATGCATGATCCAAGTCCATGTTAAGTGCCTAATGCATCGCATACAAAATGTTACTAGAATGGGCTCGGCAAATCCAAGGATGGCATGTGAAATGCAGTCAATTGATGCATGTATTCAATTCGGAATTTGAAGTACAAATGCAGTTAGCATGATGTACCGAGCCCGGTGCATGCAGGACAAATGAATGAATGCACGCATGCATTGCAAGAGGTATGCTAATTTAAACGTGCCCTAATCTACCATTATAAGCAGGTAAATAAAAGAGAAGAAAGAAGTGGGGGTTGGAAGACATTCACACACTCACCCACACTTATTACAGATTTGCCCTCGCCCGGAGGGACCAAATAAATAATACAAATTAATTAACTACGCAAGCTAATTAAATATTACAAATTTCCTAATCAGCTAACAAACTAATTAAGCTAGGAAAAGCAATAAACCGCCTCGGGAGGAGAGCCAGATGCAGTGCATGCTCGGGTCCCACTCGGAAGTGCACGGTCATGCATAGTCTGCCTCTGTTTTCCCTGCTCTGCCCCTCTGAAGACTACCAAAGTCTCAAGGATGCTTCTCTGGGTACTGGGAATCACCACCGGCTGAGTAGAATTACCACCGGCAGCAAATTGTGGTCACCGGCACAAAATGAATCCATCGGCTGGTGATTTACTGTCGGTCGGCAATATATACTGCCGGTCGGCAAAGAATGCCTGCAGAACCTGCAACTCACAGCAGCAGAGGACAGAACTTGCATGGCAATACAATTCAAGCAATGTATGCACCAATCATGTCCCCTATCATGTTTGTGACTCAAAGGGGCATGTGTCTCGATTCTCGGACCGCCAATCACGCATTTCCATGCATGACGGCCCAAAGAATCAAGTGTGCAACTTTCATGTCAAATGAAATGCAAACCAAACAAACAAACCAAGGCCCAATTCCTATCACCAAGTCAAGGAATAAGGCATGCATACAAGATACAATGCAACCTAGGCATACAAGCTAAGGATGTAACATGGCATGGCAAGACACTTATGCAAGCATACAAGCAAACATGAGGCAATGCAAATTGATGGAAAGGTGGACTTATACATGATTTAGCCAACTCTAAATAGGCCTAAAACAGTGGCCAAAGTGACCAAAATAAAGGACTAAACACATACACACATGCACATGTACACATGTTAAAGGAGCCAACACTTAGGCACAAATGGGACAACTCTCAAACACATTTGAAAGATGGTAATCACGGACATATGGCATGCAAGGTAAGCATTGAAAATCATGTAAGGATGGCACCAAACCAAGCAAGCAAAATAGACTAAACACGCAATAAATGGCCCAAGTGCTTGAAGCAAGTCAAAGGGGCTTGAACCATGACCAAGCCAACCAAGCCTCACAAGGCTAAGAGGACTTAAAATAGGTTCAAGGCAGACCTAGACCATGCAAAGGGGACCCCCTAGATGGCATCTAAATGGCTCAAAATCGAAAGTATGCACAATGGCCAAAACATGGAGCATGCAAGTCAAGCTTTCAAAGCATTAAGGAGACATCCAAGGAAATCATATAGGCATGCAAAGGGGACTGATATGATATGGTGGATAGTTCCAAACCACTAAATCAATGCAAGAATGTCATGCTATACGTTCCTACACTTAGGGCCAACAAGCCGGAATGCAAAGGAGCTATACTAAGCATGCCAAATCCGGCCCAAACAACTATGGACAGACCTCTAGCATGGCAAAATAAGCACACAAGCTTCACAAAACTAGACCAAAAACATGCTCGAACAAAGGCTAACAACCTAAGGCATATTAAGGCAATAACATGGCATTACATGGTAGGTATGCTAAGCATGCATGGTGTACTAAAACCACCACACAACAAGGTTATATCATGGCATAATAAGCATGGAAAACAGCCAAGACATGATCAATACACACTCTAACATGATGCTCTCTCAAGAGGCCAAAAATGGTCCCTTTCAAGGACAACAAGGAGAGGGGGTGGCCCTCCCCTTTTGGAGACTTCAAGGCACCATCTCCGTCACTGAAATCCCTCAAGATTTCAGTGATGAAGAGGCCCAAACACCAAAGTCTCGAAACTTGCACAAAATAGCACAAAATGGAGGCTTTCAAGGTCTAAGAGGGGTCAAACACCTCCAAACCACAAAACACTCTAAACAAACAATTTAGAGGGCCTAAAAACAGAACTTTTTTGTATTATACACTAAGCTCAAAAACGATTTTAAGATAGGTAAAAATACAATGCAAAAATGGGGAATAAAGGGGCTAGTTTCTTACCCTTGAAGACCCCTTCAACAATGATGCTCCAACAGCTCCTTTTAGGTTGAAAACAGGTACAAAACTTCAAAACCAACCTCTTAGAACCTCAGTAGCTAAGTGAAGGTGAAACACTATGTGTTTGTGTGCAATAGTAAGACACAAACACACTTAAACACACACAAGAGGGAGATATAGAGATAGAAAGTGTATGGATTCTAACCCTAGAACACAAAACCCTAAAATGGCTGTCTAAAAATATCTAAAGTGTCTCAAGTGTCTAACCCTAAAGCCAAGAGAGAAGGCTCTCTCTTATAGAGCCTTTTGTCTTGTAAAGCTTACAAGACAAGCTTCTAAAGAGGGAGATCCCTCCATACACGTG
Source organism: Camellia sinensis (assembly GCF_055761805.1). Taxonomy (NCBI): domain Eukaryota; kingdom Viridiplantae; phylum Streptophyta; class Magnoliopsida; order Ericales; family Theaceae; genus Camellia; species Camellia sinensis. Next base: position 118,207,287 of record NC_138973.1, read on the forward strand.
TATGGAGGGGAGTCAAACGCAAGACAGCTGTGACAAAATATCTGCAAAATCAGATGCACAGTAGTCGGCTGGCCAAAGATGCCATTTTGACAAAATTTAGTGCCGACCGGCAACAAATAGTGCCGACCGGCAACAAAAAGTGCCGATGGCAACAAAAACCTGCCGGTGACCTCTAGCCACTGCCGGTGGTGTGTGGGGATGCCTCACAAGGCATTCCCTGGCCCTCCAGGGCAAAACACAAGTGTTTGGTGCAAAACTAGACACAAAACGTTCAAGTTCGGAGATCCTGAGGCAGGGCGCGTAGCTGAGACCTCCGGGAACTCCAAACGAACACAAACATGGATGATCACCGAGTGTTCAAACGGTGACGTCCAAGTCTTGAGGACGGTCAAAAATGGGGTGTCTACACCATGACATTGGCTGAGACATTGATAGGCTTGGCCGCCTTTCATCGTCAGGAGATGGCTAGGTTTGCAGGGAGTCCACTACAATTGCAGGTAACGTTTCCTACCCCATCTCACATGTATATTGCTCACATCACTCGGCCCTCAGGCTCGGATTTTCTCTTAAAACCTTTTTCTCACTTTTCCTCTCAACGTACACCTCTTTATTCTTCAATCTCTCATTTTTCACCCCTCCCCAGGTATGGTTGATGGACAAACTGAGAGTGGTGGACTCGTGTCCGGCATATTCAGCTCGCAGTTATTTCTTCAGGTGACGTCAAGTCGATGCTCCGGATGAGGAATGGTGGTGTGACTGGATGTGTAGCTTGTCCGCAGACCGCATTGCTTGGCGTTGCCCTTGGCTTAATCTTCCGGCAATGGGTTACAACATGGCTCGTTAGCCCGGGATCCAGTTGATAGGCTTGACACACTGCGTGTTCTACTTTCTGTTCCGGTTTCAACGCCAGTTTGGACATGAGCAGACTTGCCCAAAAGAAGTGATTAAGTACCCTGCTACATTTTTGGTCCGAGGTGCACAACTAGCTCGGTATGCCATGGCATGGAGGACAAGAGAGCTTCTGGCCTCTGCTCCTATTTTCAGCTGCACCCTCTCTGATGAGTGCATAGATTGGCTCAATGAAAAGGCACAGATAGGGTCTAGCTTGGCATCAGAGGCTTCAACTAGCTCTAGGTGGGGACGCAGGAACACCTGACTATGCCCTGGATTTATTTGCTTTAATCAGAACTTTCAAGTTTTCTTTATGAATGTAATGAAAAGCAACTTCAATTTTGTATTCAAGAGCAGGAGAACTCTGTATTGAAATCAATGAAATTGAAGGTTGTGGTACTGAAAATTTTCCGTTTTGGTCCAAAAATGGTCTAAATTGTAAAAAGATTAATTTGAGCAAAATCTACTTTTATTAAAACTTGTCAAAACCATTTTCAATATGGATCAGAACTGGACACGCCTAAGATCTATCATTGAGGGGCACAACCCTGGATTCCAGCAACTAGAAAGTTGCCCCTAGTCTAAGTAACACTACACCGGAGATCGCGACCGAGCTCTTGAATGCTGAATAGATAAAGATGACCGAGGTGATCAAATGGACAAAGTTGATCGGGGAAGTATTTATGGCTGGACTTCAAGATGAAGTTGCCTACGTATCCCAAACATGGGAATCAAGCCTTACGTAGTTCGGCTTAGGTTCACTCGTGTATTAACCCTTATCTTTTATGCTCTAACTTTTGCCATGGCCGCCCTTTGCCGGTTTTCAACCTTGTGAGCTCAGTTTTTATAATTTCAAATTTTCTGTGCTCTAACTTTTGCCTAGGTCGCCCTTTCAAGTTTTCGCCCTAGCGCGCCACTCAGGGAAAATATTTCTTCAACTTGTCCATGTTGATCGGTTGGGAGAACTCTAGGCCATCTAGGTCCATCAGAACGACAGCTCCACCTGACCAGATAGACTTGATGATGTAAGGACTAGTCCAATTGGGTCTGAACTTGCCCCTAGGGTCGTGGATAGGAGCTCGGTTGTCCTTGAGCACCAAATCTCCTTCTTTCAAATTCCTGGACTTAACTTTCTTATTGAAAGCCTTGGCAATTCTGCGTTGATAACCCTGAACATGGTACAGTGCTTTCAGTCTTCTCTCATCAAACAACATGAGTTCTTCGAACCTGCTCTGCTGCCAATCTGCCTCAGCTATCTGACACTCAGCCAGTACCCGTAATGACGGAACCTAAACTTCGATAGGCAGAACGGCCTCCATCCCATAGACTAAGGAATATGGAGTCGCCCTAGTAGAAGTTCGAATTGAAGTCCGGTAGCCCCACAGAGCAAATGGCAACTTATCTGGCCAGTTCTGGTAGGTTTCCACCATTTTCTGCAAAATGTGTTTGATATTCTTGTTGGCGGCCTCAACTGCTCCGTTGGTCTGCGGCCGATATGTAGACGACTTATGAAACGTCACGTTGTATTTGTCCAACAAGTCAATCACTTCCTTCTTGAAGTGGGAACCATTATTTGAAATGATCTCGTTCAGGACCCCATAGCGGCAGATGATGTTGTTTCTGATAAAGTTTACAACATGCAAAGCCTTCAACACCGTATAAGATTGGGCCTCAACCCACTTCGTGAAATAATCTATTGTGACCAGAATGAAGTCATGCCCATTGGATCCCTTCGGAGTAACAGCCCCGATCATATCAATCCCCCAAACTGAAAATGGCCATGGCGAAGTCATGTTGTACAGCTTCGACGGCGGAATATTCATGCAGTTATATGGATCTGACATTTGTGGCATCGCTGGACGAAGCCAATACAATCCTCCTCCATGGTGGACCAGTAGTAACCCTGTCTAAGGATTTTCCGGGCTAGCATCACTCCGTTCATGTGCGCTCCGCATTCTCCTCCATGGATGGCCTCTATCAGGTGCTTTGATTCTTCAGCATCAACACACAACTTATGCATTCCCAAATGACCTCTCTCGTACAGTTTTCCTCCGCAGACGATGAACTGAACAACCATTCTTCTAATTGCCCTCTTATCTTTGGCATTTGCCCCTGGTGGATATGCCTCTTTTTCCAATAAGTTCCAAACATCGTAATACCAGGGATTCTCATCTTGAACCTCATCTATGGCAGCAATCAACTCGTAGACCGGCACAAATTTCTGGTCAATGATGATCGGACGCATCCGGACTCCAAAAGGGATGTCTATCATAGAAGATAGAGTTGCTAGTGAATCTGCGAACATGTTGTTCTCTCTTAACAGATGAGCGAAGTTCAGTTTCTCAAACCGAGGAATCAGTAAGTCCAAGGCCTGGTGGTAAATTGTCATCTTTTCTTCTTTGACTTTCTAATCTCCTTTAGCTTGAGATACAACAAGGTTCGAGTCCCCGATGATGTCCAACCGTTTTGCCCCTAGTTCTAGGGCGAATTCGAAACCGGCAATGCATGCCTCATACTCTGCTTCGATGTTCGAGACTTTGAACTGGAGTTTTAATGCAAGAGGAATACGAGAATTATCGGGTGCTATCAGTAACACCCCTATCCTATACCCGTAATGGTTTGACGCTCCGTCAAAGTACATCGTCCAAGTTTCATCTTTGCTATGCAAAATGGCCTCGTCTGGGAATAGGTACTCAACTGCTTCATCTCCTCTAACTGGGTGATCGGCTAGGAACTCTGCTACCACTCTCCCCTTCACCGACTTCCGCGTCACATACTTCAAGTCGAATTCGAAAAGCAGAAGCAACCAACGGGCTAACCTACCCCTAAGTGCTGGTTTCTTGAAGAGATATTTGATGGGATCTAATCTCGAAACCAAGATTACAGAGTGAGCTAACAGGCAGTGTCGCAGTTTCCTGGTAGCCCATACCAAGGCTAAGCAGGCCTTCTCCAGCGGAGTATAGCGGGTCTCATAACCCAGCATCTTCTTGCTCAGGTAGTAGATAGCTCTCTCCACCTTGTCCTCTGACTCTTGTGCAAGCATCCAGCCCATCGTAGTTTCAGTCACTGAAAGATACAAAATCAACAGTTTCCCCGGCTTAGGCGGTGACAACACGGGTGGGTTCTATAAGTATTGCTTGATCTGTTCAAAAGCAGCTTGGCATCGGCCGTCCCATTGGAACTTCGTTCCTTTCTTCAGAAGACCAAAGAGTAGTTCACAAGTCAAGGTTAATTTGAAAATAAACCATCTTATGAATTGCACTTTACCCAGAAAGCCTCGCATCTCCTTTTCAGTCATTGGTGGTGGCATTTCTAAGATGGCCTTGATTTTGGAAGGGTCGACTTCGATACCTCTCTATGTAATCAAAAACCCCAGCATTTTCCCTACTGTAACACTAAACATACATTTCTAAGGATTCAACCGCAGCCTGAACTCTCTAATCCTTTGGAAGAACTTTTGCAAGGCAGTGTAGTGGCCCTCTCTTTCTTTGGACTTGACAATCATGTCATCTACGTACACCTCAACCTCTTTGTGGATCATTTCGTGCAATATCGTGGTCGCAGCCCGTTGATATGTAGCCCCAGCATTCTTCAGCCCAAACAGCATTACCCTATAACAATAGGTCCCTTACGGGGTGGTAAAAACAGTCTTCTCTCGGCCTTCAGGTGTCATCACAATCTGGTTGTAGCCTGAAAAGCCATCCATAACCCGATGTGAAATCCACTAACTCATCGATATGCGGCAGAGGGAAGTCGTCCTTCGGACTGGCTTTGTTCAAATCCCCGAAGTCCACACATACTTGGATTCTGCCATCCTTCTTCGGCACTGGAACAATGTTGGCCAACCAAGTTGGGTATTCAGATACCAGCAGGAAACCTGCGTCAATTTGCTTGGTGACCTTTTCTTTAATCTTGATAGCCCAGTCTGGGCAGATTCTTCTGAGCTTCTGCTTCACAGGTCGGGCGGGCCTCTGGATTAAGAGGGATCTAGTGCTGTACAATCTCAGGATCGATTCCAGGCATGTTTTCGTAGGACCATGTGAAAACATATTTTAAATCTTTTAATAAAGTGAGTAAGCGCTCGCGCTCCTCCGAAGACAACGTGGACCCGATCTAGATCAGCCATGGGTCCTTCTCAGTACCGACATTAATTTGGGTGATTTCATCAACCAGCGGTTTTACAAACCTCTCCTACTCTTGTTCTGGCAAATATTTCAAAACTGGAGAAATTTCTTCATCGTCGTTTTCATCAAAGTTTTGAAAGTCTGAATTAATGCTATAAATTAAGCGTACAAAAAAGTAATTAAAGGCCACAGCCGCACAATTCTCATTTAGTACTTCATCCAGTCCATCTGATTCTTCTGTTACAACAGACTCAAAAGAGAAAGAAAAAGAAGATCTAGACAGGACTGTGGCATCTGGGTTATCACCCTCAGGAATACCGAACTCAGGCTCAGACAAGGTCGAACCTGATTCCGACTCTACAGAATTGATGGAATCAGATTCCGGCTCACTACCTGACCCGGTGCTGCTCGATAAGAATCCCTCCTCATATTCCCAGATGAGGGAGGGTGCGATGGATGTATCCAAAATGTTTGAAGGTGGGCTCGCAGCCGTTTCATTTCCAGTCATAGACACTGAGAGATTATCCCCTAAGCACTCATGTACGATCGGAGGATCTGATAGTAGACAAGCCGGTGCTACCCCCATTTCGATCTCGATACTCTCGGAATCCGCTTCTTTATACTGCTCAACCTCGGTTGATGGGTCTGTCTGTTCCTCAGCAACATCATCCCCAGATAACTGCAAGTCAAAGAAGATCCCGAAACCCGACAAACGCCTCTTCTCGGCATTCAACCATGGCTCTGGGAAGCCGCAGAATGGAAAGTCCTCCCCCTCCCGGACGAAGCGTCTGTTTAGGGTGCCTTAAATAGGATGATGCATCAAATCAAAATACCTCCCGGCCTGCTTGGCTTTGGCTCTCTCGGCCATCTCCTTGCCTTTTCTCACCTAATCCTCTTTGGTGGGTAGATAATCTAAACCAAAGGTATGCGAGTTGTGCGGCACTTTGGCTGATACTGCAACACCTTTTGGGCCACTCCTTCTTGATCCCATCCCGGGGATGTCCTAAAACTTGTTCATAAGATACACTGACTGCACGCTGACATACAACCCTTCATCAACAGCCAAAATGTTCTGAACGACCCAGGCCTCGGCTAGGGTAAATCCTGACAGGAACACATCCTCCGTGCTGTGCTTGATTTCCGAAACCAGTATAGACACCTCTGGTGGCGGATGAATTGACGAATACCCAAAAAATATAGCCACCCCCTTCCCGTGGGGGTATTTCAATGTCTGATGCAGGGTGGAAGAGACCGCCCTCACCTGGTGCAGCCACGGCCACCCCAGCAGGAGATTAAAGGTTGCGGGAACGTCTAAGACATGAAAGTCGATCTCGTGTTGTCCTGGACCAACCTGAGTGTGAATCTTCATGGTCCCCATCACTTCTCTGCTTGTATTATCATAGGCCCTTATCACTTGGGTAGTTGGCTCAAAGTCCGCGGGCTTCAACCCGATTGTATACGCTGTTCTTGATGGGCATACGTTAATGGCAGATCCTGTATCGACAAGACCTAACGGTACCCACTTGTCTCTACATTCCACGGAGATGTAAAGCGGTTTGTTATGGTTTGCGCCATCAGGCAGCAGTTCTTTGTCAGAAAACGTCAACGTCGAGGAAGCTCCTCCCGGAAAAACCAATCCTAGCAGCTGCTCCGGCGTGGTGTCTATTGAAAGTTTAGACTTGTCCATTGCAGAAAGGATAGCCTGTTTATGTACTCTTGAAGCCATAAGCAGCCCCCAGATGGAGATGTCTGCCTATATCTTCTTTAACTGTTTCAATACAGCCTCCTCTTCGAGCAGCTTTTCCTTCTACTTCTCCGCCTCTTTGTCCTTTCCAAACACCTCTGGTTGATCCAAGTGCGGGGGCTTGAAATAACGCCGTCTACTTCACCAATGTTCCAGGTATCATCCGGCTGGTTATACCCCCAGTCCTCATCTGTGTGAGCAAGACATAGATCATCAACTTCCTACCACATGCCATCGGCAGCCGACAAACACCTGCCCGGCTTTGTCACAACTATTTTGTGCCTATAGCACCTTCCATTCCCGTGCTCGCAGCATATTCTGTCCCCACAGGGGCTTTGGCTTTTCTAATCCTCTTAGAATCTTTGATCCTTTCCCGCTCAAACTGCTTCAGCACAGCCTGCTGTTCGGCTTCTTCTGTCTCCAAATTGCCCATATTCTGAGCAAAATTCTTAACACCGGTGCTCTCCAGCAATGTACTCTATTCCTCGGCCTTGCCGGCCACAACTGATGTCCCCGTCCCTGACGGACCCTATTCTGACTGAGGTTGTTCAACAATATCCGACTGATCGTCAAGCCACCCGGTAGACTCTGCTGAACCATTCAAACCAAACCAGTTGACAGTCACGTCCCCTGAGTCCTGTTCGTTGAAAAACTGAAGATTCACAATGTCCTCCTCTAGTTCTGCCAGGTCATCCAGCCCCTGATCAAGTCCATCTTCCCGGACTACACAAATGTCTGCCCTTACTGGCAATTCCACATTCGGCCTAGCCTGGCCTGCTGATATAATGTAACCGCTCGGGTTGTTCACAAAGCTTGCAAACCCCTCAAACTCTGTATCATCAATCTGATTTACATCGACAGTCGACCCACTTCCATCTTCGATAGCCACCACCATCGTCTTAGGTTGGGTTTGGGAGATGTCTACCATGCACAAGTCAGTGCTGTCAGGAAGGAACACCTCTGGCTTGGGTACGTAAGAAGAGGTGATATATATACTAGGGTTGCATGACACGACCCCAGTTTGGATTAGATTGATGCATTTGGGAGGTGGAACTTGGTTATGTGGTGGGAGAGGGTTGGTTGTGACATTCGGTTTCTCTGGAGGCACGATCACCCTTTTATCAATGAGATCCTGAATCTCATGACACAGTCGAAAGCAATAGTCGGTTTCATGACCATGTTGTTGGTGAAACGCGCAGTACTTGGTTGGGTTATGGGAAGCAGGAAGTCTATCTGGTAATAGTCGCGGCTCCAGGGACTTCAAGTGCCCTTTCCTGATCAAAACCCCCAGAGCCTTGGACAAAGGCATGTATAGTGGGGTAAAGGTTCTTTGGCCTTGGGGGGAATACTTGGTTGTTCGTGAGCTACTTTCGGATGCACCGGTGAATGGCGTAGCTGCAAGGGTTCTCGGGGTGGTGGTCGTGGTGGTGGTGACCATTTCCACGTCTGAAGATCTGGTAGCTGCAGCACTGCTTGTGCCTGCATTAGTACTATGGTTGAATGCCCTTTTGGGCTGCTCTCTGTGTTGGTCAATCAGACCCTGTTTCATCGCATCCTCGATCTGTACCCCTATCTAATGTAAATCTGAAAAGGTGGGGAGAAGGAGAACAATCATCTTCTGCATAAGTTTAGGTTGGAGGTTGCGCACAACCATCCTAATCTGATCCTTGTCCACAAGCCTGATGGTCATCATCGAAGCCTTGGCCCTCCATCGGGTCACAAAGTCGGAGAAACTCTCCTTCGGCTCTTGCCTTGTTGTCTCATGATCACGGGTCGTAATCTTGATCTGTGTATTATAGGAGTATCGAGCTATGAAAGCCTCGGCCATCTCCACCCAACTCCTCTTAACGGAATCTTCTAATTTCACATACCAAATGGCCAATACACCCGACAAGGTCCAGCCGATCAAAGAAACCTTTTGTAACCTAGTAAGGCCCATCGGTCTCAGTATGTCCGAAAACAGCCGCAAATGCCCCATGGGATCCCCAAATCCGTCAAAGCGGTTAATATGTGGCATCTTAAAACGGTCTGGCAGCGTCACGGCCGAGTTGGTGTACCCATCCTCAATATATGGAATGGACTTCACACCCTGGGATTTCTTGAACATCTTTTCAAGCTTGCTCACTTTTAACGTTGTGGGGTCCAGCTCGAACTCAAAGGGGGAATCCGGTTGGTTGGTAGGTGCTTTGGATAGCTGGGGTTATATTGGGGGCAGAGCCAACCCTGTTGGAATGTCCGTATCATCCTGGACAGGTGCTGTTTCCCCGAGTATTGGAACTCTGCCTGTTGGGCCATGACCTCGGACAGTTGCTTGGCAAATTCTGCTTGACGGGCAACATCCTGCTGCATGGTTCTCATACTTTCTTGGAGTTGATGCATCATCTCCTCTATGCCTGCCATGTCGTACTGATCTATCTAAATAACTGGTATATCTGTTCTTGTAGTAAAAATTGAGACCTCAGCCTGACTTTTCACTGATGGAGTAAACCACTGATCTAGCGACCGCTGTACCGATACACTACGCCTTTTTGACCTCCGTCTGGTAACCGGGGGTAGAGAAAGGGACACCGCTTGTCCGTCTATCAGATCCCTAGATCGATTAGGTTTACGACCTCTAATCTAGAGTGCTCGGGGGATATCACTAGTCGGATGCAATGATGCTAAACTACCTTGCAAAAAAAGATAAATAAAGCATAATAAGGAAATAGTGAACATAAAAAAAAAAACGGACAGCATAACAACTTAAATAACACACAGTTGGCAAACACAAGCTGAATGAATTATTCTCAACCACTAATCACTGTTCCCCGAAATCACTGCCCCAAATCTGAATTTGGTACCCGCAGATATAACCGATTCTCAAAACACTGTTGCCCGCAGGCCTGATACTCAGACTTTCAAACTGATATATGCGTTCCCTGTAGAGATACACTCTAAAAGCACATAACAAGTAAATGAGAGCCAAAACACTCCTATGTTAGGATAGGATTTCCCTGTTCTATTTTGTCAGGAGCTAGGGTTTCACTACGCACACAGCGGTTTCAAACAACCTATAATCGGGTAGCAACCTGTCCTAGTTTGGAATAGCCACTATGGATTCCGAATATGCACTAGGTCGAATGGTCAAAAAGGGTGCCCCGGTAAAAACCGGGGTTTGTGCTCCCGTCGTGGCAGAGCCCACAACCGGTCAGCCTTATGGCACGCTTCTCAAAGCGGGCCTCCGGCAAACCGTTCAAGAATAGCATACGGCAAACACGGTGTCCTAGGCGCACCAATGCACATGCAATGCAAAGAAACACATAAGTGTAATTAAAACAAGATATCGTGAGTTCGAGTCAAGTTCTCTAAATTCCTCAGCAGAGTCGCCAGAAACTGTGGACGCGCCCTTGAGGGCCTATGCTTACCACAATTCGGACTCAAATGTTACGGTTCTGAATCTAATCCCGCAAAGTGCAATGCGAGACCAATAAATCACCAACGAGTCCAAATCCGGCAAATCATTTTGGAAAACTGATTTTTAAGAAAGAAGTGCCAAACATGGACTGCCTTGCCAGATAAGAGTCGCCACCTAAATATTTTATTTTTGGGGGAATTTAGGAAACTTTGCCTCGTGCCTAAGGCCACGTGTCCGTCATCACCAAAGTTTCCTCGGCTCGAGAACTTGGGTACAATTGGGGAAGGTCATCGCCTGATCATAGATCGGCCACTACTAAACATGATATCTTGTTTTTGAAGACACATGCATTATTATTCCGATTAATTAGCTAATCTTACTACGTGATGTGCACAACACACAAGTATAGACTTGATCGCCTAATTTGGAACAGAGCATCGCATATCCATTTGTTTGGAAATGGTTTGAAGTTTGCTACTCGCAAGTAGGCTAAAACACGGATTTCAATGAATCATTCCAATTCAAGTAATCCAACCTTCACCCACAGGCATTCAGGAAGTTATATCACGTAAGCAATTAGCCTCATGGCAAGCATGCTGTCATGTTAACACTCACATACATGCAAGATGCTAAAGCGTAAACACTCACAGTGTACTCCGAGCCAAAACAAGGAACTAGTTAGTAATCAATGCATGATCCTAGATCATGTTAACAATGGCTAATGCATCACATGCAAAATGCAACTAGAAATAGGCTCGGCTATTCTAAGATAGCATGTGAGATGCGACAATTCGATACATGTATTCAACTTGGAATTGAAATACGATGCAATTTGTATGATGCGCCGAGCCTGGTGCATGCAATACAGATGAATGGATGCAAACATGCATAGCATAAGGATGCTAAAATGAAATATGCCCTAAAACTAACCATCGTAAGCGGTTAAATAAAAGGGAGAAAGAAATGGGAGTTGGAAGACATGCATCACACACGCGCACGCTTATTACACAATTGTGCCCTCTCGACGGAGGGATCGAAAGAATAATACAAATTAACAAACTACCAAGCTAATTAATTATTACACAACACTTAACTAATTAAACAAATTAATTAAGCTACTAAAGCAGTAAAACAGCCTCGGGAAGAGGGATGCATGCATGCTCGGTCGGCTTCGCTCGAAAATCCATCGCCATGTCATGTTGCCTCTGTTTGCATTGATCTGCTCCTCTAAAAACTGCACAAGTCTCAACGATACTTCTAAACCGCCTTGGGGACATGCTGCGAGGCCATCGGCCAAAAGATAGGACCACCGGCCAAGGTAAATTGGTCATCGACCAAAAATGGGGCTCTCGGCCAAACATTTGTAGCCGATCGGCACTAAAAATGGCCGACCGGCCATCCTTTCCTGCAGAATGCTTATTTTGCTGCAACAGAGGACAGACAAAGCATGGCAATACATTTGCAAGACAATGTTTGCACAACCACCCTCCCTATCATGTTATGAACTCAAGGGAGTATGGTTTTCGACCCTCGGACCATTAATCACGCATTTCAATGCATGATGGCCAAAGGAGCCTAGTGTGCATTTAATATCAAATGAAATGCACACAAAACAAACAAGGGGCCCCAAACTCTATTATGGTTGATCAAGAGGCAATGGATGCAAACATGCAAGCAAAACTAATGCCACATGAGCATGTTAATGACAATGCCCTACAAGGCTAATGGTATTAAGCATGCCAAATGCAATGCAACCTAGACAAGCATACAAACATGCAAGGCATGTGACAACATTCAAGGATAGGCTAGCATGTAACAACATGTGGGGCAAGCATGCAACAACATGCAAGGGACAATACATGCCAACATGCAAAGCAACATAACAAAAGTGGCATGCCAAATGCGATATAACTCAAGCATGCAACAACATGCAAGGCAAGCATGCAACAACATGCGGCGATGGTCTTAAACCAAAATGGGCAGCTCTCAAATAGGCGCAAATCAGTAGCCAAAATGATGCGACAAGGGCATGAAATACACATACAAACATGCATGCTAATTAACCTAACACTTAGGCATAAAAAGGCGACTTTTAAGCACACTTAAAAGGGGATAAATATGGACATATGGCAAACATAGTAAGCTTTGAAATCATGTTAGGGATGATGCCAAATCAACCAAATAATGCAAGTAAGGCATGCAATAAAGCCCAAAACTTGAAACTAGCCAAGGGACTCAAACCAAGGCTACATGAAGCAAGCCCCAAAGGGCCAAAGGGACCTAAAACAGTCCCAAGGCAGGTCTAAACAAGACCAAAAGTGAGCTCAAAACTAGCCAACACAAGCTAGAACACATGCCAAAACATGAGACATGCAAGGCCACAAAAGAGGCGTTACACTACACCTAACGCAACCAAACATGGCTTGACATAAGCGACCAAAATCAGAGTTATGGCATGTTAAAATGAGCCCAAATAACTCACTTAGATGGCGTCCCAAAGACCTAAGCATGGTGGCATACACACTGGATCATTCATGAGGCATAAAACACAAACCCTTTAAAACATTAAGTGCGAGTGTTTGAGCTTGAAACATGGACTGAAATAATATTACAAGTGATGCCAAACCACTAAAATGATCCGAATAGAGCACGATAGTGACTCAAACACCCAAAGCTAACAAGCTAGATTGCATGGTAGCTAAACAAAACAATGTAAGCATGACCAAAACAGTGAAAAACAGAGCTTAAGTAAGTTAAAACAAGGGTAGAAGCTTCATGAAGTTGAGCCAAAATCATGCTAAAATGACATGTTACAACATGATGCATGTTAAGGCAAATCATGAGATTACAAGACAAGTACATGAAGGATGCATGGTATGTCTAAACCAAGTCAAAACAGTGCTATGTCATGGCAAAACAAAGCCTAACATATACTGAAATGAAGCTAAGACAAGCTAAGTATAGAAGCTACAAACATAAGCCATTTATGCAATCATTAAAGACAACAAGGAGAGGGGATGACCCTCTCCTATTTACGACGTCAAAACCACCTTTCCACCACTGAAAATCCTTTGGATTTTAGTGGTAGAAAGGTCATGCAAAGCTAAGAACGAAGGCCAAAAGGGATGGCCTAAAACAAGGCCTAGCAAGGCCTTGGAGGGGGTAAACAACCCCAAACCAAGAAGAGACCTTAAACAAAGGTCTAAAGCAAGTAAAAATAGAACTTTATTAGTTTGTAGCTAAGCTTAAAACAATAAGAAAGAAGGGTTAAAAGTCTAAGCAAAAAAGGGATATTAAAAGCAAGTTTGCTCACCCTTGAAGAACACCGTCAGGAACAAAGCTCGAGCACCTTTCTCAAGCTTAAACCAGTCCAAGAACCCTGAAATCAACCTCAAGGGACCTCAGCTCCAGGAGGATGGTGTTCTACTAGGTGTTTATGTACAAAAGTATGAACAAAAATCACTTTAAGGCACAAACACACACACAAATGCATAAAGAGAGGGAGATATAGAGATAGAGAGAGATACAACTTTTCTAACCCTAATTTCAGAACCACAGAGAAGGGAGGAGGAGCTCCCTTCTTATAGAAATCCAATTTCAAAGCTTCCAAAGCAAGCTAACCAAGAAGCAAATCCCTCCATACACGTGTATGGAGGGGGTCAATTATGGGTGCCACCTGGAAAAAAATATCTACATAAAGCAGATGAATAGGGTTCGGCCAGTAAAAATGGCCGATCGACCAACACAATGGTCGGCCGACTAAATAAAGTGCCAATCGGCCAACACTTTTGGCTGATGGCATGAAAACAGGGCCGATGGCCTCAAGCCTTGGCCGGTGGGTTGAGGGCATGGCCAACAAGCCACCCTCTTCCCTCAGAAGCAAAAACACAAGTGTTTGGTCCACAACCAAGCACAAAACAGGCAAGTTGAGAGATCCTGAGGCAAGGCGCGCAGCCGAGGCCTCCGGGAACTCAAAACGAACACGAGCATAGATGATCATCGAGTGTTCAGACGATGACGTCCAAGTCTTGAGGACGGTCAAAAATGGGGTGTCTACACTCACCAATGGACAATTCGATTAAAGAATGATTTGGTAATTAAAATGTGTAAACAAAATTGACAAGTAAAATTGACAAGATAAGCATTTCTTTGTGTTCCATCGCATGTGTTCAAATTGGATGTTAATTTGAACACAAGGAAAATGGGACATTTCATGCTCAAAAGTGATGAAATGTGCCACTTTCCTAGGTCTCCATTGCCCTTGGTCATGCATGATAGGGTGGTGGTCTTGTTGGTCATATTTGTACATTTATCGAAATTGTACAACTTGAATCTTTGGCCATCATGCAATGAACGTGCTTGGTTTGTGGTTTTTGGATCCACATGTGTCATTCTTTTGAGATATTGAGATAATAAGGGGAGATACAGTACAAAAAAATCCTTGGGAAGACCCTCTTTTTGCTCTATTTGTACTTTGTTGCAGTATGGTCATCCAATGCATCAGTGGCCAGCAGGGCACCATCCATGGCCGACAGTACACCATAGATGGCTGGTAGTACATCTTTTTTGCCGGCAGAGGGCTGGCAACATCCCACCATGGCCGGCAGGTCATTGATGTGAACCTCAATTGATTTTGGTAAGATGAAGCATAAAGGTTATGGAGATTCTCAACCCTGCAAACAAAGACTTTCGAGAGCAAAACGGAGGTCTTTTCGGGGCGAAAACCTCTCATGTGCATCTTCCACTCCCCGAGCTAGAGCAGTGGCAGCATAGTTTGACATCTTAAAGGCTTAGTTCATGTACATTTGTGTTATAAATTAATTAATTACTTTGCTAGTTAGTTAAAGTGTTGTAATAATTAGTAATTAGCTTAGCTAGTTATTCATTTGGTTTGTAATATTTAGTCTAATTAGCTTAATTAGATTAGCTTAGCTTAGATTGGCTTAACTCTTATTTAGATTAGCTTAGCTTAGATTGGTACGATTGGGGAAGGTCAGCTATGAGCACCCCCGCTCGCCCGATCAAAGATCGGCTACTACTAAGCATGATATCGAGTTTTGAAAACATTTGTGCTCTTATTCCAATTATTAGCCTAGAATTACTGTGTGATGCGCACACCATACAAGTATAGACTGGGTCGCCTGAATTGGAACAAAACATCTCATGTTCGTTTTGAAAAATGGTTTGAAGGTGCTACTCACAAGTAGGCTAAGACGTGGATTTTGCCACCCTCGGATGGGCTTAAGAAAACATGGTGATTTACCACTCTCAAGTGGGCTTAAAACTCCCAATTGGTGAATTGTTCCAATTTAAATAACCTAACCTTCACCCACAGGCATTCGGACAGTTATATCACATAAGCAAATAGCCTCATGGTAAGCATGCTATCATAGCAGTCACTCACACGTATGCAAGGATGTTAAAGCATTAACACTCACCAAGTACTCCACGCCAAAACAGAAACTAGTTAGTAATCAATGCATGATCCTAGTTCATATTAAGATGGCTAATGCAACGCATGCAAAATGCAACTAAGATAGGCTTGGCTATTCTAAACATGGCATATGAAATGCAACAGATAACATGTATTCAACTTGGAATTGAAATACAATGCAGTTAGTATGATGCGCCGAGCCTGGTGCATGCAAGACAGATGAATGGATGCAAACATGCGAGCATAAGGATGCTAATTGAAGCATGCCCTAAACTAACCATCATAAGCTAGTAAATAAAAGGGAGAAAGATGTGGGGTTGGAAGATATACAACACACACACGCACACTTATTACAACATTGCCCTCCTCAGAAGGTCCGAATGAATAGTACAGAATAAACTAGCTAATCTAAGCTAATTAAACTAATTATTACACAACATTAATTAATTAACGAATTAACTAAGATAAATAAGCTAGCATGCAAAACATATGAAATGTACTGCCTCAGCTCGGTCTTGAATGATAAGGGATGCATGCATGCTCGAGTCACCTCGTCGGGAAATCCATCGCGATGCCCCAATTTGCCTCTGTTTGCAACTGGTCCCAGAACACTGTACAAAGCCCCAGAAGGCTGCTGACCAGTTTTTGCTGCTGGTTTCCGGTTTGCTGCAATAGAGAGCGAGAAAGGGGCATGGCGAAGTATTTTCAACATATGTGTGCATGACCACTCTCCACGTCATTGCATAAGCTCTAGGGAGTGTAGTCTTCGATCCTCGTGCCACCAATCATGCATCTCGATGCATGATGGCCAAGGAGTCGAATTGCACGACTCGATATGAAATGAATGCACACATAAACACAATAAGACCTGAACCCCATCATGGGTAATCCGGAGTGTCGGCGACCGAGAATCAAGGCACGTTTCGTCACTTTTAGTATGAAACGTCCCTCGTTTCCCGTGTTCAGATGAACTCCTATTCCGAACACAATGCAACACATAACATGGTATGACATATACGGATGCAACTCTAGCATACAAACATGCAATTCAACCTAAGCATGCAAATATGCAAGGGACATGATAGCATACACAATGCCAATATGAAATGTAACGTGGACAACCTAACAAGGCTAATGGCATGTACAATGTACAATGCTCAATGCTAATGCGCACATAGTCAGTGCAAGACAACATAAGCATGTAACAATAAGACACAATGCGACTAGCATACACAATGCGAATGTCAAATAGCATACTCAATGCGACGAATTACCCGACATGCGCAATGCTAAGGATAATATGGCATACTCGATGCAAGATGGACTTAAACCTAAATGAATGGGCCTCAACCACACCTAAATCAGTGGCCATACATGATGAAATTAGGCAAGAACACTCATGCAAACATGCCCAATGCAAGGGATCGAACCTAAGGCATCAAATGTCACTCTACCAAAGCATGGAAAGGATGAAACATGGCATATAATCACACATTTTCTAGCTCTGAAATGACATGCAAGATGGTCCCAAATCATGCAAACACCTCACACAATGCATGCTAGATGGCCCAAATACCGAAACTAGTGAAGTGGATTACACTATAGGCATGCAAAGCAATGCATAAATGACCAAACCACCCCTAAACAGTCCCTATGTAGGTCCAAGACAGTGGGAAAATGGCCTAAAATGATGGCTCGAAAGGCACGAAAATGAAGCTCGTGCAATGGTCCAAAAACGAGGCATACAAGCACTACTCTCAAACGCATTTAAAGAGTGGAAAACATGTGAATATGGCATACATGTAAGCTTTGAAATATGATGCACAATGGCCCCAAAACATGGAAACACCTCAACATAAGCATGCAATAGGCTCCAAAACTCAAAGCTAGGCAAGGGTATTGAACTACAACTATGCATAGCAAGCATCATTCAACCATGAGGCATAAAAACAGAGCTAAGGTGGTCCAAAACATGCACAAAAGCAGTTGAAAGCATGGCCAAAAAGTGCTAGAATCAAAGGCCAAAATAGCATGCAATGTAAGCTAGTAAAGAGGATTTGCACTACAAGCATGTGAGGTAATCAAGAGACCACCAAAGCAACAAAATTTAGAGGTATGACATGCCAAATAAAGCCCAAAAACCCACTGAAAGATGATCTATGCATGCAAGAATGATAGGCTCCTTTGATAGGCCATAAAGAGGGTTGTTCTACAAATGCAAGATGGACACCCAAAATGGAAAAATGGGCTCTGGACAGAGCCTATGCAGGTCCTAAAACCCACAAAAAATAGCCTGAAAAATGGCTTGGAAGCATGCAAATAAGGGCTCCTTTGTTAGGCCAAATATGCTAGTAAACACAATAAGGAGTGAGAGGGTCACCCCTCTCTGGTTTTGGTGCTCAAAATAGCATGCTAGCCACTGAAACTCCATTGGATTTCAGTGGCTCAGAGACCAAACAAAGTTCAACGCAAAGGCCCTAAGGCATGGCTCAAAATAAGATGAAATGAAGCATGCAAAGGGGGTAGATGACCCCTAATAGAAAAATGGTCTTAAACAAACATGTTAAGGACCTCAAAATAAGACTTTTTATAGTTTATAACAAAGCCCAAATATACTTTCAAATATAGCTAAAAGATGGAGCAAAATAAAGACCAAAAGAGGGAATAGGGTGTTACCCTTGAAGCTCAAGCACTCCAGCAGCTTCTGGACCAAAACAGCAACTCCTTAGCCTCTGAAAGCAAGTTCCAAGAACCTTAGAGTGATGGCGGAAGTGTGTGGTTGTGAGGTGGTGTATAAAGGGCCAAGATCAAGGCTCTTTTGGAGGCTAAAATATAGAGACAAGGGGAGAGATATGGTATATGCTCCAACCAAGTTCTGAACCCTCTACAAGGAAGGAAAGGCCCTCCTTTATAGACAAGAGGGACTAAATCTTCTTCAAGAAGCTTAAAACCAAGGTTAAACATCCTCTATACACGTGTATGGAGGATGCCGTCTGTGCCTCCCAGCTGGCACAGTTGGAACCAACTCAGTGAGACAAAACTGATGGGAGCTGGCTGACCAGTTCAAGTGGTCGGCTGACCAGGGTCAAAAGGGTTAGGTGGTCGGCAGCCTCCTAGGGTGGTCTCCCATCTGAAAACAAGCTAGTGGTGTGGTGGGAGACCAGTAATTGTGGCCCAAAAGTGAGGGAGACTGGTTACCTGACAAGAAAACCGGCCGGCAGGGGAAAAGTGGTCTCCAAGGAGAAAAGGTGGTCTCCCACCCTTGTACCACCTTCCAAACAATGAAGATAGGGTCTAAGCCAAAAATGAAGCAAGACGGATGTAAAACAAGGTTTCGGGGGCCAAAACGCGTAGCCGGGTGGCCCGAAAACTGACTGTTAAGCACCGAAAGTGGCGTGCGATCACAAAGGTGGTCTCCCGGGCCATAGTGTCCCTCTAGAGAGAGGAAACAAGGTGTGTGCCAAAAATCGAAGCAAATGGAGGATGTTAAGCGGTCTCAAACCGAGGCGCACGACTGACGGCTCCAAAAATTGAAAACTGGTCTCCAAACGGGAACAGTGGTCTACGACCACGAAAAGTAGCCTACGGCCACTGAGAGATGGTCTACCAGACCTCTCCCTCCCTTCGGGAAGAGAAAATAGATCCTAGTTCGCAAACCAAGGCAAAGCACAAAAGAGTCTCGAAGTCCGGAGGCATGACTCTCAGCCGAGAACTCCGAAACCTCAAAACGAGCACAACATGCACAAACACCGAGCGCTCAATCGATGACGTCTGAGTCTTAAGGTTGGTCAAAAATGGGGTGTCTACACATGCTTGCATCCATTCATTCGTATTCCATGCACTGAGGCTCGACGTATCATTCAAACTGCATTGTCATTTCAATACCTTATTTGAATACGTGTTTGATAGCATGTTATCAAATTGATCCATATGTCATATTAGTAGCCGAGCCTATTAATTGCATATTGCATGTGTTGTATTAGACACTTAACATAGTTAGGATGATGCATCTTTATAACTAGTTTTTGTTTTGGCTTGGAGTACTAGGTGAGTTTTTACGCTTTTGCTTACTTGCATAAGTGTGAATGTTTCCATGATTAGCATGTTTGCCATGAGGCTACGTGCTTACATGCTAAACTGCATGAATGCCTGTGGATTAAGGCTTGTTGTTTGAATTGGAATGATTCAACAAATGTAAGTTTTATGCCGACTTTGTTAAGTGGCAAATCATGTTTTAAGCGCACTAAGTTTGGTGGCAAATCCGCATCTTTATGCCCACTTGAAGTGGCAAATTCAAACCATTTTAGCAAACAAACATGAGTTGAGTTGTTCCAAATTAAGCAAACTAGTCTTTACTTGCTTGCGCGTATCACATAAAAAAGCTAGTCTAATAACCAAAACAAGAACACATAATGTTTATAAAGTTCATATCATGATTAGTAGAGGCCGATCTTTTGATCGGTGGAGAGGGGTGGCTCAATTAATGACCTTTCACCTTCGTACCCAAGTTCCTGAGCCGAGGCAACTTTGGTGGTAACGGATACGTGGCCTTTGGCAGGAGTCAGGGTTTCCTAAATTTTCCCAAAAAATAAAATATTTAGGTGGCAACTCTGTATCTGGCAAAGCAGTCCAATTTTGGCATTATTTGATTTAAAATTGATTTCCAAAATGATTTTCCTAATTTGGACTCTTTGGTTTTATTAGTTTTACATTGCACTTGTGAGATTAGATTTAGAACCACGGGAGTCCGAACAGTGTGGCCTTTCTTTTCAAACCTTCCGAAAGGGGGCGCGAAAAAGCCGAGCCTCAGCTTCAGGCGACTCTACTAAGGTTTTAGAGAACTTGACTCGCACTCATGATATGTTATTTTATCAATACTTATGTGTTTCTTTGCATTTGCATTTGCATTGGTGCACCTAAGTCACTGTGTTTTCCATCTGCTATTCCTGAACGGTTTGATGGAGGCTCGCTTCGAAAATCTTGCCAAAAGGCTGACTGGTTGCGGGCACTGCAATGATAGGAACACAACCCTTGGATCTGGACTACCGTTGTACCGTTTTATCCTCCTTTTCACTTCTCGGTGTTAGGTGTGAGAGGTATGATTGGTAGGCTTGCTGAGGTACCCTTTTTGACCAATCGACCTAGTCGAATATCGAAAACCATAAAGACCATCCCAAATTAGGACAGGTTATTTACCCGAATGCAAGAATTGTATGAAACCACTTGTTTTGCGTAGTGAATCCCTAGCTCCTGGCGAAATTAGGACAGGGTAACCCTACCCCATCATAGGGGTGTTTTGGCTCTCACTTGCTTCATATGTGCTTTAGAGTGAAACTGTACAGGAATGTATGTATCAGTTGCAAGTCTGGGTATCAGTTTTTGGGAGGCAGAATTCAGTTTTGAGTATGGTTCTGGAGCTTTGATTACATCAGTGTACTGATTAGAATCTGAGCAAAGGAGCTGTCCGGTATCAGATTTTTGTTTCTTTATGCTTTATTTTCATGTTGCAAGGTAGTTTTTCACCATTGCTTCAGACGATTTTGTTACCCCCAAGCACTCTAGACCCGAGTGAGAAGGATTTGCAGATCTAGGGATCTAGTCAGGGGATAACCAGTGTTTGTCTCATTCCCACCGGTTACTAGATGGAGGAGGATCAGGCAAAATTCACCAATTTGGTAGCCACCTTTTACTTCGTCTGTGCACAGTCAAGCCCACTCTTCTACTTCTACTCCTACTCCAGACAGAGAGTATTCGCTAGTTCAGGTAGCTCAAAGTCCTCCAGTCAGCATGGAAGATATGCTTCGCCAGCTTCAGTGAACCATTAAGACTATGCAGCTAGATGCTGCCCGCCAAGTTGAAACCACGACCGGCCAAGCCGAGGTTGAAGCCTGCCAAGCAGAAGTGATAGAAAGGCTTCAACAACTGCAGCCATGACCGGCAGTAGCCTCAACATCCCATGCACCCCCAGCGGGAATTTCGGCACCCGGAGTCACAATTAATGTCCAGGAAATGCGGGCATTCAAGTAGATCCCATCCCACCTTAGACCTTCAAGGCGCCAGTTTACCAAATGGAGGCACCGTTCGAATTTGAGGTTGACTCCATTGCACTGAAGGTCAACAAGCTAGAAAAGCTCTTCAAATGAGCTCAGGGCGTGAATTCAATCCCTGATATTGAGGATGGATACACAGATTCTGCAGTAACTTTGCTGGATAGATTTAAGATGCCGCACATAGACTGGTTTGATGGCTTCAGGGATCCTATGGTCCATCTACAACTATTCTCTAACATCTTACGACCAATGGGTATCACCAGACTATTGAAGTTATCACATTTTGGCCAGACCCTGTTGGGTATAGCGGCCATTTGGTATGCCAAGCTTGAAGACTCTGCGAAGAGAAACAGAGAGGAAATGGTTGAGGCCTTCATAATGCAGTACTCCAATAATACCCAGATCGAGGTCACTACTTGTGATCTTGAAGCGACCCATTAAGAGCCGAGGGAGGGTTTCTCGAATTTTGTCACTTGATGGAGGGATAAGGCCTATATGATGACTATCTGGCTGTCTGAAAATGACCAGATCAGAATGGTGGTCCGTAACTTGCAAGGAAGGTTGTTATAAAAAATGATAGTCTTGCCATTGTTTACATTTGCTGAGCTCCACGAAATAGGGGTGCAAATAGAGGATGCAATGAAACAGGGGCTGATAGACCATGAGAAGGAACTGCCCAAAAGGTCCTTTACACGCAGCTTAATGTAGCCATGACTGGTGGCACCCCTGCACAGCCTTTGGATGTGACATGGTCACCGCTACACCCAAGATTGCCAACCCCTTTGCTGGTACATCCAACACAACTTCACAAACCTCAGTCATCAGGCCCGAGGCCAGAGGGTCTTCACCTCACTTTACATGTCCTTATCCAAAGCCCTAGGGTTCCAAATCAAAAATAGACATCTTAAGCCGTTAGAACAACACCCACTACCCAATCCTCTCCCTCCAAAACACAACCCGGCCAAATACTATGCTTTTCACCAATAGCATGGTCATGATACTGATCAGTGCTTCAGATTGCGTCATGAGATTCAAGATCTCATTGACAATAAGGTGATTGCACCTCCCGAAAAACCCAACATCACTACAAATCCTCTCCCACCACAAAATCAAGCCCTTCCACCTCGGCATATAAACCTCATCCATGCACTGGCCATTCCATATGACCCAGTATATATATCACCCCATTCCATCTACCTAAACCGACGTTGGTCATCCCTGAGAGCACGGACTTGTGCATGATAAACATGTCTACACCCCAACTTGAACCCGTGGTGGTGACAACTGAAGATAAGGGGAGGTCAGCCTTGGTGGAAAATATCAATCCATTACTCGAGGGCTTTGAGGATTTATCTGAAGGGACATACGACCCGAGCTGCTATATTGTGCCAATCAATCAAGCTAAACCAGAAGTGGTGCTGCCGGCTGGGATGGAGGTCAATGTAGTTCGAGAGGATGGGCCAAGTCAGGGATTAGATGATCTAGCTGACCTAGAGGAGGACATAAACAATTTGCCGCTCTTTGAGGAGCATGATCAAGGGGACGTGCATATTGATTGGTTTGATCTGAACTGGTCAACAGACAATTATGAATGGCTAAGCGATGAACCCGATATAGATAAGGAACTAAATTGAAGCTTGGAGAACAGAAAGCGAGGACCGCTACAATGGCCGGAACGGCTAAAAGGAAGGGTAAACTACTGGAAAACAATGGTAACGAACAATTGGCTCAGGAACTGGGCATTATTAGCACCATACGTAAAGAACAAGAAGCCGCGCTGTAGTGGTTTGGGCAAGAAATGAGTGAAAATGATCAAAATGCTAGAATAGCTTAACGTCCCATGGGGAATGTTTCTACTGAGGAAACACTTAGACCGGAACCGAACAATTGCTTGTCGGTTACCAGAGGTATGTGGTGGGAAGATGATGATCTGCATCTTGTCCACACTAATGAGAATTGGGGTGAAGGCCTTCCTGACAATACCTAGTATGAGGAGGAAGTCGACCACATGATGAGAAGTGGTCGATATTTTAAACCCCCACATCTAGACCAACCTGAGGCATCTGGGAAGGACAAAAATGTAGAGAAACAAAAGGAAAAGCAGTTAGAGGAAGAGGCTATGCTGAAACAATTGAAGAAGATTCAAGCTGACATATCTATTGGGGGGCTGCTTATGGCTTCACTAGTGCGCAGGCAGGTTGTACTGTCAGCGATGGATAAAGCGAAGTTGTGCATCGACACCACCCCAGAACAACTGGTGGGATTAGTCTTCCCGGGAGGCGCTGTCCCAACTTTGGCCTTTTTAGACAAGGAATTACCACCAGAAGGCTTTGCACACAACAAGCCTCCATAAATATCCGCAGAGTGCCGAGAAAAATGGATACCAGTGGTATTAGTCAACAACGGGTCAGCAATCAACGTCTGTCCATGCCACATGGCTTATGCTGTTGCCTTGAAATCGGCCGATTTTGTGCCTACAGCCCAGGTGATCCGGGTGTATGACAATACAAGCAGAGAGGTGATGGGAACCGTGCAAAAATCTGAGTGCAGGCTGGACCTGCACAACAGGATATTGAATTTCACATCCTCGGTGTTCCAACCACTTTCAACCCACTACTTGGATGACTTTGGCTACACCAAGTAAAAGCTGTCTCTTCCACCCTCCACCAAATGCTGAAGTACCCCAATGGGAAAGTGGTGGTTATAGTCTTCAGAAATTCGTCTATACATCCTCCGCCAGAGGTCACTACACCTGTGCTGGAGATTGTACACAGCGAAGAGGATGTTTTCATTTCAGGGTTTACTTTAGCTGAGTCCTGGGTAGTGCAAAGTATCCTGGCTGTCAATGAGGGCTTCTATGTTAACGCCCAATCTGTGTATTTCGTGAACAAGTTGCAGCACATGCCCGGAATGGGATTAGGCAGAAGTGGCCAAAAAGGTGTCACTACATTGGCCGATGTGCTACATAACCCACATGACTTTGTTCTTGGCTATACGCCGACCAAAAAGGATTGGGTGAGGAAAAAGAAAGAAATGGCTGGAAGGGCCAGAGCTAAGCAGACTGGAAAGCACTACGAGCTTGTACACCAACCAATCCGAGGAACCCTGAATGGCTATTTTGTTCGGGAGGGGGAAGACTTCCCATTCTGTGGTTTACCCGAACCTTGGTTCAACTCTGAGAAGTAGTGGGTTCCCGGATTTGAGATCTTCTTTGACTTGCAGCTGCAAGAGAATGAAACGGAAGAAAAGGCTAACCCAATTACTGCTGAAGCCACTAAGGACACAAAAAGTGATTCCGACAGTAATGAACTTGAGGTAAGAGCAGCACTGGCATGTCTCCTTTTGGATCCTCAGATCAACTCGGAGAGCTTGGGGGATAACCCGACCGTTTCCATGATCCCAAACCAACCGGGTGTGAACCTTCCAGTGGTATCTTGGATGCATCTGACGCACCATCCCTTATTTGGCAGCTAGAGGAGGGCTTCATATCCAGTAGCTCTGAGTCAGGTAGTGAGCCGGAATTTGATTCCACATAGTTTGTGGAGTCGGAATCAGATTCTAGTTCCTCTGAGTCTGAGTCCGGTATTCCTGGGGTTGATAACCCGGATACCAAGGTTTTGTCCAGGTTGTCTTTTTTCTTTTCTTTTTAGTCTGTTGTAACTAAGGAACTGGATGAGCTGGACTTTGTGAATGAGAATGCCATTGTAGGTTTTGAGTACTTATCTGTGCCACTTGTATATTACATTGATTATGAGTTTCAAAATTTTAGTGAAAACAACAAGGAAGACATTCCTCTAGTTTTGAAACATTTGATGAATCGAGAGGATGAGAGTTTTGTAAAACCCCTTGTTGATGAAATGATTCCAATTAATGTGGGTACTGAGAAGGATCCACGACTGGTCCAAATCGGGTCCACGTTGTCTTCGGAGGAACGCCAGTGCCTAGTCCCTTTATTAAAAGATTTCAAAGATGTTTTCGCGTGGTCTTATGAAGACATGCCTGGAATCAATCCTAAGATTGTACAACATCGGCTCCCTCTTGACCCCGAGGCCTGACCCATCAAACAAAAGCTGCGAAGAATACACCTGACTTGGGCTTTGAAGATTAAGGAAGAAGTCACCAAGTAGATAGACGCAGGGTTCTTGCTAGTATCTAAGTATCCGACTTGGTTGGCCAACATTGTTCCAATGCCAAAAAAATATGGCAGAATTCGAGTGTGTGCGGATTTCAGAGATCTGAATAGAGCTTGTTCGAAGGACGAATTTCCTCTACCACACATCGATGAATTGGTGGACTTCACCGCAGGCCATGCATTGCACTCCTTTATGGACGGATTTTCCAGGTATAACTAGATTCTAATGGCACCCGAAGACAGAGAGAAAACCGTTTTCACCACACCGTGGGGAACCTACTGCTACAGGGTGATGCCATTTGGATTGAAGAATTCTGGGGCTACTTATTAATCGGTTGTAACCACAATTCCGCATGATATGATCCACAAAGAGGTCGAGGTATATGTGGACGACATGATTTTCAAGTCCAAGGAAAAATAGGGCCACTACACCGCCTTGAAAAAATTCTTTCAACGGATTAGAGAATACCGATTAAGGTTGAATCTGCAGAAATGCACTTTCGGTGTAACAGCAGGGAAAATACTGGGTTTCTTGATCACACAAAGAGGCATTAAGGTAGATCCTTCCAAAATCAAGGCCATCATAGAAATGACACCACCAATAACTAAAAAGGAGAAGCGAGGCTTTCTGGGTAAAGTGAAATTCATACGACGATTTATTTCAAAATTAACCTTAACTTGTGAAACACTATTTGGTCTCCTGAAGAAAGGAAAGAAATTTCGATTGGACGACCGATGTTAATTCACTTTTGAGCAGATCAAACAGTACCTTCAAAACCCATCTAAGTTGTCGCCGCCAGAGCCAAAAAAGCCATTGATTCTATATCTTTCAGTAACGGACCCAACGATGGGATGCATGCTTGCTCAGGAATCTGAAGATAGAGTGGAGAAAGCCATCTACTATTTGAGCAAACAAATACTGGACTATGAGACCCGTTACACTCCACTCGAGAAAGCTTGCTTGGCCTTGGTATAGGCTACCAAGAAGTTGATGCATTACCTATTAGCTCACTTCGTAATTCCAGTTTCGAGATTAGATCCTATCAAATATCTTTTAGACCCGTTGGTTGTTGCTTCTCTCTGAATTTGATTTGAAGTATGTTACTCGCAAGTCTATTAAGGGGAGAGCAGTAGCAGAGGTCCTGGAAGGTCACCTAGTAGAAGGGGATGAAGCGGTAGAATACCTGTTCCCAGATGAAGCTATTCTGCAAGTCGAGGAAGAGATTTGGACATTGTACTTTAACAGAGTGTCTAACCAAAAAAGTTTTGGGATAGGGGTGTTGCTGATAGCACCCGACAATTCCCAGATACCCTTTTCCTTCAAACTCCAGTTCAAACTATCCAACAATGAATCAGAATAGGAAGTGTGTATCGCTGGTTTGGAAGCTGCCCTGGAACTAGGAGCAAAAAGGTTAGACATCATTGGGGACTCGAACCTGGTTGTGTCTCAAGCAAAAGGAGACTGGAAGGTCAAACAAGAAAATATGAAGATCAATCACCAGACTTTGGACGTTTTAATTCCTAGGTTTGAGAAGCTAACCTTCACGCATCTACTAAGAGAGAACAATAGGTTCGTCGACACCTTATCAACTCTATCTTCCATGATAGACATCCCGTTTGGAGTCCGGATGTGTCCGATCATTATTGAGCAGAGATATACGCCGGACTACGAGTCTATCGTTGCAATAGATGAAGTGCAAGATCAAAACCCTTGGTTTTATGATATCTGGAAATTCTTGGAATTTGAGGTTTATCCCCTAGGGACAAATGCCAAAGATAAAAGGGCAATACAGTGGATGGCCGTTCAATCATCTATGGTGGTAGGCTGTATAAGAGGGGTCATCTGGGAATGCACAAGTTATGTGTCGACATAGAGGAATCGAAGCGCCTAATAGAGGCCATCCATGGGGGAGAGTGCGGAGCGCATATGAGCAGAGTATTGTTAGCCCGGAAGATTCTCAAGCATGGTTAGTATTGGTCTACCATGGAGGAGGATTGTATTGGTTTTGTTTGGCGATGCCACAAATGCCAAATTCATGCAAATTGCATGAATATCCCACCGCCGAAGCTGCATCACCATAGCCTTTCTCAGTCTAGGGAATCGACGTTAGTTACACCGAAAAGGTCAAATGGGCATGAGTACATTCTGGTGGCAATTGATTGTTTTACGAAGTGGGTGGAAGCTCAGTCTTATGCAGTGTTGAAAGTAGTGCATGTGGCTAAGTTCATCCCGAACAACATCATTTGCCATTATGGAGTCCTGAATGAGATTATTTCAGACAATAGCTCCCATTTCAAGAAAGAAGTGATCGACTTGTTGGAGAAATACAACGTGGCTTTTCATAAGTCATCTACATATCGGTCACAAACCAATGGAGTTATTGAGGCCGCCAACAAGAACATCAAGCACATTTTGCAGAAAATGATTGAGACCTACAGGGACTAGCCAGACAAATTGCCATTTGCTCTTTGGGGCTACAGAACTTCAATTTGGACATTTACTGGGGCAATCGCGTACTCCCTGGTTTATGGGATGGAAGCTGTTCTATCGATCAAAATAGAAGTTCCGTCGCTGCGGGTTATAGCTGAGTGTCAGATAGCAGAGACGGATTGGCAACAGAGCAGGTTCGAAGAACTAATGTTGTTCGATGAGAGAAGGCTGAAAGCACTATACCATGTTGAGGGTTATCAATGCATGATTACCAAGGCTTCTAACAAGAAAGTTAAGTCTCGAAATCTCAAAGAAGGGGATTTAGTGTCGAAGGACAACCGAGCTTCCATCCATGATCCTAAGGGCAACTTCAGACCTAATTGGACTGGTCCTTACATCATCAAAACCATTTGGTCGGGTAGCTATTATTCTTATGGACTTGGACGGCCTAGAATTTTCCCAACCAATTAACATGGACAAGTTGAAGAAATATTACTCCTGAGAGGCTCTCTAGACTAAAGATCCGGAAAGGCGACCTAGGCAAAAGTTAGAGCACAAAAAATTGAAAAAAAGAAAGGATGAGCTCGCAAGGTTGAAAACCCAAAAAGTGCGGCCTTGGCAAAAGTTAGAGCATAAAAGGAGAGGGTTAATACTCAAGCGAACACGAACCAAACTACGTAAGGCCTGATTCCCATCTTCAGGATACGTAGCAACTTCATTCTGAAGCTCGACCGTAAACGCCTTCAAATCAATTGTGTCCATGTGTTTGATCAAGACTTCTTTGTTTGTTCATTATTTGAAAGCTCAGTTGTGATCCTTACTCCGAGAGAAGAGCTAACTACAGTGCTGAGCAGTGCTATTCAGACAAGGGGCAATTTTCATTTTTGGATTCGGGGTTGTACGTCTCAAGGATAGATTCTACGTGTGTCAAGTAATGATCCTTATCAAAAATGGTTTTGAAATTTTTTGATGAAAGCTGATTTTGTTCAAATTAATCCTTTTACAACTTAGACCATTTTTTATTTCAATACAAAGTTCTCTAACTCTCAATACAAATCAAAGTTGTTTTTATTACATTAAAAAAAAAAAAAAATTGAAAAGTAAGATCAAAGCAATAAACTTGGGGCATAGATAAGCCCGGTGTTCCTACGTCCCCTCCTTGCGCTTGTGGAAGCTTCCGAGGCTAAAGTGGGCCCGGTTTGTGCCTAATGTTCGAGCCAAGTCAGGTACTCGCCAGAAAGAGCGCAGCTGAAACTAAGGGCAGGAGCCGGAAGCTCTCTCGTCCTCCACGCAGTGGGATATCGAGTCAATTGTGAACCTCGGATTGGGATCGAAGCCGGATACTCTACCCCCTCTTCCAGGCACGTCTGGTCGTGTCCAAACTGATGCCTGAACTGGAATAGAAAGTAGAATACACAGTGTGTCAAGCCAATCAGCTGAATGCCAGGTTGCCGAGTTATGTTGTAGCTCATCTCGAGCAGATCAAACCAGGGGCAACGCCATGCAATGTCAACAGAAGACCTGTTGCACATCCAATGGGTGACAAAAGGACTTTGAGAGAAAAATAGAGCATGAGTGATGAGTGATGTGAGAAGCACATATTAGAAAGGATGGGAAACATTACTTGAAGAAGTAGTGGACTCCCCACAAATTTGCCCGTCTCTTGTCGATGGAAGGCATCTAAGCCCATCAAAGTCTCAACTAGTACCAAGCCAATGTAGCTCTTGCCCTCTTTCAAACCTTGGGCTACTTCGATTAGTCGAATGCTAGACCTGCCGGAACTAGGGGTAAGGAGGAAATATGGCCGCATGCACAAACAAAGGGCGTGATGCCGAAAACCCCGCCAAAGAAGATCGCCTCGGTCACCGGCATCAGAAAATCGATGAATCAAACTGGGGATATCTAGCTCTCCGTTGTGAACCAAGGATCGAGCATCATGTAAAGTGAGCCCACATATCTTTCCTAAAGCTTGGATGTGACCAAAATGGGGCTGAGGCAGAATTTCCTCATCATGTCGGAATTCCATTAGCGTCTGAAATTCTTCGACTATCGGGCATATCTCTTGTTCCCCGAAGCTAAAGACATCCGTGATCGGGTTCCAACATCTAATAGCGACATGAAAGAATGGAAAACAAAGTGGAGAACTACTCAGCGGGAATAGTACATTTATGCCGAAGCCCCGTAAATTCACCTTTTCCGAGCCATCCAAAGTTGCAACCCAATCGGAGTGTTTTTTGTTGGAAAATGGCTCCATTTGTGAAGAATTTTCAGTTGAAATGAAGAAATCACGAAGCTAAGCCTTTTGTAGAAGATAAGGCAGTGAGTGGAAGCCAGGTGTCAATAATGTGGAGGTCCTACACATTGATGGCCGGCACAGCATCATTGATGGCCAACCAGAGGTATAGATGGCTGGTAGGCCACCCCTCATTGCCGGCAACCTTCCTCTCATACCTATTGTCCTCCTTTGTGAAGAATAATGTTGGATGCATGTGTTTTGCTCTGCTGTTTTTATGTCTTGAGGTCTTGTGCTGAGTCCTTTTTGTTTCTTTGTTGTAAAAAGCTTATCGAGTTGTATTTGCTGTTTACTGAGTTGTTTTGCTTATTGAGTTGTATAGTGCTCGGTTTGTATGTCAGTTGTTGGTCGGTTCGTTACCTGATTCAGACTGTTGTGACAACAAAAGTATTTGGTTTTCATCATCAAATTCAAGCTCTTTTTTCATGCAATACGGTGCTCTTGATGCAAAATACAACACTCTTTCAAAAAACTTGGTTTTCATTCTAATCATGGTTATTTTCACAAAAGGTGCAGTACAAGTTTTTAAAGAAAATAAAACATGTTTGAAGCTGTACAATGTGTTAACACTATTAACCAAAAGAAACTAAGCAAAAATACAAAGATCAGCGCCAGTCATCTCAGGATCTAGAGGCCCTCTTCATCCTATTTCTCGGAGGAAGGGACTCTGCATCACTGTCTCCATCGACACCACTGTCTGGTTCAGAATCAGAGTCTGAACCGGAGCTGTCTCCACTCTCCGCCTCGGAGCCCTCCTCAGCGTCAGTATCCCCACTCTTAGAACCCGAGCCAGCGTCATCATCTCCACTCTCTGATGACTCTAAATGCTGACTCGCTGCCTCCTCAGCCTCACTAGTCTCAGTGCCGTCATTGTCTAGAATAGGCTCTGAAGGACCACTCTCAGCTTGAAATGCCCCTAGCTCAGTCTCGGTAACGTACTGGAGCCTGTCTCCCTCTCTCTGCTGCCAAATGAGGCACTGCTAGTTCTGGTGCTGCTCCTGCTGGTGCACCCGGTATGGGTGGGACCTGGAAAGGTAGTTGTCATATGTCAGCGACAATATGCGTATCAGATGCAAGTATGGGCAGAATGAGTATATGTTAAAGTTAAGTACAGGGTATGAATATAGTATGGAAGTGCAGTATTTCAAGTGCAGTGTAGAGAAGTTCTCATGTCAGTTTTAGTGTGTCAGTGGAAATTTGATGGGTGGAATTTAAGAAAACTTAAGAAATTACCTGAATGCCATGGAAGCAGAGCAGTGCCTCCCTCCTCAATATCATGCCCTCAAATGAGGCTAGTAGCTTAAGTAGATCCTCAGTATATCCTGGAGGTGTCTGTAAATGCATTCGGAATGATTAATGTCCAGAACAAACAAATATTAGAAAGAGATGGGAAAACTAAAACTGTGGTACATACCGGAGGTACATCCTGGGCTCTGGTATATCTATGCCCAGCTGTTGCAGGCTTAATCGGGATCTAATTAGCCTCCCTAGTACACCGCCAAAATGTGAGTGCAGTAGGCAGCTCTAGCCACCTGGTCCCCTGCGTCGCCTGAGGAGCCCCTCTGCCACGGGCTCTGCTCGCTCGGATCACTCTGCATCTCCCTCTCGCGGCTGGAGCTCTCACTCTCTCACCCCCGCAAACACCGGTTAGAGGCGGCATCAAGTGTGTCTGGATAAAGGCCGTGTAGTCTCCCTCTACACGGAAATACTCTACCTCCAAGCCTATCATGAACTGGATCACCTTTTCGGCAAATTGCTTGTTTGTCGCCCTCATGGACACTGGCAGCGCCATCGGTATAAATGGAGTAGGCAGGCCCATGGTTTAGCGCACGAAGTGCTCGCCTAGGAACCAGGCTCGGCAAATCGGGCCCTCAAGTAGAATATGATAGCGGGAAATGTCCCAAGCCACATGGTGTTGGGCTTGAAGCTCTTTCGGTATCGTAGCCCAGAGCTGCCATGTGGTCTGAAATGGAAAGTGAACAGGTTATTAGTCGCTGTCAGTTGCTAATGTGTGAATCAAAATAGCTATAAAGAAAGAATGACTGTGTTTCGAACTACCTCGTGCGCGCTACCGTGTCGAAGTACTGACAGAAAAACATGAAGGGCCAACGAGTCTTACGGCAGAGCTGGCCGTCGTATACTCGAGAAAAAGGGACCGTCAATGAAATCTCATCTACAGGCTGTGGGACAAGAGTCGAGAAGTATGCATACACCCATAGCTGCAGGGAGAATGTACAGGTATGTAATCAATATAGTATGAACAGATACAGAAATTGCAAAGCAGAAAGCACACAATATAAACAGATGCAGAAAGTGGAAAGAAAAAAGCTTATAGTATGAATAGATGTAGAAAGTGCAAAACAGAAAGCACATGTGTCA
Organism: Camellia sinensis; assembly: GCF_055761805.1. Classification (NCBI taxonomy): domain Eukaryota; kingdom Viridiplantae; phylum Streptophyta; class Magnoliopsida; order Ericales; family Theaceae; genus Camellia; species Camellia sinensis. The sequence continues at coordinate 118,240,159 of NC_138973.1, forward strand.
AGTGGATGTAAAGCTAGAAATGTTGAGCAAAAAATGCAAAGTGTAAAGAGGGAACTGAGAAATGTACCTCCCGAGCACGCCAATGGCCTCCAACCAAGTTCCCTCGCAGGCAGGACGAAGAACTTATATTTCCGTATAATGTGGGGAGGCTGGCTCCACCCCAATCATAGAACTAAACTCGAAGAAAAGCCACCAAGGCACTCAGCAAATACAGGCCCACGGTGTTCCACCTATTTGAAAATAAGGTGGTACCAAAGAGGAACATTAGGAAGCCCCTGGCATACTACTCTATCTCCTATATCGTCTTTAGTTCGGTCCCCTTGAACTGCTCCTCGAACCAGGTGTATCGCACCATGCCTGTCCAGTTTATCGGTGGATGTGCCCCATGCATCTTGAGCCTGGCTACCCTTCACTCCTCCATATCTAGGTCAAGAGGGATCAAATCACCCTCTACGCCTAAGCCGGTGATCATAGCAAAGTCGTAAGGAGTCATCGTCATCTCCCTTGTCGTGGAAAAGTGGAAGGAGTTGGTGGTGTCCCACCATCTCTCCACCAGTGTTCCTAAGAGAGGATGGCTCGCGGTAACCCGAACCAAGCTGGAGCAGAAGAGGCTGAAGCTTGCCTCGTCAACAATATCATGAACTCCAGCTGGGAGCTCGTCATACCAATCTTGAGCAGTCGTTGCACCATAGCCGCTAAAGGCACGAGACTCACCCTGTGGTGGTGCATGAGATGTAATCAGATCCGGGCAGTGCATGAGATGTAATCAGATCCGGGTAGTGCATGAAATGCAATCAGATCAAGGTAGTGTATGAGACACAGTCAGATGAAAACAATGCAAGAAATGCGAACCATTAAGGGCAGAAATGCATAGAAACAGAGTTTGTACCTCAACAGCAGTTGCTGTTAAATGAGACTCTGGCTCCCTCAACAAAAGGTCCTTTGGCGCGTCGTTTGTGAAATTAGTAAAACATCTGGTGCCTCTGGTAGTGGGCAATATGTGTGTTTGAGGATGATACCTCGCTGGATCAAAAGGTAGTACACTTAACGGTAACGACTCTGGCTTGGCCTCTGGCTCGGCCTCGATGTGCGCCTCAAAGTCTACTAGGGGAAGCACGGGGAGGAGCCCCATCTTGAGGAAAATCGTCTGTCATTTGAAAATAGGTGCGAGATGGGTGAAAAGTGAAGAAAAGTGAAGAAAAAGGGTAAAACTTTGAAAAAGTCAACCTTAAGAGAGAGAAAATGATGGAAAAATTCAAAGCGATGAAAAGTGCACAGAACTCGAGAGAAACTCAAGGGGAATGAGCCTAGAATGGTGGAAATGAGAAAAGAAGTGTCGAAATCAAATTCCAGGTTCAAAGCGAAGAGAACTAAGAGGATTTAGCGAATAAAGTTTGTACAGGGCCATTGGAAAACGCAAAAAAGGCTCAGATCTAGGGAAGGAAAAGCACCTAGAGAAAGAGACAGAGTATTTTCGGCCAAGAAGGTAAGGAATTGAGCCCTACTGGCTTGTATTTAAAGGCCCATGCATGAAAAGTCAATTTTGCCCCGAACTGCCATCGATGGCCGGCAAGGCACACCGATGGCTGGCAAGGCACACTGGTGGCCAGCAGGTGGCCGGCGGCCCCAACTTGTGGCCGGTGGGTTTCCAAAGATCTCCTCTGTGTCCCTGGTTTTGTTTTGTGTCCTTGGATTTCAATATTGAAGGAATTGTTCATTATTGAGTACAAAATGCCTCTGTGGAAGCTCAAAACTGTATTTCCAGTGCACGATGTTTGTCACTCATTAACATAAGCAAAAGGTATCCTTTATAACATATTGCAAATTTTCCGAGAGGTAAATCGGAAGTTGTTCTTGAATTGGTTTTGAGGAATATGCTTTTGTTGTTGTATACAATATGTGTTTCTTTGTTGTTGCATGGAATGCGCATTCCACTTATACTGTTGCATACAACATGCTCTTACTCTAGCTACATAGAATGTAATGACCCCAAAATGCGTATAGAAAGTCATCCTTATTTAATTAGGGGTTAATGTGTTTTAATTCAACTATATCTATCGGAATTAAAGAATTATCTGCTGAGTTATGGCGACCTTTATTGTATTGGCTTGAAATTTTTTTTACCCTCCGCTCGAGCATGGGCTCATTTTTGACATTCTTAATAGTGTATTTGGAATGTTCTTACCTTATTTTGCGGTATTGTTTGAGGTGGTGGTATGATGGTAAAGTGAGATTGGACCAACGAATTTAATTCGAATAGTTAACCTACGATCAGCCGTCATTCATTTGTCCTTTTCTTTCTCCACACTTTGAATTTAAATGTGAGGTTAGAACCATTGGAAAGCTTATTTCTGGGGCTTCGATTTGGACACAAGAACGACCTAGAACGGAGTCCCGATGAGAGAGTTATACCCGTTTGAAGTTTTCACATCTGTGCTGGAAGCAGAGCCGTACGTGCGGGGAATAGCGCCGCACGTGCGGTCTGTGCGGGACAGCAGCTCTAAAAACGGGATTTTTGGACCATTTCTTGCAATTTCTTTTCCTCTCTTCTTCTCCCCTCTTCCATGTCCGAAACCCTAGCTTCCAAAACCTTGATTTCCTCCACTTTTATCAACAAATCCTCCATAGATCTTGTATCAAGGATGGAGAACAAGAAAGGGTCAACATTTCCAACCGATTGAATTTCGAAATTGAGGTGGAATCTCATCCAAGCTCGCTCCTTTGTTTGTTCTTCGAGGTAGGGGTTCTAGATCTCCTCAATACTTACATCTATGGATAGATCCATGGTAACTTCACTATATTAACGCAAAAATCTTCATTTTTATAATCTAGGGCATATTATGAGATTTGGGGATTTAGAGTTTGAGATGTTGGAAGTTAAATTGGTGGGTTAAAATGATGAATTGTGAATCCTAGGTGTAGAATCATTGGGAAAATTGGAATTAAAAGTGGTGATTTAAGAAGTGTGAATTTTTGTTAAAAATCTTCATTTTTTCTTGAAACCCTAGGTTGATTAATGATGATACCCAATGATTTGGCCCAAATTGAAAGTAGAATAGTGAAATTGAGGTATTGAATTATATGTGTTCAAGTTTAATTAGAATTTGGAAATGTTTGAAAATTATGTTTAAAATTTGCGAATGAACTTTGTTATGAATATTGGAATTCATGCTAGCATGTGAAGGGAAAATTGGGGAAATAATCTATTAATGGTATGAATGATATGAACTTGGTTTTGGAATGTTGAAATGGGATTCAAAGATTTATTTCGAATTATGTTAAGTTACAAATGGTGTTGATGAACTAAATGTTGACTTTTGTTGAAGTTATGTTGTGTTGAATAATGCTGACTTGAATGGTGATGTACTATGATAAATGATGTTTGAATTACGCGAATTGTGTAGGGTCAGCTACAGGGGCGAACCAAGCACCTGAACGCTGTGAGTAGTAGTACTTTGATGTACCTTTAACCGTTAATAATTATTATTATTGATGTTATGATCTTCGTCGTAAGAATTATGTTGATATGTATGCTATGTATGCTATGTGAGAAACATTGTGAACTCATGGAAACATCAAAGAAGTTGTGAAGTTATGTATGCTATGTGAGAAACATTGTGAAATTATGGGAACATCAAAAGATTTGTGAAATTTTGAATATTTGTGAAATATGAAGTTATGTGGCCAAGGGCCATTTGTGAATTATGAATCTATGTGGCCAAAGGCCATTTGTGAAATATGAAGTTATGTGACCAAGGGCCATTTGTGAAGATCAAACCTATGTGGCCAAGGGCCGACTTGTGACTTATGAAGCTATGAGGCCAAGGGCCAAACTTGTGAACTTGTGAATCCAAAGGGCCGAAGGCCGATGTGATAAGTTGTGAATCTATGAAACCCAAAGGCTATTGTGAATATGAGAACCTCTCAGGCCAAGGGCCAAACTGTGAAATTGTGAAACTGATAAAGTCATCTGTAATCTAATGAAAATGTGCTTACTTTTCGTTACTAATTATCAGGAATGTCCTGTTAACTTTACGTTAATTATGTCAACTCATGGGAATAATGTAACGGTTACCATTAGGACTCTGTTAATTACAAGGCAAGGCAACTATGTTAACATATAAGAATGATTAAACAAAGGTGTATGCTATTGATTAATAGAGCACGTAAAGTAAGTCATTTACCCAAAAGAATTTATGTTCATTCTTGAATGATGGATTCTGAGTAAATATAAGAGTAGCTATGTGCATCCATATGAATTGAAGTTATTTTGCTATGATGCTTATAAATTGGACGTTATTCAGAATCTACGTTATAAGTGTAAAGTTTAGAATCATTGTGTGACCCTCATAAGAATGTGAATTAGTCTCTCATTGTTAAGCGTACGATAATGACATGATACAACAAGAAATGCTCTAGTTATGATATGTTCCGTTCGAATTAATAAATGATGTTCAAGTATGTTTCAGGCATGTTTCCATATGTTACAAGTTCAAGGATGTTACAAGTTCTTTGTTTCAAGGGCTTCATGCCAACTTTTCAAGGGCCTTAGTGCCATATGTTACAAGGGCTTTATGCCACATGTTTCAAGGGCTTATAGCCACCATGTTTCAAGGGCTTATAGCCACCATGTTTATGTTGCAAGATTGAACCTAAGGCCATTATGTACTTAGCACAGAATCAGACTAACTATGTGAACTCTACATCTTTATATGCATTGCTCTGTGTTATGTTTCAAGTTAAGCATCGTTTTATTTATGTATTACTCTTCACTGAGTCCGGCTCACTCTCTGTTATGTCTGTTTCTATAGGTCACCAATCAGATGGTCAGTACTAGCCATGACGCTGCTTTCTTTTGTCAACCTTCGTGTGTCCAGGAACTATACACAGTCATTGATTTTGTTAAGCTGATAAGATGTTGGTTTGCTTTTTGAATGTCTATCTAAGAGTGATGTATATAGCTCTCATGTTTTTGTATATGCCCAATAATAGGGCTGGGTCTGTATATATGTATGTATATAATCGATGTTCAGGTGTATGTTTTAGATTTTATTTGTTTGTTAAAAGTTTGCGATCCTGGCATGATAGTAGTAGCTCGATGGAGTTTGTTTCCAGTGTCAAATTTTAATATTTAGTGCTTCCATTCAGGCCCCATATATATAGATATAAAACAGGTTAAGTGTCCGTTTCTGAAGTGGTCATGCCCAAACTTCTAGGGGCGGGTTTGGGGTGTGACATAGAATGCGCTTCCACTCTTGCATTATGCATAGAACATGCTTGTTGCTTTCACTCTTAAATCTTACATGGAATATATGCATTTGTCTTTGAATCATGAGTGGAATATGGTCCCATTATCAATCATGCATAGACTATGCACTCAAATTGTTTGGTTCACATAGAACATGCCATTATATCTCAGTTGTTGTCTTCCATAGAATATTCATTTCCTAATCGTTACACGTGCATAGAATATGTGTTTCTCCATTATTGCATAGAATATGCACTTTTCTATTGTTGCATAGAATATGCTTTCATTCTTGTTTCATGCATAGAAAATGCACTGTTGTTACATAACATGTTTTTGTACACAAGCACGATATTGTATGTACGGTTCATTCAGTGGAGCTAGCACAGACAAACGATATTGTATATACAGTCCATTTAGAGGAGTTCCAGGTAAAATCATGCGTGCCCTTCGAGTTACATATTTTTACTCCCTCTCCTCACGTGTCAGACGCATTAGGATTACTTCCTTTGGTTAAAAACATTTGAGTGCGTCCTGATATTCACCACCTCCATCGGTTAAAAACATTTGAGTGCATCCTGATGTTCACCAAGTCCTTCGGTCACTGCCCTTCAGTAAAAAACATTAGAGTGCATCCTGATGTTCACCACCTCCTTCGGTCACTACCCTTCGGTTAAAAACATTTGAGTGCATGTTGTTGTTCACCACCTCCTTCGGTTACCGGCCTTTGGTTAAAAACATTTGAGTGCGTCCTAATGTTCACCACCTCCTTCGGTCACCGCCCTTCGATCAAAAACATTTGAGTGCGTCCCAATGCTCACCACCTCCTTCGGTCACCGCCCTTCGGTTAAAAACATTTGAGTGCATCATGATGTTCACCACCTCCTTCAGTTACCACCCTTCGACTAAAAAATATTTGAGTGCATCTTGATGTTCACCACCTCCTTTGGTTACCTCCCTTCGGTTAAAAATATTTGAGTGCGTCCCAGTGTTTACACCGCTCCTTTTAGTTAAAAACATTTGAGTACATCCCAGTGTTTACACCGCACCTTTTGGTTAAAAACATTCGGGTGCGTCCCCGTGTTCACACCACCTTTTTCCTTTTCATGTGTGCAACACATTAGGACCTTGGTTGGGATCTCAGGTACGCCTAATGGTTTTGTTGCTCTTCGTCCTTCCTATGCGTCACGTAGTTAAGCTTGTATAATTTTCTTACATCCTTTCTGCATGAAATGTGGTTTGGCTCGTAATTTCCATGCATGACGTGTTTGCTTACTCCTTCTTATGATTGAGATTTCTGTGCCCTACTTCGGTCTATTTAACTGTGGCATTTTATTGCATTGCGTTTGCATTTAAATGTTTCATTACACAGTCTCGTTGCGTGATCATAAGTTACGTTCTTGCATCATGCATATCATTTGCATCTTGCCCCAGAACTACGCTGGTTTGATTCCTTGCAATGGGATACGTAGGCAGCCTGCGGGCAATACCATTTGTTTTTGTCTTGTTTGTTTGTCCAAGTCATCAGCCTTGTCAAAATGGGTCGTCTCTGGGCTTTGGCATTCACTCATGTCATTTCATGACTCCGAGCTCTGTCAAAGAGGGGCAACTGTAGACACCCCATTTTTTACGGCCCTTCAAGACTTGGATGCTCTTGCAGGTACATCTAATGATAAGTTTGTTTGATTTCCGAACGCTTGAAGTCTCTAGCAGAATGCCTTAGCTTTGAGCATTTCAAACCCTACATCCATTTTGTATCATCTTTGGACCATGCCTGGGTTTTTTCAGCTTAAAATTCCTGATGGCCTGCCGGCCATCTTCGGAGGCTGCCAGTAACCACTTCTCCTTTGCCGGCCATTGATGCACATTGCCTGCCATCAATGAAGCCTTCCCAGCCACCACTGATGGCCGGTCGGCCACCATTGTTTGCTGCAGATATTTTGTGATATTTTGTGTCAGCTGTTTGCACGCATTCTTACATCTTCATATATGTGTGTGGCTGGATGTTTGTGAGGTAAATTTGTGTTTTCTATATATAGGACCTCTCTTTCTCATGTGTAGGGGTTAGAAAAATTCGAGACATAAAATTTTTCTCTCTCTAGATTTCTCTCTCTCTCTCTCTCTCTCTCTCTCTCTCTCTTGCAAAATTGTGTGTGTTTGCCTAGTTTTTCTACACTTTTGCCTACTTCACCTAAACCAAATCCTCTCACCTTTGAGCTGAGGTTCCTTGAGGCCTTCTTGGAGCTCCTGAAGGTGGTTTTGGCTTGAACTTGTGCCTAAAGTGTTCTTTGCTTCAAGAGGTAGAATACTAGTCTTGTTATCTTGTTTTCAATACTTGTTTTTCTATCTTTTTCAATTGTTTTTTGGGGCTGGTTTGGAAATATAAATATCTCTGTTTTTGTGGCTTAAAAATGGTGGTTTGAGCCCTTTTTTATTTAGGGGTTGGTTCACCCTTCTTGTTTCTTAGTGTGTAAAGCTTTTGTGCCTTTATCCATCACTTTCAAACCAACGTTTTTTGGGCCTTTTACCACTGAATTTTAGAGGTTTTTTCAGAGGCAAAAATCTCATTTTGAAGTCCAAGATTGGACGGGTTAGCCTCCCTTCCTTGTGTCTTGTATGCATGATTAGCTAGCCTTACATGTTAGCATGTTTTTCTAGTTTAACTTAGCTTAAGTCCAGTTTTAGCCTCTAAAATAGCCTGCTTTAGCTTTGTTTTGGGCTGTTTGGTTCATTTGAACTTTGTTTTGTGTAGTTGTAGTGTAAATCTTTGCACTAGCTTGTTGTTTTAAAGCTTTAAACGTCATTGGTGTGGCTTGGTTGCATGTTTTTAGTTCTTTTATCACTCTATTTCAGCACCTAAAACTCTACAACCTCCCTCTTTGCTTCACCCTTTTACTTGCTTTTGAGGGTTGTTTCAAATTTGGGATCCTTTAAGCTTGGGATTGACATCATGCTCAATGGTTTAATCCTCTTTGAGGGTTCATTATCAAAGGCATGGTCTCTCTCTTGCCTTACACTATCCCTTGGTTGACACTTCCTTTACCTTGGAAGATACTCACCAATGGACAATTCGATTAAAAAATGATTTGGTAATTAAAATATGTAAACAAAATTGACAAGTGAAAGTGACAAGATAAGCATGTCTTTGTGTTGCATGGCATGTGTTCAAATCAGACGTTAATTTGAATACAAGGAAAATAGGACATTTCATACTCAAAAGTGATGAAATGTGCCACTTTCCCAGGTCTCTATTGCCCTTGATCATGCATGATAGGGTGGTGGTCTTGTTGGTCATATTTGTGCATTTATTGAAATTGTACAACTTAGATCTTTGGCCATCATGCAACGAACTTGCTTGGTTGGTGGTTTTTGGATCCAAATGTGTCACTCCTTTGAGATATTAAGATAATAAGGGGGGATACAGTACAAACAAATCCTTGGGAAAACCCTCTTTTTGCTCTGTTTGTACTCTATTGCAACATGGTGATCCAATGCATCAGTGGCCAGCAGGCCACCATCGATGGCCGGCAGTACACCTTTTTGGCCGTCAGAGGGCCGGTAACATCACTCTATGGCCTGCAGGTCACTGATGTGAACGTAGTTGATTTTAGTAAGATGGAGCAAAAAGGTTCTGGAGATTCTCAACCCTGCAAACAGAGACTTTCGAGAGCAAAACGGAGATCTTTTCGGGGTGAAAACCAAGCATGTGCGTCTTCCACTTCCCAAGCCGGAGTAGTGGCAGCATAGTTTAACATCTTAAATGCTTAGTTCGTGTACATTTGTGTTATAAATTAATTAATTAGTTTGCTAGTTAGTTAAAGTGTTGTATTAATTAGTAATTAGCTTAGCTAGTTATTCATTTGGTTTGTAATATTTACTCTAATTAGCTTAATTACATTAGCCTAGCTTAGATTAGCTTAGCTTTTATTTATTCGGACCTTCCTTCGCGAGGGCGTAATGTTGTACTAAGTGTGCTTGCATGTGTGTATGTTTTCCAACCCCACGTCTTTCTCTCTTTTATTTAATCTCTTTCAATGGTTAGATTAGGGATCATATTTCAATTAGAATATCGCATGCTTGCATCCATTCATTCGTATTGCATGCACCGAGGCTCGGCGTATCATTCAAACTGCATTTTCATTTCAATACCTTCTTTGAATACATGTTTAATCGCATGTTATCAAATCGATCAATATGTCATGTTAGTAGCCGAGCCTATTAATTGCATATTGCATGTGTTGCATTAGACACTTAACATAGTTAGGATCATGCATCTTTCTAACTAGTTTCTGTTTTGGCTTGGAGTACAAGGTGAGTTCCTATGGTGTAGCATACTTGCATAAGTGTGAATGTTGGCATGATTAGCATACTTTCCATGAGGTTATGTGCTAAAATGCTAAACTACATAAATGCCTGTGGATGAAGGCTTGTTGTTTGAATTGGAATGATTCAACAAATGTATGTTTTAAGCCCACTTTGTTAAGTGGCAAATCATGTTTTAAGCCCACTAAGTTTGGTGGCAAATCCGCATCTTTATGCCCACTTGAAGTGGCAAATTCAAACTATTTTCGCAAACAAACATGAGTTGAGTTATTCCAAATTGAGGAAACTAGTCTATACTTGCTTGCACGCATCACATAGTAAGGCTAGTCTAATAACCAAAACAAGATAAGATAATGTTTATAAAGATCATATCATGATTAGTAGAGGCCGATCTTTTGATCAGGCGAGCGGGGGTGCTCAATTCATGACCTTTCCCCTTCATACCCAAGTTCCCGAGCCGAGGCAACTTTGGTGATGACGGACACGTGGCCTTTGGCACGAGTTAGGGTTTCCTAAATTTCTCCAAAAAATAAAATATTTAGGTGGGGACTCTATATCTGGCAAACCAGTCCAATTTTTGCATTATTTGATTTAAAACTGATTTTCCAAAACGATTGCCTGATTTGGACTCTTTGGTGTTTATCAGTTTCACATTGCACTTGTGAGATTAGATTCAGAACCACGGGAGTCTGAACTATGGGCCCTTTCTTTTCAAACCTTCCGAAAGGGGCGTGAAAAAGCTGAGCCACAGTTATCACCCCCAGGAATACCAAACATAGACTCAGAAGAACTGGAATTTGATTTCGACTCCACAGACTCTGTGGAATCATATTCTGGCTTATCACCCGACTCTGAACTAGCTACGTAGCCCTCCTCCAATTGCTAGATGAGAGATGGTGCTTCAGATGTATCTAAAATGCTGCTAGATGGGTTCACACCTAATTGGTCCCCAATCGTGGAAATGGTAACGTTATCCCCCAAGCTCTCCGAGTTGGCTGGAGGATCTGCAAGGAGATATGCCAGTGGTGCCCCTACTCCAAGCTCACTACTGTTCGAGTCACTTTTCACACTCTTTTCAGCTTCAGCACTTGGTTCAGCCTTTTCTCCAATTTCACTATCTTACAACTGCAGGTTGAAGAAGATTTCGAACCCAGGAACACGCTTCTTCACAGAATTCATCCAGGGCTTGGGAAAGCCGCAAAAGGGGAAATATTCTCCCTTCCGAATGAAGTAACCTTTCAGCGTTCCCTGGATTGGCCTATGGACCAGCTCATAGCATTTTTTGGCCTGCTTGGCTCTAGCCCTGCTAGCCATCTCTTCTCTCTTCCTGACCCAATCCTCTTTGATGGGCACGTAGCCAAGACCAAAGGCATGCGGATTATGTAGCACATCAGGTAATGTTGTGACGTCTTTCTAGCCACTTCTTCTCAGTCCTATTCCTAGCACATGTTGGAGTTTGTTCATGAAATAGATTGATTGGGCATTGACATACATGCTCTCATCTGCTGCCAAGATGGTTTGCACTATCTGGGCCTCAGTTCGGGTAAACGCTGAGAGAAAAACATCCTCCTTGCCATAAGCGATCTCTAGCACTGGTGTAGTTACCTCAGGCGGAGGATGGATAGATGAATCCCCGAACATAGCTGTCACTCCTTTCCTGTGAGCGTACTTCAACACTTGGAAAAGGGTAGAAGAGACTACTTTTACCAAGTCCAGCCAAGGCTTTCCTAGTTGTAAGTTGAAAGTGGCTAGCACGTCCAGGACATGGAACTCAATATCCTGTTGAGCTAGGCCCACTTGAAATCTGACTTGTATCGTGCCCATAACCTCCCTGCTGGTATTATCATATGCCCGAATCACTTGGGCTGTGGGCACGAAATCTGTTGGTTTAAGACCGATAGCATAAGTTGTACGAGATAAGTAGACATTGATAGCTGACCTGGTGTCAACCAACACCAAAGGTACCTATTTTTCTTTACACTCAACAGATATTGTAGACACCCCATTTTTGACCGTCCTCAAGACTTGGACGTCACCGTTTGAACACTCGGTGATTATCCATGTTTGTGTTCGTTTGGAGTTCCCGGAGGTCTCGGCTAGGCGCCTTGCCTCAGGATCTCCGAACTTGACCGTTTTGCGTCTGGTTTTGCACCAAACACTTGTGTTTTGCCTTGGAGGGGCAGGGAATGCCTTGGGAGGCATCCCCACACACCACCGGCAGTGGCTAGAGGCCACCGGCTGGTTTTTGCTGCCATCGGCAATGTATATTGACGGTCGGCACTATTTGTTGCCAGTCGGCACTAAATTTTGTCAAAATGACATTTTTGGCCGGCCGACTACTGTGCATCTGCTTTTGCAGATATTTTGTCACAGCTGTCTTGCTTTTTGCTCCCCTCCATACACGTGTATGGAGGGATCTCTCGCTTAAGAAGCTTGTCTTGTAAGCTTTACAAGACAAAAAGCTCTATAAGAGAGAGCCTTGTCTCTTGGCCTTAGGGTTAGACACTTGAGAGACTTGAGATATTTTTAGACAGCCATTTTTAGGGTTTTGAGTTCTAGGGTTAGAAACCATACACTTTCTATCTCTATATCTCCCTCTTGTGTGTGTTAAAGTGCATTTGTGCCTTACTATTGCACACAAACACATAGTGTTTCACCTTCACTTAGCTACTGAGGTTCTAAGAGGTTGGTTTTGAAGTTTTGGAGCTGTTTTCAACCTAGAAGAAGTTTTTGGAGCACCATTGTTGAAGGGGTCTTCAAGGGTAAGAAACTAACACCTTTATTCCCCATTTTTGCATTGTATTTTGACCTATCTTAAAATCGTTTTTGAGCTTGGTGTATAATACAAAAAAGTTCTGTTTTTAGGCCCTCTTGATTGTTCATTAAGAGTGTTTTGTGGTTTGGAGGTGTTTGACCCTCTTAGGCCTTGAAAGGCCCTATTTTGTGCTATTTTGAGTAAGTTTCGAGACTTTGCTGCTTGGGCCTCTTCACCACTGAAATCTTGAGGGATTTTAGTGGTGGAGATGGTGCCTTGAAGTCTCCAAAAGGGGAGGGCCACCCCCTCTCCTTGTTGTCCTTGAAATGGACCCTTTTTGGCCTCTTGAGAGAGCATCATGTTAGAGTGTGTATTGATCACATCTTGGTTGTTTTCCATGCTTATTATGCCATGATATAACCTTGTTGTGTGTTGGTTTTGGTACACCATGCATGCTTAGCATACCTACCATGTAATGCCATGTTATTGCCTTAATATGCCTTAGGTTGTTAGCCTTTGTTCTAGCATGTTTTAGGCTTAGCCTTGTGAAGGTTTTGTGCTCATTTTGCCATGTTTAAGGTCTGTCCTAGGTTGTTTGGGTCGGATTTGGCATGCTTAGTAGAGCTCCTTTGCATTCCGGCTTATTGGCCTTAAGTGTATGAGTGTACAGCATGACATTTTTGCATTGATTTAGTGGTTTGGAATTATCCACCATGTCATTTCAGACGTTATAGTATGCTTGTATGCTTGCTTTAGTTACCTCTTTGATGCTTTGAAGGTTTGTGTAACATGTTCCATGTTTTGACCATTATGCATGCCTTTGTTTTTGAGCCACTTAGATGCCATCTAGGAGGTTCCCATTGCATGATCTAGGTCTGCCTTGAACCTATTTTAAGCCCCCTTAGCCTTGTGAGGCTTGGTTGGCTTAGTCATGGTTCAAGCCCCTTTGACTTGCTTCAAGCACTTGGGCTATTTGTTGCATGTTTAGCTTGACTTGTTGTTTGGTTTGGCACCATGTTTTAACATAATTTTCAGAGCTTATGTTGCATGCTAATTGTCCATAGTATCCACTCTCAAGTGTGCTTGAGAGTTGTCCAATTTGTGCTTAAGTGTTGGCCCTTAATCATGTGCATGTGTGTATGTGTTTGGTCCCTTATTTTGGTCACTATGGCCACTGTTTTAGGCCTAATTAAAGTTGCCTAAATTATGTGTAAGTCCACCTTTCCTTCAATTTGCATTGCCTCATGTTTGCTTGTATGCTTGCATAAGTGTCTTGCCATGCCATGTTGCATACTTAGCTTGCATGCCTAAGTTGCATTGCATCTTGCATGCATGCCTTATTCCTTGACTTGGTGATAGGAATTGGGCTTTGGTTTGTTTGTTTGGTTTGCATTTCATTTGACATGAAAGTTGCACACTTGATTCTTTGGGCCATCATGCATGGAAATGCATGATTGGTGGTCCGAGAATCGAGACACGTGTCCTTTTGAGTTACAAACATGATAAGGGACATGATTGGTGCATACACTGTTTGAATTGTATTGCCATGCAAGTTCTGTCCTCTGCTGCTGTGAGTTACAGGTTCTGCAGACATTCTTTGCCGACCGGCAGTGTATATTGCCGACCGGCAGTACATCACCAGCCGATAGTTTCATTTTGTGCCGGTGACCACATACCATTGCCGGTGGTGACTCTACTCAGTCGGTGGTGATTCCCAGTATCCAGAGAGGCATCTTTGAGACTTTGGTAGTCTTCAGAGGGGCAGAGCAGTGAAAACAGAGGCAGACTGTGCATGGCGGTGCACTTCCGAGCAAGACCTGAGCACGCGCTGCATCTGGTCCTCCTCCTGAGGCGGTTTACTGTTTTTCCTAGCTTAGTTAGTTTGTTAGCTAATTAGGTAATTTGTAATATATAATTAGCTTGCGTAGTTAATTAATTTGTATTTTTTATTTGGTCCCTCCGAGTGAGGGCAAATCTGTAATAAGCGTGCGTGAGTGGTGTGTATGTCTTCCAATCCCCACTTCTTTCTTCCCTTTTATTTACCTGCTTTGATGGTTAGTATTAGGGCACGTTTAAATTAGCATACCTCATGTAATGCATGCGTGCATTCATACATTTGCTTTGCATGCACCGGGCTCGGCGCATCATTCTAACTACATCTATATTTCAAATTCCAAATTGAATACACATATGTTGTGCATTTTCATATGTCATTCAGAGACTAGCCGAGCCTACTCTAGTGACATTTTGTATGCGATGCATTATGCACTTAACATGGACTTGGATCATGCATTGATTGCTAACATGTTCCTGTTTTTAGCACGGAGTACGATGTAAGTATTTATGCTTTAGCATCTCGCATGCATGTGAATGTTGCCATGACAGTATGTTTACCATGCGGCTAAATGCTTACGTGATATTACTGTTTGAATGCCTGTGGGTGAAGGTTGGATTGTTTGAGTTGGAAAACTCATTCAAATCCGTGTTTTAGCCTACTTGCGAGTAGCAAATTCCGAAGCGCTTTTCAAAACAAACGGATATCCAATGCTTGTTTCCAAATTAGGCAATCTAGTCTATACTTGTTTGCTGTGCGCATAACATAGTAATTCTAGGCTAATAACCGGAATAAGAACACATAACGTTTTCAAAATCGGATATCATGGTTAGTAGAGGCCGGTCTTCGGACCGGGCGAAAGGGGGTGCTCATAGCTGACCTTCCCCGATCGTACCCAAGCTCCCGAGCCGAGACAACTCCGGTGAAGACGGACATGTGGCCTTCGGCACCGAGTCAGGGTTTCCTAAATTCTCCCATAAAAATATTTTGGTGGCGACTCTGTGTCTGGAAAAGCAGTCCATGTTTGGCACTTCTTTCCTAAAATTTGTTTTCTCAAAACGATTTGCCAGATTTGGACTCTTTGGTTCAGATTAAGAACCGTGACAACAAATCGAGTCCGAACTGTAGCGAGGCCCCTCGCGGGCGCGTCTACAGTTTCTGGCGACTCTGCTGGGGATTTAGAGAGCTTGACTCGAACTCGTGATATCCTGTTTTGATTTCATTTATGTGTCTCTTTGCATTACATTTGCATTGGTGCGCCTAGGAACATAGTGTTTTCCATCTGCCATTCCTGAACGGTTTGCCGGAGGTTTGTCTTGTCAAGGCATGACCATAAGGCTGACCGGTTATGGGCTCTGACAGTATGGGAACACAAACCCCGGTTTTACCGGGGCACCCTTTTCGACCATTCGACCTAGTGCATATTCGGATCCATAGTGACCATTCCAAATTAGGACAGGTTGCTTACCCGATGTTAGGTTGTTTGAAAATCGCTGCGTGCATAGTGGAACCCTAGCTCCTGACAAAGTAGGACAGGGAAACCCTACCCCAACGTAGGGGTGTTTTGGTTCTCTTTATTTGCTATGTGCTTTTAGAGTGTATCTCTACAGGAAAAGTACATATCAGTTTGCAAGTTTGAGTATCAGACCTGAGGGCACCAATATCAGTGTCAGTTATGAGAATCAGTTATCTGCGGGTATCAGGTTCAGTTTTTGGGAACAGTGATTTCTGGGAACAGTGATCAGCAGTAGAGTGCAGTTGTTCGGCTACACCAGTGTTTGATCTGTTTGGGCTGAAATGCTGTTTCTTGTCTCTATCAGTTCGGACAGCTGGTACAGAATAGCTAGTGCTCCCCCTCGCCGAGGCAGGGCTTATGATGACGTAGAATTCAGAAGAGATCGTAGTTATGATGGCTGCATTAGAGCAAGGGATCACCCTGCAAGGTGAGGCCAGCATTGATGTGTCACATCCACCCAGGTCGCCTGTTGTGCACCCGGTTTGGGCTCCCCAGTTATACCAGGCTCGCGAGCCTACTACATTTGAACTGATGGGGATGATAGGTGATCTCCATAGGTCTGTGGCGGATCTCGCCTACGGAATGTCAGCTTCACCTCCAGCCGCACTGTATGCCGGGAGTTTTGTACCCCAGGAGCCCCCGCTGTTGGGGCGAATTGTGATTGAACTTAGCCAACCGAAGATGGCCTCCATCTATGGTAATGACATATCAACATCAACCCAAACCCTTGATTAGGCTGAGGCCAGAGGAAAAGACAAAATGAAGGTAGATGCCGATCCCATTGAACAGCTGCTGTGGGCAGTCGAGGCTTTGAAAGCCGGGGGGATGAACAAGCAACAGATATCCGCAGTTGTGGCAAAAACTGTGGAGGATGCTTTCCCCACTCCACCTGAGGGCAGTTCATGCCAGTCAGAAAATCGGGATAGGCCCCGTCATGCTAGAACAGTTCCTCCTGTTCCCGCCCCTGCACCCGGGAAAGATTAGAAAGCTAAAGTGGCGCCCGCCGACCCTTTCGCCTGTGCAGCTAGTAAGAGCGCTCAAACCCCAAAGTACCTGCCCCGAGGGCGCAGGACCTTTCATGCTCTCTACATGCCTTTGTCCAAGGCACTTCAGATCCTTGCCGAGAGGGGGCACCTTAAGCCCTTGGAGCCTCGGCCTCTCCCGAAGAATCTCCCTGCCACGCATGATGCTGCTCAGTACTGCACGTACCACCAGCAGACAGGCCATGCCACCGACAATTGCTTCCGCCTCCACCATGAGGTGCAAGATTTGATTGACAACGAGGTAATCCTCCCACCTACCTCAGCCAAGTCCGTTACCACCCAGCTATTGGATTTTGAGGACACTGATACTGCAAGTATGTAATCAGAAGGTGAACCACATGCGGGCAGCATCTGGATGTATTTTGAATGTGGCGTCTGGCACGCATTTTTGAGTGGCTGTGAACGCTAGCTTTGTAAATTCTGGCTTGGGTATCGAGTCAGTCTTTTGTTTTGAGTCTGTCTCTTTGTCTTGAGTCAGTCTTTTTGCTTAAAGGTTTGTCTTGTTGTAACGAGTCAGTCCCCTTTGTATAGAATACCAGGTGATTCCGGGGTTGTTGCCTCGAATGCCGTTTTGTCTTGTAATTACCTGTTTTTGTTTTTTAAGTCTGTTTCTGCCGAGGGGCCAGTTATACCCGCAAATCTGAATAAAACAGCTGTTGCTACCTTACTTTCATGCTTGCTTTCAGTATAAGTGCCAGGGGATTCGAATGGGCTGACAGTACATCTCGCCTGCTCTCCTGCACGCCAAATTCATTGCATTAACCTAAGTTTTTCAAAAACCCCTGTTGAACACTGCGGTGATAAAAACGAAAAGGAAGGAATTCCTCCGGTTTTGAAAAATTTTGATCAACTTGAGAGAAAGAGAGGCGTGCTATGCTTTTTATGAACGAAATCATGCTTGTCAGCGTGAGTACTGAGAAGGACCTTGGCTTGATCCAGATTGGTTCCACACTATCTTCGGCACGAGCGATTCGTCGCTTTCTTAAAAACTTTCAAAAACAAATGTTTTACGCAGCCCTGTGAGGAGCTGTGTGGGATCGCCTTTGAGATTGTGCAGTCTAGGATCCCTCTCAGCCTCAAGATTCAACCCGTCCGTTTTCAAACCTTGAACTCATTCGGAACATTCAAACGGTCGGACGTCATGTAAGGTCTGTATGACCAGATTTGAAGCAGCCCTCGAACAAGAGGCACCAAAGCCGAGTCAAAAGATTAGATCTCACCAGAAGAAGCTTGTGGAGCAGCCATGATGGATTCTCCTACAAATCATTGCAACAGCCGTTCTCCTAGACACAGAGAGGCTTCAACTTCAAAAACCATTCGGCACAGACTTGTTACACTTTTACCCTTTGAGAGGCTCGCTGGGCCGAAAACCCGGAAGGGCAACCCAGGCAAAAGTTAGGGCAAGAGAAAAATACAAAAAAGAAACAAAAGCAAAAAAAAATGCAAAAGAAAAAGGAAAGAAAAGAAAAGAAAAATGCGGAAAAGAAAAAAAATGAACAAAAGAACAAAAAAAAAAATGAAATGAAAAGAAGCTCGCAAGGTCGAAAACCCGCATCGGGCGCCTTGGCAAAAGTTAGAACCTGAAAAGTGAAGGTTAAAATACCCGAGTCTACCTTAACCGGAACTACGTAAGGCTTGATTCCCATGTTTGGGATACGTAGGCAACTTCATCATGAAGTCCAGCCCCCAACGCTTTCATAGCGTCTCAGTCCATGTGTTGGTTTTGACTTCATCCCAAGGTTCAGTTGCCAACACCTTCGAAGGTGACTGTGTCCATATATTTGTTGTGACCGTCTTCGTCATCGCTGTGTCCAAGAGCTCGACCACCGCCAATGAAGACTGTTTGCGAACTGCTGCGGCACCATCCAAACAAGGGGCAACTTTCTGTTGCCATGAGCCGTCGCGAGACGCCGCTCAAACCAGGGGCAACTTTCCGTTGCCATCCCCCCTTTCAAGCCAGGGGCAATTTTCTATTGCCTCCGATCCGAGGTTGTGCATCTCAAAGAGTAAGTTCCATGCTCGTTGAGCATTGACTGTTTGTAAAATAGTTTTTGAAAATTTTTACTAAGGCTGGTTATTTTCTCGAAAACTGTTCCATTTTCCAAAACTGGACCATTTTCTTGGACCCAAAAAGGAAAATTTTCAGTGCTCACAGCCTGACTTGCATGGTTTTCAAATCAAAAATCGAACAAGTATGGTAATCTGACTCTCATTTTGATCAAAACTGTTTTAGTAGAAAGCAAAAACAAAGAATGGTTAAAGTGATGAACTAGGGGCACAGTCAAGCCAGGCGCTCTGTCTCCACCCGTCGTCAACATACTTTCCAGAAGGGGACTCTATCCACCAGAAGAAATAGCCGTGAGCTAACGGCATTGGGCATGAACCTGCAACTTCCTATTCATTCATTAATCACCTTGGGGAGGGACGAAAAATGAGAGAATAAAGAATAGAGAGGTGTACGTCGAGAGAAAAGCGAGCTAAAGGGTTTCGAGAGAAAAAAAACGAGCTTGAGTGCCAGAGTGATGTGAGAGTCACAAATGAGAAAAGGGTGGGAAACAATACCCAGAGAAACTGGCTCCTCGTGATCAGAAGTCCCCCGTCTTCGTTAACACGTCTGTATGTCATGTCTTTGGTTTTGGTTTACCTCTACCTTTGTTTTAGGTTTCTTCCAAGCGTGTCTCGTTGTGTTTAGGTCGTGTACCCTTTTGTTGAGTTATAGTATGTTGTGTTCAGTTGTAGGCTCGATACCCCGGCTTGAAAAACCCTTATTCAATTTTAAAATCGTTTACACTCAGAATGCTATGCCATTCTCTATATTTGAGCATGTTTCAACTTTAACCGGTTCCGTCTTTGAGCTCCGTCTTGTCAGATTGGGCCGTTCGCTCAGGATTTGCTGTGTACAGAATGAACCGAATGCTGTGTTATGGGTTGTATGCAGATTAATCCCCAACAGAGTAAGGGTTGTGTGTCCAGAATCAGACAGTGGGCTGCTTTTATTTTGGCTGTTGGCTGTTTAGTTATCTGATTATTACAGTGCAAGTGTTCAATTTTCAGACAACCAATCAATTTCATTTACATTGAGGTGTAACATGATGGGATGCGATGCAATATATGAGATATGTAAATGTAACACTTTTTAAGCAAAATTTTTGTTCATTTCATAATCTCTTTCAAGTACAAAGTTTTGAGGAAAACAAAATCTGCCTGCGGCAGTACAAAGCATCCTAACTATCAAAAAAAAGGAAAAGTACAAGAAAGAAGAAAAACAACAAAAATCTATGTCAAGCGACTCCAGGGGCCATCAGTCGGTCCTGGTCCTCTTCCTGGACGAAGGTCTAGGAGCATCATCGGCATCGTCGTCAGAGCCCGAGCTAGTGCCGCCTCCGGTCTCCTCCTCTGATGACTCCGCCTCTGACTCTGCCTCCGCCTCTGACTCGTCATCCTCATCATCGTCGTCGTTAGGGACGGGAGCTCGCGAACTACTCCCAGCATAAGTGCGCCCCGCTTTGGTGCGGGGAATACTCTGCCCTCCTCATCTCTCCCTCGGGCGGGGACGGAAGGTCCAGCTGGAACACCTCCTACCCCGGGAATCTGGAAAGGAGGCTGAAAAGTACACAAAAGGCAAATGCATCAGTATACCGTGGACAGTTTATCAGTGCAGAATGCAGTGTATGAGTATAGTGTGTGAATGCCGTGAGCAGTTTATCAATGCAGAATGCAGTGTATGAGTACAATGTGTAGATATCGTGAGCAGTTTATCAGTGCAAAGTACAGTGCAGAATGCAGTGTATGCAGTGTATCAAACGCTGTGAGATCAGTGTATCAAATATTGTGTCGTGCATCAGATTACGTGAATCAGCTTGTGATTGATTTGAGGCCGTGATCAGAAGAACATACCGGAATACTGTAAAGGGCCAGGAGATCAAAGGTCCGCTGGAGCATCCCCATCATGGAGGCATTCATCTCCAATGACTGCCGGGTGTACGCAGAAGAAGCCTGCAAAAATATCAGATGCATCAATATTCTGTGGAATATCAAATAAACTGAAATGAAATGACTGTACAAAAACGCAGTAATACATACCGGAGGCAAGTCGGGGACACCGACAAACTCGTGATCAGCCGGCGGAGGGGCGAAGGGGATCTGATAGGTCGCCCCGCCCTGCCCTCGGAAAGTCAGTGAAGTGGGCAGAACAGGCCAACCAGTCCCCCGTCCCTCCGGAACTCCGCCCCTGCCACAGACTCGGGCCCTCCTCGAAGCTCCAGCTCCAGCTCCCGCTCCTGCCCTCGCCGCTGGCGCCGTAGGCCTAGCTCCCTCAGCTCGACGGCCGCCACTCAGAGGCCGCATAAGGTACATCTGCACGTACTCTCGGTAGTCGCCGATGCCTCTGAAACGGGTCGCCTCCCAACCGATGGTGTAATCGTCCATCTGCTCAGTGGTGAGTCTCTCAGTCTCCCTCATATCCTCGGGAGGGTAAACCGGGACTATCTGCTCCGGTAACCCTAGGGTCTGGTGCAAGAAACGCTCACCCAGGTACCAAGCCCGACAGACCGGGCCCTCCAACAAGATCCGGAAACGCGAGGTCTCATCGGCACCGGCAAACCGATCCCGCGTCACAGCTGGCAAAGAAGCCCAAGGCTACCAGGTGATCTGAAAATGCAATGCAGTCTGCTATCTACTGTTATTGAAATATGCAGTGGAAAGGCGAAGCTTAAATGAACTGAAAGTAAAACATACCTCCGCGGGGGTGATGGTGTCGAAGAAGCGGCGGAAGAAGCTGAAAGTCTCTCGCGGCCTCCGGGTGCATCTCCCGTCAAAGCGGCGCGAAAAGGAGACGACCAGAGGGGTCTCCGTGACCGGTACGGGTGCGAGTCTAGGGAAGTAGGCGTAAACCCACAACTGCAACGTAAATACCAGTGCATTTATCAGAAAAAGCAGAATATAGAGTAAAGTAGAAATGGCAGAGCCATGTGTTGTGCAGTGTATTATACAGAGTGTGCAGTGTGAGCAGTGTACAGTCAGTGTAAAGCAGAGTGTATGTGTGTGCCGTGTATACAGTATACAGCAAGTATAAAGCAGACTACAGTGTGTGCAGTGTACAGAGTACAGAAAATACAGAACAAAAATGAAAAGCGGAGAAGAAACGCACCTCCCAGACCCGCCAGTAGCCTCCAAGCAACTGTCCGCTACCGCGGGAAGCCGAGCTCATGTATCCGTAGAGGGTGGCCAGAGCGGTGCCACCCCAATCGTAATGTAAGATCCGCCTAACGTCCACCAGTGCACTGAGCAGGCAGAGAGGCACTGTGTTCGCCCGATCGGTGAAGATTGTCATCCCGAACAAGAACATGAGGAAGCTGCAAGCGTACCTCTCCACGGCCTCCGGGGTCATCGGGGCTGCGTCAACGAGGGTAGGCTGGACCCGGAACTGCACCTCGAACCAGGAGTATCGGACGTAACCTGGACGAGCAAGGGGTGGCACCTCACCGAGCAAGTAGATCTGCGCGGCAGTCCACTCATCCATGTCGGTATCAAAGGGGATCGGATCACCTCCTACCCCGATGCCTGTGAGCATTGAGAAATCGTAAGGGGTCATCGTCATGTCCCCTGCCGCAGAAAAATGAAATGAATCGGTGGTGTCCCACCACCTCTCCACCAAAGCGGCGAGTAGAGGTCTGCATGTGGTGAGCCTGGAGAGCCCTCTGCAGAATGCGTCGAAACCCGCCTGGTCCACTATGCGACTGACCGCATCAGGAAGCTCGGCGTACCACTCTCGAGCGCCGGTGTTCCCATACCCATGAATGGTATGGGAATCTCCCTGTAAACAGGAAACAACAATTACGAGGCAATATTCAAAATGCAATTCTAAGAAGCATATAGATGTAGCATGCGTGCAAGTTTGACAGATTTAAGCAAATACCGGGTGCCGGTGTGCTTACAGTGAACTACAACGTGTGATGGGTCAGCGTGTTCGGATGGTTCAGTACAGTATAGCATGTGTGTGCATACGTTCAGACTCAAGCAGATATCGGGTGCCGGTGTTTGCAGTGGAATACAGTGTGTGCCGTGTGTTGAGTGGTTCAAGACTAGTGCAGTGAGTGTGCATGTGTCAGTCTCAAAGAGATAATCAGTTGCCAGTGCATTTGCAATCAACTACAATATACAGAATATCGACTGTAATCGGTCATGGTAGTTGACAGTTTTGTATCCTACATTGCATAAAGTAAAGTAGGGAACAGAGAGTTACCTCAGAAGCGTCGAAGGACAGGTGGGAGGTAGGCTCGCGCAGTAATAGCTCGGGTCATGCGTACCTCTCGAAACTCCTGAACTGGCGCAGTCCGTCTGGGGGCAGAACATGGATCGCCGGCCGGTAGGTCGCCGGGTCGAACGGGCGCTCGCTCAGAGGTAGGAGCTCGACCCCGGGATCCATCTCGTGATCCGGGGGAGTCCCACCGCGTGGAATGTCATCCGCCATGCCAAGAATGATGAGAAAATAGCCGGAAGAAGGAAAACCGGGCTAGAATACGGAAAGTCAACCGAAAAGTCAACTCCCGAGAAGGTCGAAAATGACCGAAAAGGCCGGGATGTGCAAGGGCACGGAAATCAAGAGGGAAGTGAGGGGAACAAACCCCAAAAAGGTGGGAACGGCAAAAGAGGCACCGAAACAAAGATTTGTTCGGTTGAAAATGTCTGAAACGCGAAGGAAATCACGAATCCGACGACGAAACGGGCGTAGAACGCGAAGAAACGGAGGAAAAAGGAAAGGAAAACGCTCTAGAGAGAGAGAGTATGGGTTTTCGACGGTGAAGGAAGTGAGGAATAGGGTTTAGGAACCCTATTTTAAAACACCCGTAGCGAATTGTCGAAACTGCCCCGACTCAGGAACTGTTTGCCGGTCGGCAACATTTTGTGCCGGCCGGCAGAATATTGTGCCGATGGGATTCTTTTTCAGCCGATGGACAACCGGTGGATTCCCCTCCCGGCCGGTGGTGTTCCCACAGCCTTGTTTAGGCCATATGAGTAGTTTCTGGTCTTCATAGCTCAAGAAAGTGCAAGAAAGTGCACCCCTGACGCTCAACCGGCCTCCGTTTTGACCTCGGGTCGTGTCTTCTGTGCGTGGCGCTCAAATTCGTGCAAGGTGTATCCTTTTCGTATCCTTTTAGCTTTTACAAAAACTCAAAAGTTGCCCCACGTGCATTGCATATCAATCGCACTATCTTATGCATTGCATTCAATCGCACTGTTTTGTGCATCGCGCTTTCTTGCGCATCGCACTATTTTGTGCATTTCAAAATCGATCGCGCTGTTTAGCGCATCACACTGTTTTGTGCATTTCAAAATCAGTCGCTCTATTTTGCGCACCGTATCGCACTGTTTTGTGCACCTTACTTGCATCTTGCATGTATCCTATCGCGCTATCTTGCGCACCTCGCTTGTACTTGTTAGTACATTGCGTTGTTTTGAATACAAACCGGCTTCGCGTAGCGTATAAGTCCAATTGTCAAAATTTTACATTCCGTGTGGCATGCGTGTCACACTTGCATCATTCTGCATCTTATGAGGCACGCGTGTCTCATTTGTATCATTTTACATTCCGTGTGGCATGCGTGTCACACTTGCATCATTTTGCATCTTATGAGGCACGCGTGTCTCATTTGTATCATTTTACATTCCGTGTGGCATGCGTGTCACACTTGCATCATTCTGCATCTTATGAGGCATGCGTGTCTCATTTGTATCATTTTACATTCCGTGTGGCATGCGTGTCACCCTTGCATCATTCTGCATCTTATGAGGCACGCGTGTCTCATTTGTATCATTTTACATTCCGTGTGGCATGCGTGTCACACTTGCATCATTCTGCATCTTATGAGGCACGCGTGTCTCATTTGTATCATTTTACATTCCGTGTGGCATGCATGTCACACTTGCATCATTTTGCATCTTATGAGGCACGCGTGTCTCATTTTGTATCATTTTACATTCCGTGTGGCATGCATGTCACACTTGCATCATTTTGCATCTTATGAGGCACGCGTGTCTCATTTGTATCATTTTACATTCCGTGTGGCATGTGTGTCACACTTGCATCATTTTGCATCTTATGAGGCACGCGTGTCTCATTTGTATCATTTTACATTCCGTGTGGCATGCGTGTCACACTTGCATCATTTTGCATCTTATGAGGCACGCGTGTCTCATTTGTATCATTTTACATTCCGTGTGGCATGTGTGTCACACTTGCATCATTTTGCATCTTATGAGGCACGCGTGTCTCATTTGTATCATTTTACATTCCGTGTGGCATGCGTGTCACACTTGCATCATTTTGCATCTTATGAGGCACGCGTGTCTCATTTGTATCATTTTACATTCCGTGTGGCATGCGTGTCACACTTGCATCATTTTGCATCTTATGAGGCACGCGTGTCTCATTTGTATCATTTTACATTCCGTGTGGCTTGCGTGTCACACTTGAATCATTTTGCATCTTATGAGGCACGCGTGTCTCATTTGTATCATTTTACATTCCGTGTGGCATGCGTGTCACACTTGCATCATTTTGCATCTTATGAGGCACGCGTGTCTCATTTGTATCATCTTGCATCATGCCTCATTTGCATCGGCACGTGTGCCTCATTCGCATCGGCATGCGTGTCACATTTTCGTTGGCGTGTGTGTCGTCATTTGCACTAGCATGCGTGCCTTATTTGCATTGTTTTGCATACATTTCGCATCCCGGTCTAGGAGACCTTAAATCCTTTGAAGGTGCGAAACCTTCAGCATATTGATGTGCGCAGTTCACTTGCATTATTATGCATTGCTCGTGTTTTTACGGTCTAGGAGACCTTAAATTCTTGGAAGGTGCGAAACCTTCGGCGCATTGGTGTGCACAGTTCGTTTGCATTGCCATGCGTGTCTTAAGCCGCACGTGTTGCGCATTTCAAATTCACCTACGTTGTTATGCATTTCTTGTGCAATCTACACGGTCTAGGAGACCTTAAATCCTTTGGAGGTGCGAAACCTTCGGTGCATTCCTCGTGCATACATTTTACATCACGGTCTAGGAGACCTTAAATCCTTGAAAGGTGCAAGACCTTTGACGGTCTAGGAGGCCTTAAATCCTTGGAAGGTGCGAAACCTTCGGCACATTGATGTGTGCAGTTCATTTGCATTGTCATGCTTATTGCTAACGACATTGTACCTGTTAAGTTTGTTTTCTTTTCAGGCACGATATTGTATGTACGGTTCATTTGAGGCTGGAGCGACCAGACGAACTGCGCAGGTATCTACACGGTCTAGGAGACCTTAAATCATCTGAAGGTGCAATTCCTTTGGTGTTTGTCGTGCCCGAACGACTTTCGGTGGTCTGGTAAAGCCACCTTCCTATGTTTGCGGTGAGTTCCTAGAAGACCAACTGGGATGGTGGAAACTAGAGTTCGAACAGCTTATGACTAGAACGCAAAGGTTCGGGAGTTCCGAGACTAAAGTCTGGTTTAAATACCCAGGGGTGTAACCTCGGCTTGAAATCTGTATGGAAGCCCCATAGATTGAGGCGGCATGTCTACGACTCAGTTCTGGATACTGAACCAACCAAGTATATCGCCCTGTTGGTATGATAGGGAAAGTTGCAATCATAGCCGTTGCATCATAGTGCATTGTCATGCATTTCCATTGTAGCTTGCATGCATCCATTGCATTTTCCCCAGTAGATCGCATCATACTGCATTGTCATGCATTTTGTAAATATCCATTCCATTGCATATTTGTAAATACTGCATTATAGCTTGCATGCATTCATTGCACCCCCCCCCCGGTTCCACCTATAGCTTGCGCCTTTCCATGTTGAGCTTGGTCTGGTATGTGCCCATACTTCTCGTGTCGAAGCATAGTTCAGTGGACCGTTCTATGTTAGACATTGCTTGTTTGTGTACATGCCTTTCCTAGGCAAGATTTGGTTTGGCCCGCGTGCCATATCCATTGCATTGTAGTTTGCATGCATTCATTGCATCACCTTCCATCTATGGCTTGCGCCTTTCCATGTTGAGCTTGGTCTGGTATGTGCCCTTACTTTTCACGTTAAAGCACAGTTCTGCATGTGTACGCGCCTATTCCATGCTGGTATGTTGGTTTGAGGGTTGCGGCACCTTTTCTGTGTTAGACATGGCTCGTATGCGTACATGCCTTTCCTAGGCAAGATTTGGCTTGGCTTGCGTGCCATATCCATTGTAAATATCCATTTCCATTGCATCGTAGCTTGCATGCATTCATCGCATCACCTTCGCCTGTGGCTTGCACCTTTCCATGTTGAGCTTGGTCTGGTATGTGCCCATACTTCTCGTGTCGAAGCATAGTTCAGTGGACCGTTCTATGTTAGACGTGGCTTGTATGTGTACATGCCTTTCCTAGGCAAGATTTGGTTTGGCCCGCGTGCCATATCCATTGCCATCTCCCCAGCATTTTCATTATATATTGCATTGTAGTGTAATTATCGCATCCAGCATTAGGATCATTGTCCTTTCTCCAGCGGGTCGTGTCCCCACTTATGTCAATTCCCCCCAATACTTGTTCTTGTGTCTGTCTACGATGCTCATAGTTCAGTTGACCGTTCTATGGTAGACAGACTTGTTACCTCCATCAATCTATTTGACATAGGTGTGGTCTCGAACCACTCGTGATTGGTTTGTGATTCAATTGCTTTGCATATAGTTTGCATTGTTTACATTGCATTTTCATTTTTATTTGCATCTTCATTTATACATTGTTTTGTATATATTGCATGATCATAAGTTATGCTCGGCTTTTTGCATTGTCTTGCATTTTGCCCCTGCCTTCGGGCGCGTAACTTGTTTGTCTTGCATGTTTGTCTAAGTCTTCGGCTTTGTCAAAAATGGGTCGTCTCTGGGCTTTGGCATTCAGTCCCGTCATCGTTATGTCAAAGAGAGGCAACTGTAGACACCTTATTTTTGACCGTCCTCAAGACTTGGATGTCACCGTTTGAACACTCGGTGATTATCCATGTTTGTGTTCGTTTGGAGTTCCCGAAGGTCTCGGCTACGCGCCTTGCCTCAGGATCTCCCAACTTGACCGTTTTGTGTCTAGTTTTGCACCAAACACTTGTGTTTTGCCTTGGAGGGGCAGGGAATGCCTTGTGAGGCATCCCCACACACCACCGGCAGTGGCTAGAGGCCACCGGCTGGTTTTTGCTGCCATCGGCAATGTATATTGCCGGTCGGCACTATTTGTTGCCGGTCGGCACTAAATTTTGTCAAAATGACATTTTTGGCCGGCTGACTACTGTGCATCTGCTTTTGCAGATATTTTGTCACAGCTGTCTTGCTTTTTGCTCCCCTCCATACACGTGTATGGAGGGATCTCTCCATTGAGAAGCTTGTCTTGTAAGCTTTACAAGACAAAAAGCTCTATAAGAGAGCCTTATCTCTTGGCCTTAGGGTTAGACACTTGAGAGACTTGAGATATTTTTAGACAGCCATTTTTAGGGTTTTGAGTTCTAGGGTTAGAAACCATACACTTTCTATCTCTATATCTCCCTCTTGTGTGTGTTAAAGTGCATTTGTGTCTTACTATTGCACACAAACACATAGTGTTTCAGCTTCACTTAGCTACTGAGGTTCTAAGAGGTTGGTTTTGAAGTTTTGGAGCTGTTTTCAACCTAGAAGAAGTTGTTGGAGCACCATTGTTGAAAGGGTCTTCAAGGGTAAGAAACTAACACCTTTATTCCCCATTTTTGCATTGTATTTTGACCTGTCTTAAAATCATTTTTGAGCTTGGTGTATAATACAAAAAAGTTTTGTTTTTAGGCCCTCTTGATTGTTCATTAAGAGTGTTTTGTGGTTTGGAGGTGTTTGACCCCTCTTAGGCCTTGAAAGGCCCCATTTTGTGCTATTTTGAGTAAGTTTCGAGACTTTGCTGCTTGGGCCTCTTCACCACTGAAATCTTGAGGGATTTTAGTGGTGGAGATGGTGCCTTGAAGTCTCCAAAAGGGGAGGGCCACCCCCTCTCCTTGTTGTCCTTGAAATGGACCCTTTTTGGCCTCTTGAGAGAGCATCATGTTAGAGTGTGTATTGATCACATCTTGGTTGTTTTCCATGCTTATTATGCCATGATATAACCTTGTTGTGTGTTGGTTTTGGTACACCATGCATGCTTAGCATACCTACCATGTAATGCCATGTTATTGCCTTAATATGCCTTAGGTTGTTAGCCTTTGTTCTAGCATGTTTTAGGCTTAGCCTTGTGAAGGTTTTGTGCTCATTTTGCCATGTTTAAGGTCTGTCCTAGGTTGTTTGGGTCGGATTTGGCATGCTTAGTATAGCTCCTTTGCATTCCGGCTTGTTGGCCTTAAGTGTATGAGTGTATAGCATGACATTTTTGCATTGATTTAGTGGTTTGGAATTATCCACCATGTCATTTCAGACCTTATAGTATGCTTGTATGCTTGCTTTAGTTACCTCTTTGATGCTTTGAAGGTTTGTGTAACATGTTCCATGTTTTGACCATTATGCATGCCTTTGTTTTTGAGCCACTTAGATGCCATCTAGGAGGTTCCCATTGCATGATCTAGGTCTGCCTTGAACCTATTTTAAGCCCCCTTAGCCTTGTGAGGCTTGGTTGGCTTAGTCATGGTTCAAGCCCCTTTGACTTGCTTCAAGCACTTGGGCTATTTGTTGCAAGTTTAGCTTGACTTGTTGTTTGGTTTTGCACCATGTTTTAACATAATTTTCAGAGCTTATGTTGCATGCTAATTGTCCATAATATCCATTCTCAAGTGTGCTTGAGAGTTGTCCAATTTGTGCTTAAGTGTTGGCCCTTAATCATGTGCATGTGTGTATGTGTTAGGTCCCTTATTTTGGTCACTATGGCCACTGTTTTAGGCCTAATTAAAGTTGCCTAAATTATGTGTAAGTCCACCTTTTCATCAATTTGCATTGCCTCATGTTTGCTTGTATGCTTGCATAAGTGTCTTGCCATGCCATGCCATGTTGCATACTTAGCTTGCATGCCTAAGTTGCATTGCATCTTGCATGCATGCCTTATTCCTTGACTTGGTGATAGGAATTGGGATTTGGTTTGTTTGTTTGGTTTGCATTTCATTTGACATGAAAGTTGCACACTTGATTCTTTGGGCCATCATGCATGGAAATGCGTGATTGGTGGTCCGAGAATCGAGACACGTGTCCTTTTGAGTTGCAAACATGATAAGGGACATGATTGGTGCATACACTGTTTGAATTGTATTGCCATGCAAGTTTTGTCCTCTGCTGCTGTGAGTTGCAGGTTCTGCAGACATTCTTTGCCGACCGGCAGTGTATATTGCCGACCGGCAGTACATCACCAGCCGATAGTTTCATTTTGTGCCGGTGACCACATACCATTGCTGGTGGTGACCCTACTCAACCGGTGGTGATTCCCAGTATCCAGAGAGGCATCTTTGAGACTTTGGTAGTCTTCAGAGGGGCAGAGCAGTGAAAACAGAGACAGACTATGCATGGCGGTGCACTTCCGAGCAAGACCCGAGCACGCGCTGCATCTGGCCCTCCTCTCGAGGCGGTTTACTGTTTTTCCTAGCTTAGTTAGTTTGTTAGCTAATTAGGTAATTTGTAATATATAATTAGCTTGCGTAGTTAATTAATTTGTATTATTTATTTGGTCCCTCCGAGTGAGGGCAAATCTGTAATAAGCGTGCATGAGTGGTGTGTATGTCTTCCAATCCCCACTTCTTTCTTCCCTTTTATTTACCTGCTCTGATGGTTAGTATTAGGGCACGTTTAAATTAGCATACCTCATGTAATGCATGCGTGCATTCATACATTTGCTTTGCAATCACCGGGCTCGGCGCATCATTCTAACTACATCTGTATTTCAAATGCCAAATTGAATACACGTATGTTGCGCATTTTCATATGTCATTCATAGACTAGCCGAGCCTACTCTAGTGACATTTTGTATACGATGCATTAGGCACTTAACATGGACTTGGATCATGCATTGATTGCTAACATGTTCCTGTTTTTAGCACGGAGTACGATGTAAGTATTTATGCTTTAGCATCTCGCATGCATGTGAATGTTGCCATGACAGTATGTTTGCCATGCGGCTAAATGCTTACGTGATATTACTGTTTGAATGCCTGTGGGTGAAGGTTGGATTGTTTGAGTTGGAAAACTCATTGAAATCCGTGTTTTAGCCTACTTGCGAGTAGCAAATTCCGAAGCGCTTTTCAAAACAAACGGATATGCAATGCTTGTTTCCAAATTAGGCAATCTAGTCTATACTTGTTTGCTGTGCGCATAACAAAGTAATTCTAGGCTAATAACCGGAATAAGAACACATAACGTTTTCAAAATCGGATATCATGGTTAGTAGAGGCCGGTCTTCGGACCGGGCGAAAGGGGGTGCTCATAGCTGACCTTCCCCGATCGTACCCAAGCTCCCGAGCCGAGACAACTCCGGTGATGACGGACATGTGGCCTTCGGCACCGAGTCAGGGTTTCCTAAATTCTCCCATAAAAATATTTAGGTGGCGACTCTGTATCTGGAAAAGCAGTCCATGTTTGGCACTTCTTTCCTAAAATCTGTTTTCTCAAAACGATTTGCCAGATTTGGACTCTTTGGTTCAGGTTAAGAACCGTGACAACAAATCGAGTCCGAACTGTAGCGGGGCCCCTCGCGGGCGCGTCTACAGATATGTACAGAGGTTTGTTGTGCACTGAGCCCTCCAGCAGTATTTCTTTATTAGAAAAAGTTAGGGTTGGGCACGGCACCACCTGGGAAGACTAATCTCACTAGCTGTTCAGGGGTAGTGTCAATGGACAGTTTGGCTTTATCCATTGCTGACAGTACGGCCTGTCGATGCAGTTGGGAGGCCATAAGAAGACCCCATATCAAGATGTTGGCATAGATTTTCTTCAGTTGCGTCAATACCATCTCTTCCTCCAACTACTTCTTTTTATGTTTCTCTATCTCTTTGTCTTTCGCAAATGTTCTACCTAATATAGGTGCGGGGGCTTGAAATACCGCCCGATTCTCCTCATATGGTCAATCTCTTCTACGTATCACGTGTTCTCTAGCAGGCCTTCACCCTAATCTTCGTCAATGTGGGGCAGGTGTAGATCATCATCGTCCCACCATACCCCTTCAGTAGCCAACAAACCGTTGTCTAACCTCAGTTGTATCAACTTCACATCTTTGGCATCCCCCACAGGGTGATGAATCATTCCAGCTTCTTGGTTGTCTTCAACCCTTTCTTGCTCAAACCGCTTTAGTGCAGTTTCCTATTCTATGTCCGCAGTACTCACAATGCCCAGTTCTTGAGCTGAACTTTCCATGCCAACATTCTCCTGCAGCTTTCCTTTCACATCGGCCATTCCGGCCACTACAACAATTCTTGCTCCCTTTTCCTCTGGCCTCATTTCGCTTCTATTCTCTACATTAGGTTCATCACTGAACCATCCGGAATTGTCAATTGCTCCATTCATGTCGAACCAACGAATTTGCACATCCCCCTATTCTTGCTCGTCAAAGAACTGCAAATTGTCCAAATCCTTTTCGAGATCCGCTAGATAGTCCAAACCTTGGCTTGGCCATCCTTCCTAACCACACTAAGCTTCACTATAGCCGATAACACCACCTCTGGTTTGATATGGCCGATCGGCATAATGTAGCAGCTTGGGTTGTACCCCCTCCCAGAATTCTTGGCACACTCTGGCAACAGACTCACACCCCCCTCCAAGGGAGACTCCCCTTCTTCTACAACTGTCACCACCACAGGTATAGGTTGAAATACAGACGTGTCCATCATGCACAAATCTATACTTTCTGGAATGAACACAGCCAATTTAGGTAGGTGGGAAAGGGTGATATAGACGCTAGGGTCGTAGGGAATGGCCAGTGTATGGATGAGGTTGAGGTTTCGGGGTGGGGGAACTTGATTATGGGTTGGGAGTGGATTTGAGGCCACGTTAGATTTTGGAGGGGAGTGATCACCTTATTGTCGATGAGATCTTGAATCTCATGATAAATTCGGAAGCACTGGTCAGTGTCATGACCATGTTGTTGGTGAAACGCATAGTACTTGGCTAGATTGTGTTTGGGTGGAAGATGATCAGGCAACGGGTGGGGTTCTAGTGGTTTAAGGTGCCCTTTCTTGATTAGCACCTTCAGGGCTTGAGAGAGGGTCATGTAGAGTGGAGTGAAGGTTCTTTGGGTTCAGGTGGGATTGGCCAAGGTTTGTGGAGCAGTATTGGCGAAGGGATTGGTAGTTTTGGTTGTGGTGGTGACAACACTCACATCCGACGGCTGCGCAACTGTGCTACCACTAGTGGCAGCATTGGAACTGTACCCAAACGGCCTTTTGGCCAGCTCCTTCTCATCAGTGATCAACACCAGTTTCGTTGCATCTTCAATCTGCACCCCCATTTCATGGAGTTCAGTAAATGTGAACAAAGGCAGAACGATTATTTTTTGTAGCAACTTTCCATGCATGTTGGGAACAACCATTTTAATCTAGTCTTTCTCGGACGACCGTGTGGTCATCATAGATGCTTTAGCTCTCCACTTCGTTCTGAATTTTGAAAAGCCCTCCTTTGGCTCCTAGCGCGTTGCCTCAAGATCATGAGTTGTGACCTCGATTTGTGTGTTGTACAAGTACTGTGCAACAAAGGCCTCAGCCATTTCCTCCCAACTCTGCTTCACAAAATCCTCTAGCTTCGCATACCAAATGGCAACTATCCCAGACAGGGTCCGGCCAAAGAGTGAGAGTTTCTGTAATTTGGTCAGGCCCATCGGCCGCAGGATGTCTGAAAACAACCGAAGATGAACCATGGGGTCTGTGGAACCATCAAATCTATTGATAAGAGGGCATTTTGAACCGATTTGGCAAGGTCAATGCTGAATCGGTATATTCATCCTCTATATCTGGAATGGAATTTACACACTAGGCTCTCTTGAATGACTTTTCCAACTTGATGACTTTAAGCAATATCGGGTTGACCTCGAATTCAAACAGTTCATCTATCTAATACACGAGTGCTTTGGAGGCTTGTGGTGGAATTGGATCCGCTTGCTAGCCTTGGTTTTCCTACACATTAGCTGAATATGAGGTAGCTTCGGGGGCTACCGGGATAGCTACTGGAGGTGCATGGGATTCAGAGGCCGCTCCCGGCTAGGGTTGTTGCTGTTGTAGTCGATTTATTACCTCAGCATAACATGCTGTAACCTCGGCTTGACGAGCAGCGCCTTGCCACATGGTTTTAACTGTTTGCTGGAGGTGATAAATCAACTCTTCCATACTGATTGATGGGTACTGGGTCATCAGAATGGGTGAATGATCTTGCACTAGACTAGATGCAGAAGACTGTCCTTGATCCGGACTGGATACTGGTAAACTGAGAGGTAACTGCTGTAAGAACTGTACTGGTGAAGGTTTCCTGACTCTCTTTTGTCTGGTAACCGGTGGGAGTGAGGTAAACACAGGTTGTCCCCTAACAAGATCTCTGGCTCTGTAAAGGCTCTTGACACGGGTCCAGAGTGCTCGGGGGATATCCGAACTGTTCGAAGCTATGGTGTTATACTACCTTGCAAAAGAAATAAAGCAAAAAGAAAAAAAAACATAAATTAGAAACTGCACAACACCTCAGCTCTGATAGTAACAACACGCAGATGTAATCAAAGTTGTAGAATTGCACTCAACACTGACTTCCGGCCCCAATAATGATACCACACTTGCAACTGATAACTGATATGCACATTCTGAATAGTTTCACTATAAAACACATACCAGTTAAGTGAGAACCAAAACACCCCTATGCTAGGGTAGGGTTACCTTGTCCTCGTTTCGTCAAGAACTAAGATTCACTATTCAAACAAAGCAGTTTCACGCAATCCTGAACTTGGGTAAGCATCCTGTCCTAATTTGGAACAATCTCTATGGCTTACTATATGCAACTAGGTCAAATGGTCAAAGAGGGTACCTCAGCAAGACTACTTAATATACCTCTCACACCTAACACCGAGAAGTGAAAGGAGGATCAAACGGTACAATGGTATTCCAGATCCAAGGGTTATGTTCCTATCATGGTAAAGCCCATGACCGGTCAACCTTTTGGCAAGCCGTTAGGCAAGCCTCCAGCAAACTGTCTAGGACAAGCGGATAGCAAACATAGTGACTTAGGCGTACCAATGTAAATGCAATGCAAATAAACATATAAGTGTAGATAAAAATTCACATCTTGAATTTCAGGTCAAGTTCTCTAAAGTCCCCAGTAGAGTCGCCAGAAAGGGTAGCACAACTTTTCCGTACCCACTTTCGAAAGGTGAATAAGCCCTATAGTTCGGACTCCCGTGGTGCTGAATCTGATTCCATAAGTGCAATATGAAATAGAAAACACAAACAGTCTAAATCTGGCAAATCGTTTTGAAAAATCAATTTTAAATCAAATTGCCAAAATTGGACTGCGTTGCCAGATACAGAGTCGCCACCTAAATATTTTTGGGGAAATTTAGGAACCCAAGACTCGTGCCAAAGGCCATAGTCCGTTATGACAAAAGCTGTCTCGGCTCAGGAAGTTAGGTACGAAGGAGGAAGGTTATGAATTGAGCACCCCAGCTCGCCTGATCAAAGATCGGCCTCTACTATTCATGATGTGATTCTTATCAACATTATATGCTCTTGTCCAATTATTAGCTTTTTTTACTATGTGAGACACACAAGGTATAGACTAGTTCACAAGAATTGGAACACTCGATCACATGTTCGAAAGTGTTGAAAGATGCCACTTCAAGGTGGGCTTACATTTACATCAATCAAGTTATTCCAACTCAAGCAAAAAGCATTCATCCACGGGCATTCAAGCAGTTTATCACTTAAGCACATAGCCTCATGGTAAGTGTGCTACTCATGGCAATCACTCACACTCATGCAAATATGTTAAAGCACTAAAAACTCACCTAGTACTCCAAGCAAAGATAAAACAAAAGAGTTAGAAAAATATGCATGATACCTAACTATACAAGATGGGTAATGCAACACATGCAATAATGCAACTAAAGGAGGCTCGGCTACTTAACATGGTATTTTGCAACAATTTCATAGCATGTGTTTTAAACACGGATTCAATGAAGTATTTAATGACGATGCAAGTTTGAATGATGAACCGAGTCTCGGTGCATGCAATAAAAATGCATGGATGCAAACATGTGATATGCTAATTGAACGCGATGCCCCTAATCTAACCATCAAAAGCGGATAAATAAAAGGGAGAAAGACGTGGGATTGGAAGACATACACATTATTACAACATTGCACCCCTACGAAGGAGGGTCCAAATGAATAAACTGACTAAGCTTAACTACTTAACTAATTATTACAAATCAAACCAATAAATAATTAACTACTCTCAACTAATTACTATAACACAATTAAATAATTAACTAATCTAAGCTAATTAATTAAATACAAAACAAACTAATTAGCTACAACTAATTATTTATAACGGAAAGCTAAGCTAAGTACTTAAAACAAGCTTGAAATGCAAGGGATGATCATGCACATGCTTAGTTTCCACCCGAAAAGCCACTGTGTTGCTTTTAAATGCCTCATGTTTGCATAGTTGAACACCAACACTGTTGTTCGCATCCAAAACAGCTCTACATGGCCTCAGAAAATGCATAGCTCAATTTTGCATTAGAGCCCGACTGGCCACTAGTGAAGGCTACCGGTCACCAATTGTAACAGGCCAGCCACCAAAGGTAGCCTACCGGCCATCGATAGTAGCCTACCGGCCACTACTGCACAGGTTCATCTTGCGGCAATAGAGGACAAACTGAGCATATACAGGGTATTTCAAGGGTTTTTTTTACTGTGTATCCGTCCTTATCATCAAAAATCTCAAAGGAGGAATACACTTAGCTCTTAAACCATAAATCAAGCAATTTCATTGCATGATGGCCAATGAACCAAGATGTACAAGTTCAATAAATGCACAAACAAGACCCACAACCTCCACCCTATCATGCATGATCAAGGGCAATCGTGACCTTAGAAAACTTGGCACATTTCATCACTTTGAGTATGAAATGCCTCAATTTTCCTTGTGTTTAAATTGAAGTCCGATTTGAACACACCAAAACACAACCAATTCTTAACTTGCACAATTTTAGTTTCCACATTTATTTACCCATTTTAACTTACCGACCATTCTTTATCCAATTAGGTCCATTGGTGAGAAGTCCTCTAAGGAGAAGGAAGTGTCAAACAGGGGGTAGTGTAAGGCAACAGAGAAGTGTCATGCCGTTCCAAAAGAGGATTAAACCATGAAGCATGGACCTCAAACTTAAGCTTACACAATCCCAAGGTTGAACCAACCCTCAAAGCAAATGAAAAGTCAAGAAATGAGGGAGGATGCAGAGATTATGCTTACTAAAATTAAGTGAGAAAAGCACTAAAACGTACAATCAACTCAAACAAGTGGTGTCTAAAGTCCTAAAACACCAAACCTGTGAGGACGTGGGATTGGAAGACATACACATTATTACAACATTGCGCCCTCACGAAGGAGAGTCCGAATGAATAAACTAGCTAAGCTTAACTACTTAACTAATTATTATAAATCAAACCAATAAATAATTAACCACTCTCAACTAATTACTACAACACAATTAAATAATTAACTAATCTAAGCTAATTAATTAATTACAAAACAAACTAATTAGCTACAACTAGCTATTTACAACGGGAAGCTAAGCTAAGTACTTAAAACATGCTTGAAATGCAAGGGATGATCATGCACATGCTTGGTTTCCTCCCGAAAAGCCACTGTCTTGCTTCTGAATGCCTCTGTTTGCACAATTGAACACCAACACTGTTGTCCACTTCCAGAACAGCTCTACTTGGCCTCAGAAACACACAGCTCAATTTTGCATTAGAGCTTGACCGGCCATGAGTGAAGGCTACCAGTCACCAATCGTAGCTGGTGGGTCACCAATCGTAGCTGGTGGGCCACCAAAGGTAGCCTGCCGACCATGGATAGTAGCCTACCGATCACTGCTGCACAGGTTCATCTTGCTACAACAAAGGACAAACTGAGCACATACAGGGTATTTCAAGGGTTTTTTTGTACTGTGTATCCATCCTTATCATCAAAAATATCAAAGAAGTGATACACTTAGCTCTTAAACCATTAATCAAGCAATTTCATTGCATGATGGCCAAAGAACCAAGATGTACAAGTTCAATAAATGCACAAACAAGACCCACAACCTTCACCCTATCATGCATGATCAAGGACAATGGTAACCTTAGAAAACTTGGCACATTGCATCACTTTGAGTATGAAATGCCCCAATTTTTCTTGTGTTTAAATTAGCGTCCGATTTGAACACACCAAAACACAACCAATTCTTAACTTGCACAATTTTAGTTTCCACTTTTATTTACACATTTTAACTTACCAGTCATTCTTTAACCAATTAGGTCCATTGGTGAGAAGTCCTCTGAAGAGAAGGAAGTGTCAAACAGGGGTAGTGTAAGGCAAGAGAGAAGTGTCATGCCGTTGATAATAAACCCCCAAAAGAGGATTAAACCATTAAGCATGGACCTCAATCTCAAGCTTACACAATCCCAAGGTTGAACTAACCCTCAAAGCAAATGAAAAGTCAAGAAATAAGGGAGGATGCAGAGATTATGCTTGCTAAAATTAAGTGAGAAAAGCACTAACACATGCAATCAACTCAAACAAGTGGAGTCAAAAGGCCTAAAACACAAAACTTGTGAGGACACTTACACTACAACCATGCAAAACAAGACTCAAATGCAACAAATAGCCCAAAACAGTCCAAAACAGAGGTTAAAACATGCTTGAATTAAGTTACAAAGTGCTAGAAAAATAAGCTAACACGTAGAGCTAACTAGGCTAGCAAACAAGACATAAGGATGGGAGGCTAACCCCTCCCAATTTGGACTTCAAAACATGATTTTAGCCGCTGAAAAAGCTCTAAAAATCAGTGTTTGAAATCTTGGAAAAAGATAGTAAAAGGGTGGGAAACACAAGGGCAAAGGCCTCCAAAAACAAGGTACAAAAAAGGGCTCTTAACCCCTCAACCTTTAATGGCCTTAAATCCAAGCTTAAGCCCATAAAACGTGGAGTTTTGACAGCCCAAAACAATTGAAAAATAGTAGAAAAGAGAGTAGAAAAAGCAAAGATACAAGCTAAGACTTAAACCTTTGAAGAGAAGAGCAACTCCAAGCAAATAACACCCTCAAGAGCTCAAACCAAGCTAAAAAACACCTCAGCTCAAAGCTGGTGAGATTTGGTTGGGGGTGCATAGTCAAAGGTTAAGGAATTGTAGGCTAAAGTGTACAAAATTTGTAGAGAGAGAGGAAAATTTTTGATCTCCAAAATTTTCTAACCCCAAACATGAGAGAAGGATCTCTTATATATAGAAAACATGAAATTCCCTCAAGGAGATCCAGCCCTACACGTGGGGATGGATGCATGCATCTGTACAAATAGTTGGCATAGGTGGCATAAAATATCTGTAAAAGTGACTGGTAGCCGGTTGACGATCAGTGTTGGCCGGCAGGCCACATCAGTGGCAGGTAGCCCAAAAGTGATGGTCGATAACCTCAAAAGGTGGTCGGCAGGCCACCAGAAACTGCAGGCTTGAAAAACCAATACCTGGTCCAAAACTGAGGTAATAAGGGTGCAGGGTTTGAAAGGATCAAAGTTATGGCATTCCGCTGAGGACATCAAGCACTGGGTGAGCAAATAAACTCATCATCGGGTGTGCATACGAGGATGTCCAAGTCGTTATGGCCGTAAAAAATGGGGTGTCTACACTCAGTCATCTATGAAAACAATTTTGTCTCTATAGTCCAATCAATCAAAGTAGTGAATTACAGAAATGTGTGTGTGGTGGTGTTTGCTTTTATATATCGACCATTGTTTGCCATTTTTGTATAGAGAGAAGGAGAAGTTTGGTGAGATTTAGGGTTTAAATAGTATCGAAGTAGAGAGAGAGAGAGAGAGAGAGAGAGAGAGAGAAAGAGAGAGTGAGAGAAATATGAAGTTTGTTTTGACAGAGTCAAATTTCTTTGTGATATATGGGTGTGGGATTGAAGGACCTTAAACATCATAAAATAATATTGCAGATTTCTTTCATTACTAAAAATGGGAGAGGGGCCTTAGATTAATTTTCCGTAAATATTAATACTAGATGGAGTATTATATCAGGAGGGAAGGCCAATGTTGCCTTGAAAGTTCTCTCCTTATGTGAACTAACCATCAATTTATAACAAGAAATTGAGTATAGTTAATCATTAACTGCAATTGGGAAATTCTTTATTTATTTTTCAATGCTAACCTTAATATTTAAAATGATGTGTGAAAGAGATAAATAGGGATGCAAACTATGTACAAACAACCATGAATTTGTTGGAGAATAATCTGCTATATATACCAACAACCATGATCTTGGAGAATAACGCCAATGGCAAGAAGAACTTAATAATTTGAGTTTTTATTCTGCTATTTGTTTAGAGTGAATCTAATCCTTATAAAACTACAAAAAAAGAGAATATACAATGTAACATTTTTGTGGATCAAGTCCAAAACATGACATGACTTCTTATCTATTTTTCTGGCAAATTATATATTTTTATGGTTGGAGATTTTACCAAAGACAAATAGATTAATTGCTTAGATTGAAAACAAATAAAAAGTTTAGTGTTTAAATTGAAAGAAAAAAAAATTAAGGTTTATTTTGCTAAAAAGATTAAATTCTGAATTTTCTTTTTTTTTTTTTGTAATTACTCTATTTTTTTATTATTCATTTAATCTCAAATCTCTTGATTTAAAATTTCTATCCATCCAAAGTGAGGCATACAAAAAGCTAATTTTTGGCCAATTTAAAAAAAAAAAAAAAACCAAGACTTAAAAAACTGTAACTTGATGATGTCACGTAATGTCGTTCAACTTTATTTTTAGATTGAAAGATTGTCCTTGAATAGGAATGGCAATGGGGCGGGGCGAGGCCGGGGATCACACTCCTTGTCCCCAATCCCCGATGATAATAATTTTCCCGTCCCCAGCCGGATCCCTGACGGTGAACCAATCACCGTCCCCGTCCCCGTCCCCACCCCTTAACGGGGATAAAGTTTCCCCGACCCCAAAAATTCCCCGACCCAAATCTGTTTCAACAACATCATCAACAACTTTCAACATCAAGAACATCTACAAAATCATCAACAACAAAATCATCATCAACACTATGTGCATCAACTACCCCCCCCCCCCCAAAAAAAAAAAAGAACAAATAGAGACACACATGTACATTATGAAATCCTATCACAAACAGAAGAGCTTCTATGGAAGAATTCTCCGAACCTGTGGAAACAGTGGTGCTAGTTTTGGGTCCCATTTTCTCTATCTTCTCTATCGTAAGTACGCAGTGTTCGAGTAGGCGAGTCAAGGGCTGAGTCGAATCATATCACTGAGCCAGGTTTGAGATCTGGGATTGTCAGAGATCTATCATTGTTATGTTTGGCTCTCAGATCTATTGTGGGCTTCGCAGATCTGAAATCAAAAAGAGGTGCGAGAGTGAGAGTGAGAGAGAGAGAGACTCTGAGTGAGTGAGAAGGAGAGAAAGAGATAAGAGATGTGAGGAAGAGAGAGAGAGTAGAGAGAAGAGAGAGAGAGAGAGAGAGAGAGAGAGAAGAAGTACATAAGTGTATATAATATATATATATATTAGTTGGTGACAAACTGGGCTGAGGCCGGGGTTTGGACACTTATCACCGTCCCCGGCCTGAAATTGATCAGGGATGAATTTTCGAATACCATCCCTGTCCCGTCGGGGGTATTTTTCGGGAAAAAGCCATTCAAATCGGGATCGGGGGATCGGGTACTGTCAGGCCAGTTTCAAATTGCCAACCCTATCCTCGAAACCAATCTTTGAAACAATTCGCATGCAGCAGTCAAAAAGCTTCTTGATATTGGGTCTTTGCATATTAATTAAT
Source organism: Camellia sinensis (assembly GCF_055761805.1). NCBI lineage: Eukaryota > Viridiplantae > Streptophyta > Magnoliopsida > Ericales > Theaceae > Camellia > Camellia sinensis. Next base: position 118,281,908 of record NC_138973.1, read on the forward strand.
TATTGATTTGTATAAATTTTTTTCTTTGGTAATTATTGATTTGTAATTATAATTAATAATCTATGTTTTGCCGAAATTCTTGATAGACATGCATAACATTTTTATAAGTAAAAATAAATTATAAAAGTTATCAAACTGAACCTTACCATATTAAAATGGTCAATGACCTCGTTTGGAAAGTTGGTTATTTTAGTAGGTTATTTTAATTTTTGACTATTTCAGTAGGACAAAATATTTGTGTTTTGGAAGAGGCTTAGATTTTTTTGTAGTTGAATGGGATGCTTATGAGAGAAAAAATGAAATGGTTATGGGTTTAATGTGAAATTTTATCTTACTTATTTTACCCTATTTTATTTAGCCAAAAAAATTAAATTTTTGACTACCCAAATGTGGGGCATGATGAAAACGAAAAGAAAGTGTGGGGATAAAGCCGGTTGTAAAAATTTGGAAGGACATAGCCAACATTAGTGGACGACTCCATACTTAGGGGATTAAATTGGGCCCGGCCCGAGCTCGGGCTAACCCATGTCGTGCCTTACAGGCTCCCGCCAAAATTCTGGCCGGGCGGACTATAGACACCCCATTTTTTACTACCCTTAAGACTTGGGCACCACTGATTGATCACTCAATGATGAATGTGTATGTTTGTCAGATGCTTGATTTCCTCAGCAAGAAACCTTGAGCCTCAAACCCCTGCAAACCTTGTGCCTTGTTTTACACCAAAATAGTAGTTGTTCAGGCCTGGGCATCCAAGGACCTGCAAACCCACTTTTTTTGAGTTGAAACCGACCTTTTTGAGCTGAAACCCACTTTTAGTGGGTTGCCAGCCACCAATGCAAAAACTCAGATATTTTCTGCCAGTTGTTCCCCTATGTGCATGCACCATTCCAGTTGTTTGTATACAAATATTTTCGAGATAGACACATGGTTTTCTATATATAGATGACCTCTTCTCTTGGTTTAGAGGTTGGAAAAATTGAGGCGTAAGAAAATATTTTTGCAAGAGCAAAATACTCCCTCTCTGCAATTCTCTCTCTCTCTCTCTTGCAACTTACATAGCCTTTTTTCAAACACTCTAAGCCAAACCTAGAGAGTTCCTTATTGAGGTGATTAGGGCTTAAAATTTAGTTCTTGAGGCACTTGAGAGTGTGAAATTTATGGTTTGTAACTCAAGGGTTCATTCTTCTTCAAGAGGTATACCTTCTAGTGCTTTTTGTACCGTCTTTATACTACTTGTTTTTTATCATTTCTTGCTATTTTTGAGATATTTATTACCTTTGTTTCTGGGTTGAAACTTGTGGTTTAAGGCCATTAAAGGTAGAGGGGTTGATAACCCTTCTTTGAGCCTTGCTTCTAAGGCCTTTGCCCTTGTGTCTACCACCTTCTCATTCCCATTTTTTGAGCTTTTTACCACTGATTTTCAGAGGTTTTTCAGTGGCAAAAATCATGTTTTGAAGTCCCAAAAGTGGAGGGGTTAGGCTCCATCTCCTTATGCTTATGTGTTAGTTTTAATACGTCAATATTTCAGCTAATTGTTTTAGTTGTTTTTGTTTTAATGCTAGCACTTTTTAGGACTTTTTTAGGATTTTTTTTATGTGCTAGCTTCATTCATGCTTTGTATAGTATGCTTGTAGTGTAATGGTCCTCATAGGTTTGGAGGTTTAGGCCTTAGCCACCAACCTATTTGAGTTGATAGTGTTTATTTCTTGTTTTCCACACTTGTATTCATCTCTAATCACCTCAGCAACCTCCCTCATTTCCTGACTTTTTTCTTTGTTTTGAAAGTTGTTTCAAACCAATTGCTTGTTTAAACTTGAGATTGAGGTATTATGCTTAATGGTGCAATTCCTTTGGAGGTTCATTACCAACAGCATGGTGTCTCTCTCATGCCCAAAAAAACTCTTTGTTTGATGCTTCTTTCCGTTAGAGGACTCACTATTGGACTCAATGAACTAAGGAATGGATGGTAATTAGAATGGAGTAATAAAATTGGGACTAAAATGGTGCAAGATAATAAGTAATTTTGTGTTCAATCGGACGTTAATTGAACACATGGGAACTTGAGTCATTTCATACTTGCTTGTGATGAAATGGTTCAAGTTTCCGAGGTCAACTGCTTCCCTTGATCAATCCATGATAGGGAGGAGGTTTTGAGAGTCTTTGTTTGTGCATTTATTAAACTTGTGTTCCTTGGTTCATAAGTCATCACGCGATAAAATTGCACCGATTGATGACTTGAGAATCAAGCCTACCCCTTCTTTGAGCGGTTTGATGATAAGGAGAGGCAAGGTGGACAGACATACCCTAAGAATAGCCTATTTTTGCTCTGTGTGCTTTCTGTTGTAGCAGGAGGAACTAGGCTTTAGTGGCCAGCAAGCTAGTTCTTTTGGACAGCAGGTTATTTTTAGTGGCTAGCTGGCCGCTACGTTTGGCCTGCAGGCCACTTTTGTCAAACCAAGTAGCAACTTTTTGGAACAGGACAGAGCAGAAGCCGAGGTGGAAAATAGTGAAATGTTCTCACTGTGCAACGGAGGCATTCTAGCAACAGAACTATGGGTTTTCGGGTGGAAATCCGTGCGCATACATGAGCATTCATCGTTTCCCGGGGTTGATTAGTTAGCTTAGTTTTTCTTTATATTGTATTCGTGTTGTAATTAATTAGTCAATTCAAATTTGTAATTAATTATTTAATGTAATTAATTAGTTAGTTCCATAGAATAGTGAATTAATTGTGATGTTGTAAGAATTAGTTAGCATAGTTAGTTTATTTAATTCGTTTTGTAATATATAGTTAAGTAGTTAGCTAGTTAGTCTATTCGGACCCTCCTGCATGAGGGCCAAGCTTGTAATAATGTGTATGTCTTCTAACCCCTCGTGTTTCTCCCTTTTATTTACTTGCTTATGATGGTTAGTTTAGAGCATCATATTTCATTTAACATCTCTCATGCCTTGCATCCATTGTCTTGCATGCATTGAGGTTCGGCTTATCATTCTAACTTGCATTGTTATTGTTTACACTTCATTAAATACATGCTTTACCACATGCTATCAACTTAATTCGCATGCCATGTTAGGTAGTCGAGCCTATTTAGATTGCATATCGTACATGTTGCATTAGTTATATTGCATAGTTAGAATCTTGCATTTTTCTAACTCCCTCATCTTTTTTGGCTTGGAGTACTAAGTGAGCACTTATTGCTTTAGCATATCGCATGCGTGTGAGTGTTTCCATGATAAGCATGATTACCATGAGGCTAAGTGCCTAAGTGACAAACTGTTTGAATGCCTATGGATGAAGTCTAATTGCTTGAATTGGGATAATTTGATGACTGTACCTATGATATCGCTTTTTCAAGTGATACATATTCAAACACATTTTTTCAAATAAACATGAAATCAAATGTTCCAATTTTTACAAAATTAGTCTATACTTGTGTGCAACACATAGTAAATTAGTCTAATAATCGGAACAAGAGCATATAATGTAAATAAGAATGGCATCAGGATTAGTAGAGGACGATCATTGATCGAGCGAGTGGGGTGCTCAATTCATGACTTTCCCCTCTCGTACCTAAGTTCCAGAGCCGAGACACTTTTGGTGATGATATATAAGTGGCCTTTGGCCCAAGTCTCGGGTTTCCTAAATTTTCCAAAAATATTTAGGTGGCGACTCTGTATTTGGCAAAGCAATCCATTTTTGACATTTTGATTCAAAATCGATTTTGCAAAAGAATTACCAGATTTGGGCACTTTTGTGTTTATCGCTTTCACATTGCATTGTGGAATCAGATTTAAAACCATGGGAGTCCGAACTGTACGGCTTATAGTCTTCTGAGAGGAGCACAAAAAGTTGAGCTACGGTTTCTGGCTACTCTGCTGGGGAAATTAGATAACTTGACTTGGACCTTCATGATGTGAAGTTTTATCTACACTTGTATGTTCTTTGAAATTTTATCTACGTTTATCGTCTTCCAAGAGGAGCACAAAAAGCTGAGCTACAGTTTCTAGCGACTCTGCTGGGGAAATTAGATAACTTCACTCGGACCTTCATCATGTGAAATTTTATCTACACTTATATGTTCTTTGTATTGCATTAGCATTGGTATGCTTAAGTCACTGTGTTTGCTATCTGCTATTTCTAGATGGTTTGTCGGAGGCTTGCCCAAAAGCTTGCCAAAAGGCTGACCGGTCATGGGCTCTGCTATGTTGGAAACACAACCCTTGGATCTGGACTACCGCTGTACCGTTTGATCCTCCTTTCACTTCTCAGTCTTATGTGTGAGAGGTATATTAGGAAGTCTTACTGAGGTACCGCGTTTGACCAATCAGCCTAGCTGCATATAGTAAAGCAATAGTGACTGTTCCAAACCAGGATAGGATGCTCACCCAAATCTAGGATTGTGTGAAACTGCTTGATTGAAGTAGTAAAACCCTAGACCACTCCAAAACTAGGATAGGGTAACCCTACCCCTTCATAGGGGTGTTTGGGCTCTCTTTTAACAGGTATGTGCTTTACAGTGAAACTATACAGCGGTGGTTCATATTAGTGATATAGTTGGTATTAGTTTGTGGGGCAGAATTCAGTGGGGAATACATTCATTCAGCAATGAACATATCTGTTCTAGTGAAATTGGGCTGACGTACTGTCTGGTTTCTTTTTTGCAAGGTAGTCTTGGAACCATAGCTTCAGAAGGCTCTTATATCCCCCAGGTACTCTGGACTCGTGTCGATAGACTTTCTCCGGTCAGAAATTAAGTTCAGAGGTAGCCATTGTTTGCTTCATTTTCGCCGATGGCGAGACGAAGGAGGGCCAGATAGGGTTTACCAATTCCTCTGTTCTGACATTCACCAGTTAGATTACCTTCGTTCAGCTCATCTCAAGTGTCTACCCTTATCATTGCTCAGCTATTGATAAGTCTGGAGTAATTATTACTCCATCCATTGCAAATAGTTGACTTCCTCCACATGACGTGACCTATCAGACAGAGGTTATGACCCGTCAGGCTGAGGTTATAACTAGGCTACAGCAACAACAATCGTAGCCAGCAACGGCCTCTGCATGACATGTACCCACCGCGGCTATCCCTGTACTTGGTACCACAGCTAATGCTGCCATTGCTCAAGATCCACAAACAGAGGGCGTTCCGATTTTCCTAGTCTAGGTAGAAACCATTCCAACAAAAACTTCCAGAGCCCCGGTGCATCAAACCGAGGCACTGTTCGAATTCGAGGTTGGTCCAACTGCGCTCAAAGTCAACAAGATAGAAAAGATGTTCAAAAAGGCACAAGGGGTGAACTCTATTCCAGACATAGAGGATGGGTGTAGACACCGCATTTTTGACCGCCATTAAGACTTGGGCCCCACTGATTGCTTACTTGATGGTGTAGGCTATCTTGTGCAAAGGTTTGATTTCTTCAGCAAGAGGAGCTTCAAATCCCAACCTTACACCCCATTTTGGACCAAAACTATTTTGACAAAAATGATTTTGAGACCTTAAAACCCTTTCTTTCAAAATATTTTTGAAAAAGTTCCTACGATGTTCCGAGGCTCGTATTTCGTTAAATGTTACGTTTTTCGAAAAACCGAGCATGGATAAAGTGGGAATAAAAGGAAGAGAGGTGAACTCTTCAAAAACAATCTTTCAAAACATCTTGTTTAAAGGTTTGGAGTTGAAGAAAATTGGAGGAGAGGGAAGAAACCTGGTTAGGGAAGAAGTTGGGGATGAACCGTTAAGAGAGAGTCGAGCAGCCCTCACTAAATCAGTAAAATCCTTTTGTACACTTATATTTTAGCTATGAAGCCACCACTGTTGGAAAGAAGACTTCTAGGGCTTCATTTTACACCCAATAATGTCCTAAATCCGATTCCGGATGTGGGAGATATGGTTGTTGGAAATTAGGCATCAATCCGATTGAGCTGAAAATGAGCAGTCTTCACTAAAAGTGGCATATCGTTTTGTACACTTAGAATTTTGATGTGCGGCTTCCACCATTGGAAATCTGACTTCCAGGGATTCAATTTAGACACAAGAATGACCTAAAAATGGGTCTGGATAAAGAAGTTATGCCCGTTTAAAGTCGGGCTTGGAAGCAGATTTTTTGGTGGCCGACAATGCACACATCTGGCCGATCGGCCACCAATGAAAAAATCTCAAATTTTGTAGATATTTACCTCCAGTTGTCTTCCACAAGCTCCAACTGTCTCTAAATCTGATATTTCGACCTAAAGCTCATATATTTATATATATAGAGGTCATTTCTCTCATATTTAAAGGTCTGAACATTTCAGGAGTGAAATATTTTGGGAGTCTCTCTCTTTACAATTCTCTCTCTCTACATTTCTCTCTCTCTTGAACCTTTGTGCATACTAGTAGAGATACATCTCTCATTTGCCTATACATCCTTGACCAAAGTTCGTTATCTTTCGGCTGAGATTCCGTGGGACCTTCTTTGAGCTTTAATTAGTTAGTGTAACTAGTTATTCAATTTTGATTTGTTGTAATTAATTAGCTTAGAATAAGTTAGCAAATTAGTTTTGTATTATAATTAATTAGCTTAGAATAAGTTAGTTAATTAGTTTTATATTGTAATAATTAGACTCGACTTTCTTCGCACGCCCCCCTTTCGGAGAAGAGCAAATTGGTCTCCTACAGTTCGGACTCCTATCACGGTTCTGAATCTAATCTCACAAAGTGCAATGTAAGACTGATAAACACCAAAGAGTCCAATTCGGCAAATCATTTTTGGAAAATCGATTGTGAATCAAATAATGCCAAAACTGGACTACTTTGCCAGATTACAGAGTCGCCACCTAAATATTTTATTTTTGGGAAATTTAGGAAACCCTGACTCATGCCAAAGGCCACGTGTCCGTCATCTCTAAAGTTACATCGGCTCGGGAACTTGGGTACGAGAGGGGAAGGTCATGAAATGAGCACCCCCGCTCGCCCGATCAAAGGATCGGCCTCTACTAACCATAATATGTTGTTTTATAAACACATGTGTTCTTATTCCTATTATTTAGATAACTTTACTATGTGATGGACACAAGTAAGTATAGACTATATCGCAAGAATTGAAACAAAACAACTCATGTTTGTTTTTTAAAATGGTTTGAAAGTGCCACCCTCAAGTGGGCTAAAGCGCGGATTGGCCACCCTCAAGTGGGCTTAAAACATGATTTGCCACTTCGCAAAGTGGGCTTAAAACTCACATTCATCGAATTGTCCCAATTCAAGTAATAAAGCGTTTATCCACAGGCATTCATGCAGTTAAGCATATAAGCAAATAGCCTCATGGCAAGCATTGTATCATGGCAACACTCACACTAATGCAAGTATGCAAAAGTATAAAACTTACAGTGTACTCCAAGCCGAGAAATAAAACAAATTTAGAAAAATGCATGATTCCTAACTATGTTTAAGATGCCTAATGCAACACATGAAATGATGCGACTAAATAGGCTCGGCTACCTAATCATGGAATATGCAACACTTTGATAAGATGCTTTGAAAGACGTATTCAAATAAGTGCATTGAAATTGCGATGCAGTTTGAATGATGTGCCGGGGTCGGTGTATGCAATACAAATGAATGATGCAAACATGCAAGCATAAGGTATGCTAAACAAAATGTGTCCCTAATCTAACCATCGAAAGCGGGTAAATAAAAGGGAGAAAGACGTGGGGTTGGAAGACATGCACACACGGACACACACTTATTACAACATTGTGCCCTCTCGAAGGAGGGTCCGAATAAATAAGCTAAGCTAATCTAAGCTAAGCTAATTGAACTAATCTAATTAAACTAATTAGACTAATTATTCCAAAATGAAACTAATTAACTATTCTAAGCTAATTATTACAACCCAATTGAATAACTAGCTAAGCTAATTAAAACATTACAAAACAAATTAAACTAATTAATTACAACACTTGTATTAATTAGTTACAACTAGCTAATAAAGCAATGAAGTGGCCTCACGGGCGAGGGAGACATGGATGGTCGGTTGGCTTCTTCCCGAAAAGCCATCGCCTTAATCTCTATTGCCTCTGTCTGCACTTGCCTTGATCTCTAAAGATCATACCAATTTCCATACTGCTTCTGCTCCAAAACAAGGACATTTCTACACAACAGTGGACTGGTGGCCGATCGGCCACAAGAAGTGGCTGCCAGCCACTTTAACTGGCCGGTCGGCTAGTCTATGTGGCCGGTCGGCTACTTCAAGTGCCCAGTCGGCCACTGATTTTCCAGACTACTGTTTTTGCTGCAACAGAGAACAACAGGGGCACAACAAGGTATTTTTCAAGGAATGTGTGTACAGCCACTTCCTTATCATGTCTCAAGCTCAAAGGCTTATCTTAGTCATGTTTTTCTTATCTAATTCTCGCTCACACATTTTGCATTACCAAGCCATTCTTTAACCGGTTAAGTCCAATGTGATTGTCCTCCAATGGGAGAGGGGTCAACCAAAGGATGGTTTAAGACATGAGAGATATCATGCCTTTGACTAGTAGAAACCCTCAAAAGAGGATTAAAGCCATTGAGCACAAGCTCTATCTCAAGCTTAAGCACAATCGTAAGTTTAACCAACCCTCAAAACAAATAGAAAAATGAAGAAATGAGGGAGGTTGTAGAATTTCAGTGCTGAAATGGCAAGAAAAAAAAATGCTACAACATGCAACCAACACATGCAAGACATGTTCAAAAGCCAAAATATTAAAGCTAGTGAAAAGCACTACACAAGAGGCATGCAATATCAAGCTTAAATGACCAAACCAACTCTGGACAGAGCTTAAACAAGCCCAAAATAGTGGCTAAATCATGATGGAATTGAAGCACAAAAAGCTATAAAAACATGCTCATGTGTTGGCTTGCAAACTTGGCTCAAAACACAACTCTCAAAAGCAATGAAAGAGTGAAGTATGTGAGAGTGTGACAAGGCTATATGCACTGAAATCATATATAAAATGATGCTACAACATTCAATCATCTCATGCAAAGCATGTTAGAAACCTTGAAACACAAAGCTAGTGAAGCCATTTATTCTACAACCAGGCATAACAAGTCTCATATGACCAAGAAGGCTCAAAACAGAGTTAAAGCCTGCTAAATCAGTAGCAAAAACATGTTGCGATCAAGTCTCAAAAGGGTAGAAAAACATGATCATTTGCTAGGCCATCTACACTTGCAAACAAGACACAAGGAGGGGAGGCCACCCCCTCCTATTTTGGACCTCAAAACCAAGTTTTCACTACTAAAATTCCCCTGAAATTTAGTGGTTAAAAGGCCAAAAAAGAGTTGTATGAAAAGCTTTAAAAGATAGCACAAAAGGCTTCACAAGCTAAAGAGCAAAAGAGGAGACAACCCCCTTAACTCAACAAGACTTAAACCACTCTCTTAAAACCTTAAAAACAGAGTTTTTTACGGTTGAAAAACCAGGTCAAAAAGTGTAAAAAGATGCCTAAGTAATGGATTCAAACAAAGCTTAAAGAAGGTAAGCTTATACCTTTGAAGCATAGCAGCAAAACAGGTCTTCTTCTAAGCTCAAACCAACTTTAGAAGCTCCAAATCGGCCTCCAAGAACCTCAGCTCCAAGATGAAGGTATTTGGTTAAGGGTCTCTTTGCAAATGTGTAGAGAATTCCCACTTTCAAGCACAATATATATATATATATATATAGAGAGAGAGAGAGAGAGAGAGAGAATTCTAGAGAGAGAGAAAATTTGCTCACAAAATTTCTAAACCCTCAAAATGGGGAGAGACCTCCCCTTATATAGAAATGCAAGCTAAAAGCTTGCTTCCATTCCTCCATACACGTGCATAGAGGAGGCTTTCAGTGATCAACAGCTAGCACAACTGGCACATAAAATATCTGAAAAAAGAGAAAAATGGTCGTCGGCCATCATTAGTGGCCGACCGGCCATCAATGTAGCCAACCGGCCATCAACGTGGCCGATCGGCCACCAATGTGGCCAATCGGCCACAACTGATGGCCAGCACGCACAAGCCAAGGCCAGTGGACATTGAGGATGGCCGGCAAGCCACCCTCTCCTCCAGATTCAAAGCAACAAGTTCTTGGTCCACCACAAAGCACAAAACATACCAGATTAGAGGCTCCAAGGCAAGGCGCTCAGCCGAGACCTTCAGAGACTCAAAACGAACACGAGCAGGGGAAATCATTGAGTGTTCAAACGATGACGTCCAAGTCTTGAGGACAGTCAAAAATGGGGTGTCTATAGCTAGTTAGCTTATTCATTCAGACCCTCATTCGCAAGGGCACAATGTTGTAATAAGTGTGCATGCGTGTCTATATATCTTCCAACCCTACGCCTTTCTCCCTTTTATTTAATCATTTTCGATGGTTAGATTAGGGACATTTTCAATTAGCATACCTTATGCTTGCATGTTTGCATTTATTCATTTGTTTTACATGCACTGAGGCTCTGCGAATCATTCAAACTGTATTGTCAATTCAATAATTTTTTTGAATACGTGTTTCAAAGCATGCTATCAAAGTGTTTCAAATACTATGATTAAGTAGCCAAGCCTATTTAGTTACATAATTGCATGTGTTACATTAGTCATTTAACATAGTTAGGAATCATGCATTTTTCTAACTTTGTTTTCTTTCTTGGCTTAGAGTACTCGGTGAGTTTTACGCTTTAGCATACTTGCATAAGTGTGATTGGTATATGGCCATGTTTCGCATGCTTGCCATGAGGCTATGTGCTTATTTGCTAAACTGCATGAATGCCTGTGGATGAAGGCTTGTTGATTGAATTGGAACAATTCAACAAATGTGAGTTTTAAGTCAACTTTGCGAAGTGGCAAATCATGTTTTAAGTCCATCATGTTTGATGGCAAATCAGCGTTTTAGCCCACTTGATGGTGGCAAATTCAAACCACTTTCGAAAACAAACATGAGTTGAAATGTTCCAATTCTTGCGATTTTAGTCCATACTTGCTTGTGTGTGTCACATAGTAAAGTTAGCTAATAACCGGAATAAGAACCCATAAGGTTTATAAAACATTATATCATGGTTAGCAGAGGCCGATCTTTGATCAGGCCAAGGCTGATGGACATTGAGGATGGCCGGCAAGCCACCCTCTCCTCCAGATTCAAAACAACAAGTTCTTGGTCCACAACCAAGCACAAAATAGACAAGATTAGAGGCTCCAAGGCAAGGCGCTCAACCGAGACCTTCAAGGACTCAAAACGAACACGAGCATGCGAAATTATCGAGTGTTCAAACGATGACGTTCAAGTCTTGAGGACGGTAAAAAATGGGGTGTCTACCATTGCCCCTCTTTGACAGAACTCGGAAGCCATGAAATGACGGGAGTGAATGTCAATGCCTAGAGATGACCCATTTTTGACAAGGCCGAAGACTTAGAAAAACAAGCAAGATAACAATATAGATGTGCCGTAGGCAGGGGCAAAATGCAAATGGCATGCACGATGCAGAACATAACCTATGATCATGCAATGAGGGCTGTAATAAAACATCTAGATGAAAATGTTGTGCAAAGAAATGCTACAGCAAACTCGTACATAAGCAAGTAAACATGAACCAAACCACATTTCATGCAGAAAGGATGTAAGAAAATTATGCAATCTTAACTGCGCCTCATGCAAAAAAGGTAAAGAACAACAACTGTCGGGCACACTCGAGGCGGAAAACAAGATTTCAACGCATGGCACATGCGAGGAAAGAAATGGTGTGAACCCAGGGACACACCCCAAGGTTCGGAACCAAAGAGAGCACATGATAACAATTGAAACACATCCAAATATTATGCAATCAAAGCAAAGAGCGGTATAAGCATCAGAGCCCGTCCAAATGCATTTAACCAAAGCATCCTAACGCGTCGCGTGGGAGAGGAAAAAGGGAACGGTGCAAACACCAAAGAGAGGTATAAACATCAGAGCACGCTCCAATGTTTCTAACCAAAACAGAGAGGTATAAGCGTCGAAACACATTCAAAAATGTTTCTAACCAAAAAGGTGGTATAACATCGGGCACGTAACCCAATGCTTCCCAAACGCTTCTAACCAGGGGGTGGTATAAACATCAGGCACACAACCTAATGTTTCCAACCAACAAAAGAGGTATAAGCGTTGGACACACGTCCCAAATGCTTCTAGTCAAAGGGGTGGTATAAGCGTCGGACACACGTCCCAAACGCTTCTAACCAGGAGGGTGGTATAAATATCGGGCACAAAACCCAATGCTTCTAACCAACGAGGTGGTATAAGTGTCGGACACACGTCCCAAACGCTTCTAACTGAAGGGGTGGTATGGTGTAAGCACTGGGCGTACCCGAACTCTTCTAACCAAAGCAAGGAGTTCAAAGGACTAGAATGATCTTACCTAGAATTCCTCTGAATGAACCGTACATACAATATCGTCTGGTTGCACCAACTTTGAATGAACCGTACATACGATATCGTGCCTGCACAAGAAAGAAACTTTGACAAGTACAACACAATAGGAATGCATGCTCCATGCATGATGAATAACCACGACACAATGCTTAGAGACGCATGCTTCATGTATATCATGCGAGGAACGAAACAGAAGCATATTCTATGCAACAATAATTAACGATGTATATTCAATGCAACATGCCTATTCTATAGTACAGGTATAGACCATTTCTATGCATATGGGGGAGCATGCACAATGCAATACAACACACATGCATATTCTATACGAACATGAGAACATAAGTAATGCAATGCAACACGACATACACATTGTGTGCACAATAATCAATGCATATTCAATGCAACATCAATAACATGTTCAATGCTAAACACTAAATAAAGAAAAGCATGTCTTAACAAGACCGATTCAAACACAACCTCCGATTTACCTCTTGGAGGAATTGCAACAAATTAGAAGGATACACCTCGTACTAGCTGAGCATCAGATACTGGAAACACAGTCCAGAGCTTCCGCAGAGGCCACTTGAGCTTAAAACTGTACTTCCCTTGCACTTTCTTTGAGGGATCAAGGCACAAAACAGTAAAACAACATCCAATGAGGGCATCAGAGGCCTGCCAGCCACTCTGGGAAGCCACCGGCCACCCATCGGCCACAAAATAATTCTATCGGCCACAAATGTGGCTGGTCGGCCACCGATTACAGATTCGTGGCAATTTTGGCATTTCACCACGGGTTTTTAAATATAGGGTTCCAAACCCTATTGCCTCACTTCCTTGCTGAAAAACATTCCCCTTGTGCTCTAGACCACTTTCTCCCTTTCAATCCACACTTTGTATGCATTTTTTGTCATCCTTCAAGCATCCGATTCGCGAAACCCTCTTTGCACACTTCGTTTTGAACCGATTGAAAAATGGTTTTGGTGCTCTCTTCTTGATTTCCATCACTTGGGGTTTGTTTCCCCTGAGTTCCCCTTGATTCCCGTGCCCTCTTTCGAGCCTTGACCTTTTCTTCCATTTCTCACCCCTCGGAGTTGACTTTTCTTTGACTTTTTGCATTCTTGCCCATTTTCCACATTTGCGATCATTTTCTCATCCTTTCTTCGAGATGGCGGACGACATCCCACACGATGGAGCTCCTCAAGGGATGGAGATGGATCTCAAGTTCGAGCCCCTGCCGCTTAATATCTGACTGTTCGACCCAGCGACGTACCATCCGGAGGTACACGAGCTGCCTCCCGAAAGCATACGTTCGTTTAGGGGGTTTGCACGAGGTGCATCGGAGAACCTCTTGTTACGTGAGCCGGAGTCACATCTATCCCACGGCGCATCTGAGGTATACACTTTTTCTTTATTTTTCGCAATGTAGGTTACAGTTCTTGTATAGCTCACACAGCCTTTCATCTGTTCAACCCAAACACACTTGTGCACTGTATTTCTGACACTACCTTGCATCTGCTTGTCCTGAACATACCCTTGCACTATATTTCTTACACTACCTTGCATTTGCTTGTCTTGAACATGCCCTCGCACTATATTTCTTACACTGCCTTGCATCTACTTGTCCTGCTTACACGGGAATTCACATGTCTTCCGCGGATACGGGACCACCTCCACGAGGGAGTGGTATATGGAGCTTCCTAATGTCGTCCGTCACATCGTCAACGAGGCCGGCTTTGGCGCATTTTGCATGGGGCTCTCACGTCTCACTACGAGCCGGCCTCTACTGGGCGCTTTAGTAGAGAGATGGTGGGATACCACTGACTCCCTCCATTTCTCTATAGCAGGGGAGATGACAATGGCTCCCTTTGACTTCTCCATGCTCACTGGCATTGGAGTAGGGGGTCATCCGATTCCTTACGGCACTGACATGGGCGAGTGGGAGGCCGCTCATATCTATCTACTTGTGATTCGTCCACCCATTTCCTGATCAGGGATGGTGCGGTATACATGGTTTGCAGATCATTTCCGAGAAAGGACGCCAACAACCCGCGAGGAGACTGAGTACTACGCCCGAGGTTTTCACATGTTTCTATTTGGCACTACCCTGTTCGCCGAAGGGGCGAACACTGCCGGGCTCTACCTCATGAGTGCATTGGTGGACCTTTCTCGCGTCTGATTCTACGATTGGGGCGGCGTAGGCTTGGCCACATTATACCGATACATGAGCTCCACTTCTCGTCAGAGCAGGCATTTACTAGGAGGCTACTAGCGAGCTTGGGAGGTACACCCTACCCTTTTACTGTACATTTCTACATACTGCACACTATACCATATAACATCTGCTTTCTGCTTTACATTATTTGTACACCGCACACTGTCTGCCTTCTGCCTCATCTGTACACTACACACACTGCATACTGCACTGCAAACCATCTACTTTCTATTTTATACTTTTCGCTTTCTGCTTTATCTGATATATACTCACTGTTATAGTTCTGCCTTTTGTAGCTATGGATGTATGCCTATATCATGAGGCTCGCCGTAGAGCCAGAGGCAGAGATGCCTCCTATAGTGCCATATTCGCACAGAAATGACAGGAGATGCCAGAGGAGGCCCCGAGAGTCATTCTCCTTCTTCCGCCGATTTTCCGACACTGTGACCGCAACAGAGGTAACTTAACACTTTTAGTCATTTCAGCTTTACTTCAAATTGCATATACAATGGCAACTAACAGTCTGTATATTCACTATCTGCAAGTCACCTGGCAGCCGTGGGCAATGATGCCTACCAGAGTCAGAGACCAGTTTGCAGGTGCTTGAGAGGCCTCTCGATTCTGGATCTTGCTTAAGGGCCCGGTCTGTCGAGCGTGGTTCTTGGGGGAGTGCTTCCTGTGACAGAGCCTCTGCTTGCCTGAGCTAGTGGTGCCGATACCACCTCCCACATACTTGAGGGTCACAAAGAGGTACACCATGCAGGAGATGATTGACTTCACCAGAGGTTGAGACGCCAACTTCTTCAGGGTTGAGGGCGATTACACTGTCTTTATCCAGACATACGTCATGCCGCCTCTGACTCGGGCCTGTAGAGATGAGAGAGCCAGAGCTCCAGCAACAGGGGAGAGAGCGGGAGGATCCAGGGCATCCCGAGCTCATGACAAGAGAGGCCCCCAGGCGAGGCAGAGGGTGGGGTGGCCAGAGCTGCCTACCATACTGACCTGCTGGGGATCTAGAGGGGAGACTTATCAGATTCCCATCGAGCCCGCACCAGCTGGTCATGAGCTTATCGGAGTTCGAGGCTCGACCCCGGTATGTACCATACTTTACATTTTGCACATTCAATTCATTTCAGTTATGCTTTGTAGACCGCTGATCATTTCAACACATTTGCAGGCTTCCATAGAGAACACCGGACAAGCTCTCGAGCTGGGTGCTTCTCTTATGGGGATGGTTCAGACTAGTCTGAACCTACTCAGCCAGTACAAGATTCCGGTAAGTTTCTTTCAGTTTGCAATTTATACCATGAAATCTCATTTCAACTACATTTTGCCCCACACTAATCTGAATACATTACATTGGGAACACCACATTGATATACTGCTCTCACACTCTACATTCAACACTATACTCATCTTCGTATTCCAATAACTAATGCATTTGACAAACTGTTCTTTTGAGGTCCCTTTTCAGATGCCAGCCCCATCGGGTGCCCAGTGAGTGCTGTAGCAGGACCTTCAGTGCCTCCTCTGACAACAAGGAGAGGGAGACGAGGGATTCCGATGCACAGCCGAGGCAGAGCTAGTCATACTCATGACGAGAGCGGTCCATTAGAGCCTATCTCAGATAATGATGAGACAGACGAGGATGAGGAGCCCGCTAGCCCGCAGTCAGAGTCATCTCAGGGTGGAGGTGATGGCACTGGATCGACTTCTGAGGGCGGTGGTGATGCCGAGGGTGGCTCCGAGGAGGGGAGTGGAGATGCTGAGGAGGGCTCCGCTTCAGATTCAAATAGTGCCACCAATGGCGATAGCTTCTAGTCCGCTCCACCGAGGAAGAGGACGAAGAGCGCCTCTAGAGTTTGAGATAGCCAGCGCTGATTGATGTGTTTTTGCTTTGTTTTCTTTTTATTAGCAGTGTTAACAGATTGTACAGCCTTAGGCAATTATATTTTCTTTAAAACTTGTACTCTCTGTAAAAAGAAACCATGACTGGAATGAAAATAGCTTTTTGTTTAAAAAGTGTTACATTTTATATTCTAAGCATTCATCGCCTTGCACCATTTTGCACAAAAATGGATTTGATGGAAATTGAACTTTGTATTGGCAATTGCTTAATCAGGTAGTGAACCAACCACCACATAACAAGCAGAATAAACTCAATGAACAAAGCAACGACTCAACAGTAAAAATAAATACAACTTGACAAACAAGAAAAACAACAACTCAATGAGCAAAACAACAACTCGATAAGCAATTTGACAAAATGCTTAAAGAGAGATCGAAGAGATGCACCAAGAGTGGAATAAAACACAGTTTCTTGGCATTTTCAACAGATGGATGGCCCAGAGGGCAAAATGGGAGGCCACCGGCTATACAAAGATACTACCGCCCATCAAAAATGGTTGTCGGCCAATAGTATTGGCCGGTCGGCTACAAAAGTGGCCGGTCTGCCACCAACACTGGCCGGTCAGCCACGAGTGTAAGGAACCTCCAGATTGTTGCCACATGTCTTCCACTCAGCGCCTTATCTTCTACAAAAGCTCTAGGTCCGTTATTTCTTCATTTTAGCTCTGTTTTTGCTTCAAGTGGAGCCATTCTTTGTCGAAAAACTATCGAGTTGGATTGCAAACTTAGATGGCTCGGAAAAGCTGAATTTCTGGGGTTTCGCGATAAATGCACTATTCCCACTGAGCTGCACTCCACTGTGTTTTCCATTCCTCCATGTCGCAGCTAGATGTTGGAATCTGGTTACACATGTTTTTAGCTTTGGGGAACAAGAGATATGCCCCACAATCGAAGAATTCCAAGCTTTGATGGAATCCCAACACGAGGAGGAGATCTTGCCCCAGTCTCATTTTGGCCACATCCAGGCTCTAGGACGGATGTGTGGGCTTACTTTACATGATGCTCAGTCCTTGGTTTACAATGGGAAGCTGGACATTCCAAGCTTGCATCCATCAATTTTCTGATGCCAGCAACCGCGGCTACCGTCTTTGGCAAAGTTGTCGACAGCATGCCCTCTGCTTGTGTGTGTTGGCTTATTTCCTGCTTGCCCCTGGCTTCAGAGGGGCTAGCATTCGCTTGATAGAAGTTTCCCAAGGCTTGAAGGAGAGTAAGAGCTGCATTGGCTTCACACTAATTGAGACTTTGATGGGTTTCGATGCTTTCCATCGCCTGGAAACAACCAAGTTTGCAAGGAGTCCATTACTCTTGCAGGTAATGTTTCCCACCCTTCTTACATGTGTTTCTCACATCACTCGGCCCTCAAGATCTATTTTTCTCTCAAAAACCCTTTCTCACTTTTTCTCTCCTCGTATACCTCTCTATTCTTTAATCTCTCTTATTTTTTTATCCCTCCCAAGGTTTGGCTCATGGACAGGTTGAAAGTAATGGATGCTTGCCCTGCGTATTCAACACGCAGCTATTTCTTCCGCCCTCAGCTAGTTGACTTTCCGAACGAGGGGTGGTGGTGCCACTAGATGTGCAACAGATTCGTTGTTGACATTGCTTGGCACTGCCCTTGGTTTGATCTGCCTGAGATGAGCTACAGCATGTCCCGGTAACCTGGCATTCAGTTGGTTGGCTTGACAAATTGTGTCTTCTACTTTCCATTTCGGTTCAGGTGTCAGTTCGGCCACAACCAGACTTACCCGGGAGAGGGGATAGAGTACCTAGCTTTATTTCCAATTCGAGGCACATAGCTAGCTCTGTATTCCACTGCATGGAGGACAAGAGAACTTTTGGCCCCCGCTCCCCATTTCAGTTGTGCCCTTTTTGACGAATGCATTGCCTGGCTTGAAGATGAGGCACAAACTGGGCCTACCTTGGCATCCGAAGCTTCCACAAGCTCTGGGAGGGGGCCCAGGAACACCTGACCCAACTATGCCCCAAGTTTATTGCTTTAATCTGTATTTTCAAGTTTTCCTTTTGAATGTAATAAAAAGTAACTTCAGTTTGTATCAAGAGTCGGAGAACTCTGTATTGAAATCAATGAAATTCAAGGTTATAGGTACTGAAAATTTTCCTTTTTGTCCAAAAATGGTCTAAGTTGTAAAAAGATTAATTTGAACAAAATCAACTTTCATTAAAACTTTTCAAAACCATTTTCGATAAGGATCACAAACTGGACACACTAGGAATCTATCGCCGAGAAGTACAACTCCAAATTCGATAACTGGAAAGTTGCCCCTTGTCTGAATAGCACTACACTGGCGATCACAACCGAACTCTTGGATACAGAAAAGACAAAGATGACCAAAGTAATCACATAGACATAGTTGATTTAGAAGTGTTTATGGCTGGACTTCAGAATGAAGTTGCCAACGTATCCCAAAGATGGGAATCAAGCCTTATGTAGTTCGGTTAGGGTTCACTCAGGTATTAACACTCTCCTTTTGCCCTCTAACTTTTGCCAATGCCGCCCTTTCTGGGTTTTCAACCTTGCGAGCTCAATTTTTCTTATTTCAAATTTTTTGTACTCTAACTTTTGCCTAGGTCACCCTTTTGGGTTTTCGGCCAAGCGAGCCACTTAAGGGTAGTATTTCTTCAACTTGTCCATGTTGATTGGTTGAGAGAACTCGAGGCCATCTAGGTCCATAAGAATGACAGCTCCACCCGACCAGATAGACTTGATGATGTAAGGATCAGTCCAATTGGGTCTGAACTTACTGCTAGGGTCATGGATGGGAGATCGATTGTCTTTGAGCACCAAATCCCCTTCTTTCAGATTCCTGGACTCAACTGTCTTGTTGAAAGCCCTTGCAATTCTTCGTTGATAAGCTTGGATGTGGTACAGTGCTTTCAACCTCCTCTCGCCAAATAGCATAAGTTCCTCGAACCTGCTCTGCTGCCAATCTGCTTCTACTATCTGGCACTCAACCATTACTCACAGCAACGGAACCTCAACCTCAATCGACAGAACAACCTCCATCCCATAAGCCAGAGAATACGGAGTTGCCCCAATAGAAGTCTAAATTGATGTTCTGTAGCCCCAAAGAGCAAACGGCAGCTTATCTGGCCAGTCCCTGTAGGTTTCCACCATCTTTTGCAGAATGTGCTTGATGTTCTTGTTGGCGGCCTCAATAGCTTCGTTGGTTTGCGGCTGATATATAGATGACTTATGAAAAGCCACATTGTATTTCTCTAACAAGTCGACCACCTCCTTTTTGAAGTGGGAACCATTATCCGAGATGATCTCATTCAGGACCCCATAGCGGCAGATGATATTACTTCTAATGAACTTGGCTATGTGTGACGCCTTTAGCATTGTGCAGGATTGGGCCTTGACCCACTTTGTAAAGTAGTCTATCGCCACCAGGATGTACTCATGCCCGTTTGACCCCTTCGGAGTAACTGCCCCAATAACATCAATTCCCCAGACTAAAAATGGCCACGGTGAAGTCGTGTTGTACAGCTTCAACGGCGGAATGTTCATATGATTTGCATGGATCTGATACTTGTTGCATCGCCAGACAAAACCAATACAATTCTTCTCCATGGTTGACCAGTAGTAACCTTGTATGACAATCTTTCGAGCTAACATCACCCCGCTCATGTGCGCTCCGCACTCTCCTCCGTGGATGGCCTCCGTTAGGTGCTTTGACTCTTCAATATCGACACATAGTTTATACATTCCCAGATGGCCCCATTTATACAATTTACCCCCATAGATGATAAACTGAGCAGCCATTCGCCGTATCGCCCTTTTATCTTTGGCATTGGCCCATGGTGGATAAGCCTCTTTTTCCAAGAAGTTCCAGATATCATGGTACTAGGGGTTCTGATCTTGTACTTCATCTATTGTGGCAATCAGCTTGTAGGCCGACACATATCTCTGTTAAATGATGATTGGACGCATCTGGACTTCCAAAGGGAGGTCTATCATGGAAGATAGAGTTGATAAAGCGTCAGCGAACCTGTTGCTCACTTTTAACAAATGTGTGAAGGTTAGCTTCTCAAACCTAGGAATCAGAACATCCAGGGTTTGGTGATAGATTTTCTTCCATTCTTCTTTAACCTTCCAGTCTCCTTTCGCTTGAGACACAACCAGGTTCGAGTCCCCAATGACGTCTAACCATTTTGCCCCTAGTTCCAGGGCAGCTTCCAAGCCAGCGATACATGGCTTGTACTTTGCTTCATTGTTTGATACCTTGAACCGGAGTTTGAAAGCTAAAGGTATGTGGGAATTGTCGGGTGCTATCAGCAACACCCCTATCCCATACCCATACTGGTTAGACACTCCGTCAAAGTACATAGTCCAAATCTCTTCTTCAAGCTACAGAATGGCCTCATCCGGGAACAGATACTCTACTGCTTCATCTTCTTCTACTGGTTGATCGGCTAGGAACTTCGCTACCTTTCTCCCCTTCACAAACTTGCGAGTCATATACTTCAAATCAAATTTGGAGAGAAGAAGCAACCAACAGGCTAGCCTACCTATAAGCGTTGGTTTCTCGAAGAGGTATTTGATGGGATCAAATCTCAAAACTAGTATTATGGAGTGAGCTAACAGGTAGTGCCTCAACTTCCTAGTAGCCCATACCAAGGCCAAACAAGCCTTCTCAAGCAGAGTGTAACGGGTCTCATATTCCAGCATCTTCTTGCTCAGGTAATAGATGGGCTTCTCCACCTTATCCTCAGATTCCTGTGCCATCATGCAGCCCATTGTCGTGTCAGTAACTGACAGATACAAAATCAACGGCTTTCCCGGTTCTGGCGATGACAACACGGGTGGGTTCTGTAGATACTGTTTAATCTGTTCAAAAGCTACCTAGCATCGTTCATCCCATTGAAATATCTTTCTTTTCTTCAGGAGACCAAATAGTGGTTCACAAGTCAAGGCTAATTTTGCAATAAACCGTCTTATGAATTGCACTTTACCCAGAAAGAGGCGCACCTCCTTTTCAGTCCTTGGTGGTGGCATTTCTAAGATGACCTTAATCTTGGAAGGATCGACTTCGATGCCTCTTTGTGTAATCATGAACCCCAGCATTTTCCCTGCTGTCACACCAAAAGTACATTTCTGAGGATTCAGTCGCAACTGATACTCTCTAATCTGTTGGAAATATTTCTTCAAGGTAGTGTAGTGGCCATTTCTTTCCTTGGACTTGACAATCATGTCATCCACATACAACTCAACCTCTTTGTGGATCATATCATACAAGATCGTAGTTGCAGCCTGTTGATAAGTAGCCCAGCATTCTTCAAACTGAACGGCATCACCCTATAGTAGTAGGTTCCCCATGGGGTGGTGAAGGCAGTCTTCTCCCTATCCTCGGGTGCCATCAAGATCTGGTTGTACTTGAAAAATCCATCCATAAAGGAGAGTAGCGCATGCCCTGCTGTGAAGTCCACTAATTCGTCGATGTGCAGTAAAGGAAAGTCATCCTTCGGACTAGCTTTGTTCAGATCTTTGAAATCCACACACACACACCCAAATTCTACCATCTTTCTTTGGCACCGGAACCATGTTGCCAACCAAGTAGGATACTTAGATACTAACAGGAACCCTGCATCTGTTTACTTGCTGACCTCTTCTTTGATTTTCAGAACCCAATCCGGGTGTATTCTTCGAAGCTTCTACTTGACGGGTTGGGCCTCAGGGTGAAGAAGAATCCAGTGCTGTACAATCTCAGGGTCGATTCCAGGCATGTCTTCATAGGACCATGTGAAAACATCTTTCAAATCTTTTAATAAAGTGACTAAGCGCTCACGTTCCTCCGAAGACAGCATGGACCCGATCTGGACCAGACACGGATCCTTCTCAGTACCAACATTCATTCAAGTGATTTCATCAACCAAAGGTTTTACAAAACTCTTTTGCTCTCGATTAACCAAATGTTTTAAAATCAGAGGAATTTATTCCTTATTGTTTTCATCAAAGTTTTGAAGTCCTGATTAATGCAATAAACGAAGGGCACAAAAAAGTAATAAAAAATAGCAGTAGTACCATTTTCATTCACAACTTTCAGTTCGTCCAATTCCTCGGTTACAACTGACTCAAAAGAAAAGAAAAAAGACGACCTGGACAAAACAACAGCATTTGGGTTATCAACCCCAAGAATACCGGACTCTGACTCAGAAGAACTAGAATCTGATTCCGACACCACAAACTCTGCAGAATCAGATTCTGGTTCACTACCTGACTCAAAACAGTTGGACAAAATGCCTTCCTCGTACTGCCAAACGAGGGAAGGTACCATAGATACATCCAGAATGCCAGAAGAAGGGCCCACAACCGATTGATCCCCTATCATGGAAACAGAGAAGTCATCCCCCAAGCACTCCGGTGTGATCTGACGATCTGAGAGGAGACAAGCCAACGCTGCTCCTAGCTCGAGTTCTATACCATCAGACTCATCCTCTATGCACTGCTCAGCCACCGCTGGTAGGTCAGTCTGCTCTTCTGTAACTTCATTCCCTTGCAACTGTAGGTCAAAAAAGATCTTGAAGTCGGGCAAGCGCCACTTCTCAGAATTCAGCCACGGCTCAGGAAAGCCACAAAACGGGAAATCTTCCCCCTCTCGGACAAAGCGGTCGTTCAGGGTTCCTTGAATAGGTCTATGCACTAACTCATAGTGCTTTCCAGCTTGTTTTTCCTTGGCTCTTCCTGCTATCTCCTTTCCCTTTCTTACCCAATTCTTTTTGGTAGGCGTGTAACCTAGACCAAAGGTATATGGGTTGTATGGTACTTCGGCCAATTCAGCGACGCCCTTCCAGCCACTCCTTCCCAATCCCATTCCAGGTACATGTTGAAGCTTATTCATGAGGTAGATAGATAGCGCACTGACATACAGTCCCTTATCAACAGCCATAATGTCTTGTACTACCCAAGCCTCAGCCAAGGTGAACCCTGACAAAAAGACATCCTCCTCACCATGCACAGTTTCCAAGATTGAAATAGTAACCTCTAGCGGCAAATGCATGGAAGAGTTCCCAAAAACAATTGCCACCCCCTTTCCATAGGGGTACTTCAGCATCTGATGTAGAGTGGAAGAGACAACCCTTAGTTGGTGCGGCCATGGCCGTCCAAGGAGTAAATTAAAGGTGGCTGGAACATCTAGAACATGAAACTCGATGTCTTATTGTGTCGGGCCAACCTGAGTTCTGATCCGCACTGTCCCCATCACTTCCCGACTGGTATTGTCATAAGCCCGAATCACCTGGGCTGTTGGTGTGAAATCTGCCGATTTGAAATCGATAGCATAGGGCATACACGACAGACACACATTAATTGCAGATCTCGTATCAACCAAGACAACTGGTATCCACTTCTCTTTACACTCCACAGAGATGTATAATGGCTTGTTGGGCTTAGAGCCCTCATGCGGTAATTTTTTATCTGTATAAGTCAAAGTCGGTGAAACGCCACCAAAGAAAACCAATCCCACTAACTCCTCGGGAGTTGTATCAATAGGGAGCTTAGCCTTATCCATTGCTGTTAGGACGGCTTGTCTAAGCACTCGTGTGGCCATGAGAAATCCCCAGATGGAGATGTCTGCTTGAATCTTCTTTAGCTATTTCAATACAGCTTCCTCCTCTAACAGTTTCTCTTTTTGTTTCTCTGCTTCCTTGTCTTTCCCTGATGCCTCAGACTAGTCCAGGTGTGGGGGCTTAAAATACCACCCACTCTGAGTCATGTGATCAGCTTCCTTGGTATACCACATATTATTCGGCAAGTTCTGTTCCCAGTCCTCATCTGTATGGGCAAGACGCAAATCATCGTCTTCCCACCACATTCCCTTGGCAACCGACAAACAACTGTCTGGTTCTTCTGTAGTCGTTCCTGTGTTCACAACACATTCTATCCCTACAGAACCCTTGGCTTTTCTCACCCTCTGATCAGTCTCAGTTCTCTCCTGTTCGAACTACTTTAGCGTGGCCTCCTGTTCTCTTTCGACTGTACACAAGCTGCTCACTTCCCAAGCAAAATTCTCAATACTGGTGCTCTCCGACAACTCTCTCTTGTCATTGACCATTCCGGCCATTGCAGATATTCTCACTTCCAGCTGTTCCCGCTTCAGTTGAGATCCCTCATCAACATCCGACTCATCACTAAGCCACCCTGTGTTATCCGTTGATCCGTTCATGTCAAACCAACCAACCTGTACATCCCCCAGATCCTGTTAATCAAAGAACTCCAGGTTACTGATATCCTCCTCAAGCTTAGCTAAGTCATCCAGCCCCTGGCTCGGCCCATTCTCTCAGACTACATTTACCTCCATTTCCATCGGCAATTCCACCCTCGGTTTGGCCTAATCAGCTGGCGCAATAAAGCGGCAAGGGTTGTATACTTCCTCAATTAAGCTTGCAGAGCCCTCAGGCATGCCTTCTTCTGCCATAGCCACCACCATGGGTTCAGGTTGGGATATTAACGTGCTCATCATGCACAAGTCTATGCTTTCGGGGATGAATAGTGCTGGCTTAGGCAGGTGGGAGGGAGTGATATATATGTTGGGGTCGTATGGGACGGCCATTGTTTGGATCAAGTTTACTTGCCTGGATGGAGGAGGGGGTTGATCATGTAGTGGAAGAGGGTTTGTAGTGACATTTGGCTTGTCAAGAGGTGCTATTACTTTGTTGTCAATGAGATCCTGAATCTCATGACCGAGTCTAAAGCATTGGTCGGTATCATGACCATGCTGCTGATGGAAGGCACAATACTTGGCCGGGTTGTGTGTAGGAAGGAGGGGATTTGGCAATGGGCGCGGCTCCAGGAGTTTCAGATGCCCCTTTCTAATCAGGACCCCCAAGGCTTTCGAAAAAGGCATATAAAGTGGGTTGAAAACCCTCTAACCTCGGGGTGCGTACTTTGTAGGTTGTGGGGTGGCTCCAGATGTGCCAATAAAGGGTGTAGCTATTTTTTGTGTGGTGGCGACTATACCGACATCAAAAGTTCTTGCAGCTGCATTGCTACTCGTAGCCGCATTTGAACTGCGTGTAAACGCCCGCTTGGGCTACTTCTTTCCATGGTCAATCAGACCCTGTTTTATCGCAACCTCTATCTGTACCCCAATCTCATGAAGATCAGCAAAGGTAGGTAGTGGTAAGACAATCATTTTCTGCAACAGCTTCGGTTGCAGATTCCGAAGGACCATTCTTATTTGGTCCTTCTCAGCTAGCTTGGTGGTCATCATGGAGGCCTTGGCCCTCCACTGGGTGACAAAGTCAGAGAAGCCTTCCTTTGGCTCCTGTCTAGTTTCCTTGAGATCACGAGTCGTGACCTCGATTTGAGTGTTATAAGAATATTGGGCAATGAAAGCCTAGGCCATCTCTTCCCAACTCCTTTTCATGGAATCCTCCAGTTTAGCATACCAGATAGCCGCAATACCTGACAAGGTCCGACCAAAGAGGGATAATTTCTGGAGTCTAGTCAGGCCTATCGGTCGTAGGATATCGGAAAATAGCCTCAAATGGACCATGGGATCGCCCGAGCCGCCAAAGCAATCTATGTGAGGCATTTTAAGTCTATCTAGCAATGTCACCGCTGAATCTGTGTAGCCATCCTCTATATCTGGGATCGAGTTAACTCCCTGAGCATGTTTGAAAAGCTTCTTAAGCTTGCTCACTTTCATGGCTGTAGGATCGACCTCAGACTCGAACGGTGTATCTGTTGGGTACGCCGGTGCTTTGGAGGTCTGCGGTGGGACTGGCCCTGTCGGAATGTCCGTATTCTCCTGGACATTAGTTGTATCCCCGAGTATTGGAACCCTAGGCGGCGGTGGATGAAAAGCAGAAGCTGCTGCTTGTTGCAGTTGTTGTTCCTGTTGAAGCCTAGCAATCACCTCAGCCTGCTGGGCTACAACCTTTGTTTGACGAGTGGTAACCTCTGCTTGGCGAGTAGCATCCCACTGCATGACCTCGACAGTCTGTTGAAGTTAACGCATCATATCCTCCACACTGACTGCAGTGTGTTGATCTGTCTGATCTAGTGTGTATCCTCTTTCTGAGGTAGAAGCAGAAAACTGGTCCCAACTGTACACAAGTGACTGATGAACCGGTGAACTATGCTAAACTGTTCTCCGTCTTTTAACTGAAGGGAGTGAAGCAAACACTGGTTGTCCTCTCACAAGATCCCCAGATCGATAAAGCCTCCTAACTCTGGCCCAGAGTGCTTGCGGGGTAACTGCCTTGTCGGAAGCAAAGGTGAACTACTACCTTGTAAAAAGAAAAATAAAGCAAAAAGGAAACAACAATCAGCAAACGCACAACACCTCGGCTTAGATACAGACAACACACAGTTGAAATCAAAAGCTGGATAATCTATACTCAAACACTGATTTCTGCCCCCAAATTTCTGCCTCAAAACTGATATTCTCAAACTGATTCCCTGACTTGCAACTGATACATGCATTCCTGCAAAGACACAACCTAACAGCACATAGTAAGCAAGTAGGAGCCAAAACACTCCCATGATGGGGTAAGATTTCCCTGTCCTAGTTTCGGCTAGAACTAGGGGTTCACTACGCAAGCATGCGATTTCAAACAATCCTATATCCAGGTGTGCAACCTGTCCTAGTTTGTAACAGTCTCTATGGCTTCCTATATGCAAGTAGGTCGAATGGTCAAAAGGGTGCCTCAGCAAGACCACCTAATATAACTCTCGCTCCTAACACTGAGAAGTAAAAAGTGGATCAAACGGTACAGCGGTAATCCAGATCCAAGGTTTGTGTTCCCATTGTGACAGAGCCCGCAACCGGTCAGTCTTATGGCACGCTTTTCCAAGCAAGCCTCCGGCAAACCGCTCAAGAATAGCGGATGGCAAACACTATGACTTAGGCCCACCTATGCAAATGAAAATGCAAAGAAACACATAAGTGTAGATAAAACAATATATCATGAGTTCCAGTCAAGTTCTCTAAATCCCCAGTAGAGTCGCCAGAAACTGGACCTCGACTTTCTTCGCGCGCCCCCCTTTCAGGGAGGCGCAAATTGGTCTCCGACAGTTCAGACTCCTGTCGCGATTCCAAAATCTAATCTCACAAAGTGCAATGTAAGATTGATAAACACCAAACAGCCCAATCCGGCAAAACATTTTTGGAAAATCGATTTTGAATCAAATAATGCCAAAATTGGACTACTTTGCCAGATTACAGAGTCGCCACCTAAATATTTTATTTTTGAAAAATTTAGGAAACCCTGACTCGTGCCAAAGGCCACGTGTCCGTCATCACCAAAGTTGCCTCGGCTCGAGAACTTGGGTACGAGAGGGGAAGGTCATGAAATGAGCACCCCCGCTCGTCCAATCAAAGGATCGGCCTCTACTAACCATAATATGTTATTTTATAATCACATGTGTTCTTATTCCGATTATTTAGATAACTTTACTATGTGACACACACAAGTAAGTATTGACTATATCGCAAGAATTGAAACAAAACAACTCATGTTTGTTTTTAAAATGGTTTGAAAGTGCCACCCTCAAGTGGGCTTAAAACATGATTTGCCACTTTGCAAAGTGGGCTTAAAACTCACATTCATCGAATTGTCCCAATTCAAGTAATAAAGCCTTCATCCACAGGCATTCATGCAGTTAAGCATATAAGCAAATAGCCTCATGGCAAGCATTGTATCATGGCAACACTCACCCTCATGCAAGTATGGTAAAGCGTAAAACTTACAGTGTACTCCAAGCCGAGAAATAAGACAAAGTTTGAAAAATGCATGATTCCTAACTATGTTTAAGATGCCTAATGCAACACATGCAATGATGCGACTAAATGGGCTCTACTACCTAATCATGGAATATGCAACACTTTGATAACATGCTTTGAAACACGTATTCAAATAAGTGTATTGAAATTGCGATAAAGTTTGAAAGATGCGCCGAGCTTGGTGCGTGCAATACAAATGAATGATGCAAACATGCAAGCATAAGGTATGCTAAACAAAACGTGTCCCTAATCTAACCATCGAAAACGGGTAAATAAAAGGGAGAAAGACGTGGGGTTGCAAGACATGCACACACGCACACACACTTATTACAACATTGTGCCCTTTCGAAGGAGGGTCCGAATAAATAAGCTAAGCTAATCTAAGCTAAGTTAATTGAAACTCATTAAGTATTCTAAGCTAATTATTACAACACAATTGAACAACTAGCTATGCTAAGCTAATTAAAACATTAGAAAACAAATTAAACTAATTAATTACAACGCACGTATTAATTAGTTACAACTAGCTAATAAAGCAATGACGTTGCCTCGCGGGCGAGGGAGACATGCATGCTCAGTTGGCTTCTTCCCGAAAAGCCGTCACCTTAATCTCTGTTGCCTCTATTTGTACTTGCCTTGATCTCTGAACATCGTACCAATTTCGAGACTGCTTCTACTTCAAAACAGGAACATTTTTGCACAAGAATGGACTGGTGGCCGGTCGACCACAAGAAGTGGCTGTTGGTCACTTTAACCGGCCGGTCGGCTAGTCTAAGTGGCCTGTCAGCTACTTCAAGTGGCCAGTCGGCCACTGATTTTCAAGACTCCTGTTTTTGCTGCAACAGCGAACAACAGAGGCACAACAAGTTATTTTTCAAGGAATGTGTGTACAACCACCTCCTTATCATGTCTCAAGCTCAAAGGAGTGTGGCACTTGGCTTCCAAGCCACCAATCAAGTACTTTCAAAGCATGATGGCCAAAGTGTCAAGCTTGTACAAGCTTAATGAATGCTCACATCAGACTCAAAAGGCTGTTGCCCTATCATGCATGATCAAGGGTGACGACGACCAAGAAATATGACATGTTTCATTACTTTGAGTATGAAACGTCCCACATTTATTTTGTTTGGATTAACGTCTGATCCAAACACATGCAATGCAACACAAATGCTTATCGTGTTCATGTTTCACTTGTCCAATTCTTGTTTACACATTTTACATTACCAAGCCATTCTTTAACCGGCTAAGTCCAATAGGATTGTCCTCTAATGGGAGAGGGGTCAACCAAAGAATAGTTTAAGACATGAGAGAGATCATGCCTGTGACTAGTAGAAACCCTCAAAAGAGGATTAAAGCCATTGAGCACAAGCTCTATCTCAAGCTTAAACCCAGTCATAAGGTTAACCAACCCTCAAAACAATTAGAAAAATGAAGAAATGAGGGAGGTTGTAGAATTTTGGTGCTGAAAAGGCATGAAAAAAAAAATGCTACAACATGCAAGCAACACATGCAAGACATGTTCAAAAGCTAAAGATATTAAAGCTAGTGAAAAGCACTACACAAGAGGCATGCAATATCAAGCTTAAATGACCAAACTAGCTCTGGACAGGTCTTAAACATGCCCAAAACAGTGGCTAAATCATGATGGAATTGAAGCACAAAAAGCTATAAAAACATGCTCATGTGTTGGCTTGCAAACTAGGCTCAAAACACAACTCTCAAAAGCAATGAAAGAGTGAAGTATGTGAGAGTGTGACAAGGCTATATGCACTAAAATCATATATAAAATGATGCTACAACAAGCAATCATCTCATGCAAAGCATGTTAGAGACCTTGAAACACAAACTAGTGAAACCATTTACACTACACCATGCAAAACAAGTCTCATATGACCAGGAAGGCTCAAAACAGAGTTAAAGCCTGCTAAATAAGTAGCAAAAACATGTTGAGATCAACTCTCAAAAGTGTAGAAAAACATGCTCATTTCCTAGGCCATCTACACTTGCAAACAAGACACAAGGAGGGGAGGCCACCCCGTCCTATTTTGGACCTCAAAACCAAGTTTTCATCACTGAAATTCCCCTAGAATTCAGTGGTTAAAAGGCCAAAAAAGAGTTGTTTGAAAAGCTTTAAAAGATAGCACAAAAGGCTTCACAAGCCAAAGAGCAAAAGATGAGACAACCCTGTTAACTCAACAAGACTTAAACCACTCTTTTAAAACCTTAAAAACAGAGTTTTTTACGGTTGAAAAACTAGGTCAAAATAATATAAAAATATGGCTAAGTAATGGGTTAAAAGAAAGCTTAAAGAAGTTAAGCTTATACCTTTGAAGCACAGCAGCAAAACAGGCCTTCTTCTGAGCTCAAACCAACTTTAGAAGCTCCAAATAGGCATCCAAGAACCTCAGCTCCAAGATGAAGGCATTTGGTTAAGGGTCTCTTTGCAAATGTGGAAAGAATTCCCACTTTCAAGCACAAAATATATATATATAGAGAGAGAGAATTCTAGAGAGACAGGGAGAGAAAATTTCCTCACAAAATTTATGAACCCTCAAAAAGGGAGAGACCTCCCCTTATATAGAAATGCAAGCTAAAAGCTTGCTTCCATCCCACCATACACACATGTATGGAGGAGGCTTTTAGTGATCAACAGCTGGCACATAAAATATCTAAAAAAGGAGAAAAATGGCCGTTGGCCATCATCAATGGCCGACCGGCAAAAAATGTAGCCGACCAACCATCAATGTGGCTGATTGGCCACCGCTGATGGCCGACAGGCATAAGCCAAGGCCGATGGACATTGAGCATGGCCGGCAAGCCGCCCTCTCCTCCAGATTCAAAGCAACAAGTTCTTGGTCCACAACCAAGCACAAAACAGACAAGATTAGAGGCTCCAAGACCTTCAGGGACTCAAAACGAACACGAGCAGGCGAAATCATGGGGTGTTCAAACTATGACGTCCAAGTCTTGAGGACAGTCAAAAATGGGGTGTCTACAGCTAGTTAGCTTATTCATTCGGACCCTCCTTCCTGAGGGCACAATGTAGTAATAAGTGTGCGTGCGTGTCTGTATGTCTTCCAACCCCACGTCTTTCTCCATTTTATTTAATCGCTTTCGATGGTTAGATTAGGGACATTTTCAATTAGCACACCTTATGCTTGTATGTTTGCATTCATTCATTTGTTTTTCATGCACCGAGGCTCGGTGAATCATTCAAACTGCATTGTCAATCCAATACTTTTTTTGTATACGTGTTTCAAAGCATGCTATCAAAGTGTTTGGAATACCATGATTAAGTAGCCGAGCCTATTTAGTTACATCGTTGCATGTGTTGCATTAGTCATTTAACATAGTTAGGAATCATGCATTTTTCTAACTTTGTTTTCTTTCTTGGCTTGGTGTACTCGGTGAGTTTTACGCTTTAGCATACTTGCATGAGTGTGATTGTTATAAGGCCAAGTTTCGCATGCTTGCCATGAGGCTATGTGCTTATTTGCTAAACTGCATGAATCCTTGTGGATGAAGGCTTGTTGTTTGAATTGGAACAGTTCAACAAATATGAGTTTTAAGTCCACTTTGTGAAGTGGCAAATCTTGTTTTAAGCCCATCATGTTTGATGGCAAATCTGCATTTTAGCCCACTTGAGGGTGGCAAATTCAAACCATTTTCAAAAACGAACATGAGTTGAAATGTTCTAATTCTTGCAATTTTAGTCTATATTTGTTTGTGTGCGTCACATAGTAAAGTTTGCTAATAACCATAATAAGAACCCATAAGGTTTATAAAACATTATATCATGGTTAGTAGAGGCCGATCTTTGATCAGGCGAGTAGGGGTCCTCATTTCAGGACCTTCCCCTCTCGTACCCAAATTCCCGAGCCGAGGCAACTTTGGTGATGACGTTCACGTGGCCTTTGACACGAGTCAGGGTCTCCTAAATTTCCCAAACAACAAAATAATTAGGTGGCAACTCTGTAATCTAGCAAAGCAGTCCAGTTTTGGCATTATTTGATCTAAAATCAATTTTCCAAAATGATTTTCCAGATTCGATTCTTTGGTGTTTATCAGTTTCACATTGCACTTATGGAGCTAGATTCAGAACCACAAGCAAGAGTCCGAACTGTGAGGTCTTCTTTTCAAACCCTTTCTGAAAAGGCACAGGGGTGAAAAAAAGGCGAGTCCATAGTTTCAGGGGACTCTACTGGGGAAATTAGAGAACTTGACTCGAACTCATGATATGTTGTTTTATCTACATTTTTGGGTTTATTTGTATTGCATTTGCATTGGTGCACCTAAGTCACAGTGTTTGCTATCTGCTATTCCTAAGTGGTTGACTGGAGGCTTGCTTGGAAAAGCTTGCCAAAAGGCTGACCGGTTGCGGGCACTGCCATGATGGGAACACAACCCTTGGATCTGGACAACCGCTGAACGGTTTGATCCTCCTTTCACTTCTCGGTGTTAGGTGTGAGAGGCATATTAGGTAGTCTTGCTGAGGTACCTTTTTTTACCAATCGACCTAGTTACATATCGGAAGCCATAGAGACTGTTCCAAACTGGGACAAGTTGTTCACCCGAATGCAGGAATTATTTGAAACCGCTTGTTTGCGTAGTGAACCCTTAGCTCCTGATGAAATTAGAACAAGGTAACCCTACCCCATCATAGGGGTGTTTTGGCTCCCTTTTAACTGGTATGTGCTTTACAGTGAAACTGTACAGGGATGTGCTTATTAGTTGCCAAGTTGGTATTTGTTTTGGGGAAGAATTCAGTAAAGAGTACAGTCATTTAGCTATGCTCATATCTGTTCTAATGAAATTAGGCTGAGGTGCTGTCTCTTTTCTCTTTTGCAAGGTAGTCCTGGAATTATAGCTTCCTAAGGCTTTGATATGCCCCGGGTATAGTAGACTTATGTTGATAGACTTTGTCAGGTCAGGGATTTAGTTCAAGGGCAACCAATGTTTCTTTTCCCAGTAGCAAGGCAAAAAAGGGCCAAACAGGGCTCACTGGTTCAACTAAACCGACAGTAACCAATTAAATCACCTTTGTTTAACTCAGCAGACCCATGATGGCACAGAGTATGGAAGAAGTTCTGGCCATGATAACGGCATTAAATTAGGGAATCGCCATGCAGCATGAGACCAATGCTAAAATACAACGCCCATCTAGGGCACCTACCACACATCCAGCCTTGGGACCCCAACCGAACTTTGACCCACTTCCGCCAGCTGAAGATTCGCATGGTCCAGATCCCCAAGAAGGGTTGGCTTAAGCTCGAGTTTTCTGACCCCTGGGGCAGTCTAATGAGAGGCTTTATCCCCTTGATGTTAATGATCTCGATCTGAAGTCGGTGAAAATTGCGAACCATGAGAAGCAATTCAAAAAGGCACAGGGCCTTAACTCCATTCCCGACATTGAGGATGGGTACACCGAGGCTACCGTACGATTCCCAGACAGATTCAAAATGCCACATATTGACCGTTTCGACGGGCCTGTTGATCCTATGGTACATATCCGGCTTTTCTTGGATGTCCTGAAATCGATGGGTCTAACTAAGCCGCAAAAACTCTCTCTGTATAGAAGAACCCTGTCGGGCATAGCTGCCATTTGGTATGCCAAGTTAGAGCATAAAATGAAGCAAACCTGGGAAGAGTTGGCTGAGGCCTTTGTCAATCAGTATTCTTACAATACCCAGCTTGAAATAACCACTCCAGACCTTGAAGCAACCCACCAGAATCCTGGAGAACCTTTTACGGAATTTGTTGCAAGGTGTAGAGCAAAGGCAGCACAGATGATAGATCAACCTTCCAAGAGGAACCAAGTGCGGATAGTGGTGTAGAATCTTGAGCCTGATATGCTACAAAAGTTCATAGTTGCTCCACTATTCACTTTCAAAAATTTACATGAATTGGGGGTTCAGATCGAGAGTGCATTCAACAGAGGGATTATTCCTAGAGCAAGTGAGCCAACAAGGAGGGTGATTTTCGGGAGTACCAGTGCTGGCGGTAGCACTATTCCTAAACCCATTGAAATCAATACAGTCGCAATAGCCAACCCTTTTGCCAATGCCAACCCACAAACAACTGGCTGAACCCGAGCTTAAGGCAGAACTTTCACCACCCTCTATATGAGCCTAACTGTAGACACCCCATTTTTGACCACCCTTAAGACGTGGGCGCTACTAATGGTTTACTTGGTGGTGAAAGTTGTGCAGTGCAAGGGTTTGACTTCTTCGGCAAGGAGAGAGTCAAATCCCAACTTCACACCCCTTTTTGGACCAAAACTATTTTGAATGGATTTTAGGCCTTAAAACCCTCTCTTTCAAAACATTTTTGAAAATAGGTTCCTACGATGTTCCGACGCTCGCATTTTGTTAAATGTCACGCTTTTCGGTAAACTGAGCAAGGACAAAGTGGGGATGAATAAAACAGAGGTGTACTCTTTGAAAAATCTTTCAAAAAACCTTCTTTAGGGGTTTGGAG
Source organism: Camellia sinensis (assembly GCF_055761805.1). Classification (NCBI taxonomy): domain Eukaryota; kingdom Viridiplantae; phylum Streptophyta; class Magnoliopsida; order Ericales; family Theaceae; genus Camellia; species Camellia sinensis. Next base: position 118,316,642 of record NC_138973.1, read on the forward strand.
TTGAAGAAAAGAGGAGAGGAGAGAAGAAACCAAGTTGGGAAGAAGATGGGCATGAATCGTTAAGAGAGAGTCGAGTAACCCTCGCTAAATCAGGCCTATTGTTTTATACATTTGGATTCCAGCTATGAGGCTACCACCGTTGGAAAGAAGACTTCTGGGGCTTCATTTTTCACTCAAGAATATCCTAAAGCCGATTCCGGATGGGGGAGATATGATTGGTTGAAGTTGGGTATCATTCCGGTTGGACCGAAACTGAGCAGCCTTCACTAAAAGAGAGATATCTCTTAGCACACTTATAATTTTGATGCAAGGCTTCCACCATTAGAAATCTTACTTCCGGGGCTTCAGTTTGCACACAAGAATGACCTGAAAAGGCGTCCAGATGAAGGAGTTAGGCTTGCTTCAAGTCAGGGACTAGGACTGATTTTTGCTGCCGGCCAACAATGGCAAGGTGCCAGCCAACAATGGCAAGGTGCCGGCCACCGATGGCAGAAAGCAGATTTTGACAGATATTTCGCTCCAGCTTTCTCCAGCTCTCTCCTGAGATATTTTCGACCCAAACCTCTCTTTTTTCTACATATGGAGGCCTTATCTATTTTTTTGAATGGTTAGAACATTTGGGAACAATTTGCAAAGCTTTGGGAGCCTCTCTCTCTCAATCCACTCTCTCGATTCCTTTCTCTCTAAGAGTTTTGTGCTAGAAGCTTGCATACATCCACCTTCAACCTATCAACCCTTAACTAGAGTTGTTGATCATTGGGATGAGGTTGCTAGAAGGTCTTCTTGGAGCTCATTAAGGAGGTTTTGATTTGGTTTTGTGCCTCAAAGTGTGCTTTCCTCCAAGAGGTAAAACTTTCACCCTTTAAGCTTGTCTTTCACACTTGCTTCACCATCATTTTTCCATTGTTTTGGACTATTTTGGGGCTGGTTTTGAACCATAAAAAACTCTGATTTTGAGGTGCTAAAATGGTGGTTTAAGCCTTGTTTGGCTAGGAGGTGTTCTCTCCCTTTTGCTCCTTGGCTTGTAAAGCCTTTTGAGCTATCTTTCAAGGCCTTTCAAAACAAATTTTTGTGGCCTTTTAACCACTGAAATCTAGAGGATTTTTAGTTGTAAAAACCCTATTTTGAGGTCCCAAATGGGTGGGGGTTGTCCCCCCTCATTTTCTCTTGTTTTCATGTCTTATTGGCCTATCAAATGAGCATGTGTTTCTACCATTTTGAGGCTTAGTTCAAGCACTTTTTTGTGACTTTTAGGACCTTCCTTAACTCTGTCTGTGGCTGGTTTGGTCACCTTATGCATTCTTTATACACCTATAGTGTAATTCTTGCAAACTAGCCTTATATGCCTCATGAAGTAGCATATTTGTTAAGCATGTATGGCCTCTATTTCAGCATGTTTTTGGTCATTATTTAGCATGTCATAACTCTGTCTAAAGTTGGTTTGATAGCTTCTTGCATGCTTTATACACTTGTAAGTGTAAACTTGCACACTAGCTTAACATGCATCATGCTTTTGACTATCATTCTAGCGTAATTGTGGCTTAACTCTGAGAAGCTTTTGGTCATGTTTTAGCATGCTCTAGGTTTGATTTGTGTTGTTTTGGTCATGCATGGATTGCTTTGTATAGCCATGGTTCAATCTTGCTCACTAGCTTTGTGTATTGAGTCTACTAGCATGCATTGCTTGGACTATCTTCATGATTTGGCATCATTTGTTCTGTTATTTCAGAGCATATTTCATGGTCATATACTTGTGCTTGTCACTCTTTCAATGCTTTGAAGAGTTGGGGTTTTGTGCTTCAAGAATGGATCATTGTGCATGCCATCATACTTAGGCTTTTGGGATGCCATCTCAGTGGGTTTTTGGGCTTCTTTTGACATGCCACATAACTCTAATTTTCATTGGTTAAGTCATGCCATGTTTGGTTGTAATAGGTGTAGTGTAACACCCCTTTGTTAGCCTTGCATGCTTCATGCCTTTGGTCTTTTGTTCTAGCTTGTGTTGGCTAGATTCAAGCATGCTTTTGGTCTTGTATTGACCTGCCTTGGGACTGTTTTGGCTGCCCTTGGCCCTTTGGGGCTTACTTTGCATGGCAATGGTTTGAGTCCCTTTGCTAGTTTCAAGCTTTAAGCTTTCTTGCATACTATGCTTGTCTTGTTTGAGTGGTTTGGCCTCATTCCTCACATGATTTCAGAGCTTACTTTATTGCCATGCTCTCATGTTTGTCACCCCTTGCTCATGTTTGAGATTTGTATTTTCTTGCCTAGCTTATGGACTAATATGTGTGCATGCATACTTTGCCTTTTGGTGCCTTGGTTTTGGTGTTTTGGCCGTTGATTTAGGCATGGCTGAGGTCTGCCCATTTTGGTTTAAGTCCATCTTTGCATGTTGTTCCATGCTTGTCATATTGCATGTTGTTCCATGCTTGCTAGTTTGCATGTTGTTGCATGTTAGTCCATCTTCACATGTTGTTCCATGCTAGTCCATCTTTGCATGTTGTTGCACTTATCCGTCTTGCATGTTGTTGCATACTTGTTAGATTGCGTGTTGTCATATGCTTGTTGTTGGCATTGTTATTGCATGCATGCATTGCATTGTGTTTGCATGCTCATGTTGCATTAGCATTGTTTGCATGCCATTCGCATTGACTGGTTGATCACGTTGCATTGCATTGCACTCAACCCGGTGTTGTGTTTGAACACTAGGTGGATTAGCCCATTTCATACTTGAAGTGATGAAATAAGCTAATCTCCCTTTGTCTCCGTTGCCTTTGATCACTCATGATAAGGCCGTGGTCTTAATGTTTTGTTTCTTTTGTTTGTCGTGCATTCATTGCATTTGTGCGAGTTGGATCTTTGGCCATCATGCATCAAGATGCGTCATTGATGGTCTTGGATCCAATGATGCCCCCTCCATTGATGTTTTAAAGTGATATGGAGTGGCATAGTGCGTACATACCCTTGGGAGACCCCCTCTTTTCTCTATTTTGTGCTCTACTGCAGCTTGGTGTCCCAGCACATCAGTGGTCGGCACCCTCTTATTTCTGGCCGACAACTCTTCATTCTTGGCCGGCAGTGTGCACTCTTGGTCAGTAGGGAGGTCGGCAGCAACTTCTCATGGGCGGCAGGCCACTGGTGCATTCCTCAGCACTGTTTTGGTGAGATCCAGCAGCTAGTTCTCACAGACACCCTGCAGACAGAGCCTCTGAAGAGCATTTGGAGAGCTTTTTGGGACGGGAATCAAGAGCAAGCATCCTTCGTTGTTCAAGATAGAGCTGAGGTAGCCTAATTTAGTGCTTCACTTGTTAATTAGTTAAAGTATTGTAATAATTAGCTTAGTGTTTGCTAGTTATTCAATCTGGTTGTGTAATAATTAGTCTAATTAGATTATTAGATTAGTTGATTAACTTAGAATAGCATAGCTTTCATTCGGACCCTCCATCGAGAAGGCGAATTTGGTAATAAGTGTGCGTGAGTGTGTGAATGTCTTCCAACCCCACGTCTTTCTCCTTCTTACTTAACCGCTTACGATGGTTAGTTTTAGGTCATATTTCGATTAGCATACTTATGCTTCGCATGTTTTCATTCATTCATTTGTCTTGCATGCACCAGGCTCGGCGCATCATACTAACTGCATTGTGTTTCAATATCGATTTGAATACATGATTATCAAATTGCATTTCATATGCCATCTTAGAATAGCCGAGCCTATTTCAAGTTGCATTTTGCATGTGTTGCATTAGCCATCTTAACATGAACTAAGATCTTGCATTGATTTCTAACTAGTTCTCTGTTTTGGCTCGGAGTACGTTATAAGTGTTTATCCTTTAGCATCTTGCATGAGTGTAAGTGTTGCCATGATAGCATGCTTGCCATGAGACAAGCAGCTTAAGTGTTTAACTGTCTGAATGCCAGTGGATGAAGGTTGGATTGCTTGAATTAGAACAATTCATCGAGATGCGAGTTTTAAGCCCACTTGAGAGTGGCAAAATCATGTTTTTTAAGACCACTTGAGGGTGGCAAAATCCACATCTTAGCCTACTTGCGGGTAGCACCTCCAAACTATTTTCAAACAAACAAACATGAAATGTTTTGTTCCAACTTAGGCGATCTAGTCTATACTTATGTGTTATACGCATCACATAGTAATTCTAGGCTAATAACCAGAATAAGAGCACATATGTTTTCAAAAACAAAATATCATGCGTAGTACAGGCCGATCTTTGATCGGGCGAGTGGCGGTGCTCATTGCATGACCTTCCCCTCTCGTACCCAAGTTCCCGAGCCGAGGCCACTTTGGTGATGACGGACACATGGCCTTAGGCACGAGTCAGGATTTCCTAAATTTCCCAAAACAAAACATTTAGGTAGCGACTCTGTATCTGGCAAAGCAGTCTATGTTTGGCACTTCTTTATAAAAATTAGTTTTCCAAAACGATTTGCCGGATTTGGACTCTTTGGTGATTTATCGGTCTTGCATTGCACTTTGCGAGATTAGATTCAGAACCGTGGCATTGAGTCCGAACTGTAGTAAGTCTAATGAACAAACCGGGATTTCGTGCCAAATTCACGTGCGGAGGTCGGGACGTTCGGGCGCATCTACACTAACCAGCGCACTAAAGTCTTGATGGAAAGAGGGTATCTCAAACCCCTTGATCCTCAACCTCTGCCTAACCCACTCCCTGTCAGAGATAACCCCACCAAATACTGCGTGTATCATCAACAGTGCGGTCATGGGACCGATCGTTGTTACCACTTTCGTCATGAGGTCCAGAATCTCATCGACAGCCAGACGATAGCTTTACCTCAAGACCCCAATGACCAAGTACTTCGTCCGCACCTTAACCTCATCCATACACTACCATCCACCTACAACCTGAGCATATACATCACCCTAGTCCATTTACCCAAGCCTGAGGTGTGCATTTCATAAAGCATGGACTTGTGCATGATGGATGCACTCGAACCCCAATCATCTCAAACCCCTGAACCCACTACTTCTGAGCTGATGAGCATGATTAAAAACTTTAGAGAACGGTGGCAGATTTATCCTTTGGGGTTTTGGCTCCATCATCAACCACATCACATGCCAAAAATTTTACTCTAAAAGGCTCTCCAATCTTGGGATGGACTGCACTGGAAGTAGGCCAATCCCTTGGCAAAGTGGAGGCAAATGGCAAGAACAAGGTATGGGTAGGCATTGGTCCCTATGAACATCTTCAGTGGGCTGTTGAGGCTTTGAAGGCCAAAGGACTGAACAAACAGCAAGTGCTTGCAGTTGTTGCAAAGACTGTGGATAGCACTTTTGTCGCTCAAGTTGGGGGCATTTTAGATCAAGGGGCAAGCTAGGAAAAGGGATGTCATGCCAGAAATGTTCCTTTCAGCTCCAATCCTACACTCGGAAGAGATCATCAAACCAAGTCAGCACCTGAGAATCCCTTTGCTGGTACATCCAACATAACTTCACAAATCTCGAAGCACCAACCCCGAGGCCAGAGGGTCTTCGCCCCACTTTACATGACCTTGTCCAAAGCTCTCCAAATCCTTATAGGACAAGGCCATCTCAAACCCTTTGAGCCTCGGCCTCCCGGATTCCCTTCCAGCTAAGCATAATTCGGCCAAGTACTGTACCTTCCATCAACGAACCGACCATGACACTGACAGTTGTTTTCATCTTTGCCATGAAATACAAGATCTGATTGATAAAGAGGTCATCGTCGCACCAGGTCTTGCAAAGTCTATCGGTACTGGATCAATGAACTTGGGGGATAATATGATTATGTGATCGGGGGATGAACCAACTACTGATGGTGTTTATTTTACTTCACATGTGGTGGATGGCACGCACTATTTTGAACAATTTGAAAATGTTGTTTATTGTACTTTCTGACTTGGGTATTGAATAAGTTACGTTGTGTTGTTTTGAGTCTATCTTGTTGTATCGAGTCAGTCCTGTTGTGTTAGAGTCAGGTGATTTTGGGGGTGTTACCTTGGACATCACTATCTTGTTTTTTTTTTCATTTTTCTTTTTGCTCTTTCTTTTGCGTCTGTTTCTTCCATGGAGCCAGTTATGCCAGAAGATCTGAATGAAATGGTAGAGATTTTCACCTACTTTTCTATGCCTTGAAATCATTACATTGACCTAAGGTTTTCAAAACTTTTCAAACGCTATGATGAAAACAAAGAGGGAGGAATTCCTTGGGATTTGTAAAAATTTGATCAATTGAGAGAAAGAGAGGCATGCCATGCCCTTAATGAATAAGATCATGTTCGTTAATGTGAGTAATGAAAAGGATCCTAGCTTGATCCAGATTGGTTCAGCATTGTCTTCAGCCTGAGCGACTAGTCGCTTTATTAAAAGATTTCAAAAACTGTTTTGCATGGTCCTACAAAGACATGTATGGAATTGATCTTGAGATTGTGCAGCCTAGGATCACTCTCGGTCTCGAGGCTTGACCCCTTTGCTTTCAAACCTTGAACTTTGATTCAGAATGTTCAACGATCAACCAAAACATAAGGCTTGTATGGCAAGATTAGAAGCAACCCTTGAACTAGGGGCAAGAAGGTTAGATCCAGAAGATCAGATGTCATCAAAGGAAGCTTGCAATGCTAGATCAGAAGTAGCCCTTGAACTAGGGGCAAAAATGTCTGATATGCTCGAAGATTCAAAGATGGGTCATTTCTGCAAACCAATGAAGACTGGCAAGAAAGCCAAATTCCAGAATCTGAAAGAAGAAACAATCGAGTTCCTATCCAGAACACTAGACGCATATTTCAGACCCCAATTGATTGGACTCCTACATCATCAACAAATAGAACCCATTCTCCTGGATTTAGATGGCTTTGAGATCCTGTGACCAATCAACACGGACAAGTTAAACTTCTTTTTAATTCTTGAGAGGCTCGTTAAGCCAAAAACCCAAAAGGGCGACCCAGGCAAAAGTTAGAGCAAAGAAAGAAAGAAAAAGAAAAGAAGAAAAGAAAAAGAAAAGATAAAAAGAAATGAAATGAAAAGAAAAATAGAGCTCGCAAGGTTGAAAACCCGGAAGGGCGGCCTTGGCAAAAGTTAGAGCGCAAAAGGAGAGTGCCAACACTCGAGTGAACCTCAACCCGAAACTATGTGCGGCTTGATTCCCATGTTTAGGATACGTAGGAAACTTCATCCTGAAGTTCGGCTCCAATCATTTTCAGCCTGCTTGGCTCATCCATGTTGATTGGTTTATCCTTGTTCAACTTGGCTATCCTATCCATGTGCGAATTGGCTCATCTTCGTTCAAACTCGGTTGTCCTATTCCGTTAGAAAGATTCAGCTGCAAGATGATTCAAAGTTCAGATCTGAGGTTATGCATCTCAAGAGTAAATTCTATGTTGGTTGAGCAGTGGCCATTTGCCAAAATAGTTTTGAGGAGTTTTAATGAGGTTAACTAATTTTCTTAAAAATTATTCCTTTTTTCCAAAACTGGACCATTTCTTAGATCCAAAAAAGGAAAATTCTCGGCGCTCATAACCTTACTTGCATGATTTCGAATCAGAAAATTGAACAAGCATGTTAATCCGACTCTCATGTTGGTCAAAATTGTTTTAGTAGAAAGCCAAAAACAAAAAAAAAAAAAATGGTCGAAATGATGAACTAGGGGCACAGTTGAGTCAAGTTTTCCGTCTATTCCCCATTGTCAATGTATTTGCCAGAAAGGGCACAACTGAAGCTAACAGTAGAGGGCTAAAAGCTCTGTCATCCTCCAAGCAGCAAGGTATCAAGCCAAGAGAAAAACATGAACTGGAATAGAGCAGGATATTCTACTCCCTTATCTTGACAGGTCTGATCACATCCAAACTGGACAAGGGCGTCGTCAACTGATGTCAGTTGCAAATCTACTGCACACCCAGTTGCGCCACAACCCCTTTGTGGGAAAGTTCACGAGTTGTGAGCGAAAGAAGGATAATCTAGTAGAATACTAAGGGCAAGAGCGCACAACTTCTTCTTGTCCATCAATCACCCAGGGGAGGGATAAAAAAATATGAGAGATTAAAGAATAGAGAGATGTGTGTTGAGAGAAAAAGTAAGAAAAGGGCTTTTCAGAGAAAAAAAGATTGAGTGCCAAAGTAATGTGAGAATCACAAATAAGAAAGGGTGGGAAACAATACCCGAAGAAACAGGCTCCTCGTGAACTGAGAGGTCTCTTGCCATTGGAACACATTCGAGTGATGTGTTTGTTGTTTTGTTTGTCTTGATTCTTGTTTTGAGTCATTTCGAGTGTCCATGTTTGTGTTTAGGTTGTTTTACCTTGTCTTTCCCTTTGTTGAGTCGTGGTGTTCTGTGGTCAGTCGTAGACTCAATACCCGGTCAAGAACTTATTTATCAATTTTAAGTTAAAAAATAAATCATTTTGTGCTCAGAGCACTATGCCATTCTCCACATTTGTGCAAAACAGGATCCTTTCTTTCATAAACTGTGAGGTTCAACCCAGGTCATGCATGAACAATCGAACCAAGACCTGTCTGAAGCTACACAGGTTTCGGACTGCAAAGCAAAAGAAAAGAGGGAAAATTTAGAGCATCTTAGTGTGTTTTAACTTCGATAAATTCTGAGACTGCATTCCAGGTGCACCTTCTCAAACCTCGCCTTTCTCTAGAGTATGAGTGTATCTTAACCCCAAGTTTAAGCCTACTTCAAGTCAAAATAGCAGTCCAAGCAGCACCCATGGTTTTCACATGCAGATGTTAACCCTCGCCAATATGAATGAGATGTATCCTTTTTTAGCTGAGCATGTTGCAAAGTCCTCTGAGAGGTAAATCAGAGGCGCCAAAGTACATGTTTGATGCCCCTCTATTGCATAGAATGTGCACTTTCATATACACTATTGTTGTATGCGTACCGCACATCGTTATGATTCATGCATAGAATATGCTTGCTTTCGATTTCGCATAAAATATGCTTTGCTGTCAATCATGCATAGAATATGCTTTCAATCATGCATAGATTGTGCTTTCATTCATGCATAGAATATGCTTTCAGTGTTGCATAGAATATGCTCTTGCTATCTTGCATGGAACATTCTTTCAATTAACACCATGCATCTATCACACGATAATCTCACTCAGTGCATCTATTTCACAATTTCATCTCACTCGCACTGTCTTGTGCACCTTGTGGTTGTGTATCACTCGCACTGTCTTATGCACTTTGTGATTGTGTATCACTCGCATTGTCTTGTGCACCTTGTGGTTGTGTATCACTCGTACTGTCTTATGCACCTTGTGGTTGTGTATCCCTCGCAATGTCTTGTGCACACATCTGGTCTGGGAGACCTTAAATCCTCTGGTCTAGGAGACCTTAAAATCCTGCATTTACACTCGCACTTTCTTGTGCATTTGAATTTACACTCGCGCTTTCTTGTGCATTTGCATTTACACTCGCGCTTTCTTGTGCATCGCACTTTCTTGTGCATTTGAATTTACACTCGCATTTTCTTGCACATCGCATTTTCCTGTGCAATTTTACACTCGTGCTTTCTTGCGCATCGCACTATCTTGTGCACCTACATTGCATTGTTTTGTGCACCCTGTATTGCACTATCCTGTGCACTTTGCATAGCACTGTCTTATGTATTCACCCCCTTGCATTGCGTTATCTTGCGCATCCTTTGTTCACGCTATCATTTGCATCCTCTGTATAGCACTATTTTGTGCATTCATTCACCTTGCATCGCACTGTTTTGTGCACCCTGTATCGCACTATCGTGTGCACCCTACACCGCACTATCTTGTGCACCCTGCATCGCACTGTATGTGAAAACTTCCATTGCACTGTCTTGTGCACATGTATAGCACTGTTTTGTGCACCCTGTATCGCATTGTCTTGTGCACCCCGCATCACACTGTCTTGTGCATTTTACATCGCACTGTCTTGTGCACTTTACATCGCACTGTCTTGTGCACACCTGCATCACACTGTTTTGTGCATTCACTTTCATTCGCACTATCTTGTGCACTTTCACTCGCACTGTTTTGTGCACCTGTATAGCACTGTTTTGTGCACCCTGTATCGCACTATTTTGTGCATTCACTTTGTTCGCACTATTTTGTGCATTCACTTTGTATTACACTATCTTGTGCATTCATACATCGCACTACTTTATGCACCTGCATCGCATTATCTGGTGCACTCCCTTGTCTAGGAGACCTTAAATCCTCTAAAGATGCAATTCCTTTGGTGTTTGTCGTGCCCGAACGACTTCCAATGGCCTGGTATAGCCACTTGCCTGTTTTTGCGGTGAGTTCCTAGGAGATCAACTGAGATGATGGAAACTAGATTTCGAATGGCCGATGCCTAGAATGCAAAGGTTTGGGATTTCTGAGACTAAAGTCTGGTTTAAATACCCAGGGGTGTATCCTTAGCTTGAAATCTATATGGCAGCCCCATAGGTTGAGGTAGCGTGTATGCGCCTCAATTCTGGATACTGAATCAACCTAGTCTGTCACCCTGTTGGAGAATAAGGAAAATTGCGAACATAGCCAGGGAGAAAAGTAGTACCTATGGTTCAAAAACGCAAGATGCAAAAGAGGAAGATCCCCAGCAGCATGAGGTGAGTCATTGCCAATTGCCCTTGTGAGGTACCTTCACTTCCTAGCTACTACATCATCTATTACGTCTATTGTATTGCATATAGAATTTATCATATGCATCTACTGCATTATCCATTTTATCGTCTGCATCCTTTCAATGTTAAGCTTTGTCTGGCATGTGCTCATACATTTCCTTCGTTAAAGCATGGTTTTGTGATAATGTGTATGCGCCTACTCCACTAAGAGAATTGTGGTCTGAGGGTGTCGACACCTTTTCTGTGTTAGATGTGCTTTGTTTTGTGTCCATGCCTTTTCTAGGTAAAATGTAGTTTGGCTTGCGCCCTCTATTCACTGTATCGTATTTTGTCTTGTTGCATTCAGCATTTACGATCACGATCTTTCCATAGTAGATCATTCCTCACTCATATCATCCCACCAAATTACTTGTATTCTTTTTGCGAAACACATAGTTCTGCATGTGCACACACCTATTCCATTAAGAGAATTGTGGTTTGAGGGCTCCGGCACCTTTTTCGTGTTAAACGTAGTTTGATGTTGCATCTCCATCCCTTTATGATATTTGTGCAGTTTTGCACCGCTTGTGGTCTGATTATTTCATTGAACTACATATCATTTGCATTGTTTCATTATATTGAGTATCATTTGCATTCTGTCCCTGAACTACGCTGGTTTGATTCCTTGCAAAGGGATACGTAGGCAACCCTCGGGTTCAACCATCTGTATTTGCATTTTGTTTATTTTTCCAAGTCTTCGACCTTGTCAAAAATGGGTCGTCTCTGGGCTTTGACATTCACTCACGTCATTTCATGATTCTGAGCTCTGTCAAAGAGGGGTAACTGTAGACACCCCATTTTCTACTACCCTTAAGACTTGGGCGCCATTAATTACTTACTTCATGATGCAGGCTATCTTGTGCAAAGGTTTGATTTCTTCAGCAAGAAGAGCTTCAAATCCCAACCTTACAACCCATTTTGGACCAAAACTATTTTGACCAAAATGATTTTGAGACCTTAAAACCCTCTCTTTCAAAATATTTTTGAAAAAGTTCCTACGATGTTCCGAGGCTCGCATTTCGTTAAATATTGCGCTTTTCGATAAACCGAGCAAGGACAAAGTGGGAATAAATGGAAGAGAGGTGAACTCTTCAAAAAATCTTTCAAAAAATCTTGTTTAAAGGCTTGGAGTTAAAGAAAATTGGAGGAGAGGGAAGAAACTTGGTTGGGGAAGAAGTTGGGCATGAACCATTAAAAGAGAGTCGAGCTGCCCTCGCTAAATCAGGTCTATCCTTTTGTACACTTAGATTTCAGCCATGAGGCCACACCGTTGGAAAGAAGACTTCTGAGGCTTTATTTTACACTCAAGAATCTCCTAAAGCCTAGTCCGGATTAGGGAGATACGGTTGTTGGAAGTTAAGCATCAATCCGATTGAGCAATAAATGAGCCATCTTCACTAAAAGAGACATCTTTTTGTAAACTTGAAAGTTGGATGTCTGGCTACCACCATTGGAAATCTGACTTCTGGGGCTTCAATTTAGAGACAAGAATGACCTAAAAAGAAATCCATATGAAGCAGTTATGCCCATTTGAAGTCGGGCCTGGAAGCAGATTTTTGGTGGCCGACAATGTACACTTCTAGCAGATCAACCACCAATGAAAAAAGCTCAGATTTTCTAGATATTTACCTCCAGTTGTCTTCCACAAGCTCCAGCTGTCTCTAAATCAGATATTTCGACCTGAAGCTCATATATTGCTATATATAGAGTCCATATCTCTTTCATTGCAAGGTTAGAACATTTTAGGAGTGAAATATTTTGGGAGTCTCTCTCTCTACAATTCTCTCTCTACGTTTCTCTCTCTCTTGAACCTTTATGCATACAAGTAGAGATACACCTCTCATTTTCCTATACATCCTTGACCAAAGTTGGTTATCTTTGGGCTGAGATTCCTTTGGACCTTCTTTGAGCTTTTGAAGGTGATTTAGCTTGATTTGGTGCCTCATTTGTGCCTAAAGTGTGCTTGGCTTCAAGAGCAGCACATACATTCCTTGAGAATGCACTACTTTGCCTCTGTTTACTCTCTACCGGCCACCAGTAGTGGCTGACCGGCACCAGAAATAGCCGACCGACCACCAATGGTAGCTGACCGGCCATCCATGAAGTAAGTTGTTCAGTGTGCTCCTAAAGAGGATCAGAAGTGTTCTGGAAGTCGGTACAATTTTCAGTGATCAAACATGTGCAAACAGAGGCGGCAACGGCAAGGCGGTGGCATTTTCGAGAGGAGAATCCGAGCATGCATGCATCCCTCACCCTCAAGGCCATTTAATTGCTTTAATTAGTTAGTGTAACTAGTTATTCAATTTTGATTTGTTGTAATTAATTAGCTTAGAATAAGTTAGTTAATTAGCTTTCTATTGTAATAATTAGCTTAGCGTAACTAGTTAGCTTATTCATTCAGACCCTCCTTCATGAGGGCACAATGTTGTAATAAGTGTGCGTGCGTGTGTGTATGTCTTCCAACCCCACGTCTTTCTTCCTTTTATTTAATTGCTTTTGATGGTTAGATTAGGGACATTTTCAATTAGCATACCTTATGCTTGCATGTTTGCATTCGTTCATTTGTTTTGCATGCACCGAGGCATGACACATCATTCAAACTGCATTGTCAATTCAATACTTTTTTTGAATACGTCTTTCAAAGCATGTTATCAAAGTGTTTCAAATACCATGATTAAGTAGCTGAGCCTATTTAGTTATATCATTGCATGTGTTGCATTGGTCATTTAACATAGTTAGGAATCATGCATTTTTCAAACTTTGTTTTCTTTCTTGGCTTGGAGTACTCGGTGAGTATTACGCTTTAGCATACTTGCATGACTGTGATTGCTATATTGCCATGTTTCGCATGTTTTCCATGAGGCTATGTACTTATTTGCTAAACTGCATGAATGCCTAGGGATGAAGACTTGTTGTTTGAATTGGAACAGTTCAACAAATGTGAGTTTTAAGCCCACTTTGCGAAGTGGCAAATCATGTTTTAAGCCCATCGTGTTTCATGGAAAATTCGCGTTTTAGCCCACTTGCGGGTGGCAAATTCAAACCATTTTCAAAAACAAACATGAGTTGAAATGTTCCAACTCTTGCGATTTTAGTCTATACTTGCTTGTCTGCGTCACATAGTAAAGTTAGCTAATAAGCGGAATAAGAACCCATAAGGTTTATAAAACATCATATCATGGTTAGTAGAAGCCGATCTTTCATCGGGTGAGCGGGGGTGCTCATTTTAGGACCTTCCCCTCTCGTACCCATGTTCCCAAGCTAAGGCCACTTTGGTGATGAAGGACATGTGACCTTTGGCACGAGTCAGGGTTTCCTAAATTTCCCAAACAACAAAATATTTAGGTGGCGACTCTGTAATCTGGCAAAGCGGTCCAATTTTGGAATTATTTGATCTAAAATCAATTTTCCAAAATGATTTGTCGGATTGGACTCTTTGGTGTTTATCAGTTTCACATTGTACTTGTGAGACTAGATTCAAAACCATAGGCGATAGTCCGAACTGCGAGGCCTTCTTTTCATACCCTTTTCGAAAAGATATGGGGGCGGAAAAAGGTGGGTCTACAATGGGCACACTGAATCGGCAGTTACCTTACCGGAGCGGTTCAAGATGCCGCTTATTGATCACTTCGATGGCTCTGGAGATCCAATGGTGCATTTGCATCTGTTTTCTGATATCCTACAACCAATGGGTTTGACTCGAGTACCGAAGTTGTCATTATTCAGCCAAACCATGTCTGGAATAGCTTCCATCTAGTCTGCTAAATTAAAGGACTCTGTGAAACAGAGCTAGCAAAAATTGGTCAAATCCTTCGTCGTCCAATATTCCTATAATACGTAGATCGAGGTCACAACTCGTGATCTTAAGGCAACGCATCAGGAATCGAAGGAGGGCTTCTCAGAGTTTGTTATTCAATGGAGCGCAAAGGTGGCTATGATGGCAAGCAGGCCTCCAAAAAAAGAGCAAGTTCGTATAATTGTTAGAAATCTACACGAAAAGCTATTGCAGAAACTGATAGTCCTCCCACTATTCAACTTTAAGGACCTCCATGAAATTGGGGTTCAAATCGAGGATATCATCAGGCAACAGATCATTGTGGAGGGTAATGAGCCTATGAGGAAGAATATTGTTCGCAGTTCCAATGGTAGCACAACTGTGAAATGCTCAGAAGTAAACACTATCAGCAATCCCATCAAAAACCATTTTCCTGATAATAGCCAAAGACCAACCACTTCAACTTGGCTCCACGCTCAAAATTTCAATCCTCTTTACATGAGTCCTTCTCAAACCTTGAAAACACTGCGAGAAAAAAGTCACCTAGAGCTCCTAGAACCCCAACCCCTGTCAAATCCTCTTCCACCAAGATATGACCCAGCTAAATACTATGCTTATCATTAACAAAATGGTCATGATACAAACCGTTGCATCCCCCTCCCTCATAAGATTCTGGATCTTATTGACGAAGAGATCAGCTCCACCAAAAAGTGCTCAGGCCACCACTAGCCCAGCACCTCCACACCTCAACCTAATCCACACACTACCATCCACTTACAACCCCAGCATATACATCACCCCGGCCCATTTACCCAAGCCCGAGGTGTTCATTCTAGAAAGCACAAACTTGTGTATAATGGATGCACTTAAACTGCAATCATCTCAAACCCATGATCCCACTACTTCTGAGCTAATGGGCATGATCGAAGATTGTGGAGAAGTGGTTTGGAAATACTCTTCGGATCCTGAGAGACGCTAGTGATCCTCAGCTGGTCACCTGAAAAGATACAAACACTCCGGTCGGGGGTGTCGGGATTAGCACTCCGACGGATAACTTAGTTTAGACACTCAGGATAGCTTGTTTACTAAGTTTTGTGAAGTGATTCTTACATATCTTTCTAAATCTACAGTTCTTGTATTTATACTTACTTTTTGGGCCTCGGGGCCTGGGCCTACTTTTATCCCATTCCCCTTTTATTCATTCGGAGCCACTAACCTCCGTCTATTCGGCTTTCCTAACGTATTCGGCGTCCTAGTCATGCAATATGAAGCCAGATAGTATCTAATTTCTGGAGTACGCATCTTCCAACTTTTCCACTTATTCGGCTCCCACAATTGCCCCCCAAGCACTTCACTGACGACAGCTGGCTGGAGTGCTTGGTTTTGAATTCCTAAAAGTCGGAGCCAAAATTCGGCGGTCGGCTTCATCCTCATGCGGATATCTAAGCGCACCCCATTCAGTTGTCTTGTCGACTTCCCCCCTTCATACGTGTCTATTTATTGCGATTTAAAATTTCGACGTCCTTTCAAGTCTGTATTTTATGATGCTCATCGCTGGATTGCCTTTTGGATCGTCCCTGAAACTCTCTTCTCCGATATCCTCTTCGTCCTTTGTAAGTTCTCTCCTCCCTTGCTTCGAGGACTCTTTCTGGTTTATTCCTTCCTTGGCATATTCTCACAGACTGTAGGGTATGGCGAAACGTTTAAAGACCTCCTCTCATCAGATCGTATGGCTGGTTTTAAACGTCATTTCTCCATTCTTGATGATATCCGTCAGTCGCTTGTGGCAGACGGCACTCCTGATATGGAGAGGGAGGACGAAACCACGATTGTCTTTCCTCTTTTGTCAATTACAGAGGGTGGAGTCCATTTCCCCCTTCACCCGTTTCTTAGGGCTGTGCTTCGCCATTGGGGTTTAATCCCTTCCCAACCTAATGTGAATTTCTTTAGAATCATAATGGGGGTTATAGCACTCAACCGTCGCCTAAGAATTAACGTTGGCATTCTAGCCATCTGGCATTGTTATGCCTTGGCTAAGTCTTCTGGTCGGCACGGGCGTTTCCTTCTTAGGGCCAAGGATATCGACCATTAGCTGATTACTATGCTTTCCAGTTCTGGAAAATGAGTTGATGATGTTATGGTCGTTGTCTAGGGTAATTGGGAATTTGACGAAGGGGAGGATCATGTCGACCCTATTCCTAGATGAAGGGGCGAGCCAGGTGGCTGATTGCTTTCTCACTTTTATTATTTGTTCGTTTTTGTTGTAAAGCCTCTTCTTTGAAATGTTACGGCTTGGCTTGTGCAAGGAGAAATTTGAAAAAAGTTCTGTCTTCAACTGATGGCGCCGTTCTTTCGGATATCAAAGTCGCGCTCAAATATTTCGGCCGTCGAAGTCTTCAGAAACAAGGTAGGGCGGCCCACAATCTGCTTCGAGACGACATAGGCGACCTTCTCGGCGGCGGAAAATATGCCGGTTCCGGAGGGTGAAGATTCTCTCATCGCTCTTATTTTGTCCGACTTCAAGAACTTGAGGCAGGTTGGTTTTGAAGGGTCGGATTCAGAGTGGGGTGTAGCTAATGTTACCGAATCAGATCAATCCAAAATCGAGTCTGACGCGGTATTGAATTCGGCCGATCCCCCATCCGCTTCAGGCCGAGGAGATCTTTCTCTTGACGGCATTTTTCATGGCTTAGAGGATATTCCCCCCGTAAACCCCGAAGACATGGCCGGGTTAAGCCTGACAAAACTTGCCAGGAAGGGGAATGCAGAAAGGTTGGTCGCGCGGCGAAGAGCGGAGGCCCTTCCGTCTGAAGTACCACCCGCCACCGAATCTCAATTCTCCCTGCTTGTTAGCAAATCAGAGTCCTTGCGCATTATTGAGGTGGAGACGGCGGAAAATCGGGATGCCGAATCTACTTTAATCGTGCAGGCCGGCCAAGAAGTTGAGGCAGAGAAACGCCATGCCGAGTTTGAAGCCGGCGTAGAAGAACATGGCGGAAAACGTCCTCGATTAGAGAGATCGGACGTGATCATTCCTTTTGTCATTCAGCCGATGATAAAAAACATGCCGGTTGCTTCTAATGCTTCGGCGCTTAAAGATCCAGAAGTCGTATTCAGCTTGGCTACGTCCGTGTCGTTGCTGTCTAACAAGGAGGCTTTCCGGGTGGAAACAGATCTGAATGCGACAGCACTAGCCGCCCAATCGGCACTTTTGGTACATATTCGAACTTAGCTTCACTTAATCTGAATACTGTTGAAGTTATGGTTTTAAATTCTTGTTTTACAGACCGTTGGATGGATAGCCGATATGGGTCGTCGCCATCGCGACGCCGTCAAACAGATTGGTCATTTACGCGAGGAAGTTGAAGGCCAGAGGAGAAGGGCCGAGGTTGAAGCTTTGAGGGCGAACAAGGAAGCCTCAAGGGCCGACGCCGAGATGGAGAAGGCTCGTTGCACGGATCAATTGAGGTCAGATGCCGAGAAGAAGGTGGATGCGAGCGAAGATGTGCTCAAGTTGGCCCAGAAGGTGATCTCCAAACTGGAGGCTAAGTTGGCTGAAATGAAGGCGGTGAAGGAATCAGCCGACTCGAAGTCTTCCAAAGTATTCGAGGCCGGGAAAAACGCTAGACTCGCCGAGTACGTGGACCAAGTCCCCAAGTTTGAAAATCGGGGATTCAAACATGGCTGGCACAAAGCCCTTGCTGTTGCTAACGCTTCATTGATTATGCCAATACCATATGAGCAAGTGGATGTTGAGCTATTGGAGTCTGATTCTGATGGCTGATCCAGCCGACTGATAGTTTTTAGGATGTCGAATGTATTTTTACGGTTTTTAATTTAGTATTTTTTGTTTTTTTCTATAGTCATAGTGTTCGTTTTTTGCTAGGCATTTTTATAATTTAGCCCTTGTAGCTTTTTGTTTGGTAACCTGAGTATATAAAATTTCATGAGTTGTGCTCAACTGGCTAAGGAAAATGTTGTTGATGAATGCTATTGCTTTCGGTTATGGTTAGATCGGTTGCTTAGCTTTGGTATTTGGCCGATCAGATCTACGCTTACCTTAGCCAGGGTGCAAGCTTGGGAAGCCGGATGGGCGTAACTCATGGGCTGGCTGAGGCACACATTAATCGGCGCTTGCGCTTGAAAACATGGCCGACCAGATTAGTAAATTTGCCCTTAGCCAGGGGGCGAGCTTGGGAAGCCGAATGGGCGTAACTTGTGGGCTAGCTGAGGCACAGATTGATTGGCGCTTGCGCTTGAAAACATGGCTGACCAGATTAGTAAATCTGCCCTTACCTTGCCTAGGGCGCGAGCTTGGGAAGCCGAATGGGCGTAACTTGTGGGCTAGCTGAGGCACAGATTGATTGGCGCTTACGCTTGAAAACATGGCCGACCAGATTAGTAAATCTGCCCTTACCTTGCCTAGGGCGCGAGCTTGGGAAGCCGAATGGGCGTAACTCGTGCGTTGGCTGAGGCACACATTGATCGGCGCTTGCGCTTGAAAACATGGCCGACCAGATTAGTAAATCTGCCCTTGCCTTAGCCAGGGCGCGAGCTTGGGAAGCCAGATGGGCATAACTCATGGGCTGGCTGAGGCAAACATTGATTGGTGCTTGCGCTTGAAAACATGGCCGACCAGATTCGTAAGTCTGCCCTTAGCCCGGGGGTGAGCTTGGGAAGCCGAATGGGCCTAACTCGTGGGTTGGCTGAGGCACACATTGATCGGCAGTTGCACTTGAAAACATGGCCGACCAGGTTAGTAAATCTGCCCTTGCCTTAGCCAGGGCGTGAGCTTGGGAAGCCGAATGGGCGTAACTCGTGGGCTGGCTGAGGCACAAATTGATCGGCGCTTGCGCTTGAAAACATGGCCGACCAGATTAGCAAATCTGCCTTTGGCTCAGCCAGGGCGCGAGCTTGGGAAGCCGAATGGGCGTGACTCGTGGGCTGGCTGAGGCACACATTGATCGGCGCTTGCACTTGAAAACATGGCTGACCAGATTTGTAAATCCCAGCTCGTGGGCTGGACAATTGTCATTCGACTGTTGACGTTTGGGATTACTAACGTTGCCTCAGGAGAGCTGCAAACATTCAAGGATAAATGGGGCGGGTGCACGCCAGAGGACCTACTTATTTCCATTCAGGCAACTTGGGAGGGACGAAGATTGACTGAATCAGATGCCGCAATGAGTCGCAGTAGCGAGCCTACAAGCACAGGAAGAAGAACCTCCAAGGATCGGGAAGAAGAACGTCATCGAAGCAGATCACCCAGAAAGGATAGGCAACAACGGGGAAATTCTCCGTGCCCGCGATCGAAAATTGAGCCTGATGCGACGCCACGACTGTTGAGTTTTGTGGTTTTTGTGAGGAATAGGCCAATGACGGAGGGGGATTCTATCATTAAAGACCCAGATGTGGCAATCGAGTTCGCTCGATAGATATTCCCGCCATAAGTCCAACAATCGATGGTCGGACGTCAAGATTTTGAAGTATTTCGAGACGGCATACATGGGGCCATAAAAGGGCTATATACTGCTTACGAAGTCGGCATGCGTCTGTGAGAAGCGCGACGTGAGAGCGAGAAAAAGAACGAAAGGAATCGCAGTCTGGAGATTCACTCGGAAAAGGCTGAACATAAGCTTTGGGAGCTGAAGAATGTTCAAACGAGCATGTCGGTGGCGGCCGGTCAATCTATATTGGTTGTTGCGGAGAGAGTGACCCAACGGACCTCGAGTTATGAAAAGGGGTTTCAGGACGGCCTGAAGGTCGGGATAGGGAAAACCAAACAGGACCTTACCGAGGAGGTCTGCCGATGTGAAAATTGTGGATTCAAGCACGGCTGGATCAAGGCCCTTCAAATCGAGGAGGCTCTCGAAGCCGTGGGCATTGATTCGGCCTCGCCCCTGTATCATCGCCACTAGTTTCCTTATTCCGATTTCGAAATTGAGAAGAGCGACGATGAGGGTGCCAAATGAATAGACTTCGCACCGAATAAATAGAATTTCTTTTATTTTCAACGTTTGTATTTGGTCTTGAAATGTTATGTGTTTAATTAATCGCATTATTTTAACTTTCTGGCAAGTTTTGTGTTGCGTGGCACAAATGTTTAAACATGTATTGACCAGCTTAAATTAAGAACGATTCTCAGTGAATATTTATTCGGCCGATGAAGTGGTGCGAATGCATCTCTCAAAAAAGGCCAATCCGGATCCGTAGCCTTAGTCGGCCCTAAGGTGTCATGCACCAAAAGGGGCTCCGAATCCTGAGGCTATTTTGGCCAATCGTGATATCCATGAAGGGCGCTCCAAATTCGGAGTCTTAATTGACCTTAATAGGCTTAATTGGCCCTAAGGTGTCATGCACCAAAAGGGGCTCCGAATCCGGAGGCTTTATTTTGGCCAATCGTGATATCCACGAAGGGTGCTCCGAATTCGGAGTCTTAATCGGCCCTAAGGTGTCGTGCACCGAAAGGGGCTCCGAATCCGGAGGCTTTATTTGGGCCGATCGTGATATCCACGAAGGGCGCTCCGAATTCGGAGTCTTAATCGGCCCTAAGGTGTTGTGCACCGAAAGGGGCTCCGAATCCGGAGGCTTTATTTTGGCCAATCGTGATATCCACGAAGGGCGCTCTGAATCAAGAGTCTTAATCGGCCCTAAGGTGTCATGCACCGAAAGGGGCTCCGAATCCGGAGGCTTTATTTTGGACAATCGTGATATCCACGAAGGGCGCTCCGAATCCGGAGACTTAATCGGCCCTAAGGTGTCGTGCACCGAAAGGGGCTCCAAATCCAGAGGCTTTATTTTGGCCAATCGTGATATCCACGTAGGGTGCTCTGAATCTAGAGTCTTAATTAGCCCTAAGGTGTCATGCACCGAAAGGGGCTCCGAATCCGGAGGCTTTATTTTGGCCAATCGTGATATCCATGAAGGTCGCTCCGAATCCGGAGTCTTAATCGGCCTTAGTAGGCTTAATCGGCCCTAATTAATCAAGGCTTGGGAGCGGGCTTGAGAAAGCGAGAAACTTTGTATTGCAAAGGTGGAACATGTACAAGTATCAAGCCCACAAGTCGGGTCAATGATGGAATTTTACGTAAATGTGTTGAATTCCAAGGCTGTGGCAGGCTTCTTCCTGACATGTCTGAGAGCCGATATCCCCTGTTCCTATGATGGATTCTATCTGGTAGGGGCCGTCCCAGTTTGGACCCAATTTTCCATCGGCCGGTCTCCAGTCGGCTGGAAGTACCTTCGTCAGGACAAGCTCTCCTGGCGTGTATCGGCGTAACTGAACTCGCTGATTATACGACTTGGCGAGCTGCTGCTGATACCATGCCATGGATGCCAGGGCGCGGTCCCTTCGTTCCTCGATCAGAATCAGATCCAGGCCAAGCATCATGTCGTTTTGGCCCGTATCAAAAACTTGTGATTTCAAAGTTGGGAGGCCGATTTCCAGGGGTAAGATTGCCTCGGTTTCGAAGCGTAGAGCAAACGGCGTTTCTCCAGTGGCTCACCTCGGTGTAGTACAATGAGCCCACAATACACTCGGCAATTCTTCGACCCATTTGCCTTTAGCTTTTTCCAACCTCTTTTTGATGCCGTCCAAGATGGATTTGTTAGAGGCTTCGGCTTGACCATTGCTTTGGGGGTAGGCCGGTGTCGAGAAGTAAGGCCGAATACCATATTTGCTGCATAACTCTCGATATACGCCACAATCAAACTAGGTGCCATTGTCTGAGATGAGAGCTCTCGGAATGCCGAATCGTGTTATGATGTTTCTCCATACAAAGCGTTTAATGTCGGCATCTCATATATGTGTTAAAGCCTCTGCTTCGACCCATTGTGAAGTAGTCTGTCGCGACGATTAAGAATCGCTTGTTCCCTGGGGCCCTGGGCAATGGTCCTACGATATCAAGTCCCCACTGAGCAAACGGCCAGGGGCTGGTGATAGAGTTCAACTCTTCGGCAGACAGATGGGTTAATAGGGAGAACTTTTGGCATTGTTCGCATTTTTTTACATAAATCTCTGCGTCAGCTCTCATTGTCGGCCAATAGTATCCCTGCGTTATAGCTCGATGGGCCAGGGAGCGTCTGCCAGAATGGGCACCACAACTGCCCTCATGTATCGCTGTCAGAAGCTTCTCCACTTTGTTGGGGTGCACGCATTCCAAATATGGACCAGAGAGGGACTTTTTGTAAAGCCCTCCTTGCGGATCCAGATAGTATCACAGGGCTTTATTTCGCATCTTGTGTGTTTCTTTTTTGTCCTCTAGGAGTTGTTCAGAAGAGAGGAATGCAGTAATGGGGTCCATCCAGCTTGGTGCGGATTCTATAACGTTGACATGGATTTCCTTCGGAGGGCCAATGCTAGGCTCCAGGACGAAACCTACTTCGATGGTCCACTTGATCTCAGAATTAATGGCAGATGCTAGGCACGCCAACGCATCCGCGTGTGTGTTCTGGTCGTGTGTTATTTGGTTCAGTTCGTGATGGTCAAATTTTGCCAGCAAGGAATTGGCCGTTTTCATGTAGGCCGCCATACGGTTGTTTTTTGCCACGTATTCCCCTTTAGCTGATTGATTACCAATTTTGAATTGCAAAACACAAGCAGACGTTGAGCATCGAGAAGGTGCGCATTCCGCAGACCGGCTAGAAGGGCTTCGTATTCGGTTTCGTTATTTGATGCTTCGAAGCCAAGCTTGACGGCCTACTCAATTATTGCGCCGTCTGGAGACATGATTACAACTCCGGCGCCACTGCCCCTTTGGTTAGATGATCCATCACAGTACAATTGCCAAGTATCCCCGACATAAATTCTCCAATTCGGCTTTGGTAGAACTTCAGCCTTTGGTCGAACTTCAACAGGTTTGATGTTAGCAAGCTCGCCGGTGAATTCAGTAACAAAGTCGGCCAATACCTGCCCCTTGATTGCAATTTTAGGTAAAAATTGAATGTCGTATTGGCCGAGTTCAAGAGCCCATTTTGAAACACGTCCTGATGCTTTTACACTCCGTAGTATTGATCGGAGGGGATAATCTGTGAGCACCCCAATGCTATGTCCCTGGAAGTAATGCATCAGTTTTCTTGCCGCCATGACTAGGGCTAAGATGAGTTTTTCCAGCGAAAGGTAGCGTGTTTCGGCGCTGACGGCCCTATCGGAAACTGCCAGATATAGGTTGAGCGGGTCATCAGCGGCAGGTGTTGTGAAGAGAGATACTGAGCGGAGGTAGGTCTTGAGTCCGTTGAAGGCTGATTCGCATTCGGCGGACCATTCAAAAGCCTTACCCTGCCGTAGTGTCTGAAAGAATTGTCGGCAGCGATCTGTAGACCGGCTGATGAACCTGTTGAGTGCAGCGACCATCCCCATCAACTTTTGGACTTCTTTTACTGAGCGGGGGGAGTCGAGTTCCAAGATTGTTGTGACTTGCCTTGGGTTGGCTTCGATTCCTCGGTGATTGACGATGTAACCCAGGAATTTGCCAGAGCCGATTCTGAACGCACACTTGGAAGCATTCAGTTTCATTCTGTATTTGCGTAAGATGCTGAATGTCTTCTCTAGATCGGCTATATGACTCTGTTCTTCTTTGGACTTGACCACCATATCGTCGATGTATACTTCCATAGTGTGGCCGAGTTGCTCTTTGAACATGGCGGTAACCAATATTTGGTAGGTTGGCCCTGCATTCTTCAGCCCAAAGGGCATAACTTTGTAGCAATAGGTTTCTCTTGGGGTGAGGAAGGCAGTTTTGTCCTGGTCGTCTGGATGCATGGCGATTTGATGGTAGCCTCTGTAAGCATTGAGGGAGCTCATGCGTTGATGACGTGCCATCGCATCGACGAGCTGGTTGATTCTAGGTAGAGGAAAACAGTCTTTAGGGCAAGCTTTGTTCAGATCCATGAAGTCAACGCACACTCGCCAAGTCCCATTTTTCTTCTTCACCACCACTGTATTGGAGAGCCATGTAGGGTAAGTGACTTCTCTAATTGCCCCGGCGTCAAGCAGTCTGTCTACCTCCTCAAAAACGGTGGCAGTGTGCTCCGCGGCTGGCTGTCGGCCTTTCTGAATGATCGGCTTACATTTCGGATCGACATTCAAATTGTGCTGTGAAATTGACGGATCTATTCTCGGCATTTCCTACGGAGTCCACGCAAAGACATCAAGGTTGTTGAGCAAGAAAGAGATCAGCTGCTGCCTGTCGGCCTGATTTAGAGAGGCCCCGATCATGAAAAACTTTTCTGGGCTGCCATTAATGTCAACTCGGTCCAAATCTTCCGTGGCCTTCCCATTTGGATACTGCCCAACATCGTCCAGGATCTCCCGATTCGGCACCTCAATGGAGTTTACTTGCAGTTCCTTTGGCGTTCTGGTGGCAAGGAGATAACATGCTTGTGCCGATTTTTTAGATTTGAGGATTTGCTCAATGCCGTGTTCTGTTGGGAAACGTAGCAGTTGATGATAGGTGCTTGGGACGGCCTGCAAGGTATGCAACCACGATCGCCCCATGATGAGATTGTACGACGATGGCAGCCTGACGACCAAGAATTCCACGTCCACCGTTCTGGAACCTGCTCGAACGGGTAAGCTGATCTTTCCCAATGGGTACTCTGGAGTGGCATTGAAGTCGAATAGTGGATAAGGAGACGGAGTCAGGTCTGACTCATTGAATCTGAGTTTGGTGAAGGTTTTATAATACATAACCTCCGAGGTACTGCGTTGGTCGATAAGAACGCGTTCGACGGTGAACCGATTTACGCATAGCTCAACAACTAACGGATCGATGTGAGGGAGTGTTACATCGGTCAAATCAGAATCATCAAAGGTGATACTTAGCGTTTCTCGGGGCCGCTTTGCCGGCGTGAGTTGCTGTTGGGGGCCTGGATGTGATTGGATCGCATGCACGGCCGGGGCTGCTGGCAGGCTGTATATCATGTGGACGGTGTCAAGCGGAGATGCATCCTCTGGACGGGCAGGTGTTTCGACCACACTCCTCCGGACGCATTGGTGGAGACATTCATCCTTTGCCAACTCCTCAAGATGATTTGTTGAGGCATAGCGGCCGTCAGTTTCATGCTACCGGGCCCGGGATCGTCGATCATCTGCCCTCGGGGGTCGCTCAGAAGCCTGGCACACCGTTTGTTTGGATTTTGCTATTTCTGAGTCTAGATAACGACGAAGGCGTTCGTTCTCAGCGATGATGTTGTCCAACCTCTGTTTGGTTTGCCTAGCATGTGCCATGGTCGCTTGTATTGTCTTTTGCGTTGGGTTTGAAGATGAGCAGAGGTCCGAGGCAAGTCTTGCTGCGATGGTTTTTGGTCCAAGCAAGTTTACTGGAATGAGGTCAACTCTCTGTGCGGTCTCGTCAGTGGCTAGCGGAGGATCTTCAGTCACGCCTGCCATGGATGTATTTGAGTATTCTCACAGACGGCGCCAGTTGTGGAGAAATGGTTTGGAAATACTCTTCAGATCCTGGGAGACGCTAGTGATCCTCAGCTGGTCACCTGAAAAGATACAAACACTCTGGTCGGGGGTGCCGGGATTAGCACTCCGACGGATAAGTTAGTTCAGACACTCAGGATAGCTTGTTTACTAAGTTTTGTGAAGTGATTCTTACATACCTTTCTAAATCTATGGTTCTTGCATTTATACTTGCTTTTTGGGCCTCTAGGCCTGAGCCTACTTTTATCCCATTCCCCTTTTATTCATTCGAAGCCACTGACCTCCGTCTATTCGGCTTTCCTAACGTATTCGGCGTCCTAGTCACGCAATATGAAGCCGGATAGTATCTAATTTCTGGAGTACGCATCTTCCGACTCTTCCACTTATTCGGCTCCCACAAAGATCTTTAGAGAACTGTGGCAGATTTAGGCTTTGGGATCTTGGCTCCATCATCGACCACATCACATACCAAAAATGTCACGTCAAAAAGTTCCCCGATCTTAGGATGAGCTGCAATTAGAAAAGGTTAACTCAAAACTATTTCATGTCTGGGTGATAGCATCGCAACAAATGGGTTTTGCTCAGATGCAGTGACTCAATCCCTCGGCAAAGTGGAGGCAAGTGGCAAGGACAAGACCGGGGCAAGTTTTGATCCTTATGCACACCTTCAGTGGGCTATTGAGATTTTGAAGGCCAAAGGGCTGAACAAGCAACAAGTGCTTGTAGTTGTTGCAAAAACTACAGATGATACATTTGCCGCTCAGGTTGAGGGCATGTTGAATCCAGGGCTAAATCATGAAAAGGGATGCCTAACTAGAAACGCCCCTTCCCGCTCCAATCCTATACCTACAGGAGGTCTCCTCGAAACCCAGTCAATACCAGCCAACCCCTTTGTCAATCCTCGCAGGATTGGTAGTCGCACCTTCAATCCCCTTTACATGACCTTGTCCAAAGCTCTCCACATTCTCATAGGAAAAGGCCATCTCAAACCCCTTGACCCTTGGCCTCTCCCTAATCCCCTTTCAGCCAAGTATAATGTTGCCAAGTATTGTGCCTTCCATCAACAAACCGACCATGACACTGATAGTTATTTTCACCTTCACCATGAAGTTCAAGATCTGATTGACAATAAAGTCATCACTCCACTGTGTCCTACAAAGTCTATCGGCGCTAAATCAATGAACTTCGGGGGATAATGTCGGTAGTTTTGTGATCGGGAGATAAACCACCTGCTGATGGCACCCATTTCACTCTGGGCATGGTGGATGGCACACACTATTTTTAGCAATGTGAAAATGCTATTTATTTTACTTTCTGATTTGGGTATTGAGTCAGTCTCGTTGTATTCAATCCGTCTTGTTGTGTCAGGGTTGTTAACTCGGACATCACTATTTTGTTTTTGTGTTTGTCTTTTTCACTATTTCTTTAGAGTTTGTTTCCATCATAGAGCCAGTTGAGCCAAAAGTTTTGAATGAAACGACAGTAATTTTTACCCACTTCTCTATGCCTTTAAATTAGTGCATTGACCAAAGTTTTTCAAAACTTTTCCAAAACTGTGGTGAAAACAAAGAGGGATGAATTCCTTGGGATTTGTAAAATTTGATCGATTGAGAGGAAGAGAGGCATGCTAAGCCCTTAATGAATGAGATCATGCTTGTTAATGTTAGTACTGAGAAAGATCCTGGTTTGATTCAGATTGGTTCTATATTGTCATCAAAAGAGCCCGAGTGACTAGTCACTTTATTAAAAGATTTCAAAACCATTTTTGCGTGGTCTTACGAAGACATGCCTAGAATTGATCTTGAGATTGTGCAGTATAGGATCACTCTCGGCCATTCGACCTCTTTCCTTTCAAACCTTGAACCTTGATTCAGAATGTGCAACGGTCAACCAAAATATAAGGCTTACATGGTCAACCAAAATATGAGGCTTGCTTGGCTGGATTTGAAGCAACCCTTGAACTAGGGGCAAGGAGGTCGTATGCCATTAAAGGAAGCTTGCATAGCTAGATTAGAAGCAGCCCTTGAACTAGGGGCAAAAAAACGTCAAATGCGATCGAAGATGCAAAGATGGGTCATTTCTCAAAGCCAATGGAGATTGGCTAGAAAGCCAAAACCTAAATCTGTGAGAAGAAATTTTTTGCTAAAGGCCAATCAAGTTCTTATCCATGGCACTAGGGGCAAATTTAGACCCAATCGGATGGGCTCTTACATCATCAAGACTATTTAGTCAGGGACAACAGCTATTCTCGTGGATCCAGATGGCTTGGAGATCCTACGGCCGATCAACATAGACAAGTTAAACTTTTCTATCTTTGAGAGGCTCGCTGGGCCGAAAACCAGAAAGGGCGGCCCAGGCAAAAGTTAGAACAAGAGAAAAAGAAAAAGAACAAAATTGTAAAAATGAAAACAAAGAAAAAAGAAAAGATAGGAGAAAAGAGAAAAAATAAAAGAAAAAAGAAAAGGAAAAAAGAAAAGAACAATGGAGCTCGCAAGGTTGAAAACTCAAAAGGGCGGCTTTGGTAAAAGTTAGAGCGCAAAAGGAGAGTGTTAATACTCGAGTGCAGCTTAACCCCAGAACTACATAAGGCCAGATTCCCATATTTGGGATACGTAGGCAACTTCATCCTGAAGTTCGGTCCCAACCATTGTCAACCAGTTTGTCTCGTCCATGTTGATTAGCTTGTTCAACTCAACCATTCTATCTATGACCAATGGGCTCATCTTCGTTCAAAGTCAATTGTCCTATTTCATTAGAAGACTCAATTACAAGACAAATCAAGTTCAAGTTAGAGGTCGTGCATGTCAAAAGTTAATACCGCGTTCGTTGAGCAGTGGCCATTTGAAAAAAGAATTTTGAGGATTTTTAGTGAAGTTGACTAATTTTCTCGGAAATTATTCCATTTTTCCAAAATCGGACCATTTCTTGGACCCAAAAAGGAAAATTTTCAGTGCTCATAGTTTGACTTGCATGATTTCAAATTAGAAAATTGAACAAGCATGTTAATCTAACTCCCATGTTGGTCAAAATTTAGTAGAAAGCTAAAATTAAAAAATGGACAAACTAATGAACTAGGCGCACAGTTGAGTCAAGTTTTCTGTCTTTTCCCCATTATCAATGCACTCGCCAGAAAAGGCATAACTGAAGTTAGCAGTAGGGGCCCAAGCACTCTCTCGTCCTCCAAACAACGAGGTACCAAGCCAAGTGTGAATCGCAAACTGGAAATAGAGCAGGGCATTCCACCCCCTCATCTGGACGGGTCTAATCACGTCCAAACTGACCAAGGGCATCGTCAGCTGATGTCAGCTGCAGATCTTCTACATGTCCAGTCGCACCATGACCCCTCTGTGGGAAAGCTCACTAGTTGTGAGCAAAAGAAGGAGAATCTAGCAGAGTACTAGGGGCAAGGGTCCACAACTTTCAGCTTATCCAATAACCACACCTGGGAACGGATAAAAAATAAGAGAGATTAAAGAATAAAGAGATGTGCACTGAGAGAAAAAGTAAGGAAAAGGCTTTTCAAAGAAAAAGAGACTGAGTGCCAAAGTGATGTAAGGACCATAAATAAGAAAGGCTGGGAAACAATACCTGGAGAAGCAGTGGGCTCCCTGTGAATCGAGAAGTCTCCCACCGGTGGAAAACATCCATTTGTTTGTCTCAATTCTTATTTTGAGTCATTTTAATTTCGATAGGTGTAAATAGATATGTTTAGGTTGTTTTACTTTGTTCTTTGTTGATTCCTGGTGTACTGTGGTTAGTCATAGGCTCAATACCTGGTTAAGAACTCATTCTCGGTTTCAATTTCAAAAATAAATCATTTTGTGCTCATAGTGCCGTGTCATTCCCAACAGGATGTGCAAAACAGAATTCCTTATTTCATAAACTGCAGGGTCTTACCTCAATCAACATACGAGGCAATAGAACAACGAGCTATCTGAGGCTATATAGGTTCTAGATGACAAAGCAACAGAAAAGAGGGAAAATCTGGAGCATCTAAGTGTGTTTCAACTTCTAGAAAATTTTGAGATTGCATTCCGGATGTAACTTCTCAGGCCTTCTCTTTTCTGCGGAGTATGAGTGTACCTCAGCCTCTAGCTCAAAACCTATTTCAAGAATGGCGATCCAAAAGCGCTGTCCCCGAGCACCACTCCCTACCAAAGGCATCTTGGCTATGTTCGCAATGAGTTCCTAGGAGATCAACTACAACGATGGAAACTAGAGTTCGAATTGAGATGCCTAGAATGCAAAGGTTTGGAATTTCTGAAACTAAAGTTTGGTTTAAATACCTAGGGGTGTATCCTCAGCTTGAAATCTATATGGCAGCCCCATAGGTTGAGGTCGTGTGTATGTGCCTTAATTCTGGATACCGAACCAACCTAATCTATCACCTCGTTAGAGAATAAGGAAAGTTGTGAATTTGATCAAGAAGAAAAGCGGCATCCCTGGCTTCTACATGTAGAGGTCAGCCCTTGCCAGCATTTAAGGGCCTTTGAATTATGAGTTAAAGGTAATAGTTCGAAGAACATAAGAGGGAGGTCCCTGCCAGAGTAGAGCGGTTCAACGCCACTCGCTCCAAGAGGTGCTTTCTAACAACGCTGCTCTGTTTTCTTGTTGTATTCTCTAAACATCATGCACTACATTGCTTGTCGCATGTTTCATATCATCGCACTTAGTGCATTATCTTGTATTATTTATCCTCTTACGCTGAGCATCATTTAGGATCGTTATCCCCGGAGGCTTTTCTCAGGACACATGGAATGTGACCCTAAGTAGTTTTCTCCAGACCTCTTCTCACGATTTTAGTATGGTTAGAGGTCAGTGTGGTTAGAGTGTTCATTTCCTCATACAATTTTAGCGTGTTTGGAATTTATCTCAGGATGCGTGCAACGCGACCCTAAGCAGTTTTTCTCCTCTTCTCACGATTTTAGCGTGATTAGAGTATCTCAAGACATGTGAAATGCGACCTTGAGCGGTTTTTATCTCAGGACGCGTGAAGCGTGACCCTGAGCGATTTTGTTTCCTCTTCTTACGATTTTAACGTGATTAAAGTATCTCAGGACACGTGAAACGCGACCTTGAGCGGTTTTTATCTTAGGACGCGTGAAGCATGACCTTGAGTAGTTTTGTTTTCTCTTCTCACATTTTCGGCATGGGTGGAATTTATCTCAAGACGCGTGAAACGCAGCCCCCGAGTGGTTTTCATTTCTCAGCTTCTCAAGACACGTGAAACATGACCCTGAGTGGTGTTTTCTTTCCACGTCTCACGATTTGGCATAGTTGGAGTTCGAAGCTCATTTATACATTGTTATCTTGTTATTGCTCATTATATCTGTTATTGCTTATTGTATCATCTTGCATGATCATGAGTTTTCAAAATAGCCGCCTTCACGAAGTGTGTGAGTCTAGCTTTTAAAGTATTGTCTATGCATATCATTTGCCTCCTGCTCCTGAACTACACTAGTTTGATTCCTTGCAAAGGGATATGTAGGCAGCTTGCGAGCATAACCAATTTAATTTATGTCTTAATTGTCTGCCCAAGTCTTATGGCCTTGTCAAAATGGGTCATCTTCGGGCTTTGACATTCACTCACATCATTTCATGACTCCAAGCTCTATCAAAAAAGGACAACTGTATACACTCCATTTTTTACTGCCCTTAAGACTTGGGCGCCACTGATTGATCACTCAATGATGAATGTGTACATTTGTCAAATGCTTGATTCCCTCAGCAAGAAACCTCAGCTTTGAGCCTCAAACCCCTGCAAACCTTGTGCCTTGTTTCGGACCAAAACAGTAGTTGTTTAGGCCTGAGCATCTAGGGACCTGCAAACCCTTTTTTTTTTTTGAGCTAAAACCCACTTTTAGTGGGTTGCGGGCCACTAGTGCACAAACTCATATATTTTCTACTAGTTGTCCTCCCTTGTGCATGCACCATTCCAACTGTCTGTATACAGATATTTTCGAGATAGACACATGATTTTCTATACATAGATGACCTCTCCTCTTGGTTTAGAAGCTGGAAAAATTGAGTCAGAGAAATATTTTTGGAAGAGCAAACTTTTCTCTCTCTCTCAACAATTCTCTCTCTCTTCCAACTTACATAGCCTTTGCTCAAACACTCTAAACCAAACCTAGAGACTTCCTTGTTAAGGTGATAGGGCTTGAATTTTAGCTCTTGAGGCACTTGAGAGTGTGAAATTGGTGATTTGTAACTCAAGGGTTCATTAATCTTCAAGAGGTACACCTTCTAGTGCTTTTTGTACCATCTTTACACTACTTTCTTTCTATCATTTCTTGCTGTTTTTCAGCTGTTTATTACCTGTATTTTTGGGTTGAAACTTATGGTTTAAGGCCATTAAAGGTAGAGGGGTTGATAACCCTTCTTTGAGCCTTGCTTCTAAGGTCTTTGCCCTTGTGTTTCCCACCTTCTCATCCCCATTTTTTGAGCTTTTTACCACTGATTTTCATAGGTTTTTCAGAGGCAAAAATCATGTTTTGAAGTCCCAAAAGTGGAGGGGTTAGCCTCCCCCTCCTTACGCTTGTGTTAGTTTTAGTACCTCAATATTTTAGCTAATTGTTTTAGTTGTTTTTGTCATAATTCCAGCACTTTTAAGCACCGTTTTAGGACTGTTTTTATGAGCTAGCTTCATTCATGTATTGTATAGTTTACTTGTAGTGTAATGGTCCTCATAGGTTTCGATGTTTAGACCTTAGCCACCAACCTATTTGAGTTGATAGTGTTTATTTCTTGCTTTCTATACTTGTATTCATCTCTAATCACCTCTGCAACCTCCTTCATTTCTTGACTTTATTCTTCGTTTTGAAAGTTGTTTCAAACCAATTGCTTATTTAAGCTTAAACTTGTGTGTAACACATAGTAAGTTAGTCTAATAATTAGAACAAAAGCATATAATGTAAATAACAATCATATCATGATTAGTAGAGGCCGATCATTGATCGGGCGAGTGGGGTGCTCAATTCATGACCTTCCCCTGTTATACCTATGTTCCTAAGCTGAGACACTTTTGGTCATGACGAATAAGTGGCATTTGGCACGAGTCGTGGGTTTTCTAAATTTCTCAAAAACAATTAGGTGGCAACTCTGTATCTGGAAAAGCAATCCATTTTCAGAATTTTGATTCAAAATCGATTTTCCAAAAGATTTGTCAGATTTGGACTCTTTTCTGTTTATCTTTTTCACATTGCACTTGTGGAATTAGATTCAGAACCACGGGAGTCCAAACTCTAGGGCTTATCATCTTCCAAGAGGAGCACAAAAAGTCGAGCTACATCGACCCACAAACCAAACAATTATGCCTAGGCCCAAGCCCAGGGATATTCGGGCCTTGGGAAGGCCTGGGCTCGAGCTTGGGCCAGGGCTTGAATAGTTTGTTTTTTATTATTTTTTTAAATTTTTTTCACCAAAATTTTATGTTTTTCCACCAAAAATAACGTTGGGCCTTGGATGGGCCGGGTCTCGGGTTGAGCTTTGAGTGGTCCTTGACCGGGCCGATAGGTCGGGCCACGTGCCAACCTAAGCAAGCTGGGTCTACAGGCCAGACCGGGCTTCAAAATATTGGCCCAGGCCCAGGGTCCCAGGTTGGGCTCGGACCAGGGCCTAATTAGGCCGAGCCCACCCCAGGCCGCGGGTCGATTTCAGGCAACCCACGGGCCACAGACCATTTTTACACTCCTATCCATACTCTACCAAATCATGTTAATATATAGAATTTAGGTCTCTGTATATTAATTATTTTTTAATATTTTTTTTTAACTTGAATTTTTTTATTTAGATTTGGTTTATTTCAAGTTGTTTTCTTAATTTGAGAAAGAGTTTTAATTGGGTAGACTTATTTTGAGTTCAACGAAGGTTGGTCCTAGCTAAATGGACCATTTTGGATGCAACCGCGAGATCAGAATGGTGAATTCTAAACGATTTTCGAAGATAGATATGCATAACATTTTTATAAATAAAATAATTATAAACATTTTCAAATTGAACCTTACCATATTAAAATCGTCAATGGCCTCATTTGGAAAGTTGGCTATTTTAGTAGGCTAAAATATTTGTGTTTGGGAAAAGGGTTGGATTGTTTTGTAATGGAATGGAATGTTTGTGAAAGAAAAAGTAAAATGATTATGAGTTTAATGTAACATTTTGTCTTAGTTAATTTAGCCTATTTTATTTAGGAAAAAAAAAAACTAATTGTTGACTTCCAAATGTGGGCCACGATGAAAATGAAAAGAAAATGAGGGGATAAAGTCGGCTGTAGAAATTTGGATGGAAATAGCCAACATTAGTGGATGATTCCGTACTCCACCAAATCATGTTAATATACAGATTTAGGTCTTTGTATACTAATTCTTATTTATTTATTTATTATTATTGATGGGCATAGCCCAGGACGGCCAAACCCACGGTTGTTTTGGATTACCCAAACAGTTACTTGGTTGAGGTAGGCCCGACACCAAGCCAATAAGGAACTCATAGTCATCAAGCCCAAACACCAGTTAGACTTGTCTTAGGTAGGGGGTTAGCCACGTAGCAGAGAAAATCCTGCAGACTTATTGCACTCATACACTAAGCATTAAATGAGGCTGACATGGCATTAAATGCAACAAGACCTCTCGCTCCAAGACATGGTGAAACCACAATGACTTACGACAAGTAGACTATAGACTTCCAGCCAACGAGACAATTGGAAAGGACAAGAGAATGATAAGTAAGTGATATAAGGAAGAACACTGAAGAGACAAGTAAGATTAAACCCACTCTTTCTTTCTACTCTTGATTTTCTCTCTAAGCTCTTATTCTGACTTCATCCACATCTAATTTGATTATTGAAGGGTCCATAGGAAGGAACTATTCCTATTTCAGAACCTTCCTACTGGACTTGTTGCAGGTATGATTAAGAAGATGAAGGATAGTTAACCTGTGGAGCGCTTGGATCAGTTTGACCCAAACCCTGCCTACCAAACTACATTATCAGCTGGTGCCATTGGTAGAAACTTACTCCGGTTAACGATTGTGTTCATTGCTGCTAGAAACGTTCTTACCTTCACCTACCTTTTTACGCTGAAGTGAATAGTTATGATGAGATCCATGGCTTCGCAACACAATGCTACTAACCCTCAGACTGAGTCCTCTAACCTGAACAACCTGCCTCTATATTTCATAGAACTCACTAATAGCGTCGACCGCTTGGCAGAGCAAAACCAAGCCCTAATTAACGCTTTGCTCCAGCATGATCTACTTGATCTTCCTTCTCTACCACCTCAAGACATTCCTCGAAACCGGGAACAAACTCCATACCATCACCACACTTATCAACCACATGTCTCCCAAGCACCTCTTCCCCAACCCTTGGGTCTGCAAGTTCAGCCGTCAAACTTGGAGGGACTGCATCTCAAGGTTTGTAGCTTCATCATGAGGAGCCTCAACCCGTCCATAACAGGCAGCCGTTACATCACCCTGCTATCCATGAAGACAAAGCTAGCAGTGTTCAATCCCCACTTCATTCCAAAGGAGACAATGTTCGCATTTGGGACGTAGAGCTGTGAGCCATGAACCTTCAACTTTAGGGGGTCATGCAGAACAAGCCTACCTTCATTGCCAACTCCCCCTTTGCCGCTTCCATCAGAGATAAACCTTTATCCCCTAAGTTCAAAATAACATCAATCGATACCTTCACCAGTACAACTGATCCAGTAGACCACTTGGAAGCAAACAGGACACTCATGATCCTCCATGTTTTCCTTGAAGAGATCATGAGTCGCACTTTCCTTGTTACACTTAAGGGGTCGGCGCGACTCTGGTTTAGTTAGCTCTAGTCGGACTTGGTCACTTCTTTTAATTAGCTGAGCGAGCCTTCATCGAGCCATTTTATTGGCGCTCAGCATTAGCGACCAAACACCCCTATAGGTTTAGCATCGTAATCGGCTAGTAATCTTGCGATTACTTGTCACGCCCCAAATTCGCCCCTAAAAGTTTGGGCATGACCTATTCAGAAATGGACACTTAACCTGATATACCTAACATATGGGGCCTGAATGGAAGTGTCTAACATCAAAGAATAACATAAAATCATATCCATTGAGCTACTGTTATCATGCCAGGATAACAAACAGTACATTAAGTAAATAAATGTGCCAAGAACATGCACCTAAGAATTAGTTACACACATACGCATATACAGATCTAGCCCCAAGGTTGGGCATATAACAAAACATAATATACATTTAAACCATAGGTAACCAATTAGGGTGCGATGCCAAAGGCTTAACAAAACTTCACAAAATGCATAGGCTCCCCCTAAGTGGTTAGACACACAGGGGTTGACAAAAGAGAGGTGGGCATCATGGTTTAAGGCTGACCACCAGATTGATTACCTACAGAATCAGACAAGAAACAGAGTGAGTTAGGCTCAGTGAATAATAGCACTTAAATACTTCAATGATCAACTTGAATTGTAATGCATATCAGTGCGTATATATATATGCGGAAGACATGTAGTTAATCTGATGCTGTAAGTGTTCCAGAACGGCTTTGGGCCCAGTCCTTAAACAGAGTGGCTTTAAGCCCAGAGATATATAGAACGACCTTAGGCCGGACAGATTTCACAGATTGGCCAAAGTCCTAACAGAATCCATAGATTGGCTAGAGGGCTAACAGAGTTCACAGATTGGCTAGAGGCCCAGATGTCATTAGAGCATATTAGTTTCAATGTCATACAGAGTTCCAGAGTTGCATGGAAGTTCACACATTCTTTCAGTCGTTCACAAGTTAACATAGTTGATATACAATTAACAGAATGCCAATAGTAACTATTAGCGATAAATAATGCCTACTACTACACTACTACTACTCACAGTGTTGTGGCGGAGCGCTGGTTTGTCCTGGAGTTTGTCCTACACACATAGACAAGCCACAAATTAATTCTTTTCCTTGTTCAACCATTTTCGGACTCGCTTTGCTTTAATGAATTTATCAATATCAAAAATGCACCAAATACAGATTTTAACAATATTAGAGGGTCAAGCACGTAAAACGGAGCAATCCATCTTTTTCAGCATGGGCCGCACGTGTGGCTGTGAGCCGCACACGTGCGGCAAGGGTTCCTGCACGTGCGGCAGTGATGCCCCGCACGTGCTTTATAAGCACTAGCCAAAGCCCAAAAATTGCCCATTTCGCACATATGCGGCCGGACCTCCCTCACGTGTGGCCATGACCTCCGCATGTGTGGCGATTTCCCCTGTGAGAGCAGTTCGAAGTTCAAACAAAATCCAATTTTTGGTGGGCATTTACAAGGCTCAAAATAGTCTCTTTAATTGTTAAAACATGGTTCAAAAATCATGTAAATAGAGCTACAATTATATATCAATCTAAGTACAATTGGATCTTTAATCCTTAAAATTCATGAACTTAATCAATCCATAATCTCCCAACTTCCTCACACAAACACACACACACACACACACACCTACAACCACTTGTTCATATAGGTGAGTTCAAGCTTGATAATTAAAGAAGTAAAATATAACTTCCCGTAGATGAGTCCGTATAACTCCCGAAATCAACCAAACACAAGAAACAACAACACAATTAACTATCAAACACAATAATAGGGAGGAATTCCTACTCAACTCCAAGAGAGGGGCCAATTTGAAGGGATTAGACATACCTTGAACTTAGTCTCTCAAATTATCAACCTTCTTTGATGATCTTCTCCCCCAACTCCTCAAGCCCTTCCCTACTCAAATCTTTTCTGTCAAGAGATATTTTAAAATGAAGCTTCTAAGTCAAAATTGTAAGGATCAACTATATATATATATATATATAAAGTGAATAAAACAAAAATCAGAGAGTTTAATCATCCCAAATCAAATTTCTACAGAAATACTAATTATTACCTAAAAATTATGCTGATCTCATATGTAAAATCAATTTCAGATTATCAAGCTTCTAAGGTTCTCAATTTCTAATCCAAACCTTTTAATTGTGTCAGATATTTTCCTTACCAAACAGATATAGGTTTCAAATCATAAGATCCATGCGCTTAAACTTAATTTCTCATGAAATTTTACAGTAAGCAGTTAAATGCACAGAATAAGGGACTAAAATTATGCAGAGAAACACATATGAGGGTCGGGTTATTACACTCTCCCCCCCCCCCTTAAATAAGTTTGGCCCCTCAAATTTGTTTTACCTCAAGATAGGCACAGATGCGGATATTGGTGTTGCATTTCCTCTTCTTTTTCCCAAGTAGCTTCGGTTCCGTAATGTTCTTGCCATTCAACTTTTACCATTGGAATCTCTTGATTTCGTAACTGTTTCACTTGCCGGTCCAAAATTCGAATTGGTTTTTCTTCATAAGCTAATTTGTCATCCAACACAATTTGGTGGTAATCTATGAGATGAGACGAATCTGGAAGATATTCCCAAAGCATGGAGACATGAAACACGTTATGCACTTGGTTCATACTTGGTGGAAGGGCAACCCGGTAAGCTACCGGACCCACTCTTTCTACGATTTGAAAGGGACCAACATACTGGGGCGTTAACTTACCCCTTTTCTTGAAGCTTGGATGTCCCTTCATTGGAGTAACTTTCACAAACACATGACTATCCACTTCAAATTCCAAATCCCTTCGTCGGTTATCCCCATAACTCTTCTGTCTACTTTGAGCGATTTTAATCTTTCCCGAATAATTTCAACCTTTTCAGTTGTCAACTGAACAATTTCGGGCCCTAACAACGACCTATCTCCAACTTCGGCCCAACACACGAGGGAACGACACGATCTTCCATACAGAGCCTCATAGGGGGCCATTTCAATACTCGAATGGTAACTATTATTATATGCGAACTCTACCAAGGGTAGGTGGGTTTCCCAACTTTCTTGAAAATCCAGTACACACATTTGGAGCATATCTTCTAATGTCTGTATCGTTCTCTCAGATTGACCGTCTGTTTGAGGGTGAAAGGGTGTGCTAAACTTCAATTCTGTACCTATTGCTTCCTGCAGACTTTGCCAGAATCTTGACATGAACTTTGGATCCCTGCCTGGCACAATTGAGACCGGAACACCATGGAGTCTCACAATTTCATTCACGTAGAGCACAACAAGTTTATCTGCATTATATTGTGTCTTCACAGGTAGGAAGTGAGCGGACTTAGTCAAT
Organism: Camellia sinensis; assembly: GCF_055761805.1. NCBI lineage: Eukaryota > Viridiplantae > Streptophyta > Magnoliopsida > Ericales > Theaceae > Camellia > Camellia sinensis. The sequence continues at coordinate 118,355,666 of NC_138973.1, forward strand.
CGGTCTACAATAACCCATATAGAATTTATACCCCGAGGAGTCCGTGCTAACCCTACAACAAAATCCATGGTCAGATGTTCCCACTTCCATTCCGGGATTGGAAGGAGATGTAATAATCCTGCTAGCCTCTGATGCTCTGCCTTTACTTGCTGACATTGCAAACATTTAGAGACGAACTCCGCGATCTCCATTTTCATACTTGGCCACCAAAAATTTTGCTTCAAATCCCGGTACATTTTAGTACTCCCCGGATGCATTGAAAACCTCAAGGCATGTGCTTCTTCCATCAATTTCCGTTTAACTTCCAACACATCGGGAACACATATTCGGTTTTAAAATTCGAGTACCGAATTTACCAAACTGAATCCCGGTTTTGATTTTGTCTCCAATTCACCACATATCTTCCTTAAACTTTTATCTTCCACTTGATATAATTTGATTTCTTTAAGTAACGTCAGTTGGGCCATCCCTGCTGCTACTATGGCTTCTTGTCTATATAGCACAAGGTCAACTTCCATCTTCTCCAAGTCAGTTACTAGTTCCTGTTGACCCGTAATTTAATTCGCTAAACTCCCCATATTCTTTCGACTAAGCGCGTCTGCAACTGTATTGGCTTTACCAGGATGGTAATGGATCTGCAAATCATAATATTTAATAAGTTCTAACCATCGCCACTATCGCATATTCAATTCCTTCTAAGTAAACAAGTACTTGAGACTCTTATGGTCGGTGTAGACTTCGCAAGTAGTGTCATACAGGTAGTGTCTTCATATTTTCAAAGCAAAAACTACTGCTGCTAGCTCAAGATCATGTGTGGGATAATTCTTTTCATGGGGTTTAAGCTGACGTGAAGCATAAGCGATGACCCTTCCATTTTGGATAAGTACGCAACCAAGTCCTTTGTGAGAAGCGTCACTGTAGATCACAAATCCCTCAGTACCAGATGGTAAAGCAAGAACCAGAGCTGTAGTCAACTTCGCCTTTAGTTCCTGGAAAGCAGATTCCCGCTGTTCTGACCATTCAAACGCTACTCCGTTTTGAGTTAATCGCGTAAGTGGCAACGTAATTTTGGAAAAATCTTGAACAAACCTCCTGTAATACCCTGCTAATCCCATAAAACTACGCACCTCAGTCACATTGGTAGGAGTTGGCCAATTCACGATCGCCTCAATTTTGTGTGGATCAACAGAGACTCCTTCCTTTGTTATAACATGCCCCAGAAATGCCACTTCATGTAGCCAGAATTCACATTTCTTTAGCTTTGCATACAGCTTCTTTTCACAGAGTGTTTGAAGAATTAAGCGAAGACGATTCTCATAAGCTTCTGCATCCTTTGAGTAAATGAGGATATCATCAATAAATACCACCACAAATTCATCTAGATAGGGCTTAAAGACATGGTTCATTAAATCCATAAATGCTGCTAGTGCGTTAGTAACTCTAAAGGGCATAACCAGAAATTCGTAATGACCATACCTGGTTCGAAAAGCTGTCTTCTCAACATCATTAGCTTTAACCTTCGCTTGGTGGTATCCAGACCGTAAGTCAATCTCGAAAAAACCTGTGCCCCTTGTAACTGATCAAACAAATCATCGATCAACGGCAATGGGTATTTATTCTTGATCATCACCTTATTGAGTTCCCTATAATTGATACACAACCGTAGTGTTCCATCTTTTTTTTTCACAAACAGAATTGGTGCACCCCAAGGAGACACACTCGGGCGAATGAACCCCTTGTCAAGTAAATCTTGCAACTGAGTTTTTAATTCCTTCATCTCGATTGCTGACATTCTGTACAGAGTTTTAGAAATGGGTTAGGTTCCCGGTGCTACTTCAATGGTAAACTCAATTTCACGGTCTACTAACTCCCCCGGTAATTCTTCCGAAAGGACATCCGGAACAGACAACTGGAATCCTACCAGTATCCCCATTCATAACTTGCCCCTCCCAAACATTGCATAAATACCTCTGACACCCTTTCTGAATTAATTTACAAGCCTTCGCTACAGAAATCAAATAAGGTGGAGAAGCCACTCCATGTCCATGAAAAGTACATTCTGATTGTCTCAGAGGGTGAAAATTGAGTTGCTTCATCAGGCAGTCAATAGTTGCACCATATTCACTAAGCCAATCCATACCTAGAATACTATCGAAGTGGGTCATGTCAAGAGGTAACAGATTGGCATACATCCGCATATCCCCAATTAGGAGTTCACAAGCAAAATAGATAGAAGTACAGATCATAAAATCCCTCAAAGGTAAGGACACATATAGCACATAAGGTAATACTTCCTCCAACCTATCTAAATTTTGAGCCAATAATTTTGACACATAGGAATGGGTAGAGCTAGAATCAAATAATACATGAGCAGAATGATCATGAACAATAAATGTACCTGACACCACTGTTACAGCATTTTGTACATCTCCCGGAACCAATGCAAACACCCTGCCTTGCCTTGCGATGTCTTTATTGTTAACAGGCTTAGCAGCTGACTTGGTGTTGGAAGTGACCCGTTTTGCCACATCGAAAACATGGTCCAGACAACCGATAACAAGTCCCACGGTGCTTCTTTTCACATTCTAAACAGACTGGAACTGAATCTGGAGTAAGGGTGGAAGTACTAGAAGTTCCTGAGTTTTGTTTCTTATTAGGTAGAGTGAATGACCCTTTTGACCATTGATTATTCTGCCTCTTTCCTTTCTATTCAGAAATCCAACTCTGAGCAGCAAGGTTTCCCTCTTCTATAACAGCTCTCTCCAACACATCAGCATAGGTAGGTAGCTTTAACATGTTGACTTTGTCCAGGATTGCACTCCGTAACCCCCCTTCGAATTTTTGTACCTTCTTATAATCTGTGTCCACCATATGAGGTGCAAACCGGGCTAGTTCTGCAAATTGGGCTTCATACTCTGCTACAGTCTTGTTCCCTTGTATGAGAGTTTCAAATTCTGTCACCTTCTTATCTCGTATGCTTTAAGGAAAATACTTGTCGTAAAACAGCTCCAAGAATCTATCCCAAGCTAATCCTGGGTGTGTAGTTCTCGTAAGCATCCACCACCTCCGTGCCTCATCTTTGAGGGTAAAGGCAACAAGTTGCACCTTTTAAGCTTCAGTACAAGGGAAAACTTCGAACAACTTCTCGATTCCTAATACCCATGCCTCAGCTTTCATTGGTTCTATTCCTCATTTGAATGACGGCGGTTTCATCTTTTTAAACTCCTTTGTGAGTGTAATGGCCCGATCTTCAGCTTGGAAGTCTTGTACCACAGGTGGAGGTACCGGTGGTGGTGGCGATTGCGGTTGTGGTTGTTGTTGTCGTTGCCGTAAAGTCTCTGCCATTTCCATAATCATTCTCTCCATTCTATCCAACCGTGCAGAAGTATCGTCTTCCGGGTCTTTCGTTCTTGTTCTCACCATATTCTACATAATAAACAATTACAACATGCACAAGAGATGTACAATAGGTATGGTTCAAAACCGTTAGCATTAGCAAAATACATTTAACGTTTCCATCGATCTTTCATATACTTTCAGAATGTAATGCATAATGCCTAAGTCATTTCTAGACATCCTAAGGCTCAATGGATCAGTGTGTGGGATAGCAACTCGTGCTATGATACCACCTGTCATGCCCCAAACTCGCCCCTAAAAGTTTGTGCATGACCTATTCAGAAATGGACACTTAACCTGATATACATAACATATGGGGCCTGAGTGGAAGCGTCTAACATCATAGAATAATACAAAATCATATCCATTGAGCTACTGCTATCATGCCAGGATCACAAATAGTACATTAAGTAAATAAACGTGCCAAGAACATGCACCTGAGAATTAGTTACACACATACGCATATACAGATCCAGCCCCAAGGTTGGGCGTATAACAAAACATAATATACATTTAAACCTTAGGTAAGCAATTAGGGTGCGACCGCAAAGGCTTAACAAAACTTCACAAAATGCATAGGCTCCCCCTAAGTGGCTGGACACACAGAGGTTGACAAAAGAGAGGTGGGCATCGAGGTTTAGGGCTGACCTCGAGATTGATTACCTACAGAATCAGACAAGATACAGAGTGAGTCAGGCTCAGTAAATAATAGTACTTAAATACTTCAATGATCAACTTGAATTGTAATGCATATCAGTGCGTATATTTATGTGGAAGACATGTAGTTAATCTGATGCTGTAAGTGTTCCAGAACGGCCTTGGGCCTAGTCCTTAAACAGAGTGGCTTTAAACCCAGAGATATACAGAATGTCCTCAGGCCGGACAGATTTCACAGATTGGCCAAAGGCCTAACAGAATCCACAGATTGGCCAGAGGCCTAACAGAGTTCCCAGATTGGCCAGAGGCCCAGATGTCATTAGAGTATATTAGTTTCAATGTCATACAGAGTTCCAAAGTTACATGGAAGTTCACACATTCTTTCAGTCGTTCACAAGTTAACATAGTTGATATACAATTAACAGAATGCCAATAGTAACTATTAGCGATAAATAATGCGTACTACTACAGTACTACTACTCACAGTGTTGTGGCGGAGCGCTGGTTCCTTCCGGAGTGTGTCCTACACACATAGACAAGTCACAAATTAATTATTTTCCTTGTTAAACCATTTTTGGACTTGCTTTGCTTTAATGAATTTCTCAATATCAAAAATGCACCAAATACAGATTTTAACAATATTAGAGGGTCAAGCACGTAAAATGGAGCAACCCATCTTTTTCAGCATAGGCCGCACGTGCGGCTGTGAACCGCGCACGTGCGGCAAGGGTTCTCGCACGTGCGGCAGTGATGCCCCGCACGTGCTTTATAAGCAGTAGCCAAAGCCCAAAAATTGCCCATTTCCCGCACATGCAGCCATGACTCCCACATGTGCGGCAGCACGTCCCGCACGTGTGGCCATGACCCTCGCACGTGCGGCGATTTCCCCTGTGAGAGCAGTTCGAAGTTCAAGCAAAATCCATTTTTTGGTGGGCATTTACAAGGCTCAAAATAGTCTCTTTAATTGTTAAAACATGGTTCAAAAATCTTGTAAATAGAGCTACAATTATATATCAATCTAAGTGCAATTGGATCTTTAATCCTTAAAATTCATGAACTTAACTCAATCCATAATCTCCCAACTTCCTCACAGAAACACACACACCTACAACCACTTGTTCATATAGGTGAGTTCAAGCTTGATAATTAAAGAAGTAAGATGTGACTTCTCGTAGATGAGTCAACATAACTCCCCAAATCAACCAAACACAAGAAATAACAACACAACTAACTATCAAACACAATAATAGGGAGGAATTCCCACTCAACTCCAAGAGAGGGGCCAATTTGAAGGGATTAGACATACCTTGAGCTTAGTCTCTCAAATTTTCAACCTTCTTTGATGATCCTCTCCCCCTACTCCTCAAACCCTTCCCTACTCCAATCTTTTCTCTCAGGAGATATTTTAAAGTGAAGCTTCTAAGTCAAAATTGTAAGGATCAACTATATATATAAAGTGAATAAAACAAAAATCAGACAGTTTAATCATCCCAAATCAAATTTCTACAGAAATACTTATTATTACCTAAAAATTATGCTGATCTCAGATGTAAAATCAATTTCAGATTATCAAGCTTCTAAGGTGGTCAATTTCTAATCCAAACCTTTTAATTGTGTCAGATGTTTTCCTTACCAAACAAATATAGGTTTCAAATCATAAGACCCATGTGCTTAAACTTAATTTCTCATGAAATTTTACATTAAGCATTTAAATGCACAGAATAGGGGACTAAAATTATGCACAGAAACACAAATGAGGGTTGGGTTATTACATTTCCGAAGGCCTCTGAAATAGATTAACCAAATTAAAAGGGCTGGCGGAGGCAGATATCAAAATACAATGTCCATAGAGTTGTGCAGACATATATAAGACAAAAAATTTAAACTTAATTTACATATATATGTGACGTCATATTTACATCAGCCTTACATCAACCATACACAGATCAAACAAAACAAAACTGAGCCTTCTTTATAAAATATATTCAAACTTGTCCAACAAACAAAAGAGAAAAAAGTTGGTGCTGATTTCACAAAACTTAAAGCACTTGGGAACCTCCTCAGAAGGCACGGTGGTTGGCTTGACAAAACAGTACTCCAGGCTAGCAACTTAGGTTTGGTCCTATGCCTGATCACCTACATACATAAATAATATAGTGAGTGGGAGTCTAGTGAATAACAACAAAGTAAAGGGTTTATGAATGATGTCCAAATCAGATTCAGAAATCAGAGTTTATATCAGGATCAAATTCAGTTTCACATACTTATACAAATTTCATAAACAAGTATACGGGGTACATCTATTAGCTAACAGATCGGATTGATCATATAGACCCACGTACATAGTCCGTACCAACGACAATAAAGGTCAACATCTTTGTGCACAAACAGCCATGGTATTGTTACCCCCAAGCAAGAGCCACGTGAAAATAGGCCTTGGTATGTTCACCTCCAAGCAAGGGCTACATGAACAGAAGCCACGACATTGTTTCCCACGGGAGGGGGCCACGTGCATATTGGCTACGATATTGTTACCCCCGGGCGAGGGCCACATGAACATAATCCACAGTATTGTTTTTCCCAGATGAGGGCCACGTGAACTAAGGATGCCACGAATACATTTAAGAAAAATGGACATTCATTCATTATTCATAAAATAGCATTTTGGAAAGAATATCATATTATTTCAGTCAAAAAATACTTATAATCAAACATAACTTTACAGAATTGTTACTCACAAATAGCTCCAAAGATAAAACAGATCACTTGTACAAAACAGATCGATCAGGCGGGTGTTAACACAAGACCTACACAAACACGTGACAGATACACTTGAACAAACATTCCCAAAGGTTCTTAACTTATCATTCTTCTTTCTTAATGTGTGTTTCTAACTCTTATCCTCATTATTATAGCCTAAACATGGCCTGGGAATGCCTTAGATGCAATGAAAAATACAAAAATGCACTTTAAAACACTTAGCCAAATTTTGAAAAATAGGGTAGTTCGCTCGAGCGAACCTTTGGTCGCTCAAGTGGTCTGCAAAGTCTGTAAAAATACTAAGAGCTCTCATTTTATGATCGACCCAACTTTTAGTCGCTCAAGCCAAGTTTCAAAACAAAGGGTGGTCGCTCGAGCGCAAATTTTTTCGCTCGAACCAACCCCCAAACTCTGCAAAACTCCTGAGAGCTCATATTTTCCGCTCTAGCTAATCTTTGGTCTCTCGAGCGGTGCGACCAAGTTCTTGAATTTCCAGATTGCTATACAAGATGCAAAACTCAAATTCAAAGCTTCAAAACACATTCTTTAGGCCCAAAACTTAACAAAACGTGTAGAAACTCATAACACATCATGACTTGAAAACCAATTCGCAAAATTAAGCCCAAAAGCATTGACAATTATTCAAAACTTAACTTGAAATTCGATATAGAGAACATGCATGAAGTGATATGAGTTTTTTTCTTCCAAAACATGATCAATTGAGATGTTTAGCACAAAAACATGTTCAATTCTTAAAACATAGCCAAGATAAGAACATGTATGTGAGAATTCTTTAACAACCACTTCAAAATGGAATGAGATTTGCACGCATGCATGTATTAAGCTTAAATTCTTCAATCCTAGCCTCATTCTACTAATTCTCTTGATTTCTTGCACTAAGTGACTCAAATTCATAATTTAGGAGTTGAATTACCTACTGTAGACACCGCATTTTTTACCTATCTTAAGACTCAGACGTCATCGGTTGAGCGCTCGGTGATGGTGCATGTTGTGCTCGTTTTGAGGTTTCGGAGTTTCAGCTGAGAGCCTTGCCTCCAAGCCTCTGAACTCTTTGTGCTTCGGCTCAATTTGTGGACCAAGCATCATTTTCCTTGCCTGAGGGAGGGAGAGGTCTTGTAGACCACTCTTTTGTGGTCGTAAACCACTTTTTGTGGTCGTAGGCCACTTTTCCCGTTTGGAGACCAGTTTTCAATTTTTAGGGCCTTCGGCCGCGCGCCTTGTCTCGGGACTGCTTAACGTTCTCCGTTTGGCGTGATTTTTGAACCACACCTTGTTTGCTTGTCCTAGACGGCCATTGTGGTTTGGAAGACCACTTTTGTAGTCGTAAACCACTTTTGGTGCTTGCCAGCTAGTTTTCGAGGCTCCCGGCTGCACGCTTTGCCTCCCGAACTTTCGTCTTGCATCCGCTTTGGTTTGTTTTTGGTACAAACCTTGTTTTCCTTGTTTGGAGAGTGGTACAAGGGTGGGAGACCAATATTTCCCCTTGGAGACCACTTTTCCTCCTGCCAGCCGATTTTCTGGTTTGACAACTGGTCTCCCTGATCTTTGGACCATCAAAAGTGGTCGGCCACCACACCACTTGCTTGCTTTTATCCTCTGGACCCTCTCCCACCATGGCCAACCACTTTTTACTCTGGGAGGCCACTTAAAGTGGTCGGCCGACCACTTAAGTAGCTGGCCGACCACTTTAAGTGGTCAGCTGCTTTTTGTCACCTTTTTGGAGATATTTTCCTCCAGCTGGCTTAGCTAAAGGGCACTGAGACCATCCTCCAGGGATTGCTTTGGCCCTTAGCTTCTTGGATAAGCTTTTCCTTTTGATCTCTATAAGAGGGAGGCTCCTCCTCCCTCCTCTAAGGTCAAAAAAATTAGGGTTTCAAGTTATACATATAGTTTTGTATCTATCTTGCCTTGGTTCTTCATTTTTGTGCCTTAAAGTGTAATTTTGTCTTACTTTAACACACAAACACACACTCAAACACCATCCTTTTGCTACCGAGGTGCTTAGGAGCTGGTTTTGGTGTTCTTGGCTTGGTTTGAGCTTGAAAAACCTGCTGGAGTTGCAGTTATAAAGAAGGTCATCAAGGGTGAGATTCTAACCCTTAAACCCCCATTCTTGCTTAAGCTTTTGAACCCTTTTGCATATTCTTTTAAGCTTAACTCTAAAATGGAAAAAGTTCTATTTTTGCATGCTTAAAAAGTTTGTTTGGGGTTGCTTCTTCGTTTGGGTTGATCTACTCTCTCTTAGGCCTTGTTAGGCCTTGTTTTGAGCCATCCCTTTAGGCTCTTGTTATAACCTTTGCATGACCTTTCTACCACTGAAATGCAGAGGATTTTCAGTGGTGGAAAGGTGATTTTGGGGTCTTAAATAGGAGAGGGTCATCCCATCTGCATGTTATGTGAATACTTACCATATATGCCTCATATTTGAGCATGTGTTTTAAGCTTGTGTTGGCCATGTTTTGGCTTGTATTTGTGATTATTTTGCTAAGGCTTACCACTATTTTTGCTTGGTTTAGTTGGCTTTTGCATGCCTAAAACACTTGTAGTGTAAATCACACACACTAGTCTTGTATGCTTCATGAAGTAGCATGTTATTCTAGCTTGTTTTCTTTCCATTTCAGCATGTTTTTGGTGATGTTTTGCCATGTCATGACTCTGTTTTGGGTGGGTTTGATTAGGCCTTGCATGCTCCATGCACTTGTAGTGCATTTCCTTGAAATAGCCTAACATGTATCATGTTTTAACATGTCATTCTAGCATGCTTTTGGCTTAACATCATGAAGCTTTTGTCCATGTTTTAACATGCTTTAGCTCTATTTTTGGTTGTTTTGACCATGCATGCTTTGCTTTGTATAGCCATGGTTCAACCTAGCTTGTTAGCTTTGTGCATCATAGTCCACTAGCATGCTTTACTTGGACTATTTGAATGATTTGGCATCATTTATTATGGGATTTCAGTCCATGTTTCATGCTCATGCACTTGCTTCTTTCACTCATTCAATGCGTTGGAGGGTTTGCCCCTTTATGCCTTAACATGACCCATTGCTTATGCCTTCATGCCTTAGCTTACGAGCCATCATTTCAGTTTTTATTTGAGGTTATTTTTCCATGATATAACTCTGATTTCTATTGGTTAAGTCATTCCATGCTTGGTCTTAATAGGTGTATTGTAATCCACCTTGTTTGCCTTGTATGCATCATGCATTATGCCCTTTATGCTAGCTTGTTTTGGCTTCCTTCCATGCATGTTTTAGTATCATTTTCACATGTTCTAAGACTATTTTTGGTTGCCTTTGCCATATCCATCATGCTTTGTATAGCTGTAGTGCAATTGGCCTTGCTAGCTTTGTGTTTTGTTGACTCATGCATGCTATTTTTGAGCTATTTAGATGATTTTACATCATTTAGTACTTCATTTTAGAGCTTATAGCATGCTTATGTTCCTACTTCTTTCATGCTTTGAATGCCTTTAGGGGTTGTGCATTGTTGCCTAGTTTATGGCTTAGCTTGTATGCCATCTTGCCTTGACCTTTGGGCCTCTATCTTAGCATTTTTTGGCCGTTGTCTTGACCTATTTTAGCTCTGTCCATGATTGGTTCATGCATATTTGCCGTGTATTGCATGCCTCTTTGTAGTCCTCTTTGTTAGCTTTAATGCTTTAAGGACCATTGCATGCTTTGCTTATGTTTGTTTGAATGATTTGGCATCATTTCTTACTTAATTTCAGTGCATTTAGTGTTTTTAGTGTTGTTACACTTCCGCATTTATCACTCTTTGAGTACCCTTGAGGGTCGTGCTCTTAGGCCTAGTTGGTTGGCCAATGCATTGTGCATGCATGCCTTGTCTTTTGTGCTTGTGTTTCATCATTATGGCCACTGATTTAGGCATGGCTGAGGTCTGTCCATCTTGGTTTAAGTCCATTGAGCATGGTTCATTGCATGTTGTTTCCATGCTTACATTACATTGCATTGTGTATGCCATATACTTTGTGTTGTGCATGCTTAGGTTACATCGCATTGCGCATGCCATATTGTTCATTGCATTGAGTATGCTAATTGCCCTTTGCATTAAGTATACCATCTTGCATTGCATTGTGCATGCCATGTGATTATTTGCATTGAGTATGCTAAGTTGTTTCTTTGCATTGAGTATGCATGTTCCTAACATTGCTAAGTTGCTCTTGTAGCATTGCATTGTGCATGCATGCATTAGCATCGTTCGCATGTCATTAGCTTTATTAAGCTAATCATGTCACATTGCATTGAGTATGCCATGTTGTTGTTTGCATTGTGCATGCCATGTTATGTGTTGCATTGTTGTTTGGATTAGGTGTTAGTCCAAACATGAGAAACGAGGGACGTTTCATACTTAAAGTGATAAAACGTGCCTCAATTCTCAGTTGCCGATGCTCTTGATCATACATGATAGAGTTTTAGGCTTTATGTGTTTACTTGTGCATTCATTTTATATTGAATTGAGCAACTTCGCCTCTCGGCCATCACGCATTGAAATACGCAATTAGTGGCCCGAGGGTCGAGAACCACACTCCCTTGAGTTCATGACATGATAGGGAGGGTGGTTGTGCACACATATCTTGCAAATACATTGGCATGCCCCTTCTTGCTCTCTGTTACAGTAAACTCGAGTTCAGCAGCAACAACTGGTCGGCCAGCCAGAAAAACTGGCTAGCCGACCACTTTTTCTAGCTTTCTACAAGAAAAGTGGTCAGTAGGTGGCTTAGGAGACCAAAAGTGGTCGGCCACCCTCCCACAGGTCTGGCAAGATGGAGTCTCAGCTTTCTGGAGCTTAGTGCAGTGTTCTGGAAACAAATGAAAGCAGAGGCAAATCGGGGCATCGCATTGGATTTCCAAACGAGGTGACCGGGCTTGCATGCATTTCTCTCCCTCCGGAGCTCCTGATTTATTGCTTTCCTTAGCTACCATGCTTAGATAGCTAGCTTTTGCTTTGGTTTGTACCTTTAATAGTTAATGCGTTAGCTACTTAAATTTGTTTTGTAGTAATTAGTTAACTAGGATTAGTTGATTAGCTTGTTTTGTAATAATTAGTTTAATTAGCTTAGATTAGCTAGTTAGCTTCTTATTCGGTCCCTTCGTCGAGAGGGCGTAATGTTGTAATAAGTGTTCGTATATGTGATACATGTCTTCCAATCCCCATTTCTCCCTTTTACTTAACCGCTTATGATGGTTAGTTTTAGGGCATGTTTCGTTTAGCATACCTCATGATTTCATGTGTGCATCCATTCATCTGTATTGCATGCACCGGGTTCGGCGCATCATAATAACGACATCGTATTTCAAATCCTATTTGAATACATGTACCAAGTTGCATTTCATATGCCATTCTAAGAATAGTCGAGCCTATCTTAGTAGCATTTTGCATGCGTTGTATTAGCCATCCTAACATGAACTAAGATCATGCATGATTCCTAACTAGTTCCTTGTTTTGGCTCGGAGTACACTGTGAGTGTTTACGCTTTAGCATACTGCATGTGTGTTATTGACTGCCATGAAAGCATGCTTGTGTAGACACCTCATTTTTGACCGTCCTCAAGACTCGATTGTGCTCGCAGGTACATCCAGCCACAAGTTCGATTGGTGGTTGGGTATTTGACTTTTGCGGCGGAACGTCACAGCTTTGAGCTTTCCAAACCCTGTATGCTTTCTGCCCCATTCTTGGACCATGACTTGGTCCTTTCAGAATGTTTTTCTTGGTCCACTACTGTAGACACCCCATTTTTGACCGTCCTCAAGACTTGGACGTCACCGCTTGAACACTCGGTGATCATCCATGTTCGTGTTTGTTTTGAGTTCCCGGAGGTCTTGGCTATGTGCCTTGCCTCAGGATCTCTTGACTTGCTTGTTCTGTGCTTGGTTTTACACCAAGGACTCGTTTGTTTTTGCACTTAAGGGTAGAGAGTAGCTTGATAGCTACCCCTGATACCCATCGGCCATGGCTTGAGGCCACCGGTTGTGTTTTGAGGATACTGGCCATTGGTGAAATATACCATTGGCTGGTCGGCACTTAGTGTGGTCGGCCGACCATCTGTTTGGCCGATCGCCTCCTTTTCAGGTCGGTGCCACATTTTTGCCTTTTTTAGGCATGGTGCAAGCCAGCTATGCCAGCTGGAATGCACGGACCCTCCTCCCCATGCACGAGTGTGGCTGTTTTGCCCCTTTTGTACCATTTTGGTCTAGCTTCTTGAGGAAGCTTGGACCTTTGTCTTAGCTTCCTCAAGAAGCTTGGACACCTGTCCCAGCTTCCTAAGGAAGCCTTGGCCCCTTTGCCTTGGCTTCTTTAGGAAGCCTTGACCCTTTTGTTGGCTTCCCTTGGAAGCTTAGCCTTTTCCATTGTCTATATAAGGAGACCTCCCCTCTCCTTTGTAGGGGTTGAGCAAAAAACTAGAGCTTACATATATATTCTGATATATATCACCTTCTCTCTCTACATCTTCCCCTGTCTCCCCTTTTGTGTGTGTTAGAGGCCCCAAAAATGTGTTTTGACCTTAGCTTTGCACTAAGTCATCTACTATTACACCATATTTCGACTTTGGAGGCTTTGAGAGTTTGTTCCTGAGGTTTTGGGGTGGTTTTGATCAGAAGAAGGGGCCTGAGCTTGCTGTTCTTGGGGTGTTCTTCAAGGGTAACACTTTTGCTTTAGATTTCCCAATCTTGCACTAGTCTTTAACCTATCTTACTTACTGATTTAGACTTTGTGTATAACTAAAAAAAGTCTTGTATTTTCATGCTTAAGATACTTCATTAAAGTTGTTTTGATGTTGGGGGTCGACCTCCCCCTCTAAGGCCTTGTTTGGCCCTTTTTGTGCCTCCATTGTTAAGCTTTGGTTACTTTGGTGTATTGGCCTTCTCACCACTGAAATCCAGTGGAATTTCAGTGGTGAAGAAGGGGGTTTGAAGTCTTGCATAGGGGAGGGACACCCCTCTCCCCTTTATGTCTCATTTGTCCATGTTTTTGACTCATAAGGGTAGCATATGTGCTTTGGTGTCTTTGGCTCCATTTCAGAGGTTTTTGGGTGTCATTAGGTCATAATATGCCTCTGTTTTTGGTCGGATTAATGGCGCCTCTCATGCTTAATACACTTGCTTTGTATTCTCCCATTTTGCCTAGAAATGCATCTTGCCATTAGACCATCATGCTTACACATTTTTGCCTAACTTTGTGAAGCTTTTAGTCATATTTTTCCATGCTTGAGGTCTGTTGGGGGTTGATTTGGTCATGCATTTAATGCTTTGTATAACCCCTTTGTATTCTAGCATGTTGGCATCGGGTGTGTGAGTCGTTAGCATACACTACCTTGGCTATTTTAGTGATTTGGAATCACTTATTACGTCATTTCAGTCCATGTTTTATGCTTGCATGTTTGCATTTTGTTATCCTTTCAATGCTTTGGAGAGACATGATCCTATGCTCCATGTATGGCCTTTTGTACATGCCTCCTGTTTTGTGTCTCTTAGCTGCCATATCAGGGGGTTTTGGAACTTATTTTGGTGCATTAAAACTCTGTTTTTGGTTGTATAGCTCATACCATGCTTGCTTGGGGTAGGTGTTGAGTAATGCTTCCATTTGTGGCCTCGAATGCCTTTCATTTTGCATCTATTCCCTAGCATGATTTGGCATGATCATTCACATTTTTGTTTAGAAGTTAACATGAGTGTTTAATGTCCATGCTTACCACCTTTGAGTGTTCTTGAGAGTAGTCTTCCATGCTTGGGTTTTTGGCTCATTGGTGTGCATGTTTGCATAGCACTTGTCCACCATTTTTGGCACTTTTGGCCACTGTTTATGGCAAGGCTGAGGTCTGTCCTTTATGGTTTAAGTCCACCATTACATGTTTGTCATATGTTTGTTGCATATTTGGCTCATTATGTGTTGACACATGCTAGTCCCATTGCGTATTTGTCCATGTTTACTACATTGCATGTTACATGCTTTAGTACATTACACATTGGCATGTTTAGTTTGCATTGCATTTGGCATGCCTTGCTTACTTAGCTTCATGTTGCATATTTGACCCATGTTGCATATGTGAGGTACATTGCATACTTGCATTACATTTTGCTTGGTTTGGGGTGTCAAACCAAGCATGAGAATTGAGGAGTGTTCGTACTTAAAGTGACGAAACATGTCTCAATCCTCGGTCGCCGATGCCCTTGATCTCAACATGATAGGGTGTTAGCATTCATTTGTTTGTTGCATGCATTTACATTAAGTTGCAAACTTGGTACCTTAGGCCATCATGCATCGAAATGCGTGACTGGTGGCCCGAGTACCAAGAGCCGCACTCCCTTGAGTCCTTAGCATGATAGGGAGAGCGGCCATGCACACATTTGCTAGAAAATTCCATGCCATACACTACTTGCCCTCTGCTGCTGTCAATTGCAGGATTCTACAGGAAGCAATGGCCGACTGGCCATCTTTAGTGCCGACCGGCTATCAGTGCCTAGCCGATGACACCATCTTTGGCCGATAACCTTATTCCCATGGCTGGTGGCCTTTTGCTTTGGCCGGTGGCACTCCACAGCACTCAAAAGGAAGCTGAAAGCAGTTCTGGAGACTTTCATAATTTTCAGAGGGGTGAGGCAGTGTAAACAGAGGCAACAGTGTCATGGTACGGGTTTCTGGGCAAGGCAGATCGAGCATGCATCATTCACGCATCCCGAGACAGGGCTGCGGCCACCTTTATTTTGCATTTCATTTGTTAATTAATTAGAAGTTCTGTAATAATTAATTTAGTAGCATTCATTTGGTTGTGTAATATTTATTCGGACCCTCCGAACGAGGGTAATTGTGTAATAAGTGTGCGTGGGTGTGTGTATGTCTCCGAACCCCGCGTCTTTCTTTCCTTTTATTTACCTGCTTTCAATGATTAGTATTAGGGCATATTTAAATTAGCATACCTTATGCTATGCATGCGTGCATTCATACATTTGTCTTGCATGCACCGGGCTCGGCGCATCATGCTAACTGCATTGTATTTCAATCCCAAATTGAATAAATGTTATCTGTTGCATTTCACATGCCATGTTTAGAATAGTCGAGCCTGTCTAGATTGCATCTTTGCATGTGTTGCATTAGCCATTTTTAACACGAACTAGGATCATGCATATGATTACTAACTAGTTTCTGTTTTGGCTTAGAGTACTAGGTAAGCTTTTTATGCTTTAGCATGCCACATGTGTGTGAATGTTGCCATGATAGCATAATTACCATGAGGCTAGCTACTTATGTGATATAACTGCCTGAATGCCTATAGGTGGAGGTTGGGTTATTTGAATTGGAACAATGCATTAAATGCGAGTTTTAAGCCCACTTGGAAGTGGCAAAACCATATTTTCTAAGGCCTACCTGAGGATGGCAAAATTCATGTCTTAGCCTACTTGCGGGTAGCACCATCAAACCATTTTCAAACAAACAAACATGAAATGTTTTGTTCCAATTTAGGCGACCCAGTCTATACTTGTTTGCTGTGCGCATAACATAGTAAATCTAGGTTAATAACCGGAATAAGAACATGTAATGTTTTCAAAACAAGATATCATGGTTAGTAGAGGCTGATCTTTGATCGGGCGAAAGGGGGTGCTCATAGCTGACCTTCCCCAATCGTACCCAAGTTCCTGAGCCGAGGCAACTTTGGTGATGATAGACACGTGGCCCTTGGCACCGAGTCAGGGTTTCCTAAATTTCCTAAAATAAAATATTTAGGTGGCGACACTGTATCTGGCAAAGCAGTCCATGTTTGGCACTTCTTTTCTAAAAATCTGTTTTTCTCAAAACGATTTGCCGGATTTGGACTCTTTGGTTCAGATTAAGAACCATGACAATTTGGGAGTCCAGAACTGTAGTGAACCCAATATGAACAGAACGGGATTCATCCTCCCGAGGCGTTCGGGGACGTCTACAACTGCCGGCCACCTTTTGGCCCTGCCGGCCTTCACTTTGTTGCTATCGGCCATTGATTGAACCTGCCGGCCATCACTGATGACTTGCAGAACCCCTGTCTTAGCAGGTTTCACTCCAGATCTTTTGAGCCAGCTGGAATCCTTTTATCTCCCCTCCATACACGTGTATGGAGGGATGAAGCTCTTGGCAAGCTTCTTGAAGAAGCTTTGCATTGTTTTCCCTCTATATAAGGAGAGAGCCTCTCTCCTTATCAGAAGTTCAGCATTTTGAGAAGAAATCTCTCTCTCTCTCTCTCTCTCTCTCTCTCTCTCTCTCTCTATATTGTTGTTGATTTGTTCCTTGAAGTCCATTTTCCTTGCACTTTTACACTACAACACTTAGAGATACACCACCACCATTGGACTGAGATTCTTGGCAGGGTTACTTGAGCTCTGAAAGTGAGGTTTTACCTCCTGAAGTTGTTGGTTTTGAAGTTGATCTTCAAGGGTGAGTTTCTTCCCCTTTTTAGCACTTTTTTGTACCTCATTTTGGCCATCCTTGCATATTGTTTTAGGCCTTGCTTTCAACTGAAAAAAGTCTTGTATTTAGTGCTTTTGGTGGTTGTTTAAGGTCTTTCTGCTGTTAAGGGTCTTCAACCCTCTTGTTTGCCTTGTTTGGCCTTGTTTTGAGCCATGCCTTAAGGCCTCCGAGCTAGCCTTGGTTTGGCCTTCTAACCACAGAAATCCAGTGGATTTTCAATGGTAGGTTTGTGGTTTTCAGGCCTTAAATCAGAGGCGGTGACCCCCTCTCTTCTTGTTTTTGTTTGCTTGTATTATTGGCCTTCCAAAGGAGCTTGCATCGCTATGCTTTTAAGGCCTAGCTCAGGCACTTTTTTGTGACTTTTAGGGCCTGCCTTAAGTCTGTCCATGGCTGGTTTGGTCACTTTTCGTATGCATCTTGTATGAGTAGTGTAATCTCATTTGTGGCTCATTAAAGTAGCATGTTTGCCTAGCTTATGTTGAGTCCATTTCAGCATGTTTTTGGTGATGTTTTTCCATGCCATGACTCTTTCCATAGCTGGTTTGGTCATATTTTGCATGTTCCATATACTTGTAGAACAAATCTTGCTTACTACCTTTATGTGCATGATGTTTTGACTCATCATCCTAGCATATTTTGGCTTTGCTCTAGCATGATTTTGTTCTTATTTTGGACTATTCTAGGACTGTTTTTGGCTTCCATGGCCATATCACTCATGCTTTGTATAGCTATAGTGTAAATGCTTTAGCTAGTCTTGGGTTTTGAGGCCCCTACCGTGCCATACATGTGATGTTCGCATGCTTTGCCATCATTTTAAATGCTATTTCAGTCCATAAAATGTAGTCATACACTTGCATTTGACATGCTTTGAATGCCTTGGAGGTTTGGCTCTTTATGCCTCATGAATGGATCATTGTGCATGCCATTAAGCCTAAGCCTTTGGCTCATAAGCCTTTGGCTCATCATATCAGTGCATTTTTGCTCCTGTTATACCATGATATAACTCTATTTTATGTTGTCCAAGTCATGCCATGTTTGGTTTCAATAGGTATAGTGCATTGCCTCTTTTGTAACGTTGCATGCTCCATGTGTTGCCTTGGGACTGTTTTAGGTTCCCTTAGCCCTTTGGGGCTTGCCTTGTATGGCTATGGCTTAAGTCCCTTTGCTAGTTTCGAGCTTTGAACTTTCTAACATGCTATGCTTGCATTGTTTAGTTGATTTGGCATCAATTTACATGAGATTTTAGAACTTACCTTGTTGTCACATATCCATGCTTGTCACTCCTTAAGTGTGCTTAAGAGTTGCATCTTTGTGCCTTAATCCTTGAGCCAATTGGCATGCATGCTTGCCTTGCCTTTTCATGCTTTTCATACTATAAATTCATCGCTTTTGGCCACTAATTTGGGCATAGTTGAGGTCTGCCCATTTTCGTTTAAGTCCATCCCTTACATGTTGTTGCATGCTTGTCTTGCATATTGTTGTATGCTTGCTCCATCTTTGCATGTTGTCGCATGCTAGTTCCATTACATGTTGTTGCATGTTTATTACACTGCATTTTGTATGCTTAAGTCATATTGCATGATTGCATGTTCAAGTTAGCATTGTGTATGCCATCCTTGTGTTGTATTGATGTTTGGATTAAGTGTTAATCTGAGCACGAGGAACGAGGGGCGTTTCATACTTCAAGTGATGAAACGTGTCTCAATTCTCGGTTGCCGACACTCTTGATTATCCATGATAGAGTTTTAGGCACTTATTTGTTTATTTGTGCATTCATTTCATATTAATTTTCACAAGTTGGATCTTCGGCCATCATGCATCGGGATGCATGATTGATGGTCGCGGATCCGGTTATGCCTCTCCCTTGATGTTTCGAGGTGATATGGAGTGGCATAGTTCATACATACCCTCCCTTTTCTCTATTTTGTGCTCTAATGCAGCTTGGTGTCCCAGCACATCAGTGGCCAGCAGTGCCTTGCAGATGGCTGGTAGTCCCTTATTCTTGGCCGGCAGTGCCCACTCTTGGTTGGCAGGATGGTCGGCAGTGGCTCCCCATGGCCGGCAGGCCACTAATGCACTCCCCAGCAATGTTTTGGTAAGATTCAGCAGGAAGTTCTTGAGGACACCCTGCAGACAGAGCCTCTTGAGAGCAACCGGAGAGTTTTTCGGGATGGCAACCGAGCGTGCATCCTTCCTTCTTCAAGGCAGAGCTGAGGCGACCTAGCAAACCTCATTTTAATGCTTACTTGTTAGTTAGCTTTAATTTGTGAATTAATAAGTTAATTTGTTAATTAATTAAGTGTTGTAATAATTAGTTGTAGCTACTTATTCATTTGGTTATGTAATAATTAATTAGCTTGTTAATTAGTTAATTAGCCGGCATGTGTTATTCATTCGGACCCTCCGTCGAGAGAGCCAATTTTGTAATAAGTGTGCGTGCGTGTGTGCATGTCTTCCAAACCTCCATTTCTTTCTCCTTTTTACTTACCTACTTTTGTTGGTTAGTTTTAGGTCATGTTTCAATTAGCATATTTATGGTTTGCATGTTTGCATCCGTTCATCTGTCTAGCATCCTTATGCTTTGCATGTTTGCATACATTCATCTATCTTGCATGCACCGGGCTCGGCGTATCATACTAACTGCATCATATTTCAATTCCAATTTGAATACATGTATCGATTGTTGCACCTCATATGCCATTTTAGGATAAACCGAGCCTATTTCTAATTGCATCTTGAATGTGTTGCATTAGACATTTCAAACATGAACTAGGATCATGCATTGATTACTAACTAGTTTCTATTTTGGCTTGGAGTACACTGTAAGTGTTTATGCTTTAGCATCTTACATGAGTGTGAGTGCTGCCATGATAGCATGCTTGCCATGAGGCAATTTGCTTATATGATATAACTGCCTGAATGCCTGTGGGTGAAGGTTAGATTACTTGAATTGGAATAATTCATCATATCCGTTGTTTAGCCTACTTATGAGTAGCAAACCCCAAACCATTTTCCAAGCAAACGGATATGCAATGCTTTGTTCCAAATTAGGCAATCTAGTCCATACTGGTTTTGCTGTGCGCATCACATAGTAATCTGAGCTAATTAACCGGAATAAGAGCGCATGTGTTTTCAAAAACAAGATATCATGTTTAGTAGTGGCCGATCTTTGATCGGGCGAGCGGGGGTGCTCATAGCTGACCTTCCCCAATTGTACCCAAGTTCCCGAGCCGAGGCAACTTTGCTGATGACAGACACGTGGCCTTAGGCAACGAGTTAGGGTTTCCTAAATTTCCCCGAAAATAAAAAATTTAGGTGGCGACTCTGTATCTGGCAAAGCAGTCCATGTTTGGCACTTCTTTCTTAAAAATCAATTTTCCAAAAAGATTTGCCAGATTTGGACTCTTTGGTGATTTATCGGTCTCGCATTACACTTTGCGGGATTAGATTCAGAACCATGACATTTAAGTCCGAACTGTGGCATGAGGCCCTCGGGGGCGCGTCCACAGCTTGCCATGAGGCTAACTGCTTATTTGATATCACTGCCTGAATGCCTGTGGGTGAAGGTTCAATTACTTGAACTAGAATAATCATTGTAATCCCCGATTTAGCCAACTTGCGAGTAGCAAATTTCAAACCAGTTTTAAACAAACGAATATGCAATGTTTTGTTCCAAATTAGCCGATCTAGTCTATACTTGTATACTGTGTGCATCACATAGTAAGATTAGCTAATTAACCAGAATAAGAGCACATGTGTTTTCAAAAACAAAATATCATGCTTAGTACAGGCCGATCTTTGATCGGGCAAGCGGGGGTGCTCATTGCATGACCTTCCCCTCTCGTACCCAAGTTCCCGAGTTGAGGCAACTTTGGTGAAGACGGACACGTGGCCTTCGGCACGAGTCAGGGTTTCCTAAATTCCCCCAAAATAAAATATTTAGGTGGCGACTCTGTATCTGGAAAAGCAGTCCATGTTTGGAACTTCTTTATTAAAAATCAGTTTTTCAAAACAATTTGCCGGATTTGGACTCTTTGGTGATTTATCGGTCTTAAATCGCACATTGTAAGATTAGATTCAGAACTGTGACATTTGAGTCCAAACTATAGTAGCTCGAAACTAAACGAGATCCCCGCCGCTTCTCCCAAGGCCTGCGCGGATGTCGGGGAGTTCCCGGGAGCGTGTCTACACCTACCTTAAGTCTTCAATTGGGCTCTATATAGAAAATCCCTTGAGTTTCCCAGCCAATTCTTCCAAATTCCTTCTAATCTCACCAAGTCTTCCTCAATTCCCTCTTATTTGATCTCAACTTCTCTCTCTCTCTCTCTCTCTCTCTCTCTCTCTCTCTCCATGTTTTTGAGGTCAAAAAGATGAAGAAGTGTGTGTATATGTGTCCTAGCGTTCACATTAGCCTTATATAGGCTTGATTAGCATTATGCTAATTATATGTAATTAATTCTCATTAATTTATTATAATTCTTTGATTCCGAATCAAATTCAATTAAACTCATCGTAAAATTCTAAAAATTCTAAATAACACATATACATAGTCAATTTCAAGTTCAGATGTCAATAAGGCCTTCAATTCGCATACCGAAACAGAATTTCATACAAATACTCCTACCATAGACATATATAAATACAATTAACACATAACACGTGCAATTAAGTTGGGATTTCATCTTAATTACATCTTAGGCATTCTTAATCAAGGATTATAGGCTAATCACAGGTCGGAGTTGTTACAGTGTTCCCCCCTTAAAGAGTTTGGTCCTTCAAACTCGAATTACCTTCATTTCGGAAGAATGTAGGGTCCAATGGAAACAAGTCAAGATATCTCTTCATCATGTCTTCTTCAGTTCCCTATGTGGCATACGTTTCTCTATGCTTTTGCCAGTCAACTTTCGCCAACGGAATTTCTTTGTTTCGTAATCTTCTAATTCGGCGGTTCACAATTTGGATCGGTCCTTCTTCATTACTATAATCATCTTTCAGAAATACATGTGTCGGTTCAATCACATGTAACGGATACTATAAATAATCTTGAAGCATCAAAACATGAAAAAAATTATGCATGTTCTCCATAACTGGAGGTAGGGTGTAGACGTCCATGAACGTCCCGAGAAAATCCCATTTTTGTTCATTTGGGGTCATTACAGTTCGGACTCAAATGTCACGGTTCTTAATCTGATCCCGCAATGTGCAATGTGAGACTAATAAATCACCAAAGAGTCCAAATCAGGCAAATCGTTTTGAAAACAGATTTTTGAAAGAAGTGCCAAACATGGACTGCTTTGCCAAATACAGAGTCCCCACCTAAATATTTATTTGGGGGGAATTTAGAAAACTCTGACTCGTGCCTAAGGCCATGTGTCCGTCATCACCAAAGTTGCCTCGGCTCGGGACCTTAGGTACGATTGGGGAAGGTCAGCTATGAGCAACCCCGCTCGTCCGATCAAAGATCGGCCACTACTACACATGATATCTTATTTTTTGAAAAAAAAACACATGTGCTCTTATTCTGGTTTATTAGCCTAGAATTACTATGTGATGCGCACAGCATACAAGTATAGACTAGATTGCCTAATTTGGAACAATGCATCGCATATCCATTTGTTTTGAAAATGGATTGAAATTTGCTACTTGAAAGTAGGCTAAAACACGGGTTTTGACGAATTATTCCAATTCAAGCAACCCAACCTTCACCCACAGGCATTCAGGCAGTTATATCACATAAGTAATTAGCCTCATGGCAAACATGTTGTCACGTTAACACTCACACGCATGCAAGATGCTAAAGCATAAACACTTACAATGTACTCCGAGCCAAAACAATAGCTAGTTAGTAATCAAATGCGTGATCCTAGCTCATGTTAAGATGGCTAATGCAACGCATACAAAATGCAGCTAGAATAGGCTCGACTAATCTACGAATGGCATGTGAAATGCAACAGCTCGATGCATGTATTCAAGTTTAAATGGAAATACTATGCGGTTAGCATGATGCGCCGAGGCCGGTGCATGCAATACAAATGAATGATGCAAACATGCTAGCATAAGTATGCTAACCAAAACAAAACCTAGAACTAACCATCAAAGCAGGTAAGTAAAAGGGAGAAAGACGTGGGGTTGGAAGACATGCATCACACAAACGCACCCTTATCACAACATTGCCCTCTCTCGGAGGGTCCGAAAGAATAATGCAAATTGAATAAATAATTAACTACTCTAGCTAATTAATTATTACAGACCACCTATATAGTTAAGCAAGTTAACTAAGCTAATAAAGTTGTAAAACAGCCTCGGGAGGAAGGATAAATGCATGCACGCTCGGCTCCGCCCGGAAAATCCATCGCCATGCTCATGCTGCCTCTGTTTGCACTACTCTTCTCCTCTGAAGACTGCACAAGTCTCAAAGCTGTTTCTGAAATACTCCCTGAGGGTTGTGGGAGGCCACCGGCCATGGAAAAGTGGTCATCGACCACATATGAAGCTCTCGGCCAAATATGGATAGCCGGCCGGCACTGAAGATGGCCGACCGGCCATCCCTTCTTGCAGAATCCTATTTTTGGCAGCAACAGAGGACAGACAAGACATGGCAATGCATTTCAAAGCAATGTTTGCACCACCACCCTCCTCATCATGTTTGAGACTCAAAGGAGTGTAGGCCTCGACCCTCGGGCCACTAATCACGCATTTCAATGCATGATGACCCAAGATGCCAAGTTGTGCAATTTCAATATCAAATGAAATGCACACAAACACAAAATATAAGACCCTAACCTCTATCATAGTTGGTCAAGAGGCAAGGGATGCAAACATGCTCAATGCTATGCAAGCTAAGCATGCAAGCTAAGCATGCAACATGAGCATGTGAACAAGCTAACAAGCATGCAAGTATGTAACAAGTATGCAACCAAACAAGCATAAAAGATGCAATTTAAACATGCAAGACATGTAACAACATGTTAAGCAACTTAACAAAGATGCACTCCAAATGCAATATCACTTAAACATGCAACAACATGTTAATGGGCCAAGTATGTAACAACATGCAAGGCAAGCATGTAACGACATGCGAAGGATGGTCTAAAACCAATATGGGTAGCTCTCAAACAGGCCCAAATCAGCTACCAATATGCTAAAGGATAAGGGACAAAGTCGCATACAAACATGCATGGAAATTGGCCTAACACTTAAGCAGTAAGGGGCAACTTTTAAGCAGATTTAAAAGGAAAGAAAAGCATGCAAATGTGACAACAATTTATGCTCTGAAATAGTGCTAAGAGTGATGCCAAATCACATGAATAAGCCAAGCATGCAAGATTAAGGCTTAAAGCTTAAAACTAGGCAAGAGACTTGAACCAAAGCTACACAAAACAAAGAGCATATGGCAAGTATGACCCAAAACAGTCTTAAATCATGGCAAAGTAAGCCTAACACATGCAATGACCAAAGCCAAAACAAGCTAGAACAAAGGGGCAAGGCATGAGGCATACAAGGCCATAAAAGAGGCATTACACTACACCTAATACAACCAAACATGGCACGATTTAGGCAACCAAAAACAGAGATATGACACATCAAAATGAGCCCAAAAACCCACTTAGATGTCATCCCAATAACCTAAGCACGATGGCATACACAATGACGCATTCATGAGGCATACAACATTAACTCTTTAAAGCATTAAAGGAGTTATAAATGCAAGTATTCAAGCATGCTATATGGACTGAAATGACACTATGAGTGATGCCAAACTGCTGAAATGATTCAAATAGAGCATGCTAGCAACTTGAACATCCGAAGCCAACAAGCTAGATCACATAGTAGCTATACAAAACAATGCAAACATGACCAAGACAACACAAAACAGACCTTAGGCACGGTAAAACAAGCCTAAAAGCTCCAAGGAGTTGAGCCAAAATCATGCTAAAAGCACATGTTACAACATGATGCATGTTAAGGCTAAAACATGGGATTACATGACAAGTGTATGAAGCATACATGGCATGTCTAAACCAACTTGAAACAGAGGTATAACATGGAAAAACAAAGCCTAATACCTACTGAAATGAAGCTAAATCAAGCTAGGCACACATGCTACAAGACAAGCCATTCATGCAAGCATTAAAGACAACATGGAGAGGAGATGACCCTCTCCCATTTAGGACCTCAAAACCACCTCTCCACCACTAAAAATCCTCTAGATTTCAATGGTAGAGAGGTCATGCAAAGACCAAAACAAAGGCCAAAATGTATGGCCTAAAACAAGGCCTAACAAGGTCTTGGAGGGGGGAGACAACCCCAAACCTCAAAGTGACCTTAAACAAAGCTCAAAAGCAAGTAAAAATAGAACTTTTCTCAGTTATACACTAACCTTAAAATCAAATGCAAGATAGGTCAAAAGCTTGTGCAAAAATGGGGAATAAAAAGGCAAGTTTCTCACCCTTGTAGACTTTCTTCAAGAACACCACTCTAGCACTTTTCTTTGGTCAAAACCAGTCCAAAAACCCTAACAACAACCTTCTAAGGCCTCAACAACCCAAGGATGGTGTAATACTAGGTGTGCTAGTGCAAAAGTAAGGCAAAAACTCACTTTAGGTCACAAAATGGGATCAAATAAGGGAATATAGATACAAAGTTGTATCTCACTCTCTAACCCTAATTCTCTGAACCTCTGGAACCCTTGAGGAGGGAGGAGAAGCTTCCTCTTTATAGAATTCCATTCTCAAAGCTTGTTGAAGAAGCTTAGCAAGATTAGCGAATCCCTCCACACACGTGTATGGAGGGGGTGCAAAGTGGATGCCAGCTATGATAGTTGGCATAAAATATCTGCCAAAAGCAGATGGAAGGGGGTCGACCAGCCAAATGGCCAATTGATCAACAAAGGTGGCCGACCGACCACAAAAGGTGCCGACCGGCCACAAACTTTGGCCGATGGCAAGGAAACAAGGCCGGTGGCATCATGCCATGGCCGGTAAGGTGTGAGGATGGCTAACAAGCCATTCCCTACCCTCCAAAGCAAAAACCAACAAGTGTTTGGTCCAACCAAACACAAAACAGTAAAGTTGAGAGATCCTGAGGCAAGGCGCATAGCCGAGACCTCTGAGAACTCAAAACGAACACAAACATGGATGATCACCGAGTGTTCAAACAGTGACGTCCAAGTCATGAGGACGGTCAAAAATGGGGTGTCTACAGTTGCCCCTCTTTGACAGAACTCGAAAGTCATAACAATGACGGGAGTGAATGTCAAAGCCCAGAGACGACCCATTTTTGACAAGGCCGAAGACTTAGACAAAGCATACAAGCTACAGACAAAGGTATGCGCCCGAAGGCAGGGGCAAAATACAAGAACATTGCACAAAGCCGAGCACAACTTATGATCATGCAAAGAAAGCTGTAACAAAGCATAACATGCAATAGTTTTAAGCAAGCCAAAGACCAAACCACATTACAATGTAGAAAGGATGTAAGAGAATTATGTAATTCCCGCTACGTTTGACACGGAGAATACAATACCTGTGCAGTTTGTCTGGTCGTGCCAGCTTCAAATGAACCGTACATACAATATCGTCCCTGAAAGAGAAAGAAAACTTAACCGGTATAACATTGTTAGAAGTATGCATAACAATTCAATTTAAAGGTGCGTGACAACACAAGTCGAGTAGGACACATAACAATGCGATTTGAAACAAGCATAACAATGCGAAAAGGGCACAAACACATGTGAGTAAAGAACACGTGACAATGTGCACAATGTGTGAAGATGTAGACACATGTAAGTAAAGCACACGTGACAACGCATACAATGTGTATAATGAGGAACTCGAACACATATAAGTAAAGCAATACGCGACAACGCATGCAATGTGTATAAAAGAAACTTGAACACATATAAGGAAAGCAATACGGGACAATGCGTGCAATGTGTATAAAAAGGAATTTGAACACATATAAGTAAAGCAATACGCGACAATGCATGCAATGTGTACAAAAAGGAACTTGAACACATATAAGTAAAGCAATACACGACAACGCATGCAATGTGTATAAAAAGGAACTTGAACACATATAAGTAAAGCATAACGTGACAACGCATGCAATGTGTATAGGAACCTGAACACATATAAGTAAAACATAACGCCACAATGCATGCAATGGGTATAGGACCTTGAACACATATAAGTAAAGCATAACGCTACAATGCATGCAATGTGTATAGGAACTTGAACACATATAAGTAAAGCATAACGCGACAACGCATGCAATGTGTATAGGAACTTGAACACATATAAGCAAAGCATAAGGCGACAGCGCATGCAATGTGTATAGGAACTTGAACACATATAAGTAAAGCATAACACGACAATGCATGCAATGTGTATAGGAACTTGAACACATATAAGTATAGTATAACGAAACAACGCATGTAATGTGTATAGGAACTTAAACACATATAAGTAAAGCATAACGCAACAATGCATGCAATGTGTATAGGAACTTGAACACATGAGTAAAGCACGACGCGACAAAGCATGCAATGCGTATAGGAACTTGAACACATATAAGTAAAGCATAACGCGACAATGCATGCAATTTGTATAGGAATTTGAACACATATAAGTAAAGCATAACACGACAACGCATGAAATGTATATAAAAAGGATAATGTAAGATTAGGAAATGCATGACAATGTATGTGAGGTGCGCATGACAATGCGTGATAAGGAAAATGCGTGATAATATATGATTTATTGAAATGCATAACAATGCAAATGAGATACGCATGATAATGCATGAATTGAAATGCATGACAATGCATGAACCGAAATGTAGAGGAAAGACGCATGATAATGCGTGTAATTAAAATGCGTGACAATGCATGATTTATTGAAATGCATGACAATGCAAACTATTGGGATGCACAAAAATGCAAATGAACTCGAATGCGCGACAACTCATGTTTCTTGAAATGCTTGACAATGCAAATCAACTAAAATGCACAACAACGCGGGTGGAAAGGTGCAAGACAATGCAACCTAAGAATACGAAACAACGCAGATGAGAGGATGCAAGACAATGTAACCTAAGAATGCGAAACAACGTGGCTGAGAGGATGCAAGCCAATGCAACCTAAGAGTGAAACAATGTGGGTGGGAGGATGCAAGACAATGCAACCTAAGAATGCGAAACAACGCGGGTGGAAGGGTGCAAGACTATGCAACCTAAGAATGAAACAATGTGGGCAAAAGGATGCAAGACAATGCAACCTAAAAATGCGAAACAATGCGGGTGGAAGGGTACAGGACTATGCAACCTAAGAATGAAACAATGTGGGGGGGGGAGGATGCAAGACATTGCAACCTAAGAATGCGAAACAACGCGGGTGGAAGGGTGCAAGACAATGCAACCTAAGAATGAAACAATGTGGGCGGGAGGATACAAGACAATGTAACCCAAGAATGCGAAACAATGTGGGTGGAAGAGTGCAAGACAATGCAACCTAAGAATGAAACAATGTGGGCGGGAGGATGCAAGATAATGCAACCTAAGAATGCGAAACAACGCGGATGAGAGGATGCAAGACAATGTGACCCGAAGGATGTGCATGACAATGCAAGCCTGGCGCGCCTGACAACGCATAAGAGACGTGCCTAACAATGCAAGGGGTGGGTGTTACAACGTGTGTAGTACATGCATAACAATGCAAACATGGTGTGCGCTACAACGCATATGGAGCGTGCATAACAATGCAAGAGGTGTGTGATTTATCATAAGCAGAACGAAACATTATAATGCGATGCATTCAAAGCCATTTCCGAATCTCGTAAGATACAAAAGGATACAAAAAGGGATACAACTTGCGTGTACTGAACATCTCACGCAGAAGACACGGTTCGAGCCCAATCCCGGAGGCCGTTTGAGTTTCAACAGTGTATTCTTTTGCATTTTCTTGAGTAATGAAGGTCCCAAACATCATAAATGACCCAAACAAGGGTGGGGAAGGTGCACTGACCATCAGGAGAGTCCACCGGCCATCCAGCGGCCACAAAATAAGGCCATCGGCCAACTTTTTGGCTGACCGGCTAACAATTTGGCCGATAGGCCAAAAATGCCTGTATCGGAGCAGTTTTGTCCTTTTGGCCACGGGTCTTTAAATATGAGGTTCTAAACCTCATATCTTCACTTTGCAATAGCTCGAAAACTTCCCCCCCTTCTCTCTAGGTGATTTTCCAACCTTCGATCCTCGCTTTTCTCGCGTTCTAGACACTTTTCAACGTTCAATTCGCGAAATCCTTCGCGTTTCGCACGTTCTGAACTGAACAAATCTTAGTTTCGGTGTATTTTTCTCAATTTCCACCACTTGGGGTTTGTTTCCCCCAAGTTTACCTCGATCTCTGTGCCCTTTCTGGACTCCGACCTTTCTGCCTATTTTTCACCCTCTCAAGGTTGACTTTTCAATTGACTTTTCGCATTCTTGCTCGGTTTTCACACTTCCAGCCATTTTCACACCATTCTTGAGATGGCGGACGATATTCCACGAGGCGGGACTCCCCCGGAGCAGGATATGGACCCCGAGGCCGAGCTCCTGCCTCTTCATATCCGGCCGTTCGACCTGGCAACCTACAGGCCGGCGATTCACGTATTGCTTCTCAACGGCATCCGCCACTTCCGGTGCCATGCAAGGGGTGTGGCACCGGAGCTTCTACTGCGCGAGCCAGAGTTACACCTATCCTTCAACGCTTCTGAGGTACACTCTTCTTTGTTTCATTTTCTGTAATGTAGAATACAAAACTGCAATAGTCGATTCTATTCTTTAATCGCTTAACTTATACACACTAGTACACTGCATACTGTAATTCGTTGCGAAGACACCCGTACTTGATATTCGTTTGAATCTGAACACGTGCACACACACTGCATTTTTACTAAACCACTCAAACACACTGATACACCATATGTTGGAGTTCACTGCGAGCACACCTGCACTTGATGTCTGTTTGAATCTGAACACGGGTACACACGTTGTATTTCACTGATTCTGAGCACATTCAACACTGTATTTGTAACACTGCTTCGCAACTGTTTGTTTTGACCACAGGGAGATTCCCATGCCCTCCGGGGGTATGGGAACGTTGCCGCCCGAGGTTGGTACATGGAGCTACCTGACGCGGTTTGTCGCATTGCCGACCGGGCCGACTTTGGGACCTTCTGCATGGGGCTCTCGCGCCTTATGCGAGCAGGCCGCTTTTTGCTGCATTGGCGAGGAGGTGGTGGCACAGCACCGACTCCTTCCACCTTTCTGCCACCGGGGAGATGACGATGACTCCCTTAGACTTCTCGATGATCACTAGTATCGAGGTAAGGGCTAATCCGATCCCCTTTGATACAGATATGGACGAGTGGGACGCCGCTCAGCTTTACCTTCTCAGTACCTAGCCGCCTCTCGCTCGAGCAGGGTTCGTGCGATACTCTTGGTTCAAGGCTCGTTTCCGGATCCAGGCGTCGACTACCAAGGAGGCAGAGGAGCAGTACGCTCGGGGCTTCATCATGTTCTTGCTGGGGACCACTCTGTTTGCCGACCGGGCGAACACCGTCGCCCTCTACTTGTTGAGCGCACTGGTGCATGTGACACGGATCCGCCGCTATGACTGGGGTGGTGCAGGCTTGGCCACTCTCTATGGCTACATGAGCTCATCCTCCCGCCTCAGCGAACAGTTGCTTGGGGGATACTGGCGAGCTTGGGAGGTACATATTCCCTTTTTCTTGTCTTTTCAGTTTCGTTTCACATTATCTGTACTCTGTACACTGCACCCACTGCACAATACACTTCACATACCGCTTTCTGCCTTACACTAACTGTATACTACACACACTGCAAACATGCAATCTGCCTTACATTGACTGTATACTGCACACACTGTATACCCTGCACGATACACTGCATTATACATGGTTCTGTGATTTCTGCTTTATTCTGCATTCTGCTTTATCTGATAAGCATACTGATGTCTGCTCTGTCATACCTTGTAGTTGTGGGTATATGCCTACTTCCCGAGGCTTGCCCCAATGCCAGACGAGGAGATTCCCCTTGGTGTTCCGTTCTCTCACCGTTTCGACGTGAGATGTGAGCGGAGGCCGTGGGAGTCCTTCATATTCTTTCGCTGCTACTTCGATACCATCACCGCAGCCGAGGTATGTCAAACATTACAGTTCATTTAAGCCTTGCTTTACATTGCTCTTTCAATAATCAGTAGGTAACAAACTGTACTGTATTTGCAGATTACCTGGCAGCCTTGGGCTCCATTACCTGACACAGTTCGGGACCGGTATGTTGGTGCCCGAGAGACGGCCCGATTCAGAGTTCTGCTAGAGGGCCCTATCTGTCGCGCCTGGTACCTGGGCGAGCGCTTTTTGTGGCAGACCTTAGGCGTGCCAGAGCAGACAGTTCCAGAGCTGCCTCCTACGACCATAAGGCAGACAGAGGTGTACACCCCACAAAAGATGGCCGATTATACGATTGGTTGGGACTCGGAGGGCTTTAGAGGCGAGGGCGACTACACTGAGTATATCCAGCCCTATCTGATGCCACCTCTGACCGGTCCTCGCCGAGCTGAGAGGGACAGGCCAGCGGCACTAGCGGTCGGAGTATGGGGGGCGGCTCGGGCTCGCGGCAGGAGCAGATCTCGGAGAGAGCAGTGAGGCGAGTGCCCAGCTTCACCTACGATGATGACCTGCCGAGGGCAGGGTGGGGAGACTTACCAGATCCCCATTGCTCCCCCTCCGGCTGATCACGAGCTAGTCGAATTCCACGGCTTTCCCCCCGGTATGTATTACTGCATTTTGCATCATGTAAAGTCATTTCATTTCTCTTGATGTTCCGCAGAATACTGGTATCTCTAATACCCTTGCAGGCTTCTGCCGAGTATACGCGCCAGTCCTTGGAGTTGACTGCCTTCGTGATGGGGATGCTACAGCGAAGCCTCGACCTGCTGGTTATTTACAGTATCCTGGTAAGCTCTTTCAACCACAATCTCAAACCCTATATAATCTGATGCATTGCATTATCAACACAGCACTTGATACATGGCCCTCACGGCATTGATACCTTGTAACCAGCACACTGTTTCACAGTGTTCGTCACGACATTCATACACTGTACTCCCACATTGTATTCTGTCCTGATATACTGCTCACAACATTCATGCACTGCACTCACACACTGTATTCTATTCTGATATACTGTTCACTGCACTCACACACTGTATTCTGTTCTGATATACTGTTCACAGCATTCATACACTGTACTCACACACTGTATTCTGTTCTGATACACTGCTCACAGCATTCATACACTGCACTTACACACTATATTCTGTTCTGATACACTGCTCACAGCATTCATACACTGTACTCACACACTGTATTCTATTTTATCTACAACTGATGCGCTTGCCATTTGTCCTTTTCAGGCCCCGTTCGAGATGTCGGTTGCAGGGGGTGCTCCAGCAGGACCATCTGCATCTGCCTGAGGAGGAGGGAGAGCAGGACGAGGGACCACAGTACACCCCCGCACCAAAGCGAGGCGCACTCATGTTGGGAGCAGCTCACAGGCACCAATTCCAGATGATGACGAGTCTGATACGGAGGCAGAGGCAGAGTCGTCGGAGGCTGAGATTGGAGATGATTTGGGCTCGGGCTCAGATGATGGAGCCGAAGACGGTACTCCTGGACCTTCGTCCAGGAAGAGGACGAGGACAGACTCTCATGCCTGAGACCATTGATCTAGACTTTTGCTGCTTTTCTTCTTTTTCTTGCTTTTTTGCTTAGACATTTTGTTGTTTTTTCCTTTCTTTTGTTTTTTTTTTTTGATGGTAGACTAAGCACATTGTACTACCTCAGGCAAGTTTTGTTTTCTTGAAAACTATGTACTTGAAAAGATGATGGAATGAAACAAAGTTTTTCCTAAAAAAGTGTTGCATTGCATATTTCATACATCGCATCGCATTATATTACATAACAATGTAATTGAATTGGAAATTGAACATGCATGTATCACCAGGCCAGGTAGACCAACGTAGCAACTTAACTTAATAAGCAACCATAAAACCTTGACAAGTTTACAACTCGATAAGCAAATAGTAATAAATCGATAAATAAAGTGGCGACAACTTGGTAACCAAGTGAGCTACAACTCGATAGACGAATGAGCAACAACTCGATGAGCAACAACTCGATAAGCAAATGAGCAACAACTCGATAAGCAAATGAGCAACAATTCGGCAAGTAAATGAGCAACAACTCGATAAGCAAATGAGCAACAACTCGATAAACAAAATTGAAGTAACACAGGTGTGACTTCGCAAAAATCATCACCGAAAGGCACTGGCAGTGGAACTAATCACAAGTTCCCAACATGTTCAACGTATGGAAAGCTCATTTTGAACATACAGCTCGCAACACAGTACTCCGTTCATACGGCTCATGCAGGACACTGTTGATTCTAAACACACAGCCCATTCTGAACATTACTCATTCTGAACTCACAACCCATAACACAACATTCTATTTATTTTGAACAGACAGGGTGCAGAGACAGCATTCGCAGAAGTCGAAACAACCTCAGATGCTCTGAATCCTTCTTCTTTTCTTTTGCATCGCAGCCTGGAACCCATAGCTTCAAATAGGTCCTGGTTCTACCGTTCCCACATGACCTGGGTTAAACCCTGTGGTTTTATGAAGGAAAAGATCTTCTTTTGCACAAACGTGGAGAATGACACAGCACTCTGAGCACAAAACAAACTTATTTTGAAATAAATAATGAGTTTTTGACCGGGTATTGAGCCTACGACAAAACACAGTGAAAACGACTTAACCGAAAAACAAAGGGTAATAACCTAAACACATCGAGTAACACTCGAAATGACTCAAAACAAGAATCAAGATAAAACAAAAAGACACGACACTGAGACGCTCACAGGGAGCCTATTTCTCTGGGTATTGTTTCTAACCCATTCTCATTTGTAATTCTCACATCACTCGGCCCTCAGGCTCTATTTTTTTGAAAAAACCCTTTTCTCACTTTTTCTCTCAACGTGCATCTCTCTATTCTTCAATCTCTCATTTTTATTTTATTTTTTTATTTTTTTTCATCCCTCCCCTGGGTGGTTGATGAGTAAATAAGATGTTGTGGGTTCACGCCCAACATTATTAGCCCGCGGCTATTTCCTTTGGTGACATTTAATCGATGCCCCGGATAAGAGAATGGAGTATCTTGTTCCTTCCCAAATCGTGCTTCGCACTTGGCTTGATACCTCGTTGCTTGGAGGGTATGAGAGCTTTCAGCCCTTTGTTGTTAACCTCAGTTGTGCCCTTTTCTGGCAGACAGAGTGCCCTTCTTGGCACGTATGCTGACAATGGGGAAAAGACAGAACACCTGACTCAACTGTGCTCCTAGTTCATCATTTTGACCATTTTTCGTTTTGGTTTTATACTAAAACAATTTTGATCAATACGAGAGTTAGATTAACAAACTTGTTCAACTTTTCTGATTCAAAATCATGCAAGTTAGGTCATGAACACTGAAGATTTTCCTTTTTTGGGCCCAAGAAATGGTGCAGTTTTAGAAAAGTGGAATAATTTTCGAGAAAATTAGTCAACCTCAGTAAAAACTCTTAAAAACTATTTTCGT
Organism: Camellia sinensis; assembly: GCF_055761805.1. Taxonomy (NCBI): domain Eukaryota; kingdom Viridiplantae; phylum Streptophyta; class Magnoliopsida; order Ericales; family Theaceae; genus Camellia; species Camellia sinensis. The sequence goes on from NC_138973.1 coordinate 118,390,656, forward strand.
AAAACGGTCACTGCTCGACCAACACAGAACTTACTCTTGAGATGCACAACCTCGGATCCATAACAATGGAAAATTGCCCCTTGCTTGAACGGCACTGCACGACAACGGAAAGTTGCCCCTTGTTTGAATGGCACCGCAGCGCACTGTATGGCAAAGGAAAGTTGCCCCTTGTTTGGATAATGCTGCAGCACACTGCAATCAATCCTCAAAGTGACAATCACAACCGAACTCTTGAATACAGAAAAGACGAGGATGATCAGAACCATTACATGGACATAATCGATTTGGAAGTGTTTGTGGCTGGACTTCAGGATGAAGTTGCCTACCTATCCCAAACATGGGAATCAAGCCTTACGTAGTTCGAGGTGGGTTCACTCGGGTATTAACCTCTCCTTTTGCGCTCTAACTTTTGCAAGGCCGACCTTTCTAGGTTTTCAACCTTGCGAGCTATGTTTTTCTTTTCTTTTCAATTCTTTTTTTAGTTCTCTCTTCTTCATTTATTTTTTTGTCTTTTCTTTTGTTTTCTTTGTATATATATATTTTTTTGTTCCTTTTCTTTTTTTGTTTTCTTATTTTGCTCTAACTTTTGCCTGGGTCGCCCTTCCGGGTTTCCGGCCCAGCGAGCCTCTCAAAGGGTAAAAGTGTAGCTTTGTCCAAGTCAAATGGTTTTAGGATCTCGGGGCCATCTGCATCCAGGAGAGTGGCTGTTGTTCACTGATGGTGTAGGAGTCCTTCAGCAATACTTTCTTCTTTCCTTCCTTCTGGGATTCGGCATTCTTGCCGATCTTCAATGGCTTGTAGAATGATCCATCTTCGGCTCTTCGATCACGTCTGATATTTTTTGCCCCTAGTTCGAGGGGCGCTTTCGATCTAGCTTCATAAGCTTCTTTTGACGACATCTGATCTTCTTGATCTGACTTTGGTGCCTCTTGTTCGAGGGCTGCTTCGAATCTGGCCACACAGGCCTCCTTTGATGGTTGACCATTGAACATTCTGAATTAAGGTCCAAGGTTTGAAAGCAAGGGGTCGAGTCTCGAGGCTAGGAGCGATCCTGAGCTGCACAATCTCAAGAGCGATTCTACATAGGTCTTCGCAGGACCGCGCAAAACATTTTTTGAAATAGTTTAAGAAAGCGACAAATCGCTCATGCTAAAGATAGTGTAGAACCAATCTGGATCAAGCCAGGGTCCTTCTCAGTACTCACATTAACAAACATGATTTCATTCATTAAGGGGTTAGCATGCCTCTCTTTCTCTCAATTGATAAAACTTTGCAAAACCCGAGGAATTCCTCCCTCTTTGTTTTCATCACAGTGTTTGAAAAGTTTTGAAAAACTTAGGTCAATGCAATGAATTAAAATGCACAGAAAAGTAGGCAAAAGGTACTGCCATTTCATTCTTGGCATCGTTGGCACAACAGGCACAAAGTAGTAACAAGCACAAAAACATGACAGCCACAACTGTTTCATTCAGATCTTTTGATGTAACTGGCTCCATGACAGAAACAGACTCAAAAGAAAGGAAAAGACAGACATCGAAAAGACAATGGTGTCTGAGGTAACAACCCCGGGACCACCTGACTCCTATACAACAGTACTAACTCGATACAACAAGATAGACCTTTAAGTAAAAAAGACTGACTCAAAACAAAGAGGTAGGCTCAAAACAAAACCATAGAACTGACTCAATACCCAAGTCAGATAGTAAAAAAGTCAGCATTCGCAAATGTTCAAATCAGTGCGTGCCAAACGCCACATCCGGAACAAACTAAGTGCCGCCTGCAGGTGGTTCAACCCCCGATCACATACTTGTATTATCTTCGAAGTCCAGAAACTCAGTGGTGACAGACTTTGTTGAGCTAGGTGGGAGGATGACCTCATTATCGATCAAGTCTTGTACTTCGTGGTGAAGACGAAAGAAACTGTCGGTGGTGTGACCAACCTGTTGATGGTGTGTACAGTACTAGGTAGCATCATGACCCGGTGGAAGATGAGCAGGGAGAGGCAGAGGCTCAAGAGGTTTAAGATGTCCCTTTTCAGCAAGGATTTGAAGCGCCTTAGACAAAGGCATGTAGAGGGCATGAAAAACCATGTGCCTTCGGGGCAGGTACTTCGAAGTCTGTGGATTTTTGCTGGACGCACTAGCAAAAGGATCAGCAGGTGTTGCCTTGGCTCTCGGATCTTTTCTAGTTGCAGGGTTAGGATTGGGAGGAACGGTCCTGGTGCGACGGTCCTTATCACGATTTTCCCTTTGGCCTGTACTGCTCTCAATCTGAGTAGGGAAAATGTCATCCACAGCCTTAGCTATAACCGCGAGTACTTGCTGTTTATTCATCCCTCCGGCTTTTAGAGCCTCAATAGATTGCTGAAGTTGTGCATAGGGATCTGTGTCCACTTTCATCTTATTCTTTCCACTAGCATCAGTTTGGTGGACGATTTGGGTTGCCTGATCAGAGTGGGGCCTTGTTGTTGTTGACATATCATTGCCGGAGCTCAAGACAGCTTCAGGTTGGCTGAGTCAATTACAATACGCCCCAGTAGCGGGGGCTCCTACGGTATAAAATTCCCGGCATACGATGTGGTTGGTGGCGAAGCCGACATTCCATAGGCGAGATCAGCCACAGACCTCTGGAGATCGCCAATCATTCCCATTAACTCAAACGTGGTGGGTTTGCGAGCTTAAAATAACTGGGGTTCCCAGATCGGGCGCGCAGCACGTGACCTGGGCGGGTGTGATATCTCAACATCGGTCTCACCTTGTAAGATGATCCCTTGGTTTAGTGTGGCTGCCATGACCACAACTTCCTCTAAATTCTATGACATCCTAAATCTGCTGAACTGAACGGAGGTGATGTGACTGGTGACTTGATTGATCAGATATCAGCCTTGCTTTGGCGAAGGAGAGCACTAGCTATTCTGAACTCAGATCTCTGAAAGTCCCCCCTGCTGAAAGAGAGAACAGGCAGCAGCTCAGCCCAATTTTTCCCAAACAATCGTAAGCACAACTGAACAACTGTATTTGATCACTGATCACTGTTCCCCAAAACTACTGCCCCAAAACTGAATCTGATATTCGCAGATACTACTGATTCTCAAAACACTGACACTGATGCCCGCAGGCCTAATGCCCAGATTTGCAAACGGATATGTGCGTTCCCTGCAGAGGTCAACTCTAAAAGCACATAGAACAAGCAAATGAAAGCCAATACACCCCTATGTTGGGGTAGGATTTCCCTATCCTAGTTTCGTCAAGAACTAGGGTTTCACTATGCACACAGCGGTTTCAACCAACCTATAATCGGGTAAGCAACTTGTCCTAGCTTGGAATGGTCACTATGGATTTGCACTAGGTCGAATGGTCAAAAAGGGTGCCCCAGTAAAAATTGGGGTTTGTGTTCCCATCGTGGTAGAGCCCGTAACCGGTCAACCTTATGGCACGCTTAACAAAGCAAGCCTCCGGGAAACCGTTCAGGAATAGTAGACGGCAAACACAGCGTCCTAAGCGCACCAATGCATATGCAATGCAAAGAAACACATAAGTGTAGTCAAAACAAGACATCATGAGTTCGAGTCAAGTTCTCTAACTCCCCATCAGAGTCACCAGAAACTGTAGATGTCCCCGAACGTCCTGGGAAAATCCCGTTTTTGTTCATTTCAGGTCACTATAGTTCGGACTCAAATGTCACGGTTCTTAATCTGATCCCGCAATGTGCAATGCGAGACTGATAAATCACCAAAGAGTCCAAATCCGACAAATTGTTTCGAAAATAGATTTTTGAAAGAAGTGCCAAACATGGGCTGCTTTGCCAGATACAGAGTCGCCACCTAAATATTTATTTTAGGGGAATTTAGGAAATCCTGACTCGTGCCTAAGGCCACGTGTCCGTCATCACCAAAGTTGCCTCGGCTCGGGAACTTAGGTACAATTGGGGAAGGTCAGTTATGAGCACCCTTGCTCGCCCGAACAAAGAACGGCCACTACTAAACATGATATCTTGTTTTTTTTAAAAAAAACACATGTGCCCTCATTCAAGTTTATTAGCCTAGAATTACTATGTGATGCGCACAACATGCAAGTATAGACTAGATTGCCTAATTTGGAACAATGCATCGCATATCCGTTTGTTTTGAAAATGGATTGAAATTTGTTACTCGTAAGTAGGCTAAAACACGGGTTTTGACAATTTATTCCAATTCAAGCAACCCAACCTTCACCCACAGGCATTCAGGTAGTTATATCACATAAGCAATTAGCCTCATAGCAAGCATGCTGTCACGTTAACACTCACACGCATGCAAGATGCTAAAGCATAAACACTTACAATGTACTCCAAGCCAAAACAATAGCTAGTTAGTAATCAAATGCGTGATCCTAGCTCATGTTAAGATGGCTAATGCAATGCATACAAAATGCAGCTAGAATAGGCTCGGCTAATCTAAGAATGGCATGTGAAATGCAACAACTCGATGCATGTATTCAAGTTTCAATGGAAATACTATGTGGTTAGCATGATGCGCCGAGCCCGATGCATGCAATACAAATGAATGATGCAAACATGTTAGCATAAGTATGCTAATCAAAACATGACCTAGAACTAACCATCAAAGCAGGTAAGTAAAAGGGAGAAAGATGTGGGGTTGGAAGACATGCATCACACACACGCACACTTATTACAACATTGCCCTCTCTCGGAGGGTTCGAAAGAATAATACAAATTGAATAAATAGTTAACTACTCTAGCTAATTAATTATTACAGACCACCTAGCTAGTTAAGCAAGTTAACTAAGCTAATAAAGATGTAAAACCGCCTCGGGAGAAAGGATAAATGCCTGCACGCTCGGCTCCGCCCGGAAAATCCATCGCCATGCTCATGCTTCCTTTGTTTGCACTACTCTTCTCTTCTGAAGACTGCACAAGTCTCAAAGCTGCTTCTGAAATACTCCCTGAGGGTTGTGGGAGGCCATCGGCCAGGAAGAATGGTCACCGGCCATGGAAAAGTGGTCATCGACCACAGATGAAGCTCTCGGCCAAATATGGATAGCCGGCCGGCACTGAAGATGGCCGACCGGCCATCTCTTCCTGCAGAATCCTGTTTTTGGCAGCAGCAGAGGACATACAAGACATAGCAATGCATTTCAAAGCAATGTTTGCACCACCACCCTCCTCATCATGTTTGAGACTCAAAGGAGTGTAGGCCTCGACCCTCGGGCCACCAATCACGCATTTCAATGCATGATGGCCCAAGATGCCAAGTTGTGCAATTTCAATATCAAATGAAATGCACACAAACACACAATATAAGACCCTAACCTCTATCATAATTGGTCAAGAGGGAAGGGTTGCAAACATGCTTAATGCTATGCAACCTAAACATGCAAGCTAAGCATGTAACATGAGCATATGAACAAGCTAACAAGCATGCAAGTATGTAACAAGTATGCAAGCTAACAAGCATGCAAGATGCAATTTAAACATGCAAACATGCAAGACATGTAACAACATGTTATGCAACTGAACAAAGATGCACTCCAAATACAATATCACTTAAACATGCAACAACATGTTAATGGGACAAGTATGTAACAACATGCAAGGCAAGCATGTAACAACATGCAAAGGATGGTCTAAAACCAATATGGGCAGCTCTGAAATAGGCCCAAATCAGCGGCCAATATGCTAAAGGATAAGGGACAAAGTCGGATACAAACGTGCATGGTAATTGGCCTAACACTTAAACTTTAAGGGGCAACTTTTAAGCACATTTAAAAGGAAAGAAAAGCATGCAAATGTGACAACAATTCATGCTCTGAAATAGTGCTAAGAGTGATGCCAAATCACAGGAATAAGCCAAGCATGCAAGATTAAGGCTTAAAGCTTAAAACTAGGCAAGGGACTTGAACCAAAGCTACACAAAACAAAGAGCATATGGCAAGTATGACCCAAAATAGTCCTAAATCGTGGCAAAGTCAGCCTAAAACATGCAATGACCAAAGCCAAAACAAGCTAGAACATAGAGATATGACACATCAAAATGAGCCCAAAAATCCACTTAGATGTCATCCCAATAACCTAAGCATGATGGCATACACAATGACGCATTCATGAGGCATACAACATTAACTCTTTAAAGCATTAAAGGAGTTATAAATGCAAGTATTCAAGTGTGCTATATGGACTGAAATGACACTGTGAGTGATGCCAAACCACTGAAATGATTCAAATAGAGCATGCTAGCAACTTGAACATTCGAAGCCAACAAGCTAGATCACATAGTAGCTATACAAAACAATGCAAGCATGACTAAGACAACACCAAACAGACCTTAAGCATGGTAAAACATGCCTAAAAGCTCCAAGGAGTTGAGCCAAAATCATGCTAAAAACACATGTTACAACATGATGGATGTTAAGGCTAAAACATGGGTTTACATGACAAGTGCATGAAGCATACATGGCATGTCTAAACCAACTTGAAATAAAGGTATAACATGGCAAAACAAAGCCTAATACCTACTGAAATGAAGCTAAAGCAAGCTAGGCACACATGCTACAACACAAGCCATTCATGCAAGCATTAAAGACAACATAGAGAAGGGATGGCCCTCTCCCATTTAGGACCTCAAAACCACCTCTCCACCACTAAAAATCCTCTGAATTTCAATGGTAGAGAGGTCATGCACAGACCAAAACAATGGCCAAAATGTATGGACTAAAACAAGGCCTAACAAGGCCTTGGAGGGGGGAGACAACCCCAAACCTCAAAGTGACCTTAAACAAAGTTCAAAAGCAAGTAAAAACAGAACTTTTCTCAGTAATACACTAAGATTAAAAAGAGATTCAAGATAGGTCAAAAGCTTGTGTAAAAATGGGGAATAAAAGGGTAAGTTTCTCACCCTGGTAGACTTTCTTCAAGAACACCACTCTAGCACTTTTCTTTGGTCAAAACTAGTCCAAAAACCCTAGCAACAACCTTCTAAGGCCTCAACAACCCAAGGATGGTGTAACACTAGGTGTGCTAGTGCAAAAGTAAGGCAAAAACTCACTTTAGATCACAAAATGGGATCAAATAAGGGAATATAGATACAAAGGTGTATCTCACTCTCTAACCCTAATTCTCTGAACCTCTGGATCCCTTGAGGAGGGAGGAGAAGCTCCCTCTTTTTAGATTTCCAATCTCAAAGCTTGTTGAAGAAGCTTAGCAAGAGAAGCAAATCCCTCCATACACGTGTATGGAGGGGGTGCAAAGTGGATGCCAGCTGTGACAGCTGGCATAAAATATTTACCAAAAGCAGATGGAAGGGGGTTGACCAGCCAAAATAGCCAATTGACCAACAAAGGTGGCCGACCGACCACAAAAGGTGCCGACCAGCCACAACCTTTGGCCGATGGCAAGGAAACAAGGCCGGTGGCATCATGCCATGGCCGGTGAGGTGTGGAGATGGTCAGCAAGCCATTCCCTGCCGTCCAAAGCAAAAACCAACAAGTGTTTGGTCCAACCAAGCACAAAACAGTCAAGTTGAGAGATCCTGAGGTAAGGCGCGTTGCCGAGACCTCCGAGAACTCAAAACGAACACGAACATGGATGATCACCGAGTGTTCAAACGGTGACGTCCAAGTCTTGAGGACGGTCAAAAATGGGGTGTCTACATACGGCCACTTGATACATCACTGGATTAATTTTCTCAATGATTTCATATGGGCCAATGTAATGCGGTGCTAGTTTGCCTTTAACCCCAAACTTTGTCCGCCCTTTCATAGTAGTCATTTTGATAAACACATGGTCATCAACTTCATATTCTTTGTCTCTTCTTCGGACATCTACATAACTCTTTCGACAATTTTGTGCGGTTTTCAATCGTTGTTGAATCAGTTTCACTTTTTAATTCGTCTCTTGCACAAGTTCACGTCCCAATAACTGTTTGTCGCCTACTTCAGCCCAACAAATCAGAGATCGACATTTTCTTCCATACAAAGCTTCATAAGGAGCCATGCCGATACTTGAGTGATAGCTGTTGTTATACACAAATTCGGCCAATGGCAAATAAGTTTCTGAATTTTGTTGGAAGTCTAGCACACATTCGTAGCATATCTTCCAAAGTTTTAATGGTCCATTCTAATTGGTCGTCTTTCTGTGGGTGATAAGCACTACTTAGTCTCAATTCGGTTCCCAAAGTTTGTTGCAAACTTTGCCAAAATCTCTAGGTGAACTTAGATTCTCTGTCAGATACAATAGACACTGGCACCCCATTTAGTCTCACAATCTCATCAATATAAATGTTAGCCAATTTGTCCGCATTATAAAAAGTTTTGATAGGTAAGAAATATGTGCATTTAGTCAAACGATCAACAAATACCCAAATAGAATCTATACCTCGAGAGCAGCGAAGCAATCTAACAATGAAGTCTATCTTAATATGCTCCCATTTCCATTCTGGTATTGGAAGTGACTAAAGAAACTAGCGGGTCGTTGTTATTCAGCTTTCACTTGTTTGCAGTGCAAACACTTAGCTACATAGTCAGCAATACACTTCGCCATTTCAAGCCACCAGAAATTTTGCTTCAAATCTTTGTACATCTTTGTATTCCTCGGATGCATAAGAAATGTAGACTTGTGAGCTTCGGTCATAACACACTTTTTCAACTCTAAACAATCCGGTACACAAATCCTTCCTTGAAATTTCAGTACATTGCTTTCAAACACAAATTCGGGCCTCGGTTTTGAATCAATGTCATCAACATTCTTTTCTAGAAATTCATCTTCTAACTATTTTCCTTTAATTTCTTTAATTATGGTTGGCTGTGCAAAAATATCAGCTAAAATTCCACCATATTCATGTAAGATAATCTAAATTTCATTTTTTTTCCAACTCATACAACAATTCTTTTTAACCGATAAGTAAACATGCTAAAGTCCCAATGGATTTTTCGCTCAAAGCATCTGCAACAATATTTTCCTTTCTCAGATGATACAGAATTTGCAAATCATAATCTTTTATCAATTCGAGCCATCTCCTCTATCTCATGTTCAGTTCTTTCTGAGCAAGAAATATTTCAGACTTTTATGGCCCGTATACACTTCCCAAGTCACTCCATATAGATAATGGCACCAGATTTTCAAAGCAAAAATCACAGCTGCATGTTCGAGGTCATGAGTCGGATAGTTCTTTTCATGTGGGCAAAGTTGTTGAGAAGCCTACGCAATTACCTTACCATTTTGCATTAGTATGCATTGGAATCCATCAATACCATTAGGCAAAGTCAAAATTAGTGATGATACTAATCTGGTCTTCAATTCTTGAAAGGAAGATTCTCTTTGGTCATTCCAATCAAATAGTGCACTTTTCTCTGTCAACTGAGTCAGTGGCATAGCAAGTTTGGAAAAGTCTTTTACAAATCTACGATAATAGCCAACAAGACCTAGAAAACTTCTAACTTTTGTCACCGTAATCAGTCTTAGCCAATTCACAATAGCTTATATTTTCTCTGGATCAACTAATGTTGCCATCTTTGTTGATTCCATGTCTTAGAAATATTACACTGTGTAGACACCCCATTTTTGACCGTCCTCAAGACTTGGATGTCACCGTTTGAACACTCGGTGATTATCCATGTTTGTGTTCGTTTGGAGTTCCCGGAGGTCTCGGCTCGGGCGCCCCGCCTCAGGATCCCCGAACTCGACCGTTTAGTGTCTGGTTTTGCACCAAACACTTGCATCTTGCCTTTGAGAGGCAGAGTGGGGCTTGTAGACCATCCCCACCCATCACCGGCAGTGGCTAGATGCCACCGGCTGGTTTTTGCTGCCACCGGCAATTTAGTTTGCCGGTCGGCACTATTTGTTGCCGGTCAGCACTTTTTTGTGCCGGTCGGCACTTTGTTTGGCCAAGATGGCATTTTTTTGCCGGCCGATTGCTGTTCATCTGCTTTTGCAGATATTTTTGGACAGCTGTATAACTTTTGCTCCCCTCCATACACGTGTATGGAGGGATCTCCCTCTTGCAAAGCTTGTTTGGTAAGCTTTACAAGAGGCTTATAGAGAGAGCTCTCTCAAAGAGGCAAGAGAGGAGAGCTTAGACATTTTTGAGGGAGAGAAAGACAGAGGAGAGCTCTGGTTTTTCTAGGGTTAGGGTTAGATATACACTTTCTATCTCTATTTCCCTCTCATTTTTCACACTAGGTGTTTTGTGCCTTACTATTGCACACAAACACCTAGTGTTTCACCTTCCTCTTGGAGCTGAGGTTCCAAAGAGTGTGTTTTGAGATTTTGGTGTTAGATTCAAGCTCAAGAAGGCCATTGGAGCACCATTGTTGAAGAGGACTACAAGGGTAAGAAACTAGTCCCTTTTTCCCTTATTTTTGCTTTGATTTTATACCTATCTTAGAGCTGTTTTTGTGCTTGTTGTATAACATAAAAAATTTCTGTTTTTAGGCCCTCTTTATTGTTTATTAAGAGTGTTTTGTTGTTTGAGGGGTGTTGACCACCCTTAGGCCTCAAAAGGCCTTATTTTGAGCCATTTTGTGCTAGCTCCGGGATTTTGGTGTTGAGGTCTCTTCACCACTGAAATCTTGAGGGATTTCAGTGGTGAAGATGATGCTTTGAAGTCCCAAGAAGGAGAGGGCCACCCCCTCTCCTTGTTGTCCTTGAAAAGGGCACATTTTGGCCTCTTAAAGAAGCCTATGCTTGAGTGTGTGTTGAGCAAGTTTGGTTTGTTTTTCATGCTTATATATCCATGATATAACATGATTTCAAGTTGGTTTTGGAACTCCATGCATGCTTAGCATAGTTGCCATGTAATGCCATGTTTATGCCTTAATGTGCCTTAGGTTGTTAGCCTTAGTTGGAGCATGTTTTAGGCTTGTATTTGTGAAGTTTATGTGCTTATTTTGCCATGCTTTAGCTCTGTCCATAGTCGTTTGGGTTGATCTTTGCATGCATTATATAGCTCCTTTGTATTTGGGCTTGTTGGCCTTGAGTGTGTGCATGTGTAGCATGCCATCTTTGCATTGTTTTGATGATTTGGAATCATCCTACATGCTATTTCAGTCCCATTTCCATGCTTGTTGGATTGCCTTGCATGTCTCTTTAATGCTTTGAAAGCATGTTTTGCAATGCTCCATGTTTTGGTGCCTTTGCATGCCTTTAAATTTGAGCCACTTAGGTGCCATCTAAGGAGTCCTTTGGCCTTGTTTTAACATGCTAAAAATCTGTTTTTAGTTGTATAATGCATGCCATGTTTGGTCATGTTAAGTGTAGTTCAATGCCTTATTGATTTGCTTTGAACACTTGGACTATTTGTTGCATGTTTTGGCTTGATTTTGTTGCTTGGTTTGGCACCATCCTAACATGATTTTAGGGCTCGTGTTGCATGCCAATTATCCACGTTTCCTCCTTTCAAGTGTGCTTGAATGTTGTTTGATTTATGCTTAAGTGTTGGCCCTTATGTGCATGTGTGTGTGCATGCCATTTAGCCTTCATTTCATAGAACTTTGGCTACTGTTTTAGGCCTATTTTAGAGCCGCCTAATTCATGTTTAAGTCCATCTTTGCACTCATTTGTATTGCCATATGCATGCTTGTATGCTTGCATGAGTTGATTGCCATGCCATGTTGCATCCCTAGCTTGTATGCCTAGGTTGCATTGCATCTTGCATGCATGCCTTGTTCCTTGAATTGGTGATAGGAATAGGGCCTAATTTGTTTGATTGGTTTGCATGCATTTGAAACCAAAGTTGCATACTTGGTTCCTTGGGCCATCATGCATGGAAATGCGTGATTGGTGGTCCGAGAACCGAGGCACATGTCCCTTTGAGTCATCACAATGATAAGAGACATGGTTGATGCATACATGTCTTGAAATATGCTGTCATGCCTTGTTTTGCCCTCTGTTGCTGTGAGTTGCAGGTTCTGCAGGAATACTCTGCCGACCGGCAGTGTAATGTGCCGACCGGCACAATTTTCTCTGCCGACAGGCCCTATTTTGTGCCGATGGCCATACTACACTGCCGGTGGAAGTTCCATTCAGCCGGTGATGATCCCCTCTGTTCAAGGATGTAGTCCTGAGGCTTTGACAGCCTCCAGAGGAGGAAAGGAAGGAAAACAGAGGCAGCTTGCGCATGGTGGCACGCTTCCCGAGGCGTTTTTCTGCTTTAATTAATTAGTTAATTTGTTAATTAGTTAATTTGTAATATTAATTAGCTTGTGTAGTTAATTAATTTGTAACATTTATTTGGTCCCTCCGAGCGAGGGCAAATCTGTAATAAGTGTGTGTGGGTGTGTGAATGTCTTCCAATCCCAACTTCTTTCTTCCCTTTTACTTACCTGCTTTGATGGTTAGTATTAGGTCACATTTATTTTAGCATACCTTATGCTATGCATGCGTGCATCCATGCATTTGTATTACATGCATTAGGCTCGGTACATCACGCTAATTGCATCAATACTTCAATTTTCAAACTGAATACGTGATAATTGTGCATTTTCACATGACATGTTTAGGATAGCCGAGCCTATTCCAGCAACATTTTGTATGCGATGCATTAGGCACTTCACATGGACTTGGATCATGCATGTTTGCTAACAAGTTCTTTGTTTTGGCACGGAGTACTATGTAAGTATTTCTGCTTTAGCATATCGCATGAGTGTGAATGTTGCCATAACAGCATGCTTAACATGTGGCTAGATGCTTATGTGTTAAACTGCTTTGAATGCCTGTGGGTGAAGGTTGGGTTGTTTGAGTTGGAAAAACTCGTTGAAATCCGTATTTTAGCCTACTTGCGAGTAGCAAATTCCAAAGCATTTTCAAACCAAACGGATATGCAATGTTTATTTCCAAATTAGGCAATCTAGTCTATACTTGTTTGCTGCGCGCATAACATAGTAATTCTAGGCTAACAATTGGTTTAAGAACACATAAAGTTTTCAAAAACGGATATCATGGTTAGTAGAGGCCGGTCTTCGGACCGGGCGAAAGGGGGTGCTCATAGCTGACCTTCCCCGATCGTACCCAAGCTCCCGAGCCGAGACAACTCCGGTGATGACGGACATGTGGCCTTCGGCACCGAGTCAGGGTTTCCTAAATTCTCCCATAAAAAAAATATTTAGGTGGCGACTCTGTATCTGGCAAAGCAGTCCATGTTTGGCACTACTTTTTCAAAAAATCTGTTTCTCAAAACGATTTGCCAGATTTGGACTCTTTGGTTCAGATTTAGAACCGTGACACAAATCGAGTCCGAACTGTAGCATCGAGGCCCCACGCGGGCGCTGTTACAGTTTCTGGCGACTCTGCTGGGGATTTTTAGAGAGTTTGACTCGAACTCGTGATATCCTGTTTTTGATTTCGCTTATGTGTTTCTTTGCATTGCATGTGCATTGGTGCGCCTAGGAACACAGTGTTTGCCATCTGCCATTCCTGAACGGTTTGCCGGAGGCTTGTCTTGTCAAGGCATGTCCATAAGGCTGACCGGCTATGGGCTCTGACAGTATGGGAACACAAACCCCGGTTTTACCGGGGCACCCTTTTGACCATTCGACCTGGTGCATATTCGGAATCCATAGTGACCATTCCAAACTAGGACAGGTTGCTTACCCGATGCTAAGTTGTTTGAAACCGTTGTGTGCATAGTGAAACCCTAGTTCCTGACGAAATAGGACAGGGAAACCCTACCCCAACATAGGGGTGTTTTGGCTCTCTCTTACTTGCTATGTGCTTTTAGAGTGTATCTCTACAGGAATGCATATACCAGTTTGTGAGTTTGAGTATCGGGCCCGAGGGCACCAGAATCAGTATTGTTGAGAATCAGTTATCAGGAATCAGTTATCCGCGGGTATCGGTTCAGTTTTCGGGAACAGAAATTTGGGAACAGTGATCAGCAGTAGGGTACAGTTGTTTAGCTACACCCGCGTTTGATCAGTTTGGGCTGAAATGCTGTCTGTTTTTCCTTTCAGTTCAGAGAGTCGCAGAGTTGAAACAGAATAGTCAGTGTCTCCCCCTTGCTGAGGCAGGATTTATGGCGGCACAGAGTTCAGAAGAAATTGTGGTTATGGCAGCTGTATCGGAGCAGGGGACCGCTCCGCAGAGTGAGGCCAATATCAGTATGTCATACCCGCCCAGGTCGCCCGTTGTGCACCCGGTTTGGGCTCCCCAGTTATACCAGGCTCGTGAGCCCACCACCTTCGAATTGATGGGGATGATAGGCGATCTCCAAAGGTCTGTGGCAGACCTCGCCTATGGAATGACAGCTTCACCGCCAGCGGCACCGTATGCCGGGAATTTTGTACCACAAGAGCCCCCGCTACTGGGGCGGATTGTGATAGAGCTCAGCCAGTCAGAGGTGACTTCCGGCTATAGCCACGACATGCCAGCACCAACCCAGACCCTCGATCAGGCTGAGGCCAGGGGAAAGGACAAGGCAAAGATAGACGCCGACCCCATTGAACAACTGCTGTGGGCAGTCGAGGCTCTGAAGGCCAGAGGGATGAACAAGCAACAAACATCTGCAATAGTGACCAAAACTATAGATGATGCTTTCCCCGCTCCAACCAAAGGCGGTTCAAGCCAGGCAGAAAACCGGGATGGGCCCCGTCATGCCCAGACAGTTCCTGTTGTTCCCAACCCTGCACCGGGAAAGGTTCAAAAAGCCAAGGCAGCGCCAGCCGATCCTTTCGCCAGCGCATCTGGCAAGAATCCTCAAACTGCAAAGTACCTGCCCCGAGGGCGCAGGGTCTTTCACGACCTCCACATGCCTTTGTCTAGGGCATTGTTAATATTGGCGAAGAATGGGCATCTTAAGCCTTTGGAGCCCCGGCCGCTCCCGAAGAATCTCCCCGCCACCCATGATGCTACCTTGTACTGCGCGTACCACCAGCAGTCCGGTCACAGCACCGATGGATGTTCCCGCCTTCGTCATGAAGTGCAGGATTTGATTGATAATAAGGTTATCCTACCACCTACCTCAGGCAAGCCCGTCACCACTCAGTTGTTGGATTCCGAGGGCTCAGATACTGCGAGTATGTGAAGAGAACCGCCTGCGGACAACATTTGGTACATTTTTGGATGAAGCGTCTGGCACGCATTTTTGAGCATCGGTGAAACCGAGTTTTGTAAATCCCGGCTTGGATGCCGAGTCAGTCTTGTGTTTTGAGTCTGTCTCTTTGTCTTGAGTCAGTCTTTTTTGCTTAAGGGTCTGTCTTGTTGTATCGAGTCAGTCCCCGTTGTATATAATACCAGGTGATTCTGGGGTTGTTGCCTCGAACACCGTTTTGTTTTGTAATTATTATCTGTTTTTGTTTTGAGTCTGTCTCTACCAAGGGGCCAGTTACACCAACAAAGCCGATTGAAACAGCTGTTGCTATCTCAACCTTCATGCTTGCTTTCAGCATAAGGACCAGAGAATTTGAATGGGCTAACAGTACATCTCGCCTGCTCTCCTGCGCACCAAACTCATAGCATTAACCTAAGTTTTTCAAAAAAAAAAAGACTTTTGAACACTGCGGTGATGAAAACAAAGGGGAAGGAATTCCTCGGGTTTTGCAAAATGTTGATCATTTTTGAGAGAAAGAGAGGCGTGCTGAGCCTTTTTATGAATGAAATCATGCTTGTCGGCGTGAGTACTGAGAAGGACCCTGGCCTGATCCAGATTGGTTCCACACTATCTTCGGCGCGAGTGATTCGTCGCCTTCTTAAAAACTTTCAAAAGCAAATGTTTTACGCGGCCCTGCGAAGACCTGTGTGGAATCGCTCTTGAGATTGCGCAGCCTAGGATCGCTCTCAGCCTCAAGATTCAACCTATTTGTTTTCCGACTTTGAACCCATTCAGAACGTTCAGAAAGTTCAACGGACAAACGCCATGAAAGGCCCGTGTGGCCAGTTTTGAAGCAGCCCTCGAGCAAGAGGCACCAAAGCCGAATCAGAAGGAGTAGATCTCGCCGGAAGAAGCTCGTAGAGTAACCCTGATGGATTCTCCGCAAATCAGTGCAACAACCGTTCTCCTGGACACAGAGAGGCTTCAATCCCAAAAAACCATTTGGCATGGACTTGCTACACTTTTACCCTTTGAGAGGCTCGCTGGGCCGAAAACCCGGAAGGGCGGCCCAGGCAAAAGTTAGAGCAAGAGAAAAATACAGAAAAAAAGAAAAGCAAAAAAAAAAAAGAAAAAGAAACGAACAAAAGAAAATGAAAAGAAGCTCGCAAGGTCGAAAACCCGCATTGGGCGCCTTGGCAAAAATAAGAGCCAAACAAAGTGAAGGTTAAAATACCCGAGTGGACCTTAACCGGAACTACGTAAGGCTTGATTCCCATGTTTGGGATACGTAGGCAACTTCATCATGAAGTCCAGCCCCCAACGCTTTCATAAGCGTCCCAGTCCATGCAATGGTTTCGACTTCAAAGTCCAGTGGCCAACGCCCTCCAAAGGCGACTGTGTCCATATATTTGTTGTGACCGTCTTCGTCATCGCAGTGTCCAAGAGCTCGACCACCGCCAATGAAGACTGTCTGCGGATTGCTGCGGCACCATCCAAACAAGGGGCAACTTTCCGTTGCCACGAGCCGCCGTGAGCCGCCATTCAAACTAGGGGCAACTTTCCGTTGCCTCTCACCCCCCTTCAAACCAGGGGCAATTTGCCATTGCCTCCGATCCGAGGTTGCGCATCTCGAAGGGTAAGTTTCATGCTTGTTGAGCATCAGCTGTTTGAAAAATAGTTTTTGAAAATTTTTACTGAGGTTGACTATTTTCTCGAAAACTATCTCATTTTCCAAAACTGGACCATTGTCTTGGACCCAAAAAGGAAAACTTTCAGTGCTTGCAGCTTGACTTGCATGTTTTTCAAATCAAAAATCGAACAGGTACGTTAATCCGACTCTCGTTTTGATCAAAACCGTTTTAGTAGAAGGCAAAAACGAAAAAAGGTTAAAATGATGAACTAGGGGCACAGTTGAGCCAGGCGTTCTGTCTCTCCCCCGTCATCGACGTACTTGCCAGAAGAGCACTCTGCCCAACAGAAGAAATAGCTGTGAGCTAACGGTATTGAGCATGAACCCACACCTTTCTATTTATCCATCGATCACCCCGGGGATGGGATGAAAAATGAGAGATTGAAGAATAGAGAGGTGTAAGTTGAGAGAAAAGTGAGGAAAAGGGTTTTTGAGAGAAAATCCGAGCTTGAGAGTCGAGTGATGTGAGAATCACAAATCAGAAAGGGTGGGAAACAATACCCAGATTGAACTGGCTCCTCGTGGTCCGAGGTCCCCCATCTTTGGTTACGCGTCTGTGTGTCGTGTCTCTTTCATTTGACGGTCTCGTCTTTTGTTTTGAGTCTCTTCTGAGCGTGTCTCGTTGTGTTTAGGTCGTGTACCTCTTTGTTTGAGTCCTCCCCGCTGTGTTCAGTTGTAGGCTCGATATCCCGGTTTGAAAAACCCTCATTTGATTTCAAAAATCGCTTATGCTCAGAATGCTGTGCCATTCTCTACATTTGAGCGTGTTTCGACTCCAACCGGTTCCATCTTTGAGGTCCGTCCTGTCAGATTGGGCCGTTTGTTCAGAATTTGCCGTGTGCAGAATGAATCGAACGCTGTGTTATGGGCTGTGTGCAGATTAATCCCCAACAGAGTAAGGGCCGTGTGTTCAAGAATCAGGCAGTGGGTTGCTTGGGTGTATTTTGTTGTTGGCTGTTCAAGTTATCTGATTATTACAGTGCAAGTGTTCAATTTTCAGACAACCAATCAATTCCATTTACATTGAGGTGTAACATGATGAGATGCGATGCAATGGATGAAATGTGTAAATGTAAACACTTTTTCAGATAAAAAGTCCGTTTCATTTCATTATCTTTTCAAATGTACAAGTTTTGGAAGCAAAAATCTGCCTGCGGCAGTACAAGGTAATCTATCTACCAACCAAAAAGAAAAGTACAAAGAAAGAAAGAAAAGATAGCAAAAATCTGCATCTATGTCAAGCACTCCAAGGGCTGTCAGTCCGTCCTGGTCCTCTTCCTGGACGAAGGTCCAGGAGCATCATCAGCGTCGTCATCAGAGCCCGAGCTAGAACCGTCTCCGGTCTCCTCCTCCGATGACCCTGCCTCCGCCTCTGACTCATCGTCGTCGTCATCGTCCGGGACTGGAGCTCGCGAGCTACTCCCGACGTGAGTACGCCCTCCCCTGGTACGGGGAAATATCCTGCCCTCCTCATCTCTCCCCCGAGCAGGGACAGCAGGTCTAGCTGGAGCACCTCCTGCCATGGGAATCTGGAAAGGAGGCTGAAAAGTGCACAAAAGGGAAATGCATCAGTACACTGTGAACAGTTTAAAGGTGCAGAATGCAGCGCATGAATACAGTAAGAATGCCGTGGGCAGTTTATCAGTGCAGAATGCAGTGTATGGGTACAGCGTATGAATGCCATGAGCAGTTTATCAGTGCAGAGTACAGTGCAGAATGCAGTGTATGCAGTGTGTCAGACGATGTGAGATCAGTGTATCACGTGTTGTGCCGTGCATCAGATTATGTAAAGCAGTGAATGAATGGTTTGAGGCCAGTGTCAGAAGGACATACCGGTATGCTGTAGACAGCCAGAAGGTCAAATGTCCGCTGGAGCATCCCCATCATCGAGGCATTCATCGCCAACGACTGACGGGTGTACTCAGAAGAAGCCTGCAAAGGTATCAGATGCATTAGTATTCTGTGGAATATCAAGTAAACTGAAATGAAATAACTGTACGAAGTGCAGTGATACATACCGGCGGAAGGTCGGGGACGTCAATGAACTCATGACCAGCCGGTGGAGGGGCGAAGGGGATCTGATAGGTCGCCCCACCCTGCCCCTGGAAAGTCAGTACAGCAGGCAGGGCAGGCCAGCCAGCTCCTCGTCCACCCCGCACTCCGCCCCTGCCACGGACCCGGGCCCTCCTCGAAGATCCAGCCCCTGCTCCCGCTCCGGCCCCAGCCGCCGATGCTACAGGCCTGGCCCCCTCTGCTCGACGACCGCTCAAGGGGCGGATCAGGTACGTCCGCACGTACTCCTGATAGTCGCCGGTGCCTCGGAAGTCGGCCTCCTCCCAGCCGATGGAGTAATCATCCAGCTGCTCAGGGGTCAGCCCCTCGGTCTCCCTCATCTCTGCAGGAGGGTGAACCGGGACTATCTGCTCAGGTAACCCGCGGGTCTGGCGTAGAAAACGCTCCCCCAGGTACCAAGCCCGACAGACCGGGCCCTCTAGCAAGATCCGGAAACGCGAGGTCTCCTCAGCACCAGGGAACCGACCCCGCATCGCCGACGGCAAGGAAGCCCATGGCCGCCATGTGATCTGAAAGTAACAGACAGTTTGTTATCTACTGTTATTGAAACATGCAGTGGGAAAGCGAAGCTAAACGAACTGAAAGTAAAGCATACCTCTGTGGGGGTGATGGTGTCGAAATATCGGCGGAAGAAGCCGAATGTCTCCCGTGGTCGCCGGGTGCATCCCCCGTCAAAGCGACTCGAGAAGGGAACAGCCGGAGGAGGCTCCGCAACTGGCACAGGTGCAAGCCTAGGGAAGTAGGCATAAACCCACAACTGCAAAACAGATGTCAGTATGACCATCAGATAAAGCAGGATATACAGAATGAAGTAGAAATGGCAGAGCCGTGTGTTGAGCCGTGTATTGTGTGCAGTGTACAGTGTGAGCAGTGTACAGTCAGTGTGAAGCAGAATGTATGTGTGTGCCGTGTGTACAGTATACAGTAAGTGTAAAGCAGACTACAGTGTGTGCAGTGTACAGAGTACAGAAAGTACGAGACAGAAATGAAAAAAGCGGAGAAGAAGTATACCTCCCAAGCCCGCCAGTAACCTCCGAGCAGCTGGCCGCTGCCGCGAGAAGCCGAGCTCATGTACCCATAGAGGGTGGCCAGAGCAGCGCCGCCCCAGTCGTAGTGCAAGATGTCTCGGACGTCCACCAGTGCACTGAGAAGGCAGAGAGGCACGGTGTTCGCCCGGTCGGCGAAGATAGTAGTCCCGAACAGGAACATGAGGAAGCCGCGCGCACACCTCTCATCATCCTCCGGAGTCATCTGCACCTCCTCCCCCAATACGGGCTGGACCCTGAACTGTGCCTCGAACCAGGAGTATCGGACGAAGCCTGGACGAGCTAGCGGTGGGGCCTCCCCCAGTAGATGGACCTGAGCGGCGGTCCACTCATCCATGTCAGTGTCGAAGGGGATCGGATCACCCCCTACCCCGATGCCTGTGAGCATCGAGAAGTCATAAGGGGTCATCGTCATATCCCCTGCGGCAGAAAAGTGGAAAGAATCGGTGGTGTCCCACCACCTCTCCGCCAGAGCGGCAAGAAGAGGTCTGCAGGTGGACAACCTAGAGAGCCCTCGGCAGAAGGTGCCGAAGCCCGCCCGATCCACGATGCGCTGGACCGCATCAGGGAGCTCGTCATACCACTCCTGTGCACCAGTATTCCCATACCCGCGAATGGTATGGGAACCCTCCTGCAAACAGAAAACGACAATGGCAAGACAACATTCAAAATGCAATTTTGAAAAGACAGATATGGCATGTATGCAAGTTTGTCAGATTCAGGCAGATACCGGGTGCCGGTGTGCTTACAGAAAATACGTGTGCTGTGTCAGCGTGTTTGGGTGTTCCAGAACAGATGTAGCATGTGTGCAAATTTGACAGATTCAGACAAATACTGGGTACCAGTGTATGTGCAGTAGAATGCAGTGTGTGCCGTGTGTTTGAGTAATTCAGGGCTAGTGCAGTGTGTGTGCATGTGTCAGTCTCAAGCAGATATCAGTTGTATGTATGTTTACAGTCAACTACGGTCTACGGCATATCAGGTTTCAGCAATTAAAGAATACAGCTAACTATGGCAGTTTTGTATCCTACATTGCAGAAAGTAAAGCAGAAGACGAAGAGTTACCTCGGGAGTGCCGAATGAAAGGTGGGAGGTAGGCTCACGCAGCAGTAGCTCAGGGGCCGCGTACCTCTCGAAACTCCGGAACTGACGCAGGCCGTCTGGGGGCAGAACGTGAATCGCCGGCCGGTAGGTCGTCGGGTCGAACGGGCGCTCGCTCAGTGGTAAGAGCTCGAGCCCGGGATCCATCTCGTGGTCCGGGGGAGTCCCGCCACGTGGAATGTCGTCCGCCATGTAGAGAGTGGTGTGAAAATGGTCGGAAAAGGGAAAACCGAGCCGGAATGCGAAGAGTCAACCGAAAAGTCAACTCCTGAGAGGGTCGGAAATGGCCGGGAAGGCCGGAATGTGAAAAGGCACGGAAATGAAGAGGAAAGTGAGGGGAACGAACCCCGAAAAGGCGAGAACGCCGAACAAGGCACCGAAACGAGAATGTGATCGGTGGAAAATGTCCGAAACGCGAAGAGGATCGCGAATCCGACGACGAAACGAGCGTAGAACGCGAAGAAACGGGCGAAAAATGAGAGAGAAGCACTCTAGAGAGAGAGAGCAAGGGTTTTCGGCGGTAGGAAATGAGGAAATAGGGCATGAAGCCCTATTTTATAACACTCGAGGTGAAAAGACAGAACTGCCCCGATTCAGCAACTGTTTGCCGCTCGGCAATGTTTTGTGCCGGCCGGCACTTTTTTGTGCCGATGGAATTGTTTTTGTGCCGATGGCCAGCCGGTGGCCTCCCCTTTCTGCCGGTGGGGTTCCCACAGCCTTGTTTAGGCCATTTGAATTGTTTTGGGTCTTCCTAGCTCAAGAAAGTGCAAGAAAGTGCATCTCCGACATTCAACCGGCCTCCGTTTTGACCGCGGGCCGTGTCTCCAGTGCGTGGCACTCGAATTCATGGAAGGTGTATCCTTTTTGTATCCTTTTGAATTCAAAAGTCGCCCCATGTGTGTTGCACGAACTCATCACACTACTTCGGTGCATTACATTGCACTGTCATGCGCCACACATTTGCATTGTTATGCACGTGTTACATGCGTTGCAACGCGCACCCCCTTGCATTATCGTGCACATTTCTCATGCATCATCATTGCATTTCCATTCCATGCATTGTCATGCATTCCGGAATACGTGCGTTGTTGCGCATTTAAGCCCATTTACACTCCGTGTGGCATGCATGTCACACTTGGCATCGCACTGTTTTGTGCATTTCAAACTTCGCGCTGTTCTGCGCATTGCACTGTTTTGTGCATTTCAAACCTCGCGCTGTTCTGCGCATTGCACTGTTTTGTGCATTTCAAATTTCGCGCTGTTTTGCGCATCTCATTGCATTTTGCATGCATTCCATCGCACTGTCCTGTGCACTTGCGTTGCCTAACGCATTGCGCTATTTTGCGCATCATACCGTCGTGCAATACCGCCGGTCTGGCGAGACCTTAAACACGCATGGTCTGGCGAGACCTTAAACACGTACGGTCTAGGAGACCTTAAATCCTTGGAAGGTGTAAGACCTTTAGTGTTCGCATTGCCGTGCACTTCTTGAGCCGCGTGTTGTCGCGCATTCCATGCAACATGCATTTCACTTGCATCATTTGCATTTCAAAAAAAAACAAACAAAAACATGCATTGTCATGCATACATTTTGCATTCCGGTCTAGGAGACCTTAAATCCTCTGAAGGTGCAATTCCTTCGGTGTTTGTCGTGCCCGAACGACTTTTTGGTGGTCTGGTAAAGCCACCTGCCTGTGCTTGCGATGAGTTCCTAGAAGACCAACTGGGACGGTGGAAACTAGAGTTCGAACGGCTTATGCCTAGAATGCAAAGGTTCGGGAGTTCCGAGACTAAAGTCTGGTTTAAATACCCAGAGGTTTACCCTCGGCTTGAAATCTGTATGGAAGCCCCATAGGTTGAGGCGGCATGTCTACGCCTCAGTTCTGGATACTGAACCAACCTAGTATATCACCCTGTTGGTAAGATAGGGAAAGTTGCAATCATAGTCATTGCATCATAGTGCATTGTCATGCATTGGCATTGTAGTTTGCATGCATTCATTGCATCACCTTCCATCCATGGCTTGCGCCTTTCCAGGTTGAGCTTGGTCTGGTATGTGTCCTTACATTTCATGTTAAAACACAGTTCTGTATGTGTATCGCGCCGATTCCACGTTGATATGTTGGTTGAGGGTTGCGGCACCTTTTCTGTGTTACACATGGCTCGTACGTGTGCATGCCTTTCCTAGGCAAGATTTGGTTTGGCTTGCATGCCATATCCATTGTATCCATTCCATTGCATATTTGTAAATATTGCATTGTAGTTTGCATGCATTCATTGCATCACCTTCCGCCTTTGGCTTGCGCCTTTCCATGTTGAGCTTGGTCTGGTATGTGCCCTTACTTTTCATGTTAGAACACAGTTCTGTATGTGTATCGCGCCGATTCCACGTTGATATGTTGGTTGAGGGTTGCGGCACCTTTTCTGTGTTACACATGGCTTGTATGTATGCATGCCTTTCCTAGGCAAGATTTGGTTTGGCCTGCGTGCCATATCTATCCATTACATTGTAGTGTAATTTTTGCATCCGGCATTAGGATCGTAGTCCTTCCTCCAGCGGGTTGTTTCCCCACTTATGTCAATTCCACCCAATGCTTGTTCTTGCGTCTGTCTACAATACTCATAGTTCAGTTGACCGTTCTATGGTAGACAGACTTGTTACCTCCATCAATCTATTTGACATAGGTGTGGTTTCGAACCGCTCGTGATTGGATCACGATCCAAATGCTTTGCATGTAGCTTGCATCGTTTCAATTACATTGCATCTTCATTTGCATTGTTTATACATTGTTTTGTATATATTGCATTTCGTTTTGCATCCATTTTGCATTGTCATGCATGTTGCTAACGATATTGTACCTGTTAAGTTTGTTTTCTTTTCAGGCACGATATTGTATGTACGGTTCATTTGAAGCTGGTGCGACCAGACGAACCGGACAGGTATTGTATCTCCCGAGTGAGACATTTTGAGAATTCCATAATTCTCTTACATCCTTTCTGCATTGTAGTGTAGTTTGGTATGCTAGCTTAAAACTGTTGCATGTTTGCTTCGTTACAGCTTTCTTTGCATGATCATAAGTTATGCTCGGCTCCGTGCATTGTCTTGCATTTTGCCCCTGCCTCCGGGCGCATATCTTATTTGTATTGCATGTTTGTCTAAGTCTTCGGCCTTGTCAAAAATGGGTCGTCTCTGGGCTTTGACATTCACTCCCGTCATTGTTATGACTTTCGAGTTCTGTCAAAGAGGGGCAACTGTAGACACCCCATTTTTGACCGTCCTCAAGACTTGGACGTCACCGTTTGAACACTCGGTGATTATCCATTTTGTGTTCGTTTGGAGTTCCCGGAGGTCTCGGCTCGCGCGCCCCGCCTCAGGATCCCCGAACTCGACCGTTTAGTGTCTGGTTTTGCACCAAACACTTGCATCTTTCCTTTGAGAGGCAGAGTGGGGCTTGTAGACCATCCCCACCCATCACCGGCAGTGGCTAGATGCCACCGGCTGGTTTTTGCTGCCACCGGCAATTTAGTTTGCCGGTCGGCACTATTTGTTGCCGGTCAGCACTTTTTTGTGCTGGTCGGCACTTTGTTTGGCCAAGATGGCATTTTTTGCCGGCCGATTGCTGTTCTTCTGCTTTTGCAGATATTTTTGGACAGCTGTATAACTTTTGCTCCCCTCCATACACGTGTATGGAGGGATCTCCCTCTTGCAAAGCTTGTTTGGTAAGCTTTACAAGAGGCTTATAGAGAGAGCTCTCTCAAAGAGGCAAGAGAGGAGAGCTTAGACATTTTTGAGGGAGAGAAAGACAGAGGAGAGCTCTGGTTTTTCTAGGGTTAGGGTTAGATATACACTTTCTATCTCTATTTCCCTCTCATTTTTCACACTAGGTGTTTTGTGCCTTACTATTGCACACAAACACCTAGTGTTTCACCTTCCTCTTGGAGCTGAGGTTCCAAAGAGTGTGTTTTGAGATTTTGGTGTTAGATTCAAGCTCAAGAAGGCCATTGGAGCACCATTGTTGAAGAGGACTACAAGGGTAAGAAACTAGTCCCTTTTTCCCTTATTTTTGCTTTGATTTTATACCTATCTTAGAGCTGTTTTTGTGCTTGTTGTATAACATAAAAAAGTTCTGTTTTTAGGCCCTCTTTATTGTTTATTAAGAGTGTTTTGTTGTTTGAGGGGTGTTGACCACCCTTAGGCCTCAAAAGGCCTCATTTTGAGCCATTTTGTGCTAGCTCCGGGATTTTGGTGTTGAGGTCTCTTCACCACTGAAATCTTGAGGGATTTCAGTGGTGAAGATGATGCTTTGAAGTCCCAAGAAGGAGAGGGCCACCCCCTCTCCTTGTTGTCCTTGAAAAGGGCACATTTTGGCCTCTTAAAGAAGCCTATGCTTGAGTGTGTGTTGAGCATGTTTGGTTTGTTTTTCATGCTTATATATCCATGATATAACATGATTTCAAGTTGGTTTTGGAACTCCATGCATGCTTAGCATAGTTGCCATGTAATGCCATGTTTATGCCTTAATGTGCCTTAGGTTGTTAGCCTTAGTTGGAGCATGTTTTAGGCTTGTATTTGTGAAGTTTATGTGCTTATTTTGCCATGCTTTAGCTCTGTCCATAGTCGTTTGGGTTGATCTTTGCATGCATTATATAGCTCCTTTGTATTTGGGCTTGTTGGCCTTGAGTGTGTGCATGTGTAGCATGCCATCTTTGCATTGTTTTGATGATTTGGAATCATCCTACATGCTATTTCAGTCCCATTTCCATGCTTGTTGGATTGCCTTGCATGTCTCTTTAATGCTTTGAAAGCATGTTTTGCAATGCTCCATGTTTTGGTGCCTTTGCATGCCTTTGAATTTGAGCCACTTAGGTGCCATCTAAGGAGTCCTTTGGCCTTGTTTTAACATGCTAAAAATCTGTTTTTAGTTGTATAATGCATGCCATGTTTGGTCATGTTAAGTGTAGTTCAATGCCTTATTGATTTGCTTTGAACACTTGGACTATTTGTTGCATGTTTTGGCTTGATTTTGTTGCTTGGTTTGGCACCATCCTAACATGATTTTAGGGCTCGTGTTGCATGCCAATTATCCACGTTTCCTCCTTTCAAGTGTGCTTGAATGTTGTTTGATTTATGCTTAAGTGTTGGCCCTTATGTGCATGTGTGTGTGCATGCCATTTAGCCTTCATTTCATAGAACTTTGGCTACTGTTTTAGGCCTATTTTAGAGCCGCCTAATTCATGTTTAAGTCCATCTTTGCACTCATTTGTATTGCCATATGCATGCTTGTATGCTTGCATGAGTTGATTGCCATGCCATGTTGCATCCCTAGCTTGTATGCCTAGGTTGCATTGCATCTTGCATGCATGCCTTGTTCCTTGAATTGGTGATAGGAATAGGGCCTAATTTGTTTGATTGGTTTGCATGCATTTGAAACCAAAGTTGCATACTTGGTTCCTTGGGCCATCATGCATGGAAATGCGTGATTGGTGGTCCGAGAACCGAGGCACATGTCCCTTTGAGTCATCACAATGATAAGAGACATGGTTGATGCATACATGTCTTGAAATATGTTGTCATGCCTTGTTTTGCCCTCTGTTGCTGTGAGTTGCAGGTTCTGCAGGAATACTCTGCCGACCGGCAGTGTAATGTGCCGACCGGCACAATTTTCTCTGCCGACAGGCCCTATTTTGTGCCGATGGCCATACTACACTGCCGGTGGAAGTTCCATTCAGCCGGTGATGATCCCCTCTGTCCAAGGATGTAGTCCTGAGGCTTTGACAGCCTCCAGAGGAGGAAAGGAAGGAAAACAGAGGCAGCTTGCGCATGGTGGCACGCTTCCCGAGGCGTTTTTCTGCTTTAATTAATTAGTTAATTTGTTAATTAGTTAATTTGTAATATTAATTAGCTTGTGTAGTTAATTAATTTGTAACATTTATTTGGTCCCTCCGAGCGAGGGCAAATCTGTAATAAGTGTGTGTGGGTGTGTGAATGTCTTCCAATCCCCACTTCTTTCTTCCCTTTTACTTACCTGCTTTGATGGTTAGTATTAGGTCACATTTATTTTAGCATACCTTATGCTATGCATGCGTGCATCCATGCATTTGTATTACATGCATTAGGCTCGGTACATCACGCTAATTGCATCAATACTTCAATTTTCAAACTGAATACGTGATAATTGTGCATTTTCACATGACATGTTTAGGATAGCCGAGCCTATTCCAGCAACATTTTGTATGCGATGCATTAGGCACTTCACATGGACTTGGATCATGCATGTTTGCTAACAAGTTCTTTGTTTTGGCACGGAGTACTATGTAAGTATTTCTGCTTTAGCATATCGCATGAGTGTGAATGTTGCCATAACAGCATGCTTAACATGTGGCTAGATGCTTATGTGTTAAACTGCTTTGAATGCCTGTGGGTGCAGGTTGGGTTGTTTGAGTTGGAAAAACTCGTTGAAATCCGTATTTTAGCCTACTTGCGAGTAGCAAATTCCAAAGCATTTTCAAACCAAACGGATATGCAATGTTTATTTCCAAATTAGGCAATCTAGTCTATACTTGTTTGCTGCGCGCATAACATAGTAATTCTAGGCTAACAATTGGTTTAAGAACACATAAAGTTTTCAAAAACGGATATCATGGTTAGTAGAGGCCGGTCTTCGGACCGGGCGAAAGGGGGTGCTCATAGCTGACCTTCCCCGATCGTACCCAAGCTCCCGAGCCGAGACAACTCCGGTGATGACGGACATGTGGCCTTCGGCACCGAGTCAGGGTTTCCTAAATTCTCCCATAAAAAAAATATTTAGGTGGCGACTCTGTATCTGGCAAAGCAGTCCATGTTTGGCACTACTTTTTCAAAAAATCTGTTTCTCAAAACGATTTGCCAGATTTGGACTCTTTGGTTCAGATTTAGAACCGTGACACAAATCGAGTCCGAACTGTAGCATCGAGGCCCCACGCGGGCGCTGTTACACACTGTCAAGCCAGAACTCACATTTGGATAGTGTTACATACAATTTCTTTTCTTTCAGAGTCTGTAACACAGTTCTCAAATGATTTTCAAGCTTTTCCCTACTTTTAGAATATATCAAAATATCATCAGTAAACACAACAACAAATTCATCTAGATATGGTTTGAAAACCTTATTCATCAGGTCCATGAAGGCGGCAGGTGCATTGGTTACCCCAAACGGCATTGCGAAAAATTCATAGTGCCCATATCTAGTTCGGAATGCAATTTTCTCTATGTCTTTTGCCTTAACTTTTAACTAGTGGTACTCGGACATAAGGTCAATTTTAGACAATACTTGGGCTCCATGGAGTTTACCAAACAAATCATCCATTCAGGGCAGTGGATATATATTCTTCATAGTTACTTTGTTCAACTCTTAATAATCCATATATAGCCTCAAAGTCCTATCTTTCTTCTTAACAAACAACACTGGAGCACCCCAAGATGAACTGTTCAGTCACATAAACTTCTTGTCTAATAGTTCTTGAAGTTGGACTTTCATTTCTTTCATTTCAATGCTTGACATTCAATATGGAGTTTTTGAGATTGGCTAGGTTTTAGATACAACTTTGTAGACGTCCCCGAACATCCCGGGAGGGAATCCTGTTCTGTTCATTTGGGGTTCACTACAGTTCGGACTCAAATGTCAGGGTTCTTAATCTGATCTCGCAAAGTGCAATGCAAGACTGATAAATCACCAAAGAGTCCAAATTCGG
Source organism: Camellia sinensis (assembly GCF_055761805.1). Classification (NCBI taxonomy): domain Eukaryota; kingdom Viridiplantae; phylum Streptophyta; class Magnoliopsida; order Ericales; family Theaceae; genus Camellia; species Camellia sinensis. The sequence continues at coordinate 118,419,313 of NC_138973.1, forward strand.
CAAATCGTTTTGAAAATTTTATTTTTTAAAAAGAAATGCCAAACATGGACTGCTTTGCCAGATACAGAGTCGCCACCTAAATATTGATTTTGGGGGATTTAGGAAACCCTGACTCGTGCCTAAGGCCACGTGTCTGTCATCACCAAAGTTGCCTCGGCTCGAGAACTTAGGTACGATTGGGGAAGGTCAGCGATGAGCACCCCCGCTCGCCCGATCAAAGATCGGCCACTACTAAACATGATATCTTGTTTTTGAAAACACATGCGTTCTTATTCCGATTATTAGCTAGAATTTACTATGTGATGCACACACCACACAAGTATAGACTAGATCGCCTAATTTGGAACAAACCATCGCATATCTGTTTGTTTGGAAAATGGTTTGAGGTTTGATACTCGCAAGTAGGCTAAAAATACGGATTACAATGAATTGTCCCAATTCAAGGAATCCAACCTTCACCCACAGGCATTCAGGCAGTTAATCAACTAAGCAGATAGCGTCATGGTAAACATGTTGTCATGGCAACACTCACACAAATGCAAGGATGCTAAAGCGTAAATGCTTACCAAGTACTCCAAGACAAAATAGAAACTAGTTAGTAATCAAATGCATGATCCTAGTTCATGTTAAGATGGCTAATGCAACACATGCAAAATGCAACTAGAAATAGGCTCGGCGATTCTAAGATGTCATGTGAAATGCAACTTGATACATGTATGCAAATTGGAATTAAAATACAATGCAGTTAGCATGATGCGCTGAGCCCGGTGCATGCAAGATAGATGAATGGATGCAAACATGCGAGCATAAGTATGCTAATCAAAACATGACCTAGAACTAACCATCAAAGCAGGTAAGTAAAAGGGAGAAAGACGTGGGGTTGGAAGACATGCATCACATACACGCGCACTTATTACAACACTACCCTCTCTCTGAGGGTCCAAAAGAATAATACAAATTAACTGACTAACAAGCTAATTAAATATTTACATAACCACTTAACTAATTAAACAAATTAATTAAGCTACTGAAAGTAGTAAAACAGCCTCGGGGAGGGGGGTGCATGCATGCACGCTCAGCTCCGCTCGGAAATCCATCGCCATGCCATAGTTGCCTCTGTTTACACTGCTCTGCACCTCTGAAGACTGCACAAGTCCTAAGGATGCTTTAGAATCACTCCCTGATCACTGTGGGATGTCACCGGCCATGAAAAAGTGGTCATCGACCACAAACGAAGCTCTCGGCCAAATACGGATAGTCGGCCGGCACTGAAGATGGCCGACCGGCCATCTCTTCCTGCAGAATCTTGTTTGGCAGCAGCAGAGAACAGACAAGACATGGCAATGCATTTCAAAGCAATGTTTGCACAACCACCCTCCTCATCATGTATGAGGCTCAAAGGAGTGTAGGCCTCGACCCTCAGGCCACCAATCATGCATTTCAATGCGTGATGGCCCAAGATGCCAAGTTGTGGAATTACAATATCAAATGAAATGCACACAAGCACACAATATAAGACCCTAACCTCTATCATAATTGGTCAAGAGGCAAGGGATGCAAACATGCTCAGTGCTATGCAACCTAAACATGCAAGCATACTAATGCAATATGAGGATGCAAACATGCTCAGTGCTATGCAACCTAAACATGCAAGCATACTAATGCAATATGAGTATGCAAACAAGCAATGTGTCTTAGGCGCATAACCTAAGCAAACAAGCATGCGAGGCACATAACAAGAATGCTAACGACAAACATGCAACAACATGTGAAGGGGACTTAGCATAGAAACATGCAAAGCAACTTAACAAATAAAATGGATGCCAAATGCAATGTGATTCAAGCATGCGACAACATGCGAGAGGCCAAGCATGTAACAACACGCAAGGCAAGCATGCAACAACATGCGGGAATGGTCTTAAACTAATATGGACAACTCTCAAATAGGCCCAAATTAGCGGCCAATGTGATGCCACGAAAGCATCGAATAGATATGCAAACATGCATGCACAAGGGCCTATCATCTAAGGCATAAAAGAGGCAGCTCTTAAACACATTTAAAAGAGACTAATATGGACAAATGACAAGCATGCTAAGCTCTAAAATCATGTTAAGAATGGTGCCAAACCAATCAAACTACCCAAGTAAAGCATGCAAGGGAGTCCAAAACTTGAGGCTAGCCAAGGGGTTCAAGCCATGACCATATCAACCAAGCTCCAAAGAGCCAAGAGGACTTAAAACAGTCCCAAGGCAGACCAAAACAAGGTTAGAGCATGCATGGAACAAGACCAAAACATGCTAAGAAATGGGCCCAAAACAAAGGGCATTCAAAGCTACAAAAGGGAGGATTGCTCTATACCTATCACAACCAAACATGGCATGGATAATTCAATGCAAAACAGAATCATATCATGCCAAAATAAGCCCCAAAACCCACTTAGATGGCATCTAGATGGCCTAAGTCTAAAGGCATGCACAATGACCCAATCATGGAGTATAAAACACCAACCTTTTAAAGCATTAAAGGAGTGATAAAATGCAAGCATGTGAGTATGAAACAAGGACTGAAATATCATAACTAATGGTGCCAAACCACTGAAATGATACAAATAGAGCATGGTAGAGGAGCCAACACTCAAAGCATACAAGCTAGATTGCATGGTAGCTATACAAAGAAAATCATGGATGACCCAAACAACCAAAATCAGACCTAAAGCATGCCAAAATATGCATAAAAGCTTCACGGAGTCAAGCCAAAATTATGCTAGAAACAAAGCTCAAAGTACATAGCATATTAGGGCAATTTCATGGAATTACAAGACAAGTATACAAAGCATGCATGGCATGTCTAAACCAACTTTCAGAAGAGGTATATCATGGCAAAATAACACCGAATACCCTCTGAAATAGGGCCAAATAAAGCTATGCACACATGCTACAACACAAGCCACCTATGCTAGCATCAAAGACAACAAGGAGAGGGGATGACCCTCTCATATTTAGGACACCAAAACCACCTTTCCACCACTGAAATTCCTCTGGATTTCAGTGGTAGAGAAGTCATGCAAAGCTAAGAACAATGGCCAAAAGGTATGGCCTAAAACAAGGCCTAACAAGGCCTTGGAGGGGGGAAACAACCCCAAACCTCAAAGTGACCTTAAACAAAGTTCTAAAGCAAGTAAAATCAGAACTTTTATTAGTTACACATAAAGCTCAAAGCAGCATGCAAGATAGGTTAAAAGCTTGTACAAAAATGGGAAATATAAAGCAATAGTGCTCACCCTTGAAGAACACTTCAAGAACACCAACCCCAGCCCCTTCCTCTGATCAAAACCAACTTAAAAACTCTGAAACCAATCCCTCAACACCTTAGTAACCGAAGTATAGTGTAACACTAGGTGTTTTAGTGTAAAACTAAGAACAAAACACACTTTTGGTCACAAATACACACACAAATATATAGAGAGAGAGATATATATAGAGAGATATATAAACTCTAACCCTAAATTCCAGAACCTCTGAGAAGGGAGGAGAGCCTCCCCTCTTATAGAAATCCAATTTCTAAGGCTTCCAAGAGAAGCTAAACAATTGTGGATGCCAGCTGTTCCAGCTGGCATAAAAATATCTACAAAAGCAGATGAACAGGGTTCGGCCATCAAAAAATGGTCGATTAACGAACAAAGGTGGCCGGCCAACTAAAAACAGTGCCGATCGGCCAAATATTTGGCCGGTGGCCTCAAGCCTTGGCCGGTGGGTTGAGGGGATGGCCAACCAGCCACCCTCTCCCCTTAGAATCAAAAACGCAAGTGCTTGGTCCACAACAAAGCACAAAACAGTCAAGTTGAGAGGTATTGAGGCAAGGTGCGTGGCCGAGATCTCTGGGAACTCCAAATGAACACCATCATGGATGATCACCGAGTGTTCAAACGGTGACGTCCAAGTCTTGAGGACGGTCAAAAATGGGGTGTCTACAGTTGCCCCTCTTTGACAGAACTCAAAAGTCAAACAATGATGTGAGTGAATGTCAAAGCCCAGAGACGACCCATTTTTGACAAGGCTGAAGACTTAGACAAAGCATACAAGCTACAGACAAAAGTATGCGCCCAAAGGCAGGGGCAAAATGCAAGAACAATGCACAAAGCCGAGCATAACTTATGATCATGCAAAGAAAGCTGTAACGAAGCATACCATGCATCAGTTTTAAGCAAGCCAAAGACCAAACTACCTTACAATGTAGGAAGGATGTAAGAGAATTATGTAATTCTCGCTATGTTTGATGTGGAGATTACAATGCCTATGCGGTTCGTCTGGTCATGCCAGCTTCAAATGAACCGTACATACAATATCGTGCCTGAAAAAGAAAGAAAAATTAGCAGGTACAACATTGTTAGAAGTATGCATAACAATGCAATCTAAAGCTGCGTGAAAAAGCAAGTGAAGAGGTGCATAACAATGCAAGTGATGTGCAAGACAACGCAGGTAAAGGGATGCGAGACAACACAAGGAGGGCATGCGCGACACTGCAAGCCGAGTAGGACGCATAACAATGCGATTTGAAACAATCATAACAATGCGAAAAGGGCACAAACACATGTGAGTAAAGAACACGTGACAACGTGCACAATGTGTGAAGATGCAGACACATGTAAGTAAAGCACACGCGACAGCGCATACAATGTATATAATGAGGAACTTGAACATATGTGAGTAAAGCACACGCGACAACGTATACAAGGTGTATAATGAGGAACTTGAACATATGTGAGTAAAGCACACGCGATAGCGCATACAATGTGTATAAAAGAAACTTGAACACATATAAGTAAAGTAATACGCGACAACGCACGCAATCTGTGTAAAAAGGAACTTGAACACATATAAGTAAAGTAATACGCGACAACACATGCAATGTGTATAGGAACTTGAACCCATATAAGTAAAGCAATACGCGACAACGCATGCAATGTGTATAGGAACTTGAATACATATAAGTAAAGCAATACGCGACACCGTATGCAATGTGTATAGGAACTTGAACACATATAAGTAAAGCATAACGCGACAACGCATGCAATGTGTATAGGAACTTGAAAAAAAGGGGAGAAAAGTGCATGAACACAAAGCACACGCAAAAACGCATGCAATGTGTGTCACAATGCAAAAGGGAGAGAAAGGTGCATAAACACATAGCACACGCAAAAACGCATGCAGTGTGTGTCACAATGCAAATGAGAGAGAAAGGGGTTAGTAAAGGTTAGTAAGGGTTAGAGTTAGATACGTCCACACGCGGCACGTGAGTGGAGAAAAATTAGATAATGCGAGAGACTGACATGTATGATAATGCAAATAGAAGATATATGACAACGCGAGTTATTCGAAATGCAAGACAATGCAAATGAGAGGTGCATGACAATGCGTGTGATTGAAATGCATGATAATATACGATTTATTGAAATGCATGAGAATGCAAGTGAGACACGCATAATAATGCATGAACTGAAATGCATGACAATGCATGAATCGAAATGTAGATGAGAGATTGTAGACACCCCATTTTTGACCGTCCTCAAGACTTGGACGTCATCGTTTGAACACTCGGTGATCATCCTTGTTCGTGTTCGTCTTCAGTTCCCGGAGGTCTCGGCTACGTGCCCTGCCTCAGGATCTCTCGACTCGACTGGTTTTGTGTCTTGTTTTGCACCAAACACTTGTTGTTTTGCTTCTTAGGGTGGGAAATAGCTTGTAGGCCATCCCCACACCTCACCGGCCATGGCTTGAGGCCACCGGCCTTGTTTCCTTGCCACCGGCCATTGGTGATGGCCGGTCGGCACTATTGATGGTCGGTCGGCATTATGTTTGGTCGGCCGGCCACTATTTTTGATCAATCGGCCACTTTTCCCGGCTGAGACCTTTTTTTTGAGGGAGCTTGACCCTTTTGAACCTTTTTTTAGCTTCTCCAAGAAGCTTGAACCTTTTTAGCTTCTCCAAGAAGCTTGACCTTTTTAGCTTCCCCAAGAAGCTTGACCTTTTTTAGCTTCTCCAAGAAGCTTGACCTTTTTTTAGCTTCTCCAAGAAGCTTGACCTTTTTTAGCTTCTGTAAGAAGCTTGACCTTTTTTTTAGCTTCTCCAAGAAGCTTGAACCTTTCGACCCTTTTTAGCTTCTCCAAGAAGCTTGACCTTTTTTTTAAAGCTTCTTGAAGAAGCTTGAACCTCTTGCCCTCTTTGCCTAGCTTCTCTAAGAAGATTGGCCTTTTTGCTCCAAGCTTCTAAGAGAAGCTTGGCCTTTTTGGTCAAAGCTTCTAAGAGAAGCTTTGCCCCCTTGGTTTCCCTATAAAAAGAGAGCCTCTCCTCCCCTTTTAGGGGTTAGAAAAATCTGATATAGAAGATATATATATCACCCTCTCTAGATATCTCCCTCTCTCTCTACATTTAGGTGGGTTAAAGGGTCCAAAAGGGTCTAGTTCTTGGCCATTTGAACTACACCTCCTAGCACAACACTTCCATCATCACTTCGAGGTTCTTGGGTCTTTTTTTCAGAGGTTGAGGGTTGCATTTTTGGGTCTAGAGGCTGCTGTCCCCTTTTGGCTACAAAGGTAACCCATTTTCCCTCTTTATTTCCCGTTTTTGCACACCATTTTAGCCTGTCTTTCTTGCTGATTTGAGCTTTGTGTATAACATAAAAAAGTTCTGTTTTTTTGTGTTTAAGATACTTCATTAAGGACACTTTTGTGTTTGGGGTCGTTTACCCCTCTTAGGCCTTGTTTGGCCCCATTTTGTGCTAATTTCGGTGAGTTTCGGGACCACCTTGTTTGGGCCTCCTCACCATTGAAATCTTGAGGGATTTCAGTGGTGAGGATGGTGGTTTAAGGTCCTAAGAAGGAGAGGGCCATCCCCTCTCCTTGTTGTCTTGTTTGATGCCCTTTTTGGCCTTACAAAGGGGCCTATATTTGCACACTTCTTGAGCTCGGTTCAGGCATTTTTCAGTGGGTTTTAAGACCCCCATAAGCCATTTCCAGAGTTGTTTTGGTCATATTGAATGTCTATGTTACATGTGCTTAATAACTCCTTGCATGGCCCTCTAAAGTAACTCATCATTTTTGCATGCCATGGTTGCGTATCAGTGGTTATTTGGGCCTATTTCCACATGTTTTATTCACTAATTTTTGATGGTTTGGTGAGATTCCATGTGCATCATCCACTTGCTTTGTATTCCTCTATTTTGCCTAGAAATGCATCTTGACTTTGGACCACCATGCTTGCATATTTTGGCTTAGCTTTGTGAAGTATTTGGTCATGTTTTAACATGTTTAAGGTCTGTCTTGGGTCTTTAGATTCACATTTTCCATGTTTAGTATAGCCCCTTTGCATTTTGGCTTGTTGGCCTTAAGTGTGTGGGTATGTAGCATGCTTTATTTGCTTTGTTTTATTGGTTTGGCACCATTTGTAGCATCATTTCAGTCCCTTTGACATGCTTGTATGCTTGCCTTGGACACCTCTTTAATGCTTTGAAAGTTTGTGTAGCATGCTCCATGTTTTGGCATTTGTGCATGCCTTTGAATTTAGGTCATTTGGATGCCATCTAAGTGGTCTTTAGGCCTTGTTTTAATATGCTAAAATTCTGTTTTTAGTCATTTAATTCATGCCATGTGTAGTTGCACTAAGTGTAGTTCAATACTTCTTTGGTGGGCCTTAGGAATTGGACCATATTTGCATGCATGTTTGCATGTCATTTAGCCCTTATTTCATAGCACTATGGCCACTGTTTTGGGCCTAATTAGAGCTGCCCAAATCATGTTTAAGTCCATCTCTTTGTTTGTTGCATGCTCTCCTTGTATATTGTAGCATATTGGTGAGTTGTTGCATGTTTGAAATCACATGATTGAATGAAGTCACATGTTGGCTTACATGCTTGAATGCCTACATTAGCCTTGCACACTTGTTAGTCGCATTGCTCTATGCCTTGCATTTCTTGCATGCTCATTTGCATTGCCGTATTGCACGCCTAGTTAACATGCTTAGGTTGCATTGCATTGGCATGCATGCTTGGCCTCTTGACTATCCATGATAGAGGTTAAGTCCCCATTGGTTTGATTGTTTGCATTGCATTTGACATGGAAATGCATAACTTGGTCTCTTGGGCCATCACGCATTGAAATGCACGATTGATGGTCCGAGAACCAAGGAGCATGTCCCTTTGAGTCACTAACATGATAAGGGACATGATTGGTGCATATATGCCTTGAATTGTATTGCCACGCTCTGCCTTGCCCTCTGTTGTTGTCAATTGCAGATTCTGCAGGGGCTTTCTGCCGACCGACAGTGCTAAGTGCCGACCGGCAATCCTCCCTCTGCCGATAGATTCACCAATGGCCAGTGATCACAGGCCACTGCCGGTGGGCATTCTGCTCAGCCGATGGCATTCCCCACTATCCAGAGAAGCAATCCTGAGGTTCTAGCAGCCTCCAGAGGAGTACAGCAAGGAAAACAGAGGCAGCCTATGCATGGCGGTGCACTTCCGAGCAAGACCCGAGCACGTATTGCATTGAGCTCTCTTCCCGAGGTGGTTTACTGTTTTTCCTAGCTTAGTTAGTTTGTTAACTAATTAAGGCAGTCTGTAATAATTAGTTAGCTCGTAGTTAATTAATTGTATTATTCTTTTGGTCCCTCCGAGCGAGGGCGAATTTTTAATAAGTGTGGGTGTGTGTGTGCATGTCTTCCAATCCCCACTTCTTTCTCCCTTTTACTTACCTGCTTTCGATGGTTAGTATTAGGGCATATTTAATTTAGCATACCTTATGCTATGCATGCGTGCATCCATACATTTGTCTTGCATGTATCGGGCTCGGCGCATCATACTAACTGCATTATACTTCAATTCCAAGTTGAATACGTGTTAGTTGTATCATCATCATATGCCATCTTAGAATAGCCGAGCCTGTCTAGATTGCATCTTTGCATGTGTTGCACTAGCCATTTTCAACATGAACTAGGATCATGCATGTGATTACTAAACTAGTTTCTATTTTGGCTTGGAGTACTCTGTAAGTCCTTTTGCTTTAGCATACCGCATGCATATGAGTGTTGCCGTAATTGCATAATTACCATGAGGCTAGCTACTTATGTGATATAACTGCTTGAATGCCTGTGGGTGGAGGTTGAATTACCTAAATTGGAATAATGCGTTAAAACTGTGAGTTTTAAGCCACTAGATAGTGGCAAAACCATCTTTTCTAAAGCCCACTTGTGGGTGGCAAAACCTGCATTTTAGCCTACTTGCGAGTAGCAAACCATTTTCAAAACAAGCATGAAATGTTTTGTTCCAAATTTGGGCAATTTGGTCTATACTTGTTTGCTGTGCGCATAACATAGTTATTCTAGGCTAATAACCGGAATGAGAACACATAACGTTTTCAAAAACGGATATCATGGTTAGTAGAGGCCGATCTTCGGATCGGGCGAGAGGGGGTGCTCATAGCTGACCTTCCCCAATCGTACCCAAGTTCCCGAGCCGAGGCAACTTTGGTGATGACGGACACGTAGCCTTTGGCACCGAGTCAGGGTTTCCTAAATTCTCCCAAAATAAAATATTTAGGTGGCGACTCTGTATCTGACAAAGCAGTCCATGTTTGGCACTTCTTTTCAAAAATCTGTTTCTCAAAACGATTTGCCGGATTTGGACTCTTTGGTTCAGATTAAGAACCGTGACAATTTGAGAGTCCGAGCTGTAGTGACCCCCTTTAATGAACAGAACGGGACTCACCCTCCCGGGGCGTTCGGGGACGTCTACAGTTTCTAGCAACTCTGCTGGGGAATTTTAGAGAGCTTGACTCGAACTCGTGATATCTTGTTTTGATTACACATGCAATACAAAGAAACACATAAGTGTAATCAAAACAAGATATCACGAGTTCGAGTCAAGCTCTCTAAAATTCCCCAGCAGAGTTGCTAGAAACTGTAGACGTCCCCGAACGCCATGTTTGCCATCTGCCATTCCTGAGCGGTTTGCCGGAGGCTTGTCTTGTCAAGGCATGACCATAAGGCTGACCGGTTATGGGTTCTGACAGTATGGGAACATAAACCCCGGTTTTACCGGGGCACCCTTTTGACCATTCGACCTAGTGGATATTCGGAATCCATAGTGACCATTCCAAACTAGGACAGGTTGCTTACCCAATAGGTTGTTTGAAACCGCTGCGTGCGTAGTGAAACCCTAGCTCCTAACAAAATAGGACAGGGAAACCCTACCCCAACATAGGGGTGTCTTGGCTCTCATTTGTTTGTTATGTGCTTTTAGAGTGTATCTCTACAGGGAATGCGCATAACAGTTTGCAAGTCTGAGTATCAGGCTTGTGGGCATCAGCATCAGTATTTGGGGAATCAGTTTTACCCGAGGGTATCAATTTTGGGACAGATATTTGGGGAACAGTTATCAGTATTGAGTACAGTCGTTCTGCTATCCGTTCCAGTGAAATTGAGCTGAGATGCTGTCTGTTTTCTCTTTTGCAAGGTAGTCCCGGAACTATAGCTTCAGAAGACTCCAATATCCCCCGAGGTTCATTGGACTTGTACTGATAGACTTTGTCAGGTCATAAACTCAGTTCAAGGGTAATCAGGGCCAGAGAAGGCTAGTCAGGCACAGACCACCAGTGCAACAGCTACCAGATCAGTGATCTTTGAGCAGTCGGGCTGAGATTTCCGAGCCTATTGCCGACACAGATATACCGGTTGCTCAGTTAGATTAGAACAGTATGTCGAGTCTGGAAAAGACGGTGCGCCAACTCCAGGATAGTATGAAAGCCATGCAGCAAGACACTGTCCGTCAAGCAGAATTCGCCAAGCAACAGGCTGTGGTCATAGCCCAACAGGCAGAGACAATTGCCAGATTGGAGCAGCAAACTGGAGTATCTACTTCGCACCAGGCTCCTCCCCCACCAAGAGTTTCCATACTCGGGGAGGCAACCCACGTCCAGGATGATACGGACATTCCAGTCGGGCCAGCTCCGTCCCCGGTTCTACCCCAGCTATCCAAGACACCCAACAACCTACCGGGCTCCCCTTTTGAGTTAGAGACGGATCCAACGGCGCTAAAGATGAGCAAGCTTGAAAGGTTGTTCAAGAAGGCTCAAGGAATGAAATCCGTCCCGGACATCGAGGATGGGTATACCGATACAGCTGCGACGCTGCCAGACAGATTCAAGATGCCACATATTGACCGTTTCGATGGGTCCGGGGATCCCATGGTGCACTTGCGGCTGTTTTCAGACGTTCTAAGGCCGATAGGCCTCACCAGATTACAGAAGCTATCATTGTTTGGCCGGACCCTGTCTGGGGTAGCCGCAAATTGGTATGCAAAATTGGAGAACTCTGTGAAACAGAATTGGGAAGAGATGGCTGAGGCCTTCAGTGATCAATACTCCTACAACACACAGATTGAGGTCACAACTCGTGATCTTGAAGTCACCCGCCAAGAGCCAAAGGAGGGTTTTTCAGAGTTTGTGGCAAGGTGGAGAGCAAAGGCCTCGATGATGGCTACAAGGCCTTCCGACAAAGACCAGATAAGGATGGTTGTGCGCAACCTCCGACCCAAACTAATGCAGAAAATGATCGTACTCCCCTTCCCTACCTTTTCAGATTTGCATGAGATGGGAGTACAGATCGAGGATGCTATGAAGCAGGGCCTCATTGACCAGGAGAAGGAGCAGCCCAGGAGGGCGTTTACCCGCAGTTCGAATGCGACCACCAACAGTGACGCAGCTGCAAGATCTTCTGAAGTGGGCATGGTCGCCACCACCACACCAAGAACAGCCACCCCTTTTGTTGGTGCATCCAATCCAAACCCCCGAACTTCGGACTATCTACCCCGAGGCAAGAGGGTTTTCACCCCACTCTTTACGCCTTTGTCTAAAGCCCTGGGGGTCCTACTCAGGAAAGGACATCTGAAACCGTTGGAACAACGGCCTCTACCCGATCCTCTCCCTCCAAAGCTTGACCTGACTAAGTACTGTGCTTTTCATCAACAAACCGGTCATGACACCGACAGTTGCGTCCGTCTCCGCTACGAGATACAAAATTTGATTGACAACAGGGTCATCCCCGCACCAGGTCCTGCAAAGTCTATCGACACTTGACCAGTGAACTTGTGGGGGATAATGTGATGTGATCGAGGGATGAACCACCTGCGGGCGGCACTCAGTTTACTCCAGATGTGGCGTATGGCACGCACTGTTTTGAGCATTTGTGAATGCTAGTTTTGTACATTCTAACTTGGGTACTGGGTCAATCTTGTTGTGTTGTTTTGAGTCTGCCTCTTTGTTTTAAGTCAGTCCTTTCATACTGAGTCAGTCGGGTCTGTCTTATTGTATCGAGTCAGTCCTGTTTTGTTAGAGTCAGGTGATTTCGGGGGTGTTACCTTGGATATCACTTGCTTGTTTTGTGTTTGTCCTTTTGCTTTCCTTTGAGTCTGTTTCTTCCAGGGAGCCTGTTGCGCCAACAGATTTGAATGGAACAGCAGTGATTTTCACACTCTTGTGTTTGCTTCTGTCGTGTGCCAGTTGTGCCAGAAATTCTAAATAAGATGGCAATATTTGACTAGAAGCTGTGTCTTTTCTGTGCTTTGAATTCATTGCATTGACCTTAGTTTTTCAAAACTTTTTTCGAAACATTGTGATAAAAATGAAGAGGAAGGAGTTCCTCAGGTTTTGCAAAACTTGATCAATTGAGAGAAAGAGAGGCATGCTAAGCCCTTAATGATCGAGATCATGCTTGTTAGTATGAGTACTGAGAAAGATCCTGGCTTGATCCAGATTGGTCCTACACTGTCTTCAGCGCGAGCGATCTGTCGCTTTCTTAAAAACTTTCAAAAACAAAACGTTTTGCGTAGTCCTGCGAAGACCTGTGTGGAATCGCTCTTGAGATTGTGCAGCTTCGGATCGCTCTCAGCCTCGAGATTCGACCCCTCACTTTCAAACCTTGAACCTGAGTTCAGAACGTTCAACGGTCAACCATAACGTGAGGCCTATGTGGTCATTTTGAAGCAGCCCTCGAACAAGAGGCACCAAAGTCAGACCAAGAAGATCAGATCAAAGGAAGCTTGTAAAGCTAGATCAGAAGCCCCCCCTGAGACTAGGGGCAAAAATGTCAGATATGCTCGAAGAGCCGAAAATGGACCCTTCAGTAAATCAATACAACAGCCACTCTCCTGGATACGGATGGCTTCAAAACCCTAAAACCATTTGGCATGGACTTGTTACACTTTTACCCTTTGAGAGGCTCGCTGGGCCGAAAAACCCGGAAGGGCGACCTAGGCAAAAGTTAGAGCAATAGCAAAAAAAAAATGCAAAAGAAAAGAAAAAAAAGAAAAGAAAAGAAGAAATGCAAAAAAAAAAAAGAAGAGAAAAAGAAATGAAAAAAAATTGGAAAAAAAAATAACAAAGCTCGCAAGGTCGAAAACTCGCAATGGGCGCCTTGGCAAAAGTTAGAGCCTAAAACGGAGAGGATAATACCCGAGTGTACCTTACACCGGAACTACGTAAGGCTTGATTCCCATGTTTGGGATACGTAGGCAACTTCATTCTGAAGTCCAGCCACAAACACCTCTAAAATCGATTGTGTCCATGTAATGGTTTTGATTGTCTTTGCCTTCTCTGTATCCGAGAGTTCGGTTGTGATCGTCACTCTGAGGATTGATTGCAGTGCACTGCGGTGCCATTCAAACAAGGGGCAAGTTTCCGTTGCCATTCAATGTGCTGCCATACCATTCAAACAAGGGGCAACTTTTCGTTGCCATGCAGTGTCCTTCAGACAAGGGGCAATTTTCCATTGCCTCCGATCCGAGGTCATGCATCTCAAGAGTAGGTTCTGTCCTCGTTGAACAGTGGCCGTTTGCAAAAACAATTTTTTGAGAATTTTTACTGAGGTTGACTGATCCCTCGAAAATTATTCCATCTTTTCCAAAACTGGACCATTTCTTGGACCCAAAAAGGGAAATTTTTCAGTGCTCATAACCTAGCTTGCATGATTCTCAAATCAAAAATCGAACAAGTATGTTAATCTAACTCTCATATTGGTCAAGATTGTTTTAGTAGAAACCAAAACAAAAAATGGTCAAAATAATGAACTAGGGGCACAGTTGAGTCAGGCTTCCGGTCTTTCCCCTGTTGTCAATGCATTTGCCAGAAGGGCACCATACCTGCCAGAAAAGGGCACCACTGAAGCTATCAACAAAGGGCTGAAAGCTCTTTCATCCTCCAAGCAACGAGGTATCAAGCTAACTGCGAAGCACGAACTGGAATGGGACAAGATATTCCACTCCCTTATCTAGACAGATCTGACCACGTCCAAACTCCCCAGCAGAGCATCGTCAACCGATGTCAGCTGCAGATTTGCTACACACCCAATTGTAGCGCAGCCCCTCTGTGGGAGAAACTCACTAGCTAAATACAGAAGAAAAAGAATCTAGCGGAATGCTAGGGGCAAGAGCCCACAATTTGCTGTTTATCCATCAACCACCCTGGGGAGGGATAAAAAATGAGAGATTGAAGAATAGAGAGATGTGAGCTGAGACAAAAAGTGAGAAAATGGCTTTTTCAGAAAAACAGAGCCTGAGGGCCGAGCGATGTGAGAATCACAAATAAGAAAGGGTGGGAAACAATACCCAGGGAAACGGGCTCCATGTGCACATTTGAGTCTTCTGTTTTATTTTGTCTGTCTCGATTCTTGTTTTGAGTCGCTTTGAGTGTTACTCGATGTGTTTAGGTTGTTTACCTTTGTTTTTCCCTTGTCGAGTCGTTTTGGCTGTGGCCAGTCGTCGGCTCAATACCCGGTTAAGAACTCATTTCTCAATTTCCAAAAAATCATCTTGTTCTCAGAGTGCTGTGCCATTCTCCACATTTGTGCAAAACAGTATTTGTTCTTTCTTAAAACCGCAGGGTTCAACCCAAGTCATGTCAGAACAGTAAAACCAGGACCTATTTGAAGCTATATGGGTTCCAGACTACAAAACAAAAGCAAAAGAGGAAAATATCGGGTACCTGAGTGTGCTTCAACTTCGGAAAACTCCGTGATTGTGCTCCGGATGTACCTCTTCAGGCCTTGTCAGTGCTCCGAAGAACGAGTGTGCCTCTACTCCAAGCTTAAGCCTGCTTCAAGTCAGAATGGCAATTAAAGCAGCAGCAGATGTTATCTCTCGCCAATGTAAACAGGGTGTCCCTTTTTCGAACAGAGTTGTGTTGCCAAGTCCTCCGAAAGGTAAATCCGAGGCACCAGAGTACGTGTTTGATGCCCTTCCATTGCATAGAATGTGAACTTTCATATACACTTCGGTTGCACGCGTGCCGTGCATCGTTATGTTTCTGCATAGAATATGCTTTCAATGTTGCATAGAAAATGCCCCCATACTTGCATAGAAAGTGCATTTTATCGCACTGTCTTGTGAACCTGCATTGCATTGTTTTGCGCGCTCCTTTGTTTGGAAATACTGGGATACGTCCCTATGTTTCTCCTACCTTTCCGAAGCACCGGGATGCGTCCCTACGTTTCTTCTTCCATTCCGAAACGACGGGATACGTCCCTATGTTTCTCTTTCTATTCCGAAACAATGGGATATGTCCCTATGTTTCTCCTCCTCTCCGAAACACCGGGATACGTCCCTATGTTTCTTCTCCTTTGTCGAAACACTGGGATACGTCCCTATGTTTCTCCTCCTCGTTCGTAACACTAGGATACGTCCCTAGTCCTTGGGATACGTCCCTAATCCTTGGGATACGTCCCTAACCTCTGGGATGCGTCCCTACGTTTCTCTCTCTTCGAAATGCCGGGATACGTCCCTATGTTTCTCCTTCTTTCGGAAACACCGGGATACGTCCCTATGTTTCTTGTCTCTTTTTTCGAAACTCCGGGATACGTCCCTATATTTCTTCTCTTTTTCGGAAACACCGGGATACGTCCCTATGTTTCTTCTCCCTTCTTTCCGAAACACCGGGATACGTCCCTGTGTTTCTTCTCTTTTTTCGAAACTTCGGGATACGTCCCTATGTTTCTTCTCTTTTTTCGAAACTCCAGGATACGTCCCTATGTTTCTTCTCTTTTTCCGAAACTCCGGGATACGTCCCTATGTTTCTTTTCTTTTTCCGAAACTCTGGGATACGTCCCTATGTTTCTTCTCTTTTTCCGAAACACCGGGATATGTCCCTATGTTTCTCCTTCTTTTTCCAAAACACCGGGATACGTCCCTATGTTTCTCCTTCTTTTTCTGAAGCGCCGGGATACGTCCTTATGTTTCTCATTCGTTTTGAAACACCGGGATATGTCCCTATGTTTCTCCCTCTTTGGTTAAGAGCATTTGGAATACGTTCCAATGTTTACACCTTTCCGAAACACCGGGATACGTCCCTATGTTTCTTGCATGATCATAAGTTATGTTCGGCTCCTTGCATTGTCTTGCATTTTGCCCCTGCCCTCGGGCGCGTATCATTGTTTGCTGCTTGTATGCTTTGTCTAAGTCTTCGGCCCTGTCAAAAATGGGTCATTTCTGGGCTTTGACATTCACTCCCGTCATTTTTATGACTTTCGAGTTCTGTCAAAGAGGGGCAACTGTAGACACCCCATTTTTGACCGTCCTCAAGACTTGGACGTCATCGTTTGAACACTCGGTGATCATCCTTGTTCGTGTTCGTCTTGAGTTCCCGGAGGTCTCGGCTAAGCGCCCTGCCTTAGGATCTCTCGACTCGACTGGTTTTGTGTCTGGTTTTGCACCAAACACTTGTTGTTTTGCTTCTTAGGGTGGGAAATAGCTTGTAGGCCATCCCCACACCTCACCGGCCATGGCTTGAGGCCACCGGCCTTGTTACCTTGCCACCGGCCATTGGTGATGGCCGGTCGGCACTATTGATGGTCGGTCGGCATTATGTTTGGTCGGCCGGCCACTGTTTTTGATCAATCGGCCACTTTTCCCGGCTGAGACCTTTTTTTTGAGGGAGCTTGACCCTTTTGAACCTTTTTTTTAGCTTCTCCAAGAAGCTTGAACCTTTTTAGCTTCTCCAAGAAGCTTGACCGTTTTTAGCTTCTCCAAGAAGCTTGACCTTTTTTTTAGCTTCTCAAGAAGCTTGACCTTTTTTTTAGCTTCTTCAAGAAGCTTGAACCTTTTGACCCTTTTTAGCTTCTCCAAGAAGCTTGACCTTTTTTTTAAAGGTTCTTGAAGAAGCTTGAACCTCTTGCCCTCTTTGCCTAGCTTCTCTAAGAAGATTGGCCTTTTTGCTCCAAGCTTCTAAGAGAAGCTTGGCCTTTTTGGTCAAAGCTTCTAAGAGAAGCTTTGCCCCCTTGGTTTCCCTATAAAAAGAGAGCCTCTCCTCCCCTTTTAGGGGTTAGAAAAATCTGATATAGAAGATATATATATCACTCTCTCTAGATATCTCCCTCTCTCTCTACATTTAGGTGGGTTAAAGGGTCCAAAAGGGTCTAGTTCTTGGCCATTTGAACTACACCTCCTAGCACAACACTTCCATCATCACCTGGAGGTTCTTGGGTCTTGTTTTCAGAGGTTGAGGGTTACATTTTTGGGTCTAGAGGCTACTGTCCCCTTTTGGCTACAAAGGTAACCCATTTTCCCTCTTTATTCCCCGTTTTGCACACCATTTTAGCCTGTCTTTCTTGCTGATTTGAGATTTGTGTATAACATAAAAAAGTTCTGTTTTTTTGTGTTTAAGATACTTCATTAAGGACACCTTTGTGTTTGGGGTAGTTTACCCCCTCTTAGGCCTTGTTTGGCCCCATTATGTGCTATTTTTGGTGAGTTTCGGGACCACCTTGTCTGGGCCTCCTCACCACTGAAATCTTGAGGGATTTCAGTGGTGAGGATGGTGGTTTAAGGTCCTAAGAAGGAGAGGGCCATCCCCTCTCCTTGTTGTCTTGTTTGATGCCCTTTTTGGCCTTACAAAGGGGCCTATATTTGCACACTTCTTAAGCTCGGTTCAGGCATTTTTCAGTGGGTTTTAGGACCCCCATAAGCCATTTCCGGAGTTTTTTTGGTCATATTGAATGTCTATCTTGCATGTGCTTAATAACTCCTTGCATGGCCCTCTAAAGTAACTCATCATTTTTGCATGCCATGGTTGCGTATCAGTGGTTATTTGGGCCTATTTTCACATGTTTTATTCACTAATTTTTGATGGTTTGGTGAGATTCCATGTGCATCATACACTTGCTTTGTATTCCTCTATTTTGCCTAGAAATGCATCTTGACTTTGGACCACCATGCTTGCATATTTTGGCTTAGCTTTGTGAAGTTTTAATTTGGTCATGTTTTAACATGCTTAAGGTCTGTCTTGGGTCTTTAGATTCACATTTTCCATGTTTAGTATAGCCCCTTTGCATTTTGGCTTGTTGGCCTTAAGTGTGTGGGTATGTAGCATGCTTTATTTGCTTTGTTTTATTGGTTTGGCACCATTTGTAGCATCATTTCAGTCCCTTTGACATGCTTGTATGCTTGCCTTGGACACCTCTTTAATGCTTTGAAAGTTTGTGTAGCATGCTCCATGTTTTGGCATTTGTGCATGCCTTTGAATTTAGGTCATTTGGATGCCATCTAAGTGATCTTTAGGCCTTGTTTTAATATGCTAAAATTCTATTTTTAGTCATTTAATTCATGCCATGTGTGGTTGCGCTAAGTGTAGTTCAATACTTCTTTGGTGGGCCTTAGGAATTGGACCATATTTGCATGCATGTTTGCATGTCATTTAGCCCTTATTTCATAGCACTATGGCCACTGTTTTGGGCCTAATTAGAGCTGCCCAAATCATGTTTAAGTCCATCTCTTTGTTTGTTGCATGCTCTCCTTGTATATTGTAGCATATTGGTGAGTTGTTGCATGTTTGAAATCACATGATTGAATGAAGTCACATGTTGGCTTACATGCTTGAATGCCTACATTAGCCTTGCACACTTGTTAGTGGCATTGCTCTATGCCTTGCATTTCTTGCATGCTCATTTGCATTGCCGTATTGCATGCCTAGTTAACATGCTTAGGTTGCATTGCATTGGCATGCATGCTTGGCCTCTTGACTATCCATGATAGAGGTTAAGTCCCCATTGGTTTGATTGTTTGCATTGCATTTGACATGGAAATGCATAACTTGGTCTCTTGGGCCATCACGCATTGAAATGCGCGATTGATGGTCCGAGAACCAAGGAGCATGTCCCTTTGAGTCACTAACATGATAAGGGACATGATTGGTGCATATATGCCTTGAATTGTATTGCCATGCTCTGCCTTGCCCTCTGTTGCTGTCAATTGCAGATTCTGTAGGAGCTTTCTGCCGACCGGCAGTGCTAAGTGCCGATCGGCAATCCTCCCTCTGCCGATAGATTCACCAATCGCCGGTGATCACAGGCCACTGCCGGTGGGCATTCTGCTCAGCCGATGGCATTCCCCAGTATCCAGAGAAGCAATCCTGAGGTTCTACCAGCCTCCAGAGGAGTACAGCAAGGAAAACAGAGGCAGCCTATGCATAGCGGTGCACTTCCGAGCAAGACCCGAGCACGTATTGCATTGAGCTCTCTTCCCGTGGTGGTTTACTGTTTTTCCTAGCTTAGTTAGTTTGTTAACTAATTAAGGCAGTCTGTAATAAGTAGTTAGCTCATAGTTAATTAATTGTATTATTCTTTTGGTCCCTCCGAGCGAGGGCGAATTTGTAATAAGTGTGGGTGTGTGTGCATGTCTTCCAATCCCCACTTCTTTCTCCCTTTTACTTACCTACTTTCGATGGTTAGTATTAGGGCATATTTAATTTAGCATACCTTATGCTATGCATGCGTGTATCCATACATTTGTCTTGCTTATATCGGGCTCGGCGCATCATACTAATTGCATTGTACTTCAATTCCAAGTTGAATACGTGTTAGTTGTATCATCATCATATGCCATCTTAGAATAGCCGAGCCTGTCTAGATTGCATCTTTGCATGTGTTGCACTAGCCAATTTTAACATGAACTAGGATCATGCATGTGATTACTAAACTAGTTTCTATTTCGGCTTGGAGTACTCTGTAAGTCCTTTTGCTTTAGCATACCGCGTGCGTGTGAGTGTTGCCGTAATTGCATAATTACCATGAGGCTAGCTGCTTATGTGATATAACTGCTTCAATGCCTGTGGGTGGAGGTTGAATTACCTAAATTGGAATAATGCATTAAAGCTGTGAGTTTTAAGCCCACTAAATAGTGGCAAAACCATCTTTTCTAAAGCCCACTTGAGGGTGGCAAAACCTGCATTTTAGCCTACTTGCGAGTAGCAAACCATTTTCAAAACAAGCATGAAATGTTTTGTTCCAAATTTGGGCAATTTGGTCTATACTTGTTTGCTGTGCGCATAACATAGTAATTCTTGGCTAATAACCGGAATAAGAACACATAACGTTTTCAAAAACGGATATCATGGTTAGTAGAGGCCGATCTTCGGATTGGGCGAGAGGGGGTGCTCATAGCTGACCTTCCCCAATCGTACCCAAGTTCCCGAGCCGAGGCAACTTTGGTGATGACGGACACATAGCCTTTGGCACCGAGTCAGGGTTTCCTAAATTCTCCCAAAATAAAATATTTAGGTGGCGACTCTGTATCTGGCAAAGCTGTCCATGTTTGGCACTTCTTTTCAAAATCTGTTTCTCAAAACGATTTGCCGGATTTGGACTCTTTGGTTCAGATTAAGAACCGTGACAATTTGAGAGTCCGAGCTGTAGTGACCACCTTTAATGAACAGAACGGGACTCACCCTCCTGGGGCGTTCGGGGACGTCTACAGAGATGCATGACAATGCGTGTAATCGAAATGCATGACAATGTATGATTTATTGAAATGCATGACAATGCAAAATATTGGAATGCACAAAAATGCAAATGAACTCGAATGCGCGACAACGCATGTTTCTTGAAATGCATGACAATGCAAATGAACTAAAATGCGTGACAACGCACGTTTTCTTTTTGAAATGCATGACAATGCAAATGAATTCGAATGGACGACAACACATGTTTCTTGAAATGCATGACAATGCAAATGAACTAAAATGCGCGACAATGCACGTTTCTCTTTTGAAATGCATGACAATGCATATGAACTCGAACGCACAATAACGCATGTTTCTTGAAATGCATGTCAATGCAAATGAACTAAAATGAGCGACAACGCACGTTTTTCTTTTGAAATGCATGACAATGCATGTAAGGTACGCATGACGATGCGGCCCATGCATGTGTAAAATAATGCAAGTATGGCGTGCACGACAACGCAGAAAATGTGCGGATAACAATGCGAGTGACATGGCGTATAACCAACTCGCACTCACAACAAAATGTTTGTAATGCAACACATGTAAAGCGAATTCCGAATCTCTCAAGAGACAAAAGGATACGAAGCAAAAGGATACACCTCGTACATATCAAGTGCCATGCACAGAGGACACGGCTCGAGGTCAACACGGAGGCCGTTTAAGCTTTGAAAATGCACTTTCTTGCACTGTCTTGAGCGATGAAGGTTCCAAACCACGTAACGGACCCAAACAAGGGTATGGGAGGCTCACCAACCCTCGGGGAAGACCACCGGCCATTCATCGGCCACAAAAAGAGGTCATCAGCAAAACATTTGGCCGATCGGCTAAAAATGTGGCCGACCGGCCAAAAATTGCTGTGTCGGGGCAGTTTTCTCCTTTTGGCCATGGGTCTTTAAATATGAGGTTCTAAACCTCATATTTTCACTTTGCCCTAGCTTGAAAACTTCCCTCCTTCTCTCTAGCTGATTTTCCTCCTCTCGATTCCCGTCTTTCCTTGGTTTTCGGGCCCATTTCGTTGTTTGATTCGCGAAACCCTTCCGATTTCACACATTTTGAACCGAACGAATCTTCGTTTCGGTGTACTTTTCTTGATTTCCATCACCTAGGGTTTGTTTCTCCAAAGTTTTCCTCGATCTTCGTGCCCTTTTCCGCACTTTGACATTTTCTCCCATTTTCCACCCTCCCGAGGTTGACTTTTGGGTTGACCTTTCACATTCTTGCCCGGTTTTCACCCTTTCGGCCATTTTCACGCTCTTTCTGAGATGGCAGATGACATACCACTCGGTGGGAGTCCTCCAGTGATGGACGTGGATCCAGAGGCCGAGCTCCTACCTCTTCAAATCCGGTCATTCGACCCGGCGACCTAAAGGCCGGCAATTCACGTATTGCCTCCCGACGGCATCCGCCACTTCAGTAGCTTTGCGAGGGGTATGGCACCGGAGCTTCTGCTGCGCGAGCCAGAATCACACCTATCCTTCGGCGCTTCCGAGGTACATTCTTCTTCTATTTTATTTCCCGCAATGTAGAATACAAAACTGCAATGGTCGATTCTATTCTTTAACTGCTTAACTCAGACACACTAGTACACTGCGTACTGTAGTTCGTTGTGAAGACACCCATACTTGATATCTATTTGAATCTGAACACGTGCACACACACTACATTTTTACTGAACCACTCAAAACACACTAGTACACCATATGCTAGAGTTCACTGCGAGCACACCTACACTTGATGTCTGTTTAAATCTAAACACGTGTACACACGTTGTATTTCACTGATTCTGAGCACATTCAACAATGTATTTGTAACACTGCTTTCGCAACAGGGAGATTCCCATGCCCTCCGGGGGTATGAGAACGTTACCACCTGAGGTTGGTACATGGAGCTACCTGACGCGGTTCGTCGCATCGTCGATCGGGCTGGCTTTGGGACCTTCTGCATGGTGCTCTCGCGACTTATTGCGAGCAGGCCGCTTCTTGCTGCATTGGCGGGGAGGTGGTGGGACACCACCGACTCCTTCCACCTTTCCGCCACCGGGAAGATGGCGATGACTCCCTTCGACTTCTCCATGCTTACAGGCATCGGAGTGGGGGGTGATTCGATCCCCTTTGATACTGACATGGACGAGTGGGATGCCGCTCAGCTTTACCTTCTTGGCACCCAGCCACCCCTCGCTCAAGCGGGGTTTGTGTGATACTCTTGGTTCGAGGCTCATTTTCGGATCCAGGCACCTACTACCCAGAAAGAGGCGCAGTACGCCGGAGGCTTCATCATGTTCTTGCTGGGGACCACTCTGTTTGCCGACCGGGCGAACATCGTCGCCCTCTACTTGCTGAGCGCACTAGTGGATGTGACACAGATCTGCCGCTATGACTGGGGTGGCGCAGGCTTGGCCACTCTCTATGGCTACATGAGCTCATCCTCCCGCCTTAGCGGACAGTTGCTCGGTGGCGACTGGCGAGCTTGGGAGGTACATATTCCCTTTTCTTGTCTTTTCAGTTCTGTTTAACATTATCTATACTCTGTACACTGCACCCACTGCACAGTACACTACACATACCGCTTTCTGCCTTACACTGACTGTATACTACACACACTGTAAACATGCAATCTGCCTTACACTGACTGTATACTGCACACACTGTATACTCTGCACGATACACTGCATTATACATGGTTCTGTGATTTTTGCTTTATTCTGCATTCTGCTTTATCTGATAAGCATACTGATGTCTGCTCTATTATACCTTGTAGTTGTGGGTATATGCCTACTTCCCGAGGCTTGCCCCAGGGCCAGACGAGGAGATTCCCCTTTGTGTCTCGTTCTCTCATCGCTTCGACGTGAGATTTGAGCGAAGGCCGCGGGAGTCCTTTATGTTCTTTTGCCGCTACTTTGATACCATCACTGCAGCCGAGGTATGTGAAACATTACAGTTCATTTAAGCTTCGCTTTACATTGCTCTTTCAATATCAGTAGGTAACAAACTGTATTGTATTTGCAGATTACCTGGCAGCCTTGGGCTCCATTGCTTGACGCAGTTCGGGACCGGTATGTTGGTGCCAGAGAGACGGCCCGATTCAGAGTTCTGCTAGAGGGCCCTGTCTGCCGCGTCTGGTACCTAGACGAGCACTTCTTGCGGCAGACCTTAGGCATGGCAGAGCAGACAATTTCGGAGCTGCCTCCTACGACCATGAGGCAGACAGAGACGTACACCCCACAGGACATGGCCGATTATACGATCGGTTAGGAGTCGGAGGGATTCAGACACGAGGGCGACTATACTGAGTATATCCAGGCCTATCTAATGCCATCTCTGATCGGTCCTCGCCGAGCTGAGAGGGAGAGGCCTGCGGCACCAGCGGTCGGAGTAGGAGTACGGAGGGCGGCTCGGGCTCGCGGCAAGAGCAGATCTCAGAGAGAGCAAAGAGGCGAGTGGCCAGCTTTACCTACGATGATGACCTGCCGAGGGTAGGGTGGGGAGACTTACCAAATCCCCATTGCTTCCCCTCCGGCTGATCACGAGCTAGTCGAATTCCACGGCTTGCCCCCAGTATGTATTAATGCATTTTGCATTATGCAAAGTCATTTCATTTCTCTTGATGTTCTGCAGAATACTGATATCTCTAATACCCTTGCAAGCTTCTGCCGAGTATACGCGCTAGTCGTTGGAGTTGACAACCTCCGTGATGGGGATGCTACAGCAGAGCCTCGACCTGCTGGCTATTTACAGTATCCCGGTAAGCTGTTTCAACCGCAATCTCAAACCCTTCATAATCTGATGCATCACATTATCAACACAAAACTTGATACACGGCCGTGACGGCATTGATACATTGTAACCCGCACACCGTTTCATAGCGTCCATCACGACATTCATACACTGTACTCACACATTGTATTCTGTCCTGATATACTACTCACGGCACTCATACACTATACTCACACACTGTATTCTGTTCTGATATACTATTCACAACATTCATACACTGTACTCACACACTGTATTCTGTTCTGATACACTGTTCACAGCATTCATACACTGTATTCACACACTATATTCTGTTCTGATACACTGTTCACAGCATTCATACATTGTACTCACACACTGTATTCTGTTTTATCTGCAACTGATGCATTTGCCATTTATCTTTTTCAGGCCCCGTTCCAGATGTCGGTTGCAGGGGGTGCTCCTGCAGGACCATCTGCATCTACTCGAGGAGGAGGGAGAGTAGGGCGAGGGACCGCAGTACACCGCCGCACCAAGGTGGGGCGCACTCATGTTGGGAGCAGCTCCCGAGCACCAGTTCCAGATGATGACGAGTCTGAGACGGAGGCAGAGGCAGAGTCGTCGGAGGCTGAGACAAGAGATGATTCGGGCTCGGGCTCAGATGGTGGAGCTGACGATGATACTCCTGGACCTTCGTCCAGGAAGAGGACGAGGATAAACTTTCACGCCTAAGACCCATTGATATTGATCTAGACTTCTGTTGTTTTTCTTCTTTTTCTTGCATCATTTTTTTTTTTTTTTGCTTAGACATTTTGTTGCTTTTTCCCTTCTTTTGTTTTTCTTTTTGATAGTAAACTGAGCACATTGTACTGCCGCAGGCAAGTTTTGTTTTTTTCAAAACTATGTACTTGAAAAGATGATGGAATGAAAGAAACTTTTTCCTAAAAAAGTGTTGCATCGCATATTTCATACATCGCATCGCATCATATTACATAACAATGTAATTGAATTGGAAATTGAACATGCATGTATCACCAGGTCAGGTAGACCAACGTAGTAACTTAACTCAATAAGCAACCATAAAACCTTGACAAGTTTACAACTCGATAAATAAAATTGCGACAACTTGGTAATCAAGTGAGCAACAACTCGATTGACAAATGAGCGACAAAATGAGCAACAACTCGATAAGTAAATGAGCAATAATTCGGCAAGTAAATGAGTAACAACTCGATAAGTAAATGAGCAACAACTCGATAAGCAACTGAGCAACAACTCGATAAGCAAATGAGCAATAATTCGGCGAGTAAATGAGCAACAACTCGATAAGTAAATGAGCAACAACTCGATAAGCAACTGAGCAACAGCTCGATAAGCAAATGAGCAACAACTCGATAAGCAAATGAACAACAACTCGATAAGCAAATGAACAACAACTCGACAAGCAAACGAGCAACAAATCGTCAAGCAAAATTGAAGTAATATAGGTGTGACTTTGCAAAATCAACACCGAAAGGCACTGGAAGCGGAATTAATCACAAGTCCCCGATACGTTTAATACATAGACTGCTCATTTCGAATACACGGCCCGTAACACAGTACTCTGTTTATTTTGAACATACAGCCCATTCTGAACATTGCTCATTATGAACTCACAGCCCATAACACATCGCTTCAGATGGGTCCTGGTTCCACTGTTCTCACATGACCTGGGTTAAACCCTGCAGTTTTATTAAAGAACGAATTCTGTTTTGCACAAATGTAAAGAATGGCACAGCACTCTGAGCACAAAACAAACTTATTTTGAAATAAATAATGAGTTTTTGACCGGGTATTAATCCTATGACTAAACACAGCGAAAACAACTTAACCTAAAAACAAAGGGTAACAACCTAAATACATCAAGTAACACTCGAAACGACTCAAAACAAGAATCGAGACAAATGACACAACAAACACGACACTCAGACGTGATACAAAGGCGAGAGACCTCTCAGTCGCAAGGAGCCAATTTCTTCGGGTATTGTTTCCCACCCTTTCTCATTTGTGATTCTCACATCACTCAACCCTCAGGCTTTGTTTTTCTGAAAAAGCCCTTTTCTCACTTTTTCTCTCAACGCGCATCTCTCTATTCTTCAATCTCTCATTTTTTTCATCCCTCCCCTGGGTGGTCGATGAGTAAATAAGATGTTGTGGGTTCACGCCCAACATTATTAGCCCGTGGCTATTTCCTCCGGTGACATTTAATCAATGCCCCGGATGAGAGAATTGAGTATCTTGTTTTATCCTAATTCATGCTTCGCACTTGGCTTGCTACCTCGTTGCTTGGAGGGTATGAGAGCTTTCAGCTCTTTGTTGTTAACCTCAGTTGTGCCCTTTTCTAGCAGATAGAGTGCCCTTCTTGGCAAGTATGTTGACAATGGGGAAAAGACAGAACACCTGACTCAACTGTGTCCCTAGTTCATCATTTTGGCCATTTTTTGTTTTGGTTTTCTACTAAAACAATTTTGATCAATATGAGAGTTAGATTAACGTACATGTTCGACTTTTCTGATTTAAAATCATGCAAGTTAGGTTGTGAGCACTAAAAATTTTCCTTTTTGGGTCCAAGAAAAGGATCCAATTTTGGAAAAATGGGATAATTTTCGAGAGAATCAGTCAACCCCAGAAAAAACTCTAAAAAACTATTTTCGCAAACGGCCACTGCTCAACGAACACGAAACCTACCCTCGAGATGCGCAACCTCGGATCCATAACAATGGAAAATTGCCTCTTGCTTGATTGGCACTGCACGGCAACGGAAAGTTGCCCCTTGTTTGGATGGTGTCGAGGCGCATTGGCAATGGAAAGTTGCCCCTTGTTTGGATGGACCGCAGCGTACCGTAATCAGTCCTCAAAGTGACGATCGCAACCAAAACTCTCGGATACAGAGAAGGCGAGGGTGATTAGAACCATTACATGGACATAATCGACTTGGAAGTGTTTGATGCTGGACTTCAGGATGAAGTTGCCTACGTATCCCAAACATGGGAATCAAGCCTTATGTAGTTCCGGTTAAGGTACACTCGGGTATTAACCTCTCATTTTGCGTTCTAACTTTTGCCAAGGTCGCCCTTTTTGGGTTTTCAACCTTGCGAACTATGTTTTTCTTTTTTTTTCAATTCTTTCTTTTTTTTTTCTTCTTTTTTGATTTCTTTTCATTTTTCTCTTTTTTCTTATTTTGTTCTAACTTTTTCCTGGGTCGTCCTTTCGAGTTTCTGGCCCAGCGAGCCTCTCAAAGGGTAAAAGTGTAACAAGTCCATGTCAAATGGTTTTAGGGTTTCGAAGCCATCTGAATCCAGGAGAGTGGTTGTTGCTCACTGATGGTGTAGGAGTCCTTCAGCAATACTTTCTTCTTTCCTCCCTTCTGGGATTTGGCATTCTTGCCGATCTTCAATGGTTTACAGAATGATCCATCTTCGGCTCTTCGAGCATGTTTGATATTTTTTTGCCCCTAGTTCAGGGGGCGCTTTTGATCTAACTTTACAAGCTTCTTTTGACGACATTTGATCTTCTTGATCTGACTTCGGTGCCTCTTGTTCGAGGGCTGCTTCGAATTTGGCCACACAGGCCTCACATTGTGGTTGACCTTTGAACATTCTGAACGCAAGTTCAAGGTTTTGAGAGCAAAGGGGTTAAATCTCGAGGCTAAAAGCGATCCTAGGCTGCACAATCTCAAGAGTGGTTCTACACAGGTCTTTGCGGGACCGCGCAAAACATTTTTTGAAAACTTTTAAGAAAGCGATGAATCGCTCATGCTGAAGACAAGATAGAACCAATCTGGATCAAGCTAGGATCCTTCTCAGTACTCACATTAACAAACATGATTTTCATTCATTAAGGGCTTAGCATGCCTCTCTTTCTCTCAATTGATCAAATTTTGTAAAACCCGAGGAATTCCCCCCTCTTCATTTTTATCACAATGTTTGAATAGTTTTGGAAAACTTAGGTCAATGCAATGACTTCGAGGCACAGGAAAGTAGGCAAAAAGTACTATCGTTTCATTCTAAACTTGCTGGCACAACAGGTTCAAAGTAGCAATAGGCACAAAAACATGATAGCCACAACTATCTCATTCAAATTCCCTGGTTGCCACTGGCTCCACAGCAGAGACAGACTCAAAAGAAAAGGAAAAGACAAACATAGAAAAGACAATGGTGTCCGAGGTAACAACCCCAGGACCACCCGACTCCTATACAACAGGACTGACTCGATACAACAAGACAGACCATTAAGTATAAAGACTGACTCAAAACAAACAGATAGACTCAAAACAAAACCACAGAACTGACTCAATACCCAAGTCAGAGTGTACAAAAACCAACATTCGCAAATGCTCAAAATAGCGCGTGCCAAACGCCACATCTGAAATAAACCGAGCATCGCCCGCAGGCGGTCCAACCCCTGATCACATACTTGCATTATCTTCGAAGTACAGAAACTGAACGGAGGTGACGCAACCGGTGACTGATGGATCAAATGTCTGCCTTGCCTCAGCGGAGGAGAACACCAAATCTCTGGACCCAAATCTCTGAACTGAAAGAGAAAACAAGCAGCATTTCAGCCCAACTTTATCAGAACAGACACAGGCATAGCTGAACAACAATACTCTACTACTGATCACTGTTGTATAAAGTCACTGCCCCAAAAACTGAATCTAATAGCCGCAAATATAACTGATTCCCAAAACGCTGATACTGATGCCCGCAGGCCTGATACTCAGACTTGTGAACTGATACATGCATTCCCCTGTAGAGGCCAACTCTAAAGCACATAATAAACAAGTGAGAGCCAAAACACCCCAATGTTGGGGTAGGGTTTCCCTGTCCTATTTTGTCAGGAGCTAGGGTTTCACTACGCACACAGCGGTTTCAAACAACCTACAATCGGGTGAGCAACCTGTCCTAGCTTGGAATGGTCACTATGGATTCCAAATTTGCACTAGGTCGAACAGTCAAAAAGGATGCCCTGGTAAACCGGGGTTTGTGTTGCCATCATGGTAGAGCCCGTAATCGGTCAGCCTTATGGCACGCTTAACAAAGCAAGCCTCCGGCAAACCGTTCAGGAATAGCATATGGCAAACACGGTGTCCTAAGCGCACCAATGCACATGCAATGCAAAGAAACACATAAGTGTAATAAAAACAAGATATCATGAGTTTGAGTCAAGTTCTCTAACTCCCCAGCATAGTCGCCAGAAACTGTAGACGTCCCCGTACGTCCCGGGAGGGAATCCCGTTCTGTTCATTTGGGGTTCACTACAGTTCGGACTCAAATGTCACGGTTTTGAATCTAATCTCGCAAAGTGCATTGCAAGACTGATAAATCACCAAAAAGTCCAAATTCGACAAATCGTTTTGAAAAATTGATTTTTTAGAAAGAAGTGCCAAACATGGACTGCTTTGCCAGATACAGAGTCGCCACCTAAATATTTATTTTGGGGGATTTAGGAAACCCTGACTCGTGCCTAAGGCCACGTGTCCGTCATCACCAAAGTAGCCTCGGCTCGGGAACATGGGTACGATTGGGGAAGGTTAGCTATGAGCACTCCCGCTCGCCCGATCAATGATTGGCCACTACTAAAGATGATATCTTGTTTTTGAAAACACATGCGTTCTTATTCCGATTAGTAGCTAGAATTTACAATGTGATGCACACACCACACAAGTATAGAATAGAGCTCCAAATTTGGAACAAAGCATCGCATATCCGTTTGTTTGGAAAATGGTTTGAGGTTTGCTACTCACAAGTAGGCTAAAAATACGGATTTCAATGAATTGTCCCAATTCAAGCAATCCAACCTTCACCCACAGGCATTCAGGCAGTTAATCAACTAAGCAGATAGCCTCATGGTAAGCATGCTGTCATGGCAACACTCACACACATGCAAGGATGCTAAAGCGTAAATGCTTACCTAGTAGTCCATGCCAAAACAGAAACTAGTTAGTAATCAAATTCATAATCCTAGTTCATGTTAAGATGGCTAATGCAACACATGCAAAATGCAACTAGAAATAGGCACGGCTATTCTAAGATGTCATGTGAAATGCAACTTGATACATGTATTAAAATTGGAATTGAAATACAATGCAGTTAGAATGATGCGCCGAGCCCGGTGCATGCAAGATAGATGAATGGATGCAAACATGCTAGCATAAGTATGCTAATCAAAACATGACCTAGAACTAACCATCAAAGCAGGTAAGTAAAAGGGAGAAAGACATGGGGTTGGAAGACATGCATCACACACACGCACACTTATTACAACATTGCCCTCTCTCGGAGGGTCCAAAAGAATAATACAAATTAACTTACTAACAAGCTAATTAATTATTTACATAACCACTGAACTAATTAAACAAATTAATTAAGCTACTGAAAGAAGTAAAACAGCCTCAGGGAGGGGGGTGCATGCATGCACGCTCGGCTCCGCTCGGAAATCCATCGCCATGCCATAGTTGCCTCTGTTTACACTGCTCTGCACCTCTGAAGACTGCACAAGTCCTAAGGATGCTTCAGAATCACTCCCTGATCACTATGGGATGTCACCGGACAAGAGGAATGGTCACCGGCCATAGAAAAGTGGTCATCGACCACAAATGATGCTCTTGGCCAAATATGGATAGCCGATCGGCACTGAAGATGGCCGACCGGCCATCTCTTCCTGCAGAATCCTGTTTGGCAACAGCAGAGGACAAACAAGACATGGCCATGCATTTCAAAGCAATGTTTGCACCACCACCCTCCTTATCATGTTTGAGACTCAAAGGAGTGTAGGCCTCGACCCTCAGGCCACTAATCACGCATATCAATGCGTGATGGCCCAAGATGCCAAGTTATGCAATTTCAATATCAAATGAAATGCACACAAACACACAATATAAGACCCTAACCTCTATCATAATTAGTCAAGAGGCAAGGGATGCAAACATGCTCAATGCTATGCAACCTAAACATGCAACCATACTAATGCAATATGAGTATGCGAACAAGCAATGTGTAATAGGCTGACAACATGCGATAGGCCAAGCACGTAACAACACGCGATAGGCCAAGCATGTAACAACACGCAAGGCAAGCATGCAACAACATGCCGGAAAGGTCTTAAACTAATATGGACAACTCTCAAATAGGCCCAAATCAGCGGCCAATATGATGCCACGAAAGCATGGAATAGATATGCAAACATGCATGCACAAGGGCCTATCATCTAAGGCATAAAAGAGGCAACTCTTAAACACATTTAAAAGAGACTAATATGGACAAATGACAAGTATGCTAAGCTCTAAAATCATGTTAAGAATGGTGCCAAACCAATCAAACTACCCAAGTAAAGCATGCAAGGGAGTCCAAAACTTGAGGCTAGCCAAGGGGTTCAAGCCATGACCATATCAACCAAGCCCCAAAGGGCCAAGAGGACTTAAAACAGTCCCAAGGTACACCAAAACAAGGTTAGAGCATGCGTGGAACAAGACCAAAACATGCTAAGAAATGGGCCCAAAACAAAGGGCATTCAAAGCTACAAAAGGGAGGATTGCTCTACACCTATCGCAACCAAACATGGCATGGATTATTCAATGCAAAATAGAATCATATCATGCCAAAATAAGCCCCAAACCCCACTTAGATGGCATCTAAATGGCCCAAGTCTAAAGGCATGCACAATGACCCAATCATGGAGCATAAAACACCAACCTTTTAAAGCATTAAAGGAGTTAAAAAATGCAAGCATGTGAGCATGAAACAAGGACTGAAATATCATAACTAGTGGTGTCAAACCATTGAAATGATACAAATAGAGCATGGTAGAGGAGCCAACACTCAAAGCATACAAGCTAGATTGCATGGTAGCTATACAAAGCAAATCATGGATGACCCAAACAACCAAAATCAGACCTAAAGCATGCCAAAATATGCATAAAAGCTTCATGGAGTCAAGCCAAAATTATGCTAGAAACAAAGCTCAAAGCACATAGCATATTAGGGCAATTTCATGGAATTACAAGACAACTATACAAAGCATGCATGGCATGTCTAAACCAATTTTGGACAGAGGTATATCATGGCAAAATAACACCGAATATCCTCTGAAATATGGCCAAATAAAACTATGCACACATGCTACAACACAAGCCACCTATGCTAGAATCAAAGACAACAAGGAGAGGGGATGACCCTCTCCTATTTAGGACACCAAAACCACCTCTCCACCACTGAAAATCCTTTGGATTTCAGTGGTAGAGAGGTCATGCAAAGCTAAGAACAATGGCCAAAAGGTATGGCCTAAAACAAGGCCTAACAAGGCCTTGGAGGGGGGAAACAATTCCAAACCTCAAAGTGACCTTAAACAAAGTTCTAAAACTAGTAAAATTAGAACTTTTATCAGTTATACATAAAGCTCAAAACAGCATGCAAGATAGGTTAAAAGCTTGTACAAAAATGGGGAATATAAAGCAATAGTGCTCACCCTTGAAGAACACTTGAAGAACACCAACCCCAGCCCCTTCCTTTGATCAAAACCAACTTAAAAACTCTGAAACCAGTTCCTCAACACCTTAGTAACCGAAGTATAGTGTAACACTAGGTGTTTTAGTGCAAAACTAAGAACAAAACACACTTTTGGTCATAAATACACACACAAATAGAGAGAGAGAGAGAGAGAGATATATAGATATATATATATATATGAACTCTAACCCTAAATTTTAGAGCCTCTGAGAAGGGAGGAGGGCCTCCCCTCTTATAGAAATCCAATTTCTAAGGCTTCCAAGAGAAGCTAAACAAGAGGCAAATCCCTCTATACACGTGTATGGAGGGGGCAATTGTGGATGCCAGCTGTTCCAGCTGGCATAAAAATATCTACAAAAGCAGATGAACAGGGTTCGACAAGCAAAAAATGGTCGATTAACCAACAAAGGTGGCCGGCCGACTAAAAACAGTGCTGATCGGCCAAATATTTGGCTGGTGGCAGTAAAACATGGCCGGTGGGTTGAGGGGATGGCCAACAAGCCACCCTCTCCCCTTAGAATAAAAAAGACAAGTGCTTGGTCCACAACCAAGCACAAAACAGTCAAGTTGAGAGGTCTTGAGGCAAGGCACGCTGTCGAGACCTTCGGGAACTCCAATCGAACACCATCATGGATGATCACCGAGTTTTCAAACGGTGACGTCCAAGTCTTGAGGACGGTCAAAAATGGGGTGTCTACATACTTCAATAGTGAATTCAATCTCTCTATCAACTAAGTCATTGGGTAGTTCATTTGGAAACACGTTAGGAAATTCATTGACTACAGGAATAGTTTCCACATTAACACTATCCGTTGACACATTGAAAAGATAACACAAATAACTCCTACGTCCCTTATTAAGAAGTTTGTTTGCTTTCATAGCAGAGATCAAATGCGGGAGAGGAAATACATCATTTCCAGCAAATACAAATTTAGGCAAGCCAGGTGGTCGAAATATAATAAATTTGGTAACGCAATCAATAGTAGCATGGTATTTCGTTAACCAATCCATCCCCAGAATGGCATCAAATTGATGTATTCCCAATGGTATCAAATCAACATATAGAAGCACATCACCAATCATAACATCACATGCAATGTATACGTAAGAACACATCATAGAACCCCCAAATGGTGTAGATACAGATAAGACATAGTTCATTTGCTCTAGAGGTCTAGCAAATTTTCAAGAAAAAACATGTGACATAAAGGAATGTGTAGAACCAAAATCTAATAATATATATGCGGTTTGAGCACAAATGGAAAGTATACCTGACACCATAGATTTGGTGTTCTAAACATCTCCTAGCACCAGTGCAAAGACTCTCCCTTGCCTTAAGGTTTCTTTTCCTATATTGGTTCTTGTATTTGTTCGCTGTATAGAAATAGATCCGGCTGAACTTGCCGTAGAACGGTTGGCACCATCAACTATGAGTGGGCAACCTTTTACCATGTGGCCAATTTTGCCACACGGAAAAGAAGCCCTAGTTGCACGGTAATAGGCACATTTATGTCTTCTCCCACATTTAGAATAAACAGGTGCAGATCCACTACTTTGACTTAAACTACTAGTAGATCCCGTATTTTGCTTCTTGTTCATGGAAAATAAGCAGCCCTTTTTTGAAATTGAACCCAGATATTGCCTCTCCATTCATTTGTTGGAGCTTTAGTCTGTTTCATTGTTGCTAACTTGGCTTCTATCATTAAGGCTCGGTCAAGCACATCCACATACTTAGGCAACTTTAACACGTCGACTTGATCAAACACCTCTAGGTTGAGGCCTCCTTCAAATTTCTGGGCTTTCTTGTAATATGTGTCTACCATGTGAGGAGCAAATCGAGCTAATTCAGTGAACTTAGCTTCATAATCAGCAATAGATATGTTGCCTTAGTTAAGTTGTTCAAACTTTAACACTTTTCTGTCCTGGAAGCACTGAGGAAAATATTTCTCATAAAAGATCTCTTTAAACTGATTCCATGTCATGGCTCCATTACTATCTCGGATCAACATCCACCAACGCTGGGGTTCCTCTATCAAAGTGTAAGTAACCAATAGAACTTTCTAAATTCCGGTATACGGAAAGACTTCAAATAATTGGTGGCTTAACACTTTTCAGTTTCTAACATCCACGTTTTAGTTTTCAATGACTCAATACCTCCCAAAAAAATTGGTGGCTTAATCTTGTTAAATTTCTGAGTCAGCCCCATAATGTCATTATTAACTGGTTCTACTTGCACCGGAGAAGGTAGAAGAGGTAGTGATTGTTGCCTTTGTTATTGTCTCATGGATTCGGTTAAGGCCTCAAGTATTCGTTCCATTCGGTCCATCCGAGCATCAGAACATTTAGTCACATCATCACTTCTTTTTCTCTCCATTGATATAGGTAAACAAAGCACTAATTAACATAGGCAAATAATCTTCACAGTTTTCATAATGTTCATATTCCTTTTCTTTTAGCTCAAATATATTCATATGATGTCACACACACCCACACATGTAGATGAAATGTCCCTAATTCTTTTCTAAGACATCCTGTAGCTCATATGGACTCGTGTGTGCGGTATAACATGTGCTTTGATGCCTCTCTGTCATGACCAAAACCCGCCTCTATAGGCTTAGCATCGTAACCAGCCAGTAATCCTGAGATTACCGAAGGCCTCTGAAACAAATTAACAAAATTAAAAGGGCTGGCAGAAGCAGATATCAAAATACAATGTCCATAGAGCTGTGCAGATGTATATGAGACAGAAAATTTAAACTTGATTTACATATATATGTGACATCATATTTACATCAGTCTTATGTCATCCATACACAGATAAAACAAAATAGAACTTAGCCTTATTTATAAAATATACAGAAACTTGTCCAACAAAACAAAAGAGAACAAAGTTGGCGTTGATTTCACAAAACTTAAAACAATTTGGAACCTCCTCGGGAGGCATAGTGGTTGGCTTGACAAAACAGTACTCCCGATTAGCAACTTAGGCTTGGTCTCGCGCCTTAGCACCTACATACATAAATAATACAGTGAGCTAAAGTCCAATGAATAACAACAGAGTAAAAGGTTTATGAATGATGTCAAAATTAGATTAAAAAATCAGAGTTCATATCAGGAACAAATTCAGATTTACATACTTATACAGATTTCATAAACAGTTATACGGGATACATCCACTAGCTAACAAATCATATTGGTCATAAAGACCTGAGTGCATAGTCGGTACCAACGACCATAAAAGTCAACATCTTTGTGCATAAATAGCCATGGTATTGTTACCCTCAGACGAGAGCCACGTGAACATAGGCCGTGGTATGTTTACCCAGGGCAAAGGCCACATGAACATAAGTCACAATATGGTTACCCTTGGGCGAGGGCCACATGAACATAAGCCACGGTATTGTTTCCCTCGGGCGAGGGCCACGTGAACTAAGGATGCCACGAATACATTTAAGAAAAATGGACATTCATTTATGATTCATAAAATAACATTCCAGAAAAATAATCATATCATTTTCGTCTGAAAATACTTATAATAATATAACTTTAGAGAGTTGTTACTCACAAATAGCTCCAAAGGTAGAACAAATCACTTGAACAAAACAGATCGATAAAGCGAGTGTTAACACAATACCTACACAAACACGTGACAGATACACTTGAACACATGTCCCTAAGGTTCTTAACTTATCATTCTTCATTCTTAACGTACGTTTCTAACTCGTATCCTCTTTAGGAATGCCTTAGATGCAATGAAGATGCAAAAATGCACTTTAAAACACTTAGCTAAATTTTGAAAAACAGGGCAGTTCGCTCGAGCGAAGCTTTGGTCACCCGAGTGGTCTACAAAGTTTGTAAAAGTACTGGGAGCTCTCATTTTATGCTCGAGGCAGCTTTTGGTTGCTAAAGCCAAGGTTCAAAACAAAGGATGGTTGCTTAAGCGCAATTTTTTCTACTCGAGCCAACCTCCAAACTCTGCAAAACTTTTGAGAGCTCATATTTTGCGCTCTAGCGAATCTTTGGCCACTCGAGCGGTGTGACCAAGTTCTGGAATTTCCAGATTGTTGAATAAGATGCAAAACTCAAATTCAAAGCTTCAAAACACATTCTTTGGGCCCAAACCTTAAGAAAACATGTACAAACTCATAACACATCATGATTTGAAAACCAATTCGCAAAATTAAGCCCAAAAACATTGACAATTATTCAAAACTCAACTTGAAATTCAATATAGAGAACATGCATAACGTGATATGAGTTATTTTCTTCCAAAACATGATCAATTGAGATGTTTAGCACAAAAACATGTTCAATTCTTAAAACATAGCCAAGATAAGAACATGTATGTGAGAATTCTTTAACAACAACTTCAAAATGAAATGAGATTTGTACGCATGCATGTATTAAGCTTAAATTCTTCAATCCTCTTGATTTCTTGCACTAAGTGACTCAAATTCATAATTTAAGAGTTAAATTACATACCTTAAGTCTTCAAGGCTCTATATAGTGAATCCTTTGACTTTCCAAGAAAATTCTTCCAAATTCCTTCTAATCTCACCAAGTCTTCCTCAATTCTCTCTTGTTTGATCTCAACTTCTCTCTCTCTCTCTCTCTCTCTCTCTCCATGTTTTTGAGGTAAAAAAGATGAAGTGTGTGTATATGTGTCCTAGCACTCACATTAGCATTATATAGGCTTGATTAGCATTATGCTAATTATGTGTAATTAGTTCTAATTAATTTATTCTAATTATCTGATTCCGAATCAAATTTCAATTAAACTTACTATAAAATTCTAAAAATTCTAAACAACACATATGCGTAGTCAATTTTAGGTTCGAATGTCGATAAGGCCTTCAATTCGTGTACTGAAATATAATTTCGTACAGATACTCCTACCATAGACATATATGCATGCAATTAGCACATAACTCATGCAATCAACTTAGGATTTCATCTTAATTATTTGTTATGCATTCTTAATCAAGGTTTATAGGCTAATCACAGGTTAGGGTTGCTACAATGATGTCCAACAACTCAGCTACTAAATTTTCGGCAAATCGAAAGGAAGTCACTACATAGCTTTGTCACTCGCTTTAATTTAAAAGCCTTATAGGTTGAGGAGAATGATGACAAGGCCATTTTAACAGCCTTCATGGCCAAACTACGCTCGTCAGATTTCCTCTTTTCCCTCTCCAAAAATCCTCCAACGACTATGGCCACTCTCCTTCCTAAAGCCCAGAAATACATGAGCACTGAAGACTATTTGGTAGCTCGCCAAGATTCTAAACCCAAACCCCTACAATCCAAAGACAAGAGAAATGAGCCCGAGCCCAGACACTCCCAATACACTGACCGACCCTCCCAATATTCTAACTGACCACCACTCTCCGATCGATTGGATCATTCCTATCCATCTAGTCATTTCAAGGGGTATGCCCCTCTGAACTTACCCATGGAGCAAGTCCTAACCCAAATCCAACAAGACTATAACCTAAAATGGCTCTAACCTTCAAAATCTCCCTTAATCCGACGGGGCCAATCCAAATATTATCGTTTCCACTATGACCATGGCCATAACACCGAGGAGTGCATCAATCTTAGGGATCAGGTTGAACACTAGATCTGTTAGGGACGTTTGAATCGGTTCACCACAACCCAACCACATCAAAGAGCTAGGGCTGATCCTCCAAGGAGAAACAACAAACACACTCCGCC
This sequence comes from Camellia sinensis, assembly GCF_055761805.1. NCBI lineage: Eukaryota > Viridiplantae > Streptophyta > Magnoliopsida > Ericales > Theaceae > Camellia > Camellia sinensis. The sequence goes on from NC_138973.1 coordinate 118,458,121, forward strand.
AAAGAAAGCCCACCATCTTAGACAGAATGATGACAAAGCCCAACAACAACCTTGACTGGCCGAAGGAGGACCCACACCCCCACTGGGAGAAATCAGGGTCATTGCGGGCAGCCTTGCGCGTGGCAGACAATCTGGGTCAACAAACGAATCGAGCTTCGAAGGAGCAAACAAGGGCTGGATAAGGAGGTGACGACAGTTAACCGATCCCCCAAGCAGCCCAAGCAATAGTCGGAGCCGATCACCTTCACGAATGTTCATTGTACTGGAGTCTGGTACCCTCACGATGACCCACTAATCATTTCCTCTCTTTTCTCAGACTACAAAGTCAGGCGTGTACTCGTTGACAATGGTAGCTTATGAGATGTTATCCTCCTCAATGCTTTCAAATAGCTCAAGATCGAGGAAGAAAAGTTATCACCCCTGCAAACTCCATTAGTTGGTTTCACAGGAGATCGGGTCGCCTCTATAGAATACATCAATCTTCTAATCATTATTGGCGAGTACCCAGGGTAAACCACGAAGATCCTCACCTTCTTGGTAGTTGACTGCCCCTCCGCTTATAATGTTATACATAGGCTCATAGCTTTCAATGTTTTCCAAGCAGTGACGTCTATGTCCCATCTGGCAATGAAATTTCCAACTGATCATGGGGTCGGTACCGAGAGAGGCGAGTAGACTATAGCCAGAAAATGTTATGTCGTTTCGTTAAAAGAGGAGAAGATGAAAGAGGCCATGATCATTAAGGGCCTTGATGTTGGAGACGAAAAGGAACTAATCCGGGGGGAACTTGTGGAGGAATTAGTTGAAGTGCTCATTAACCACGCCGACCCAAAGAAGACGACTAAGATTGGCAGCCAACTGGGCCCTCAGGCCGAGGCCAACCTTACAACTCTCCTAACCGAGCACAACAATGTCTTTGCTTGGAATCATGAGGACATGCCAAGCATTGACCCTTCTTTTATTACTCATCGCCTTAGCATTGAACCCCAATTCTGACCATTTTGCCAAAAGCAGCGCATTTTCCATATGGAGCACAACAACCTCATCGCTAAAGAAGTAGACAAACTGTTGAAAACCAAATTCATCAAAAACGTGGACTATCCCAAGTGGTTATCCAGTGTGGTCTTGGTCCGCAAAAGCAATGGTAAGTGAAGGCTTTGGTCGACTATTCCGACCTTAACCAAGCTTGCCCCAAAGATAGCTACTTGCTGCCCAATATAGATCTATTGGTCGATGCAATAGCAAGCCATCAAATGCTCAATTTCATGGATGCCTTTTTGGGCTATAACCAGATCTTAATGCATGCAGCCGATCAAGAGCACACATCTTTCATTATGGATAGAGGAACTTACCATTACCGTATGATGTCATTTGATCTGAAAAAAGTGGGGGCCACTTACCAACGACTGGTCCATGATATGTTCAAAAACCAGATATGTAGGAATAAGGAGGTCTACGTTGATGATATGCTTGTCAAAAGCAAGCTCGCTCCGAACCAGTTATTCGACCTACGGGAGACCTTCTAGACTTTGTGCAAGTACAAAATGAAGGTAAATCCAGAGAAATGTGCCTTCAGTGTTGGGTTTTGCAAATTCTTGGGTTTCATGGTCAGCCACTAGGGAATTGAGGCCAATCCAGAAAAGATCAAGGCCTTAATAGAAATGCAATCTCCTAGAACGGTAAATGATGTTCAGCGGTTCACTGGTAGAGTAGTCGCCCTCAACCGTTTCATTTCAAAGGAAACCGACAAGTGTTTCTCATTCTTCAAAGTGCCTAGAAAGGTTATTGCTTGGAATGCCAAATGCGATGAGGCATTCCAACAACTAAAAGAGTGTATGGCCAACCGTCCTCTCCTCTTTCAAGCAATTCGAAGGGAGACCCTCTTCCTCTATTTTTCCGTTTCCAGCACTACGGTCAATGGCACCCTAATCAGAGAGGAAGACTCAATGATGCCCAGTTTACTATATAAGCTGAGAGCTTCGTGGGGCAGAACAAAACTATCTCTTGTTAGAAAAGATGGCTCTAGTTGTAGTTATCACCTCCAGACGAGTCCGATCATATTTTCAAGCCTATTCCATTATGGTCCTCATCGACCAACCTTTGAAAAAAGTCATGCAGCAACCAAAGTCATCTAGCAGGCTCATGCAATAGTTTGTTGAATTGAGCCAATATGAAATCTCTTACCAACCCCGAATAGGTATCAAAGGCCAAGCCATTGTAGATTTTATACTAGAGTTCACCAATCTCACCCCAAACACACCTCTTCCACTAGCTCACGTCATTCCTAAGGAGGTTGACCTCCACTCCTGGACTTTAAGCATTGATGGCTCTTCCAGAAAAGAAAGCAGTGGAGTCGACTTAATCCTCACCACTCTAGAGGGCGAGAACTTCAAATGTGCCCTCCGATTCTAGTTTGACACAAGTAACAGTGAGGCTAAGTATGTGGCCCTGATAACAAGCCTCAGACTGGCCAAAGACATTGGGGTAAACCATCTCTAAGTGTTCAGTGACTCTTGATTTGTGGTCAGACAAATAACTAGGGAGTTTAATGCAAAGGAGAAGAAAATAAGATCACACAGAGACGTCGCTCTACCCCTCACCCGCCTCTTCAACAGTTTCCACGTCAAGCATATCCCACGGTCTGAGAATTTCCAAGCAGATGAAATGGCCCAATTAGCCTCGGCAAACTAGTCAGGCCTTAGTCATCGGGTCCAAATTGAATACCTAGCACACCCAACAATTTCATAAAATCAACAGGAGATCTACCTACTTCAGAACGAGCATATCCCATGGGCACAAGACATTATCTTGTTTTTAGAACAGGGAGTGTTACCAAAAAATAAGAAGGAGGCCGACAAGGTTAGAGCTCGGTCGGCCAATTATGTTATCATTGAAGGTATCTTATACAAGTAGGGATTCTCGGCTGTACCTCAAGTGTTTAAATACTGATCATGCCACCTATGTGACGAGAGAAATACATGAAGGGGTGTATGAAAACCAATCTGGTCGACAGACTTTCGCCCATAAAATCCTTCACATAGGCTACTTCTAGCCCACCCTTAACCAAGATGCCAATGATTTCATACTCAAATGTGACAAATGCCAGCACTTTGCTAGCATACCTTATGCCTCTTCAACATAACTGATCACACTTAGCAGTCCTTATCCCTTCGCCAAATGGGGAATCAACCTAATAGGTCCCTTGCCAATTGGAAAAGGCCAAGTCAAGTTCGCAGTGGTTGTCATTGACTATTTCACTAAGTAGGTGCAAGCAAAACCTCTTGCCAAGACCACCGAGCAGAATACCACTCAATTCATATGGCAATCCATTGTATGCAGGTTCGGTGTTCCTTAGGCCAACATGTTAGATAACAACAAACAGTTTGACAATGCCAAATTCAGGGAATTCTGTGATAAGCTCAGTATCAAGATATGATTTTCCTCTCCAGTCCATTCACCAGCCAATGGGTAGGTTGAAGTTACTAACCGCTTCCTATTGAAGATCATCAAAACTAAATTGGAAACGGCTAAGGGTCTCTAGGTAGAAAAGCTAGTGAATGTATGTAGACACCCCATTTTTGACCGACCTTGAGACTCAGACGTCACCAGTTGAGCACTTGGTGATATTGCATATCGTGCCCGTTCAAAAGTTTCAGAGTCTCGGCTGTGAGCCCTGCCTCTAGACTTCCGAACCCTCTTCTGTACCTTGCCTCGGTTTGTGAACCAGACTCGGTTTTCTCTATTTCTTTTCCTGAGGGGAGGGAGAGGTCCCGTAGACCATCTCTCGGTGGCCGTGGGCTACATTTGGTGGCTGTAGGCCATTTTGCCCATTTTGGAGTCCAGTTCCCGGTTTTTCAGAACCGTTGGCCGTGTGCCTCGGTTCAGGACCGCTTAACCACCTCCATTTGCTTCGGTTTTTGGCATACCTATTATTTACTCCCTTTTGAGGGACACTGTGGTCCGAGAGACCAACTTCATGGTCGAACACCACTTCCGGTGCCTAACAGTCAATTTTCGGGGCCTCGGGCTGCGCGTTTCGGCCCCCGAACCTTCATTTTGCATCGGTTTGGGCTCATTTTTGGTGGAGACCTTATTTTCACTGTTAGAAAGCTTGTAGGAGGGTGGTAGGCCAGCAATTTTGCTGAAAAGCCAACTTCTTTTTGGTCAAAAGTGGTTCAGCATGAATCCGGGAAAGAGAAAAATCTGCGCGGCTTCACCGAAACGGGCGTAACTCTTTGCACAAGAGGAATTAAGATATGAGGCCACCACCATTGGAAAGATTACTTTCGGAGCTTCATTTTTCACTCAAGAATCTCCCAAGTCCAAGTCCGGGGGGGGGGAGAACTGGTTGGTTGAAGTCCGGTTGGACCGAATCTGCGCGGCTTCACAGAAAAGGGCATAACTTTTTCTACAGGAGGAATTTTAATGCAAGGTTTGTGCCATTGGAAAGCTAACTTCTGGGGCTTCATCCTAGGAGGTGGCCGGCCACTTTTTTCCCTTTGACCTGGCCGGCCGGCCACTTTTTCTGGCCGGCCGACCACTTACCTGGTGGATGACTTTTTTTTTCCCCTTTTAAACTGGCCGGCCATTTTTGCCCCTGTGAGTGCATTCCAGCCATGTATTTGTTTTTGCACTTCACCCATGTCCGAGGGTTTGACACTTTTGGAGGGAAACTTGACTCTTTTTTCCCTCCATTTTTTCCCCCCCTTTTTCCCCTTTTTTGGCTTATATATCAGCAGCTCCAGCTGCTGGTTTAGGGTTGCAAAAAAATCCCCTCTAAATACCCATTTTCACACCATCACCTAGCACCACTCCACCACTTCCATTTACAGCAGCTTGGAGGTCATCTCAGAGGTTAGGAGGCAGCAAATTTGGTCCAAGAAGTTGCTAAAGATTGGTCTACAAGGGTGAGTTACCATTTCCCTCTTTCTAGCTCATTTTTTGCAGCATTTCTTAGCCTCTCTTACTTATATATCTGAGCTCCGACCATAACTGAAAGTAGTATTTTTTTGAGCTCTATTTCATGTTTTATTAAGGGACTTTTGTCATTTGAGGTCCCCATCTTGCACTTGCTTCATTATCCCTCTTGTATGCCATAATCTTGCATGTTATTTTTGGCCTATATGTAATCTATTTTGGGGCATGTTGTAAACTGTAGATAGGCTTATTTTGAGCCCTTCTTCATCACTGTTTGGGACCTCCATGTGCCACTTGTCATTATATCCCTCTTTGGTCCCCATTTTTGCATGATTTATTAGCCCATTATGCTTCTGTTTTTGGTCTTTTTACAGAACTGAAAACAGTCTTATTTTGACCCCATATTCATTTTTCATTAGGGGTCTTTGGATGTTTGATGAATGTTTTGTATACTCTGTGTTTTGACCTCTTTTGGGCCCTATCTTGCATGGCATTTTGAGCATACTTGTATACTGATTTAGGCTTGGCCATCAACTGTAAAATATCATATTTTTGGCCCCTCTTCAATATTGTATAAGGCCCCTAATCTGTTTGGGGTCAGAAGCTGTGAGTTGTTTCATTATCTCACATTTAGGGCCATTTTTGCATGCTATTTTTGCCCTATTTGTGTTTGCTGTTTGGCCATGCTTTGAACTGTAAAAGTGCTTATCTAGGGACTGCCTTGCTTCTGTATTTTCATTCCATGTACCAATTATGCATGCATTGAATAGCTATAGGCCATTTCATGCGCCAAAATTCATGTTTTGGGAGATATTCCATGCATCGGGTATCATTTCTCCTTGATTCGGGGCTATTTTGCATCTCATTTCGCCTCTGAAAATTGCATGATCATATGCCATATTCCATGTTTTGCCATGTCTCATTAGAGTGGCATTTCGGTGCCTGAGGATCGGTCGTCGGTTTGCGTGCACGCGTGCACGCATTTCGAGTTGTCTTGTTTTCATCTGATGGCCTCCTATGTGAGTGTGGCTGAGGCTCTCTCATGTTGGTGTAAGCCCATTATTGCATTGTGTATGCCATTTCATCCATAGCATTGTGTATGCTCGGTTGTGTATTACCTCGTGTAGCGTGTATGCCATTCCATGACATTGTGTATGTTAGGATTGTATCTTAGTTGCATTTCATGCATGTCATGCATATTGCATCGTGTTCGGGATAGGAGTTAGCCCGGCACGGGAAACGAGGTACGTTTCGTACTCCGAGTGACGGAACGTGTCTCGATTCCCAGTCACCGACACTCCGGATTATCCATAATGGAGTTAGGTTTTTGTTTTGTTTTCATGTGCATTCATCCTATATTGAGTTGCACAATTCGATTCCTCTGCCATCATGCATCGATATGCGTGATTGGTGGCATGAGGATCGAGGCATGCATACATTTGTGAAAATACATTGCTATGCCCCTTTCCTGCTCTCTGTTGCAGCAAAATGAAGAATCAGCAACTTTTCGGAGTTTGGCACGCATTTCAAGAACAGGTGTAAACAGAGGCTAATTGGGGCATCGTCATGGATTTCCACGCTAAGGCAATCCGGGCATGCATCATTCATCATCCGAAACGGAATCAAGGCAGTCCCTGGCTTGCATGCCAGTTTCTTTATTTTCTTAGTTAATCTGTTAATTAATTAGGAATTTGTATATTATTTGGACTGTAATATTTGGACTGTATTATTCTTTCATTTGGGACTGTATTATTTATTCGGACCCTCTGCCCGAGGGCAATGTTGTAATAAGTGTGCGTGAGTGTGATGTATGTCTTCCAACCCCACGTCTTTCTTCCCTTTTATTTACCTGCTTATGATGGTTAGATTAGGGCATATTTCAATTAGCATACAGTATGACAGCATGTTTGCATCATTCATCTGTTTTGCATGCACCGGGCTCGGCGCATCATACTAACTGCATTGTATTTTCAATTCCAAGTTGAATACATGTTAGTCGTAGCATTTCATACGCCATGTTTAGAATAGCCGAGCCTGCTATAGTTTGCATTTTGGCATGTGTTGCATTAGGCATTTTTGTATACTTAGGATTCATGCATGATTTCCAATTAGCTTCTTTTTTGGCTTGGAGTACTCGGTGAGTTTTATGCTTTAGCATCCTTGCATGCGTGTGAGTGACTGCCATGAATAGCATGCTTACCATGAGGCTAATTGCTTATGTGATATAACTGCCTGAATGCCTGTGGGTGAAGGTTGAGTTACTTGGATTGGGACAATTCATCAAATGTTTGTTTTAAGCCCACTAGATAGTGGCAAAACCATCTTTTCTAAGCCCACCCGAGGGTGGCAAAATCTGTATTTTAGGCCTACTTGCGAGTAGCAAACCATCTTTCAAAAACAAACATGAAATGTTTTGTTCCAATTCAGGCAACCCAGTCTATACTTGTTTGTTCTGCGCATCACATAGTAACCTAGGCTAATAACCGGAATAAGAACACACAAAGTTTTCAAAAATAGATATCATGGTTAGTAGAGGCCGATCTTTGATCGGGCGAGCGGGGGTGCTCACGAAGTGACCTTCCCCAATCGTACCCAAGTTCCCGAGCCGAGGCAACTTTGGTGATGACGGACACGTGGCCTTTGGCACCGAGTCAGGGTTTCCTAAATTTTCCATTAAAAAACATTTAGGTGGCGACTTTGTATCTGGCAAAGCAGTCCATGTTTGGCACTTCTTTCCAAAAATCTGTTTTCTCAAAACGATTTGCCAGATTTGGACTCTTTGGTTCAGACGTAGAACCGTGACAATTTGAGAGTCCTGAGCTGTAGTGACCCCAAATAAACGGAACGGGAGCTCGTTCCTCTCGGGGCATTCGGGGACGTCTACAGTTTCTGGCGACTCCGCTGGGGATTTAGAGAACTTGACTCGAACTCGTGATATCTGTTTTTGACTACACTTGTGTGTTTCTTTACATTGCATTTGCATTGGTGCGCCTAGGACACCGTGTTTGCCATCTGCTATTCCTGAACGGTTTGCCGGAGGCTTGTCTTGTCAAGGCATGACCATAAGGCTGACCGGTTGTGGGCTCTACCAGTATGGGAACACAAACCCCGGTTTTACCGAGGCACTCTTTTGACCATTCGACCTAGTGCATATTCGGAATCCATAGTGACCATTCCAAACTAGGACAGGTTGCTTACCCGATATAGGTTGTTTGAAACCGCTGTGTGCATAGTGAAACCCTAGATCCTGACAAAATAGGACAGGGAAACCCTACCCCAACATAGGGGTGTTTTGGCTCTCACTTATCTGCTATGTGCTTTAGAGTGAGTCTCTACAGGAATGCATGTATCAGTTTTCAAGTCTGGGCATCAGGCCTGCGGGCATTACTATCAGTATTTGGGAGTCAGCTTTACCTGTGGGTATCAGACTCAGATTTTGAGGCCGAATTTTGGGGCAGAATTCAGTAGAGGGCACACTCATTCAACTATGCTCGTATCTGTTCAGATGGAATCAGGCTGAGATGCTGTCTGTTTTCTCTTTTGCTAGGTAGTCTGGGAACCATAGCTTCAGAAGGCTTCGATATCCCCCGAGGTTCATCAAACTTGTGCTGATAGACTTTGGTAGGTCAGAGATTCAGTTCAAGGGCAATCAGTGTTCCTTTGCTAGAGGCAAGGTAAAAAGGGCTAGTCGGGCACAAATCACCAGTTCAGCAGTTACCAGGTCAGCGGCCCTTATCCACCCCACCAGTGAACAGTCAGGCTGAGGTCTCAGTTTCTACTGCAGGGATAGATACCAGTCAGTCAGATGGATCAGCAGAACACGTCAGGGATGGAGGCAATGATGCGCCAGATGCAAGAAAGTATGAAACTCATGCAGCAGGATGCTGCCCGTCAGGAGGAATTTGCCAAACAGCAGGCTGCGATCATGGCTCAGCAAGCCGAGCTCATCATCAAGCTGCAACAGCAAAGCGGCGCGTCCGCTTCACAACAAGTTCCTCCCCCAACAGGAGCTCCAGCACCTGGGGAGACGCCAAATGTCCAGGGAGGTACGGACATTCCGGTAGGGCCGGCTCCGCCCCAATTTTACCCCAACTATCCAAAACACCTACCAATCTACCAAACTCTCCCTTCGAGTTTGAGGTTGACCCCACAGCGTTGAAGTTGAGCAAGCTTGAAAAGTTGTTCAAGAAATCCTAGGGGGTAAAGTCCGTCCCGGGCATTGAGGACGAGTACACCGACGCAGCTGTAACTCTGCCGGACAGGTTCAAGATGCATCACATCGACCGTTTTGGTGGGTCAGGAGATCCCATGGTCCACCTGAGCTTGTTTTCAGATGTTTTGCGCCCGATGGGTTTGACAAGATTACAGAAGCTCTCCCTTTTTGGCAGGACCCTGTCGGGTATTGCAGTCACCTGGTATGCCAAATTGGAGGATTCAGTGAAACGAAGCTGGGAGGAGATGGCCGAGGCCTTCGTCGCACAATATTCATACAATACCCAAATCGAGATTACGACCCGTGATCTTGAGACAATGAGGCAGGAGCCGAAGGATAGCTTCTCAGAATTCGTAGCCCGCTAGAGGGCCAAGGCTTCCATGATGACCCTTAAGCCCACTGACAAAGATCAAATTCGGATGATTGTGCGCAATCTCCAGCCCAAGCTAATGCAGAAAATGATTGTGATCCCTTTCCCTACCTTTCCAGACTTGCATGAGATGGGAGTGCAGATCGAGGATGCTATGAAGCAGGGCCTCTTTGACCAGGAGAAGGAACAACCGAGGAGGGCGTTTACCCGCAGTTCGAATGCGACCACCAGCGGTGACGCAGCTGCAAGATCTTCCGGAGTGGGCATGGTCGCCACCACCACACCAAGAGCAGCCACCCCCTTTGTTGGTGCATCTACTTCAAACCCCTGAACTTCAGACTATCTACCCCAAGGCAAGAGGGTTTTCACCCCACTCTATATGTCTTTGTCTAAAGCCCTGGGGGTCCTACTCAGGAAAGGACATCTGAAACCGTTAGAGCAACGGCCTCTACCTGATCCTCTCCCTGTAAAGCATGACCCGACTAAGTACTGTGCTTTCCATCAACAAACCGGTCATGACACCGACTATTGCGTCCGTCTCCGCCACGAGATACAAAATTTGATTGACAACGGGGTCATCCCCGCACCAGGTCCTGCAAAGTCTATCGGCACCTGATAAGTGAACTTGTGGGGGGGGATAATGTGATCTGATCAGAGATTGAACCAGCTGCGGGTGGCACTCGATTTACTCCAGACGTGGGAATGGCACGCACTGTTCTGAGCAATGTGCAAATACTAGTTTTTTTGTGCTTTCTAACTTGGGTATTGGGTCAGTTTTGTTGTTTTGTTTTGAGTCTGTCTTTTTGTTTTTTGAGTCAGTCTCTTTTGTTTCAGGTCTGTCTTATCATATCGAGTCAGTCCTGTTGTATAGGAGTCGGGTGATTCCGGGGGGTGTTACCTCGGGCGTCACCATTTTGTTTTATGCTTGTCTTTTCGTTTTGTTTTGAGTCTGTTTCTGCCAGGGAGCCAGTTGTGCCGATAGATTTGAATGAAACAGCAGTGGTTTTTCGCGCTCTTGTGTTTGCCTCGGCCGTGTGCCAATTGTGCCAGAAAGTTTGAATAAAACGGCAGTACTTTTCGCCTACTCTTCTGCACCCCAAAATCATTACATTGACCTAAGTTTTTCAAAACTTTTTGAACACTGCGGTGAAAACGAAGAGGAAGGAATTCCTCGGGATTTGCAAAACTTTGATCATTTGAGAGAAAGAGAGGCGTGCCAAGCCTTTAATGAATGAAATCATGCTTGTTAGCGTGAGTACTGAGAAGGACCCTGGCTTGATCCAGACTAGTTTCACACTATCTTCAGCGCGAGCGATTTGTCACTTTCTTAAAAATTTTCAAAAACAAAATGTTTTGCGCGGTCCTGCGAAGACTTGTGTGGAATCGCTCCTGAGATTGTGCAGCCTAGGATCGCTTTCAGCCTCGAAACTCAACCCCTTCGCTTCCAAACCTTGAACTTGAATTCAGAAGGTTCAACGGTCAACTACGATGTGAGGCCTGTGTGGCCAAATTTGAAGCAGCCCTCAAACAAGAGGCCAGGAAAGTCAAATCAAAAAGATCAGATCTCATTAGAAGAAGCTTACGAAGCTAGAACAGGAGCCATTCTCCTGGATTCAGATAATTTCAGGATCTCAAAACCATTTGGCATGGACTCACTACACTTTTACCCTTGAGAGGCTCGCTGGGCCGAAAACCCGGAAGGGCGACCCAGGCAAAAGTTAGAGCAAGAGAAAAATACAAAAAAAAGAAGCAAAAAATGCAAAAGAAAAGAAAAAAGAGAACAAAAAAGAAAGATGCAAAGAAAAGAACAAAGAAAAAGGAAATCAAAAAAAAAGAAAAGAAATGAAAAGAATTGAAAAGAAAAGAAGAACAAAGCTCGCAAGGTCGAAAACCCGCAACGGGCGCCTTGGCAAAAGTTAGAGCCTAAAAAGGAGAGGTTAATACCCGAGTGTACCTTAATCCCGAACTACGTAAGGCTTGATTCCCATCTTTGAGATACGTAGGCAACTTCATCCTGAAGTCCAGCCGTAAAACACTTCAAATTCGATTGTGTCCATGCGATGGTTTTGGTCATCTTTGTCTTCTCTGTATCTGAGAATTCGGTTGTGTTCGCTGCTTTGAGGATTGCCTACAAAACACTGCGATGCCGTCCAAACAAGGGGCAACTTTCCGTTGCCATTCAATGCGCTGCGGTGCTATCCAAACAAGGGGCAACTTTCCGTTGCCATTCAATGCCCCGCGGTGCCGTTCAAACAAGGGGCAACTTTCTGTTGCCATGCAGTGTCCTTCAGACAAGGGGCAATTTTCCATTGCCATGGATCCGAGGTTGTGCATCTCAAAGAGTAGGTTCCGCACTCGTCCAGCATCGGCCGTTTGCAAAAATAGTTTTTGAGAATTTTTACTGAGGTTTGACTAATTTTCTCGAAAAAGTATTTCATTTTTAAAAACTGGACCATTTCTTGGACCCAAAAGAGGAAAAATTTTAGTGCTCATGGCCTGACTTGCATGATTTTAAATCAGAAAATTGAACAAGCATGTTAATCTAACTCTCATTTTGGTCAAATTTTTTTAGGAGAAAACTAAAACAAAAATCGTCAAAATGATGAACTAGGGGGGGCACAGTTGAGTCAGGCTTCCAGTCTTTTCCATTGTCAACATACTTGCCAAGAAGGGCACTCTACTTGCCAGAATAGGGCACAACCGAAGTTAACAGCAAAATGGCTAAAAACCCTCTCACCCTCCAAGCAACGAGGTATCAAGCCCAGTGCGAAGCACAAACCGGAATGGATTAAGATATTCCACTTCCTCGTCTGGACATATTTGATCACGTCCAAACTCCCCGGCAGAGCATCGTCAACCGAGGTCAGCTGCAGATTTGCTACATACCCAGTCGTAGCACAACCCCTTTGTGGGAGAAGTTCACTGCTGCGCGCAGGAGAAAAAGAATCTAGCTGACTGCTAGGGGCGAGAGCCTTCAACTTGTTGTGTATCCATCAACCACCCAGGGGAGGGATTGAAAAATGAGAGATTGAAGAATAGAGAGATGTGCGATGAGAGAAAAAGTGAGAAAAGGGCTTTTTCAGAAAAAATAGAGCTTGAGGGCCGAGTGATGTGAGGATCACAAATGAGAGAGGGTGGGGAACAATACCGGGTGAAACAGGCTCCCTGTGCACGGCTGTGTGTCGTGTCTTTTGTTTTGTCTCGATTCTTGTCTTGAGTCGTTCCGAGCTTGTCTCGAGGTGTTTAAGTTGTTTACCTTTTGTTTTTCGTTGTTGAGTCTTTTTCACTGTGTTCAGTCGTAGGCTCAATACCCGATTAAGAACTCATTTCTTAATTTCAAAAATAAAATCGTTTTGTGCTCCGAGTGCTGTGTCGTTCTCCACATTTGTGGAATACAGAATTGGTTCTTTCATAACACCGCAGGGTTCAACCCAAGTCACATCAGAACAGTAAAACTAGGACCTATCTGAAGCTATATGGGTTCTAGACTACAAAGCAAAAGCAAAAAAGGAAATGTCGGGTATCTGAGTGTGTTTCACCTTCAGCAAATTTCGTGATTGTACTCCGGATGTACCTCCTCAGGCCTTGTCACTACACCAAAGTATGAGTGTATCTCGACCCCAAGCTTAAGCCTGCGTCAAGTCAGAATGGCAATTAAAGCAGCGACAGATGTTATCTCTCTCTAATATGAACAGGGTGTGCCCGTTTTTGAGCTGAATGAGTTGCAAACCCCTCCGAAAGGTAAATCGGAGGTTGCATTTTTTATCTGGTCTCGTTAAGGCTTGTATTCCCTCATTCGGCATTTTGTTTCAAATATGCGTTGTCACGCACATTCCACTTGCATTGTTATGCATCCTTCCACCCGCATTGTTATGCACTTCTCATGCTTGCATTGTGATGCACGTTCCAATTGCATTGTTATGCACCCACTTCACTAGCATTGTTATGCCCATTCATTGCATTGATTATGCACATCTATCTCGTATTGTTATGCTCAATTACTTGCCTTTTTATGCACCCACTCACTTGCAATTAGCATTCTTTCTCCTCGTGCGTGCGACGGGTTAGACCCTATTTGGTTAAAAGCGTTTGGAAAACGTTCCAATGCTCACACCATTATGAAACACCGGGATACGTCCCTATGTTTCACCCTCCTCGGTTAAAAGCATTTGGAATACGTTCCAATGCTCACACCATCCTGAAACGCTGGGATACGTCCCTATGTTTCTCCCTCTTCGGTTAAAAGCATTTGGAATACGTTCCAATGCTCACACCATTCTGAAACACCGGGATACGTCCCTATGTTTCTCCCGCTTCGGTTAAAAGCGTTCGGAATACGTTCCAATGCTCACACCATTCTGAAACACCGGGATACGTCCCTATGTTTCTCCCCCTTCGGTTAAAAGCGTTCGGAATACCTTCCACTGCTCACACCATTCTGAAACACCGGGATACGTCCCTATGTTTCTCCCGCTTCGGTTAAAAGCGTTCGGAATACGTTCCAATGCTCACACCATTCTGAAACACCGGGATACGTCTCTATGTTTCTCCCCCTTCGGTTAAAAGCGTTCGGAATACCTTCCACTGCTCACACCATTCTGAAACACCGGGATACGTCCCTATGTTTCTCCCGCTTCGGTTAAAAGCGTTCGGAATACGTTCCAACGCTCACACCATTCTGAAACACCGGGATACGTCCCTATGTTTCTCCCCCTTCGGTTAAAAGCGTTCGGAATACGTTCCACTGCTCACACCATTCTGAAACACCGGGATACGTCCCTATGTTTCTCCCGCTTCGGTTAAAAGCGTTCGGAATACGTTCCAATGCTCACACAATTCTGAAACACCGGGATACGTCCCTATGTTTCTCCCGCTTCGGTTAAAAGCGTTCGGAATACGTTCCACTGCTCACACCATTCTGAAACACCAGGATACGTCCCTATGTTTCTCCCGCTTCGGTTAAAAGCGTTCGGAATACGTTCCAATGCTCACTCCATTCTGAAACACCAGGATACGTCCCTATGTTTCTCCCGCTTCAGTTAAAAGTGTTCGGAATACGTTCCAATGCTCACACCATTCTGAAACACCGGGATACGTCCCTATGTTTCTCCCCCTTCGGTTAAAAGCGTTCGGAATACGTTCCAATGCTCACACCATTCTGAAACACCGGGATACGTCCCTATGTTTCTCCCGCTTCGGTTAAAAGTGTTCGGAATACGTTCCAATGCTTACACCATTCTGAAACGTCGGGATACGTCCCTATGTTTGACAATCCTTGCAGAATACCGGGATACGTCCCTATGTTTCTCATTCCTTGCGGAACACCGGGATACGTCCTTATGTTTCTCATTCCTTGCGGAACACCGGGATACGTCCCTATGTTTCTCCTTCTTTTCTAAACCTTGGGATACGTCCCTAAACACCGGGATACGTCCCCATGTTTCTTTGCATAATCATAAGTGATGTTCGGCTTCTTGCATTATCATTTGCATTTTTCCCCTGCCTGCGGGCATGCCTGTGGGCACATCTCTGTTTATCTTGTACGTTCGTCTAAGTCTTCGGTCTTGTCAAAAATGGGCCGTCTCTGGGCTTTGACATTCACTCCCGTCACTTGTGACTTCCGAGTTCTGTCAAAGAGGGGCAACTGTAGACACCCCATTTTTGACCGACCTTGAGACTCAGACGTCACCAGTTGAGCGCTTGGTGATATTGCATATCGTGCTCGTTCAGAAGTTTCAGAGTCTCGGCTGCGAGCCCTGCCTCCGGACTTCCGAACCCTCTTCTGTACCTTGCCTCGGTTTGCGAACTAGACTCGGTTTTCTCTGTTTCTTTTCCTGAGGGGAGGGAGAGGTCCCGTAGACCATCTCTCGGTGGCCGTGGGCTATATTTGGTGGCTGTAGGCCATTTTGCCCATTTTGGAGTCCGGTTCCCGGTTTTTTAGAACCGTTGGCCGTGTGCCTCGGTTCGGGACCGCTTAACCACCTCCATTTGCTTCAGTTTTTGGTATACTTCTTATTTACTCCCTTTTGAGGGACACTGTGGTCTGAGAGACCAACTTCGTGGTCGAACACCACTTCCGGTGCCTAACAGTCATTTTTCGGGGCCTCGGGCTGCGCGTTTCGGCCCCCGAACCTTCATTTTGCATCGGTTTGGGCTCGTTTTTGGTGGAGACCTTATTTTCACAGTTAGAAAGCTTGTAGGAGGGTGGGAGGCCAGCAATTTTTCTGAAAAGCCAACTTCTTTTTGGTCAAAAGTGGTTCAGCATGAATCTGGGAAGGAGAAAAATCTGCGCGGCTTCACCGAAACGGGCGTAACTCTTTGCACAAGAGGAATTAAGATATGAGGCCACCACCATTGGAAATCTTACTTTCGGGGCTTTATTTTTCACTCAAGAATCTCCCAAGTCCAAGTCCGGGGGGGGGGGGAGATATGGTTGGTTGAAGTCCGGTTGGACCGAATCTACGCGGCTTCACGGAAAAGGGCATAACGTTTTCTACAGGAGGAATTTTAATGCAAGGTTTGCGCTATTGGAAAGCTAACTTCTGGGGCTTCATCCTAGGGGGTGGCCGGCCACTTTTTTCCCTTTGACCAGGCCAGAGGGGCACTTTTTCTGGCCGGCCGGCCACTTACCTGGTGGATGACTTTTTTTTTCCCCTTTTAAACTGGCCAGCCATTTTTGCCCCTGTGAGTGCATTCCAGCCATGTATTTGTTTTTGCACTTCACCCATGTCCGAGGGTTTGGCACTTTTGGAGGGAAACTTGACTCTTTTTTCCCTCCATTCCCCCCCCCCTTTTTCCCCCTATTTGGCTTATATATTAGCAGCTCTAGCTGCTGGTTTAGGGTTGCAAAAAAATCCCCTCTAAGCTCCATTGTTGTATCTCTCTTTCTCCCTCTCTTCCAAGCTCTGACCCTTTAAGTCCTATACCCATTTTCACACCATCTCCTAGAACCACTCCACCACTTCCATTTACAGCAGCTTGGAGGTCTTCACAGAGGCTAGGAGGCAGCAAATTTGGTCCAAGAAGTTGCTAAAGATTGGTCTACAAGGGTGAGTTACCATTTCCCTCTTTCTAGCTCATTTTTTGCAGCATTTCTTAGCCTCTCTTTCTTATATATCTGAGCTCCGACCATAACTGAAAGTAGTATTTTTTTGAGCTCTATTTCATGTTTCATCAAGGGACTTTTGTCATTTTAGGTCCCCATCTTGCACTTGCTTCATTATCCCTCTTGTATGCCATAATCTTGCATGTTATTTTTGGCCTATATGTAATCTGTTTTGGGGCATGTTGTAAACTGTAGATAGGCTTATTTTGAGCCCTTCTTCAACATTGAAGAAGGGCTCATCACTTTTTGGGACCTCCATGTGCCACTTGTCATTATATCCCTCTTTGGTCCCCATTTTTGCATGATTTATTAGCCCATTATGCTTCTGTTTTTGGTCTTTTTACAGTACTGAAAACAGTCTTATTTTGACCCCATATTCATTTTTCATTAAGGGTCTTTGGATGTTTGATTAATGTTTTGTATACTTTGTGTTTTGACCTCTTTTGGGCCCTATCTTGCATGGCATTTTGAGCATACTTGTATACTAATTTAGGCTTGTCCATCAACTGTAAAATATCATATTTTTTGCCCCTCTTCAATATTGTAGAAGGCCCCTAATCTGTTTGGGGTCAGCAGCTGTGAGTTGTTTCATTATCTCACATTTAGGGCCATTTTTGCATGCTATTTTTGCCCTATTTGTGTTTGCTGTTTGGCCATTATTTGAACTGTAAAAGTGCTTATCTAGGGACTTCCTTGCTTCTGTCTTTTCATTCCATGTACCAATTATGCATGCATTGCATAGCTATAGGCCATTTCATGCGCCAAAATTCATGTTTCGGGAGAAATTCCATGCATGTCATGCATATTGCATCGTGTTCGGGATAGGAGTTAGCCCGGGCACGGGAAACGAGATACGTTTCGTACTCCGAGTGACGGAACGTGTCTCGATTCCCAGTCACCGACACTCCGGATTATCCATGATGGAGTTCGGTTTTTGTTTTGTTTTCATGTGCATTCATCCTATATTGAGTTGCACAATTCGATTCCTCTGCCATCATGCATCGATATGCGTGATTGGTGGCACGAGGATCGAGGCATGCATACATTTGTGAAAATACATTGCTATGCCCCTTTCCTGCTCTCTGTTGCAGCAAAATGAAGAATCAGTAACTTTTCGGAGTTTGGCACGCATTTCAAGAACAGGTGTAAACAGAGGCTAATTGGGGCATCGTCATGGATTTCCGCGCTAAGGCAATCCGGGCATGCATCATTCATCATCCGGAATGGAATCAAGGCAGTCCCTGGCTTGCATGCCAGTTTCTTTATTTTCTTAGTTAATCTGTTAATTAATTAGGAATTTGTATATTATTTGGACTGTAATATTTGGACTGTATTATTCTTTCATTTGGGACTGTATTATTTATTCGGACCCTCTGCGCGAGGGCAATGTTGTAATAAGTGTGCATGAGTGTGATGTATGTCTTCCAACCCCACGTCTTTTTTCCCTTTTATTTACCTGCTTATGATGGTTAGATTAGGGCATATTTCTATTAGCATACAGTATGACAGTATGTTTGCATCATTCATCTGTTTTGCATGCACCGGGCTTGGCGCATCATACTAACTGCATTGTATTTTCAATTCCAAGTTGAATACATGTTAGTCGTAGCATTTCATACGCCATGTTTAAAATAGCCGAGCCTGCTATAGTTTGCATTTTTACATGTGTTGCATTAGGCATTTTTGTATACTTAGGATTCATGCATGATTTCTAATTAGCTTCTTTTTTGGCTTGGAGTACTCGGTGAGTTTTATGCTTTAGCATCCTTGCATGCGTGTGAGTGACTGCCATGAACAGCATGCTTACCATGAGGCTAATTGCTTATGTGATATAACTGCCTGAATGCCTGTGGGTGAAGGTTGAGTTACTTGGATTGGGACAATTCATCAAATGTTTGTTTTAAGCCCACTAGATAGTGGCAAAACCATCTTCTCTAAGCCCACCCGAGGGTGGCAAAATCTGTATTTTAAGCTTACTTGCGAGTAGCAAACCATCTTTAAAAAACAAACATGAAATGTTTTGTTCCAATTCAGGCAAAGTCTATACTTGTATGCTGTGCGCATCAGATAGTAACCTAGGCTAATAACCGGAATAAGAACACACAAAGTTTTCAAAAATAGATATCATTGTTAGTAGAGGCCGATCTTTGATCGGGCGAGCGGGGGTGCTCACGAAGTGACCTTCCCCAATCGTACCCAAGTTTCCGAGCTGAGGCAACTTTGGTGATGACGGACACGTGGCCTTTGGCACCGAGTCAGGGTTTCCTAAATTTCCCATTAAAAAACATTTAGCTGGCGACTCTATATCTGGCAAAGCAGTCCATGTTTGGCACTTCTTTCCAAAAATCTGTTTTCTCAAAACGATTTGCCAGATTTGGACTCTTTGGTTCAGACGTAGAACCGTGACAATTTGAGAGTCCTGAGCTGTAGTGACCCCAAATGAATGGAACGGGAGCTCGTTCCTCCCGGGGCGTTCGGGGACGTCTACAATGTACTATTGGCATATCGAGCAACTGTACAAACTCCAATAGAGGAAACCCCTTTTTGCTTAACATACAGCGCCGAGGCGGTCATCCCCGTGGAAGTGGACCTATCGACCCCCAGAGTAATGCATCCCAATCCAGAACTAAATGAAGAATTCTAGAGGGTTGATTTAGACCTCATTGAAGAACTACGACAATCAGTCGCGGTTAGGCTAGCTTCATACTAGCAAAGAATGAGGCAGCACTATAACAGTAGAGTCAGACCCCGAGAGTTTGCAGTGGGCGACCTAGTCCTACGAGAAACAATTCTTAACACCAAAAACTCGACCGAAGGCAAACTAGCCGCTAAGTAGGAAGGGCCCTACATTGTCAAATCTAGGTCGTGTCAAGGCACTTATCGTTTACAAGATATGGAGGGCAGAGATCTCCCTCATACATTGAATGTTGAGCATTTGAAGCGGTATTTTTAATAAAATGAAGTCTTTTTCTTTCATGATGTTTATTTTGCAATCTTGTTCAATTCAAACCACTTGTTAAATTTGGTCTTTTCAACACGATGTATAAGCTCACCATGGCAGGACTTCATATTAATGAAAAAGATATTCAACCTCTGTTATCTGTGTTGCCCATTTTCTGAGTGTTAACTCCAATTCAATAAGCCTCAACCAGACTAAGTTCAATAAACCTCAGCCAGACAGAGCATGAAGACCTCAGCCAGACTGAGTATAAGGACCTCAACCAGGCTGAGTTCAATAAAGCCTTAACCAAACTGAATATGAAGACCTCAGCCAGACTGAGTTCATTAAAACCTCAACTAGACTGAGCATGAAGACCTCAACTAGACTGAGTTCAATAAAGTCTCAGCCGGACTGAGTTCAATAAGTCTTAGCCAGTTTGAGTCTAGACCAGTACGGCCGATCATGAGCATTTCACAGATTCATATTCGAAATAGGTTAACTGACTGATCCAGATCCCCAACCGACCTACCTTGTAGTGAGCCGACTGTCCTTAAGACCAAAAGCACAACAACAAGAAGAATCCATATCTTTAACCTAGGCCCCTTTTTACAAGATTCAACCTTCCCAAACAAAACTTTCACTAGTTACAACATTGTTTCATTAATTAAAATTTCCCTGATTGAAGGTCAGCCCAGCACACTTTTCATTTGTAATTACCTTTTTCAACTTCAAATTCAATATTGGCAATGCCACTTCATTTTATATGAGTTCAAATGTTCAGTCCAATCCACTTTCAAGTGTTGGTCGACCAACTTCACTAATTCCATTTCACCATTACGGTTTTCGAATCTTTCTCTTCCTTTTAATTAATATGTGGAACCTTACCTTCGGCCGTACGTTTCACATTTTTCAAACTCTATTTTGTTCTTCCTTTCAAATAACTCACAAACAGGCAAGAATGAACACAAACTGTGAAAAATGTAAAATACACAACAATTTATTACTCAACAATTTATAAGGCCAATTTTTGTATTATACACAAGTTTATTCCAAAATGAAAAATTCTTTATAAAGACAATTTAGATAACAATACATTGGAGGTCCCCTTCAGTTTGCCTCTTCCTCACTGGATTGGAGGTCTTCCTCTTCAATCCCTTCATCCAACGATGTGTAGGGAATCTCTTCATCTCTTGGCTCCACAACGTTAAAGTCGCTGCCTGGGAAGGTTGCTTGCGCTCTTTGTCTAAACCTCACCCAGTCACTATCCTAATACTCACTCAACAAGTGCTCGAAATAGTTGAACTGTTGGAAGTTCTAGATTATATCCGCCTTAGTCTGCGCCTCCACCGGATCGGCAGCACTTGAGCTTCATGGACCAGCTTTAGACCCTCCCTCTTTGACCAAGCTTGAGGCCACAACAGCGTCTATCACTATTTGGAATTCGATAGACTGCTTGAATTGTTCCACTGCAGCAGTATAGAGGGCAGGGTAGGCTGCCCTTTCTGATGCTAGCTCTTTGACCAGCTCTACAGTTTTGCTCTTCTCCTCTTCAAGAGCTTTCTTCTCTACATTGAGCGCCCTCTTCAACTCAGCAACTCACGCATCAACCTCTTCTTTCTCCTTTAGAGATGACTCATGTAGCTCTTCACTGTTGGTTAGAGCCTCTTCTAATCTTTCGTTAGCCATGGTATAGGCCTATTGGGTGTCCAAAACATTCTTTCACTCAGTCGCCATTTCAAACTCCAACAACCCCACCCTTTGGCGAGCAACCTCTAGTTCACGCTCCGACTAGCATAGCTAAGTCTTAACACCCCCTAGTTTAGCCACAGCCTCAGACTGATCCATCTTCGCTCTGTCAGCTACATGTCTCTGTACCAAGGCTAGCACCTCTATCTTTTTTACCGGTTGCCCATACGCAAGCACTTTGGCTCAGGTACTTCGCGCCGCCTTCTCTCACTTAGCGATCTCTACTCTGGCCACTTCCAGCTCAGAGCATGTTTTCTTCAGCTGGGCCTTCAATGGCTCTGTCTCCATCTTTGTCATCAATCCTTTGCTCAATAGAGCAGCTACCAAGGTTAGCGACTCCATTTGGGCCAAGCAAAATGCTCTTATAAGGTAGGCCTTCCCAAATCGAGAAACGTCCCTGATGGCCACATTGTCTATGGTGCCCAATTGGCACTTAGTAGCGGCTCTGGCATCGCACAAAATACTAGATGGCTCGCCCTCCTTAATTAGTGAGAGACACCCCACTGCACTTAGATGGCGAGCAGCGATACTCACTAATCTGAAGGCAGAGCTCTCTCCCATTTTACTTGTCTGCATTGGGGCTGGGCGCTCCTTCTCCACCCTCTGCTTTGCCCCCATTGTTTTTTTTTCTTTGTTTTTTGCTAGGGCAAGGCTAGCTGTTCGGTCAACTATTTTCTCCTCCTCTGCCTCATCTAGGTCCACTAATTCAACAATGGGGGGTCCATCTCGCCTCCCTCAATAACCATTCCTAGCCTTGGCTCCATCACCTCCACCTCTCCTGTTGGCTCAGCCCTGGGCTCAGGCACGCTCTCTTTGGCATTCTTAGCCTTTCTACCCTCATTCCCACCCCTAGTAGTGCTCCTCTTCTTTTTCTTTACTTGCTCTATTTAAGTTTTTCTCTTCTCATTAATCGGATCAACCGGCACCTTCAATAGCACAACAGGTTTAAGGTCACACTCCCTCAAGGCCATGGGGCTTGGACAAGCGACCTTGCATGTATATGGCTTGGGGACTGAGCCTAGCTCCTGATCCTTCAGCTTTTTTGCCGCCGCTAGTGCTCGGCTGTCATTAGCCTCTTGGGCTTTCCTCCTAGCCTCAACCTCCTCTAGGGTGGGGTCCCCGTCCACAAGTTTAGGACCTAAGCCATCGATAAAGAGAGGAAAGGGCTTAACCAGATAATCCCACTTAAGCCCCTCTTTCTCTTGCCATTATTTCACCTTCTTTACTTCCCTCTCCTCCACTGTAGTTAACCTTGGCTCTACGGACTTGGTGGGGATCTTCCAGATTGTCCTTGTCTCCCTCTCACCGTTCGCCGAAACGTAAAACCATGTCGTCTTCCACCCTTTAACTGACGAGGAGAGCCCAGCCACTAATCTTTTGCTTGGCGATGCTTGCAGCGATACCCAGGTCTCCTGTTGGCCTGACGCCTTGTAGCACGAAAAGAATGCGTCAATTGTCACTAGTCACCCTCCAGTCGTCTGTAGCCAGAAGATCGCGCTGGCAAATAGTATTTTTCAAGAGTTCGACACCAATTGGCCTGGCGCCACCTCTAGCCGATTCAACACGTCCACCACCAGTTAGGGGAGTGACAACCTCAACCCTCCATACAATGCCTCTTCATAGAGGGTGAACTCTATGGGTCTGAAATCTGACGGCCTTTTCTTCTGCTATTGGAGCCCTAAACTCCATTTTTCAAGGGATCTGATACTTGCTTCGGATTTTCTCTAAATCCTCAGCCATTAACGTCGACTTGTCGGCCTTCGTATGCCAGTGATTAGGGGCTACTTGGCTAATCGGTTGCATGGCAAAGATCATTGTTAACGGTATTAGGCACGAAGGCCTTCTAGTTCCCTTCTCTACCATTTTATCCATCCTGTATTTCTTATCCAACGCAACCCCATCGTCATCTCCTAGTGCATCAGTCCTCAGAGCAGCAGTTTTCTCTCGAGCCATCTCTCTCACATTTCTAGAGATTGCTTCAGTCATGGGCGCCAGGAAGTCAAAAATGTAGAAGATGGGAGAATCACATGAAATGAAAGAGGTAAAGTTTGGAATGTGTCAATTTTTTGCAATAAGGTATGAGAAACGCATAAATTCAAAGGCCCACGGTTTGCCTGTTTTCCAAGGGTTGCAGTCAAAATTAAGATTTTCCAGTTTGAAAATTTGCCAAAGTATGGAGGGAAAAAGAAACATGAAAGGGTTATCACATCAAACTTTTCGAATCCACGCACTTTAGCAAACTTTTCATCTTCGCAATAATTCAAAATATTGATCAACTGTCTAGATTGCTTTACGTGGACGGCCAGGATTAATTCCCCTATCCACCATCTCTCTTTTTTCGCTCCCATGTCACTTCTATCATGCATCCTGCTCCTTAAGCCCGGCGCCCCACCGTCACATTTAACCCTTCCCCCACCCTCAGTCAGTCTAGTCTTTTGCTGGGCTACATTGCCGATTGCTTGACATTGTCACTCGATCGGCCTCATCTGGCTGGTTGGGGTTGTCCCTCGGTTGGTTATCTCACCAATCAGACACCCTTGATCGGTAGTCTCTCCAGTCGGCACCTTGACAGTCGGTCGTCTTGTCGGTCGGCCACCTTGACGCTTGGACACCCTCCGCTGCTAGCCTCGTTGGTCGGCCATTTTGCTACTCCGACCCCTTTGCTTGCCCATCCTCAAGTGCTTGGTCAACCGTCTCCAGTATACTACGCTGGTCAGTTGGTCCCCATCTCTCACGATTTAGGGAATTACATTCACCTCTTTTATTCCCTTTACTAGACTAAAGCTGCACTCGGGAATGGAGGACTACTGATGGGCATAACCCAGGTGGGCCCAACCCATGGTTGTTTTGGGTTACCCAAACGGTCACTTGGTTGAGGCCCAGCAAGCAAGCCTGCCAACAAGCCAATAAGGAACTCACAATGACCAAGCCTAAACACCAGTTAGACATGTAGGTAGGGGTTAGCCACGTGGGAAACAAAGATCCTACAGAGTTATTGCACTCATACACTAAGCATTAAATAAGGCTGTCGTGGCATTAAATGCAACAAGACCTCTCACTCCAAGGCATGGCGAAACCACCATGACCGCCGGCAAGTAGACTATAGCCTTTTGACCAACGAGACAACTGGAAAGGACAGGAGAATGATTAGTAAGTGATATAAGGAAGAACATTGAAGGGACAAGTAAGATTAATCCCACTCTCTCTTTCTACTCTCGATCTTCTCTCTAAACTCTTATTTTGACTTTATCTACATCTGATTTGATTGTTAGAGGGTCCATAAGAAGGAACCACCCCATTTCAGAACCTTCTGTAGACACCCCATTTTTGACCGTCCTCAAGACTTGGATGTCATCATTTGAACACTCGATGATCATCCATGCTCGTGTTCGTTTTGAGTTCCTTAAGGTCTCGGTTGTGCGCCTTGCCTTGGAACCTCTCAACTTGTCTGTTTTGTGCTTGGTTGTGGACCAAAAGCTAGTGGATTTGTTTCTGGGGGAAGAGGGTGGCCTGCTGGCCATTCCTATGACCCATCGGCCAGGCCCTGTGCCCATTGGCCGTGCCCTCTTTCCATCGGCCATAAGTGGTGGCCGGTCGGCATCACTGATGGCCGATCAGCCATACTTTTTGGCCGAGGCCCTTTTCTTTGCTTTTGCAAATACTTTGTTGCCAGTTGTGTGTAGACGCGCCCAGATCAGGCTTTGCTTACTACAGTTCGAACTCAAATGTCACGGTTCTTAATCTGATCTCACAATGTGCTATGTGAGATTGATAAATCACCAAAGAGTCCAAATCCGACAAATTGTTTTGGAAAATTAATTTTTAGAAAGAAATGTCAAACATGGACTACTTTGCCAGATACAGACTCACCACCTAAATATTTTATTTTGGGGGAATTTAGGAAACCCTGACTCGTGCCTAAGGCCACGTGTCCGTCATCACCAAAGTTGCCTCGACTCGGGAACTTGGTTACGATTAGGGAAGGTCATTTAATGAGCACCCCCGCTCGCCCGATCAAAGATCGGCCTATACTAATCATGATCTCGAGTTTTTAAAAACACATGCGTTCTTATTCCGGTTAATTGGCTAGAATTACTATGTGATGCGCACAGCAAAACAAGTATAGACTAGATTGCCTAATTTGGAACAAAGCATTGCATATCCGTGTGTTTAGAAAATGGTTTGAAGTTTGCTACTCGCAAGTAGGCTAAAATGCGGATTTTGATGAACTGTCCCAATTCAAGTAATCCAACCTTCACCCACAGGCATTTAGGCAGTTATATCACATAAGCAAATAGCCTCGTGGCAAGCATGCTTTCATGGCAACATTAACACACGTGCAGTATGCTAAAGCGTAAACACTCACAGTGTACTCTAAGCCAAAACAAGGAACTAGTTAGAGATCATGCATGATCCGAGTTCATGTTAGAATGGCTAATGCAACACATGCGAAAATGCATTTAAGATAGGCTCGACTATCCTAAGAATGTCATGTGAAATGCAACTTGGTACATGTATTCAAATTAGAATTAAAATACAATGCAGTTGGCATGATGTGCCGAGCCCGGTGCATGCAATGTAGATGAATGGATGCAAACATGCAAGCATAAGGTATGCTAAATGAAATGTGCCCTAAAACTAACCATCATAAGCGGTTAAGTAAAAAGGAGAAAGAAATGGGGATTGGAAGACATACAACACACACACACACGCTTATTACAACAATTGGCTCTCTAGAGGGAGAGGCCGAATAAAGAGCGAACTAGCTAATCTAAGCTAATTAAACTAATTATTACACAACACATTAATTAACTAATCCTAGTTAACTAATTATTACAAAACAAATTGAATAGCTAACACATTAACTATTAAAGGTACAGACCAACGCAAAACCTAGCTATCTAAGCATGGCAGCTAAGGAAAGCAATAAATCAGAAGCCGCAGAGGTTGAGGAATGCATGCATGTCCGGTCGCCTTGTTCGGAAATCCAATGCGATGCCCCGATTTGCCTCTGTTTTCATTTGTTTTCAGAAACTTACACCAAGCTCCAGAAAGATGAAAATCCACCTTGGGAATCCAGTGGGAGGGTGGCCGACCACTTTTGGTCTCTCCAGACCCCTGTCGACCACTTTTTGTTGTTGAAAACCAAGAAAAGTGGTCGGCCAACTACTTTTTCTGGCTACCCGACCAGTTGTTGCTGCTGAACTGCAATTTGCTGCAACAGAGAGCAAGAAAGGGCATGGCAATGTATTTGCAAGATATGTGTGCACAACTACCCTCCCTATCATGTCATGAACTCAAGGGAGTGTAGGTTCTCGACCCTCGGGCCACCAATCGTGAATTTTCATGCGTGATGGTCGAGAGGCGAAGTTGCACAATTAAATATGAGAATGAATGCACAAGTAAACACATAAAGCCTGAAACTCTATCATGGATGATCAAGAGCGTCGGCGACCGGGAATTAAAGCACTTCTCATCACTTTAAGTATGAAACGTCCCTCGTTTCTCATGTTTGGACTAACACCTATTCCATACACAGTGCAAGCAAGCATGGCATACACAATGCGAATGAACTACATGGCATACTCAATGCAATGTGACATGATTAACTTAACAAACCTAATGGCATGCGAACAATGCTAATGCATGCATGCACAATGCAATGCTACAAGGACAAATTAGCAATGTTAGGGACATGCACACACAATGCAAATATCAGTTAGCATGCACAATGCAATGATGTAAACTAAGCATGCACAATGCAAAGTGCAAAGCATACATAATGCGATGAACAATATGGCATACTCAATGTAATATACATGGCATGTTCAATAGACTTAAACTAAAAGGGGTAGACCTCAGTCATGCCCAAATCAGTGGCCATTAGTGATGAAATGAAGGCACATAAAGCAAATACAAACGTGCATGCCAATTGGCTCACCAATTAAGGCACTAAGGTGCAACTCTCAAGAACACTTAAAGAGCTAAAAGCATGGAAGTGTAACAACACTAAGTGCACTAAAATGAAGTAAGAAATGATGCCAAATCATTCAAACAACATAAGTAAAGCATTCTAGGGTCCTAAGGCATGAAAGCTAGCAAAGAGCAACACAAAGGAGGCATGCAATACATGGCACAAATGCATGAACTAAGCATGCACAAAGCTCAAGTAGGTCCAAACAAGGACCTAAACATGCTGAGATAAGTGCCCAAGTACCTAGGCATGCAAGCATACAAGCTAAGCCATAAGCTAGGCAAACATGGACAATACTCAAAGGCATTCAAAACATGAATGAAGTAGGAATATAAGCATGATATAAGCTCTGAAATATCATGCTAGATGATGCTAAATCATGTATACAACACAAATGAAGCATCAATGATGCTCAAAGCTTGAAGCAAGCAAGATTACTTGTACTACAAGTATACAAAACATGAAGCATGTGATTAAGGCAACCTAAAATAGTCCTAGAACATGTTAAAATGAGTCTAAAACATGCATGGAAGGAAGCCAAAGCATGCTAGCATGAAGGGCATAAGGCATGATTCATACAAGGCAAATAAGGTGGATTACACTACACCTATTAAGACCAAGCATGGAATGAATTAAGCAACAAAAATCAGAGTTATATCATGGCATAATAACCCCAAATAAACACTGAAATGGTGGCTCACAAGTAAAGGCAAGAAGGCATATGCAATGGTTCATGTTAAGACATAAAGGGGGAAACCCTCCAACGTATTGAATGAGTGACAAATGTGACTTCATAGACATGAAACATGAACTGAAATCAAATTATGAATGATGCCAAATCATTGAAATAGGCCAAGTAAAGCATGCTAGTGAACTTGGTGTACCAAGCTAACAAGCTAGATTGAACTATAGCTATACAAAACAAGTCATGCATGGCCAAAACAACGAAAATCAGAGCTAAAGCATGTTAAAATATAGACAAAAGCTTCATGAAGTTAAGCCAAAAGCATGCTAGAATGACATGTCACAACATGATGCATGTCAGGCTATTTCATGGAAATGTACTACAAGTGCATGGAGCATGCAAAGGCTAACCAAACCAAACCTAAACAGAGGTATGACATGGTAAAACAAGCCCAAGAACATGTTGAAATGGACACAACACTAACTAGAATGACATGCTACTTCATGAAGCATACAAAGCTAGTGTGTGTGATTTACACTACAAGTGTATTAACCATGCATGGAATGACCAAGACAAGTAAAAATAGTGGTATGCCTCAGCAAAATAACCACAAATACAAGCTAAGACATGGTCAACATACACTTAACAAAGGTGCTCAAACATGAGGCATATTAAGGCATGTAAAGAAGACACAAGGAGAGGGGATGGCCCTCTACTTCTTAGGACCTTAAAACACCATCCCCACCACTAAAATCCCTCTGGATTTCGGTGGTATGGTGAGAAGGCCAAAACAAGGTGGTCCCGAAGCTCACAAAAAAGGCTCAAAAACAAGGCCAAACAAGGCCTAAGAGGGGGTAAACAACCCCAAACACAAAATTGATCTTAAACAAAGATCAAAAACATGCAAAAATAGAACTTTTATCAGTTATATGTTAAGCTTAAAACAGCATGCAAGATAGGCTAAAAGCTTAAGCAAGAAAAGGGGATTTAAAGGTCAAAATCTCACCCTTGAAGACCTTCTTTATAACTGCAACTCCAGTAGGTTTTTCAAGCTCATGGCAACCCAAGAATACCAAAATCAGCCCCTAAGCACCTCAGTAGCAAAAGGATAGTGTTTGAGTGTGTGTTTGTGTGTTCAAGTAAGACAAATCTACACTTTAAGACACAAAAATGAAGCAAAGAAGGAAGTATAGATACAAAATTATATCTAACTCGCCACCCTCAAAATTTTTGAACCTGGAGGAGGGAGGAGGAGCCTCCCTCTTATAGAGAAGGAAAGGCAAAGCTTCTTGGAGAAGCTAAGCCTCAAACAAATCACTCCATACACGTGTATGGAGGATGGCCCTAATGTCCTCTAGCTGTGCCACCTGAAGGAAAATATCTCCAAAAAGGTGACAAAAAGTAGCTAACCACTTGAAGTTGTCAGCCTGCTAGGACAAGTGGTCGGCCGACCACTTTAAGTGGTCAACCAAGTAAAAAACTGGTCGGCCATAGGTGGGAGAGGTCAACACACTAAATGCAAGGTAGTGGTGTGGTGGCTGACCAGAAAAGATGGTCCAAAGACCAAGAAAGCCAGTTATCTAACAAGAAAACTAGCTGGAAAATGGAAAAGTGGTCTCCAAGGAGAAATACTGGTCTCCCACCCTTGTACCACCTTCCAAACAAGGAAAACAAGGTTTGTACCAAAAACAAACCAAAGTGGATGCAGGACGAGTAATCGGGAAGCGAAACACGCGGTCAAAATCCCCGAAAACTAGCTGACGAGCATCAAAAGTGGTATACAACCATAAAAGTGGTCTCTCGGACCACAGTGTTCCTCTAGGCAGAGGCAACAAGGTGTGGTTCAAAAACCACGCCAAACGGAGAATGTTAAGCGGTCCCGAGACCTGGTGCGCGGCCAAAGGCTCCAAAAAATTGGAAACTAGTCTCCAAACGGGAAAAGTGGCCTACAACCATGAAACGTAGTCTACGACCACAGAGAGATGGTCTACAAGACCACTCCCTTCCTCCGGGAAGGGAAAACAAGACTTAGTCCGCAAACCGAGCCAAAGTACAAAGAGTTCCGAGGCCTGGAGGCAAGGCTCTCAGCCAAAACTCCGAAACCTCAGAATGAGCACAACATGCACCATCACCGAGCGCTCAATCGATGACATCTGAGTCTTAAGGTCGGTCAAAAATGGGGTTTCTACAGTTGCCCCTCTTTGACAGAACTCGAAAGTTATAAGTGACGGGAGTGAATGTCAAAGCCTAGAGGCGACCCATTTTTGACAAGGCCAAAGACTTAGACAAACAGGCAAGATAACAAAGAAATGTGCCCGCAGACAGGGGCAAAATGCAAGTGACATGCACAAAGCCGAACATAACTTATGATCATGCAAAGAAAGCTGTAACGAAGCAATTATGCAAAACAAATGCAACAGTTTTAAGCAGGTGAATACAAAACAAACTACATTACATGCAGAAAGGATGTAAGAGAATTATTCAATTCTCGCTACGTCTTACGCGGAGTACATACAATACCTGTCTGGTTCGTCTGGCCGCACCAGCTTCAAATGAACCGTACATACAATATCGCGCCTGCAAAAGAGAGAAACTCAATAGGTACAATATTGTTAGAAACATGCATAGCAATGCAAGTGAAAAGTGCGTAATAACGCAACTCGAGGGATGCATGACAATGCAACCTAAGTGTGACGCATAACAATGTGGAAGGGAGCGTACAAAATAACGCAATGCACTAACAAATGCAGGTAAGGTGCGCAAGATAGCGCGATTGATGCAATGTACAAAACACTGCAATGCGCTAAATAGCGCGATGCGTTAAACAATATGAGTGCACAAGATAGTGCGAATGCACAAGGTAGTGCGATGCGCTAAACAGCGCGATGCGTTAAACAACGTGAGTGCACAAGACAGTGCGAATGCACAAGGTAGTGCGATGCGCTAAACAGTGCGATGTGTTAAACAACGCAAGTGCACAAGACAGTGCGAATGCACAAGACAGTGCGAATGCACAAGATAGTGCGAGGTGCTAAATAGCGCGATGCGTTAAACAACGCGAGTACACAAGACAGTGCGAATGAGGTGCATAGGATAGCGCGATAAAATGCAGTCAAAATGCAAGTATTGGACACAGCGCAAAATAGCGTGATAAAATGCATGCAAAATGCAAGTATTGGACACAACGCAAAATAGCACGATGCACAAGATAGCACGATAAAATGCATGCAAAATGCAAGTATTGGACACAGCGCAAAATAGCGCGATGCACAAAATAGCGCAATAAAATGCGTGCAAAATGCAATTATGGTGCATAAAATAGTGCGAATGCTAATTTGCACAAAATAGTGCGAAGCAACAGATAGTACAGTAGATGCAAAGGGTGGCAAACTCCAACCATGCTGGAATCATGAGAGGAGAAAAACAAAACAACCACCCAGGTGTGTTCAAAACACAACCTGAGTTAAAATATGCCCAGGCCTACGCATCACGCGTCCTGAGATAAATTCCAAACATGCTGAAATCGTGTGAGGAACGGGACACTCAAACCACGCTGAAATCGTGAGAGGAGGTCCAGAACAACTCGCCCAGGTGTGTTCAAAACACAACCTGAGATAAAACACGCCCAGGTCCCTCGCACACGCGTCTTGAGATAAATTCCAAACACGCTGAAATCGTGTGAGGAACGGGACACTCAAACCACGCTGAAATCATGAGAGGAGGTCCAGAACAACCCGCCTAGGTGTGTTCAAAACACAACCAGAGATAAAACACGCCCAGGCCTGCGCACACGCGTCCTGAGATAAATTCCAAATACGCTGAAATCGTGTGAGGAACGGGACACTCAAACCACGCTTAAATCGTGAGAGGAGGTCCAGAATAACCCGCCCAGGTGTGTTCAAAACACAACCTAAGATAAAACACGCCCAGGCCCGCCCACACGCGTCCTGAGATAAATTCCAAACACGCTGAAATTGTGTGAGGAATGGGACAGAAGGAGAAACATAGGGACGTATCCCAATGTTTCGAATGGCATAAGCATTGGAACGTATTCCAAATGCTCTTAACCAGAGAGGGAGACACATAGCGACGTATCCAGTGTTTCCGAAAGAAAGAAGAGACATAGGGACGTATCCCCGTGTCTCGAAAGAAGAAAGAAGCAAAAGGAAATATCCCCATGTTTCGGAAAGAAGTAGTCAAAATCCTCTCAGTGTAGTACACACAAGAGAGGAGAAAGGGAAAAATCTCTCAGCGTAGCACACGCGAGAGAGGAAAGATGAAAATCTCTCAGTGTAGCACACGCGAGAGAGGAAAGAAAACATCTCTCAACGTATCACACGCAAGAGAGGAAACAAAGCATCTCTCAGCGTATCACACACAAGAGAGGAAAGAAAGCGTCTCTTAGCGTATCACACGCAAGACAGGAAAAGAAACATCTCTCAGCGTATCACACGTGAGAAAGAAAACGTAAACCTCTCAGCGTATCACACGCAAGAGAGGAAAGGGAAAATCTCTCAACGTATCACACGCAAGAAAGGAAAGGTGAACCTCTCAGTGTATCACACGCGAGAGAGAAAAGGAAAAACCTCTCAGCGTATCACACGCGAGAGAGGAAAGGTAGCATCTCTCTGCGTATCACACGCTAGAGAGGAAAGGTATCATCTCTCAGCGTATCACACACAAGAGAGGAAAGAAAGTATCTGTCAGCGTATCACACGCAAAGAGAGGAAAGAAAGCATCTCTCAGCATATCACACGCAAGAGAGGAAAGGTAAACCAAACGCGTGCCAAATGCGAAAGACAGGGAAAATCAAACGCGTACCAAACGCGAAAGGAAGGGAAAAACCAAACGCGTGCCAAACGCGAAAGGAAGGGGAAAACCAAGCGCGAAAGGAAGGGGATCAGTCGAACTGAACCGGAACTCCTCTGAATGAACGGTACATACAATACTGTGCATGAATGAGAAAGGATCTATATAGGAAAATTGAAAAACAATGCATGATGTTTAAGGAATGCAATAAATAGACAAAGCGGCATTTTGGAAAGCACCTCATGACGTGAGTGGTGGTGAACCGCTCTACTCTCACGGGCGTCTCTCCCTTGTGTTCTTCGAACTCTCACCTTCAACTCGTAGTACAAAGGTGTTGAAATGCTGACGAGGAGCAACATCTGCTGGGGAAACCACGGATGCAGCTTTTTCTTCCTGATCATACTCAAAACTTTCCCTATTCTTCAACGGGGTGACATACTAGGTTGGTCCAGTATCCAAAATTGAAGTGCATACATGCTGCCTCAACCTATGGGGCTTCCATACAGATTTTAAGCCGGGGATACACCCCTGGGTATTCAAACCAGACTTTAGTCTCGGAAATTCCAAACCTTTGTGTTCTAGGCAACAACCATTCGAACTCTAGTTTCCACCATCGTAATTGATCTCCTAGGAACTCATCGCAAACACAACCAAGACGCCTCTAGCAGGGATTGGTACTCCGGGAGAGCACTTCTGATTGCCATTCTAACACGAAAATAGTCGGCATAGTATTCTATTGACCTTGAACACACAGTTCGTATTGCGCACTGCTCATTCTGAACACACAGCTCATAACACAGCACTCTGTTTCTCTGAACACACAGCCCATTCTGAACACTGCTCACTCTGAACACACAGCCCATAACACGGTACTCGATTTATTCTGCTCACAGTTTATTCTGAACATACAGCCCATTCTGAACAGTGCTTACTCTGAACACACAACTCATAACACGGTACTCGATGTATTTTGCTCACAGCTTATTCTGAACATACAGCCCATTCTGAACACGGCTCACTCTGAACACACAGCTCATAACACAGTACTCGATTTATTCTGCACACAGCTGACTCTGAACAAACAGTTCAATCTGAACATACGGGATGCAATAACGGAATTCGCAGAAGTTAAAACAAACTCAGATGCTCCAAATTTTTCCTCTTTTCTTTTGTTTTGCAGTCTGGAACCTAAATAGCTTCAAATAGGTCCTTGTTCTACTATTCTAACATGACCTGGATTGAACCCTGTGGCTTTATGATAGAACAAATCTTGTTTTGCACAAATTTGGAGAACGTCACAGCACTCCTAAACACAAAACAATTCATTTTGAAATTAAGAGATGAGTTCTTAACCGGGTATAGAGCCTATGACTGAACACAGCGAAAACAACTCCACAACAGAAAATGAAGGTAAACAACCTAAACACATCTATTGACGTCTGAAATGACTCAAAATAAGAATCGAGACCAGCAAAACAAAAGACACGACACTCAGACGTGTTACAAGGACGAGAGACCTCTCAGATCATGAGGAGCCAGTTTCTTTGAGTATTGTTTCCCACCCTTTCTTATTTGTGATTCTCACATCACTTGACCCTCAGGCTCAGTTTTTCTCTCAAAACCCTATTTCTCACTTTTTTTTCTCAACGCACATCTCTCTATTCTTCAATCTCTCTGATTTTTTTTCCCTCCCCTGGGTGGTTGATGGATAAACAAGAAGGTTGCGGGTTCATGCCCAATATATTCAGCTCGTGGCTATTTCCTCCGGTGACGTCTAGTCGATGCCCCGAATGAGGGAGTGGAGTATCTTGATCCATTCCAATTCGTGCTTCGCACTTGGCTTGATACCTCATTGCTCGGAGGATGAGAGAGCTTTCAACCCTTCATTGTTATCCTCAGTTATGCCCTTTCTGCAGGTATGATGCCCTTCTTGGCAAGTATGTTAACAATGGGGAAAAGAAAGAACACCTGACTCAACTGTGCCCCTGGTTCATCATTTTGACCAATTTTTGTTTTGGTTTTCTGCTAAAACAATTTTAATCAATATGAGAGTTAGATTAACACACTTGTTTGATTTTCTGATTATTTATCATGCAAGTCAAGCTATGAGCACTGAAAATTTTCCTTTTTTAGGTCCAAGAAATGGTCCAGTTTTGGAAAAATAGAATAATTTTTGAGAAAATTAGTCAACCTGAGTAAAAATTCACAAAAACTATTTTTGCAAATGGCCATTGTTCAACGAGCACGGAACTTACTCTTGAGATGCACGACCTCAAATCTAAAGCAATGGAAAATTGCCCCTTACCTAAATGGCACTGCACGACAACGGAAAGTTGCCCCTTGTTTGAATAGCACCACAGCACACTGAACGGCAATAGAAAGTTGTCGCTTGTTTGGATGGCACCGCAGTGCATTGTAATCAGTTCTCAGAGTGATGATCACAACCAGACTCTCGGATAGAGAGAAGAGAAAGATGATTGAACCATTACATGGACACAATCGATTTGGAAGTGTTTATGGCTGGACTTCATAATGAAGTTGCCTACGTATCCCAAACATGGGAATCAAGCCTTATATAGTTTCAGTTAAGGTACACTTGTGATACCCCTGTTCCGTAGTATGTTAAGTAGTCCTTAATATGGGGATGATTGTGTGTTTAATATGATTTTGTGTGCCATTATGTGAAAATATGTGGTTTTGAATTTCTATCTGTTCACCGTAGGAATATCTGTTTGACTATCTGCTTTGGAAATTAAATTGAAGGCCTTATCGGCCACAGAACCCGAAATTGATTGCGCCATCGTGATTGGCATAATTTTTAGAGCCCACGGTGAAGTTTAATTGAAAAATTGATTCGGACCAGATTGAGTTGATTAAATTGTTAAATTAGTGCCCAATTATTTTATTAATATTATATTGGAATTGGTGGGTTTTGTTGGAGAGGCACTACACCCTCAATTCTTCTCCTTTGTTACATTTTGGGCTGATTTCAACTCTAAGGAGAGAGAAAGAGGCCGGCCAGAGAGAGAGAGAGAAGGAGATTGTGAGTTTGATTTTGAAGTTTGATAATTTGAAGACCAATTCTAGATTTGACCATAATTTGTGAAGAATTGAGCCTCTAGGCAAGTGGATTCATGAATATTAAGTTGTAATTTCGTGAATTCAAATTGGAATAATGGTCAAGAACATGAATTTGTTTGAGCATGATGTAATTGATTTGGTTTTGTTGAATTGAGGGCCAATATGTGCCTGCATGTAAGAAATTGTTTTAAATTTGCATGTTTAAGCTTGAAATACATGATTCATGTAGAGTTTTGGTTAAAGCTCATGTCATGATCACCATTTGTATCATCTAAGTTGAGAATGAGAATAATAAGCCACATGCATGTGCCATTCAAAAAGGTATAAGTGTTAAATGCATGAAATTATTACGTTGATAAAGAATTTGGAGGAAAATGAGCCATCCATGCGTTTGATTTATGAAATTAAGCTCCTAAATGTTGTGATTTGATGTTTGTAGCATGCTAGCACAAGTATATTTGAAGTTTAAGTTGTTATATGCAAGAAAGGTTGGGTAGAAAATCGAATTGGAGCTCAAGAACACAATCTGGACAACCCAGAAATTTGATGTCCGCTGGAGCGGGGAAGTTCACGCTCGAGCAGGGAGCTATGTAGAATGAAATTCCGCTCGAGCGTCCGAGTTCACGCTCGAGCGTAAAAATCATGCATCCAGTACTTTTTGCAGACATGGTGTCCGCTCAAGCGGGAAAGTTAACACTCGAGCGGGGAGCCATGTAGAGAGGCCTTCCGCTCGAGCGCCAGAATGAACGCTCAAGCATAAATTTCACCTATCTAGTACTTTTGCAGGCCTCAAGGGTCCGCTCCAGTGGGGAAGTCCACACTCGAGCAGGGACCCTGTTTTCTGAAATTTTGAAAATGCATTCTGTGTTTTGTTTTCTGTTCTCTTTCACTTCTAAGTACTCTTAGGCATGCATTGAGCATTGTAATTAAGTTAAAGAGACAAGAATGAAGCCTAAAGAGGAATATGTGAATTAAAGAACGGATTGAATTATTTATGACCCATATGTGTTATGTCATATGTAGGGTCAAGCTCCAGGGCAAATCCACAAGCCGATCACTATGAGTAATATCTGAAATATGTTATTGTCCAATTGCTTACTCCTATGTAAGTTTTGTAATGTGCAATAATTTGAATGGTGGACCAAGTTTGATATGAAAGTTTGAAAGGCCTAAAGGCCTGTTTGATATGAAAGTTTGAAAGGCCTAAAGGCCAGTTTGATTTGAAAGTTTGAAAGGCCTAAAGGCCAGTTTGATATGAAAGTTTGAAAGGCCTAAAGGCCAGTTTGATTGGAAAGTTTGACAGGCCTAAGAGCCAGTTTGAGTTTGAAAAGACCAAGGGCCAGTTTGACATGAATGAATTGGCCCAAGGCCGTCTGATGTATGATGTTCCAAAGTATTTACTGTATTTGATATTATTCACTGGGCTTTCGCTCACGCTCATTCATGTGTTTGTAGGTAAGCCAAGAGAGGTCCAGACCCAGCCCCAGTGAAATCTGTATGGAACAACTGGGTTTTGGAGAGTCAGCCCATGTGTCTCACACATGAGACTCGCCTTCGCCTTTTTGTCATTTTGTTTTATGTTGTTATGTTGGCGAAGTCTTTGTATCTGTTGTATATAGTCTTGATGGGTTGACTAGACTTATATGATCCTGTATGTATAGAACATTATGTAGTACATATTTTGTTGTGAGTTCTTATCATACGTATGTTTGGTTTATTTGATGTGCCATGTAAACACAGCTCTATGGACAAAGTCTTAAATTGCTTCAGTTTGGCCCCTGATTAACTCTATTAATCATACATTTGTTTTGCTTTGAGGCCGTAGGTAATCTCATGATTACTGTCTGGTTATGTCCTTAACCCATGGGGGCGGGTTCGGGTCATGACAACACTCGTGTATAAACCCTCACCTTTTACGCTCTAACTTTTGCCAAGGCTGCCCTTTTTGGTTTTCAACCTTGCGAGCTTTGTTTTTCTTCTTTTCATTTCTTTTGATATCTTTTCTTCTTTTTTTTTTTTTTTTTTTTTGCATTTTTCTTCTTCTTTTTTTTTGTTCTTTTCTTTTCCTTTTTCCGTTTGCTCTAACTTTTGCCTGGGTCGCCCTTCTGGGTTTTCGGCCCAGCGAGCCTCTCAAGGGTAAAAGTGTAGCTAGTCCATGTCAAATGGTTTTGAGATCTCGAAGCCATCTGAATCCAGGAGAGTGGCTGTTCTTTGCTGATGATGTAGGAGTCCATCCAATGGGGGGGCTGAATTGCCCCCAGTGTTGTGGATAGGAGCTCGATTGTCCTTCAGCAATACTTTCTTCTTTCCTCCCTTCTGGGATTTGGCATTCTTGCCGATCTTCATTGACTTGAGAACTGTCCCGATTTTGACTCTTCGAGCACATTTGTCATTTTTGCCCCAAGTTCAAGGGGGGGCTTCTAATCTAGCTTCACGAGCTTCCTTTGATAACATCTGATCTACTTGATCTGAGTTTCTTGCCCCTAGTTCGTTGGTTACTTCAAATCTGGCCACACAGGCCTCACATCATGATTGACCGTTGAACATTCTGAATTAAGGTTCAAGGTTTGAGAGCAAAGGGGGGCGGTCTCGAGGCTGAGAGAGATCCTAAGCTGCACAATCTCAAGAACGATCCCACACAGGTCTTCGCAGGACTGCGCAAAACATTTTTTGAAATCTTTTAAGAAAATGACTAATCGCTTGCGCTGAAGACAATGTAGAACCAATCTAAATCAAGCCAGGATCCTTCTCAGTACTCACGTTAACAAGCACGATCTTAATCATTAAGGGCTTAGCATGCCTCTCTTTCTCTCAATTGATTAAATTTTGTAAAACCCGAGGAATTCCTTCATCTTTGTTTTCATCACAATGTTAGAAAAAGTTTTGAAAAACTTAGGTCAATGTAATGACTTCAAGGCATAGAAAAATGAGGTGGAACGTACTGTCGTTTCATTCTAAACTTGCTGGCACAACAGGCTCAAAGCAGAAACAAACACAGAAACATGAAAACCACAGTTGTTTCATTCAGATCTTCTGGTGTAACTGGCTCCACGACAGAAACAGATCCAAAAGAAAGCAAAAAGAAAAACACAAAACAAAATAGTGATGCCCGAGGTAACATCCCCAGAATCACCCGACTCCTATATAACAGGACTGACTCGATACAAAAAGACAAACCCCAAACAAAAGACTGATGCAAAGCAGAAAGACAGATTCAAAACAAAACAACAGAACTGACTCAATGCCCAAGCCAGAACGTAAAATAAATGGCATTCACAAATGCTCAAAATAGTGCATGCCATACGCAACATCTGGAGTAAACCGAACGCTGCCCGCAGGTGGCTCGTCCCCCAATCACATACTCGTACTATCCTCAAGTCCACTGATCCAGTGATGATTGACTTTGCAAAGCTTGGTGAGCTGATAACCTCGTCATCGATCAAATCTTGCACTTCGTGGCGAAGATGAAAGCAATTGTCAGTGCTGTAACCAGCTTGTTGATGGTACGCACAGTACTGGGTACCATCATGCTTAGCTGGAAGGGGAATCGATAGGGGGCGAGGCTTAAGAGGTTTGAGATGGCCTTTCTCAACAAGGATTTGAAGATCCTTGGACAATGGCATATAGAGGGCATGGAAGACCCTGCAACCCTAGGGTTAGTACTTCGAGGTTTGTGGATTTTTGCTCGGCGCACTAACAAAAGGGTCGGCAGGCACTAGCTTGGTCTGCTGATTTTTCCCAGATGCAGAATTAGGGTTGGAAAAAGCAGTTCTGGTACGACGGTCCTTCTCCCGATTTTTCCCTTGGCTTGAACTGCCCTTGGTCTGAGTAGAAAAGGTGTCATCCACAGTTTTTGCAGCAACTACGAGTACCTGTTGCTTATTCAGTCCCCCAGCTTTCAAAGCCTCAACAGCCTACAGAAGTTGTTCATAGGGATCAGTGTCTGCCCCTATGTTGTTCTTTCCACTAGCCTCAGCTTGGTCGAAGGTTTGGATTGTTATATCAGTGCGAAGTCCTATTGTTGTTGGCATGCCATTGCCTATACTTAGGATGGGTTCAGGATGGCTGAGTTTAATTACAATTCGCCCTAGTAGCGGGGGCTCCTTCGGCATGAAATTA
The DNA here is from genome assembly GCF_055761805.1 of Camellia sinensis. Taxonomy (NCBI): domain Eukaryota; kingdom Viridiplantae; phylum Streptophyta; class Magnoliopsida; order Ericales; family Theaceae; genus Camellia; species Camellia sinensis. The sequence continues at coordinate 118,498,081 of NC_138973.1, forward strand.
CCAACATGTGACATGGCCGACAGTGGAGCTGACATTCCGAAGGCTAGATTAGATACAGATCTCTGAAGATCGCCGATCATTCGCATAAGCTCGAAAGCAGTGGGCTCACGCGTTTGAAATGGTTAGGGTTCCTAGATCGGGTGTGCGGCAGGCGACCTAGGCGGATGTGACCATTTCAACATCGGTCTTACCCTGCGTGGCGATTCCCTGGTTTAATGGTGCTTCCATGACCCAAATTTCTTTTGAATTCTGTGTCATCACGGGTCTACTTAACTGAACAGAGGGGATGTGACTGGTGACTGACGGATCAGATGAACCGGTGAGCCTTGACCGGCCTTTCTCTGCCTTGCCTCAGCGAAGGAGAACATTTGTTGCTCTGAACTAAATCTCCTGAACCCTCTTAAAAGAGAAAACAAGCAGCATCTCAGCCCAATTTCATCAGAATAGATATAAGCATAACTGAATAACTGTATTCGACCACTGATCACTGTTCCCCATATTATTGCCCAAAAACTAAATATGATACCCGCAGATATAATGGATTCTCAAAATACTGATGCCCACAGGCCTGGTACCCAAACTTGCAAACTGATACGTACAACCTGTAGAGACTCTGACAGCAGATAACAGGCAAATAAGAGCCAAAACACCCCTATGTTGGGGTCAGGCTTCCCTGTCCTATTTTGTCAGGAGCTAGGGTTTTACTATGCACACAACGGTTTCAAGCAACCTACAATCGGGTAAGCAACCTGTCCTAGTTTGGAATAGTTGCTATGGATTCCGAATATGCACTAGGTCGAATGGTCGAAAAGGGGTGCCTCAGTAAAAACTGAGGTTTGTGTTCCCGTCGTGGCAGAGCCCGCAACCGATCAGCCTTATGGCACGCTTCTCAAAGTGGGCCTCCGGCAAACCGTTCAGGAATAGCATATAGCAAACACTGTGTCCTAGGTGCACCAATGCGCATGCAATGCAAAGAAACACATAAGTGTAATCAAAACAAGATATCATGAGTTCGAGTCAAGTTCTATAAATTCCCCAACAGAGTCACCAGAAACTGTAGACGCGCCCCGATCAGGCTTTGCTTACTACAGTTCAGACTCAAATGTCACAGTTCTTAATCTGATCTCACAATGTGCGATGTGAGATTGATAAATCACCAAAGAGTCCAAATCCGGCAAATCGTTTTGGAAAACTGATTTTTAGAAAGAAGTGCCAAACAAGGACTGCTTTGCCAGATACAGAGTCGCCACCTAAATATTTTATTTTGGGGGAATTTAGGAAACCCTGACTCGTGCCTAAGGCCACGTGTTCATCATCACCAAAGTTGCCTCGGCTCGGGAACTTGGGTACGATTGGGGAAGGTCATTTAATGAGCACTGTAGACACCCCATTTTTGTCCATCCTCAAGACTTGGTTGTGCTCGCAGGTACATCTAACAACAAGTTCGAATGCTCGTCGAGCACTTGACTGTCCCGGCGGAATGTTACAGGTTTGAGCTTTCGAAACCCTCTATCCTTTCTGCCCTTTTTTTGGACAATGTATTGGCCCTTCCAGCTTGATTCTGCGGGCCATGTCTTTGTTGCTGCCGGCCATTGATAAAGCCTGCCGACCATCAATAAGCCACTGCCGGCCACCACTGATGGCCGACAGAACCCTTGTCTCAGCAAGTTTCACGCCAAATCTTTTGAGCCAGCTGGATTTCACTCATTTCCCCTCCATACACGTGTATGGAGGGATGAAACTCCTGCCAAGCTTGTTCAACAAGCTTGACATTGCTCCTTTCTGTATAAGGAGAGGCCCCCCCTCTCTATCAGAGGTTGAATAACATTTTCGAAGGAGTTGTATCTCTCTCTCTCTCTATATCTCTCATTCTCTCTCTCTATATTGCATAGAACAGTGCTCTAAAGTCCATTTTTCTTGCACTTTTACACTACAACACATAGTGTTACGCCACCATCTTTGAGCTGAGGTTCTTGGGAGTGTTACTTGAGCTCTGAAACTTGGTTTTTAGCCTCAGAGGTTGCTGGTTTCGAAGATGATCTTCAAGGGTGAGCATATTCCTCATTTTAGCATTTATTTGTATCTTATTTTGGCCATCCTTGAATTGTTTTAGGCCATCCTTGAATTGTTTTAGGCCTTGCTTTCAACTAAAAAAAGTTCTATATTTGAGTGCTTTTGATGATTGTTTAAGGCCCCTTTGGTGTTAAGGGTGCACAACCCTCTTGTTTGCCTTGTTTGGCCTTGTTTTGTGCCATGCTTTATGGCCTTCGAGGTAGTCCTGGTCTGGCCTTTTAACCACTGAAATCCAGTGGATTTTCAGTGGTAGGAATGTGGTTTTGAGGCCTAAAACCAGAGGGGGGTGACCCCCTCTCTTTTTGTTTTGTTTGCTTGAGTTATTGGCCTTTCAAAGGAGCATGTATCCCTTTACTTTTGAGGCTTAGTTCAGGCCCTTTTTTGTGACTTTTAGGACCTGCCTTAAGTCTGTCCATGGCTGGTTTGGTCACTGTGGGAGCCGAATAAATGGCAAGATTAGAAGGTGCGTACTTTAGAAGAATAATATTAATCGGCTGTATCCTACGAGAATAGGAAGCAAAATACAATACATATGCCGAATAAGTGTAGATCCTTAGAGCTGAATAATAGAAAGGACAATGATTAAAAAGTAGGCCCTGGCCCCGAGGATCAAAAGGAATAGGTATAAATACAGGAACAATGGATTGAGAAAGGTATGTAAGAATCACTTCACTTAACTTAGTAAAGAAGCTATCCTGAGTGTCTGATCTAACTTGTCCGTCGGAGTGCTAATTTCGGCACCCACGACCGGAGTGTTTGTATGTTTTCAGGTGACTAGCTGAGGATCACTAGCGTCTCCCAGGATCTGAAGAGTATTTCCAAACCTCTTTCCCCACAATTGGCGCCGTCTGTGGAAATACTCAAATACATCCATGGCAGGCGTGACTGAATATCCTCCGATAGCCACTGATGAGACCGCACAGGGAGATGACCTCAGTACAGCAAATATGCTTGGAAAGGAAACCATCGCTGCAAGACGCGCCTTGAACTTCGACTCACCAACGACTTCAGCGCAAGAGACAATGCGAGCGATCATGGAACAAGCAAAGCAGAATGAACAAAGGCTGGAGAACATGATGTAGCACGCGCCCGTGGGCCTCACTACAGTTCGGACTCGATTTGTGTCGTGGTTCTTAATCTGAACCAAAGAGTCCGAATCCGGCAAATCGTTTTGAGAAACAGATTTTTTTGAAAAGAAGTGCCAAACATGGACTACTTTGCCAGATACAGAGTCGCCACCTAAATATTTTAAAATCGGGGAATTTAGGAAACCCTGACTCGGTGCCAAAGGCCACGTGTCCGTCATCACCAAAGTTGCCTCGGCTCGGGAACTTGGGTATGATTAGGGAAGGTCAGCTATGAGCACCCCCTCTCGCCCGATCCGTAGATCGGCCTCTACTAACCATGATATCCGTTTTTGAAAACTTTATGTATTCTTAAACCAATTGTTAGCCTAGAATTACTATGTTATGCGCACAACAAACAAGTATAGACTAGATTGCCTAATTTGGAAATAAGCATTGCATATCCGTTTGTTTTTGGAAAAATGTTTTGGAATTTGCTACCCGTAAGTAGGCTAAAACACGGATTTCAACGAGTGTTTCCAACTCAGACAATCCAACCTTCACCCACAGGCATTCAAATAGTTTATCACATAAGCATCTAGCCACATGGCAAGCATGCCGTCATAATAGCATTCACACACATGCGATATGCTAAAGCATGAAAATACTTACATCGTACTCCGTGCCAAAACAATAAACTAGTTAGCCAACATGCATGGTCCTAGTTCATGTCAAATTGACTAATGCAACACATACAGGATGCAATTAGAGTAGGCTCGGCTAACCTAAACATGGCATGTGAAATGCAATCAATTGATGCACGTATTCAATTTGGAATTGAAATACAAATGCAGTTAGCATGATGTACCGAGCCCGGTGTGTGCGACACAAATGCATGGATGCACGCATGCGCAGCATAAGGTATGCTAATTTAAGCATGACCTATTACTAACCATCAAATCAGGTAAGTAAAAGGGAGAAAGAAGTGGGGGTTGGAAGACATGCACACACTCACCCACACTTATTACAAGTTTACCCTCGCTCGGAGGGATCGAAAGAATAATACAGTTCGAATAATGAATTAACTATCCTAGCTAATTAATTATTACAAATTACCTAATTAGTTAACAAATTAACTAAGCTAGGAAAGAAAAACAGATAAGCCGCCTCAGGAAAAGAGCCCAATGCGATGCATGCTCGGTTCTGCTCGGAAGTACACTGCCATACATGAGCTGCCTCTGTTTTCTCTGCTATACTCCTCTGAAGACTGTCAAAGTCTCAGGATTGCTTCCCTGGACACTGGGAGACACCACCGGCTGAGTAGAATATCCGCCGGCAGTGGTATATGGTCACCAGCTGTTGGTGAAGATATCGGCCTAGAAGGGATTGCTGGTCGGCACTGAACACTGCCGGTCGGCAGAGAATGCCTGTAGAACCTGCAATCGACAGCAGTAGAGGACAAGGCAGAGTATGGCAATGCAATTCAAACAATGTATGCACCAATCATGTCCCTTATCATGTTGGTGACTCAAAGGGATACGCTCCTTGGTTCTCGGACCATCAATGCGCATTTCCATGCGTGATGGCCCAAGGGACCAAGTGTGCACATTTTGATGTCAAATTGCAATGCAAACCAACAAACCAAAGCCCAATTCCTATCACTAGATCAAGGAACAAGACATGCATGGTAGATACAATGCAACCTAGGCATGCAAGCTAAGGATGCAACATGGGAATGCGAGATGTACATGCAAGCATGCAAACAAACATACAAGGTAAGCATGCAAGCAAGCAAATGATGGACTTAAGTATGATTTAGGCAGCTCTAAATAGGCCCAAAACAATGGCCAAAAACTTAAGAAAAGGGACCAAACACACTTACACACATGCACATGCTAATGGGCCTATACTTAAGCAAACAAAGGCGACTTTCAAACACATTTAAAAGGGAACAATCATGGGCATATGGCATGCATTATAAGTCTTGAAAATCATGCTATAAGAGGTGCCAAACCAACTTAAACAAGACAAACATTAGCATGCAAACAAAGCCAAAATCCAAGACAAGCCAAGAGGCTTAAACCAAGACTAAGTCAACCAAGCCTCACAAGGCTAAGAGGATTTAAAATAAGTCTAATGCGAACCTAAATAACACCCAAGGGACTCCTAGATGGCATTTAATGGCTCAAATTCAAAAAGCATGCACAATGACCAAAACATGGAGCATGCAAGACAAGCTTTCAAAGCTTCAAAAAGGCATCCAAGACAAGCATTCAAACATGTTAAAGGGACTGAAATAACATGGCAAATGGTCCCAACCCACTAAATTAAGGCAAGGATGCATGCTATACATTCACACACTTAAGGCCAACAAACCAAAAATGCAAAGGGGCTATACTAAGCATGCCGAGGTCGACCCAAACAACCTAGGACAGACCTTAAACATGGCAAAATAAGCACAAAAGCTTCACAAAGCTAGGCCTAAAACATGCTAGAACAATGGCTCACAACCTAAGGCATGTTAAGGCCTAAACATGGCATTACAAGGTAGGTATGCTAAGCGTGCATGGTGTACCAAAACCAACAAACAATAGAGGCATATTATGACATAATAAGTACAAAAAACAGCCAAGGCATGGTTAACAAGAAGCTTAACTAGGTGCTCCCTCAAGAGGCCAAAAATGGTCCATTTCAAGGACAGCAAGGAGAGGGGGTGGCCCTCTCCTCCCTAGGACCTCAAGGCACCATCCTCACCTCTGAAATCCCTCAACATTTCAGTGGTGAGGAGGCCCGAACACCAAGGTCCCGGAGCTCACTCAAAATAGCACAAAATGGGGCCTCTCAAGGCCTAAGAGGGGTCAAACACCTCCAAACCACAAAACACTCTAAACAAACTACTTAGAAGGCCTAAAAAAAGAATTTTTTTATATTATACACTAAGCTCAAAAACAGTTCTAACATAGGCAAAAATAGTATGCAAAAATGGGAAATAAAGGAGTAAGATTGTTACCCTTGAAGACCCTCTTCACAAATGAAGCTCCAGCAGTTCCTTAAGCTCCAAACCAGCTCCAAAACTTTGAAAAGAATCCCTTAGAACCTCAATAGCCAAGAGAAGGTGTAATGGTAGGTGTTTGTGTGCAATACTAAGAACAAAGGCACCTAGAACACTCAAGAGAGAAAAAGAGTGATAGAATAGCTACAACTATACTAACCCTAGATCCAGAGCTCTCCTCTGTATTTTTTGTCTCTAAAATGTCTAACCCTAAAGCCAAGAGGGGAGGGCTCCTCTTATAGAGGAGCCAATCTTGTTAAGCTTACAAGGTAAGCTAACAAGAAGTCCATCCCTCCATACACGTGTATGGAGGGGAACAAAATGCCATACAACTGTATTAAAATATCTGCAAAAGCAGATGAACAGTAGTCGGCTGCTCAAAATTGCCATTTTTGACAAAATGGACTGCCGACCAGCAATAAAGAACGCCGACCGGCAATACATATTGCCGATGGAAACAAAACACCAGCCGGTGGCTTCTGGCCATGGCCGGTGATGTGTGGGGATGCCTCACAAGGCATTCCCTGCCCCTCCAAGGCAAAACACAAGTGTTCGGTGCTAAATCAGACACTAAACAGTCGAGTTCGGAGATCCTGAGGGAAGGCGCATAGCCGAGACCTCCGGGAACTCCAAACGAACACAAACATGGGTAATCACCCGGTGTTCAAACGGTGACGTCCAAGTCTTGATGACGGTCAAAAATGGGGTGTCTACAGTTGCCCCTCTTTGACAGAACTCGAAAGTCATAACAATGACGGGAGTGATTGTCAAAGCCCAGAGACGACCCATTTTTGACAAGGCCGAAGACAGGGGCAAAATGCAAGACAAACAAGGTATGCGCCCGAAGGCAGGGGCAAAATGCAAGACAATGCACAGAGCCGGACATAACTTATGATCATGCAAAGAAAGCTGTAACGAAGCATAACATGCGACAGTTTTAAGCTAGCATACACCAAACTACACTAAAATGCAGAAAGGATGTAAGAGAATTATGCAATTCTCGATACATCTCACTCGGAGGATACAATACCTGTGCGGCTCGCTTGGTTGCACCAGCCTCAAATGAACCGTACATACAATATCGTGCCTATAAAGAAAACAACTCAACAGGTACGATGTTGTTAGCAACATGCATGACAATGCAAAAATGGATGCAAAATGATATGCAATATATACAAAACAATGTACAAACAATGCAAATAAAGATGCAATGGAATTGAAACAATGCAAACTATATGCAAAGCAATTGAATCATGATCCAATCATGAGCGGTTCGAAACCACGCCTATGTCAAATAGATTGATGGAGGTAACAAGTCCGTCTACCATAGAACGGTCTACTGAACTATGAGTAATGTAGACGGGCACAAGAACAAGTATTGGGTGGAATGACATAAGTGGGGAAACGACCCGCTGGGGAAAGGACTACGATCCTAATGCTGGATGCAACAATTATACTACAATGTAATATATATATGGATATGCTGGGGAGATGGCAATGGACACAGCACGCAGGCCAAACCAAATCTTGCCTAGGCAAGGCATGTACACATACAAGCCACGTCTAACATAGAACGGTCCACTGAACTATGCTCCGACATGAGAAGTATGGGCACATACCAAACCAAGCTCAACAGGGAAAGGCGCAAGCCATAGGCAGAGGTGATGCAGTGAATGCATGCAAATAACAATGCAGTGGATATGGCACGCGGGCCAAACCAAATCTTGCCTAGGAAAGGCATGTACACGTACAAGCTGCGTCTAACATAGAACGGTCCACTGAACTATGTTTCGACGTGAAAAGTATGGGCACATACCAGACCAAGCTCAACATGGAAAGGCGCGAGCCATAAAGCTACAATGCAATATACACTACATGCAATGGAATGGAAATGCGATACAATGGATATGGCCTTCGGGCCAAACCAAATCTTGCCTAGGCAAAGCATGTACACGTACAAGCCGCGTCTAACATAGAACGGTCCACTGAACTATGTTTCGACGTGAAAAGTATGAGCACATACCAGACCAAGCTCAACAATGGAAAGGCGCGAGCCATAAAGCTACAATGCAATATGCTCTACATGCGATGATGCATGACAACGCAACTATTTATTTTGTTTTGTTTTTGTTTTTGGAATGCAAATGATGCATGAAATGCATGGAATGCGCGCCAACACGCGGCTTTTGAGATGCACGTGAACTTGAATATGTGACGACGCGAGTCGCTTGAAATGCATGTATATTGCAACTTATCAAAAGTCGTTCAGGCACGACAAACACCGAAGGACTTGCACCTTCAGAGGATTTAGGATCTCCTAGACCGTGGATATACCTTTGCGGCTCGTCTGGTTGCACCAGCCTCAAATGAACCGTACATACAATATCGTGCCTGTAAAGAAAATAACTCAACAGGTACAATGTGATTTACAACATGCGTATTAGTGTCCTCGAAATGCATGACAACGCAAGGCAAGTGGGAAGCATAACAATGCTGTGAAGGCACAGATATGTAAGTGGAGCACGCGGTCTACGCACGCAACGAAGTCGTTCATAAGCATGCAGTCTACGCAAGTAATGAAATTGGACATAAGAATGTTGTCTACGCAAGTAGAACATGCGGTCTATGCAGGTAATGAAATTGAATGCAAACATGCGGCCCACGTAAGCAAAATATGCGGTCTACGCAAGTGATGAATTTGAACAAACATGCGGTCTACGCAAGCAAAACATGCGGTCTACGCAAGTAATGGATTTGAACAAATATGCGGTCTACGCAAACAAAACATGCGGTCTACGCAAGTAATGAAATTGAACAAATATGCGGTCTATGCAAACAAAACATGCGGTCTACGCAAGTAATGAATTTTGAACAAACATGCGATCTACACAAGCAAAACATGCGGTCTACGCAAGTAATGGATTTTAAGAAATATGCGGTCTACGCAAGTAATGAAATTGAACAAATATGCGGTCTACGCAAGCGATGAATTTGAACAAACATGCGGTCTACGCAAGCAAAACATGCGGTCTACGCAAGTAATGGATTTGAACAAATATGCGATCTATGCAAACAAAACATGCGGTCTACGCAAGTAATGAAATTGAACAAATATGCGGTCTACGCAAGCAAAACATGCGGTCTACGCAAACAAAACATGCGGTCTACGCAAGTAATGAATTGAACAAATATGCGGTCTACGCAAGCAAAACATGCGGTCTACGCAAGTAATGAAATTGAACAAATATGCGGACTACGCAAGCAAAACATGCGGTCTACGCAAGTAATGGATTTGAACAAATATGCGGTCTACGCAAGCAAAACATGCGGTCTACGCAAGTAATGAAATTGAACAAATATGCGGTCTACGCAAGTAATGAAATTGAACAAAAGAATGCGGTCTACGGAAGTAATGAATTGATTGAATGCATCCAGAATGCAACAAGATGCGTAAAACTGCACGATGCGTTTTTAGACAACGCGAGCGCACAAGACAGTGCGATTGATATGCGATACGCATGGGCAACTTTTGAGTTTGTAAAAGCCAAAAGGATACAAAAAGGATACACCTTGCACGAATTCGAGTGCTACGCACAGAAGACACGACCCGAGGTCAAAACGGAGGCCGGTTTGAGCGTCGAAAATGCACTATTTTGCACTGTTTTGAGCAATGAAGGCCCTGAACCCCACAAATAACTCAAACAAAGGTGTAGGAGGCTCCAAAATCACTGTAGGAGACCACCGGATGTCCACCGGCCATCAAAATGCATCACCGGCCGTCCACCGACCATCATGCAATTCCATCGGCACAATATTTTGCCGACCGGCAGAGAATGTGGCCGACCCGCAAAGAGTTCCTGTATCGGGGCAGTTTTGTCAATTGGCTACGGGTCTTTTAAAATAGGGTTTCTAACCCTATTTTCTTCACTTCTCTTTGGTTAAAAATCCTTCCCCCTCCCCTCTAGGGCATTTTTCTCCCTTGATTCTCTCATTTTCTTGCGTTCTAGCTCCCATTTCGTTGTTCGATTCGCGATCTCCTTCGCGTTTCGGGCATTTTCAACCGAACGAAACTTCGTTTCGGCGTTTCTTTCTTGATTTTCGCCACTCGGGGCTTGTTTCCCTCGAGTTTTTCTCGATACCCGTGCCTTTTCCGCACTCCGGCTTTTCCAGCCTTTTCCGATCCTCTCGGGGTTTGACTTTTTGTTGACTTTTTGCCTTTTTGCCCGGTTTTTCGTCTTCCGGCCATTTTCACATTCTCTTCGAGATGGAGGACGATCTTCCATAGGGCGGGGCTCCTCCAGAGCTCGAGATGGACCCTGAGGCTAAGCCCTTGCTGCTCCGTATCCGGCCGTTCGATCCGGAGACCTACAGGCCTGCAGTTCATGAGATGCTCCCCGACGGACTACGCCAGTTCAGGAGCTTTGATAGGCACGTGCCACCCGAGCTACTACTGCGTGAGCCTACCTCCCACCTATCCTTCGGTGCTTCCGAGGTAACTTTCCTTCTCTGCTTTACTTTCTGTAATGTAGGATGCAAAACTGCCGTAGCTGGTTATGCTCTTTAACTGCTTAATTCTGATATGCTGTATACTGTAGTTGATTGTAAACATACGTGCAACTGATATCTGTTTGAGACTGACATATGCACACACACTGCACTGGCTTCGAATCACCCAAACACACGGCGCACACTGTATCACTGCATACACACTGGTGCCTGGTATTGGATTGAGTCTGAAAATATGCACGCATGCTATACTGTACTGAACTACCCAAACACGCTGACACATCACACGTTGTAGTTCACTGTAAGCACACCGGCACCCGGTATTTGTTTGAATCTGTTAAAACTTGCACGCATGCTACATCTGCCCTGAACCACCCAAACACGCTGACACATCACGCGTTATAGTTCATTGTATGCTTCTCAGAATTGCATTTTGAATATTGCCTTGCAATTGTTGTTTTTGATTACAGGGGGATTCCTATACCATCCGTGGGTATGGGAACACCGTTGCTCGGGACTGGTACCTCAAGCTGCCAGATGCGGTTCGTGACATCGTCGACGAGGCCGACTTTGGCATCTTCTGCAGGGGGCTCTCTCGACTGACTACCTGCAGGCCCTTGCTTGCTGCTCTAGCGGAGAGGTGGTGGGATACCACCAACTCCTTCCACTTCTCCGTCGTAGGGGACATGACGATGACCCCTTACGACTTCTCGATGCTTACTGCATTGGGGTAGGGGGTGATCCGATCCCCTTCGATACGGATATGGATGAGTGGGACGCTGCCCAGCTATACCTTCTCGGTACGCAGCCTCCCCTCGCTCGAGCGGGGTTCGTCAGGTAATCGTGGTTTGAGAGCCACTTTCGGGTCCAGCCGGCCTTGGCAGAGGAGGCGCAGATGTCCCCAGAGGAGGTGGACCAGTATGCGCGGGGCTTTATCATGTTCCTCTCCGGGACTACTCTCTTCTCCGATCGGGCGAACACCGTGCCCTTATGCCTGTTGAGCGCGTTGGTGGACGTCAGGCAGATTCGCCATTATGACTGGGGTGGCGCCGCTCTGGCCACTTTGTATGGTTACATGAGCTCTTCTTCCCGCCTTAGCGGACAGCTTCTCGGTGGCTACTGGCGAGCCTGGGAGGTACGTCCTCTTTCCTTTTTACATTTCTGCTTCCTGCTTTCTGTATTCTGCACACTGCACATATACTGTACACTGCCCCACACTGACTGTACACTGCACACCTGGCACACATATACTCTGCTTTACACTGATTGTATACTACGCACACTGTACACTCCGCACAATACACTGCACAACACACGGTTCTGCTATTTCTGTTTTATTCTGTATTCTGCCTTATCTGATCGTCATACTGATATCTGTTTTGCAGTTGTGGGTGTATGCCTACTTTCCTAGGCTTGCCCCAGTACCCGATGAGTAGATCCCACTCGGCGTCCCCTTCTCTCATCGCTTCGATCTGCGATGCGTGCGGAGACCACAGGAGTCTCTTATTTTCTTTCGCCGATACTTCGACATCATCACCGCCGCGGAGGTATGTTCAACTTTAGAGTTTATTATTATTTTGGCTTTGCTTCACACCGTATATTTTCAATAACGGTCGATAATAAACTGCATTTCGTTTTCAGATCACCTGGCAACCCTGGGCTCCGTTGCCGGCTGTGGTGAGGGATCACTATGAGGGCGCCGAGGAGACTGCCCATTGCCGGATTCTGTTGGAGGGCCCGGTCTGTCGGGCTTGGTACCTGGGCGAGCATTTCTTGCGTCAGACCCTGTGTTTACCGGAGCAGATAGTTCCGGGTCCGCCTCCTACGCATATGAGGCATACAGAGGGGTTCTCTCTTGAGCAGATGAGGGACTACACCGTCGGCTGGGGTGAGGAGCATCACAGAGGCGAGGGCGACTACGCAGAGTACGTCCGGACCTACATTATGCGACCCTTAAGCGGTGGTCGCCGAGCTGAGGGGGTGAGGCCAGCAACGCCGGCAGCTGGAGCGGGAGCTGGGGCTGGAGCGGGCACATCGATGAGGGCTCGAGTGCATGGCAGGAGCGGAGCTCGGGGGGACGGGGGACTGGCTGGCCCGCCCTGCCCACTGTACTGTCATATAGAGGGCAGGATGGGGCGACCTCCCAGATCCCCTTTGCTTCTCCTCTGGCTGGTCATGAGTTAGCCGGTATCCCTGACTTGCCTCCGGTATATATTACTTCATTTTGCATCTTGCATCTACATTTCATTTCAGTTTATTTGATATCCCGCGGAATACTGATATATCTTATACTCTTGTAGGCGTCCTCCGAGTACACCCGACAGTCCGTGGAGTTGAATGCCTCCATGATGCGGATGCTGCAGCGGACCTTCGACCTTCTGGCCCTCTACAGTATTCCGATATGCACTTCTGACGACGGTCTCAAACCACTCATAAGCTGATTCACGTAATCTGATGCACGACACAACACCAGATACACTGGTCTCACAGCATCTGATACACTGCATTCACTACATTTATACAGTGTACTCTGCAATGATAAAATGCCCACGGCATTCACACACTGTATACTGCATTCTGCACTGATACACTACTCACGGTATTCTCACACTGTACACAGCATTCTGCACTGATACACTGCCCTCGGCATTCTCACACTGTACACTGCATTCTGCACTGATACACTGCTCTCGGCATTCTCACACTGTACACTGCATTCTGCACTGATGCACTGCTCACAATATTCTGATGTTTTTGCCTTTTGTGCTTTTCAGCCTCCCTTCCAGATTCCTCCGGTGGGTGGTGCTCCGGCTGGGCCCTCTATTCTTGCTCGAGGAGGGCGTGGAGACGCTGTACGTCCCCGTACCAGGGGGGACGTGTTCATGTCGGGAGTAGTTCTCGGGCGCCGACCCCTGATGGTGATGATGATGACGATGATGAGTCCGAGGCAGAGGCAGAGGCCGGGTCATCTGAGGAGGCTGGAGATGACTCAGACTCAGGCTCAGACGGCGATGCTGATGACGATCCCCTGGACCTTCATCCAGGAAGAGGGCGAGGGCAGATCCCCGGGCCCGAGACTACTGATGATGACCCAGATTGCTGCTTTTCTTCTTCTTTTTCATTTTTTTTTTGCTGGTAGTTAGATTACCTTGTACTGCCGTTGGCAGATTTTTGTTTTCCTCAAAACTTTGTACTTGAAAAAGATTATGAAATGAAACGAACTTTTTATCTGAAGAAGCGTTACATTTTTTTATATTTCACTGCATTGCATCATGTTACACCTCAATGTAAATGAAATTGATCTGTGGTCTGAATGTTGAACACTTGCATTGTAATAACAAGATAACCAAACCAAGTAACAGCAAAGCAACCCATACAAACCACTGCTTAACATGAACACGCGGTCCATACTCTGCTGAGGATTAATCTGCATACAGTCAATAACCCAACACTTGGTTTATTTTGCACACGGCAAGCTTTAAGCAGAACAGCCCAATCTGACAAGACGACCTTCAAAGGTGAAACCTGCTGGGGCTGAAACATGCTCGGATGCCCCAAATTTTCCCTTCCTTCTTTTGGTTCGCCCCAAATGTAGAGAATGGCACGGCATTCCGAGCATAAACGATTAACTTTTGGAAAAGGGGTTTTCTTAACCGGGGTATAGAGCCCACAACTGGACACAGTGGAAAAGGACTCGACAAAGGTACACGACCTAAACGCAACGAGACAGGCTCGGGAAAGACTGAAAACAAAAGGCAAGACCGACAAATCAAAAGGACACGACACACGGACGTGCTTACAAACTGAGAGACCTCAAACCTCGAGGAGCCGGTTCCTCCGGGTATACTTCCCGCCCTTTCCGATTTGCCATTCTCACATCACTCGACCCTCAGGCTCGGTTTTTCTTTCAAAACCCTTTTTCTCACTTTTCTCTCAACTTACACCTCTCTATTCTTTATTCTCTCATTTTTCATCCCTCCCCCAGGGTGATTGATGGATAAATAGGAAGGTGTGGGTTCATGCTCAACACCGTTAGCTCCCGGCTATTTCTTCTGGTGGGTAGAATGCCCTCCTGGCAAGTATGTTGACGACGGGGAAAGACAGAACGCTTGACTCAACTGTGCCCCTAGTTCATCATTTTAACCATTTTTTGCTTTGGTTTTCTACTAAAACAGTTTTGATCAAGATGAGAGTTAGATTAACACACTTATTCGATTTTTGATTTGAAAGCCATGCGAGTCAGGTTGTAAGCACTGAAATTGTTTCCTTTTTGGGTCCAAAAAAATGGTCCAGTTTTGGAAAATGGAACAGTTTTCGAGAAAATAGTCAACCTTAGTAAAAAATTTCAAAAACTATTTTACAAACAGTCAATGCTCAATGAGCATGGAACTTACTCTTTGAGATGCGCAACCTCGGATCGGAGGCAATGGAAAATTGCCCCTAGCTTAAAGGGGGTGGATGGCAACGGAAAGTTGCCCCTAGTTTGAATGGCGGCTCAGGACGACTCGTGGCAGCGGAAAGTTGCCCCTTGTTTGGATGGTGCCGCAGCAGTCCGCTAACAGTCTTCATTGGTGGTGGTCGAACTCTTGGACACAGAGATGATGAAGACGGTTATAACAAATATATGGACACAGTCACCTTGGAAGCGTTGGCGACTGGACTTTGGGATGAAGTTGAAACCATCGTATGGAGTGAGACGCTATGAAAGCGTTGGGGGTTGCACTTCATGATGACGTTGCCTACGTATCCCAAACATGGGAATCAAGCCTTACGTAGTTCCGGCTAAGGTACACTCGGGTATTTTAACCTTCACTTTTCAGGCTCTTACTTTTGCCAAGGTGCCCGATGTGGGTTTTCGACCTTGCGAGCTTTTCTTTCTTTTTTTTTTTGATTTCTTTTTCGTTTTCTTTATCTGATTTTTTGATTTTATTTCTTCTCTTCTTTTTTTTTTTTTTTGCATTTTTGCTTCTTTTTTTTTTCTTTTTTTTGTATTTTTCTCTTGCTCTAACTTTTGCCTGGGTCGCCCTTCCGGGTTTTCGGCCCAGCGAGCCTCTCAAAGGGTAAAAGTGTAACAAGTCCATGCCAAACGGTTTTTTGAAGTTGAAGCCTCTCTATATCTAGGAGAACGGCTGTTGCAATGATTTGTAGAAGAATCCATCATGGTTGCTCCACGAGCTTCTTTTGTTGAGATCTAATCCTTTTGACTCGCCTTCGGTGCCTCTTGCTCGAGGGTTGCTTCAAAACTGGTCACACGGGCCTCCTCTGACAGTTGACTGTTGAATGTTCCGAATGAGTTCGAGGTTCAAGACAACAGGTCGAATCTTGAGGCTGAGAGCGATCCTAGGCTGCACAATCTCAAGAGCGATCCCACACAGGTCCTCACAGGGCCGCGTAAAACATTTGTTTTTGAAAGTTTTTAAGAAAGCGATAAATTGCTCATGCCGAAGATAGTGTGGGACCAATCTGGATCAAGCCAGGATCCTTCTCAGTACTCACGCCGACAAACATGATTTCATTCATAAAAAGGCTTAGCATGCCTCTCCTTTTCTCAATTTGATCAAAGTTTTGCAAAACCCGAGGAATTCCTTCCTCTTCGTTTTCATCACCACAGTGTTCAAAAGGGTTTTTTTTTAAAAAAAAAAAACTTAGGTTAATGCAATGAGTTTGGCGCGCAGGAGAGCAGGCGAGATGTACTGTCAGCCCAATTAAATCCTCTGGCACAACTAACTTATACTGAAAGCAAGCATGAAAATGAGATAGCCACAGCTGTTTCATTCAGGTTTGTTGGCATAACTGGCCCCTTGGCAGAAACAGACTCAAAAAAAAAATGGGTAATTACAAGACAAAACGGTGTTCGAGGCAACAACCCCAGAATCACCCGGTATTCTATACAAAGGGGACTGACTCGCTACAACAAGACAGACCCTTAAGCAAAAAAGACTGACTCAAGAAAAAGAGACAGACTCAAAACAAAAGACTGACTCGACACCCAAGCCAGAATTTACAAAGCTAGCGTTCACAGATGCTTAAAAATGCGTGCCAGACGCCACATCCAAAATATACCAAATGCCGCCCGCAGGTGGTCCACTTTCTGATTACATACTTGCAGTATCTGTGTCCTCAAAATCCAATAACTGGGTGGTAACAGACTTGGCTGAGGTGGGCGGGAGGATAACCTCGTTGTCAATCAAATCTTGCACCTCATGACGGAGGCGGAAACAATTGTCGGTTGCATGGCCTGTTTGCTGGTGGTACGCGCAGTACTGGGCAGCATCATGCGTGGCAGGGAGATTCTTCGGGAGAGGCCGAGGCTCCAAGGGTTTAAGGTGTCCCCTCTCGGCAAGGATCTGAAGTGCCTTAGACAAAGGCATGTAAAGAGCGTGGAAGACCCTGCGCCCTCGGGGTAGGTACTTTGAAGGTTGAGCACTCTTGCTAGACGCACTAGCGAAAGGGTCGGCAGGCACCACCTTGGCTTTCTGATCTTTTCCCGGTACAGGGTTGGGAATGGAAGGAACTGTTCTGACATGACGGGGTCTATCCCGATTTTCTGACTGACTTGAACTACCCTCAGGTGGAGTGGGGAAAGCATCCTCCACAGTTTTTGCCACAACTGCGGATATCTGTTGCTTGTTCATCCCCCCGGCTTTCAAAGCCTCGACTGCCCACAGCAGTTGTTCACTAGGATCGACATCACTTTGTCTTTTCCTCTGGCCTCAGCCTGATCAAGGGTTTTGGTTGATGTTGACATATCATTACCATAGCTGGAGGCCATCTCCGGTTGGCTAAGTTCAATCACAATTCGCCCCAATAGCGGGGGCTCCTGGGGTACAAAACTCCCGGTATATGGTGCGGCTGGAGGTGAAGCTGACGTTCCGTAGGCGAGATCTGCCACAGACCTTTGGAGATCACCTATCATCCCCATTAGTTCAAATGTAGTAGGCTCGCGAGCCTGGTATAGCTGGGGGGCCCAAACCGGGTGCGCGATAGGCGACCTGGGTGGGTGTGGCATATCGATATTGGTCTCACTTTGCAGAGTGATCCCTTGATCTAATGCAGCCGTCATAACCACGATCTCTTCCAAATTCTGCATCATCATAAGTCCTGCCTCAGCAAGGGGGAACACTAGCTATTCTGTACCAGCTGTCTGAACTGAAAGAGACAACAAGCAGCATTTCAGCCCAAATGGATCAAACACGGGTGTAGCTGAACAACTATACTCTACTGCTGATCACTGTTCCCCAGAAATCACTGTCCCCAAAACTGAATCTGGTACCCACAGATAACTATTTCTCATAAACTGACACTGATGCCCTCAGGTCTGATACTCAAATTTGAAAACTGATATGTACATTCCTGTAGAGATACACTCTAAAAGCACATAGCAAGTAAAGAGAGCCAAAACACCCCTATGTTGGGGTAAGGTTTCCCTGTCCTATTTTGTCAGAAGCTAGGGTTTCGCTATGCACGCAGCAGTTTTCAAACAACCTAACATCGGGTAAGCAGCCTGTCCTAACTTGGAATGGTCACTATGGATCCGAATATGCACTAGGTCGAATGGTCGAAAAGGGTGCCCCGGTAAAATCGAGGTTTGTGTTCCCATACTGTCAGAGCCCATAACCGGTCAGCCTTATGGTCATGCCTTGACAAGATAAGCCTCCGGCAAACCGTTTAGGAATGGCAGATGGCAAACACTGTGTTCCTAGGCGCACCAATGCACATGCAATGCAATGAGACACATAAATGGAATCAAAATAGGATATCACGAGTTCGAGTCAAGCTCTCTATATCCCCAGCAGAGTTGCCAAAAACTGTAGCACGCGCCCGTGGGCCTCACTACAGTTCGGACTCGATTCGTGTCGCCGTTCTTAATCTGAACCAAAGAGTCCGAATCCGACAAATCGTTTTGAGAAACAGATTTTTTTGAAAAGAAGTGCCAAACATGGACTGCTTTGCCAGATACAGAGTCGCCACCTAAATATTTTAAAATCGGGGAATTTAGGAAACCCTGACTCGGTGCCAAAGGCCACGTGTCCGTCATCACCAAAGTTGCCTCAGCTCGGGAACTTGGGTACGATTGGGGAAGGTCAGCTATGAGCACTCCCTCTCGCCCGATCCGTAGATCGGCCTCTACTAACCATGATATCTGTTTTTGAAAACTT
Organism: Camellia sinensis; assembly: GCF_055761805.1. Lineage (NCBI taxonomy): Eukaryota > Viridiplantae > Streptophyta > Magnoliopsida > Ericales > Theaceae > Camellia > Camellia sinensis. Next base: position 118,516,935 of record NC_138973.1, read on the forward strand.
TATGTATTCTTAAACCAATTATTAGCCTAGAATTACTATGTTATGCGCACAACAAACAAGTATAGACTAGATCGCCTAATTTGGAAATAAGCATTGCATATCCGTTTGTTTTTGGAAAAATGTTTTGGAATTTGCTACCCGCAAGTAGGCTAAAACACGGATTTCAACGAGTGTTTCCAACTCAGACAATCCAACCTTCACCCGCAGACATTCAAACAGTTTATCACATAAGCATCTAGCCACATGGTAAGCATGTCGTCATAATAGCATTCACACGCATGCGATATGCTAAAGCATGAAAATACTTACATCGTACTCCGTGCCAAAACAATAAACTAGTTAGCCAACATGCATGGTCCTAGTTCATGTCAAATTGACTAATGCAACACATACAGGATGCAATTAGAGTAGGCTCGGCTAACCTAAACATGGCATGTGAAATGCAATCAATTGATGCACGTATTCAATTTGGAATTGAAATACAAATGCAGTTAGCATGATGTACCGAGCCCGGTGTGTGCGAGACAAATGCATGGATGCAGGCATGCGCAGCATAAGGTATGCTAATTTAAACATGACCTATTACTAACCATCAAAGCAGGTAAGTAAAAGGGAGAAAGAAGTGGGGGTTGGAAGACATGCACACACTCACCCACACTTATTACAAGTTTACCCTCGCTCGGAGGGATCGAAAGAATAATACAGTTCGAATAATGAATTAACTATCCTAGCTAATTAATTATTACAAATTACCTAATTAGTTAACAAATTAACTAAGCTAGGAAAGAAAAACAGATAAGCCGCCTCGGGAAAAGAGCCCAATGCGATGCATGCTCGGTTCTGCTCGGAAGTACACTGCCATACATGAGCTGCCTCTGTTTTCTCTGCTATACTCCTCTGAAGACTGTCAAAGTCTCAGGATTGCTTCCCTGGACACTGGGAGACACCACCGGCTGAGTAGAATATCCGCCGGCAGTGGTATATGGTCACCGGCTGTTGGTGAAGATATCGGCCTAGGAGGGATTGCTGGTCGGCACTGAACACTGCCGGTCGGCAGAGAATGCTTGCAGAACCTGCAATCGACAGCAGCAGAGGACAAGGCAGAGTATGGCAATGCAATTCAAACAATGTATGCACCAATCATGTCCCTTATCATGTTGGTGACTCAAAGGGATACGCTCCTTGGTTCTCGGACCATCAATCGCGCATTTCCATGCGTGATGGCCCAAGGGACCAAGTGTGCACATTTTGATGTCAAATGCAATGCAAACCAACAAACCAAAGCCCAATTCCTATCACTAGATCAAGGAACAAGACATGCATGGTAGATACAATGCAACCTAGGCATGCAAGCTAAGGATGCAACATGGGAATGCGAGATGTACATGCAAGCATGCAAACCAACATACAAGGTAAGCATGCAAGCAAGCAAATGATGGACTTAAGTATGATTTAGGCAGCTCTAAATAGGCCCAAAACAGTGGCCAAAAACTTAAGAAAAGGGACCAAACACACTTACACACATGCACATGCTAATGGGCCTATACTTAAGCAAACAAAGGCGACTTTCAAACACATTTAAAAGGGAACAATCATGGGCATATGGCATGCATTATAAGTCTTGAAAATCATGCTATAAGAGGTGCCAAACCAACTTAAACAAGACAAACATTAGCATGCAAACAAAGCCAAAATCCAAGACAAGCCAAGCGGCTTAAACCAAGACTAAGTCAACCAAGCCTCGCAAGGCTAAGAGGATTTAAAATAGGTCTAATGCGAACCTAAATAACACCTAAGGGACACCTAGATGGCATCTAATGGCTCAAATTCAAAAGCATGCACAATAACCAAAATATGGAGCATGCAAGACAAGCTTTCAAAGCTTCAAAGAGGCATCCAAGACAAGCATACAAACATGGTAAAGGGACTGAAATAACATGGCAAATGGTCCCAACCCACTAAATTAAGGCAAGGATGCATGCTATACATTCACACACTTAAGGCCAACAAACCAAAAATGCAAAGGGGCTATACTAAGCATGCCGAGGTCGACCCAAACAACCTAGGACAGACCTTAAACATGGCAAAATAAGCACAAAAGCTTCACAAAGCTAGGCCTAAAACATGCTAGAACAATGGCTCACAACCTAAGGCATGTTAAGGCTTAAACATGGCATTACATGGTAGGTATGCTAAGAATGCATGGTGTACCAAAACCAACAAAAAACAGAGGCATATTATGACATAATAAGCACAAAAAACAGCCAAGGCATGGTCAACAAGAAGCTTAGCTAGGTGCTCCCTCAAGAGGCCAAAAATGGTCCATTTCAAGGACAACAAGGAGAGGGGGTGGCCCTCTCCTCCCTAGGACCTCAAGGCACCATCCTCACCTCTAAAATCCCTCAACATTTCAGTGGTGAGGAGGCCCGAACACCAAGGTCCCGGAGCTCACTCAAAATAGCACAAAATGGGGCCTCTCAAGGACTAAGAGGGGTCAAACACCTCCAAACCACAAAATACTCTAAACAACCTATTTAGAAGGCCTAAAAACAGAACTTTTTTATATTATACACTAAGCTCAAAAACAGTTCTAAGATAGGAAAAAATAGTATGCAAAAATGGGGAATAAAGGAGTAAGATTGTTACCCTTGAAGACCCTCTTCACAAATGAAGCTCCAGCAGTTCCTTAAGCTCCAAACCAGCTCCAAAACTTTGAAAAGAATCCCTTAGAACCTCAATAGCCAAGATAAGGTGTAATGGTAGGTGTTTGTGTGCAATACGAAGAACAAATGCACCTAGAACACTCAAGAGCGAAAAACGAGTGATAGAATAGCTACAACTATACTAACCCTAGAACCAGAGCTCTCCACCATATTTTTTGTCTCTAAAATGTCTAACCCTAAAGCCAAGAGGGGAGGGCTCCTCTTATAGAGGAGCCAATCTTGTAAAGCTTACAAGGTAAGCTAACAAGAAGTCCATCCGTCCATGCACGTGTATGGAGGGGAACAAAATGCCATACAGCTGTATTCAAATATCTGCAAAAGCAGATGAACAGTAGTCGGCTGCTCAAAATTGCCATTTTGACAAAATGGACTGCCGACCGGCAATAAAGAACGTCGATTGGCAATACATATTGCCGATGGAAACAAAACACCAGCCGGTGGCTTCTGGCCGTGGCTGGTGATGTGTGGGGATGCCTCACAAGGCATTCCCTGCCCCTCCAAGTTAAAACACAACTGTTCGGTGCCAAATCAGACAGTAAACAGTCGAGTTCGGAGATCCTAAGGCAAGGCGCGTAGCCGAGACCTCCGGGAACTCCAAACGAACACAAACATGGGTAATCACCGGGTGTTCAAACGGTGACGTCCAAGTCTTGAGGACGGTCAAAAATGGGGTGTCTACACATGATCACTGAAAATGAACGTCTCCGTAAAGATTTGGCCCTGAAAGTAGCAAAATCCAGAGAAGCCGTGCGCCAAGATCCCGAACGACCTCCGAGGGCAGGTGGACAATGACCTCGAGCCCGACCAAAGGAGACCGATAACGACTCCAACTCATCACCCACGGTGCTCAACAAGAAGGGACGATCCAAAACTTCCAGCTCCTCCAAAAAGAGTCTACATACAAGGAACAAGCGCAGAAGAAGCAGTTCAGACGAAGAAGACCAGCACGATCCTTTTGTCTGACGGATCGCAAGGGCGGCCCTGCCCAAAAAGTTCAAGGCTCCGACATTCACTCTTTATGAAGGAAAATCAGATCCCACTGATCATATTCGTCACTACAAGCAGGCCATGACATTGCATGCAGACAACGAAACCCTCATGTGCCGAATATTCCCCAGCAGCCTGGGGCCATTAGCTGTCAGGTGGTATTACAAGCTGGAGCCAGCTTCGATCAAAAGCTTCCATCAATTACAGAAATCCTTCTGGGCCAGGTTCATCACCAACGAGATACAGCTAAAACAGGCCGACTCCCTCTGGGCTGTGCAGATCCATTCAGGAGAAACGCTCAGAGCGTATTTGGCGCGCTATTGGGAGTGCTTCAACCTCGTTGACGACGCTTGCAACGACTCCATGGCCATCACCGCCTTCAAAATGGGACTATATCCCGACAGTGCTCTTCACAGTTCCTTGACCAGAAGACCCCCAAAATAGTCTAGGCGTTGATGAAGAAAGTTAAAGAGTATTGCAAAGTGGAAGATGATGCCTTGAGAATAAAAGCCGGACAAATGTCCACCAAAACGGCCCCCCTCGAAAGTGCTAAACCAATAAGTTCCGTGCCACGTCCGAGCCTTGAGCCACGGTAACGCGCTAAACGAGACAAAAGGCAGGATTCTCACCGATCAAGCGATCAAAGCTCCCACCGAACGGATGAACAACTGTAAGTCGACAGCAGGCGCTCGAGGTGTGCCGACAAGAACTACACAGAGATGTCAGAACCAATCACTGCAATAATGACCAAAGTCCAACACCTTTTGTTCTTCAAATGGCCATCAAAGATGGTGGGGCTACCTGACACGCGAAGAAGGGATAGGCGGTGCGAGTATCACAAAGATCACGGCCACGAAACCGAGAGCTGTTACGTATTAAAGAATCACCTGGAAGAATAGGTCCAAGACGGCTGACTGTAACAGTACGTGAGAAAGGGAAAGCCAATCCAGGCATTAGCCTTGAGGCAAGACTCACCTCCACTTGGTGTGATCCATATAATCTACAACCTGCCTGTGTGCCCAACCGTGTACACAATTCAATCGCATCCAATTCCCCCAAAGCAATGTATTCCGACCGAATGGCCCAGAGAAGCTCCGACAATTACTTCCAATGACTCCGATCTTAGCGGCACAACAGCCTCCCACATCGATCCGTTGGTCATCAAATTACGCGTAAAACGGTTCACCATTGAACGTATTCTCATAGACCCAGGGAGTACTTCAGAGGTTATGTATTACAAAACTTTCATCAAACTTGGCTTCAACGAGTCAGATCTGTCTCTGGCACCTCACCCATTGCTCGGCTTTAATACGAATCCTAAGTACCCGTTAGGGAAGATCATGCTACCTGTTCGAGCAGGCTCCAAAACGGTCGAAGTAGAATTCCTGGTCGTAAATCTCCCTTCGCCGTATAATGTCATCATGGAGCAAACCTGGTTACATATTATGAAGGTTGTTCCAAGCACTTATCATCAGCTTGTGCGCTTCCCGACAGCCCATGGCATTGAAGAAATCCGCAGCTCCCCGCAATCGGCACAAGCAGAGATTTTATGAAAACCCTATCACTGAACCGACCTGTGGGCTTTGATACTTGTATATGTATCACTTCTGCAATGCAAACCATTTTTCTTCATCGCTCAATTCATTTCTGGAAGCCCCTTTTGGTGCATGGCACATTAGGCCCGACTAAGACTCCGGATTCAAAGCGCCCTTCGTGAATATCACTATTGGCCAAACTAAGTCTCTGAATTCAGAGCCTCCTTTGGTGTATGACAACTTAAGGCTGATTAAAGTCTCTGGATTCAGAGCCCCCTTTGGTGCATGACACCTTAGGGTCGACAAAGTCTCCGGATTCGGAGTGCCCTTCGTGGATATCACGATTGGCCAAACTAAGTCCCCGGATTCGGAGCCCCCTTTGATGTGTGACACCTTAGGACCGATTAAAGTCTCCGAAATTTGGAGCCCCCTTTAGCGTATGACACCTTAGGGCCGATTAAAGTCTTCGGATTCGGAGCCCCTTTTGGTGCATGACACCTTAGGGCCAACTAAGTCTCCGGATTCGGAGCGCCCTTCGTAGATATCACGATTGGCCAAACTAAGTCTCCGGATTCGGAGCCCCCTTTGGTGTATGACACCTTAGGGCCGATTAAAGTCTCCAGATTCGGAGCCCCCTTTGGTGCATGACACCTTAGGGCCGACTAAGTTTCCGGATTCGAAGTGACCTTCGTGGATATCGCGATTGGCCAAACTAAGTCTCCTGATTCGGAGCCCCCTTTGGTGTATGACACCTTAGGGCTGATTAAAGTCTCTGGATTTGGAGCCCCCTTTGGTGCATGACACCTTAGGGCCGACTAAGTCTCCGGATTCGGAGCGTCCTTCGTGGATATCACGATTGGCCAAACTAAGTCTCCGGATTCGGAGCCCCCTTTGGTGTATGACACCTTAGGGCTGATTAAAGTCTCCGGATTCAGAGCCCCCCTTTGGTGCATGACACCTTAGGGCTGACTAAGCCTCCGGATTCAGAGTGCCCTTCGTGGATATCACGATTGGCCAAACTAAGTCTCCGGATTCAGAGCCCCCTTTTGGTGCATTACACCTTGGGGCCGATTAAAGTCTCCGCATCGAAACGCCGATTACAGAGCCCCATCGGCGTAAGATGTCTTTGGGCCGATTAAGACTCCGAATTTGCAGCTCCTCTGACGTGTAACACCCTAGGGTAGATCGTACCTCCGAATTCGGAGCACCCTTCGGCACGAACAAAACGAAACAACACATGCCAACATTCGAAATAAGGATCATAGCTAAAAATAAAAATAAAAAAAAATAAAAAAAAAATCCAGAGTAAGACGCAAATGTTTGAAATAAAACTTTTTATTTGATCAAACAGTTGTTACATAGACGCAATCTGCGTTCGACCATTACAATATCTATCTTTAACTTCTAAGGCGAAAAGGGGAATTAATCACGTTGATACAGCGAAGGCCCCGAATCAATGCACGTCGTTTGGAATGCCTGCGCGGCTCAAAATGCCTTGATCCAACCGTGCCCGAATCAGCGTATCTCTGGACCTCCCTCTAACACCATCGACAATGTCAAGGCCAAGATCCAAGACAAGGAAGGTTAAGGGCAATGGTCGTTGTGTCTCCTTTCGGGGCGATCTGTTTCGACGACTTGGAGGCTGACGCGCCTCCCGTTTCTTTTTTAACGACCTATCTTCCCATTGGAGAATTCTCCGCTGCGATCCATTGCGGCATCAAGCTCGGCCAAAGTTTGAGTTTGGCTGATTAAAGAAACTCTGTTTTACATCCACAATATTGTATAACCCCACGCAATAAATGGCGTTATATTAATAAGGTCACTGGCATGAAGAGTCCATTCCATTTATTTTTAAATGCTGGCAGTGACCCCGAGACAATTTCATTAACGCCAAAACCCCAAGAGACGAACGTCGGTTGACATTCACCACGGCCTGGGTACTCGGACAGCTTTTTGGAACACATGCACTGACTGGGACAGGGGAAGCGATATCAATCCAACCGGCCAAGCATTTAGACCTCGCACTGACTGGAATTTGCCACAGCCACTCAACGGACTAGCTTTTGGCCTCTTGAAATTACAGTGGCCACATTCAAGAATAAATGGCCATCACGAATGGGCCAACCCCGCCTATAAGTCGGCATATCACTATACGATCAATGTTTGTACATTTAGTCAAACATCCATGTAATAAAACGAAACATGTATATACCGAATACGAACTATGATGGAATATTTATAATAGAACGTTTCTATTCAATCCAATAATAAATTACATAGCTTTAATTACGATTCAACCTTACAATGCGTATTCTTATACGGCATCACCCTCATCCTTACTTTTCTCGACTTCAAAAGCGGAAAACAGAAAATGTTTACTGTGGTAGAGTGGCGATGCCGAATCAATGCCCGACGCTCGAAGAGCTTCCGCGGCTTGAGATGCCTTGATCCAACCGTGCCTAAATCCACGATTCTCACATCGGCAAACCTCTTCGGCAAGCTTCTCCTTAGTCTTTTCGATTCCAACTTTTCGGCTTTCATTGCAAACATACTCGCCGTCTCACGATCGGCGAGCGCGGCACTGATGAGCCGACTGGTAACCCTTTCCTCCACAATTGGGTTTCCCTGCCCGGCGGGTTGTGCCTGAGCCGCCCTAGTCTTCCTTAACTCACGCTCAGCCGCCTTCGCGTGAGCCTCCAAACTTCGAATATGTTCCTCCTTCTTCTCCAATTCTCGACGGGTAGCCCGCAGCCGCATGCCAATTTCATAGGCAGTGTAAAGCCCCTTCACCGCCCGTGAATGCCTTCACGAAATACGTCATAGTCCTAGCGACCTACTATTGACTGCTGCACCTTTGGAGGAAAAATTTGTCGAGCAAACTCGACTGCTACATTTGGGTCCCGAACGATCGAGTCCGCCTCTGTCATGGGTCTGTTCCCCACAAATACCGAAAGCTTAATGGGCACGGATTCGCGTCAAATCCCCTCTCGACTCGGAGTTGTGGAGATCTGCCCTGCGACTGCTTGTCCTGCCTGGGTGACCTGCTTCGACGTCGAGGAGGCTGACGCCTCTCTCGATCCCTAGAACTCCTACTTCCTGTGCGCGAAGGTTCACCACCTCAATTCATGTCTACGCCTAGCTCAGCTAGCATCCTCGCTTCCCCTCTGCTGTTAAAGAAAAGTGTGTTCGACATTCACATGATAAATCTTCCTCCAAGAGCTGTAGTCAACTGTTTACTAAGCTTATAACGGTTGTACCTTTGTTCATTTAGCCTTTACAGAGGCAGTGCCCTCGAGGCAATCTTATTAATTGAAAAGAACCTCAATCGTCCGGCGCCCGAATGATCATGCACCGCCTGGGGCAAGGGTAGATTCATCAATATATTCGGCTTAAATGCCCCAGATAGCTCGTGAATCAACTTCAAAATTCTTAAGGTCGTTTCATCCGGCTCCCGAATGATCATACACCCCCTGGGGCAAGGGCAGATTCATCAATCTATTCAGCTTAAATGCCCTAGACGGCTCATGAATCGACTTCAAAATTCTTAAGATCGTTTCATCCGGCTCCCGAATCATCATGCACCGCCTAGGACAAGGGCAGATTCATCAATATATTCAGCTTAAATGCCCCAGACGGCTCATGAATCGACTTCAAAATTCTTAAGGCCGTCTCATCCGGCTCCCAAATGATCATGCACCGCCTGGGGCAAAGGCAGATTCATCAATCTATTCGGCTCAATTGACCCAGACGGCTCATGAATCGACTTCAAAATTCTTAAGGTCAGTTTATCCGGTTCCCGAATGATCATGCACCCCCTGGGGCAAGGACAGATTCATCAGTCTATTCGACTTAAATGCCCCAGACAACTCATGAATCGACTTCAAAATTCTTAAGACCGTCTTATCTGGCTCCCGAATGATCATGCACCGCCTGGGGCAAGGGCAGATTCATCAATCTATTCGGCTCAAGTGCCCCAGACGTCTCATTGATCGACTTCACCTCGGGAGAAGAGAAAAAGAAATTAAAAAAATTGAAAAGAAAAGAAGAACAAAGCTCGCAAGGTCGAAAACCTGCAACGGGCGCCTTGGCAAAAGTTAGAGCCTAAAAAGGAGAGGATAATACCCGAGTGTACCTTACCCCGTACTACGTGAGGCTTGATTCCCATCTTTGGGATACGTAGGCAACTTCGTTGTGAAGTCCAGCCGTAAAATACTTCAAATTCAACTGTGCCCATGTGATGGTTCTAGTCATCTTTGTCTTTTCTGTATCCGGGAGTTCGGTTGCAATCATCGCTCTGAGGACTGACTACAATACACTACGGTGCCATTCAGACAAGGGGCAACTTTTCGTTGCCATTCAATGCACTGCGGTGTCATTCAAACAAGGGGCAACTTTCCGTTGCCATTCAATGCGCTGCGGTGCCGTTCAAACAAGGGGCAACTTTCCGTTGCCATGCAGCTCTCTTCGAGCATGGGGGCAATTTTCCTCAAAATCTGAGGTTGTGCGTCTCAAGAGTAGGTTTCGTGCTTGTCAAGCATTGGCCGTTTGCAAAAATAGTTTTTGGGAATTTTTACTGAAGTTGACTAATTTTCTTGAAAATTGTTCCATCTTTTCCAAAAACTGGACCATTTCTTGGACCCAAAAAAGGAAAATTTTCTGTGCTCATAGCCTGACTTGCATGATTTCAAATCAAAAATCGAACAAGTTTGTTAATCTAACTCTCATATCGGTCAAAATTGTTTTAGTAGAAAACCAAAACAAAAAATGGTCAAAATGATGAACTAGGGGCACAGTTGAGTCAGGTGTCCTGTCTTTCCCCTATTAGCAACATACCTGCCAGAAAGAGCACTCTACCTGCCAAGAAGGGCACCCCCGAAGCTGACCACGAAAGGGCAGAAAGCTCTCACATCCTTTGAGCAACGAGGTATCGAGCCAAGTGCGAAGCACAAACTGGAAAGGATCAAGATATTCCACTCCCTCATCTGGATAGATCTGATCACATCCAAACTCCCCAGCAAAGCATCGTCAATCGATGTCAATTGCAAATCTGCTGCACATCCAGCCGCATCACAACCTCTCCGTGGGAGAAGATCACTGTTGTGAGCAGAAGAAGAGAATCTAGCAGAATGCTAGGGGCAAGAGCCCGTAACTCCTTGTTTAGCCACCAACCACCTAGGAGAGGGATAAAAAATGAGAGATTGAAGAATAGAGAGATGTGCACTGAGAGAAAAAGTGAGAAAAGGGCTTTTTCAGAAAAACAGAGATTGAGTGCCAGAGTGACGTGAGAATCACAAATGAGAAAATGGTGGGAAGCAATACCCAGAGAAACTGGCTCCTCGTGCGCTGAGAGGTCTCTCGTCTTTGTAACACGTCTGTGTGTCGTGTCTCTTGTTTTGTTTGTCTCAATTATGGATTTGAGTCGTTCCGAGCGTGTCTTGATGTGTTTAGGTTGTTTACCGTTTGTTTTTCGTTGTTGAGTCTTTTTCGCTGTGTTCAGTCATAGGCACAATACCTGGACGAGAACTCATTTTCTCAATTTCAAAGAATGATTTGTTGTGTGCTCAGAGTGCTGTCTCATTCTCCACATTTGTGCAAAAAAGGGAATTTGTTCTTTTGAAAACTGCAGGGTTCAACCCAGGTCATGTGAGAACAGTAAAATCTGGATCTATCTGAAGCTATATAGGTTCCGGACTGCAAAGCAAAAGAAAAGAGGGAAAATCGAAGCATCTGAGTGTGTTTCACTTTCAGCAAATTCCGTGATTGTACTCCGGATGTACCTCTTCAGGCCTTGTCACTACTCCGAAGTATGGGTGTGCCTCTACCTCAAGCTCAAGATTAGGTCTGCTTCAAGCCAGAATGGCAATCAAAGTGCTCCCTCAGAAAACCAGTCCCTGCCAGAGGCATCTTGGTTATGTTTACAATGAGTTCCTAGGAGACCAACTGCGACGGTGGAAACTAGAGTTCGAACGGCTATTACCTAGAACACAAAGGTTCGGGATTTCCGAGACTAAAGTCTGGTTTAAATACCCAAGGGTGTATCCCCGGCTTGAAATCTGTATGGTAGCCCCATAAATTGAGATAGCGTGTATGAACCTCAATTCTGGATACTGAACCAACCTAGTCTGTCACCGCGTTGGAGAATAGGGAAATTTGTGAACATGGCCGGGAAAGAAAGGTAGTAACTGCGTTTTGGAAGTATAAGCAAGATAATCCCACTTTTTAGCTCAAATTGTTTCTGCGGAATTTTCAATTCATGTCTTCGATGCGTAGCTCATCGTCAGTTGGCATGCATAAGGTGTATCCTTTTGAAATATATTGTGACCCCTCCGAGAGGTAAATCGGAGGTTATGTTTGACTTCATCTTGTTAAGGCTTGTATTCCCTTATTCGGCATTTTGTTTCAAACATGCGTTGTCACGCACGTTCCACTTGCATTGTGATGTACGTTCCAATTGCATTGTTATGCACCCACTTCACTTGCATTGTGATGCACATTCCAATTGTATTGTTATGCACCCACTTCACTAGCATTGTTACGCGCATTCATTGCATTGATTTTGCACATCTATCTAGCGTTGTCACGCTCATTACTTGCATTGTTATGCACCTTTTCACTTGCAATTATCATTCTTTCTCCTCGCGCGTGCGACGGGTTAGACCTTCTCTGGTTAAGAGCATTTGGAATACGTTTCAATGCTCACACCATTCCGAAACACCGGGATACGTCCCTATGTTTCTCCTTTCTTTTGAAACACCGGGATACGTCCCTACGTTTCTCTCTTTTGAAACACCGGGATACGTCCCTACGTTTCTTTCTTTCCGAAACACCAGGATACCTCCCTACGTTTCTCTCTCTTTCCGAAACACCGGGATACGTCCCTATGTTTCTCTCTCTTTTCAAAACACTGGGATTACGTCCCTACATTTCTCTCTCTTTCCGAAACACCAGGATACGTCCCTATGTTTCTCCTCTCTTTCCGAAACACTGGGATACGATACGTCCCTATGTTTCTTCTTCCATTCCTAAACAACGGGATACGTCCCTATGTTTTTGCTACTTTTTCGAAGCACCGGGATACGTCCCAATGTTTCTTCTTCCATTCCGAAACAACGGGATACGCCCCTATGTTTCTCTTTCCATTCTGAAACAACGGGATACGTCCCTATGTTTCTCGTTCCATTCCGAAACAACGAGATACGTCCCTATGTTTCTCTTTCCATTCCGAAACAACGAGATACGTCCCTATGTTTCTCTTTCCATTCCGAAGCAACGGGATACGTCCCTATGTTTCTCTTTCTCGCCGAAACACCGGGATACGTCCCTATGTTTCTCCTCCTCTCCGAAACACAGGGATACGTCCCTAATCCTTGGGATACGTCCCTAACCTTTGGGATACGTCCCTAATCCTTGGGATATGTCCCTAACCTTTGGGATATGTCCCTAACCTTTGGGATACGTCCCTAATCCTTGGGATACGTCCCTAATCCTCGGGATACGTCCCTATGTCTCTCCCTCTTCGGTTAAAAGCGTTCGGAATACGTTCCAAAGCTCACACCATTTCGAAACACCGGGATATGTCCCTATGTTTCTCCCTGTCCCATTTCCCCACACGATTTCAGTGTGTTTGGAATTCATCTTAGGTTGCATTGTCATGCACACCTCTTCACTTGCGTTGTCATGCACATTCCACTTGCATTGTTTTATCAAACCGGCTTCGTGAAAGCGTATAAGTCCAATTATCAAAATCTTCCTGCATATCATTTGCATGCTGCCCCTGAACTACACTGGTTTGATTCCTTGCAAAGGGATACGTAGGCAGCCTACGGGCACAACCATTCATTACAAGCTGGCTTGTTTGTTTTTCCAAGTCATCGGCCTCATCAAAAATGGGTCGTCTCTGGGCTTTGACATTCAGTCACGTCATTTCATGACTCATGAGTTCTGTCAAAGAGGGGCAACTGTAGACACCCCATTTTTGACTGCCCTTAAGACTTGGCCGTTACTGATGGTTTACATGGTGGAGAAAGGTGTGCAGGGCAAAAGTTCAGTTTCTTCGGCAAGGAGAGAGCCAAATCTCAACTTCACACCCCATTTTGGACCAAAGCTATTTTGGATGGTTTTTAGACTTTAAAACCCTCTCTTTCAAAACATTTTTGAAATAAAATTCCTACGATGCTCTGAGACTCACATTTTGTCAAATAATGCGCTTTTCGATAAACCGAGCAAGGACAAAGTGGAAATTAAAGAAAGAGAGATGAAATCTTTGAAAAATATTTCAAAACACCTTACTTAGGGGCTTGAAGTTGAAGAAAATAGGAGAAGAGGGGAGAAAACAAGTTGGAGAAGAAGTTCAGCAAGGATCCGGGTAGAAGAGAGTCGAGCGACCCTCGCTGAATCAGGCTTATTCATTTGCATACTTGGATTTTAGCTATGAGGCCACCACCGTTGGAAAGCTTACTTCCGGGGCTTCGTTTTGCACTCAAGAATCTCCTAAAGCCAAGTCTGGGTGGGGGAGATATGGTTGGTTGAAGTTGGGTATCATCCCGGTTGGATCGAATCTGTGCGGCTTCACCAAAAAGGGCATAACTTTTTGCACAGGAGGAATTTTAATGCAAGGTTTGCGGCATTGGAAAGATAACTTCCGGAGACACCCACCGGCCACTTGTTGACCTTGGCAGCATCTATCGGCAATCTATTTAGGCGATCGGAAATTTATTGTGCCGACCGGCCATTTATTTTGGCCGACGACCTCCTTTTCTAGCAGGTTTGACCTTTTTGCACCTTCCAGGAATGGTGCATGCCAGCTGTGCCAGCTGGGATGCACAAACCCATCCCCCCATACACATAGGTGGTTGTTTTGAGCCCTTGACCCCTTTTTTTGCACCCTTTGCTCAAGGCTTCTTGAGGAAGCCTTGACCCCTTATCTTGGCTTCCTCAAGAAGCTTACCAGCTGTCCTAGCTTCCGTGAGAAGCCTTGGCCCTCTTGCCTCCCTTGACCCTTTCTCTCAAGCTTGTCTTATAAGCTTAGAGCCATTCCCATTGCCTATTTAAGGGCCTCTCCTCCTCCATTGTTAAGGGTTGATGGGTTGAACAAAAAACCAGACCTGTACATATATATCTGATATATATCCCCCCCTCTCTCTATATCTCCCTCTCTCTCCTCATTTAGGTGTGTTAGAGGGCTCAAAAGTGTGAGGTTCTTGGCCCTTTACACTACACCTCCAAGCCTACTACCTCCACCATCCATTCAAACACCTTGAGGCTGATTTTCAGAGGCTAGGAGCTCATTTTCTGGACCAAAGGGCTGCTGTCACCTTTTGGCTACAAGGGTAACACACTTTTCCCTCTTTGTTCCCCATTTTTCCACACACTTTTAGCCTGTCTTGCTTTCTGTTTTGTGCTTAGTGTATAACTGAAAAAAGTCTTGTTTTTAGCTCCTTTTCAAGTTTGTTTAAGAACACTTTTGTGTTTGGGGTTGTCTACCCCCTCTTAGGCCTTGTTTGGCCTCATTTTTATGCATTTTTTGAGCTCCGGGACCACCTTGTTTAGGCCTCCTCACCACTGAAATCTCAAGGGATTTCAGTGGTGAGGCGGGTGTCTTAAGGTCCTAAGAAGGAGAGGGCCATCCCCTCTCCTCATTGTCTTCATTACTTGCATTTTTGGCCTTACAAAGGGGCCTATGTTTGCACACATCTTGAGCTCAGTTCAGGCATTTTTCAGTGGGTTTTAGGACCCTCATAACTCATTTTCAGAGTTGATTTGGTCTTGCTAAATGTCTATCTTGCATGTGCTTAATAACTCCTTGCATGGCCCTCTAAAGTAACTCATCATTTTTGCATGCCATGGTTGCATATTAGTGGTTATTTGGGCCTATTTTCACATGTTTTATTCACTGATTTTTGATGGTTTGGTGAGATTCCATGTGCATCATATACTTGCCATACAACCCATGTTTGCTAGTCAAAGTTGCATGCTATTTTAGTCCATCTTGCTAACATCTTTTGGCCATGATTTGAACTGGAAATATGCATGTTTTGGGACTGCCTTGACTCTGTCTTCATGCTTCATGATCAAATAATGCATGCTTTGTATAGCTGTAAGCCATCATATGTGCCTAGTTTTGAGTTTCGGGGCTCATCTCATGCATCGGGTGCCATATTTCCATGATTCGGGACTATTTAGTATCATATTTCAGTGCTGAAATTTGCATGTTTACATAACATATTCCATGCCTTGCCATGCTTTGGTAGAGTGGCATTTGATGCCTTAGGTTCGGTCCTCGATTTGCGTGCATGCGTGCACGCATTTCGAGTGTCTCATTTTCATCTAATGGCCACTAATTTTGGCATGCTTGGGAGCTATCCATGTTAGTTTAATTCCATCATCGCATGTTGTTGCTTGCCATGTTTGCTTACATGTTTAGGTTGCGCGCCTAGTATACATTGCTCATTTGCATGTTCATGTTGCATACTTAGCCTCCATGCCTAGGTTGCATTTCATTAAGCATGCATCCCTTGCCTCTTGATCAATCATCATAGGGGTTGGGGCCCTTTGATGTGTTTTGTGCTTGCATTTCATTTGATATCGAAGTTGCAAAACTTGGCCTCTTAGGCCATCATGCATAATTGATGGCCCGAGGGTCGAGGGGCATACTCCCTTGAGTCCATTACATGATTGGGAGAGTGGCCATGCATACATTACTTTGAAAATTCCATGCCATACACTGCTTGCCCTCTGCTGCTATCAATTGCAGGTTCTGCAGGAAGTTTTGGCCGGTCGGCTACATATAGTGCCGACCGGCCAGTAATTTGCAGCCGATATATCAAAATGCAGCTGGTGATCATTCCCCGCGGCCGGTGACCATTCCTCCTTGCCGGTGGTGCTCCAAAGTGTGTAGAGAACCTATTCCAAGACTTGTGCAGTCTTCAGAGGAGCTAGGGCAGTGTAAACAGAGGTAGTAGTGCTATGGCAATGAGCTTCCGGGCAAGACGAGTCAAACATGCATCATTCGCGCATTCCGAGGCACGACTGCGACCACCTTCTTTCTACATTTATTTTGTTAATTAATTAAGGGTCTGTAATAATTAATTAGCTAGGATAGTTGATTTGTTATTCGGACTGTATTATTATTTCGGACCCTCCGAGTGAGGGCAATTGTGTAATAAGTGTGCGTGAGTGTGTGTATGTCTTCCAACCCCACGTCTTTCTTCCCTTTTATTTACCCGCTTATGATGGTAGACTAGGGCATATTTAAATTAGCATACCTTATGCTTAGCATGCGTGCATCCATACATTTGTCTTACATGCACCAGGCTCGGTACATCATGCTAACTGCACTCGTATTTCAATTCCGAGTTGAGTATTTGTTAGTTGCAGCATTTCACATGCAATGTTTAGGATAGCCGAGCCTGTTTGGATTGCATCTTTGCATGTGTTGCATTAGCCATTTCAAATATGAACTAGGATCATGCATGTGATTACTAACTGGTTTCTGTTTTCGCTTGGAGTACTAGGTGAGCTTTTATGCTTTAGCATGCCGCATGCATGTGAGTGTTGCCATAATTGCATGATTACCATGAGGCTAGCTGCTTATATGATATAACTGTTTGAATGCCTGTGGATGGAGGTCGAATTGCTTAAATTGAGATAACGCATTACAACTGTGAATTTTAAGCCCACTAGGTAGTGGCAAAACCATCTTTTCTAAAAGCCCACTTGAGGGTGGCAAAACCTGCATTTCAGCCTACTTGGGAGTAGCAAACCATTTTCAAAACAAACATGAAATGTTTTGTTCCAATTTAGGCGATTTGGTCTGTACATGTTTGCTGTGCGCATAACATAGTAATTCTAGGCTAATAACTGGAATAAGAACACATAATGCTTTCAAAACAAGATATCACGGTTAGTAGAGGCCGATCTTTGATCGGGCGAGAGGGGGTGCTCATAGCTTACCTTCCCCAATCGTACCCAAGTTCCCGAGCCGAGGCAACTTTTGTGATGACAGACACGTGGCCTTTGGCACCGAGTCAGGGTTTCCTAAATTTTCCAAAATAAAATATTTAGGTGGCGACTCTGTATCTGGCAAAGCAGTCCATGTTTGGCACTTCTTTTTCTAAAAATCTGTTTTCTCAAAACGATTTGCCAGATTTGGACTCTTTGGTTCAGATTAAGAACTGTGACAATTTGAGTCCGAACTGTAGTAGACCCGCAAAACGAACAGAACGGGACCTCACCCTCCCAGGGCATTCAGGGACGTCTACACTAGCCCGTTGGTTGCTTCTGCTTTCCGAATTCGATCAGAAGTATGTGACACGCATGTCGGTGAAGAGGAGAACGGTAGCAGAGTTCCTAGCCGATCACCCAGTTGAAGGGGATGAAGCAGTTGAATACCTATTCCCAGACGACGTCATTTTTCATGTCAAAGACGAAACTTGGACGATGTACTTTTGACGGAGCATCAAACCAATATGGGTATGGGATACGGGTGTTGCTGATAGCACCCGATAATTCTCGTATCCCTCTAGCATTCAAACTCCGGTTCAAAGTCTCGAACAACGAAGCAGGGTATGAAGCATGCATTGCCGATTTAGAAGCTGCCCTAGAACTAGGGGCAAAACGGTTGGAAGTCATCGGGGACTCGAATCTTGTTGTATCTGAAGCTAAAGGAGATTGGAAACTCAAAGAAGAAAAGATGAGAATTTACCACTAGGCCTTGGACTTGCTGATTCCTCGATTTGAGAAACTGAACTTCGCTCATCTGTTAAGAGAAAGCAACAGGTTCGCAGATTCACTAGCAACTCTATCTTCTATGATAGACATGCCTTTTGGAGTCCGGATTCGTTCGATCATCATTGACCAGAAATTTGTGCCGGCCTACGAGTTGATTGCTGCCATAGATGAGGTTCAAGATGAGAATCCCTAGTATTATGATGTTTGGAACTTCTTGGAAAAAGAGACGTATCCACCAGGGGAAAATGCCAAGGATAAGAGGACAATTAGAAGAATGGCTTTTCAGTTCATCATCTACGGAGGTAAAATGTACAAGAGAGGTCATCTGGGAATGCATAAGTTGTGTGTTGATGCTGAAGAATCGAAATGCCTGATGGAGGCCATCCATGGAGAAGAGTGCGAAGCGCATATGAATGGGGTGATGCTAGCTCGGAAGATCTGGTCCACCATGGAGGAGGATTGTATTGGCTTTGTTCGGCGATGCCACAAATGTCAAATCCATACAAACCGCATGAATATTCCGCCGTCGAAGCTGTACAACATGACTTCGCCATGGCCATTTTCAGTCTGGGGGATTTATGTGATCGGGGCTGTTACTCCGAAGGGGTCCAATGGGCATGAGTTCATTCTAATCGCAATAGACTACTTTACAAAGTGGGTTGAGGCCCAATCTTATGCGATGTTGAAGGCTTCGCATGTTGCAAAGTTCATCAGAAACAACATCATCTGTCGTTACAGTGTCCCGAACGAGATCATTTCAAATAATGGTTCCCACTTCAAGAAGGAAGTGATCGACTTGTTGGAAAAATACAACGTGAGGTTTCATAAGTCGTTTACGTATCGGCCGCAGACCAACGGAGCTGTTGAGGCCACCGACAAGAACAACAAACACATTTTGCAGAAGATGGTGGAAACCTACCAGAACTGGCCTGACAAGTTGTCATTTGCTCTGTGGGCTACCGAACGTCATTTTGAACTTCCACTGGGGAGACTCCGTATTCATTAGTGTATGGGATAGAGGTTGTTTTGCCTATTGAGATTGAGGTTCCGTCATTACAGGTACTGGCTGAGTGTCAAATAGTTGAGGCAGATTGATAGCAGAGTAGGTTCGAAGAACTCATTCTGTTTGATGAGAGAAGACTGAAAGCACTATACCCTGTTCAGGGTTATCAGCGTAGAATTACCAAGGCTTTCAACAAGAAAGTTAAGTCCAGGAATTTGAAAGAAGGAGATTTGGTGCTCAAAGACAACCGAGCTCCCATCCACGACCCTAGGGGCAAGTTCAGACCCAATTGGACTGGTCCTTACGTCATCGAGTCTATCTGGTCGGGTGGAGCTGTCATTCTGATGGACCTAGATGGCCTAGAGTTCTCCCAACCGATCAACATGGACAAGTTGAAGAACTATTTTCCCTGAGTGGCTCGCTAGGCCGAAAACCCGGAAGGGTGACCTAGGCAAAAGTTAGAGCAAGAAAAATTTGAAATTATAAAAACTGAGCTCGCAAGGTTAAAAACCCACAAAGGGCGGCCTTGGCAAAAGTTAGAGCATAAAAGGTGAGGGTTAATACATGAATGAACCTGAGCCGAACTACGTAAGGCTTGATTCCCATGTTTGGGATACGTAGGCAACTTCATCCCGAAGTCCAGCCATAAACAAGTCCCCGATCAACTTTGTCCATTTGATCACCTCGGCCATCTTTGTCTATTCAGCATTCAAGAGCTCGGTCGCGATCTCCAGTGCAGTGCTATACAGACTAGGGGCAACTTTTCAATTGCTGGAATCCAGGGTTGTGCATCTCAGTGACAGATCTCAGGCGTGTCCAGTTCTGATCCATATCGCAAACGGTTTTGACAAGTTTTAATAAAAGTTGATTTTGTTCAAATTAATCTTTTTACAACTTAGACCATTTTTGGACCAAACGGAGAAATTTTCAGTACCATAACCTTCAATTTCATTGATTTCAACACAGAGTTCTCCCACTCTTGAATACAAAATTGAAGTTGCTTTTCATTACATTCATAAAGAAAACTTGAAACTTGTGATTAAAGCAAATAAATCTAGGGCATAGTCAGGTGTTCCTACGTCCCCTCCCGGAGCTGGTCGAAGCGTCTGATGCCAAGTTGGGCCCTACTTGTGCCTCTTCATTGAACCAATCTATGCACTCATCAGAGAGGGTGCAGCTGAAAATACGAGTGGGGGCCAGAAGCTCTCTCGTCCTCCATGTCGTGGCATACCGAGCTAGCTGTGCGCCTCAGACCGGAAATGTAGCAGGGTACTCAATCCCTTCTTCTGGGCAAGTCTAATCATGTCCAAATTGGCGTCAGAACCAGAATGGAAAGTAGAACACGCATTGTGTGAAGCCTATCAACCGGATCCGGGGCTGACGAGTCATACTGTAACTCATCGCCGGCAGATTAAGCCAAAGGCAGTGCCACGCAATATGGTCTGCGAACAAACTGCACATCTAGTTGTACCACCATCCCTCAACTGGAGCATCGACTAAACGTCGTCGGAATGAATAGCTGCAAGCTGAATATGCCGGACATGAGTCCACCACTCTCAGTTTGTCCATCAACCATACCTGGGAAGGGATGAAAAATGAGATATTAAAGAATAGAGAGGTGTAAGTTGAGAGAAAAATGAGCAAAGGGTTTTGAGAGAAAAAAAAACCGAGCCTGAGGACCGAGTGATGTGAGCAATATATGTGACGCCCCGATTCTACACTATTGGTTGTAGTCAAGGAAGAATCACGAATGAGTCCTGTGGTCAATAACCAAGTAAGATCCCATTTCACGGGAACAGTCAAATTTGCCTCCCTTCTAAGTCCGACTTTCTTAGGCAGTGCACTACCCTTTTGACAGATCTTAAAAGTCATTGACACAAGGTCTCATAAGCAACGATAAGGTTCATACATATACGTAGAATATAAATACATAACAACCACGAATATCCTTAATTCAAAAGCTTGTTTCGTTACATTACATCGCAAGAAAATTTAAATCTTCACATGAGTCTTACAAAACATCAAAAGGAAATTTCTAACTTTACTAAGATAGCCAAAAGTCTTCGAAGGTTTTAGGCTCTTCATCTCCAGCTATAAGTTCCTCTTCATCACCTGGCATGATACGCCGTGAGCTTTGAATGCCCAATAAACACACACACAGCCCGTTCTTTTTTC
This sequence comes from Camellia sinensis, assembly GCF_055761805.1. Classification (NCBI taxonomy): domain Eukaryota; kingdom Viridiplantae; phylum Streptophyta; class Magnoliopsida; order Ericales; family Theaceae; genus Camellia; species Camellia sinensis. Next base: position 118,538,087 of record NC_138973.1, read on the forward strand.
CAGTCCAATACACAATCTCAAATATAACAACAAGCAGTAAAGCATGATACTCAAAATAGATAAACAAAGAGTTACAAGTTAGATGTTAGTAAACTAGAAATCTCCAAAAGAGATTTTGTCTTTCCAACCATGAGAATCGGATTTGGATTATTCGGTATACCCCATCTTTTGCTGCTTTGTTTCAAAACTAACCTCGGATGCCTACCATCGGTTATATACCGCATAGCGCCAACCGCAGGGCCTTAAAAGTGACAGTAATAATGGGCCTTGCCCAAATCCCTCCTCACACCAAACCGCCTAGGGTCCAAATACAACCGCTCCGTTCAAGGGTTCCGAAAACCACTTGCGCAAGACTTTAACTTCCAAGTAGGGAATGCATCCCAACAATCCACACATCACACATTATCATAATTACTCAAGTGATCGAAAACCCAATACCATCCCAATTAAGTTTCCCATTGAGTTAAATGTTTTAAAACAAGGTTAAACCAATCTTAACAAGACAATAATATCCACATAAGCATGAACCATTAAGATGAAAGAGAATAAAAACATAACCATAATATGTACAACATCTTGCCAAGATATGATCATACGCTAATAAACATTTTCATGAACACAAGAGCATAAAACACCTATGCATAACAAGATTTTCCAGATTCGATATCACATAAGGATTAGAATAGAAGGGCTATTTTAGAATTTTTACCGGACTCAGCCTTCCTATGGTTTGCAGAGAATCTAATCTAGTTTCCAGAACATATTTCAGAAATGGGATAGCTTTTCTAGATTTTAAGTTATTTAGAAAACACTCCAGCGCTATCCAGATTCGTCGATCGTTACGATAATTTGATTTTTTTGCAAACCGCTCACTGTTTTTCCATGAAAATAATTTAATTTGAAAGCTAACTCCTTAAGAAAGATTTTGACATAAAATAGAGGTCCAGAATAATTTTATACATTTTGCTACAATTTTTGAAAGTGGGCTGCAAAAATAGATTCTAAGGTACAATACCCAAAACAAGAATATTTATGGGAAAAGGGATCCACTAAGGGAAAATTTTCGTCTCTTTTATGATGAAAACATGCTAACTAACATATATCAATGCCACATCTGAAAACAATATTTAGAACCCTTAAGAATATGTATTTGAAAAAGGAAAATGAAAGAGAAGGTTGTGTTATGGCTTACTTGCTAAGCTTTGAACAAGATGGCTCTCTTCTTCCTTCCTCTTCCTCTAGCTGAAAGTGTGTGTGTGAGTGTGATGCTTGTGTTTGCATGCTAAGGAGTGGTGATATTTATAGGAAAATTTGGTGTTAAATGACATAGAAGCCCACTAGTTGGAATTGAATGGACAAGCTCGGATTTACTTGGAGTTCAATGAATTAGGAGTGATTAGGGAGCTTAACCACGAAGCTGAGGCTTTTGTAGAAGATAAGGTGTTGAGTGGAAGAGAAGTGTCAACATTCTGGAGGTGCTTACCATTTTTGGCCGACCGGCCAAATATAGTGCCAACCGACCATCCTTTTTGGCCGATCGGCTAAAAATGGTTGCCAATGGCCATTTATTGTGGCCGATGGCCTTTTCGTTTGGCCGATGGCCTCTCCCCTTGTTCCATGAGCAGTCTATGTGTTGAAAATGCTGAGAACTTGTGGTTGGTACTCCTTACAATGCCTTTTAGTGATGATTTTGCGAAGTCATGCCAGGGTTACTTCAATTTGTTTATCGAGTTGTTGTACATTTGTTTATCGAGTTATATTTCACATTCTTCAAGTCTTTGTTTTGATTATCGAGTTGTACTTACACTTGGTTCACTTGTCAAGTTTTTTGTTTTGCTTATCGAGTTGTTTTGTCATTAGTTGGTTCACTGCCTGACTATTGCAATTCGAGTGTTTGGTTTTCAAAACAAAGTTCAATCTCAATTACATTGTTATGTAATGCGATGCGATGCATTGAATGTACAAATACAACACTTTTTGAACAAAACAGTTGTTTCATTTCATCATATGTCTTTTGCAAAAGTACATAATTTTGAAAGAAAATAAAACCTGCCCAAGGCAGCACAATGTGCTCAAACTACCAGTAAAAAGGAAAATAAAACAAAAAAGGAAAAGCAACAATGTCTAAATAAAGCAAAAAGAAGAAAAGCGGCAAAGTCTGGATCAGCATCAAATGGTCTCAAGCATGGAAGTCGGTCCTGGTCCTCTTGCTGGATGAGGGTCTAGGATCATCACTGCCGGCTCCGTAGTCAGAGTCCGAGCTATCTCCGGTCTCACCCTAGGACGATGCTGCCTCTGTATCGGAATTATCGAGAGAGGGCTCTCGTGAACTGCTCTCAGCACGGGTGCGCCTATGCCTACCCCGACTGTGGAACGTCATCCCCCGCCTGGCTCCCCCTCCTCCTCGAGCAGGAACAGAAGGTCCAGCTGGAGCGCCTCCCGTAGCCGAAATCAGGAATGGGGCCTGAAATGAACAAATGGCAAATGCATCAGTTATGCCACGCGAAGCGGAGTATGAATACCGAATATAGTGTATGAGTATATTGTGTGAATGCTGTGAGCAGTGTATCAGTACAGAATGCAGTATCCAAGTACAGTGTAGGAATGCCCAGAGCAATGCTGTGAGCAGTGTAGGAGTACTGTGTATCAGTGCCGTGAGTGCTGTGTATCGAGTTCCGTATTGGCAATGTGGTATATCAGATCATGTATGGAACAGATTGAGCAAAGTTTTGGGACCAAGTTTGAAGGAACTTACCGGGATGCCATAGATGGTCAACAAATCGATGCTCCGCTGCAGCATCCCCATCACAGAGGCAGTCTGCTCCAGAGATTGGCGAGTGTACTTGACGGAAGCCTGCAAAAGTGTTAAAGGCATTAGTATTCTGCCGAATATCAAACGAAATGAAATGAAACGACTGTATAGAATGCAAAGTATAGTAGTACATACCGGGGTCGAACCGTAAATGCCGACAAGCTCGTGATCAGTCGGAGGAGGAGCGATAGGGATCTGGTAAGTCTCCCCATCCTGTCCTCGGCATGTCATCATCATGGGCAGCTCCGGCCATCCAGATCCCTGCCCTCTCCGAGACCCACTCCTACTATGGGCCTAAGGTGCCCGTGATGCTCCTGCTCCTGCTGCTGGCACTGCAGGTCTCCCTCGCTTAGCTCGACGAGTGTAGACACCCCATTTTTGACCGACCTTAAGACTTAGATGTCATCGATTGAGCTCTCGGTGATGGTGCATGTTGTGCTTGTCCTGAGGTTTCGGAGTTCTCGGCTGAAAGCCTTGCCTGCGGGCCTCGAAACTTTTTGTGCTTTGACTCGGTTTGCGGGCCAGATCTTTTTTTCTCTTCCCGAAGAGAGAGAGAGGTCTTGTAGACCATCTCTCAGCAGTCGTAGACTACTTTTCGTGGTCATAGACCATTGTTCTCGTTTGGAGACTAGTTTCCAATTTTCGCGGTCGTCGACCATGCGCCTCGGCTCGAGACCGCTTAACATTCTCCATTTGCCCCGATTTTTGGAGCACACCTTGTTTCCTCTATCTAGAGGGACACTGTGGCTTGGGAGACCACTTTTGTGGTCGCACACCACTTTCGGTGCTCAATAGCCAGTTTTCAGGGCACCCAGCTGCGCACTTTGCCTCCCGAACTCTCGTTTTGCATCCGTGTTGGTTCATTTTTGGCATGGACCTTGTTTTCCTTGTTTGGGAGCCGGTACAAGGGTGGGAGACCACCTTTTCTCCTTGGTGACCACCTTTCTCCCCGCCAGCCGATTTTCTTGTTGGGAAACTGGTCTCATTGATCTTTAGGCCATATTTACTGGTCTCCCACCACACCACCAGCTTGGTTTCAAATTGGAGACCACCAAATGGGCCTGCCGACCACTTTTAATCTGGGAGACCACTTTTTCTGGTCGGCTGACCACCTACTCTGGTCGGCTAGCTTCCTTCTGTTTTGTCTGCTTGAGTGCATGCCAGCTGTGCCAGCTAGAAGGCACAGACTGTATCCTCCATACACGTGTATGGAGGATCTTGAGCCTTGTTTTTAGATTCTTGAAGAAGCTTTGGCCTTTTTTATCTATAAGAGAGGCCCACCCTTTCCTTATACCCGGTTGAGATTTTGGTCTAAGGCAAAAAGACATATCTCTCTATATATCTCTACATTTTGGCCCTAAAGAGTGTGTTATTCTTAACCCTTTGCACCACACCTCATAGCCTAACACCTCCACCATTGTTACTGAGTTCTTGGAGGGTCTTGAGAGGTCTCAAAGGTTGATTTTTTGGTCCAGAAGTTGCTGGTTTTTGCTGAGCTTCAAGGGTAACTCATTTTCCCTATTTTAAACTCTTTCTTGATCAGTCTCTTAGCCATACTTGCATGCATATTTAAGCTTTGTTGTAAACTAAAAAAAGCTTCATATTTAAGTGCTTTTCATGTTTGTTTAAGGCTCTTTTGGTGTTGGGGGTCATCTACCCTCTTGCATGCTCTATTTAGCTTTGTTTTGAGCCATGCCATGAGGCCTTTGTATTGAGCTTTTCTTGGCCCTTTAGCCACTGAAATCCAGCAGATTTTCAGTGGTTGGCATGTGGTTTTGACGGCCAAAATCAGAGAGGAGTGACCCTCTCTCTTGTTGTCTTGTTTACTAGCATTTTTGGTCTACCAAAGGAGCATATGTTTATACCATTTGGAGGCCTAGTTCAAGAACTTTTTGGTGACTTTTAGGACCTTCCTAGGCTCTGACCATGGCTGGTTTGGTCCCCTTTTGGTTGCTTCTTGCATGTGTAGAGTAATCCCTTGCATAGCCTATCAAAGGAGCATGTCATTCTTGCATGTATTGGTCTTGTTTCAGTGGGTTTTTGGCAATCATTTGGCATGCTGTGATTTTGTTTTTGGCCGGTTTGGTAGCCTCTCATATGCTTTACATGCTTGTAGTGTAAATCATGGTTTACTAGTTTATATTGCATGTTGTTTTGGCCCTCTATTCTAGTATATTTTGGCCATGATCCACACTGATTTTATTCATATTTTGGGCTGCCTTAGCTCGGTTTGAAGTGTTTTGGGTCATGCATGCATTGTTGTATATGGTCATGGTCCAATCAAGCTTACTAGCCTTGCGTATCGGGTCCACTAGCATGCGTTGTTTGGGTTTTTGACATGATTTAGCATCATTCCTACCATGATTTCAGTGCATATTACTTGGCCATATTCTCATGTTTGTCACTCTTTCAATGTGTTTGAGAGTTGGATCATTATACCCTATTTGCGAGCCATTGCATGAGCTTCACTTTTGTGCCTTTCGAGCCATCATCCCAATCCATTTTGCTACTGTTTTAGGCCTGTATAGGGTCTGTTTGGGGTTGGTTTCATCATTTGAGCATCGCTTTGCATACCTATAGTGTAATGCACTTCACTAGTTTCAATGCTTAAGCCATTCAACATGCGTCATGTGAGTTGTTTGCGTGATTCGAAGCCATTTTGTATGTCATTTCAGGGCTGGAACATGTGCCATTTTATGCCATATCTCATCCTTTCAATGTTTTTTTAGAGTTGCATTTTGTGCCCTTGGGCTTGGGCCATTGCATTTTGCATGCTTGAATGTGTTTTGGTGCCTTGATTCCATCATCATTGGCCATTGATTTGGGTGTGGCTGAGGCCCATTCATTTTGGTTTAAGTCCATATTTGCGTTGAGTATGCCATTGTGTTCCATAGCATTGAGTATGCCACATTGTCGCATTTAGGTTGCATACTTAAAGTCGCATTGTGCATGCCATTGTTTGTTGCATTGTGTTCGGAATAGGAGTTAGTCCAAACACGGGAAACAAGGGACGTTTCGTACTCAAAGTGACGAAACATGCCTCGATTCCCGATCACCGACGCTCTTGACCGTCCATGACAGAGTTGTTGGCTTTAGGTGCTTGTGTGCGCATTCATTTCACATTGAGTCATGCAATTCGGCTCCTCGGCCATTATGCATCAAAATGCGTGATTGGTGGCTCGAGGATCGAGGACTACACTCCCTTGAGCTTATGCAATGACGAGAGAGTGGTCATGCACACATATGTTGCAAATACTTTGCCGCGCCTCTCTCTTTTCCTTTGTTGCAGAAAACCAGAATCCAGGAGAGGAAACTGGTCGGCCGACCAGATTTTGTGGCTGGCCGACCACTTTTTCTAGTTTTTTTCACCACAAAAGTGGTCGGCATGTGGTCTCTAAGTCCAATAGCTGGTCGGCAGCCCTCCCACAGATTCCCGAGGTGGAGTTTCATCTCTCTGGAGCTTTGTGCAAATTTCTGAAATCAATTGCAAACAAAGGCGAGTTGAGGCATCGCGATGGATTTCCTGACAAGGCGACCCAAGCATGCATGCATCCTTTATCATTCAAGGCAAAGCTGAGGCAGTCCACATTCATGTAGTTTGCATGCTAGTTTAATTGCTTACTTAGTTAGTTTGTTAATTAATTAGATTTGTGTAATAATTAGCTGTAATTGATTATTCATTTGGTTGTGTAATAACTAGCTTAATTAGATTAGCTTAGATTAGCTAGTTGGTGTTATATTATTTATTCGGACCCTCTGTCGAGAGGGCCAACTGTTGTAATAAGTGTGCGTGTGTGTGATGCATGTCTTCCAACCCCACGTCTTTCTCCCTTTTATTTACCTACTTTCGATGGTTAGTTTTAGGGCATGTTTCAATTAGCATCCTTATGCTTCGCATGTTCGCATTTATTCATTTGTCTTGCATGCACCGGGCTCGGCGCATCATACTAACTGCATTGTATTTCAATTCCGAGTTGAATACATGTTATCTGTAGCATCTCATATGCCATCTTAGAACAGCCGAGCCTATCTTAGTTGCATTTTGTATGTGTTGCATTAGGCATTCTTGACATAGCTAGGGTCATGCATTGATTTCTAACATAGCTTTTGTTTTGGCTCGGAGTACTCGATAAGTGTTTATGCTTTAGCATCCTTGCATGTGTGTGAGTGACTGCCATGATAGCATGTTTGCCATGAGGCTAATTGCTTATGTGATATAACTGCTTGAATGCCTGTGGGTGAAGGTTGGATTGCTTGAATTGGAACAATTCATTGATTGCGAGTTTTAAACCCACTTGAGAGTGGCAAATCACCATGTTTTCTAAGCCCACTTGAGGGTGGCAAAATCCACGTCTTAGCCTACTTGCGGGTAGCACCATCAAACCATTTTCAAATAAACAAACATGAAATATTTTGTTCCAACTCAGACGATCTAGTCTATACTTGTATGCTGTGTGCATCACATAGTAATCCTAGGCTAAAAAACCAGAATAAGAACGCATGTGTTTTCAAAAACAAGATATCATGTTTAGTAAAGGCTGATCTTTGATCGGGCGAGCAGGGGTGCCCATTGCATGACCTTCCCTAATCATACCCAAGTTCTCGAGCTAAGGCAGCTTTGGTGATGACGGACGTGTGGCCTTAGGCACGACTAAGGGTTTCCTAAATTCCCCTAAAATGAAATATTTAGGTGGCAACTCTGTATCTAGGAAAACAGTCCATATTTGGCACTTCTTTCTTAAAAATCAGTTTTCCAAAATGATTTGCTGGATTTGGACTCCCTGATGTACACATTTGGACTAATGTATTTAATTTGAACTCTTTGTTCTCAGATGCCTCCGGTATATGCTCAGCCGCAGGCCGGGCCACCTGGGCCTTCTCGGGGAGCTGGGCCATCTGGGCCCTTTCATGGAGCTGGGCCATCCAGGCCTTTTCACGGAGCTGGGCCATCCAAGCCTTTCCGAGGAGCTGGGCCATCCAGGCCTTCTCGAGGGGAGAGGTCGTCTCGCAGACGTAGAGCACATATTGTGGAGGAGGAGCCTGGTGAGGATGAGGAGGAGGAGGTTGCAGACCGTCAGTCGGAGACATCCGCTGATGGAGAGGATGGCTCCGGCCTTGGTTCCGGGAGTGGAGGCGAGGCTGAGGGGGATCCCGAGGATGACGACTCCGACTCAGATGATGGCGATGGCGACGGTGGCGGAGAGTCTATTCCGCAGAAGAGGACGAAGAGGGCCTCTTATTCCTGCTCTTGAGAGCACAGATGCGGCTGTTTCCTGTTTTATTTATGTTTTTGCTAGTAGTTGTAGCACATTGTACATTATCGGACAATTTTATTCTCTGTAAAACTTGTGCCTTAGTCTGTAAAATGTTGTAACAAGCGAGGCATGATGGGATGAAACAGTTTTGAAAAAAGTATTGTATTTTAAACTTTTTGCATCATATCGCATCATTCTACATTATAATGAGATTGAATGAAAATGTGTATTGTGCATTTTGCCCAGTCAGGTAGTGAACCGACGCAACAACTTAACTTTTTAAGATATAGCAAAACCTTAGTAAGTTTACAACTCGATAAGCAAAGTACAATAATGTTGACAACTCGATACGCAAGACCCAAACAAAAAGTTTAAACAAAGAGTAACAACCCAAAAACACGAAACATGACAGCTCGATAAACAACTCGATAAGCAAAATGACAACTCAATAAACAAAACAACAACTCGATAAACAAAACTTAACAAAACGAAGTATGCTTCGGACGATCTGGGCAACGGAACGCATCTGAAACAGAGGGAAATAGAGGCTTTCGACACATCCGTTGCATGGGAATGCTTGAAACTTTCCCTCGGAGGGTAAAAAGGGCTGAAGACACACATTGGAGCATGGCTGGCCACTTTTGGGAGCCGGCCGGCCAGATTTATTGCAGAGGGGGGGTCACCGGCCAGTTTTGAAACAAGAGATGGCCGGCCGGCCACTTAACTCTGCAGCCGCCCAATTTTTGACACTTGTCCCCCTAAATAGTGTCTTTTCCTCTTTAAAATCCTTAGCTCCGTGTTTTGATCCAATTCATCTTAGTTTTGCACAAAAAATGGAGGCGTTTCTCGTTGAAAACCTCACAGCTTGGATCGCTTCTCTAGATGGCTCGGAAAAGTTAAACTTCCGGGGTTTCGGCTTGAATGCACTATTCACGCTGAGCCGTACTCCACTACATCTCCCTTTCCTTCATGCCGCGGTGAGGTTTTGGAACCCGGTGACGCATGTCTTTAGCTTCGGCGGTCAAGAGGTATGTCCAACTTTTGAAGATTTTCAAGTTTTGATGGAGTCTGAATGTCATGAAGAGATCTTGCCCCAGTTCCGTTTTGGTCACGCCCAAGCTTTAGGGCGGATGTGTGGACTCACCGTGCACGATGCTCGATCCCTGATCTGCAATGGGGAACTGGATATCCTTGGTTTGATTCATCGCTTTTCTGATGCCGGTGACCGCAGCAACCATTATTGGCAAGGTTTCCGGCAACACGCCCTTTGCTTGTGCCTGCTGTCTCACTTTCTGCTTTCCCCGGGCTTTGGCGGATTTAGCATTCGTCTGATTGAAGTTGCTCAGGGCTTGAAAGAAGGAAAGAGCTGCATTGCCATGACCTTGGCCGAGACGCTGATGGGCTTGGATTCTATCTATCGCCGGGAGACGGCTAGATTTGCTGGGAGTCCACTGCTGCTGCAGGTAATGTTTCCCACACAATCTTACATACGTATTTGCTCACATCACTCGGCCTTCAGGCTCAGTTTTTCTCACAAAAACCCTTTTCTCGCTTTTCCCTCACCGTACATCTCTCTATTCTTTATTCTCTCATTTTTCATCCCTCCCCAGGTATGGTTAATGGACAAATTGCAGGTTGTGGACTCTTGCCCGGCCTACTCAGCTCGAGGCTATTTCTTTCGACAGCGCCTAGTCGATGCCCCTGATGAAAGGTGGTGGTTTGACTGGATGTGCAATTTGTCCGCAGATCGCATTGCTTGGTGTTGTCCCTGGCTCAATCTCCCGGCAATGAGCTATAGCATGTCCCGGCTGATCGGGATCCAGTTGATTGGTCTGACCCACTGTGTGTTCTACTTTCCGTTCCGGTTCCTGCGCCAGTTCGGTCATGATCAGATTTGCCCACCAGAGGGGATTGCGTACCCAGCTGCTTTCCCGATCCGAGGTGCACAGCTTGCCCGATATGCCACAGCATGGACGACTAGAGAGCTCCTGGCTCCTACTCCCACTTTCAGTTGCACTTTGTCTGACGAGTGCTTGGACTGGCTCAATGAGGAGGCATAGGTTGGGCCTAGCTTGGCGTCAGAGGCTTCGACCAGCTCTGGGAGGGGGCGCAGGGATACTTCACTTGACAATGCCCCGGATTTATTGCTTTATTAGTACTTTCAAGTTTTCTTTATGAACGTAAATAAAAAGCAACTTCGATTGTATGCAAGAGCAGGAGAACTCTGTTTTGAAATCAATGAAATTGAAGGTTGTGGTACTGAAAATTTTCCGCTTTGGTCCAAAAATGGTCTTAGTTGTAAAGAGATTAATTTGAACAAAGTCAACTTTTATTAAAAATTTTCAAAACCATTTTCGATATGGATCAGAACTGGACACGCCTAAAATCTGTCACTGAGATGCACAACCCCAGATCCTTGCAACTGGAAAGTTGCCCCTAGTTTGAGGAGTACCGCGGCACTGCACGGCAACGGAAAGTTGCCCCTAGTCTGAATAGCTCTGTACCGGAGATCGTGATAAAAGCTGATGACAAAGATGACCGAGATGGTCAAAATGGACAAAGTTGATCGGGGAAAAGTTTATGGCTGAACTTCAGGGTGAAGTTGCCTACGTATCCCAAAGATGGGAATCAAGCTTTACGTAGTTCAGGCTGAGGTTCACTCGGGTATTTTCACTCTCCTTTTATGCTCTAACTTTTGCCAAGGTCGCCCTTTGCGGGTTTTCAACCTTGCGAGCTCAGTTTTTATATTTTCCAATTTTTTTGCGCTCTAACTTTTGCCTAGGTCGCCCTTTCGGGTTTTCGGCCTAGCGAGCCTCTCAGGGGTAATATTTCTTCAACTTGTCCATGTTGATCGGTTGGGAGAACTCTAGGCCATCTAGATCCATCAGAACCACAGCTCCACCTGACCAGATAGCTTTGATGATGTAGGGACCAGTCCAATTGGGTTTGAACTTGCCCCTTGGGTCGTGGATGGGAGCTCGGTTGTCCTTGAGCACCAAATCTCCTTTTTTAGATTCCTGGACTTAACCTTCTTGTTGAAAGCCCGGGCAATTCTGCGCTGATAGCCTTGAACATGGTACAGTGCTTTCAGTCTTCTCTCGTCAAAAAGCATGAGTTCCTCAAATTTGCTCTGCTGCCAATCTGCTTCGGCTATTTGACACTCAGCCAATACTCGTAATGACGGAACCTCAATCTCGATAGGTAGAACGGCCTCCATCCCATAAACCAATGAATACGGAGTCGCTCCGGTAGAAGTTCTGATTGAAGTCCTGTAGCCCCACAGAGCAAATGGCAGTTTATCTGGCCAATCCCGGTAGGTTTCCACCATCTTCTGCAGCATGTGTTTGATATTCTTGTTGGCGGCCTCGATCGCTCCGTTGGTTTGCGGCCGGTATGTGGATGACTTATGAAAAGCCACATTATATTTCTCCAACAAGTCAATCACTTCCTTCTTGAAGTGGGAACCATTATCTCAAACGATCTCGTTCGGGACCCCATAGCGACAAATGATGTTGTTTCTGATAAACTTTGCAACGTGTGACGCCTTCAACACCGCATATGATTGGGCCTCGACCCACTTCGTGAAATAATCTATCGCAACCAGGATGAACTCATGCCTATTCGACCCTTTTGGAGTGACAGCCCCGATCACATCGATTCCCCAAACTGAAAATGGCCATGGCGAAGTCATGTTGTACAGCTTCGACGGCGGGATGTTCATGCGGTTTGCATGAATCTGACATTTGTGGCATCGCCAAACAAAACTAATACAATCCTCCTCCATGGTGGACCAGTAGTAACCTTGTCTGAGGATCTTCTGTGCTAGCATTACTCCGTTCATATGCACACCGCATTCTCCTCCTTGGATGGCCTCCATCAGGCGCTTTGATTCTTCGGCTTCAACACACAGCTTGTGCATTTCCCGATGACCTCTCTTATACAGCTTACCCCCACAGATGATGAACTGGACGGCCATTCTTCTGATTGCCCTCTTATCCTTGGCATTTACCCCTGGCGGGTATGCTTCCTTTTCCAAGAAATTCCAAATGTCATAATACCAGGGGTTTTGGTCCTGAACCTCATCTATAGTAGCAATCGACTCGTAGGCTGGCGCAAATTTATGGTCAATGACGACTGGACGCATCCGGATTCCAAATGGGATGTCTATCATGGAAGATAGAGTTACTAAAGAATCTGCGAACCTGTTGTTCTCTCTTGGAAGATGAGCAAAGTTTAGATTTTCAAACCGAGGGATTAGCAAGTCCAAGGTCTGATGGTACATCATCATCTTTTCTTCTTTGACTTTCCAGTCTCCGTTTGCCTGAGATACAACAAGGTTTGAATCCCCGATGACGTCCAAACGTCTTGCCCCTAGTTCTAGGGCCGCTTCTAGACCGGCAATGCATGCCTCATATTCTGCTTCGTTGTTCGAGACTTTGAACTGGAGTTTGAAGGCTAGAGGGATACGGGAATTGTCGGGTGCTATTAGCAACACCCCTATCCCATACCCGTACTGATTTGATGCTCCGTCAAAGTACATCATCCAATATTCGTCGTCGATGTGCAAAATGGCTTCATCTGGGAATAAGAACTCCACTGCTTCACCTCCTTCGACTGGATGATCGGCCAAGAACTCTGCCACTACTCTTCCTTTGACTGACTTGCGTGTCACATATTTCAGATCGAATTCGGAGAGCAACAGCAGCCAACGAGCTAGCCTACCCGTAAGTGCCGGTTTCTCGAAAAAGTGTTTGATGGGATCTAGTCGTGAAACCAACATTACGGAGTGAGCTAACAAGTAGTGCCGCAGCTTCCTGGTAGCCCATACCAAAGCTAAGCAAGCCTTCTCGAGCGAAGTGTAGCGGGTCTCGTAGTCCAACATCTTCTTGCTCCGATAGTAGATGGCCCTCTCCACCTTATCCTCCGATTCTTGTGCGAGCATGCGGCCCATTGTAGTCTCAGTCACTGAAAGGTACAATATCAACGGTTTCCCCGGCTCTGGTGACGACAACACAGGCGGGTTCTGTAAATATTCTTTGATCTGCTCAAAAATAGCTTGGCATCGGCCGTCCCATTGGAATTTCTTGCCTTTCTTCAGGAGACTAAAAAGTGGTTCACAAGTCAAGGTTAATTTTGAGATAAACCGTCTTACGAATTGCACTTTACCCAGAAAGCCTCGCACCTCCTTTTCAGTCCTTGGTGGTGGCATTTCTAAGATGGACTTGATTTTTGAAGGGTCGACCTCGATGCCCGTTTCTGTAATCAGAAACCCCATCATTTTTCCCGCTGTAACACCAAACGTACACTTCTGAGGATTTAGCCGCAAACGAAATTCTCTGATCCTTTGAAAGAACTTTTGCAAGGTGGTGTAGTGGCCCTCTCTTTCTTTGGACTTGACAATCATGTCGCCCACGTACACCTCAACCTCTTTGTGGATCATGTCGTGCAATATTGTGGTCGCGGCCCGTTGATAAGTAGCTCCGGCATTCTTCAGCCCAAACGGCATTACTCTGTAGCAGTATATTCCCCACGGGGTGGTGAATGCAGTATTTTCTCTGTCTTCCAGTGCCATTACTATCTGATTGTACCCTGAGAAGCCATCCATGAATGAGAGCAAAGCATGGCCTGCTGTGAAATCTACCAACTCATCAATATGCGGTAAGGGAAAGTCATCATTCGGACTAGCTCTGTTCAAATCCCTGAAATCCACGCATACCCGGATCCTGCCATCCTTCTTCGGTACTGGAACGATGTTGGCCAACCAAGTCGGGTATTCGGATACCAGCAGGAAGCCTGCGTCGATTTGCTTGGTGACCTCTTCCTTAATCTTGAGAGCCCAGTCCGGGCGGATCTTTCTGAGTTTTTTCTTAACAGGTCGGGCTTTGGGGTCAAGGGGGATCCGGTGCTGTACAATCTCAGGATCGATCCCAGGCATGTCTTTGTAGGACCACGCGAAAACATCTATGAAATCTTTTAGTAAAGCGACTAAGTGCTCACGTTCCTCCGAAGACAACGTGGACCCGATCTGGACTAGCCGCGGGTCCTCCTCAGTACCAATGTTCACGGTAATGATTTCATCCGTTAAGGGTTTGACAAATCTCTCTTGCTCCTGCTCAATTAAACGTTACAAAATTGGAGGAATTTCGTCCTCGTCGTGTTCATCAAAATTTTGAAAGTCTGAGTTTATGCAATAAATTAAGGGCACAGAAAAGTACTCAGAAACCATAGTTACTTGATTCTCATTAAGCACATCCAAATCGTCCGAATTCTCGGTTACAACAGACTCAAATGAGAAAGAAAAAGACGACCTGGACATAACTGTGGCATCCGGGTTATCATCCCCAGGATTACCAGACTCAGACTCAGTCGAGCTGGAACCTGATTCCGACTCACAGGACTCGGTGGAATCAGATTCCGGCTCACTACCTGACCCGGTGTTGGTGGACAAAAATCCCTCCTCGTACTGCCAAGTGAGAGAGGGTGCGATAGATGCATCCAAAATAGTCGCTGGAAGGCCCGCAGCTGTTTCATCCTCAATCATGGAAACCGAGGAGTTATCCCCCAAGAACTTTTGGTCGATCGAAGGATCTGAAAGTAGACACGCCAGCGCTACCCCCATCTCAAGTTTGGTGCTCTCGGAATCCACTGCCTTGCACTGCTCAACCTCAGTTGATAGGTCTGTCTACTCTTCGGTAACGTCATCCCCGGGCAGTTGCAGGTCGAAGAAGATCTCGAAACCAGGCACGCGCTTCCTCTCCGCGTTCAGCCATGGTTCTGGGAAGCCGCAAAACGGAAAGTCCTCTCCCTCCCGGACGAAGCGTCCGTTTAGGCTACCCTGAATAGGCCGATGCAATAACTCAAAAGGCTTCCCAGCCTTCTTTGCTCTGGCTCTTCCGGCCAACTCTTTACCCTTCCTCACCCAGTCCTCTTTGGTGGGCAGATAACCCATACCAAAGGTATGAGGGTTGTGTGGCACTTCGGCCAATGCTGAGACGCCCTTCCGGCCGCTCTTTCACAATCCCATTCCGGGGATGTGTTGTAACTTGTTCATGAGGTAGACGGATTGAGCACTGACGTACACCCCCTCATTCACAGCCATAATATTTTGCACCACTCGAGCCTCAGCCAAAGTGAACCCTGATAAGAAGACATCCCCAGTGCCATGCTCGATTTCCAAGACTGGTGTGGACACTTCCGGCGGCGGATGGATTGATGAATTCCCGAAGACAATAGCCACCCCCTTCCCGTGAGGGTACTTCAGCATCTGATGTAAAGTGGAAGAGACTGCCCTGACCTGGTGCAACCACAGTCGCCCCAAAAGTAGGTTGAAGGTTGCGGGAACGTCCAAGACATGGAATTCAATGTTGTGTTGTCCGGGACCAACCTGGGTTTGAATTTTGACAGTCCCCATCACTTTCCTGCTAGTATTATCGTATGCTATGATCACTTGGGTAGTCGGCACGAAGTCCGCGGGCTTCAACCCGATTGCATACGCTGTTCTGGTTGGGCAGACATTGATGGCGGACCCGGTATCAACAAGTACCACCGGTATCCACTTGTCTCTACATTCCACGGAAATGTAGAGGGGTTTGTTGTGATTTGTGCCCTCAGGTGGTAGTTCTTTGTCTGAAAAGGTTAATGCCGGGGAACCTCCTCCCGGAAAAACCAGCCCAACCAGCTGTTCTGGTGTAGTATCTATGGAGAGTTTGGACTAGTCCATAGCAGATAACACAGCTTGTCTATGTACTCGCGACGCCATAAGCAGTCCCCAGATGGAGATGTCTGCTTGTATCTTCTTTAACTGTTTCAGCACAGCTTCCTCTTCGATCTACTTCTCCTTCTGTTTCTCAGCTTCTTTATCCTTCCCGGATGCCTCGGGTTGGTCTAGGTGCGGGGGCTTGAAGTACCGCCCATTTCTTGTCATGTGATCAAC
This sequence comes from Camellia sinensis, assembly GCF_055761805.1. Classification (NCBI taxonomy): domain Eukaryota; kingdom Viridiplantae; phylum Streptophyta; class Magnoliopsida; order Ericales; family Theaceae; genus Camellia; species Camellia sinensis. Next base: position 118,554,087 of record NC_138973.1, read on the forward strand.
CTCATCGAGGCACCAAGTGTCATCCGGTTGATTGCTTCCCCAGTCTTCGTCTGTGTGGGCAAGACATAAGTCATCGTCTTCCCACTACATTCCGCTGGCATTCAAAAGGCACCTGTCTGGCTCGGACACGTTTGTACTCACAGCACTTTCAGTCTGCATGCCCACAGCATCCTCTGTTCTTGTGCTCGCAGCACTTTCGATCCCCTCATGGATTTTGGCTTTCCCGGTTCTCTCAAAACCCTGTTGTTCCACTTGCGTCAGTGCAGTTTGTTGTTCAACCTTCACAATGCTTCCGTCCTGAGCGAAATTCTTCGTACCGGCGCTCTCCGGCAATGTAACCTGACTTTCGGCCCTTCCGGCCACAGCTGATACTCTCGCCCCTGCCGGGCCCTGTTCTGGTTGGGATTCTCCCACCACATCTGGTTGATCATCGAGCCATCCAGTGGCCTCTGCCGATTCCTCATAGTCAAACCAATTGACTGCCGCATCCCCTGGTTCTTAATCATCGAAAAATTGCAGGTTGGCAAAGTCCTCCTCTACAGCTGTCAGATCATCTGCCCCTTGTCCAAATCCATCCCCCCGGATCATACACAGTTCTTCCTTTCCTGGCAATTCTATACCCCGCCCAATCTAGCCTGTTAACAAGATGTACTCACTTGGATCGTAGGCTTCCCCAGCAAAACTCTGTTCAATCCCAGACTCAACAATCTCATTCTTTCCCGAAGTCTGCCCTGCCCCATCTTCGATGGTCACCACCGTCGGCTCTGGTTGGGTTGTGGAGATGTCCAACATGCACAAGAAGTCAGTGCAGTCGGGAAGGAACACCTCTGGCTTGGGTAGATGGGTAGGAGTAATATAGATGCTAGGATCGTAAGACACGACCCCAGTCTGGATAAGATTGACTCTTTTGGGAGGTGGAGTTTAGTTGTGTGTAGGGAGGGGGTTGGTTATGACGTTGGGTTTTTCTGGTGGCAAAATCACATTTTTGTCAACGAGGTCTTGAATCTCGTGACGCAGCCTGAAACATTGGTCAGTATCATGACCGTGCTGCTGGTGATATGCACAGTACTTGGCTGGGTTGTGAGAGGGAGGGAGTAGATTCGGCAACGGCCTCGGCTCTAGGGGTTTTAGGTGCCCCTTTCTGATCAAGACCCCCAGAGCCTTAGACAAAGGCATGTATAGTGGGGTGAAGGTTCTTTGGCCTCTGGGCTGGTATTTAGAGGTTTGAGTATTGCTTCCCGATGCACCGGAGAAGGGTGTGGCTCCCATGGGCCTTGGAAGGGGAGGGGGAATGGTGGTGACCATGCTGACCTCCGAAGCTCTTGCGGTTGCAGCGCCACTCGGGCCTGCATTGTTGTTACGGTTGAAAGTCCTCCTCGGTTGCTTCCTATCCTGGTCAATCAGACCTTGTTTCATCGCGTCTTCGATTTGTACCCCCATCTCATGTAGATCCGAGAAAGTAGGAAAGGGGAGTACAATCATTTTCTGCATCAATTTTGGTTGGAGATTGCGCACAATCATCCTGATTTGGTCCTTATCAGTGGGCCTCAAAGTCATCATCGACGCCTTTGCCCTCCATCGAGTTACAAAATCTGAGAAAGTTTCCTTGGGCTCCTGCCTTGTCGTTTTGAGATCACGAGTTGTAATCTCGATCTGGGTGTTGTACGAGTACTGTGCGACAAAGGCTTCGGCCATTTCATCCCAACTCCTCTTTACCTCATCTTCTAACTTCGCGTACCAGATAGCGGCCACACCCGACAGGGTTCGGCCGAACAGCGAAAGCTTTTGTGGTCGGGTTAGGCCCATTGGCCGCAGGATGTCTGAGAATAGCCGAAGATGGACCATGGGATCCCCGGACCCGTCGAAACGGTCAATTTGCGGCATCTTGAACCTATCGGGCAATGTCACGGCCACATCGGTATATCCGTCCTCGATATCCGGAATAGCCTTTACCCCTTGTGATTTCTTGAAGAGCTTCTCAAGCTTGCTCAGTTTCAGAGCTGTATGGTCGATTTCGAACTCGAAGGGAGAGTCCGGGTGGTTGGGTGTATGGGTCTTGGACAGTTGAGGCGGAAGCGGGCGCGGAGCTGGCCCCGTTGGAAGGTTCGTGTCCTCTTGTATGTTCTGGATATTTGGCACAGTGTTCTGGGTGTTTGGCAGAGCGTTCTGGACAGTAGGTGTCTGCTCGGGTAAGGGAGCCCCTGGTGGAGGAGGAACTTGATGTGACGCGGATGCTGTATTTTGCTGTTGCAGTCTAGTGATTAGCTCGGCCTGCTGGGCCATGATCGCGGCCTGCTGTTTGGAGAATTCCGCTTGACGGGCGGCATCCTCCTGCATTTGTCTCATGCTCTCTTGTATCTGGCGCATCAGGGCTTCCATCCCTGATGTATTTTGCTGATCCATCCAACTAACTGGTATGTCTATTTCTATAGCAACAATCGAGACCTCAGCCCTATTGTCCTCTGATGGAGTAACCCACTGTTCTGGCAACCTCTGTTCTGATACACTGCGCTTTCTCGACCTTCTTTTGACAACGGGGGGTAGAGAATGGAACACTGGCTGTCCGTCAATTAGATCCTCGGATCGATTGAGTCGACGACCTCGTGTCCAAAGTGCTTGGGGAATATCTACTGGGTTGGAAGCAATTGTGCTAGAACTGCCCTAGTAAAAAGATAAACAAAGCAAATAAGGAAATAAATAAACAGATAAATGGACAGCATAACATCTTAAAGTAAATGCATGACACACAGCCGGGCATGACAACACACGGTCGACAAGCTGAATACACACTGTCCTCCAACACTGATTATTATCCCTGAATCACTGCCTCCAAAATTGAATCTCTGATATCCGCAGATAACTGATTCCCAAACACTGACTGATGCCCGCAGGCCTGATGCCCAAACTCATAAACTGATACATGCATTCCTGTAGAGACGCACTCTAAAAGCACATAAGCCAAAACACCCCTATGTTGGGGTAGGGTTTTCCCTGTCCTATTTTGTCAGGAGCTAGGGTTTCACTATGCACGCAGCGGTTTCAAACAACCTACAAACGGGTAAGCAACATGTCCTAGTTTGGAATGGTCACTACGGATCCGAATATGCACTAGGTTGAATGGTGAAAAAGAGTGCCCCGGTAAAATCGGGGTTTGTGTTCCCATACTGGCAGAGCCCACAACCGGTCAGCCTTATGGTCATGCCTTGACAAGACAAGCCTCCAGCAAACCGTTCAGGAATAGCAGATAGCAAACACGGTGTCCTAGGCGCACCAATGCAAATGCAATGCAAAGAAACACGCAAGTGTTGTCAAAAACAGATATCATGAGTTCGAGTCAAGTTCTCTAAATCCCCAACAGAGTTGCCAGAAACTGTAGCCGTCCCCGAACACCCCAGGAGGGTGAGTCCCGTTCTGTTCATTTGGGGTCACTACAGCTCAGGACTCTCAAATTGTCACGGTTCTAAGTCTGAACCAAAGAGTCCAAATCCGGCAAATCGTTTTGAGAAAATAGATTTTTGAAAGAAGTGCCAAACATGGACTGTTGTGCCAGATATAGAGTCGCCACCTAAATATTTTATTTTGGGGAAATTTAGGAAACCCTGACTCGTTTGCCTAAGGCCACGTGTCCGTCATCACCAAAGTTGCCTCGGCTCGGGAACTTGGGTACGATTGGGGAAGGTCACTTCGTGACCACCCCCGCTCGCCCGATCAAAGATCGGCCTCTACTAACCATAATATCTATTTTTGAAAACATTATGTGTTCTTATTCTGGTTATTAGCCTAGATTTACTATGTGATGCGCACAGCATACAAGTATAGACTGGGTCGCCTGAATTGGAACAAAACATTTCATGTTTATTTTTGAAAGATGGTTTGCTACTCGCAAGTAGGCTTAAAGATGCAGATTTTGCCACCCTCATGTGGGCTTAAGAAAAGATGGTTTTGCCACTATCTAGTGGGCTTAAAACTCACAGTTGATGATTTGTTCCAATCCAAATAACCCAACCTTCACCCACAGGCAATCAGGCAGTTATATCACATAAGCACATAGCCTCATGGTAAGCATGCTATTCATGGCAGTCACTCACACGCATGCAAGGATGCTAAAGCATAAAACTTACCGAGTACTCCAAGCCAAAACAGAAACTTATTAGAAATCCATGCATGATCCTAATTATACAGAAATGCCTAATGCAACACATGCAAAATGCAACTATAGCAGGCTCGGCTATTCTAAACATGGCATATGAAATGCTACAGCTAACATGTATTCAACTTGGGATTGAAAATACAATGCAGTTAGTATGATGCGCCGAGCCCGGTGCATGCAAAACAGATGAATGAATGCAAACATGCTATCATACTGTATGCTAATTGAAATATGCCCTAATCTAACCATCATAAGCGGATAAATAAAAGGGAGAAAGACGTGGGGTTGGAAGACATACAACACGCACACGCACACTTATTACAGTTGTGCTCTCGCGCAGAGGGTCCGAAAGAATAATACAGTCCCCAATAATACAGTCTAAATAATACAGATTCCTAATTAATTTACAAATTAACTAAGAAAAATAATAAACTGGCATGTAAGCCAGGGACTACCTTGACTCTTCTTCAAATGATGGATGATGCACGTCTAGGCTGCCTCGCGCGAAAATCCACTGGGATGCCCCAATTAGCCTCTGTTTTGCAATTTATTCTTGGAAAGCGTGCTGAGCCCCGTAAGACTGCTGATTCTTGATTTGCTGCAACAGAGAGTAGGAAAGGGGCATAGCAATGTATTTTCACAAATGTATGCATGCTTCGATCCTCGTGCCACCAATCACGCATCTCGATGCATGATGGCCGAGGGGTCGAATTGTGCAACTCAATATAGAATGAATGCACATATAAACACAACAAGACGTAACTCCATCATGGATAATTCGGAGTGTCGGTGACTGGGGAATTGAGACACGTTCCGTCACTCGAAGTACGAAACGTCCCTCGTTTCCCGTGCTCGGGCTAACTCCTATCCCAAGCACAATGCAATATGCATGACATGCATGAATGCAACTAATATGCAACCTAGCATGCACAATGCTATGAGATGGTATACACGATGCACGAGGTAACATGGCACACACAATGCTCTAACATACAACCTAGTATGCGCAATGCTATGAAATAAAATGGCATACACAATGCACAATGGACATACGCTAACACAAGTGGACCTTAGCCACACCCACATAGGAGGCCATGAGATGAAAATGAGACAACTCGAGATGCGTGCACACGTGCACGCAAATCGAGGACCAAACCTAAGGCACGAATGCCACTCTAACAAGACATGGCAAGGCATGAAATATGATATGCAAACATGCAAATTTCAGCGCTAAAATATGACCCGAAACAGCCCTGAATCATGACAATATAGCACCCGATGCATGAAATGGTCCCGAAATGCAAGATTAAGCACATGAAATGACTTGTAGCTACATCAAGCATGCATTATTTGAAAATGGAATGTAAATACAGAGTCAAGACAGCCCTAAAGTAAGCACATTTACAGTTCTAATCAAGGTCAAACAACAAACACAAATAGGGCTAAACCGATACACAAAAAAGGCCCTAAATGTGAGGTAAAGAATCAAGTCACAGCTTCTGGCCCCAAACAGATGAGGGCCCTTCAACAATGTTTAAGAGGGGCCCAAAATATGATATTTTACAGTTTACAACAAACCACAAAAACCAACACAGGTATGGCTAAGCTCTCATGCAAGAAATGGGCCAAAAGAGGGTCAAAGAAGCAAATGGTTATTGCTGGCCTAAAACACAAAGGGCCCCTTCAACAATGTTGAATAGGGGCCCAAAATATTGCACTTTACAGTTGATGGCCGGACCCAAAACAGTATGTATGCAAGCCTAAAATACTACACAAAATAAGGCTAAAATGAGAGATATAACACAAAGTATATAAAGGATGCCTCAAACAATAAAAGACCCTTAATTAAACATGAAGAGGCCGTCAAAATAAGGTCACTTATAGTTCAGATCAGAACCCAAAAACAGAAGCACAAGAGGCTAACAAATCATGCAAAAATATGGCCAAAAGAGAGATATAAAGGAAAGTGATAAATGAAAGCCTCAAACAGCAATGAGCCCTTCAACAATGTTGAAGAAGGGCTCAAAATAATCCACTTTTCAATTCATGACAGAGCTCAAAACAGTTTATACATAGGCCAAAAATACTACACAAGAAGATGGCATACAAGGGAGATAATGAAGCAAGTGCAATAAGGAGACCTCAAACAGGTAAATACCCTTAAACAAACATGAAAAATTGCTCAAAATAAGCCTAGTTACAGTTAGGGTCGGAGCCCAAAACAGCAAGCAAGAATGAGTTAGAAAGCAAACAAAATAAGCTCAAAAAGAGGGAAAATGGTGCTTACCCTTGAAGACCAATCTTTTGGCAACTCTTGGCTTGAGTTTGGTGGCTCTTTAGCTCTAGAAAACAACTTCAGGTGGCTGCAATGGAGGTTTGAGGTATGGTGCTAGGTGGTGGTGTAGAGAAGGGTGTTGGACTTGAGAGGTTTTGAGCTTGGGAGTATAGAGAAAGAGAGATACAAGGCAAGAGCTTAGGGGGGATTTTTTTGTAACCCTAATAACAGAGCTGGGGCTGCTGTTATATAGACAAGAAGGAGGGAAAAAGGGGGGGAAATGGAGGGAAAACAATCAAGTTTCCCCCCAAAAATGCACCCCCCCGGATACACAATCTGGGGGGAAAAGAGATACACAGCTGTAAGGAACAGGGTGCAAGGATCACGACCGGCCAGCTATCTAGGTTGCAGGTGGCCGGCCGGCTACTTTCCATGGCCGGCCGGCCAAGGGTCAAATGGTTCAATGAGAATTAGTGGCCGGCCACCACAGAAAGAGGGCCTCCCATGTGTGCACAACACAACCCTGTGGTTAAACACTGGAAATAGTAAACCAGGAGAGAGAACAACCCACTTTTAGGAGGGGTTCAAAAGGGTCAGAAAGGATTACTGGCCGGCCACCAAATATTGGTGGCCTCCCAGATGTGTACATCACAAATATGGGGTTTGGGGTGCAAGAAAATGGCCCAAGGGAGGTCAACATTGGCTTTGAAGTGAAGAAAAGCGGGCGACGGAGGGCGATGAAAGGATAAAGTTGGCTGACAGAACAATTACTGGCCTCCCACCCTTCTACGAGCTTCTTACCAATGAAACAGAGGTCCCTGCCAAAAATGAACCAAAACCGATGCAAAATGAGGGTTCGGGGGTCGAAACGCGCAGTTCGGGGCCTCGAAAACTAACTATTAGGCACCGGGAGTGGTGTTAGACCACAAAGTCGGTCTCTCGGACCACAGTGTCCCTCAAAAGGGAGAAAATAAGATGCATGCCAAAAATCAGAGCAAACGGAGGCAGTTAAGCGGTCCCGAACCGAGGCACACGGCCAACGATTCTGAAAAATCAGAAACCGGACTCCAAACGGGCAAAAATGGCCTACGACCACGAAACATAGCCTACGGCCACTGAGAGATGATCTGAGGGACCTCTCCCTCCCTTCGGGACGAGAAACAGAGAAAACCGAGCCTGGTTCGCAAACCGAGGTAAGGCATAAAAGAGTCCGAAAGTCTGAAGACAAGGCTCGCGGCCAAGACCCTGAAACCTCTGGACGAGCACGATATGCAGCATCACCAAGCGCTCAATCGGTGACGTCTGAGTCTCAAGGTCGGTCAAAAATGGGGTGTCTACAGTGTCTTAAATAGGAGAGGGTCATCCCCTCTCCTTGTTGTCTTGAAAGCTAGCATAAATGGCTTATGTTGGTAGTTTGTATGCTTAGCTTATTTTAGCTTCATTTCAGTATATATTAGGCTTTGTTTTGCCATGATATAGCACTATTTTAAGTTGGTTTAGACATACCATGCATGCTTCATGAACTTGTCTTGTAATCCCATGATTTGCCTTAACATGCATTATGCTTTAAGCCATGTTTCTAGCATGATTCTGGCTCGACTCCATGAAGCTCTTAGTCTTGTTATAACATGCTTAAGCTCTGATTTGAGTTGTTTTGACCATATATGCCATGCTTTGTATAGCCACCATGCATTTTAGCTTGTGAGCTTTGAGTGTCCAAGTCACTAGCATGATTTATTTGGCTCATTTCAGTGATTTGGAATCACTTTTTATGTTATTTGAGTCCATATAGTATGCTCACATACTTGCATTTGTTACTCCTTTAATGTTTTGAAGGGTTTGTGTTTTATGCCTCATGAATGTGTCATTGTGTATGCCATCATGCTTAGGTCTTTGGGATGCCATCTAAGTGGGTTTTTGGGCTTACTTTGACATGCCATAACTCTGACTTTGGTTGCTTAAGTCATGCCATGTTTGGTTGTGTTAGGTGTAGTGTAACACCTCTTTTGTGGCATTGCATGCCTCATGTTTTGGCACTATGTTCTAGCTTGTGTTGGCTAGTTTTGAGCTCACTTTTGGTCTTGTTTAGACCTGTCTTGGGACTATTTTAGGTCCCCTTGGCCCTTTGGGGCTTGCTTCATGTAGCCTTGGTTTGAGTCCCTTGGCTAGTTTCAAGTTTTGGGCTTTGTTGCATGCCTTACTTGCATTATTTAGTTGATTTGGCATCATCCCTAACATGATTTCAGAGCTTACCATGTTTATCATATGTCCATATTTGTCCCCTTTTAAGTGTACTTAAAAGTCCCCCTTTTATGCCTAAGTGTTAGGTTGATTAGCATGCATGTTTGTATGTGTATTTCATGCCTTTGTCGCATCATTTTGGCCACTGATTTGGGCTTATTTGAGGGCTGCCCATTTTTTTTTAAGACCATCTCCACATGTTGTTGCATGCTTGCCTTGCATGTTGTCACAAACTTGGCCAATTGCATGTTGTTACATGCTTTAGTTATATCGCATTTGGCATGCCCCTTTTGTTAAGTTGCTTTGCATGTATGCACGTATTGTCCCTTGCATGTTGTTGCATGCTTGCCTCACATGTCATTACATGCTTGCCTATTCTTGGATGTTGTCAAATGCCTTGCATATTCGCATGCTAGTCTAGGTTGCATTGCATTTGGCATGCTTATTACCATTAGCCTTGTATGGCATTGTCCTTAACATGCTCATGTTGCATTAGTTTTGCTTGCATGTTTGCATCCCTTGCCTCTTGATCAATCGTGATAGAAGTTGGGGCCCTTTATGCGTTTTTGTGCATTTCATTTGATAATAAATTGCACACTTGGCTCTTTTGACCAACATGCATTGAAATGCGTGATTGATGGTCTAAGGGTCGAGAACCATACTCCCTTGAGTTCATAACATGATAGGGAGGGTGGTTGTGCAAGCATTGTCTTGTAAATGCATTGCTATGCTCTGTTTGTCCCCTGCTGCAGCAAAACAACATTCTGCAAGAAGATATGGCCGATCGGCCATCTTCAGTGCCAGCCGGATACCAATTTTTGGCCGAAAGTCTCATTTGTGGTCGATGACCAATTTTCCTTGGCCGACGGCCTTGTCTCTTGGCCGGTGAACTCCCACAACACTCAGGGAGTGGTTCGGAAGCATCCTTAAGACTTATGCAGTTTTCAGAGGTGCAGAGCAGTGCAAACAGAGGCAACATGTGGCATGGCGATGGATTTCCGAGCGAAGCCGTCCGAGCATGCATTCATCCCTCGTCTCGAGGCCATTTCAGTGTTTTAATAACTTAGAATAGTTATTTATTTCGATTTGGTTTTGTAATAATTAATTAGCTTGTTAGTTAGTTAATTAATTAATTTGTATTATTCTTTCGGTCCCTCCGTCGAGAGGGCGCAATTGTGTAATAAGCGTGCGTGTGTGTGATGCATGTCTTCCAACCCCCATTTATTTCTCCCTTTTACTTATCTGATTATAATGGTTAGTTTTAGGGCATATTTCATTTAGCATTCCTATGCTTGCATGTTTCCATCCATTCATCTGTCTTGCTTGCACCGGGCTCGGCGCACCATACTAATTGCATCGTATTTCAATTCCAAGTTGAATACATGTATCGAATTGTCGCATCTCAGATGCCATCTTAGAATAGCCGATCCTATTTTAATTGCATTTTCACATGTGTTGCATTAGCCATTCCAACATGATCTAGGGTGATGCATGATTTCTAACTAATTCCTTGTTTTGGCTCAGAGTACACTGTAAGTGTTTATGCTTTAGCATCTCGCATGTATATGGATGTTGCCATGACAGCATGGTTGCCATGAGGCTAATTGCTTATGTGATATAACTGCCTAAATGCCTGTGGGTGAAAGTTGGGTTGCTTGAATTGGAACAATTCATTGAAATCCGTGATTTAGCCTACTTGCAAGTAGCAAACTTCAAACCATTTCCAAACAAATGGATATGCGATGCTTTGTTCCAAAATTAGGCGATCTAGTCTATACTTGTGTGTTGTGCGCATCACATAGTAATTCTAGCTAATTAACCGGAATAAGAACGCATGTATTTTCAAAAACTCGATATCATGCTTAGTACAGGCCGATCTTCTGATCGGGCGAGTAGGGGTGCTCATAGATGACCTTCCCCAATCGTACCCGAGTTCCCAAGCCGAGGCAACTTTGGTGATGACGGACACGTGGCCTTAGGCAACGAGTCAGGGTTTCCTAAATTCTCCAAAAATAAAATATTTAGGTGACGACTCTGTATCTGCCAAAGCAGTTCATGTTTAGCACTTCTTTCTTAAAAATCAATTTTCCAAAACGATTTGCCGGATTTGGACTCTTTGGTGATTTATCAGTCTCACATTGTACTTTGCGGGATTAGATTCAGAACTGTGACATATGAGTCTGAACTATAGAAGCAAGGCCCAAGGCCGCGTCTACAGGACAAAGCGCTCACTCAGGAACCAGGCACGACAGATCGGGCCCTCGAAGAGGATGTGGTAGTGAGAGACAATCCGGGCAGTGTGGTACTGATCTCGAAGAGCTGATGGGATCACATCCCATGGCTGCCACGTGATCTGAGAAAAGAGAATGAACAGGATGATCAGTCGTCAAGTAATTGATAAGGGTGCATCAGGTCAATTAAAATAACTCATTGCAGACTTACCTTGCGTGCCGCGACCGTGTCGAAATACTGTCGGAAGAACATGAAGCTCTCTCGAGTCCTACGACAGAGCTGGCCGTCGTATACATCAGAACATGGGACTGTCGCTGGGGTCTCCTCCACAGGCTCTGGAGCAAGTGTCGAGAAGTATGCATATACCAACAACTATAAGAAAGATGTGATCAGTACAGTGTATCAACAGAGTATGGAACATGCAGAGAGCAGAACGTCGTACAATGCATAAGGAGTGTAGATCTAGAGCAGGCATTAGATTTTGTGTGTGCAGTGTATGGTATGCAGTGTGCAGTGTGTGTGGCATACAGAAAATCCAGAGCAGAAAGCATGCAGTGCAAGAGTAGATACAAAAAATGCGAAAAGTATAAGTGTTGAACAAAGCAAAAGCCGAAAGTGCTAAGCAAAGTAATGGAAGGAGGAAACTAAGCTGTGTACCTCCCAAGCTTGCCAGTAGCCGCCGATCAACCTCCCACACATCCGAGAGGTCGAGCTCATGTATCCGTAGAGAGTGGTAGGGCCGGTTGCGCCCCAATCATACAAACGGACCCGTTGGAGCACCACTAAAGCACCCAGGAAGTATAAACTCACAGTATTCCACCTATTCGAAAACAAGGTGGTACCGAAAAGGAACAAGAGGAAGCCCCTCGCATACTGTTCTGCCTCCTCATCAGTATCGGGATCCTCCCTTTTATAATGCTCCTCGAACCAAGTGTATCTAACCATGCCTGCTCGAAGTGTCGGTGGGCGCACTCCAAGTAGTGTATCCCATGCAGCCACCCACTCTCCCATGTCGGGATCAAGAGGAATCGGATCGCCTCCTACGCCCAGGCCAGTGATCATGGCGAAGTCGAACGGCGTCAACGTCATCTCTCCCGCCGTGGAGAAGTGGAAAGAATTGGTGGTGTCCCGCCACCTCTCCACGAGAGCCCCTAGAAGAGGGCGACTCGCTGTGACCCGCGTCAAACTGCAGCAAAATAGACCGAAGCCGGTCTCGTCAATGATCCAGCGGACCCTCGTGGGAAGCATATCATACCAATCCCGAGCTGTCGTCGCGCCATAACCTCTAAAGCAGCGAGATTCGTCCTGTTGACAGTGCACATGTCAAATTCAGATCAATGATGTATTGAAAATGTAGTCCCATTCAAATCAGTGATGTATTGAAAATACAGTTGAATTCAGATCAGTGAAGTATTGAAACTATAGTCGCATTCAGATTAGTGATGTATTGAAAATGCAGTCGAATTCAGATCAGTGATGTATTGAAAATGCAGTCGAATTCAGATCAGTGATGTATTGAAAATACAATTGAATTCAGATCAGTGAAGTATTGAAACTACAGTCGCATTCAGATCAGTGAAGTATTGAAAATACAGTCGAATTCATGGCAGAGACACACAAGGTGCACTCGTATACAGTACATACAAGGTGGTAATGCGTGAAATACAATTAAATGCAAAGCAACAATGTATGAAATACAATCAGATCAAAGCATGTGATGTAATCAGATCGAAACAGTGCAAGAAATGCAAATAGTTGAAAGTAATACTGCAGAAAAGCAGAGTTGGTATCTCCACAGCAATGGTCGACAAATGAGACATCGGCTTTGTCAGTAAGAGGTCGTCTGGTGCGCCCTCATTGAAATCAGTGAAAGTATGGATGCCTCCCACCACTTGAATAATATGAGTCTCCGGGTGATACCTCGCAGGGTCGAAGGGATGTATGCTCAATGGCAAAGGCTGAGGCTCAACCTCCGGCTCAGTCGCAAAGTTTGCCGCTAACTCTACTGGAAGGAGTGCGGGAAAGCCCTCATCATGTGGGATATCGTCATCCATCTGAGATAGATGCAAAAATGAGCAAAAATGAGCAAAATGGTGAAGTTTTGAACAAACCAAACCCTAGGAGAGGAAAGATTCAAATAAAGCTGAAAACCCAGGAAAAGTGAACTAACCTTGAGGAAAATTCGGCGGAAATGATCCTTGAATGGGGGAAATGATGAAAGGCACCTCAGATTCAATTCCTGATCGGTTCAAATCAAAGAGAACAAAAGAGTTTTAATGATTCAAGGTAGTTTAGGGTGTTGGGAAACGCGTAGAATGCGCGAATCTAAAGAGAAGGCACACCTAGAGGACATGGGAAATGTTTTCTATGCAAGGGTTTGTGAGGAAATGGAGTAATTTTGGGTATATTTAAAGACCCATGGCTGAAAAGACCACTTTGCCCGAATCTACCATCGATGGTCGGCAGTCCTTTATTGATGGCCGGTAGTGGCCTATGATGGCCGGCCGGCGGCCGGCGGTTTTCCCTGATGACTAGAAATCCTCCACCAGCTTCTTTTGCCTATTATACCTTGGTATGTGTCCCTGGGTTCCAACAATCTCGAGGAGTGTTCAAAATTTGATCCAAAATGCCTCCGTGGAAGCCCGGAATCATGTTCTCAATATACGGTGGTCGTTGCCCATCAACGCACACGAGGTGTATCCTTTTGACGCATCACAAATCTTCCAGGAGGTAAACCGGAAGTTGCCTTCAAGATGTCATTATCAAACATGCTTTTGTTGTCACCTACCATTCGCCTTTTGTATTAAGCATCCATTGTTTTTATTTGCTTTGTTTTGTATATATAACTTGCGTTGTCTCGTATGTTTTTATTTGCTTTGTTTTGCATATATAACTTGCGTTGTCTCGCATGTTTTTATTTACTTTGTTTTGCATATATAACCTGCGTTGTCTCGCATGTTTTATTTGCGTTGTTTTTCATTTTCTTTAACTTGCGTTGTCTCGCATGTTTTATTTGCATTGTTTCGCATTTTCTTTAACTTGCATTGTCTTGCTCGTTATATGCATTGTTTTGCACCCCTACTAACTTGTGCATTGTTTTGCACCCCCCTGTAACTTGCATTGTCTTCCTCGTTATGTGCATTGCTTTGCACCCCTACTAACTTGTGCATTGTTTTGCACCCCTACTAACTTGTGCATTGTCTTGCACCCCTACTAACTTGGGCATTGTCTTGCACCCCCTCTAACTTGTGCATTGTCTTTCACTCCCTCTAACTTGTGCATTGTCTTGCACTCCCTTTCTAAACTTTTGCATTGTTTTGCAACCCTACTAACTCGCTTTGTTTCGCACCCCACTAACTCACGTTGTTTTGCACCCACTAACTCGCGCTGTTTCGCACCTTTTAACTTGCATTGTTTTGCAACCTACTAATTTGCATTGTTTTGTAACTATCTAACTTGCATTGTTTTGCAACTATCTAACTTGCATTGTTTTGCGACTTATCTAACTTGCATTGTTTTGCAACCCATTAATTTGCATTGTTTTGCAACCCTTCTAACTTGCGTTGTTTCGCACCTTCTCTAACTTGCGTTGTTACGTTTGTTACTTACATTGTTATGTACCCCTTTAACTTATGTTGCTACGTTCGTCATTTACATTGTTATGTACGTCTTTAACTTTCGTTGTTTCGCATTTTTATTTGCATTATTATGCACACTTCACTCGCATTGTCGCACAGTTTTAATTTGCATTTGTTATGCATGTTGCTAACAATATTGTACCTGTTGAGTTTCTTCCTCTTTCAGGCACGATATTGTATGTACGGTTCATTTGAGGCTGGTGCGACCAGACGAACCGCACAGGTATTGTATATTCTTCGTGTGAGATGTAGCGAGAATTGAATAATTCTCTTACATCCTTTCTGCATGTAATGTAGTTAGATTCGTATTCACTTGCTTAAAACAGTTGCATGATATGCTTCGTTACAGTTTTCTTCGCATGGTCAGAAGTTATGTTCGGCTTTGTGCATTGTCTTTGCATCTTGCCCCTGCCTATGGGCGCATATCTTTATCTTGCTAGCTTGTGTGCTTTGTCTAAGTCTTCGGCCTTGTCAAAAATGGGTTGTCTCTGTGCTTTGACATTCACTACCGTCATTTTTTATGACTTTCGAGTTCTGTCAAAGAGGGGCAACTATAGACACCCCATTTTTGACCGTCCTCAAGACTTGGTTGTGCTCGCAGGTACATCCAACAACAAGTTCAATTGCTCGTCGAGTACTCGTCTGTCTCGGCAGAACGTCACAGGTTTGAGCTTTCCAAACCCTGTATCCTTTCTGCCCCCTTTTTTGGACCATGTATTGGCCCTTCCAGCTTGATTCTCTAGGTGCACTGCCTGCCACTGCCGGCCATGCCTTTGTTCCTGCCGGCCATTGATGAAGCCTACGGGCCATCAATGAGCGACTGCCGGCCACCACTGATAGCCGGCAGAACCCTTGTCTCAGTAGGTTTCACGCCAAATCTTTTAAGCCAACTAGATTTCACTCATTTCCCCTCCATACACGTGTATGGAGGGATGAAACTCTTGCCAAGCTTGTTCAACAAGCTTGGCATTGCTCCATTCTATATAAGGAGAGGTCGTCCCTCTCTATCAGAGGTTGAAGAACATTTTTGGAGGAGTTGTATCTCTCTCTCTCTCTCTATATATATATATATCTCTTATTCTCTCTCTCTCTCTCTCTCTCTCTCTCTATATTGCATAGAACAGTGCTCTAAAGTCCATTTTTCTTGCACTTTTACACTACAACACATAGTGTTACACCACCATCTTTGAGCTAAGGTTCTTGGGAGTGTTACTTGAGCTTTGAAACTTGGTTTTTAGCCTCAGAGGTTGCTGGTTTCGAAGTTGGTTTTCAAGGGTGAGCATATTCCCCATTTTAGCATTTGTTTGTATCTTATTTTGGCCATCCTTGCATATTGTTTTTGGCCTTGCTTTCAACTGAAAAAAGTTCTGTATTTGAGTGCTTTTGATTACTGTTTAAGGCCCCTTTGGTGTTAAGGGTGCACAACCCTCTTGTTTGCCTTGTTTGGCCTTGTTTTATGCAATGCTTTAAGGCCTTCGAGGTAGTCTTGGTCTGGCCTTTTAACCACTAAAATCCAGTGGATTTTCAAGGGTAGGCATGTGGTTTTGAGGCCTAAAACCAGAGGGGGGTGACCCCCTCTCTTTTTGTTTTATTTGCTTGAGTTATTGGCCTGTCAAAGGAGCATGTATCCCTTTACTTTTGAGGCTTAGTTCAGGCACTTTTTTGTGACTTTTAGGACCTTCCTTATGTCTTTCCATGGTTGGTTTGGTCACCTTCTGCATGCATCTTACATGTGTAGTGTAATCCCATTTGTGGCTCTTCAAACTAGCACGTCTTGCTAGCATGTATTGACTCCATTTCGGTGGGTTCTTGACCATCATTTGGCATGTCATATCTCTGTATAAAGCTGTTTTGGTTGTCTCTTGAGTGGCTCATATACTTGTAGAACAAATCTTGTTTACTAGTCTTGTGTGCATGATGTTTTGACTCATCATTCTAGCATATTTTGGCTTTGCTCCAGCATGATTTTATTCATATTTTGGGTTGTTGTAGGACTATTTTAGGTTGTCATGGTCATATCACTCATGTTTTGTATAGCTATAGTGCAAATGTTTTGACTAGTCTTGAGCTTTGAAGAAGCTTGCATGCTTAACTTGTGGGGTTTTCATGCTTTGACATAATTTGAAGTGTTATATCAGTGCATGTTTCATGGTCATACACTTACTTTTTCCATGCTTTCAATGCTTTGAGGAGTTGGTGTTTTATGCTTTATGAATGGATCATTGTGCATGCCTATGCTTAGGTCTTCGGGATGCCATCTCAGTAGGTTTTTGGGCCTATTTTGAAATGATGTAACTCTGTTTTATTCTGTCCAAGTCATGTCATGTTTGGTTTTAATAGGTGTAGTGTAACACCCCTTTGTTAGCCTTTCATGCTTCATGTTTTGCCCTTTGTTCAAGCTTATAATGGCTAGGTTCAAGCATGTTTTAAAACTCACCTTGACCTGCCTTGGGACTGTTTTTGATGCCATCGCCCCTTTGGGCCTTGCTTCGTATAGCCATGGCTTAAGTCCCTTTGCTAATTTCCAGCTTTGAGCTTTCTTGCATGCTTTGTTTGTCTTGTTAGGGTGGTTTGGCACCATTCCATGCATGTTTTCAGAACTTGTGGTGATGTCATATATCCATGCTTGTCACTCTTTAAGTGTGCTGAAGAGTCGCATCTTTGTGCTTTGATCCTTGAGCCAATTGCATGCATGTTTGCCTTGCCTTTTCATGCTTTTCATACCATCTTTTCAACACTAATGGCCACTGATTTGGGGTATGACTAAGGTCTACCCCCTTTTGGTTTAAGTCCATTGTGTATGCTATGTATATTGCATTGAGTATGCCACCATTGCATTGAGCATGCTAATTGACATTCGCATTGAGTATGGTAGTTGTTGTAAGCATTAGCATTGTGCATACCATTAGCATTTTTAAGTTAATCAGGTTACATTACATTGAGTATGCTATGTAGTTGCATGTTTGCCATGCTTGTGTTGCATTGTTGTTTGGATTAAGTATTAATCCGAGCACAAGAAACGAGGGACGTTTCATACTTCAAGTGATAAAACGTGCCTCAATTCTCGGTCGCCAACGCTCTTGATCATGCATGATAGAGTTCTAGGCATTTATGTATTTCTTGTGCATCCATTTTACATTGATTTGTACAAATTGGATCTTTAGCCATCATGCATCGGGATGCGTGATTGATGGTCGTGGATCCGATTATGCCTCTCCCTTGATGTTTTCAGATGATAGGGGTGGCATAGTGTGTACATACCCTTGGAAGACCCTCCATTTTCTCTATGTTGTGCTCTGCTGCAGCTTGGTGTCACAGAACCCCGGTGGCCGACAGTGCCTTGCAGATGGCCGGCAGACCTTTACTCTTGGCCGGCAGATGGTCGGCAGTAGCTCCTAATGGCCGGCAGGCCACTGGTGTATTCCCCAACCTTGATTTGGTAAGGTTCAGCAGGAATCCCTGGAGGACACCCTTCAGACAGAGCCCTTTAAAGAGCATTCAGAGAGCTATTCTGGACGGGAATCGAGCATGCATCATCACATTCATTAAGGCAGAGCTGAGGTGGCCTAGTCCATATATTTTAATGCTTTATTTGTCAATTAGCATTCAGTTTTGTAACTTAATTAATTTGTTAATTAGTTTAAGTTTTGTAATAATTAATTAGCTTGTTAGTTAGTTAATTAGTGGGTTTGTATTATTTATTCGAACCCTCCGTTGAGAGGGCATACGTTGTAATAAGTGTGCGTGCGTGTATGCATGTCTTCCAACCCCACGTCTTTCTCCCTTTTACTTACCGCTTACAATGGTTAGTTTTAGGGCATGTTTCAGTTAGCATCCTTATGCTTTGCATGCGTGCATCCATTCATCTGTCTTGCATGCACCGGGCTCGGTGCATCATACTAATTGCATTGTATTTTAATTCCAATTTGAATACATGTATCGAGTATAGCATTCACATGCCATCTTTGAATAGCCGAGCCTATTTCTAGTTACATTTTGCATGTGTTGCATTAGCCATTTTAACATAGTTAGGTTCATGCATTGATTACTAACTAACTATTGTTATGGCCCGGAGTACTATGTAAGCTTTTATGCTTTAGCATCTTGCATGTGTGTGAGTATTAACATGACAGCATGCTTGCCATGAGGCTAATTGCTTATGTGATATAACTGCCTGAATGCCTGTGGGTGAAGGTTGGATTGCTTGAATTGGAACAATTCTTTGAAATCCTCAATTTAGCCTACTTGCGAGTAGCAAACTTCCAAACCATTTTCAAACAAACGGATATGCGATGTTTTGTTCCAAATTAGGCGATCTAGTCTATACTTTTGTGTTGTACGCATCACATAGTACGATTAGCTAATTAAAACTGGAATAAGAGCGCATGTGTTTTCAGAAACAAGATATCATGCTTAGTATAGGTCGATCTTTGATCGGGTTAGCGGGGGTGTCATAGATGACCTTCCCCAATAGTACCCAAGTTCTCGAGCCGATACAACTTTGGTGATGATGGACACATGGCCTTAGGCACGAGTCAAGGTTTCCTAAATTCCCTCAAAATAAAATATTTAGGCGGCGACTCTATATCTGGCAAAGCAGTCCATGTTTGGCACTTCTTTCTTAAAAATTAGTTTTCCAAAATGATTTGCCGGATTTGGACTGTTTGGTGATTTATCGGTCTCGCATTGCACTTTGCGGGATTAGATTCAGAACCGTGACATTTGAGTCCGAACTGTAGCAGCAATGCCCGAAAACCCGGGCGCGTCTACAAGCACCCCCGCTCGCCCAATCAAAGATCAGCCTGTACTAAGCATGATATCGGGTATTTGAACACACATGCGTTCTTATTCCGATTAATTAGCTAGAATTACTATGTGATGCGCACAGGATAACAAGTATAGACTAGATTGCTTAATTTGGAACAAAGCATTGCACATCCGTGTGTTTGGAAAGTGGTTTGAAGTTTGCTACTCGCAAGTAGGCTAAAATGCCGATTTTGATAAATTGTCCCAATTCAAGTAATCTAACCTTCACCCACAGGCATTCAGACAGTTATATCACATAAGCAAATAGCCTCGTGGCAAGCATGCTTTCATGGCAAGATTAACACATGTGTAGTATGCTAAAGCGTAAACACTGACAGTGTACTCCGAGCCAAAACAAGGAACTAGTTAGAAATCATGCATGATCCTAGTTCATGTTAGAATGGCTAATGCAACACATGCGAAAATGCATTTAAGATAGGCTCGGCTATCCTAAGAATGTCATATGAAATGCAACTTGGTACATGTATTCAAATTGGAATTGAAATACAATGCACTTAGCATGATGCGCCGAGCCCGGTGCATGCAATACAGATGAATGGATGCAAACATGCAAGCATAAGGTATGCTAAATGAAAGGTGCCCTAAAACTAACCATTATAAGCGGTTAAGTAAAAGGGAGAAAGAAATTGGGATTGGAAGACATGCATCACACACATGCACGCTTATTACAACAATTGGCTCTCTCGAGGGAGAGACCAAATAAAGAGCTAACTAGCTAATCTAAGCTATTTAAACTAATTATTACAAAACACATTAATTAACTAAGCCTAGTTAACTAATTTATTACAAAACAAATTGAATAGCTAACGCATTAACTATTAAAGGTACAGACCAAAGCAAAACCTAGCTATCTAAGAATGGCAGCTAAGGAAAGCATTAAATCAGGAGCCTCAGAGGTAGAGGAATGCATGCATGTCCGGTCGCCTCCTTCGGAAATCCAATGTGATACCCCGATTTGCCTCTGTTTTCATTTGTTTTTAGAAACTTGCACCAAGCTCCAGAAAGATGAAAATCTACCTTGGAAATCCAGTGGGAGAGTGGCCGACCACTTTTGGTCTTTCCAGACCCCTATTGACCACTTTTTGTTGTTGAAAACCAAGAAAAGTGGTCGGCCAGCTACTTTTTCTGGCTGGCCGACCAGTTGTTGCTGCTGAACTGTAATTTGCTGCAACAGAGAGCAAGAAAGGGCATGGCAATGTATTTGCAAGATATGTGTGCACAACCACCCTCCCTATCATGTCATGAACTCAAGGGAGTGTAGGTTCTCGACCCTCGGGCCACCAATTGCGCATTTTCATGTGTGATGGCCGAGAGGCGATGTTGCACAATTCAATATGAAAATGAATGCACAAGTAAACACATAAAGCCTAAAACTCTATCATGGATGATCAAGAGCATCGGCGACTGGGAATTAAAGCATGTTTCATCACTTTACGTATGAAACGTTCATCGTTTCCCGTGTTTGGACTAACACCTATTCCAAACACAATGCAAGCAAGCATGGCATACACAATGCGAATGAACTACATGGCATACTCAATGCAATGTGACATGATTAACTTAACAAAGCTATTGGCATGCGAACAATGCTAATGCATGCATGCACAATGCAATGCTACAAGGACAAATTAGCAATGTTAGGGACATGCACACACAATGCAAATATCAGTTAGCATGCACAATGCAGTGGTGTAAACTAAGCATGCACAATGCAAAGTGCAAGGCATACATAATGCGATGAACAATATGGCATACTCAATGCAATATACATGGAATGTTCAATGGACTTAAACTCAAAGGGGTAGACCTCAGTCATGCCCAAATCAGTGGCCATTGGTGATGAAATGAAGGCACATAAAGCAAGTACCAACATGCATGCCAATTGGCTCACCAATTAAGGCACTAAGGTGCAACTCTCAAGAACACTTAAAGAGCAAAAAGCATGGAAGTGTAACAACACTAAGTGCACTGAAATGAAGTAAAAAATGATGCCAAATCATTCAAACAACATAAGTAAAGCATGCTAGGGTCCTGACGCATGAAAACTAGCAAAGAGCAACACAAAGGAGACATGCAATACATGGCACAAATGCATGAACTAAGCATGGACAGAGCTCAAGTAGGTCCAAACAAGGACCTAAACTTGCTGAGATAAGGGCCCAAGTACCTAGGCATGCAAGCATACAAGCTAAGCCAAAAGCTAGGCAAACATGGACAATACTCAAAGGCATTCAAAACATGAATGAAGTAGGAATATAAGCATGCTATAAGCTCTAAAATATCGTGCTAGATGATGCTAAATCATGTACACAACACAAATGAAGCATGCAATGACGCTCAAAGCTTGAAGTAAGCAAGATCACTTGTACTACAAGTATACAAAACATGAAGCATGTGATTAAGGCAACCTAAAACAGTCCTAGAACATCTTAAAATGAGTCTAAAACATGCATGGAAGGAAGCCAAAACATGCTAGCATGAAGGGCATAAGGCATGATTCATACAAGGCAAATAAGGTGGATTACACTACACCTATTAAGACCAAGCATGGAATGACTTAAGCAACAAAAATCAGAGTTATATCATGGCATAATAATCCCAAATAAACACTGAAATGATGGCTCTCAAGCAAAGGCATGAAGGCATACGCAATGGTTCATGTTAAGACATAAAGGGGGGAAACCCTCCAACGCATTGAATGAGTGATAAATGTGACTTTATTGACATGAAACATGAATTGAAATCACATTATGAATGATGCCAAATCATTGAAATAGGCCAAGTAAAGCATGCTAGTGGACTTGGTGTACAAAGCTAACAAGCTAGATTGAACTACAGCTATACAAAGCAAGTCATGCATGGCCAAAACAACCAAAATCAAAGCTAAATCATGTTAAAACATGGACAAAAGCTTCATGAAGTTAAGCCAAAAGCATGCTAGAATGACATGTCACAACATGATGCATGTTAGGCTATTTCATGGAAATGCACTACAAGTGCATGGAGCATGCAAAGGCTAACCAAACCAAACCTAAAAAGAGGTATGACATGGTAAAACAAGCCCAAGAACATGCTCAAATGGACACAACACTAACTAGAATGACATGCTACTTCATGAAGCATATAAAGCTAGTGTGTGTGATTTACACTACAAGTATATTAACCACGCATGGAATGACCAAGACAAATAAAAATAGTGGTATGCCTCAGTAAAATAACCACAAATACAAGCTAAGACATGGTCAACATACACTTAACAAAGGTGCTCAAACATAAGGCATATTAAGGCATGTAAAGAAGACACAAGGAGAGGGGATGGCCCTCCCCTTCTTAGGAGCTTAAAACACTACCCCCACTATTGAAATCCCTCTGGATTTCAGTGGTGAGAAGGCCAAAACAAGGTGGTCCTGAAGCTCCCAAAAAAGGCTAAAAAATAAGGCCAAACAAGGCCTAAGAGGGGGTAAACAACCCCAAACACAAAAGTGATCTTAAACAAAGATCAAAAGCATGCAAAAAAAGAACTTTTACCAGTTATAAGTTAATCTTAAAACAGCATGCAAGATAGGCTAAAAGCTTAAGCAAGAAAGGGGGATTTAAAGGTCAAAAGCTCACCCTTGAAGACCTTCTTCGTAACTGCAACTCCAGTAGGTTTTTCAAGCTCAAGACAACCCAAGAACACCAAAATCAAACCCTAAGCACCTCAGTAGCAAAAGGATAGTGTTTGAGTGTGTGTTTGTGTGTTAAAGTAAGACAAATCTACACTTTAAGGCACAAAAATGAAGCAAAGAAGGAAGTATAGATACAAAATTATATCTAACTCTCCACCCTCAAAATTTCTGAACCTAGAGGAGGGAGGAGGAGCCTCCCTCTTTTAGAGAAGGAAGGCAAAGCTTCTTGGAGAAGCTAAGCCTCAAACAAATCCCTCCATACATGTGTATGGAGGATGGCCCTAATGTCCTCCAATTGTGCCAGCTGGAGAAAAATATCTCCAAAAAGGTGCCAAAAAGCAGCCGACCACTTGAAGTGGTCGGCCTGCTAGTAAAATTGGTCGTCGGACCACTTTACGTGGTCAACCAGAGTAAAAAACTGGTCGGCCATAGGTGGGAGAGGTCAACACACTAAATACAAGATGGTGGTGTGGTGGCCGACCAGAAAAGATGGTCCAAAGACCAAGAAAGCCAGTTATCTGACAAGAAAACTAACTGGAAAAAGGAAAAGTGGTCTCCAAGGAGAAATACCGGTCTCCCACCCTTTTACCACCTTCCAAACAAGGAAAACAAGGTTTGTACCAAAAAAAAATCAAAGCGGATGCAAGACGAGAAATCGGGAGGCGAAACACGCGACCAAAAGCCCCGAAAACTAGCTGACGAGCATTCAAAGTGGTATACAACCACAAAAGTGGTCTCCCAGACCACAGTGTTCCTCTAGGCAGAGGCAACAAGGTGTGGTTCAAAAACCACGCCAAACGAAGAATGTTAAACGGTCCCAAGACAAGCCGCACGGCCAAAGGCTCTAAAAAATCAGAAACTAGTCTCCAAATGGGAAAAGTGGCCTACGATCATCAAAAGTAGTCTACGACTACAGAGAGATGGTCTACAAGACCACTCCCTCCCTCCGAAAAGGGAAAACAAGACTTGGTCCGCAAACCGAGCCAAAGCACAAAGAGTTCCGAGGCCTGGAGGCATGGCTCTCAGCCAAAACTCCGAAACGTCAGAACGAGCACAACATGTACCATCACCGAGCTCTCAATTGTTGACGTCTGAGTCTTAAGGTCGGTCAAAAATGGGGTGTCTACACTGTGCCAGCTGGTGAGCATAGAATGCATCCTCCACACACGTGTATGGAGGGATTGCACCAAACCTCTAGCTTGTCCAACAAGCTTAAGACTTGGGTTTCTATTAGAGGGGATGTCTCTCTTCCTTTCCAGAGGTTCAAAAAAATTGCATAGAGATATACATATCCCTCTCTCTTTCTCTATATTTGCACTAGTTTGTGTCCTAAAGTGGTTTTTCTTCACACTTTTGCACTAAAGCACCTAGTGAAACACCTTCACTCTTGAGCTGAGGCACTTGGATGTTTGTTTGAAGCTCAAAAGCTTGGTTTTTGCCTCAGAAGTTACTGTTTTGAAGTGGTTCCTCAAGGGTGAGTCTTTATCCTCTTTAAAGCTTTGTTTTAGTTGCTTACTTAGCCATCCTTGCATGCTTCTTTTGGCTTAGCTTTCAAGTGTAAAGAGCTTCATTTTCAAGCGCTTAAACTGTTTGTTTAAGGCTTTGTTTGAGTTAGGGGTGGTTTACCCCCTTTGGTGGCTTGTTTGGCTTTGTTTTATGCCATCTCTTTAGGCCTTTGCGATCATCTTTGTTTGGCCTTTTAGCCACTGAAATCTAGTTGATTTTCAGTGGTAAAAATGTGGTTTTGAGGTCCAAAATAGGAGGGGGTTGTCCCTCCCTCCTCTTCTCTTGTGTTCTTGTGTTGATGGCTCATCAAAGTAGCATGTTTTGGCCCCATCTTAACATGTCCTAGGCCTTATTTTAGCATGCCTTAGCTCTATTTTCGGTTGGTTTCATTGCCTCTTGCATGCTTCATACCCTTGTAGTGCAATCCTCACTATAGCCTTAACATGCATCATGCTTTGGACCATCATTTTAGCATGATTTTGGCTCCACTCTAGCAAGCTTTTACTCATGTTTTATCATGCTTAAGCTCTATTTTAAGTTGTTTTGGTCATGCATGCCTTGCTTTGTATAGCCATAGTGCAATCTTGCTCACTAGCTTTGAGTTTTATAGTCTCTAGCGTGGCTTACTTGAGTTGTTTGCATTCTTTGGCCTCATCTCTAACATGATTTCAGTGTGTGTAGTTTAGTCATAATCTCCCATGCTTCACTCTTTCAATGCTTTTGGAGGGTTATGCTTTATGCCTCAATCATGAGCCAATTTGTATACTAGCTTGCCTATGCCTTTCGACTACCATCTCACTATGTTTTTGGTGTTATTTACTATGTTACAACTCTGATTTTTGTTGGTGAAGTCACCTCATGCTTGGTTTTGGTAGGTGTAGTGTAATCCCCCTCATTGGCCTTACTTGCGTCGTGTTTTATGCCTCCCATTGTAGTATGTGTAAGCTCTATTCCAAGCATGTTTTTGGCCTTGTTTTGGCATGTTTTAGGACTATTTTGAATCACCTTAGCCCTTTAGGGCTTGCTTGATATGGCTATGGTACAAGTACCTTAGCTAGTCTTGAGCTTTGAGCCTCCTAGCATGCTTCATTTGTGATGTGTGAATGATATGGCATCATTTGTCATGTAATTTCAGAGCTAATGTCTTTGTTATGCTTTCATGTTTATCACACTTTCATTGCTCTTGAGGGTTATGCTTCATGCCTTGTTTGTGAGCCAATGTGTATGCATGCTTGTATATGCTTTTGGACTTCATTTTCAGCTTGTTTTAGCCATTGTCTTGGCATGCATGAGGCTTGTTTGAGGTTAGTTTGGTCCATTGACATAGCCCTTGTGTTGTGTCCTTCACTAGTTTCAATGCTTAAGGACTCTAACTTGCCATGCTCATGTTGTTTGCATGTTGTTGCATTGCATTGTGTTTGTATGTTGTTGCATTGCATTGTGCTTGCATGTTGTTACATTGCATGGTGTTTGGAATGTCATTGCAGTGCATTGTGTTTGGATCGAATGTTGATCCAAACACAAGAAATGAGGGGCGTTTCGTACTTGAAGTGATGAAATGCACATCATTTCTCAGTTGCCGACCCTCTTGATCAAGCATGATAGAGGTGGAGGCCCTTATGTGTTATTTGTGTGCATTCATTGGCATTGACTTGTGCAACTTGACCTCTTTGGCCATCATGCATTGAGATACGTGATAGGTGGCTCGAGAGCCGAGCACTACACTCCTTTGAGCTTGAGACATGATAAGAAGTGTAGTTGCACACACATTTCCTTGCAAATGCACTGCCATGCCTCTGTTTGTGCTCTGTTGCAGCAAAAGGAGAAATTACAAGAAGCAGTGGCCGACCGGCCATCAGATCTGCCAACCGGCCACCAAGGCTACCAATCAGCTATCAGAAGTGGCCGATGGCCATCAACTTTGGCCGATGGCCATCCCTCTTGGCCGACCATCCCTCAAGATATTTCTAAGGTGGGTCAGAAACTTTTTGGAAGTTGGCATAATTTTCAGAAGAACCAAAGTGTGCAAACAGAGGCATCTTGAGGCAAGGTGGTGAATTTCAGGGAGGATGCGACCGAGCATGCATGGTTCCTTCGTCTGCAAGGTTGTTTTGTCACTTTATTAGCTAGTTGTAGTTAATTACATGTGCTGTAATTAATTTAGCTTAATTCATTTTGTAATATTCTAATTAGCTTTGATTAGCAAATTGATTAATTCAGTTTGTAACTAATTAGCTTAGATTAGCTAGTTATTCGACTGTGTTGTAATAAATTAGCTAGAATAGTTAGTTAATTAATTGGTATGTAATAGTTAGCTTAATTAGCGTAGCAAGTTAGCTTTCATTTCATTCGAACCCTACGTCGAGAGGGCACATTGTTGTGATAAGTGTGCGTGTGTGTAATGCATGTCTTCCAACCTCTATTTCTTTCTCCCTTTTACTTATCAGCTTTTGATGGTTAGTTTAGGGCATATTTTGATTAGCATACTTATGCTTTGCATGCGTGCATCCATTCATCTGTCTTGCATGCATCGAGCTCGGCGCATCATACAAACTGCATTGTATTTCAATACCAATTTGAATACATGTTATCTAGTTATATTCACATGACATCGTAGAATAGCCGAGCCTATCTTAGTTGCATTTTGCATGTGTTGCATTAGGCATTCTTGACATAGCTAGGGTCATGCATTAATTTCTAACATAGCTTTTGTTTTGGCTCGGAGTATTAGGTAAGCTTTTACGCTTTAGTATCCTTGCATGCGTGTAAGTGTTGCCATGTTCAGCATGCTTGCCATGAGGCTATGTGCTTAACTACTATAACTATTTGAATGCCTGTGGGTGGAAGCTTGATTGCCTGGATTGGAACAACTCAATGATTGTGAGTTTTAAGCCCACCTGAAGTGGCAAAATCATGTTTTTCTAAGCCCACTTGAGGGTGGCAAATTCGCGCTTTAGCCTACTTGGGAGTAGCACTTTCAAACCACTTTAAAAAAAAAAACATGAGTTATTTTGTTCCAATCCGCGTAATTGAGTGTATACTTGTATGTTGTACGCATCACGTAGTAAGTTAGCTAAATAGCCGGAATAAGAAGACATGTGTTTTCAAAAACAACATATCCTATTGGTACAGGCCGATCCTTTGTTTGGGCGAGCAGGGGTGCTCATTTCATGAGCTTCCCCCTTCGTACCCAAGTTTCCGAGCCGAGGCAACTTTGGTGATGATGGACACGTGGCCTTAGGCACGAGTCAGGGTTTCCTAAATTTCCCAAAACAAAATATTTAGGTGGCGACTCTGAAATCTGGCAAAGTAGTCCATGCTTGGTGCTTTTTGATTAAAATCAATTTTCCAAAACGATTTGCCGGATTTGGACTCTTTGGTGATTTATCAGTCTTACATTGCACTTTGTGAGATTAGATTCAGAACCGTGATAGGAATCCGAACTGTAGTAGCTAGAACTACAATTCGCGCCCTCTCCGAAAGGGCGGCACACGGAGCGGAGTTCGGGCGGTCTACACCTTCCTACTAGATTTATTGCAGGTATGATTAAGAAGATGAAAGAAAGTCAACCCATGGAGCGCTTGGATCAGTTCGACTCAAACCCTGCTGACCAAACTGTAAAATCAACTATAATTTTTTTAACTTAAGTTTTTTTTTAATTATTTAGATTTGGTTTCTCTCAAGTTGTTATCTTAATTTGAGAAAGCATTTTGATTTGGTAGACCTATTTTGAGTGGAACGAAGGTTGGTCCTAGCTAAACGAAGCGTTTTAGATGCAACTGCAAGATCAGAATGATGAAATTTTGAACGGTTTTAAAGATAACCAAAACATGAGGGCTTGTCATCTTCAATAATCAGTGGAAGGTTGTCAGATGTTATAAAACATTGCAGATTCACTAGGGAGATAAGAATGAAGAGATTCTATTCAGATCAAACAGATGCAGATCGGGGGATAAATTATTAGAGACCAGAGGAGATCAGGCTTGATCAAGTAGCAAATCAAGGGAGATAATGATTGATCAGAGGCGATTAGAGGATTGCATATGATTTTCTCAGGATTAACAATGGCGAGGAAAGTTCTAGAAAGAAGGCAGCTACATTCTCTAAGGAGACTAGTTTTTAAATGGGATTGAGGATGACCCCACTAGTGTGTCCAGGGAACTTTCCTACTTGTTGATCGGAGTTAATTGTGAGATTTGGTTCAATTAGTGGACAAGTCCACTCATCAACGTGATAGATGATTGGCAACCAATATAGGCTTAGAGGAATGTTGTGGCAGTTCGAGCTACTGTCAAACACAATGCTAGTAGTACTGGTGGTATGTGAACGTGTAGAGCAATAGTTGTAAAAAACATGCTAGGTGCAAGCATAAGGGTACAAGAACACAAATGGGTACGCATAAGTGACATACAAGATGAAGATATGCAGTGCAAAAGTACACTGGAGTGTCATACGAAGGCATTGGTAGAGTGTACATCAACGGATTGTGGAAAGCTCAATGATCAAAGCTCCAAGTAGGGAAATTGAGATGAATAAAAAGCATAGGTGTGCACCAAATAGTGGCAGGTCTCTTTCTCTATGTGTTTTGATTCCATGGTAACGGAGGCACTTCTAAATGAGACAGAGTTGATGCAGATCTCTAAAGAGAACTCGAGCCCAGGAAAAGAGATGTGGAGCCATGACGATCACTCAGAGAGTATGGGTGTGAGCACTATGCAAAGTGTTGCATAGGTGAAGATGCTTTGATAGGTGGAGGTACTGTCAACCATCAATCTAGAAGTATAAGTGTGAGACATACGCAGGTGGCTCTTCAAATTAGCATGTCTTGCTAGCATGTATTGACTCCATTTCAGTGGGTTTTTGACCATCATTTGGCATGTCATAACTCTGTATAAAGCTGTTTTGGTTGTCTCTTGAGTGGCTCATATACTTGTAGAACAAATCTTCTTTACTGGTCTTGTGTGCATGATGTTTTCACTCATCATTCTAGCATATTTTGGCTTTGCTCCAGCATGATTTTATTAATATTTTGGGTTGTTCTAGGACTATTTTAGGCTGTCATGGTCATATCACTCATGTTTTGTATAGCTATAGTGCAAATGTTTTGACTAGTCTTGAGCTTTGAAGAAGCTTGCATGCTTAACTTGTGGTGTTTTCATGCTTTGACATCATTTGAAGTGTTATATCAGTGCATGTCTCATGGTCATACACTTACTTTTTCCATGCTTTCAATGCTTTGAGGAGTTGGTGTTTTATGCATTATGAATGGATCAATGTGCATGCCTATGCTTAGGTCTTCGGGATGCCATCTCAGTAGGTTTTTGGGCCTATTTTGAAATGATGTAACTCTATTTTATGCTGTCCAAGTCATGTCATGTTTGGTTTTAATAGGTGTAGTGTAACACCCCTTTTGTATCCTTGCATGCTTTATGTTTTGGCCCTTTGTTCAAGCTTGTAATGGCTAGGTTCAAGCATGTTTTCAAACTCACCTTGACCTGCCTTGGGACTGTTTTTGATGCCCTCGCCCCTTTGGGCCTTGCTTTGTATAGCCATGGCTTAAGTCCCTTTGCTAATTTCGAGCTTTAAGCTTTCTTGCATGCTTTGTTTGTCTTGTTAGGGTGGTTTGGCACCATTCCATGCATGTTTTCAGAATTTGTGGTGCTGTCATATATCCATGCTTGTCACTCTTTAAGTGTGCTTAAGAGTCGCATCTTTGTGCTTTGATCCTTGAGCCAGTTGGCATGCATGTTTGCCTTGCCTTTTCATGCTTTTCATACCATCTTTTCAACACTAATGGCCACTGATTTGGGATATGACTAAGGTCTACCCCCTTTTGGTTTAAGTCCATTGTGTATGCTATGTATATTGCATTGAGTATGCCACCATTGCATTGAGCGTGCTAATTGACATTCGCATTGAGTATGCTAGTTGTTGTAAGCATTAGCATTGTGCATACCATTAGCATTGTTAAGTTAATCAGGTTACATTACGTTGAGTATGCTATGTAGTTGCATGTTTGCATATTTAAGTCATATTGCATGTTTGACATGCTTGTGTTGCATTGTTGTTTGGATTAAGTATTAATCCGAGCATGAGAAACGAGGGACATTTCATACTTCAAATGATGAAACGTGCCTCAATTCTCGGTCGCCGACGCTCTTGATCATGCATGATAGAGTTCTAGGCATTTATGTTTCTTGTGCATTCATTTTACATTGATTTGCACAAATTGGATCTTTAGCCATCATGCATCGGGATGCGTGATTGATGGTCGTGGATCCGATTATGTCTCTTCCTTGATGTTTTGAGATGATAGGGGTGGCATAGTGTGTACATACCCTTAGAAGACCCTCCATTTTCTCTATGTTGTGCTCTGCTGCAACTTGGTGTCACAGAACCCCGGTGGTCGACAGTGCCTTGCAGATGGCCGGCAGACCTTTACTCTTGGCCGGTAGATGGTCGGCAGTAGCTCCTAATGGCCGACAGGCCACTGGTGTATTCCCCAGCCTTGATTTGGTAAGGTTCAGTAGGAATCCCTTGAGGACACCCTGCAGACAGAGCCCTTTAAAGAGCATTCAGAAAGCTTTTTCAGGACAGGAATCGAGCATGCATCATCACATTCTTTAAGGCAGAGTCGAGGTGGCCTAGTCCATATATTTTAATGCTTTATTTGTCAATTAGCATTCGATTTTGTAACTTAATTAATTTGTTAATTAGTTTGAGGTTCGTAATAATTAATTAGCTTGTTAGTTAGTCAATTAGTGGGTTTGTATTATTTATTCGGACCCTCCGTCAAGAGGGCATATGTTGTAATAAGTGTGCGTGTATGTATGCATGTCTTCGAACCCCACGTCTTTCTCCCTTTTACTTACCGCTTACAATGGTTAGTTTTAGGGCATGTTTCAGTTAGCATCCTTATGCTTTGCATGCATGCATCCATTCATCTGTCTTGCATGCACCGGGCTCGGTGCATCATACTAATTGCATCGTATTTTAATTCCAATTTGAATACATGTATCGAGTATAGCATTCACACGCCATCTTAGAATAGCCGAGCCTATTTCTAGTTACATTTTTCATGTGTTGCATTAGCCATTTTAACATAGTTAGGATCATGCATTGATTACTAACTAGCTATTGTTTTGGCCCGGAGTACTAGGTAAGCTTTTATGCTTTAGCATCTTGCATGTATGTGAGTGTTAACACGACAACATGCTTGCCATGAGGCTAATTGCTTATGTGATATAACTGCCTGAATGCCTGTTGGTGAAGGTTGGATTGCTTGAATTGGAACAATTCTTTGAAATCCTCAATTTAGCCTACTTGCGAGTAGCAAACTTCCAAACCATTTTCAAACAAACGGATATGTAATGTTTTGTTCCAAATTAGGCGATCTAGTCTATACTTTTGTGTTGTGCGCATCACATAGTAAGATTAGCTAATTAAAGCCGGAATAAGAGCGCATGTGTTTTCAAAAACAAGATATCATGCTTAGTATTGGCCGATCTTTGATCGGGCGAGCGGGGGTGCCATAGATGACCTTCCCCAATAGTATCCAAGTTCCCAAGCCGATGCAACTTTGATGATGACGGACACGTGGCCTTAGGCACGAGTCAAGGTTTCCTAAATTCCCTCAAAATAAAATATTTTGGCGGCGACTCTGTATCTGGCAAAAGCAGTCCATGTTTGGCACTTCTTTCTTAAAAATTAGTTTTCCAAAATGATTTGCCGGATTTGGACTGTTTGGTGATTTATCGGTCTCGCATTGCACTTTGCGGGATTAGATTCAGAACCGTGACATTTGAGTCCGAACTGTAGCAGCAATGCCCGAAGCCCCGGGCGCGTCTACAAGCACCCCCGCTCGCCCAATCAAAGATTAGCCTGTACTAAGCATGATATCGGGGTTTTGAAAACACATGCGTTCTTATTCTGGTTAATTAGCTAGAATTACTATGTGATGCGCACAGGAAAACAAGTATAGACTAGATTCCCTAATTTGGAACAAAGCATTGCATATCCGTATGTTTGGAAAGTGGTTTGAAGTTTGCTACTCGCAAGTAGGCTAAAATGCGGATTTTGATGAATTGTCCCAATTCAAGTAATCTAACCTTCACCCACAGGCATTCAGGCAGTTATATCACATAAGCAAATAGCCTCGTGGCAAGCATGCTTTCACGGCAAGATCAACACACGTGTAGTATGCTAAAGCGTAAACACTCACAGTGTACTCCTAGCCAAAACAAGGAACTAGTTAGAAATCATGCATGATCCTAGTTCATGTTAGAATGGCTAATGCAACACATGCGAAAATGCATTTAAGATAGGCACGGCTATCCTAAGAATGTCATATGACATGCAACTTGGTACATGTATTCAAATTGGAATTAAAATACAATGCACTTAGCATGATGCGCCGAGCCCGGTGCATGCAATACAGATGAATGGATGCAAACATGTAAGCATAAGGTATGCTAAATGAAATGTGCCCTAAAACTAACCATCATAAGCGGTTAAGTAAAAGGGAGAAAGAAATGGGGATTGGAAGACATGCATCACACACACGCATGCTTATTACAACAATTGGCTCTCTCGAGGGAGAGACCAAATAAAGAGCTAACTAGCTAATCTAAGCTATTTAAACTAATTATTACAAAACACATTAATTAACTAAGCCTAGTTAACTAATTTATTACAAAACAAATTGAATAGCTAACGCATTAACTATTAAAGGTGCAGACCAAAACAAAACCTAGCTATCTAAGCATGGCAGCTAAGGAAAGCATTAAATCAGGAGCCTCAGAGGCAGAGGAATGCATGCAGGTCCGGTCGCCTCCTTCGGAAATCCAATGTGATGCCCCGATTTGCCTCTGTTTTCATTTGTTTTTAGAAACTTGCACCAAGGTCCAGAAGATGAAAATCTTCCTTGGAAATCTAGTGGGAGAGTGGCCGACCACTTTTGGTCTTTCCAGACCCCTGTTGACCACTTTTTGTTGTTGAAAACCAAGAAAAGTGGTCGGCCAGCTACTTTTTCTGGCTGGCCGACCAGTTGTTGCTGCTGAACTGCAATTTGCTGCAACAGAGAGCAAGAAAGGGCATGGCAATGTATTTGCAAGATATGTGTGCACAACCACCCTCCCTATCATGTCATGAACTCAAGGGAGTGTAGGTTCTCGACCCTCGGGCCACCAATTGCGCATTTTCATGTGTGATGGCCGAGAGGCGATGTTGCACAATTCAATATGAAAATGAATGCACAAGTAAACACATAAAGCCTAAAACTCTATCATGGATGATCAAGAGCGTCGGCGACCGGGAATTAAAGCATGTTTCATCACTTTAAGTATGAAACGTCCATCGTTTCCTATGTTTGGACTAACACCTATTCCAAACTCAATGCAAGCAAGCATGGCATACACAATGCGAATGAACTACACGGCATACTCAATGCAATGTGACATGATTAACTTAACAAAGCTAATGGCATGCGAACAATGCTAATACATGCATGCACAATGCAATGCTACAAGGACAAATTGGCAATGTTAGGGACATGCACACACAATGCAAATATCAGTTAGCATGCACAATGCAGTGGTGTAAACTAAGCATGCACAATGCAAAGTGCAAGGCATACGTAATGCGATGAGCAATATGGCATACTCAATGCAATATGCATGGAATGTTCAATGGACTTAAACTCAAAGGGGTAGACCTCAGTCATGCCCAAATCAGTGGCCATTGGTGATGAAATGAAGGCACATAAAGCAAGTACCAACATGCATGGCAATTGGCTCACCAATTAAGGCACTAAGGTGCAACTCTCAAGAACACTTAAATAGCAAAAAGCATGGAAGTGTAACAACACTAAGTGCACTGAAATGAAGTAAAAAATGATGCCAAATCATTCAAACAACATAAGTAAAGCATGCTAGGGTCCTGACGCATGAAAACTAGCAAAGAGCAACACAAAGGAGACATGCAATACATGGCACAAATGCATGAACTAAGCATGGACAGAGCTCAAGTAGGTCCAAACAAGGACCTAAACTTGCTGAGATAAGGGCCCAAGTACCTAGGCATGCAAGCATACAAGCTAAGCCATAAGCTAGGCAAACATGGACAATACTCAAAGGCATTCAAAACATGAATGAAGTAGGAATATAAGCATGCTATAAGCTCTGAAATATCATGCTAGATGATGCTAAATCATGTGCACAACACAAATGAAGCATGCAATGATGCTCAAAGCTTGAAGTAAGCAAGATCACTTGTACTACAAGTTTACAAAACGTGAAGCATGTGATTAAGGCAACCTAAAATAGTCCTAGAACATGTTAAAATAAGTCTAAAACATGCATGAAAGGAAGCCAAAACATGCTAGCATGAAGGGCATAAGGCATGATTCATACAAGGCAAATAAGGTGGATTACACTACACCTATTAAGACATAAAAGGGATTACACTACACCTATTAAGACCAAGCATGGAATGACTTAAGCAACAAAAATTAGAGTTATATCATGGCATAATAATCCCAAATAAACCCTGAAATGGTGGCTCACAAACAAAGGCATGAAGGCATACGCAATGGTTCATGTTAAGACATAAAGGGGGAAACCCTCCAACGCATTGAATGAGTGATAAATGTGACTTTATGGACATGAAACATGAATTGAAATCACATTATGAATGATGTCAAATCATTGAAATAGGCCAAGTAAAGCATGTTAGTGGACTTGGTGTACAAAGCTAACAAGCTAGATTGAACTATAGTTATACAAAGCAAGTCATGCATGGCCAAAACAACCAAAATCAAAGCTAAATCATGTTAAAGCATGGACAAAAGCTTCATGAAGTTAAGCCAAAAGCATGCTAGAATGACATGTCACAACATGATGCATGTTAGGCTATTTCATGGAAATGCACTACAAGTGCATGGAGCACGCAAAGGCTAACCAAACCAAACCTAAAAAGAGGTATGACATGGTAAAACAAGCCCAAGAACATGCTAAAATGGACACAACACTAACTAGAATGACATGCTACTTCATGAAGCATATAAAGCTAGTGTGTGTGATTTACACTACAAGTATATTAACCATGCATGGAATGACCAGGACAAATAAAAATAGTGGTATGCCTCAGTAAAATAACCACAAATACAAGCTAAGACATGGTCAGCATACACTTAACAAAGGTGCTCAAACATGAGGCATATTAAGGCATGTAAAAAAAACTCAAGGAGAGGGGATGGCCCTCTCCTTCTTATGAGCTTAAAACACTGTCCCCACTACAGAAATCCCTCTGGATTTCAGTGGTGAGAAGGCCAAAACAAGGTGGTCCTGAAGCTCAATAAAGGCTCAAAAATAAGGCCAAACAAGGCCTAAGAAGGGGTAAACAACCCCAAACACAAAAGTAATCTTAACAAAGATCAAAAGCATGCAAAAAAAGAACTTTTATCAGTTATAAGTTAATCTTAAAACAGCATGCAAGATAGGCTAAAAGCTTAAGCAAGAAAGGCGGATTTAAAGGTCAAAAGCTCACCCTTGAAGACCTTCTTTATAACTGCAACTCCAGTAGGTTTTTCAAGCTCAAGACAACCCAAGAACACCAAAATCAGCCCCTAAGCACCTCAGTGGTAAAAGGATGGTGTTTGAGTGCGTGTTTGTGTGTTAAAGTAAGACAAATCTACACTTTAAGGCACAAAAATGAAGCAAAGAAGGAAGTATAGATACAAAATTATATCTAACTTTCCACCCTCAAAATTTCTGAACCTAGAGGAGGGAGAAGGAGCCTCCCTCTTATAGAGAAGGAAAGGCAAAACTTCTTGGAGAAGCTAAACCTCAAACAAATCCCTCCATACACGTGTATGGAGGATGGCCCTAATGTCCTCCAACTGTGCCAGCTAGAGGAAAATATCTCCAAAAAGGTGCCAAAAAGCAGTCAGCCTGCTAGTAAAAGTGGTCGGCCGACCACTTTAAGTTGTCAACCTGAGTAAAAAACTGGTCAGCCATAGGTGGGAGAGGTCAACACACTAAATGCAAGATGGTGGTGTGGTGGCCGACCAGAAAAGATGGTCCAAAGACCAAGAAAGCCAGTTATCTGACAAGAAAACTAGCTGGAAAAAGGAAAAGTGGTCTCCAAGGAGAAATACCGGTCTCCCACCCTTGTACCACCTTCCAAACAAGGAAAACAAGGTTTGTACCAAAAAAAAAAAAACGAAAGCGGATGCAAGACGAGAAATCGGGAGGCGAAACACGCGACCAAAAGCCCCGAAAACTAGCTGACGAGCATCCAAAGTGGTATGCAACCACAAAAGTGGTCTCCCGGACCACAGTGTTCCTCTAGGAAGAGGCAACAAGGTGTGGTTCAAAAACCACGCCAAACGGAGAATGTTAAACGGTCTCGAGACAAGGCGCGCGCCCAAAGGCTCCAAAAAATCAGAAACTAGTCTCCAAACGGGAAAAGTGGCCTATGATCATGAAAAATAGTCTACGACTACAGAGAGATGGTCAACAAGACCACTCCCTCCCTCCAGAAAGGGAAAACAAGACTTGGTCCGCAAACCGAGCCAAAGCACAAAGAGTTCTGAGGCCTGGAGGCAAGGCTCTCAGCCAAAACTCCGAAACCTCAGAACGAGCACAACATGCACCATCACCGAGCTCTGAATTGATGACGTCTGAGTCTTAAGGTTGGTCAAAAATGGGGTGTCTACACTGTGCTAGCTGGTGAGCATAGAATGCATCCTCCATACACGTGTATGGAGGGATTGCACCAAACCTCTAGCTTGTCCAACAAGCTTAAGACTTGGGTTTCTATCAGAGGTTCAAAAAAATTGCATAGAGATATACATATCCCTCTCTCTCTATATTTGCACTAGTTTGTGTCCTAAAGTGGTTTTTCTTCATACTTTTGCACTAAAGCACCTAGTGAAACACCTTCACTCTTGAGCTGAGGCACTTGGATGTTTGTTTGAAGCTCAAAAGCTTGGTTTTTGCCTCAGAAGTTACTGTTTTGGAGTGGTTCCTCAAGGGTGAGTCTTTATCCTCTTTAAAGCTTTGTTGTAGTTGCTTACTTAGCCATCCTTGCATGCTTCTTTTGGCTTAGCTTTCAACTGTAAAGAGCTTCATTTTCAAGTGCTTAAAATGTTTGTTTATGGCTTTGTTTGAGTTAGGGGTGGTTTACCCCCTTTGGTGGCTTGTTTGGCTTTGTTTTATGCCATCTCTTTAGGCCTTTGCGATCATCTTTGTTTGGCCTTTTAGCCACTGAAATCTAGTTGATTTTCAGTGGTAAAAATGTGGTTTTGAGGTCCAAAATAGGAGGGGGTTGTCCCTCCCTCCTCTTCTCTTGTTTGCTTGTGTTGATGGCTCATCAAAGTAGCATGTTTTGGCTCCATCTTAACATGTCCTAGGCCTTATTTTAGCATGCCTTAGCTCTGTTTTGGGTTGGTTTGATTGCCTCTTGCATGCTTCATACCCTTGTAGTGTAATCCTCTCTATAGCCTTAACATGCATCATGCTTTGGACCATCATTTTAGCATGATTTTGGCTCCACTCTAGCAAGCTTTTACTCATGTTTTTATCATGCTTAAGCTCTGTTTTAAGTTGTTTTGGTCATGCATGCCTTGCTTTGTATAGCCATAGTGCAATCTTGCTCACTAGCTTTGAGTTTTATAGTCTCTAGCATGGCTTACTTGAGTTGTTTGCATTCTTTGGCCTCATCTCTAACATGATTTTAGTGTGTGTTGTGCAATCATAATCTCCCATGCTTCACTCTTTCAATGCTTTTGGAGGGTTATGCTTTATGCCTCAATCATGAGCCAATTTGTATGCTAGCTTGCCTAAGCCATTGGGCTACCATCTCACTGTGTTTTTGGTGTTATTTACTATGTTACAACTCTGATTTTTGTTGGTGAAGTCACCTCATGCTTGGTTTTGGTAGGTGTAGTGTAATCTCCCTCGTTGGCCTTACATGCGTCATGTTTTATGCCTCCCATTGTAGTATGTGTAAGCTCTATTCCAAGCATGTTTTTAGCCTTGTTTTGGCATGTTTTAAGACTATTTTGAATCACCTTAGCCCTTTGGGGCTTGCTTGATATGGCTATGGTACAAGTACGTTAGCTAGTCTTGAGCATTGAGCCTCCTAGCATGCTTCATTTGTGATGTGTGAATGATATGGCATCTTTTGTCATGTAATTTCAAAGCTCATGTCTTTGCTATGCTTCCATGTTTATCACACTTTCATTGCTCTTGAGGGTTATGCTTCATGCCTTGTTTGTGAGCCAATGTGTATGCATGCTTGTATATGCTTTTGGACTTCATTTTCAGCATGTTTTGGCCATTGTCTTGGCATGCATGAGGCTTGTTTGAGGTTAGTTTGGTCCATTGACATAGCCCTTGTGTTGTGTCCCTCACTAGTTTCAATGCTTAAGGACTCTAACTTGCCATGCTCATGTTGTTTGCATGTTGTTGCATTGCATTGTGTTTGTATGTTGTTGCATTGCATTGTGTTTGCATGTTGTTGCATTGCATGGTGTTTGGAATGTCGTTGCAGTGCATTGTGTTTGGATCGAATGTTTATCCAAACACAAGAAATGAGGGGTGTTTCATACTTGAAGTGATGAAACGCGCCTCATTTCTCAGTTGCCGACCCTCTTGATCAAGCATGATAGAGGTGGAGGCCCTTATGTGTTATTTGTATGCATTCATTGACATTGACTTGTGCAACTTGACCTCTTTGGCCATCATGCATTGAGATACGTGATAGGTGGCTCGAGAGCCGAGCACTACACTCCTTTGAGCTTGAGACATGATAAGAAGTGTAGTTGCACACACATTTCCTTGCAAATACACTGCCATGCCTCTGTTTGTGCTCTGTTGCAGCAAAAGGAGAAATTGCAGGAAGCAGTGGCCGACCGGCCATCAGATCTGCCGACCGGCCACCAAGGCTGCCAATCGGCTATCAGAAGTGGCCGATGGCCATCAACTTTGGCTGATGGCCATCCCTCTTGGCCAACCATCCCTCAACATATTTCTAAGGTGGGTCAGAAACTTTTTGGAAGGTGGCATAATTTTCAGAAGTACAAAAGTGTGCAAACAGAGGCATCTTGAGGCAAGGTGGTGAATTTCCGGGAGGATGCGACAGAGCATGCATGCTTCCTTCATCAGCAAGGCTGTTTTGTCGCTTTATTAGCTAGTTGTAGTTAATTACATGTGCTGTAATTAATTTAGCTTAATTCATTTTGTAATATTCTGATTAGCTTAGATTAGCTAATTGATTAATTCAGTTTGTAACTAATTAGCTTAGATTAGCTAGTTATTCGACTGTGTTGTAATAAATTATCTAGAATAGTTAGTTAATTAATTGGTTTGTAATAGTTAGGTTAATTAGCGTAGCTCGTTAGCTTTCATTTCATTCGAACCCTACGTCGAGAGGGCACATTGTTGTGATAAGTGTGCGTATGTGTAATGCATGTCTTCCAACCTCTATTTCTTTCTCCCTTTTACTTATCAGCTTTGGATAGTTAGTTTAGGGCATACTTCGATTAGCATACTTATGCTTTGCATGCGTGCATCTATTCATCTGTCTTGCATGCATCGAGCTCGGCGCATCATACAAACTGCATTGTATTTCAATACCAATTTGAATACATGTTATGTAGTTACATTCACATGACATCTTAGAATAGCCGAGCCTATCTTAGTTTCATTTTGCATGTGTTGCATTAGGCATTCTTGACATAGCTAGGGTCATGCATTAATTTCTAACATAGCTTTTGTTTTGGCTCGGAGTACTAGGTAAGCTTTTACGCTTTAGTATCCTTGCATGCGTGTAAGTGTTGCCATGTTCAGCATGCTTGCCATGAGGCTATGTGCTTAACTACTATAACTGTTTGAATGCCTGTGGGTGGAAGCTTGATTGTCTGGATTGGAACAACACGATGATTGTGAGTTTTAAGCCCACCTGAAGTGGCAAAATCATGTTTTTCTAAGCCCACTTAAGGGTGGCAAATTCGCGCTTTAGCCTACTTGCGAGCAGCACTTTCAAACCACTTTAAAAAAAAAATACGTGTTATTTTGTTCCAATCCGCGTAATTGAGTCTATACTTGTATGTTGTACGCATCACGTAGTAAGTTAGCTAAATAGCCGGAATAAGAAGACATGTGTTTTCGAAAACAACATATCCTATTAGTACAGGCCGATCCTTTGATCAGGCGAGCGGGGGTGCTCATTTCATGAGCTTCCCCCTTCGTACCCAAGTTTCCGAGCCGAGGCAACTTTGGTGATGACGGACACGTGGCC
The DNA here is from genome assembly GCF_055761805.1 of Camellia sinensis. Classification (NCBI taxonomy): domain Eukaryota; kingdom Viridiplantae; phylum Streptophyta; class Magnoliopsida; order Ericales; family Theaceae; genus Camellia; species Camellia sinensis. The sequence goes on from NC_138973.1 coordinate 118,594,926, forward strand.
TTAGGCACGAGTCAGGGTTTCCTAAATTTCCCAAAACAAAATATTTAGGTGGCGACTCTAAAATTTGGCAAAGTAGTCCATGTTTGAAGCTTTTTGATTAAAATCAATTTTCCAAAATGATTTGCCGGATTTGGACTCTTTGGTGATTTATCAGTCTTGCATTGCACTTTGTGAGATTAGATTCAGAACCGTGATAGGAATCTGAACTATAGTAGCTAGAACTACAATTCGTGCCCTCTCCAAAAAGGTGGCACGCGGAGCGGAGTTCGGGCGGTCTACACCTTCCTACTAGATTTATTGCATGTATGATTAAGAAGATGAAAGACAGTCAACCCATGGAGCGCTTGGATCAGTTCGACTCAAACCCTGTTGACCAAATTGTAAAATCAACTATAATTTTTTTAACTTAAGTTTTTTTTTTAATTATTTAGATTTGGTTTCTCTCAAGTTGTTATCTTAATTCGAGAAAGCATTTTGATTTGGTAGACCTATTTTGAGTGGAACGAAGGTTGGTCCTAGCTAAACGAAGCATTTTGGATGCAACTGCAAGATCAGAATGATAAAATTTTGAACGGTTTTAAAGATAGCCAAAACATGAGGGCTTGTCATCTTTAATAATTAGTGGAAGGTTGTCAGATGTTATAAAACATTGCAGATTTACTAGGGAGATAAGAATGAAGAGATTCTATTCAGATCAAACAGATGCAGATCGGGGGATAAATTATTAGAGACCAGAGGAGATCAGGCTTGATCAAGTAGCAAATCAAGGGAGATAATGATTGATCAGAGGCGATTATAGGATTGCATATGATTTTCTCAGGATTAACAATGGCGAGGAAAGTTCTAGAAAGAAGGCAGCTACATTCTCTAAGGAGACTAGTTTTTGAATGGGATTGAGGATGACCCCACTAGTGTGTCCAGTGAACTTTCCTAGTTGTTGATCAGAGTCAATTGTGAGATTTGGTTCAATTAGTGGAAAAGTCCACTCATCGACGTGATAGATGATTGGCAACCAATATAGACTTAGAGGAATGTTGTGGCATTTCGAGCTACTGTCAAACACAATGCTAGTTGTGACATCCCTGTTCTGTATTATGCTAAATTGGTCCTAAATATGTTTATGGTCATGTGTTTAGCATGATTTTGTGTGCCATTATGTGATTTTGAATTCGTATCTGTCCATCGTAGGAATATCTGTTTGAATAACCTGCTTTGGAAACTAAATTGAGGGCTTTATCGGCCACAGAACCCGAAATTGATTACGCCATTGTGGTTGGCATAATTTTTAGAGCCTACGATGAAGTTTAATTAAAAATTTATTTGGGCCAAATTAAATTGATTAAGCTGGTAAAATGAGTGCCCAATTACTCTATATTATTATTATATTGTGACTTAGTGAGGCTCTATACACTCAAATCCCTCTTTGTTATTCCTCTTGGCTGACTTAAACGTAAGAGAGAGAGAGGGGAGTCGGCTAGAGAGAGGGAAAAGAGGAGAGTTTGGTGTTTGGCTCAAATTTGTGAAGAATCGGAGGATTAAACTCAAGGAATTACTATAGTTTGGAAGATTGAGCCTCTAGGTAAGCATTTGGTCTTGAATCCATAAGTTTGAAATTGTGATCTTGTAAGCTCAAGGGTTGTTGTGCTCAAGAGCATGTAATAAGTTGATTTTTGTTGAGTTTGGAGTCTTAGAACTCATGCATGTAAGAAATTGCTTTGAATTTGCATGTTTGAGCTTGAAACACATGATTCATGTAGAGTTTTGGTTGAAACTCATATTTTGATCACCATCTGTACCATCTGAGTCGAGAATGATGAGCATCTCCCACATGCATGTACAAATCATGGGAGTATAAGTCTTGAATGTTTGAAGTTGAGCATGTTAATGATGGGTTTGAGATATTTTGGGACATGCATGTAGATAAATCAAGAAATTGAACCTCATAATGTTATGATCTTGCAAGGGAACCATGTTAGTATGATTATATTTGAGATTTGAGCCCTTGCATGCAAGAAAGGTAGCTGGGAAATCGAGTTGAAGCTCAAGAACACAATCTGGAATTTCCAGAAATTCTGCTTCCGCTCGAGCGGGTAAGTCCACGCTCGAGCGTAGAAAACGAGCTCCCAGCATCTTTTTGCAGACATGATTCCCGCTCGAGCGGGGGATTTGACGCTCGAGCGGGGAGCTATGTAGGCAGGCATTACGCTCGAGCGGCCGAGTTCACGCTCGAGCTGGAATTGAAGGCAACCAGTACTTTTGCAGACCTAAGGGTCCGCTCGAGCGGGGAAGTCTACGCTCGAGCGGGGACCCTATTTTCTGAAATCCTGTTTTTGCATTTTGTGTTCTGTTTTCCGTTCTCTTTCACTTGCAAGCGCTCTTAGGCATATGTTAAGCATTGTAAATGAGTTAACGAGATAATAATAAAGCCTAAAGAGGAATATGTGAATTAAAGAACGGATTTAACTGTTAATGACCCCTTTTGTGTTCATGAAACGTGTAGGGTCAAGCTCCAGGGCAAATCAACAAGCCGATCACTGTGAGTAATATCGATATTTGAATGCTTGTGAATGTCCAATTGTTTACCCCATTTTAAGCTTTATGAACTGCTAATTGGGATTGTGGACGTAAGTCCGATATGAATGCATAAATGAATGGGCCAAAGGCCGTTTTGACATAAATGAATGGGCCAAAGGCCGTTTTGACATAAATGAATGGGCCAAAGGCCGTTTTGACATAAATGAATGGGCCAAAGGCCGTTTTGACATAAATGAATGGGCCAAAGGCCGTTTTGGCATAAATGAATGGGCCAAAGGCCGTTTTGACATAAAGGAATGGGCCAAAGGCCGTTTTGACATAAACGAATGGGCCAAAGGCCGTTTTGACATAAAGAATTGGGCCTAAGGCCGTTTGGAACATGTTGTTCTACATTGTTATGTAACTTATGTATTTGATTTGATATTATTCACTGGGCTATCGCTCACGCTCATTCATGTGTTTGTAGGTGAGCCAAGAGAAGTCCAGACCCAGTCTCAGTGAAGTCTGTATGGAACAACTAAGGTTTTGAGAGAGTCAGCCCTTGTGTCTCACGCACGAGACCCGTCTTCGCCCTTTTGTTATGTATTTACATTTTGTCAGGTTGGCGAAGTTTTGTATATGTCTGCTTATAGTTTTTATGGGTTGACTTAGTTTTGGATGATCCTGTCTGTACAGAACCTATGTCGCTATGTTTCTGTTGTGAGTTATTAACGTACATATGTATGGTTTGTTTTGATGTGCCATGTAAGCACAGCTCTATGGACAAAGTTTTAAATTTTGCTTCCCTTTTGGCCCCTTTACTCTGATGTGTTAAGTCTGTTTTGGTTTGAGGCCGTAGGTAATCCTAGGATTACTGGCCGGTTACGTCCTTAACCCATGGGGGCGGGTTTGGGTCGTGACACTAGTAGTACTGGTGGTATGTGAACGTGTAGAGTAATAGTTGTAAAAACATGCTAGGTTCAAGCATAAGGGTACAAGAACACAAATGGGTACGCATAAGTGACATAGAAGATGAAGATATGCAGTGCAAAAGTACGCTGGAGTGTCATACAAAGGCATTGGTAGAGTGTACATCAACGGATTGTGGAAAGCTCAATGGTCAAAGCTCCAAGTAGGGAAATTGAGATGAATAAAAAGCATAGGTGTGCACCAAATAGTGGCAGGTCTCTTTCTCTATGTGTTTTGATTCCATGGTAGCGGAGGCACTTCTAAATGAGACAGAGTTGATGCGGATCTCTCAAGAGAACTCGAGCCCAGGAAAAGAGATGTGGAGCCATGACGATCACTCAGAGAGTATGGGTGTGAGCACTATGCAAAGTGTTGCATAGGTGAAGATGCTTTGATAGGTGGAGGTATTGTCAACCATCAATCTAGAAGTATAAGTGTGAGACATACGCAGGTGGCGTGTATTACTGAACGTGAGATCAATGATTGCAAAGGCACAAACAATGAATATATGAGAATGTTTGGAGGTTGTTTAGAAGTACAAAATGCAAAGGTTGATAGTTTAGAAAGAAGCACTGAGCACAAAAAATCTAAGTTTATAAAGCAAACGAAGAGTTTTCTATTGCTCTAGTGTTGACTATGCAGGGAGTTGCATGGCAAAGTAAAACACCCGTGATAGTGAAGTGTAGAAGAGATTGTGTTGGAGATTGAGCAGAGGCTCTCTTCATGAGAAAATCAGAGTGTGGTATGAGTTGACATAGGTGATCTCCTTTTGTATCTTTATATTTTCTCTGTGTTATCCCTAGATCCTACTGTGGACACTCAGAGAAAGGGTGCTAAGTATTTTTCTCAGAGGGTGGAGGTGTCTCAGTAAGGAAGGAAATGTGGTCTTATTGTAGTCTTTCCAACATAATTCAAAAGTAGAGATGTCACACAACAATACATGTGCAAAGGGAGCTTTGCAAAGCATTCCATGCAAAGAGTGCAGTGTATCCAGTTAGTGGGTGCAAGTGTGGATCACCTCACATGGGTTGATAGGGTGATTTGTTGGATATCACTCCATGTAAGGGGTGATCTTTTCTCTATATGAAGGCAATGTGGAGGAGTCAAGGAAGACAACTGCCAACTGACAAGCCAAAGAGATGGACGGTGCCAAAAGGAAGAGAATGAGTTGGTCATGTGCAAAGGCCAGCTCTTCCATGTGTTGTCAAGGTCCTCCTTCTTCATATGTGTATAAATAGGGAGATGTGTGAGTAAGAGGGGTGTGAGCAACCGAAAGAGAGTGAGAGATGTAAGGTAGAGAGACTGCCTCTCTTGGTATGAGATTGGGAGATGGATGAGTGTATGAGTAGGATGGTGTGAGCTCCTCCTCCATTGTATTTTCTTTGTAATCTCTCCATTGTTATTGTGATAACTGGTTTCTCCCCTATGGACGTAAGCGTTGGACCAAACCACATTAAATGTTGTGTTTCCTTTGGGTGTGTGTGTTGGTTTTCTACTTGATATGATCACCCCCTCACACATTGCTTCGCACATATGGCTCCCGAGTGGTCTTGGGCTCCGACTATGGGGCACCTGGACATCGCCTTTGGGCTTTGATACCACTGTTGGGGTATCCCACATCGCTTGAGCATGGGACTGGTGGTTAGTTTATAAGTGTGAGGGAAAGCCTCATCCCTTGAGAGCTGTTTTGGGATAGAGAGAGGCCCAAGGCCACCTAATAATACGATCCAGCAAAAATCACTGATTTTTTTTATAGATGTGATTTGAAAAGTTAGATCTTCATCAAACCAAACAAGCTCTAAAAAAAATGGCCAATATTCTTTAGGATTTGTGATTGACTTTTTTAGTAGTTTTTGTTAATTTTTTTTTCATTTTTAGAGAATTTTAAAAAAAAAAATTAAAAGCTTATATTTTTAGGTTCTAATAAATTAAAAAGACCAAAAAAATTAAAAATTTTGACAAAAAGTCCACTAAAGATAAAAACAAAATTGACTTTTGTCCTTTTTTTTAATTTTTTCAAAATATTTACTTTTTAAGATTCTATTACATTAAATAAACCAGAAATGTAAAATTGTTTTCCGCATATTGAAAAAAAAAATTATTAAAAGAAAAAATAAAAAAAAATGATTTTTTTTTAACCGTATGCTAAAATGTTCAATAGATAATTCATGGATAGAGTCAAAGAAAATGAATTGTACAAGCGGCCAAGATAGTTGATTAAATGAAGTAAGAGATTTTGGTGTATAGAGAAGGTCTCACCGTTTAAGAACTAAAGAAACAATGGAACGTTCTGTGTGTTTAGTTTCAGTTTTTTAAATTAAATTTTTTAAAAATTAATTTTTTTATTTTTTATATTTTTTTATTTTTAATGAATATTTTTAAAATTTTAAATAATTTTTTTATTTTTTTAGATGCACCTTACATAGATGTATCTAAATAATAAAATATTTGCGAAAAGATATTTGAAAAAGATTAATAAATACACAAAAATACGAAAAATGTATTGAATCTTTGTATTTTTTTATATAGTTATTGTATTTAATGAATTTTTTTAAAAACAATTTCACAAATATTATATTTTTTAAATGTATTTATGTTAAGTGTGTACAAAAATTTTAAAAATTGCTTAAAATGTAAAAAAAATGCATTGAAAACAAAATAAAAATATGAAAAATAAAAATAAATAAATTTTTTTTAAAAACTGTTTTTTAAAAATCAAAATCAAAGAAGTTGATTATTATTATTTTTTTGACCGCATCGCTTGTTTGGGATAAACTAAATAAGGATACTTTTGGACTTTTTATGAAATATGAATTGAGCATGTGTTAGGTTTGAAGTGATGTAATAGAGAGATGATATGACTTAAATAAGATGATATAATAAGATAGTAAATTTTTGATTTTTTGACTTTTTTTTTATTATGCCACACCAACCCTAAATTTGATGAAATAAAATGATTTGAGTTGGTATTTTGTAAATATCTTATCCCTGTTGTTATTACCGCAACTCTCCCTCTATCTTAGTGCGACTCATCTCCCATTACCGCTGATGAAAGCTCTCCCTCTCATCTTCCCGACTCATCTCATTCCTATACCTTCACTACCGCTGACTGCTTTCGAACGCTCTTAAACCTCCTTCATCTTCTTCATCTACCATTAACAAATCGTTTCCAAGTGTGCTACCCAATCACTTGATTTGGCACACTATTATTCACGGACAATGATTGGTGCCACAAATTCTGTGGCTCAAATGGCTCGAAAATGCCAAAACGACGTCGTTTTGGGTACAAAACAATTCTGAAAATCTCAAAACGACGTCGTTTTGACATTTTCAGACCATTTAAGCCACAAAATTTGTAGCCACCAAACATTTTCCATTATTCAGAGTCTGCTCTTCTAATCAGCTACTTACTTGCGGATTGCCCTAATTCAACCCTAAAACCCTCAGTCCGAATCCCCTCTGTTCTACCAAAAAAGATAGAACCACCATCACCATCATTCTCAAATTTCCTCTCTTCAACACCATTAGTGGTGAAGGCTTAATTGCTAATGATTAATATGAAAACCATTCTGTACTGCAGGAAGATGAATTTCACAAGATTTGGATCATATTGGTTTATTTGTGACTTAAAAATTCTGACTTTGGTATTCTAATTCATACCAAATTCGGATCTAGGTTTTTAATTTTGATTTCTTATGGTATTTACTTGGTTCTTTAGATACTGAACTGAGGGTTTATATTCTATAAATGCGGGATATCACACATATTATATACTGAACTAAGGGTTCATATTATAACAGGTTTGTGTTGATAGAGAGACGTTCAGCTTTTAGATAATTCAAGAACGAAGCCTGCCCTAAGATCATTAATGAGTGTCATTTCTTTGAGCCCATCAACATTGTTGAAGTTCAAGCATGCCAGATCTGTCATTACAACCCTCACTGGAGTTTTGTTAAGGTTGTTAAATCTGTCCAAAGGTTTGTCTCATAAACTACATTGACATTGATTCTAGTTCTGAGTCCATAAGTTGAAATATCTTTGTAATTTGCATCATACTGGTATTCTTTAAAGGCTTGGTGTTTTGGTCATTAAGGGTTTGTCATTTTTTCTTTTTTGAAAACTAAGAAGATATAACTCCTATGATGGTTGTGGGCAACGTCATCAATCCCTACACCAATTTCTACAAAAATCAAAGTAACACTCAATCAAAAGAAACTTGTGATTTAGAATTTTAGGATGATGGGAATGAAAAGAAAACGAAAGTTTGTCCTTTTCAAAGTTCTCCTTAAAATGAGAAGTGACTATCAAAATCCAAAGATTCTTTTCATCTTCAAATTTGATCTTGATTTACCTGTCACATTTTACTAAAGGAAATTTGCTTCTGCTATGAATGGTTTTCAGTACCGCAAGTTGTCATGAAAATTGATGTGGAAACTTTCTAAACCAGTCCCTTCTCCACATCTTGATGTGGATCATGAGATGTACAAGGAAAATGAAATTATGGAGAAATCAATTAATTATTGACATGGAGGTACTATGGGGATAGATGATTTATGTTATTTTGGCATCTTGAAGTATGTTTTTAAGATTTAGGTTAGAATATTATTTTTATATGTTTTTTGTTACTGGGTTATTTTGGTAATTTTGGTTTACTTAACCTTGTATTACTTGATGTTGGAGTAATCTCATCAACTAAGTCATTCCATTTTATTTTATTTTTTTATCAACATCAAAAAAGTTTGTCTCATAATTTGACAAATTGGACCAGACTATTAATTTTGTTCTATGAGTTACTTCTAGTAGAGCCATAATTTTCTTGCTAACGATTTTAAGATTGAGATATTTTTATCTGATGATGATTTTCATGTTAGTCTTGCATAGGGTGCTAACCATTTGTTGTCCATTAATATCTACTATTTTTTTTTTTCCAGTAGCATGACATAATTTTCCCCCCTTTGCGTCCCTTGTCCTGGTCTTTAGGTGTTTGAGTTCATTGTCTAGAAGCTTTATGCATTGAGAAAACCCAAAACAAATATCCAGATACTTCAACAGAGTGCTCTTCTAAAATATATCTGAGTGGTCTCTTTGCCCTCACAATGGTGCTTATATCATTTGGATACCTGGTATACATATTATTTAATTTTCTTTGATTAAAATTATATCCATTGGCCGTTAGGGGGCTATGTTTTCATTGATAATATGTTTTTTCGATGCTATTGCTTCTATTTTGTTATTTGATTTAGTTCTGGTACATTTATTGTATGCAAGCTAGTTAGAAATTTACAGTGTCATTCATGATGTGAATTCATCATGAGTCAATGACTTGGTTGTTTATTGGAATTAAGTTTACTAGCTGTTAAGTTCCTAGTATTTGGAACTGGTGTATTGGGCCCAGTGGCAATATTGGAACTATCGTGGAGCGGAAGTCGGTGTTTGAATCCCATAAACTTAAAAAATGTTACTGTTAGTACTTGAGAGCTCGATGTCTTGTTTGCGGATTCTTTTCTGATTTCCTTCTCTTTGCATGCTGATTTTTTCTGCTTTTGTTTTGCTAATCTTATTTCATCTTCCGTTTCTGTTCTTCTATTAATAAAGGTCGAGATGGGAAAAGGCCTGACATGGTTTGGAGAGTGAATAATTTTAGAGAGATTAAAAAACATAGCGACAAACAGACCATTTAAGCGATCAGTTGTATTCACATATCTTATTTTTGTTGTGTACTCAAGTTGCATTGAAGACTCTAATCGTTGTACATTGTGCAATGAGGGAGGTAGATCCTACATTTCATGAAGAACTCATTAACTATAGCCGGAGCAGAGAACTTATTGTGAATGTGTCACATTTCAGGGATGATTCAAGCACAAATGGTACTGCTTAATCTTTGTTATATTTTAATCACTGGAAGTTGCAGAATGAGGAATTGACTATGGAGATTTCTGATGTTAAGCATGTGATTATTCTGCTTGGGTTCGTAACTATGCTTTATATCTTGAGGAGTGCCAGGAATGCCTCCACATACTAAGGTCTCGTTTGAAAACAGGCTAATTTAGTAACTTTTTTGGCTATTTCGCTAAAATATGAGCCTAAAAAAACTAATATGTTTGGGATGACTTTCTGGGTTTTTACGAAAAAACGTGCAAAAAGTAGAGAGAAAAGAGAATTTTTGACTTTTTGGTATGGATTGCTGGCTTTTTGGCTAATTTAGTAACTTTTTGACTTTTTGACTAAAAAAGAGGGTTTCCAAATGAGGCCTAAGTATGATGTCCAGACTGATCACTCGGTATGCATTATGGATTTACCAATTGAAGCTAGTCTTTTTTTTAAGTGCTTTTTGCTCTACAAACTTATGGCTAGAACCTGAATCTGAAATGATATTACCCCCAACAAACTAGACCATGACTTAGATAGGCATTTACTTTGCATTTTGCAATGGCCTTGGAGAATAGTCAATTATAGGCTGAATTAGAAAATTTCACAGAGAGAGAGAGAGAGAGAGAGAGAGAACACAAGGGTGTTCACTAGTAATACATATCCTTCATACTTATCATTTCGTCGACAGAGAACTCAAATGAATTGAAACACTAAAATCTCCGTTTCCAGTCAAAGCTATCGACAACGAGTTGGTTATAATTATTACTGTTATTATTACTATGGCTACACTTATGAATGGTTTGCCAAATTAATTTAATTTATATTGTTGTCTCTTGATATAAAATAAAATATGGAATTCATTAACGTATAGTTTACTTAGTTTTTTATTTCAGTAGAATTATTTATGTTGTAAAGGATGGCATGGTGTCTTCATATCTAGACCTTTTGTAATTGGATTATAGGTTGATGCTTTAATGGTCGAAAAAGGAAAGAAAGAGTGTTAGGAGTCTAGTAGTAAACAGATTCCGAGGTTGCAAGTTTCACACAACTTGTTATGGAAGTCCTTCACATTGTGATTTCATGTTGGTGTCTTATTTGTTGTATTTATTGTCTCATCACTTCTTGTTCAGTATGGAAATGACTAAATGTTGGTGTCTTATTTGTTGTGTATTTATTGTCTCATCACTTCTTGTTTGGTATGGAAATGACTAATGAGGATAATGGGCATAAGTTTTCATTTATATTTTTTCATTACAATTTGTTTGTAGCAGAGAACCAAGGATCTACACACTGTAGACTTGCTTAAGCACTTACCTGCTTTGCAACAGCTTCTTTTTCGCCTTCTTGCATCCAAGTCCTAATGCTTCTGAGTTGTGCGTTGTTGTATCAGATTGGTCTTGGAAGCGGGAGTGTTGTACTAGATGGGCTGGGGGAGTTGTAGGTGTATTGATGTTAGGTCTTTTTGTCCTGTTTGTTTTGTTTGTTTTGTTTTCTTTTGTGGTGTTGGTATCTTGCCAACCCTTTGGCGTGAGCTCTCAAATGATTGGTTGGTGCTCTCCAACCTAGTTGGGATGAAGGGTAACACTCTGATGCTCAATGCTCTTCGCCTTTACTTTATTGATGTAATCCATTTTTTGATATCAATAAAGTTGTTTCCTTTTGCTTATCAAAAAAACAAAAAAGGTGACGTAGTGATCCATTATGATAGTCTTCATGGTTTGTCATTTTCAAGTACATATACAGTGATTTTCATTTTAGTTCTTTAATCATAATAATTTCTATTATTTTTAGGCGATGTTGAGCATGTGCATTTGTGCAGCTAGGGCGAGCAACTGGAAATAATTTATTAATTCAATGTGCTTATAATCGTAAGGAATTACTGAAAGCTGTATCCCATAACATTTTTTTTAACAGATGTTACACTTTTCAATACGTTATGATATCTTCGCATATCGATATTAGAGCTTATTATTAATACTAAAACAAGTTATAATATATATGTTATTTTATTTGTACCGTCGATATTTCTATTTTGTTTTAGATACAAATTTGAATTCTTGAATTATAAAAAATTATTGGTATTGTTGGAGGATGTTTTATATATTTTTGTAAAAAATGTTTGGTTGACGTTGTATTGTTACATAATACATATATATTATTATTCGTATATATGATTTTGTGGATGTGTGTGAATGTAGATGTATTTTATTTTTAAAAATGTTAATAATTTGTATAGGGAATGAATTAATAAAATATATATTTATTTTATGAAAATAATTTTTTTGCGACAATAATAAATTGTTGCTAATGTAATCATCATTTATTTGCATTTTATTAGCGACGGATTAACCTGTTTCATGTACATATTAGTTCAAATCTTTAGCGACAGTTTAAACTGTCGCAAATACGGTATTAATTTAATTCTAATTTTTTGGCGACGTTTTAGATCGTTGCTAATAATACTTTTCGCGATGTTAAATACGGTCTCTAAAAAAGTTTTGGGCAACGACAACCAAAATCGTCGCTAAAAGTGAAGTTTTTTCCCCTTCTTTTATGTCAGATTAAACCTTCGTAAAAACCATTGATTTGCCATCGCTACAAGAAAAAATTGACAGTTTGTAACCGCTACAAATATCTTTTGTCACGCCTCCTTCCGTCACTTCCCATTTCCTGTCGCTATTTCGTCACAGAAAAGTCGCTTGTGATGGCATGTGAACCTTTTGCGATGTTTATGACTGTCGCAAAAATTCTGATTTTTAGTAGTTATATCACTTATTAAAATGGATTATGTTTATACTTAAAAATATACATTTTCAATTATAATTTTTTTTCAAAAGTAAATTACGTAATAAGATGGAAATTTTGTAACAAGTTACTTAATTATATTTATAGAGAAAGATATTAATTAAGATTTTTATATCGTGTTTGTTAAGCCATCATTGACAGGTGGCAAGTCCACTGATATATGTAATACACATAAGGCCACAAGTGTGAAAATAGATGAGGAAAATAGCTAGTCTGTTAGTAAGTTTACTAGATAGTAAAGAGAGGTTAGTCTTATCTAGTTAGTTGTAACTACCTACACTTGTATATGTATGTGGTCTGCTCATCTTTACATTCAATGAGAATCATTTCATATCTTTACACAGAGTTTATCATAAATATTTATATATTTATATATATTATAAAAAATAGTGATTATAACATTTTCAAATAGTTAATCATTTCATATCTTTACACAGAATTTATCATAAATATATATATATATATATATATATATTATAAAAAATAGCGATTATAACAATTTCAAATAGTTAATTTTACTAGACGAAGACATAGTAATAGTTAATATTTTGATAAATTAATGCAGAAAAAAATATGTTCAATTATATTTTATTCTCAATTATGTTGACAAAAAATGTATAATTAATAGTAATATAATTTATTTTTTTGTACTGGTATTAATCAAAATTTATAATCTTATAATTTTTTTTGATGAAAAATTATATGTGTTTTTACTCCTCCAAAGCTCAAACCCGTGTATATATATATATATATATATTGTTGACTGCTGCTGCAATAGAAATTTTATCCTACTTTCAGGTACTCTTTTCTATACTTTTGAGTGTGCAATTATAAATATTTATGCACCAAATGATGTGGCGGCCAGAGGAAAGCTCTGGGACAGCCTGCTCTTGTTAAGAAGGGATTTTCCTAAACCATGGTGTTTAGGGGGGGGACTTCAATGAAATTAAAAACATGGGTGAAAGAAGAGGGTGCTCTAGAAGAGACCGAGGTATGATAGATTTAAATGACTTCATTGATAGATGTGAGGTTTCAGACCAAAATTTGCTAGGAAGAAAGTTCACTTGGTGCAATGGCAATGATGGTGGAAAATGGAGTAGGATAGATAGGTTTATGGTTCATCCAGAATAGCTGGAGCATTTCAAAGTAAAATTATGGGGTTTACCTTCTATAATTTCGGACCACTGCCCATTATTACTGATGAAGGATGAGAGGGATTAGGGTCCTAGGCCATTTAGATTTATCAATGCTTGGACTAAGCATCCATATTTCTCTCATTTTGTGAAGAAAGTGTGGAATGAAACAAATGTGGTGGGTTGGGCCGGATACAAGCTCCAAGTTAAGCTGAAATTTTAAAGCTAGCTCTTAAGCAGTGGAATTTGGAAGTGTTTGGGAATGTGCATACCAAGTTGAAACAAGCTGAGGTTGAGTTGCATGCCTTTGATTTGGAAGATGAAAACAGAGAGCTAGATGAAGTTGAAAAGAGGAGGAGGGCTGAGGTGAGGGGGGAATTTTGGAAGTCAAGTAGGATGGTGGATAGGGTTTGGCTACAAAAATCTAGACCAAACTGGCTCTTGTATGGGGACAAAAATACTAGATTTTTCCATCTCATGGCAAATTGTAGGCAGAGCAAGAACATGATAAGTTCAGTTATTGAAAATGAAGAAGTGGTTGATGATCCCTTAAGAGTGAGGCAGATAGTGAAACTTCATTTTGTTAAGCAATTTTCGGAGTCATGGTGTAGACGCGCTCCCGGGAACTCCCCGACATCCGCGCGCGCGACGAGGCGGCGCGAATCTCGCTTTGTTCTCTGAGCTACTACAGCTCAGACTCAAAGTCACGGTTCTGAATCTAATCTTACAATATGCGATGTAAGACCGATAAATCACCAAAGAGTCCAAATCCGGTAAATCGTTTTAGAAAACAGATTTTTAGAAAGAAGTGCCAAACATGGACTAATTTGTCAGGTACAGAGTCACCACCTAAATATTTGATTTTGGGAGAATTTAGGAAACCCTGACTCATGCCTAAGGCCACGTGTCCGTCATCACCAAAGTTGCCTCGGCTCGGGAAGTTGGGTACGAAAGGGGAAGGTCATGTAATAAGCACCCCCGCTTGCCCGATCAAAGATTGGCCTGTACTAAACATGATATTTTGTTTTGAAAACACATGCGTTCTTATTCTGGTTAATTAGCTAGAATTACTATGTTATTCGCATAGCAAACAAGTATAGACTAGACCGCCTAAGTTGGAACAAAATATTGCATATTCGTTTGTTTTGAAAATGGTTTGAAGTTTGCTACTCGCAAGTAGGCAAAATCGAGGATTTCAATGAATTGTTCCAATTCAAGCAGTCCAACATTCACCCACAAGCATTCAGGCAGTTATATCAAATAAGCAGTTAGCCTCATGGCAAGCATGCTTTCATGGCAATCAATAACACACATGCAGTATGCTAAAGCGTAAATAATCACAGTGTACTCCAAGCCAAAACAAAGAACTAGTTAGAAATCATGCATGATCCTAGTTCATGTTAAAATGGCTAATGCAATACTTGCAAAATGCAGCTAAGATAGGCGCGGCTATTCTAAGATGGCATGTGAAATGCAACTTGATACATGTATTCAAATTGGAATTAAAATACAATGCAGTTAGTATGATGCGTCGAGCCCGGTGCATGCAATACAGATGAATGGATGCATGCATGCAAGCATAAGGTATGCTAAATGAAATATGCCCTAAAACTAACCATCGTAAGCGGTTAAGTAAAAGGAAGAAAGAAATGGGAGTTGGAAGACATGCATCACATACACGCACGCTTATTACAACATTACGCCCTCTCGAGGGAGAGACCAAATAGGACGCTAACTAGCTAGTCTAAGCTAATTAAACTAATTATTACAACATAATTAATTAACTAATCCTAGTTAACTAATTATTACAAAACAATTGAAATAGCTAAACGCATTAACTATTAAAGTACAAAACAAAGCATAAGCTAGCTATCTAAGCATGGCAGCTAAGGAAAGCAATAAAAGCAAGAGGTCCTCAGAGGGAGAAAACTGGATGCATGCTCAGTCGCTTCGTTCGGAAATCCAATGCGATGCCCCGATTTGCCTCTGTTTGCAATTGTCCTCAAAACCTTGCACAAAGCTCCAGAAAGCTGAAACTCCACCTTGGGAACCTGTGGGAGGGTGGCCGACCAGTTGTTGCTCTCTTCAGCCACTGGCCGACCACTTTCTTTGTTGAAAGCTAGAAAAAGTGGTCGGCCAGCTAGTTTTTCTAGCTGGCCGACCAGTTGTTGCTGCTGAAGTGCAATTTGCTGCAACAGAGAGCAAGAAAGGGCATGGCAATGTATTTGCAAGATATGTGTGCACAACCACCCTCCCTATCATATCATGAACTCAAGGGAGTGTGGTTCTCGACCCTCGAGCCATCAATTGCGCATTTCAATGCGTGATGGTGTAGACACCCCATTTTTGACCGACCTTAAGACTCAGACGTCATCGATTGAGCACATGGTGATGTTGCATATTGTGCTCGTTCTGAGGTTGCGGAGTCTCGGCTGCGAGCCTTGCCTCCACACTTCGGGGCTCTTTTGTGCATTGCCTCGGTTTGCGAATCGGGTCCTGTTTTCTCTATTTTCTCTATTTTCTCTTCCCGAAGGGAGGGAGAGGTCTCGTAGACCATATCTTAGTGGCCGTAGGCTACGTTTCGTGGTCGTAGGCCATTTTTCCCGTTTGGAGCCCAGTTTTAGATTTTCGGAGCCGTCGGCCGTGTGCCTCAGTTCGGGACCGCTTAACTACTTCCGGTTGCTCCGGTTTTTGGCACACCCCTTATTTTCTCCCTTTAGAGGGACACTGTGGCCTAGGAGACCACCTTCGTGGTCATACGCCACTTCCGGTACCTACTAGGCTGTTTTCGGGGCCCTAGACTGCGTGTTTTGACCCCCGAACCTTCGTTTTACATCCGTCTTGGCCCATTTTTGGCAGGGACCCTATTTTCATTACTAGGGAGGTGGTAGGATGTTGAGAGGCCAGGTTTTCCCCTGAAAAATCAGTTTTCTCTTTTTCTCTCTCCAAAAGTCGATTTTTCTGACAGAAAGCTAGTTTTTCTCACTTTTGAGCCACATTTCCTGGCTTTTCATACCACCGTTGTGTTGTGCTCATCTGGGAGGCCACCAATATGGGTAGGCCGACCAGTAATTCTTCTTGACCCTTTTGAACCTTGCTAAAAAGCTGGTTTTCCTCTCTCTTGGGTCACATTTTCTGGTTTTCTACCATACAGCTGTGTTGCACTCATCTGGGAGGCCACCTTTTTAGAGTGGCCGGCCAGAAATTCTTCTTGAACCTTTTGACCCCTGGTCGGGCGACCAAGGGGAGTGGCAGGCCAGCCACTTGAACTGGCCGGCCTGCTTCTTGCTTTTTGCCCTCTTTGAATGCATCATAGCTGTGCCAGCTATGAGGCAATTGGACCATCCTCCATACACGTGTATGGAGGATATGTGAAGCCCTTTTGGGATATTTTAGAGCCTCTCCTCTATAAAGGGGAGGCTGATCTTCTATGGCAAGGCTTGAACAACTTTGAAGGCTTACAACTCTCTCTCTCTCTCTCTCTCTCTCTCTCTACATCTCTACACTTGAGCTTCCAAACCCTAGTTTTCTTGGACCATTTGCACTACAACCCTAAGCACCGCACCTCCTCCATCCATTCCAGCACTTTGGGACTAATTTTCAAGGGTTGAAGGTTTACCACCTTGGTCCAAAAGCTCCAGCTTTGCTGCTCTTCAAGGGTAAGCACCTATTTCCCTTAAACTTGCATTTTTTTGCTCCATTGATTAGCCTTACTTTCAAGTATTTTTGGACTTTGTCATAAACTAAAAAGTGTCATAGTTTGAGCTCCTCTTGAATATTTATTAAGGACATTTTTCTTTTTGAGGTCTCCTACACCCTTGTATGCTTTGTCCCTCTTTGTAGGCTTATTTTGCATCATATGTTAGCCCTACTTGTGAGAATTTTCGAGATTTGTCATAAACTTGAAAAAGTTTCTTTTGAGCTTATAAACAAGTTTGTTTAAGATACTTTCTCTGTTTGGGGTCATCTACCCCCTTTCATGCCTTATTTCCTCATGTTTTGAGCTATGCATGTGAGCACTTGCACTGGCCTTGATTTGGCCTTTTAGCCACTGAAATTTTCAGTGGCTTAGATGTGCCTTTGAGCTTCAAAATCATAGAGGGGTGACCCTCTCACCCCTCATTCTCTTTACTCGCTTTGTTGGCCTCCCAAAGGGACCCTCACTTGCATGTTATGAAGTCACTTTTTAGGCTCAATTTGGTGAGTTTCAAGGCCTTCCTTAGCTCTGTCTGGAGCCTCTTTGGTCTTATTTTGTGTCCGTAATGCATGTGTTGAGCAATTCCATTCAAGGCCTTTTGAAGGGGCCTTTCATTGTATGCTTCATTGACCCATTTTAGAGCCAATTTGGTGAGTTTTAGACTTGTAATATTTGATTTCCAGAGTTGGTTTTGCCATGCTAAGTGTCCTTGTTGTATGTGTTGAGTAACCCCTTGCATGGCCCTCCAAAGAAGCTCATCATTTTTGTATGCATTGGATGCATTTCAGTGGTTATTTGGGGTTTATTTGGCATGAAATACTTCTATTTTTGGCCGGTTGGGTGAGCCCTCATATGCTTCATATAGCTGTAGAACAACTCATGGTTCACTAGCCTATGTTGCATGTTGTTTTGACCCTTCATGTTGGCACCTTTTGGCCATGCCTTGAACTGATAATGTGCTCATTTTGGACTACCCTAGCTCTATTTTTGGGTCTTGTGGTTGAATGATGTTAGTTTTGCATGCTTGTAGTTCAATGCACTTGCCTATCTTCGAGTTTTGAGGTTTGTTACATGCATGTACTGAGATATTTCCATGTTTTGAGCCTATCATTCATCACATTTCAGAGCTTGTTTGAATGCCATGTCACCGTGTTTTCATTTCTTTAAATGCGTTTGAGAGTCGGGCTTGTATGCCCCATTTACCGACCATTGAATGAGCTCCATTTCGTCGCATTCCGAGCCATCATTTTAGGTCAGTTTCCCACCATTTCAGACCTGCCTAGGGTCTGTTTGGGGTTGGTTTTGCTTTTGGTGCATTGCTTCGGGTACCTCTAGTGTAATGCACTTCACTAATTTCGGTACCCGAGCCCCCCAGCTTGCATTGTGTGCCATATTTGCATGTTTCGGGACCATATTTCATGCTATTTTGGAGCTGTAATTTATGCTATTCCATATCATGCATTATGTATTCGTAGAGTGACATTCCATGCCTTAGGTTCGGTCCTTGGTATTCGTGCATGTGTGCACACATTTCGGTTGTCTTATTTTCATGTGATGGCCACTGATGTGAGCGTGGCTGAGGTCCACTCATGTTGGTGTAAGTCCATCATGCATTATGTATGCCATTTCATAGCATTGCGTATGCTAGGTTGTATATATTTATTGGTTATCGACTATTTTTTTTGTATACTTGATCCAGCTAATAGTGATGGTTGGTTATTTACTGGGCTGTCTAGCTTACCCTTATTTTATTTTTCAGATTCTGAGGAGTAGAGCTGTGCAGGGTTTTTACTTATGGGAGTGCCGAGAGTAGGACTATGATTTAAGTATTTGGATCATTATTATTATTATTATTTTTATTAGTGGACTTGGTGGACAATTTCATATGATAAGAATTATCTATTTGTATGGTTTTTAGCATTATGATATTTAAGGATTTAATTTGAGTATTTTACATTGTGGGTTATGTGATTGGATTCTTAGCCTTGCATTCTCACTTATATGAGTGTGCGGCGTTGTCACAGAGCTTGGGGCGTGACAATTTTATGGTATCAGAGCCAGGTTGTAATTTTAAAAGTTGGTATAAAATAGTGGTGAGATTGGGTAGATGTAGTATTGGGAACGCTTATAATTTGATATAATATTAATTTTATTTACATGTTATAGGGACTTGAGAATAGAATAAGATGGGGTTTTATTATTGATGCATATAAGTTGCAATGAAACATGAGGAGACATTGGCAAATATGGCTAGGAATACACACCAGGGTTAAACGAATCGACGGACTGGTAATAATAATCGGTGAAGGAATGTGACTAATATTGGTAGTGGTTCTCAAGCAGTCGAAGAAAATCAGGGGCAAGAGTTGAAGGAACAATTACAAGAGTTACTAGATAAGGGCTTTATTAGGTCTAGTGTTTCTCCTTGTGGTGTGTCCGTTTTATTTGTGAAAAAGAAGGATGGTAGTTTTCACCTTTGCATTGATTATCAAGAGTTAAACAATGTGACAATTCGAAATAAATATCCTTTGCCTAGGATAAATGACCTATTTGATCAATTGCAAGGAGCACAAGTCTTTTCTAAGATTGACCTTCGTTCTAGATATCATCAGTTGAAGGTTAAGGTGGAAGATATACCTAAGACAGCCTTTCGAACTAGGTATGGGCATTATGAATTTTTAGTGATGTCGTTAGGGTTGACCAATACGCCTGCAACTTTTATGGATTTAATGAACAAGGTATTTAAACCCTTCTTAGATCAGTTTGTGGTAGTTTTTATTGATGACATTCTTGTGTACTCAAAGAGTAAAGAGCAGCACGAAGAACATCTGAGAATAGTGTTGTAGTTATTAAGGGAGAATAAATTATTTGCTAAATTAAGGAAGTGTGAATTTTGGCTGGAGAGTGTATCATTTTTGAGTTATGTGATATCTAAAGATGGGGTGTCTCTTGACCCCAAGAAAGTGAGGCGGTAGTAGAGTGGAATAGGCCTACTAGTGTCATTGAAATTCGTAGTGTCTTGGGTTTAGCAGGATATTATAGAAGGTTTGTTAAGGGATTTTCTCGAATTTCTATGCCTTTGACTCGTTTAACACAAAAAAGGGTTAAATTTGAATGGTCTGATGATTGTGAGAAGAGTTTTCAGGATCTAAAGAGTCGATTAGTGTGTGCTCTAGTACTTATAGTTCCGCCCAGAGATGAAGGTTTTACCATCTATAGTGATACATCGAAGATAGGCTTGGGTTGTGTCCTGATGTAGAACGATAAAGTAGTGGCATATGCGTCTAGGCAGTTGAAGCCATATGAGCAGATTATCATACGCATGATTTGGAGTTGGCTACAGTGGTGTTTGCATTGAAAATCTAGAGGCACTAATTGTATGGGGTAAAATGTGAGATATTCATTGATCATAAAAGACTGAAGTATATTTTCACTCAAAAAGAATTGAATATGAGGCAAAGGCGATGGTTGGAGCTATTAAAGGACTATGATTTGACTATCAGTTATCATCCAAGAAAAGCCAATGCAGTGGCTGATGCCTTGAGTAGAAAGACCCTGAGTAATTTGGCTACCTTGATCACTGACCAAAAGAATATCTTGGAGGACTTGCGAAGGTTAAATATCGAGATTAAATGGCATAACCATGGAGTGCAGTTGGCAAACCTTTGAGTTCAACCCACATTGATTGATAGAATTAAAGATGCTCAGGGAAAAGATCCTCAGTTGCCACTACTACAAAAATGGTTAAAGATCACACTTTGACAAAAAAAAAGATCTCACTTTTATTGGAAGTGTGATAAAAAACATTAGATTGATATTTTAATCACACTTAATTTAATTGAGTGTGATAATATTTATTTTTTATGTCACTTTTCAATTAAGTGTGATTATATACATATATTTTTTAATCACACTTTCTAATTAAAGTGTGATTATATATACACTTCTACTTTTTAATCACACTTTTTAAACAAGTGTGATTATATTTATATTTTTTAATCACACATTCTAATTAAAGTGTGATTATTTATATATTTTTTAATCACACCTTCTAATTAAAGTGTGATTATATATATACTTCTACTTTTTAATCACACTTTTTAAACAAGTGTGATTATATATATATTTTTTAATCACACATTCTAATTAAAGTGTGATTATTTATATATTTTTTAATCACACCTTCTAATTAAAGTGTGATTATATATACACTTCTACTTTTTAATCACACTTTTTAAACAAGTGTGATTATATATATTTTTTTTTAATCACACATTCTAATTAAAGTGTGATTATTTATATATTTTTTAATCACACCTTCTAATTAAAGTGTGATTATATATACACTACTACTTTTTAATCACACTTTTTAAATAAGTGTGATTATATAAATGTTTTTTAATCACATATTCTAATTAAAGTGTGATTATTTATATATTTTTTAATCACACTTTCTAATTAAAGTGTGATTATATATACACTACTACTTTTTAATCACACTTTTTAAATAAATGTGATTATATATATATATATATATATATTTTAATCACACATTCTAATTAAAGTGTGATTATTTATATATATATATATGGTAAATTACACTAACACCCCCTCAGGTTTATGTTTATTACAGTTCTCCCTTCACGTTTTGGAAATTACATCTCCCTCCCTGAGGTTTAAAGTTTCATTACAGATTCTCCCTTAGCAATTTAATTTTTTTAAATACTAATTTTTCCCTTACTGGGTAAATTACATTGACACCCCTTACATTTTAGAAATTACAATCCCCTCCCTAAGGTTTAAAGTAGCATTACCAATTGCCCCCTCGGTTAGTATTAGTTGGAAAAAAAATTCATTGAAAAGAAATTAATTGGAAAAAAAATTATTTGAAAAAAAATTAATTGAAAAAAAAATTGTTAGTAAAATTTTTAAATTTCTGTTTAAAAACCAACATAAACTTATTTTTTGAATTTACATTTTTTCCTGAAATTTACAAACTGAGACAACCATTTATAAATCAAAAAAATTATCAAATAAGTTTTTATGACAATTTTTAAAATTTTTGTAAATATAAATTGGAAACTGAAAACGAAATGGTTACCAAACAGGCTTCAGATGGTAAAAATGTCGTAAAATGAACAAATAATTAAATAAGTTACCAACATAAGAAACGACTTATCAAAAGATTCTTAGGCTATGAATGGTTTGAATTTTAGAAAAAAAAATTAAAAATTAAAAATTAATTTGGTTAAGAAATAAAAAATAAAAAATAATTATCATTTTTAAATAATTTTTATCTTTCGAGTGGTTAGAAATAATTTTTTACAAATTAAATTGAAACAGCTATACATATGTATATAACCTGCTCAAAAGTTAAAATGATAATTATTTTTTACCCTTAAATGATAATTATTTTTTAGTTTTTATTTCTTAACCAAATTAATTTTTAATTTTAAAATTTTTTTTCTAAAAATCAAACCATATATGGCCTAAGAATCTTTTGATAAGTCAATTTTTACGTTGGTAACTTATTTAATTATTTGTTAATTTTTACAATATTTTTACCATCTAAAGCCTGTTTGCTAAGGTGTCATTTGGTAACACTTACGTTTTCAGTTTTCTTTTTATATTTACAAAAATTTTAAAAACTCAAATAAAAACTTGTTTGGTAAATTTTTGATTTATAAATCAGTGGTCTCAGTTTATAAATTTGGCCAAAAAATGTAAACTCAAAAAATGTGTTTTCGTTTTGAGTTTTGAGTTTTTTTTTTTTACCACCCAACACTAGCCACCACCCGCCACCATTTTCCACCACCTTCTTCCGCCACCACCACCCATCCCCCCACCACCTGCCACCACCACTCGCCACCAACACCCACCTGCCAGCCACCACCACCACCTGCCACCCACTCGCCACCACCACCCACCTGCCATCTACCCCCCACCCGCCACCCGCAACCCGCCACTACCATCCACTGTCCGCCACCTACCCGCTACCATCACTCAGCACCCATCTACCACCACCATCCACCACCCGCCACCACCAGCCACCCACCACCACCACCCCACCAGCCCTAAATAGGTGTGATTGTATAAAATATTTCAATTTGATTTTTATATATAATATACAATTCCCAAATCCACGCCTCTATTCTACCCGTGAATGATAGAGACGACTCACTACTAGAAAATGAGGCTTTAGACACGAAACTTTTTCACCCATTTTTTCATCTTCCTATTTCTCTGTCTCCGTCTCTCTTCTCTCTCACTCACTCATCACTCTTCTCTATCTGTCTGTCTCTCTCTTTCTCTCTGTGTCTCTGTCTCTCTTATTTTTCTCTCTTTCACTCATTACTCTTCTCTGTCTGTCTGTCTCTCTCTTTCTCTCTGTGTCTGTCTCTCTTATTTTTCTCTCTCTCACTTATCACTCTTCTCTGTCTGTCTGTCTGTCTGTCTTTCTCTTTCTCTCTGTGTCTCTCGTCCATCTCTCTTCTGTCTATCTCTCCTATCTCTCTTCTCTCTCTGTCTCTCTTCTCTATATCTCTCTTACTCATCTCTCTCTGTCTCTCTCTCGTTTATCTCTTTTCGTTCTTTTTTTCTCTCTATCTCTCTTTGTCTATATCTTTTCACCTATTTTTCATCTTTCTCTCTCTCACTAATCACTCTTTTCTTTCTGTTTATCTGCCTCTCTCTCTGTCTCTCACTTATCTATCTCTTCTCTCATCTCTTTTCTCTCTATCTCCCATCTCTCTCTATCTCTCTCGCTCAACTCTCTTCTCTCTATCTCTCTCTCTGTCTCTCTCGTTCATCTCTCTTCTTTCTCTGTCTCTCACTCTCTATCTCTTTATCTTTTTGTCCATCTCTCTCTCTTTTCTCTCTCTCTCTCTCTCTTTCTCTCCTACTGTGTTCGCGTTGCTCACTCTCTCCCTTCCGTCTTCTCTATTTACTAAGCTCCCTCTCGATTTATCTATCCACTACAAGAAAATGCACTTTTAGCGACTACTTTGTCTCTCTCTCGCTTATCACTCTGTCTCTGTCTGTCTCTCTCTCTGTCTCTCTGTCTCTCTCTCTATCCTCTATCTGTCTCTCACTCATCTCTCTCTCTCTCACCACCCATCTCCTTTATCACATTCACCACTACTGCAAACGATGTTCCACTACCACTGTCGTCACTTCACCTCTACGACTACCATTACTACTACCATTGCCACCACTACCACTACTACCACTACTACTACTATTACCTCTCTTTCACCATTGCCACTTCATCTACTCTACCACTACCACAACTTCACCACTAATCTCCTTCGCCACCGCCACCACCACCACCACCACCATTATCTCTTATCCACCACCTTTACCACTACTGCCACTACTACTACCATACCTCTCCTTCACCCTTGCCACTTCATCTACTCTACCACTACCACAACTTCCCCACTAATCTCCTTCGTCGCCGCCACTACCACCACCATCATCTCTTATCCACCACCTTCACCACTACTGCCACTCCCTCTCCTCTACCACAAAAAATTAGTTCATGATTTTTAATAATAAAAAAAATGGGCCGTAGAAAAACATTTTTCATTGACCACAGAAAATTAACTTTTATTTTAGTGAAAATTTTTTTTCATTAAAATATTACACCTACTTCTACCAAATAAAAAATAATAATATTTTTTTTCATTGAAATAAAAATGAAACAAATAAATTTTCAATCTTAGTAACTAAAAAAAAAGGATTTTTTTTTTAAAAATTCATTAACTACAAAAAAAAATATATTTTTAACAAAAAATAATTTTTTTTGACGACGATAACCCCCGTCGCAAAAAAAAAAAAAAAAAAAAAAAAGTTAAACAACATTATTTTGTTATTTAAATTTTATTTTTGAAAAAAAAAATAATATTTTCATTCCCGCCCCTTTTAATTTTCCATTCCCGCTCCTTTCCCCACTTTTTTTTTTCCCATTCCCGCTCATTAACCCACCCAAACCCAAAACAAAAAATCCCCAATCTCAACCCCAAAAATCCTTAATCTCATCTTACCCCCCCCCTCTCTCTCTCAATCGACGGCGAGCGGCGGAGGATCAGCCGAAAGGGCAAACGAGCCCTAGCCGTTCAGATATTCGAAGCTCCTTCGAAGCAATTTCGAAGCTCCATCGAATCTCCGTTGAAGATTCAGTGATTTCCAGCGAAGATTCAGATATTCGAAGCTCCATCGAAGCAATTTCGAAGCTCCATCGAAGCTCCAGATCCAACCGATTTCGAAGCTCCGTTGAAGATTCAGTGATTTCCATCGAAGATTCAGATATTCGAAGCTCCATCGAAGCAATTTCGAAGCTCCAGATCGAACCGATTTCGAAGCTCCATCGAAGCTTACAGAGCGAGACCACTTCATCATTCTTGGCTATGATGGCCTGTGGGGGTATATCATCTGTCCACTATCTCTTTTGCCTTCATTTTAAAACTATTTTGTCAACACACTTTCCGAGTTCTATTATAAAGTTGATGTTGTTAACAACTGTTAGGTTTTTGGACCAAGTGATGCTATTCAATTCGTTCACAAGCTGCTTAAGGTCAGAATGCATCTTTAACTTCCCAACTTTTGCCCGTTTCATTAGGATTGATGTGGCGTTTATTCTTTTAATTGTAGTTGAATATGTATATTCTCTTCCTGGTTACATAACAGTGAATTTGTCCATTCTCCTCCTAATTGCATTTAAGTGAATATGCACATAATTGTTGCCCCAACGGTATTCTAGAATAAGGGCCCTGGATGACTAAATTTTTTTTTATGCTTAGAATATCACTCTCCTTTTTTTTGTTAGTTAAAATTCAATGTAAATCAAATGGACTGATTCAATTACCAACCTGTTTATTATCTGAGTAGTACACTTGTTTCCTTTCATTCTGACCAAATGCTTTAATACTGTGAGTGATATCAGGCCCTGTTTGTTGCAGCTTCTTTGTGCTGAAAACTGATAATCAGAAAGTAGAAGTTAAAAGTATCCCTCCCACATACTTCTGAATAATCATATTTTTTTCAGCTTGTTGAAGCTATGTTTGTGTAGTATGCAAAAACTTTATCAAAACACTCTAAACAAAGTAACCTGCAGTGTTTGTTACAGGCTCCCAAATGGACTCGGGATACATATATATTATATTGCTCTGTAGGATTCTTAGACACCATTTAATGGCCAGGACATTTGACTTTCTGTCATGTCCTATAATTTATTGGCCTACTCATTAATCAAGGTGTTTCACATCCCCAAATTTCTTTTCACTTTCTATATTTCAATGTGATTTTATCATGGAAACTATCTTGATGATGCTATATTTGGTTACAGTATCCTGTGTATTTTGCTTTTGAGGATGACGATATCAATGTTGTGTTAGCTGATGTCAAGAAGAATGATGTTACTAGTCAGCCTGCTACTGCAACCACTGGAGGGTTAGTTGATTATAGTCTGCATGTTTTGAGTCATTTAAAACTAAGATCTTCTAGATGTTTAACCTCAGAGCACTTTATGATTATTTTGATTCCCCAAATTTGGTTCTCTTGTGTCATATGTTACATAATGTCAAACAGATATTTAGTGTTTTCACTAGTAATGGCTGTAATGAAACAAATAACTGAGGAATTGGCTTTGTTCCATTAATAGTGGGGGCAACCAAAACCTTTATGGTGAGAGTATATCATTTTCCTGACATGATGTTCCATTTAAAGCAGGGGCAACACCTACTTTTATTGTAAGAGTGATTCATTTAGTAACCTAAAAGATGAGGCAAAGGGGATGGTAGCCTAGTTTCTCAATTTTGACATTCCAGAGAGAAAGAAAATGGCTTCTTTTATGCTCTCTACAGTTTCAATCTACTGGTTGGTTAAGATTCTTCAGGTCCTTATGCCTTTAGTATGATCAAGATGAAACTCCTAAAAGTAAAGGGCCATATTCTTGGCAAAATCTATTCTTTCGGGGGAGACTCTTGGCCCTTGATCGTTTCCTTTTCAACCAGTTTACATTTTGTAGCATGTTTCCCATGAGTGGGAGGTTCCTTTTTTGTTTGTGCATCTCCTCCTTGCCTTTGTTTATTCTTTTCAAGGGATCAAATAGCATGAGTTTGCTTTTTGTATGGGTTCTTATGTGATTTCATATGATTTGGGGAGGGTTTATATAAAAAGGACACCTCCTTTTGGTGCTACCCCTTTTTAAAATATGTTTTTGGTGGTTATTTTTTGCCAAAACTAATTTTCATGTTTTCAAAAAGAATTCTGAAAGCAAATTCTGAAAATCAAACCAAACAAAAGTGTTCTTGATCATTATTGCCAAGATTAATGTATTTGTAACCCTGTTGCAGTGTGTCTGTTGAGAAATTTCCTAAAAACCGAATGCTCGGTGAGCGCGAGATTGTTAATGGGAAGGTGCATTGTCCTATAATCCTCTGCTATTGTTTCACTCATGTTTCTCTTCTTTTTGTGTTGTATGTATACATATGCTTATGTGAATGTAATTTTAGTTTTCCAATTCTCTACAGGCTGGTAAATATGTGTGGTTAACTTATGAAGTAGTTATATGAAATAGTATTGAAGGTTGGAGATTCCATCCGTAGTTGTGGTATCAATCAAGTAAGTTTATTTTGCTTTGTCGCAATTCAGAAGTTACATTAGCTAGTGCAAGCAATTATAGATGTTAGCTCTTGTAATTGAGGCTAAATTTGAGCTTCGCCATACCATGGCGCAATTTCATTCCAACTAATCCTTCATTGGTTTAAATTGATACTTTGCTTCAAAGTTTCATGCTAACTCTACCGTCTAATCACTTATAAAGGGTGCAAGATGTGGAATCTACGGTGCCAACTGCATGAAATGGATCATAAGTATGCAGGTAAAGTACCAATACACCTACCAAAGAGTTGGTTTTTGTTCCAAATACAGTGTTGTGACCTTTTACATTTTTCTTCTTTTGTCTTCCTCTTTATCTGTGTGAAAGTGCTAGGTTATGTATTTCTGTAACAGTAGAGTTCTGGATGAGTGAAACTAGAAAATGATTCTTTTGAGTTTTGAGGTCTAAATTCAAGTAGCCCATTCATCATGATATGTATATAAAAGCATATTTTGTGATATCTTTCATAGTGTAGGGAAAATTAGCAGTGGCTGCTTCCATGGGGTAGCTTTCCATCAAGTAGAATGTCATGTTTGGCATTAGACCATAGCTTGTTGCAGATGGAGAGGCTCTAATGAATCTTTCTAGGACTTTGTTGACCTCTGTTAAATCACATATCGGAGGAGGTGTTACCCCATCGGATTTCATATATTGTTTGCTGAGAGACTTCACAAAAGTACAAGGAAGAAAAGGAACCTCGGACTTTGAAGCTGCCCACAAGAACTCTATCCTCTGGAAAGAAATTGGCTTTGCTGTTTCACCCATTTTCAAGAATTTCTGAGGGTGCTGCACCATGTGACTGTTGTCACCCCTCTCTAATCTAAAAAAAGGCAGCAATAATTAAGGGACTTTTTGCTTCCTCATCTCATCATCTTTATTTGTAAGCGACTTTTTGTTTTGTTAACACTTTCTGTTTTCCCTATTTCGCTCAAGGCTTGGACCTATGCAAACTGAAGTTAAGCAGCGGAACGTTGCAGTTTACAGAAAACGGGCAAAACAAACTGAAAGTTCTCAGCCCCAACAGGTATGTATAATTGTGTTGCTATATATATTGACTGTGGAAAACTTGATGATTTTCAAGTTTTAGCATTTGCTTATTTACCGAGTGCTAAATTTCTCAAATTTCTTTTCATAATTTTTAGGAATGTAACAGCGTTAAGTACTTAGACACACAATTTTAGTTGTTTACTATGATGATTTATTTCTTTAGCTCATTCTAATATTTGCGTAGTCGAATAATCTTTTGTGAGTGCATTGCATTATTTATACATGAGATTTTAACTCATAAAATTCAAATCTAGTAATGGTGCCAGGTTCTTTCAACAGTATGTATTCATTCATGTAAATTTCTTGTGCAATAGCTCGGTAATACTGGGGCAGAAGAAAAGAGGGCAGATACTGACGAGAATATGTTTACCATGTTCGACATCTTGAAGAGCAAGAGAAGGGTTAAACTTGAAAGTTTGATATTGAATAGAAAATCTTTTGCACAGACAGTGGAAAATTTATTTGCTCTGTCTTTCTTCGTCAAAGATGGGCGGGTTATAATGGTTGTGGATGAAAAGGGCTCTCATCTTGTTTGTAAGACACAACAACTCATAACAACATCCATTTGAGAATATTGTTTAGTTATTTGTTTTTGTATTATATTTGTAGTTATTGACTTTCTTTTCAGCGCCAACAAATGCCGCTGACGCCCCTTCTGTTATGTCGGGTGAAGTTGCTTACAACCATTTTGTCTTCAGATATGATTTCAAGGATTGGAAGGTACAAAACTAAAGAACTTTATTGTAATTGATGTGCATATAAATAGAAATCATCATGTAAATGAGATGGTATGAAACTTCTATAGAACTTAGATGTTAGATTGAGAGAGAAATGAATAGACCTACTTTTAAAGAGACCATGTTAAGGATTCAAAAGCTTAAGGTAATTCTTTTGCATAGTTATCATTTTTGGTGTAAAGGAAATTTTTTTCCCTGCATCCTCTTTTCTTCTCGTAGATTCCATAGGTGAGCTCAATTTTTGTTTTAGGGCCATTTTGATCTCTCATAGTTTTTGTGTGAAGTTGGAGATTGAACGTATTAATGAGAAAAAACTTCATGAACCTCTTTTTTATTTTTTTGATAAGTGATTTCATGAAATCAAAATCTTAGCAGATGTAGCTCATCTTCTTTCCAAAAATAGAAGTGATAATAGTCAAACAGAATGATCAAACCTTTTTTCCATTCCCTTGATGTCATAGATTACTCCTTTAATTTATTTATTTTACATTGACGAGTTTGACAGACATACTGTTTATTATATGGCTGTTTCTTCACTATCATTGCTTTCTTCCCATGCTTTCTATCTTTGGCAGTATTCGTGAGAAATAAATCTGTTCAGCATTCACTTGGACTTGGGGAGTCCTCAATTAGGTTAGTGCTTACCTATTTGTAGAGATATTAAAGTAAATTTATGTTTTGAGTTCCCAATCATTGCCTAGGAAATTCTTATTTGGAGATATAGTGCAAGGCATTTCTTATATGTTGGTATATGGGAGGGAGAGGGAAAAAAATATTAGCTATTAACTAATTAATTAACACATTTCATGTTTGGCTTCTAAACACTAACACAAAAGTAATGGACTCTACTAATTAACATGAAATCTCATAATACAAAAAAATATTAGCTATTAACTGAAATTTGATTGAGTTTATTCACAAAGTGCAAATATATTACACAAAAGTACATAAGAACCGAATTGGATTTCAAATCATATGCTTCCAAAATGCAGACCTTGTTTGTCGACTCCCAATACTTTGTTCAAGTGGAGATATTATTATTATATGGGTGCAGAATAGCATGTGATTGTGTACCCGACCAATAGTGTTTTATGATTTATTCAAAAAAATTCTAATTTTTTGAACCATTGAAGCATATACCCTCTTATTATTTTGCGGATACACAAACCATTGTGTGTGTTGTGAATTATGTAATTATTAACATCTTTTTGAAAATTCTTTATGTACTTCGATTGTTTATTTCCTACAAATGCAATTTGTGCGATGATGGATTTTTTGGCAGTTGGAGAGGAGTTGATGCCCCATGGGGATTTTTCGAACATTGGCAGTTGACACTGAGCCATTGACACTGAGCTGCAGGGAAGTCATGACTCTGGTAATTTTCAGGTTAATCTTGGCATTTATCATTTTTAAATACTATGCTCATTAGTGACCTCCTAATTACAATGCCATTGACACTGAGCTGCAGGGAAGTTACTTCCAAAAAG
This sequence comes from Camellia sinensis, assembly GCF_055761805.1. Taxonomy (NCBI): domain Eukaryota; kingdom Viridiplantae; phylum Streptophyta; class Magnoliopsida; order Ericales; family Theaceae; genus Camellia; species Camellia sinensis. The sequence goes on from NC_138973.1 coordinate 118,625,846, forward strand.
ATTAAGATCAACCAGAAATGATTAATGTTCCTATTTTGGTTTGCTGAATTAACTTTTTAGTTTATTCATATGCATCAGTGGTTTTTGGATTAATTTGTGTTTTCTTTTTTCAGGTCAGAAATTTTTTGGAGAGATGCAAAATATGGTCCAAGAATTAAAGAACTTAGTTTTTTTAAGTTTTTTCATTTTTTAATATATGTAAGCACAGTTAATTTTTTTTTATTTAATTCTTTTGTATATACTTTTGAATATTTAATTTCCATTTATGAAATATATGATGTTATTCTATTCAATACGTGGTTATGATTCAAAATATAGTATATAGTGTGTATTACGTTCTTCAAATGTGCATTCAAAAATAATATTGATTATTTTTCAAATATGTCGAATCTTTTTTTTATCACAGATTTTATTAGTTATTAATCACACTTAAAAGATGTGATCTAAATGTTATTAATCACACTTAAAAGATGTGATGTAAATATTTTTAATCACTTAAAATGTGTGATCTAAATGTTATTAATCACACTTTTTAAGTGTGATTAAAAATGATCATTTTTAATCACACTTCCAAAGATCACACTTAAAATGTGTGATCTAAATATTTTTAATCACACTTAAAAAGTGTGATTAAAAATGATTTTTTTTAATCACACTTTCAAAGATCACACTTAAAAGGTGTGATCAAAATACTTTTAATCACACTCAAAAGGTGTAATCTAAATATTTTTAATCACACTTAAAAGATGTGATCTAAATATTTTTAATCACACTTAAAAGGTGTGATCTAGATGTTATTAAGCACACTTAAAAAGTGTGATTAAAAATGACCCCTTTTAATCACACTCCCAAAGATCACACTTTAATAAAATTTAAAAGGTGTGATTAAATAACATACATCACACAAAAAAAGTGTGATCTTTATCTGTTTTTGTAGTAGTGTATGTTAGTCGCATTGTGTATGCCATTTCATTTGTATCGTGTTTGGGATAGGAGTTAGCCCAAACACGGGAAGCGAGAGACGTTTCGTACTCCGAGTGACGGAACGTGTCTCAATTCCCGGTCGCTGACACTCCAGATTACCCATGATGGAGTTTAGGTCTTGTTGTGTTTTCATGTGCATTCATTTCACATCGAGTTGTGCAATTCAACTCCTCGGACATCATGCATCGAGATGCGTGATTGGTGGCACGAGGATCGAGGACTACACTCCCTGAAGAGTAGTCATGCATACATATGTGAAAATACTTTGCCATGCCCCTTTCTTGCTCTCTGTTGCAGCAAATTAGAAATCAGCAGCTTTCTAAAGCCTTGCACAACGTTCCGGCATTAATTGTAAACAGAGGCGAATCGGGGCATCGCAATGGATTTCCGCACAAGGCAACTCAAGCATGCATCTTTCATCATTCGAAACAGAGCTGAGGCAGTCCATAAGCTTGCATACTAATTTACTAACTTTCCTAGTTAAACTGTTAATTAATTAGGGTTTTGTAATATTTAATTATTCGCTCGGACTGTATTATTCTTTCGAACCCTCCGAGCGAGGACACAATTGTAATAAGTGTGCATGCGTGTGATGTATGTCTTCCAACCCCACGTCTTCTTCCTTTTATTTACCAGCATATGATGGTTAGTTTAGGGCCTGTTTCAATTAGCATACTTATGCTTGCATGTTTGTATCCATTCATCTGTCTTGCATGCACCGGACTCGGCGCATCATACTAAATGCTTTGTATTTCAATTCCGAGTTGAATACTTGTTAGCTGTAGCATTTCACATGTCATTTTAGAATAGCCAAGCCTATTGTAGTTGCATTTTTGCATGTGTTGCATTAGGCATTTCTCTATAGTTAGGATCATGCATGGATTTCTAACCTAGTTTCTGTTTTGGATCGGACTACTAGGTAAGCTTTTATGCTTTAGCATCCTTGCATGCGTGTGAATGTTGCCATGATAGCATATTTACCATGAGGCTATATGCTTATATGATATAACTGCCTGAATGCCTGTGGGTGAAGGTTGGATTATCTGAATTGGAATAATGCATTGACTGTGAGTTTTAAGCCCACTAGATAGTGGCAAAACCACGTTTTCTAAGCCCACCCGAGGGTGGCAAAATCTGTATTTTTAGCCTGCTTGCGAGTAGCAAACCGCTTTCAAAAACAACCATGAAACGTTTTGTTCCAATTCAGGCGATCCAGTCTATACTTGTAGGCTATGCGCATCACATAGTAAATATAGGCTAATAACCGGAATAAGAACACATAATGTTTTCAAAACTAGATATCATGGTTAGTAGAGGCTGATCTTTGATCGGGCGAGCGGGAGTGCTCACGAAGTGACCTTCCCTAATCGTACCCAAGTTCCCGAGCCGAGGCAACTTTGCTGATGACGGACATGTGGCCTTAGGCAACGAGTCAGGTTTCCTAAATTTTCCAAAATAAAATATTTGGGTGGCGACTCTATATCTGGCAAAGCAGTCCATGTTTGGCACTTCTTTCAAAAAAAAATCTATTTTCAAAAACGATTTGCCGGATTTGGACTCTTTGATGATTCATCGGTCTTGCATTGCACTCTGCGAGATTAGATACAGGACTGTGACTTTGAGTCCTGAACTGTAGTGAGCCCAATGAACAAAACGGGGGATTTCCTCCCGGGACGTTCGGGGACGTCTACAGTTTCTGGCGACTCTGCTGGGGATTTAAGGAACTTGACTCGAACTCATGATATCTGGTTTTGACTACACTTGTGTGTTTCTTTGCATTGCATTTGCATTGGTGTGCCTAGGACGACGTGTTTGTCGTATGCTATTCCTGAACGGTTTGCCGGAGGCTCGCTTCGAGAAGCGTGCCATAAGGCTGACCGGTTGCGGGCTTTGCCACGACGGGAACACAAACCCCGGTTTTACCGGGGCACCCTTTTGACCATTCGACCTAGTGCATATTCGGAATCCATAGTGACCATTCCAAACTAGGACAGGTTGCTCACCCGATCATAGGTTGTTTGAAACCGCTGCGTGCGTAGTGAAACCCTAGCTCTTGACAAAATAGGACAGGGAAACCCTACCCCAACATAGGGGTGTTTTGGCTCTCACTTGTTTGTTATGTGCTTTTAGAGTGCGTCTCTATATGAATGCATGCATCAGTTTACAAGTTTGGGCATTAGGCCTGCGGGCGCCAGTTCAGTATTTTGGGTATCAGGCCTGCGGGCACCAATTCAGTATTTTCGGAATCAGTTATCTGCGGGTATCAGATTCAGCTTCGGGGACAGTGATTTGGGAATAATGATCAGTCTTTGAGAACAGTGTATCAATTGCGTGTTAATTATACTCGACTGTGTGTTGTGTTTATTTACGCCGTTATGCTGTCCGTTTGTCTGCTCATTTATTTCCTTATTATTGCTTTATTTATCTTTTTGCTAGGGGTAGTTTAGCACAATTGCTTCAAACCAAGCAGATATTCCCCAAGCACTCTAGACAAGAGGTCGCCGACTCCATCGATCTAAGGATCTAGTCGACGGACAACCAATGTATCATTTCCTACCCCCGGTTATCAGACGGAGGTCGAAAAGAGGTAGTGTATCCGAGCAGAGGTTGCCAGAGCAGTGGATTACCCCATCAGTGGATAGTCGGACTGAGATCTCAATTGTTACTATAGAAATAGACCTACCAGTAGTTCAGACAGATCAGGGCAGTATGGCGGTACCGACAGGAGTCGAAGAAATGATGCGCCAGATGCAGGAGACCATGAGAGCCATGCAACAGGACGCTGTTCGCCGGGAAGAGTTTGCCAAACAACAAGCCGAGATCATGGCCTAGCAGGCAAAGTTGATTGCCAGGTTGCAACAACAAACCGGGGCATCTGCTTCACACCCAGCTCCTCCCCCACCAGGAGTTCCAGCACCCGGCGAGGCACCAAATATCCAGGGAGATACGGACATCCCGACGGGGCCGGCTCTGCCCCCGATTCTACCACAATTATCCAAGGCACCTACGCCTGTCAATCAACCGGACGCTCCCTTTGAGTTCGAGGTAGACCATACAGCATTGAAATTGAGCAAGCTCGAGAAGTTGTTTAAGAAATCCCATGGGGTGAAGTCCATTTCAGACATCGAGGACGGATATACCGATGTGGCTGTGACATTGCCTGATAGGTTCAAAATGCCACAAATCGACCGCTTTGATGGATCCGGGGATCCCATGGTCCATCTTCGGTTGTTCTTAGATATACTGCGACCGATGGGCCTCACCAGACCACAGAAGCTTTCACTATTCAGCTGGACCTTCTCAGGTGTGGCCTCTATCTGGTATGCAAAATTAGAAGATGATGTTAAGCGGAACTAGAACGAGATGGCCGAGGCTTTGATTGCACAGTACTCCTATAACACTCAGATCGAGATTACAACCCGTGATCTTGAGACAACAAGGCAGGAGCCTAAGGAGAGCTTTTCGGATTTTGTGGCCCGTTGGAGGGCGAAGGCCTCAATGATGACCCTAAGGCCTACAGATAAAGATCAAATCCGGATGATTGTGCGCAATCTCCAGTCAAAACTGATGCAAAAAATGATTGTGCTCCCCTTTCCTACCTTTTCAGATTTGCACGTGATGGGGGTACAAATACAGGATGCTATGAAACAAGGTCTGATTGACCAAGATAGAGAGCAACCCCGAAGAACCTTCAATCGCAACAACAACACAGGCACCAGCAATGCCGCAAATGCTAGAGCTTCAGAGGTAAGCATGGTCATCACCATTCCCCCTCCAAGACCCACGGCAGTTAGACCTTTCTCCAGCTCGTCCGGAAGCAACACACAAACCACCAAATTCCTACCTAGAGGCCAAAGAACCTTCACGCCTTTATACATGCCCTTGTCCAAGGCTCTAGGGGTAATAATCAGGAAAGGGCACTTAAAGCCCCTGGAACTGAGGCCATTGCCAAATCCACTCCCTCCTTCTCATAACCTAGCAAAATACTACGCATATCACCAACAACATGGTCACGACACTGACCAATGTTTCAGATTGCGTCATGAGATTCAAGACCTCATTGACAAGCAGGTGATTGTACCTCCAGAAAAACCAAATGTCACAACAAACCCTCTCCCACCGCACAACCAAGCCCCACCTCCCAAAAGAATCAACTTTATCCAGACTGGGGTCGTGTCTTACGATTCCAGCATATATATTACCCCAACCCACCTACCTAGGCCGGAGGTGCTCCTTCCTGACTGCACTGACTTGTGCATGTTGGACATCTCCAGAGCCCAACCCGAACCATTAGTGCTGGCTGTCGAAGACAGAACGGGGGAGATTCTAGGGAAAAATGGGATTGTCAAGCCAGTATCTGAGGAATCTGAGAGTTTTTTTATACATTCCGAGCGACTACATCCTATCAGTGGGCCAAGTTGGGCCGAACTTTGAATTGCCGGCGGGGGCAGAGCTTTGTATGATACAAGGGGATGAATCTGGTCAGAGGATAGATGACCTGGCAGCTATGGAAGAGGACTTTGCTAACCACTAATTTTTCAATGAACAAGAGCTAGAGGGCATGGTAGTCAACTGGTCAGATTTTGGGGAGTCAGCAGAGGTCACCGGATGGCTTGATGACCTACCAAACGTTGTTGACAAAGCTCAGTTGGAATAGGGCCCAGCAGGGGCAAGAATATCAGTGGTGGCCGGAATGGCCGGAAATCAGAATGAATCACTGGAGAGCGCCGGTGCTAAGAATTCCGCTCGAGACTTGTTCATTATGAATGCGGGAATTGTTGAACAGCCAGTTGTACTGACGCAGTTGGAACAAGAAAGGTTTGAGGATGCCGAGAGAATTAGGAAAGCCAAGGGCCCTGAGGGGACAGAAAGTGCTGTGTGCACGAAGATAGAGAATGCTGCGAGCATGTGGACGGAGAGTACTGCGGGTGCAATTGAACCGAAGCCAGACAAGTGTCTGTTGGCTACCGACGGAATGTGGTGGGAGGACGATGATTTATGTCTTGCCCACACGGATGAGGATTGGGAGAGTAATCAACCAGATGATACCTGGTATATCGGCGAAGTCGATCATATGACCAGGAGCGGGCGATATTTCAAGTCGCCGCACCTAGACCAGCCAGAGGCATTTAGGAAAGATAATGAGGCAGAGAAGCAGAAAGAAAAGCAACTCGAAGAAGAGGCTGTACTGAAGCAGTTGAAAAAGATACAGGCAGACATCTCCATCTAGGGACTGCTTATGGCATCGCGAGTGCATCGACAAGCTGTCTTATCGGCCATGGACAAGGCCAAGCTCTCAATAGACACCACGCCCGAACAGCTGGTGGGCTTAGTTTTTTCGGAAGGAGCTACCCCGATGTTGACCTTTTCTGACAAGGAATTGCCACCTGAGGGTGCGAACCATAACAAGCCACTCTACATCTCCGTGGAGTGTAGAAATGCATGGATACCCGTGGTGCTTGTCGACACAGGGTCCGCCATCAATGTGTGTCCAGCAAGGACTGCCTATGCAATCGGTTTGAAGACAGCGGACTTTGTGCCAGCAGCCCAGGTGATCCGGGCATACGACAACACAAGCAGAGAAGTCATGAGGACAGCGAAAATTCAGACCCAGGTTGGGCCGGGGCAGCATGAAATTGACTTTCACGTCCTAGAGGTTCCCGCCACTTTCAATCTACTCTTGGGGCGGCCGTGGCTGCATCAAGTGAATGCAGTTTCTTCTACCTTGCATCAAATGGTGAAATACCCCCATGAAAAGGGAGTAGCCATTGTTTTTGGGAATTCATCAATCCATCCACCGCCGGAAGTATCTACGCTAGTTTTGGAAATTGAGCACGGTATGGAGGATGTTTTCTTATCCGGTTTTACCCTAGCTGAGGCCCGGGTCGTGCAGAACATCTTAGCTGTTAATGAGGGGGTGTATGCCAGTGCTCAATCAGTATACCTCATGAACAAGCTTCAACGCATCCCCAGGATGGGATTGGGAAAGAGCGGCCGGAAGGGCGTCGCAGCATTGGCCGAGGTGCCACACAACCTACATACCTTTGGTTTGGGTTATCTGCCCACCAAAGAGGATTGGATAAGGAAGGGTAAGGAGATGGATGGGAGAGCCAGAGTGAAGAAGGCGGGGAAGCCTTTTGACTTAATGCACCGGCCCATTCAGGGTACCCTAAACGGACACTTCGTCCGGGAGGGGGGAGGACTTTCCATTTTGTGGCTTCCTAGAGCCATTGCTGAACACAGAGAGGAAGTGCGTGCCAGGTTTTGAGATTTTCTTTGACCTGCAGTTACCTGGGGATGACGTTGTCGAAGAGCAGACAGACCCATTAGCTGAGGTTGAGCAGAGCAAGAAAATGGAGTCTAAGGACGCCGAAAGTGAAATGGGGGTAGCGCTGGCGTGTCTACTTTCAGATCCTCCGATCGAACAGAAGTGCTTGGGAGATAACTTCTCGGTATGCGTGATCGGGAATGGAACGGTTGCGGGCCTACCAGCAAACATTTTGGATGCATCCATCGCACCCTCTCTCATCTGGCAGTATGAAGAGGGATTTTTGCCAAGCAGCACCGAGTCAGGTAGTGAGCCGGAATCTGATTCCACCAAGTCTGTTAAGTCGGAATCAGGTTCCAGCTCGACTGAGTCTGAGTCCGGTATTCCTGAGGACGATAACTCGGATACCATAGTCCTGTCCAGGTCGGCTTTTTCTTTCTCTTTTGAGTCTGTTGTAACCGGAGAATTGGACGATTTGGATGTGCTTAATGAGAATGATGTGGATGTGGTTTCTGAGTACTTTTCTGTGCCCTTGATTTATTGCATTAACTCAGACTTTCAAAATTTTGATGAAAACGACGAGGAAGAAATTCCTCCGGTTTTGCAACGCTTAATTGAACAAGAGCAGGAAAGATTTGTTAAACCCTTAATGGATGAAATCACTACGGTGAATGTCGGTACTGAGGAGGACCCGCGGCTGGTTCAGATCGGGTCCACGTTGTCTTCGGAGGAGTGCGAGCGCTTAGTCGCTTTATTAAAAGATTTCAAAGACATTTTCGCGTGGTCCTACGATGACATGCCTGAAATTGATCCTGAGATCGTATAGCACTGGATCCCTCTTGACCCCGAGGCCCGACCCGTTAAACAAAAACTCAGAAGGATCCGCCCGGACTGGGCTCTCAAGATTAAGGAAGAGGTCACCAAGCAAATTGACGCAGGTTTCCTGCTGGTATCTGAATACCCAACTTGGTTGGCCAACATCGTTCCGGTGCCGAAGAAGGATGGTAGGATCCGGGTATGCGTGGATTTCAGGGACTTAAATAGAGCTAGTCCGAAGGACGACTTCCCCTTGCCGCATATTGATGAGTTAGTGGACTTCACGGCGGGGCATGCTTTGCTTTCGTTCATGGATGGCTTTTCGGGCTACAACCAGATAGTGATGGCACCTAAAGATCGAGAAAAGACTGCATTCACCACCCCGTGGGGGACTTATTGCTACAGGGTAATGCCATTTGGGCTGAAGAACGCTGGAGCTACATATCAACGAGCCACGACCACAATATTGCACGATATGATCCACAAAGAGGTTGAGGTGTATGTGGATGACATGATTGTCAAGTCCAAAGAAAGGGAGGGCCACTACACCGCCTTGCAAAAGTTCTTTTAAAGGATTAGAGAATTCCGATTGCGGTTGAATCCTCAGAAGTGTACATTCGGTGTCACAGCAGGGAAAATGCTGGGGTTCCTCATTACACAGAGAGGTATCGAAGTCGACCCTTCTAAAATCAAGGCCATCCTAGAAATGCCACCACCAAGGACTGAAAAGGAGGTGCGAGGCTTTCTGGGTAAAGTGCAATTCATAAGACGGTTTATCTCAAAATTAACCTTGACTTGTGAACCACTTTTTGGTCTCCTGAAGAAAGGAATGAAATTCCAGTGGGACGATGCCAAGCTGCTTTTGAACAAATCAAGGAATATTTACAGAACCTACCCGTGTTGTCACCGCCAGAGCCAGGGAGACTGTTGATATTGTACCTTTCGGTAACTGAGACCACAATGGGCTGCATGCTCGCGCAAGAATCATAGGACAAAGAGGAAAGGGCCATCTACTATCTGAACAAGAAGATGCTAGAGTATGAGACCCGCTACACACCATTGAAGAAGGCTTGCTTAGCCTTGGTATGGGCTACCAGGAAGCTGCAGCACTACCTGTTAGCTCACTCTGTAATGTTGGTTTCGAGATTAGATCCCATCAAATATCTCTTCGAGAAACCGGCACATATGGGTAGGCTAGCTCGTTGGTTGTTGCTGCTTCCCGAATTCGATCTGAAATATGTGACGCGTAAGTCAGTCAAGGGAAGAGCAGTAGCAGAGTTCTTAGCCAATCATCCAGTGGAAGGAGATGAAGCGGTTGAGTATTTATTTCCAGACGAGGCCATTTTGCATATCGACGACGAGTTTTGGATGATGTATTTTGACGGAGCGTCCAACCAGTACGGGTATGGGATAGGAGTGTTGCTGATAGCACCCGACAATTCTTGTATCCTTCTAGCCTTCAAACTCCAGTTTAAAGTCTCAAACAACGAAGTAGAATATGAGGCATGCATTGCCGGTCTAGAGGCAGCTCTGGAACTAGGGGCAAAACGGTTGGACGTCATTGGGGACTCGAATCTTATTGTGTCTCAAGCAAAAGGAGACTGGAAAGTCAAAGAAGAAAAGATGATAATGTATCACCAAACCTTGGATCTGCTGATTCCTCGGTTTGAGAAGCTAAACTTCACTCATATACTAAGAGAACACAACAGGTTCGCAAATTCACTAGCAACTCTATCTTCCATGATAGACATCCCGTTTGGAGTCCGGATGCGTCAAGTCATTATCGACCAGAAATTTGTGCCGGCTTACGAGTCAATTGCTGCTATAGATGAGGTTCAGGATGAGAACGCCTGGTATTACGATATTTGGAATTTCTTGGAGAATGAAGCATATCCACCAGGGGTAAATGCCAAGGATAAAAGGGCAATCAGAAGAATGGTCGTTCAGTTCATCATCTGTGGAGGTAAATTGTATAAGAGAGGTCATCTTGGAATGCATAAGCTGTGCGTTGAAACTGAAGAATCAAAACGCCTGATGGAGGCCATCCATGGAGGGGAATGTGGTGCGCATATGAATGGGATAATGCTGGCACGGAAAATCCTCAGACAGGGTTACTACTGGTCCACCATGGAGGAGGATTGTATCGACTTTGTTCGGCGATGCCATAAATGTCAGATCCATGCAAACCGCATGAACATCCCGCCGTCGAAGTTGTACAATATGACTTTGCCATGGCCATTTTCAGTTTGGGAAATTGATGTGATCGAGGCTGTTACCCCGAAGGGGTCTAATAGACATGAGTTCATCCTGGTCGCGATGGATTATTTCACGAAGTGGGTTGAGGCCCAACCCTATGCGGTGTTGAAAGCATCACATGTTGCAAAATTCATCAGAAATAACATCATCTATCGTTATGGGGTCCCAAACAAGGTCATTTCAGATAATGGTTCCCACTTCAAGAAGGAAGTGATTGACTTGTGGGAGAAATATAACGTGGCTTTTCATAAGTCGTCTACATATCGGCCGCAAACCAATGGAGCGGTCGAGGCCGCCAACAAGAATATAAAACACATATTGCAGAAGATGGTGGAAACCTACCGGGATTGGCCAGACAAGCTGCCGTTTGCTCTGTGGGGTTACCAGACTTCAATTAGAACTTCTACTAGGGCAACTCCGTATTCATTAGTTTATGGGATGGAGGCCGTTCTACCTATTGAAATTGAGGTTCCGTCTCTGCGAGTGCTGGCTGAGTGTCAAATAGCCGAAGCAGATTGGCAACAGAGCAGATTTGAAGAACTCATGCTTTTTGACGAGGGCAGACTGAAAGCACTGTACCATGTTCAAGGTTATCAATGCAGAATTGCCAGGGCTTTTAACAAGAAAGTTAAGTCCGGGAATCCAAAAGAAGGAGATTTGGTGCTCAAGGACAACCGAGCTCCCATCCACAACCCTAGGGGCAAGTTCAGACCCAATTGGACTGGTCCCTACATCATTAAGTCTATCTAGTCGGGTGGAGCTGTGGTTCTAATGGACCTAGATGGCCTAGAGTTCTCACAACCGATCAACATAGACAAGTTGAAGAAATATTACCCCTGAGAGGCCCGCTAGGCCGAAAACCCGAAAGGGCGATCTAGGCAAAAGCCAGAGCACAAAAAATTTGAAATTATAAAAACTGAGCTCACAAGGTTGAAAACCCGCAAAGGGCGGCCTTGGCAAAAGTTAGAGTGTAAAAGGAGAGTGAAAATACTTGAGTGGACCTAAGCCGGAACTACGTAAGGCTTGATTCCCATCTTTGGGATACGTAGGCAACTTCATCCTGAAGTTCAGCCATAAACTTTTCCCCGATCAACTTTGTCCAATTGATCATCTCGACCATCTTTGTCTATTCAGCATTCAAGAGTTCGGTTATGATCTCCGGTGCAGTGCTCTTTAGACTAGGGGCAACTTTCCGTTGCTGCGCAGTGCTGCGGTACTATTCAGACTAGGGGCAACTTTCCAGTTGCTGGGATCCGGGGTTGTGCATCTCAGTGACAGATTTCAGGCATGCCCAGTTCTGATCTATATCGAAAATGGTTTTGAAAAGTTTTAATAAAAGTTGACTTTGTTCAAAATTAATCTTTTTACAACTTACACCATTTTTGGACCAAAGCGGAAAATTTTCAATACCCACAACCTTCAATTTCATTGATTTCAATACAAAGTTCTCCTGCTCTTGCATACAAATTGAAGTTGCTTTTTATTACAATTATAAAGAAACCTTGAAAGTACGAATAAAGCAATAAATCCGGGGCATAGCTAAGTCAGGTGTTCTTGTGCCCCCTCCTAGAGCTGGTCGAAGCCTCTGATGCCAAAGTAGGCCCTTCATGTGCCTCTTCATTGAGCCAATCCAAGCACTCATCAGACAAAGTGCAATTGAAAGTGGGAGCAGGGGCCAAGACCTCTCTAGTCCTCCATGCTGTGGCATACCGGGCAAGCTGTGCACCTCGAACTGGGAATGCAGCAGGATACTCTATCCCCTTTGGCGGGCAAGTTTGATCATGTCCGAATTGGTGCTGGAACCGGAACGGAAAATAGAAGACACAGTGTGTCATGCCAATCAATTGAATCCCAGGTTGACGGGTCATGTTGTAACTCATCGCCAGCAGATTGAGCCAAGGGCAGCGCCAAGCGATGCGGTTTGCAGACAAATTGCACATCCATCTATACCACCACCCCTCATCAAGGGCATCGACCAAGCGTTGTTGGAAAAAGTAGCTGCGAGCTGAGTATGCGGGGCAAGACTCCACAATCTGTAATTTGTCCATCAACCACACCTGGGGAGGGATTGAAAAATGAGAGAATAAAGAACAGAGAGATGTACGATGAGAGAAAAGAAAGAAAAGGGTTTTGTGAGAAAAACCGAGTCTGAGAGCCGAGTGACGCGAGCAATACATGTGTGAGATTGGGTGGGAAACATTACCTACAATAGTAGTGGGCTCCCCGCAAGCCTAGCCGTCTCCCGGTGGTAAAAAGCGTCTAAGCCCATCAATGTCTTAGCCAATGTCATAGCAATGCAGCTCTTGCCCTCCTTCAAACCTTGGGTAACCTCGATCAACCGGACACCGGATCCTCCGGAACCTGAGGCAAGTAAGAAATGAGATAGCAAGCATAGGCAAAGCGCGTGTTGCCGATAGCCCTGCCAATGATGATCGCCGCGGTCACCAGCATCAGAAAACTGGCAAGCCAAGCTCGGGATGTCCAACTCCCCGTCATGAATCAATGATCGAGCATCATGCAAAGTGAGGCCGCACATTTGTCCTAAGGCTTGGACGTGGCCGAATCGGAATTGAGGCAAGAATTCCTCGTTGCGCTCGGACTCCATCAAAACTTGGAAATCCTCGAAAGTAGGACACATCTCTTGCCCGCTAAAGCTAAAGACGTGTGTTATCGGATTCCAAAACCTCGCCGCGGTATAGAGGAAAGGAAGATGCAGCGGAGTATGGCCCAGCGTGAATAGTGCGTTCATGCCGAAGCCCCGGAAGTTTAACTTTTTCGAGCCGTCTAGAGAAGCGATCCAGACTGTGAGATTTTTGGTAAAAAACACCTCCATTTTAATGTAAAACTAAGATGAAATGAAAGAGCCACGAGGCTGGAGCTTTTAAAGAGGATAAGGCAATGTTCGGGGGACACGTGTCGAAAAATTGGTGGCTACCAAGCTAGGTGGTCGGCCGGCCACCTTTTCTGGTAGGCCGACCACCCCTCTCCCCTCCAATACAAAAAGCTAGTCGGCCAGCTCCCCTAGGTGGTCGGCCATAGAGAGGAAGGTGGCTTTGGTCTTGTTCTAGCTTCTAGAAGAAAGTTCTTAGCATTTCCATGCATTGGGAGTGTCGAAGGTGCGAGTTTTCCTCAGTTTCGGATGCGTTCCGTCATCCAGATCGTCCGAAATGCATTTGTTTATCGAGTTGTTGTTAAATCCTGCTTATCGAGTTGTTATTTTGCTTATTGAGTTGTTGTTTTGTTTATCGAGTTGTTTAGCTTATCAAGTTATTAAGTTTTGTCGAGCCATTGAGTCTTGTGTATTGACTTGTTACTCTTTGTTTAATCAACATTGTTGTGTTTCTCTTATCGAGTTGCAAACTTGCTAAGGTTCTGTTCTTTCTTAGTAAGTTTAAGTTGCTTTGTTTGTTGCGTCGGTTCACTACCTGACTTGGCAATTTTCAAGTGCATAATTCCATTCAATCTCATTTTGTGCAAAATGATGCGATGCGATGCAAGAACATAAAATGTAACACTTTTTGAACAAAAGCTGTTTCATTCCATCATGCTTCATTTGTTACAACATTTTACAACAAGGGTATAAGTTTTATAGAAAATAAAACTACCTAATAAATGTACAATGTGCTGCAACTACTAGTAAAAAAGGCAAATAAAGCAGGGAACAGCTGCATCAATGTTATCAAGCACAGGAGTAAGAGGCTCTCTTTGTCCTCTTCTGTGGAACAGCCTCAGCACCATCATCGTCGTCTGAGTCAGAGCTGTCATCCTTGGGATCCTCCTCGGCCTCATCTCCACTGCCGGAACCAGAACCAGAACCACCATCTCTGTCAGCAGATGTCTCTGACTGGGGATGTGCAGGCTCCTCCTCCTCGCTGGACCCCTCCTCTATGACATGCGCTTTGCGTCCGGCTCATCTGCGAAATGACTCCCCTCTCCCAGCTCCTCAGGAAGGCCCAGATGGCCCGGCCTGTGGTCCGGTATGTAGCGGAGGCATCTGAAAAGAAAGAATGCAATACATCATCCAAAGTATGTATATCAGATGTGGATGGAAAAAAATCACATGAAGTGGGTGCAGGCAAATACAGTGCATGAATGTGGTGAGTGTCAAATGTGCTCTACACATACAATTAATCAATGCAGTAAGATGTATAAGTTCAACATGTCATCAGAAGTATGATAAATGCGAGAAAATTAAAGAGTACCTGAAAACCAAGGATGGACAGCTGCGCCTCTCTCCGCAAGACCATGCCCTCTCTGGGTGGCTGCAAATACAAGCTCAGATCATCAGTGACAGAATGAATGCCTAAGTATCTAGGTGATAAATGAAAAGAAGTGGTGCATACCGGTGGTGAGTCAGGGTCACTGACGTATCGGTGATCGGGTAGGAAGTCCTGTATCACTATCCCGTCAACTCAGTAGGGATATCTGGCCATCCAGCGTAATGATAAGTCGGAGGAATCGGGGGGACCAGCCCAGCCCCACCTCTCGACGTACCAGCTCTACTAGTGGAAGGAGCACCTGCTGCCCGAGCGTAACTCGAAGATGGTATGTCAGCGGACCTCCTCGTAGGGGTACGAACGCCTGTCAACTGGGGCATCAAGTATGTGTGATGGTAGGTCACGTACTCCCCCTCCTCCAAATGTAGCAATACATCAGTACCTAGCATGGCACTAGTAACCTCCTGGGGAGTGAGCCTCCCGGTAGTCCGCATGTCGACCGGAGGTACTAAGGGGACGTCCTGATGAGGGTAGCCCATCGTCTGGTGCATGAAGCGTTCCCCCAGGAACCAGGCCCTACCAACCGGCCCCTCAAATAGGATCCTATACCGAGAGGTGGCCCATACTCTGGCAAGCTGAAATCGGAGGTCGCCGCCTAAAGGCACCCAGGGCTACCAGGTGATCTGCAGATAACCAATGCATAAGCCGATTAGAAATCATAGATGTGCAAAATAAATCAAAGATGAAAACATGGAGGACGGAGAATTCTGAATTACCTCTGTCGGTCGTACAGTGTCGAAAAACTGCCGTAGGTAGGGGAGAGTCTCCCAGGCCCGCGGCCGATACTGGCCCTCGAAAACGAGCGAGTAGGAGGTCATGAGGGGCACCTCCACCTCGAGCTCTGGGGCTAGCATTAGGAAGTACGCAAAAACCCATAACTGTGGAAACAGGGCAAAAGCCATTAGAATACAGAATGCTGAGTGCAGAATCTGAATGCAAAATGCTTAATGCAGAATGTGAGTACAGAATGTAAAGTGTGCCATGCGTGCAATGTACAGATAATGAAAAGCAGAAATGTAAGTTAAGAGGGCAGAAGGTACCTCCCAGGCTCTCCAGTTGCCGCCAACTATGTTCCCCCGTCCGCGGGAGGTCGCGGTCATGTAGCAATAGAGGGTAGCCAAGCCGGCGCCACCCCAGTCATACTGACTAACCTGCAAGAGGTCTACCAGGGCACTCAGCAAATAGAGCCCGACGGTGTTCCCCCTATCGGCGAACAGAGTGGTCCCAAAGAGGAACATCAAAAACCCTCGGGTGTACTGTGCTATCTCCTCGAGAGTCTCGGGCTCCCTCTGTCTGAAATATGAAGAAAACCAGGTGTACCGGACTCGGCCCGAGGATCGGTCGACCGGTGGGCGAGCTCCCAATAGATAAATCCAGGCGGCCTCCCACTCGCCCATGTCCTCATCATAAGGGATCGCCCAGCCTCCCACGTCGAGGCCTGTCAATACATCAAAGTCAAATGGGGTCATAGTCATGTCCCCGGCAGATGAGAAATGAAAGGAGTTGGTGGTGTCCCACCACCTCTCCGCAAAGGCGCCCATCAACGTCCTGCTGGCGGGACAGCGAGATATCCCAGTACAGAAAGGCCCGAACCCTGCCTGATCGACCCAATCACGAACGGCCTCTGGGAGCTCTGCATACCACTTCCTCACAGCAATGGAGCCGTATCCCTGTGTAACACGGGAGGATACCTGCATTCACAATGAACACATGTCTTCAGTTTCAGAATGAAATGAATAAGCTGCGTGCAAATGAAATGTATGAGCTGTGTGCAAATCAAATCATATACAATGCTGTGAACTGCGTGTTCAGTATGGACTGTGTGTTCAGATTTCAGAAATAATGTGTGCTGCGTGTTCACCATCAAATATGAGCTGCGTGTTCAGAAATTCAAAGTTTGGGCTGCGTGTTCAACTTTCAACAAATTTAGGCTGTGTGTTCAGATTTCAGAAATAGTGTGTGCCGTGTGTTCACCATCAAATATGAGCTGAGTGTTCAGAAATTCAAAGTTTGGGCTGCGTGTTCAACTTTCAACAAATTTGGGCTGTGTGTTCAGATTTTAGAAATAGTGTGTGCTGCGTGTTCACCATCAAATATGAGTTGTGTGTTCAGAAATTTAAAGTTTGGGTTGCGTGTTCAACTTTTATCAAATATGAGCTGCGTGTTCAGAAATTCGAAGTTTGGGCTACGTGTTCAACTTTCAACAATGTGTGCTGCGTGTTCACAAACAAAGTTTGGGCTGTGTGTTCAGATTTCAGAAATAGTGTGTGCTACGTGTTCACAATCAAGATATGGGCTGCATGTTCAGAATTGAAATGTGTGCTGCGTGTTCACAAACAAATATGAGCTGTGTGTTTAGATTTCAGAGATAGTGTGTGCTGCGTGTTCACCATCAAATATGAGCGGCGTGTTCAGAAATTCAAGTGATTGAGCTGTGTGTTCAAGATGCAAACAGAGTACTGTGTTATAGACTAAGCATTCAGAACAAGCTGTGTACTAGAATGAGCAGAAGTATGGCGTGCGAATGTGTTCAGAGCGAGCAAATAAGTATGCGTAGCATAAAATACATGGAAAATGCAAAATTAAGGCAGGAAATGTAAAAAGGTGAAGTACATACCTCCCGTGCCTGATAGGAGAGATGGGGCTCCGGCTTCCGCAATAGCAAATCCACGAGGGCTCGATCGTCGAAGTCCGTAAAATGATAGAAAGCTGCCCGTGGGAGGATGTGCGTCGAGGGGCCGTACCTCTCGAGAATAAAGGGATGAATCCTCGGCGGCAGAGACATGACATCTGGATCGCCTCCGACACCTGGAGAACCTCTGTCATGGGGAAAATGACCCACCATTTCAAGAGATCTGCAAAAAGGAACAAAAATGAGCAAAATGAGCCAAAATTGGAAAAAGTCAACAAAAGTCAACTCCTGAGAAAATCTTCCAAATGTTGAGACAAACTTACCTCAAGTGGTGAAAATGAGAATAGAAGCTCCGAAATCAAAATTTAATCGGTTCAAAGTGAAGAGAACTAAAAGTTTTCGCGAAACAACTTGGCATGGGGCGTTGGAAAACGCGTATAGAACACAAATCTGAAAAAGAGAATGGTCTAGGAAGGAGGAGGAGGTGTTTTCGGATCTGAAGTTGTCAACAAGAAGTGTTTGGCTTTGTATATTTAAAGAAATGAGTGTGAAAAGTCAAAATTGCCCCGGATTTAGGCTAGGTGGTCGGCCGGCCACCTTTTCTGGTAGGCCGACCACCCCCTGCACTCAAACCTGGTCGGTGGCCTCCAATAGCCTCCAAACCTAGTCGGTGGTCTTCCCAAGGTGGTCTCCAAGGTCTCTGCAAATTTTGGTGGTGATCAGAGTTGCCGGCACCCGAGAAAGTACAAGAAAAGTGCACTTTTTGTCGCGAAATCCCTCCGCGGGAACTTCAACTCCAACTTTCGATGCGTGTTTCATTGTCACTCGTCAAGAGAAAAATGTATCCTTTTGAGCATGTTGTGACCCTTCCGGGAGGTAAACCGGAGGTCGCGATTGAGTCGCACTTGTCAAAACTTGCATTTCTCTGCTCGTTATTTCGTGTCAAACATGCATTCGAGTTTGCACTTATCCTGCGTTGTTATGCACGTCACTTACATTCTCATGCATACCACTTGCATTGTTGTGCACGTTTCATGGGTATTGTCATACCCCCACACTTACCTTGCATTGACACGCGCGTGTCTCTCGCATTGCGATGCACTCTCCCATCGGCACCCTGTTTGTCTACGTTCGATATAGCGTTGAACATGTGTTGCTAACTATGTTATGCTAGTTAAGTTTCTCTCTTTTGCAGGCACGATATTGTATGTACGGTTCATTTGAAGCTGGTGCAACCAGATGAATCGCGCAGGTATTGTATCTTCTCCATGTGAGTGTAGACACCCCATTTTTGACCGTCCTCAAGACTCGGACGTCACCGCTTGGAACACTCGGTGATTATCCATGTTTGTGTTCGTTTGGAGTTCCCGGAGGTCTCGGCTCGCGCGCCTTGCCTCAGGATCTCCGAACTCGACTGTTTAGTGTCTGGTTTTGCACCAAACACTTGTGTTTTGCCTTGGAGGGGCAAGGAATGCCTTGTGAGGCATCCCCACACACCACCGGCAGTGGCTAGAGGTCACCGGCTGGTTTTTGCTGCCATCAGCACTTTTTATTGCCGGTCGGCACTAAATTTTGTCAAAATGACATTTTTGGCCGGCCGACTACTGTGCATCTGCTTTTGCAGATATTTTAAGACAGCTGTCTTACTTTTGGCTCCCCTCCATACACTTGTATGGAGGGATCTCCCTCTTTAGAAGCTTGTCTTGTAAGCTTTACAAGACAAAAGCCTCTATAAAGAGAGGTCTTCTCTCTTGGCTTTAGGGTTAGACACTTGAGACATTTTAGAGATAGAAAAGACAGAGAGAAGCTCTGGTTTTAGGGTTAGGGCTCATACATATCTCCTATCTCTCTTTTTTCTCTCTTTGTGCTCTAGGTGTTTTAGGTCATTCTATTGCACACAAACACCTAGTGTTTCACCTTCCTTTGGCTCCTAAGGTTCTAAGGGGCTGATTTTGGTGTTTTGGTGTTGGATTCAAGCCAAGGAGGGCCATTGGAGCATCATTGTTGAAGAGGTCTTCAAGGGTAAGAATCTTACCCCTTTTTACCCCATTTTTGCATCTTGTTTTTACCTGTCTTAAATTCTTTTTTGAGCTTGGTGTATAATACAAAAAAGTTCTATTTTTTAGTTCTCTTGATTGTTTATTAAGGGTGTTTTGTGGTTTGAGGGTGTTTGGCTCCTCTTAGGCCTCGAAAGGCCCCATTTTGAGCCATTTTGAGCAAGCTTCGAGACTTTGGTGTTTGGGCCTCTTCACCACTGAAATCTTGAGGGATTTCAGTGGTGGAGATGGTGCCTTGAAGTCTCCAAAAGGAGAGGGCCACCCCTTCTCCTTGTTGTCCTTGAAATGGGCCATTTTTGGCCTCTTGAGGGAGCACCTAGCTAAGCTTCATGTTGACCATGCCTTGGCTGCTTTTTGTGCTTAATATGTCATATTATGCCTTTGTTTTTACTTGGTTTTGGTACACCATGCAGGCTTAGCATACCTACCATGTAATGCCATGTTATTGCCTTAATATGCCTTAGGTTGTTAGCCCTTGTTAGAACATGTTTTAGGCTTAGTCTTGTGAAGCTTTTGTGCATGTTTTGCCATGTTTTAGGTCTGACCATGGTCGTTTGGGTCAGATTTGGCATGCATCATATAGCCCCTTTGTATTCGAGCTTGTATGCTTCAAGTATGTGAATGTATAGCATGACATGTTTGCATTGATTTGGTGATTTGGAATCATCCACCATGTCATTTCAGTCCCATTTGCATGCCTATATGTTTATCTTGGACGCATCTTTAATGCTTTGAAAGCTTGTGTAATATGCTCCATGTTTTGGCCATTGCGTATGCCTTTGAATTTGAGCCACTTAGATGCCATCTAAGTGATCTTTAGGCCTTGTCTTAATGTGCTAAAACTCTGTTTTTGGTCAATAAGTTCATGCTATGTTTGGTCTCGCTAAATGTAATTCAATACTCCATTGGTTTGCTTTGAGCACTTAGGCCATTTGTTGCATGTTTGGCTTGATTTATTGCTTGGTTTGGCACCATGTTTTAACATGATTTTTAATGCTTATGTTGCATGCTATATGTCCATGATTACCTTCTTTCAAATGTGTTTGAGAGTCGCCCCATTTGTGCTTAAGTGTTGGCTCTCAATTATGTGCATGTGTGTATGTATTTGGTCCTTCATATTATAGCACTTTGGCCCTTGTTTTAGGCCTAATTAGAGCTGCCTAAATCATGTATAAGTCCATCTTTTTATCGGTTTGCATTGCCTCATGTTTGCTTGTATGCTTGCATAAGTGCCTTGCCATGTCATGTTGCATCCTTAGCTTGCATGCTTAGGTTGCCTTGCATCTTGCATGCATGCCTTGTTCCTTGACTTGGTGATAGGAATTGGGCCTTGATTTGTGTGTTTGGTTTGCATTTCATGTGACATGAAAGTTGCATACTTGGTTCTTTGGGCCATCATGCATGGAAATGCGTGATTGGTGGTCCGAGAATCGAGACACATGCCCTTTTGAGTCACAAACATGATAAGGGACGTGATTGGTGCATATATGCCTTGAATTGTATTGCCATGCTCTGCCTTGCCCTCTGTTGCTGTCAATTGCAGATTCTGCAGGAACATTCTGCCGACCGGCAGTGTCAAGTGCCGACCGGCAATCCTTTCTCTGCCGATAGCTTCACCAATGGCCGGTGGCCACATAACACTGCCGGTGATAGTCCCATTCAGCCGGTGATGTCTCCCAGCATCCAAAGAAGCAGTACTGGGGTTTTGACAGCCTCCAGAGGAGTGAATGAAGGAAAACAGAGGCAGCCTATGCATGGCGATGCACTTCCGAGCAAGACCCGAGCACGCGCTGCATCTGGCCCTCCTCCCGAGGCGGTTTATTGTTGTTCCTAGTTTAATTAGTTTATTAATTAGCTAGGCAATTTGTAATATTTAATTAGCTTGTGTAGATAATTAATTTGTATTATTTATTTGGTCCCTCCGAGCGAGGGCAAATCTGTAATAAGTGTGGGTGAGTGGTGTGTATGTCTTCCAATCCCCACTTCTTTCTTCTCTTTTATTTACCTGCTTTGGTGGTTAGTATTAGGGCATGTTCAAATTAGCATACCTCGTGTAATGCATGCGTGCATTCATACATTTGCTTTGCATGTACCGGGCTCGGCGCATCTGTAGACGCGCCCGCGGGCCTCATGCTACAGTTCGGACTCGATTTGTGTCACGGTTCTTAATCTGAACCAAAGAGTCCAAATCTGGCAAATCGTTTGAGAAAACAGATTTTTTGAAAAAGTAGTGCCAAACATGGACTGCTTTGCCAGATACAGAGTCGCCACCTAAATATTTTTAAAATGGGGAAATTTAGGAAACCCTGACTCGGTGCCGAAGGCCACATGTCCGTCATCACCGGAGTTGTCTCGGCTCGGGAGCTTGGGTACGATCGGGGAAGGTCAGCTATGAGCACCCCCTTTCGCCCGGTCCGAAGACCGGCCTCTACTAACCGTGATATCCGTTTTTGAAAACTTTATGTGTTCTTAAACCGGTTATTAGCCTAGAATTACTATGTTGTGCGCGCAGCAAACAAGTATAGACCAAATCACCCAAATTGGAACAAAACATTTTTGAAAATGGTTTGCTACTCGCAAGTAGGCTAAAATGTAGATTTTGCCACCCTCAAGTGGGCTTTTAGAAAAGATGATTTTGCCACCCTCAAGTGGGCTTTTAGAAAAGATGATTTTGCCACTATCTAGTGGGCTTAAAAATCGCAGTTTTAACGCATTATTCCAATTTAGGTGATTCAACCTCCATCCACAGGCATTCAAGCAGTTATATCACATAAGCAGCTAGCCTCATGGTAATCATACTGTCATGGCAACACTCACACGCATGCGATATGCTAAAGCATAAAAGCTTACCTAGTACTCCGAGCCAAAACAGAAACTAGTCAGTAATCATATGCATGATCCTAGTTCATGTTAAAAAATGGCTAATGCATCACATGCAAAAATGCAATCTAGGTAGGCTCGGCTAACCTAAGCATGGCATATGAAATGCGATCAACTATCACATAGTCAATTTTTTAATTGAAGTACGAATGCAGTTAGCGTGATGTACCGAGCCTAATGCATGCAGTACAAATGTATGGATGCACGCATGCATAGCATAAGGTATGCTAAAATAAACGTGCCCTAATCTACCATCATAAGCAGGTAAATAAAAGGGAGAAAGAAGTGGGGGTTGGAAGACATACACATACGCACCCACACTTATTACAGACACGCCCTCACTCGGAGGGACCGAATAAATATTACAAATTAATTAACTACGCAAGCTAATTAATATTACAAATTAATTAACAAATTAATTATTCTAAGAAAACAGTAAACCGCCTCGGGAAGCGCGCCGCCATGCGCAAGCTGCCTCTGTTTTCCTTCTTTCACTCCTCTGGAGACTGTCAAAACCTCAGGGTTGCATCCCTAGGCACTGGGGAGTACCACCGGCTGAGTGGAATCACCACCGGCACTGGTATATGTCCATCGGCACAAAATTGAATCTGTCGGCAGAGAAAAGGTTGACGGCCGGCACCTTACACTGCCGGTCGGCAAAGAAAGTCTGCTGGACCTGCAATTCACAGCAACAGAGGGCAAAACGAGGCATGGCAACACAATTCAAGGCATGTATGCATCGACCATATCCCTTATCATTGTAATGACTCAAAGGGACATGTGCCTCGATTCCCGGACCACCAATCACGCATTTCCATGCATGATGGCCCAAAGAACCAAGTATGCAACTTTGATTTCAAATGTATGCAAACCAATCAAACAAAACTCCCAATCCCTATCACCCAAGTCAAGGGACAAGGAATGCATGCAAGATGCAATGCAACCTAGGCATACAAGCTAAGAATGCAACATGGCATGGCAAGGCACTTATGCAAGCATACAAGCATACATATGGCAATGCAAATAGATGAAAGATGGACTTATACATGAATTAGGCAGCTCTAGTTAGGCCCAAAACAGTGGCCAATGGAAGAAAATGAAGTGCCTCGAAATGCGTGCGCACGGGCACGCAAACCGAGGCAATGGCACATGCAATGCAATGGCTAAAATAGCATATAGAATGTAACATGGACTTATACTAACATAAGAGAGCCTCAGCCACACTCACATAAGAGGCCGATGGATGAAAATGAAGTGCCTCGAAATGCGTGCACACGGGCACGC
The DNA here is from genome assembly GCF_055761805.1 of Camellia sinensis. Lineage (NCBI taxonomy): Eukaryota > Viridiplantae > Streptophyta > Magnoliopsida > Ericales > Theaceae > Camellia > Camellia sinensis. The sequence goes on from NC_138973.1 coordinate 118,649,300, forward strand.
AAACCGAGGCAATGGCATTCGCAATGCAATGGCATGGAAATGATATGCAAACATGCCAATGGGATTTCAGCAGCAAAATGAGGGGCAAAACAGCCCCGAAATGAGGCGAAAGTACGCCCGATGCATGGAATTCCTCCCGAAATGCGAAATTAGGCACCCGAAATGGCTTACAGCTATACAAAGCATGCATAATATGGACATGGAGCATGAAGACAGAAGCAAGACAGCTCTGAGACAAGCATTTTTACAGTTTATGACATGGCCAATCAGCAAGCAAAGATGGGGCTAAAATGGCATACAAAAACGGCCCTAAACATGCGATTATGAAGCAACTCACAGCTACTGTCCCCAAACATGTTAGGGCCCTTCAACAACATTGAAGAGGGGCCCAAAATATGCACATTTACAGTTCATGGCAAGGCTCAAAAACAGATACAAGCATGGCAAACAATTTATGCAAGATTAAGGCCACAAGAGGGCTATAACATGAAGTACACAAAATATTCATCAAACAGCCAAAGACCCTTAATAAAACATGACAAGGGGGTCAAAATATGGCTGTTTTGAGTTCGGACCTCAGCCCAAAAACAGCAACATCAGGGGCTGCCAAGACATACAAAAATGGGACCAAAAAGAGGATATAAAGGGAAGTACAACATGGAAGTCCCAAACAGTGTTGAGCCCTTCTTCAATGTTGAAGAAGGGCTCAAAATAAGCCTATCTTCAGTTTACATCAGGCTCAAAACCAGATTACACATAGGCCAAAAATAACATGCAAGATTAGGGCCTAAATGAGAGATAAAGAAGGAAGTGCTAGCTACTATCCTCAAACAGCAAGAGGTCCTCAATCAAACATGAAGAGGACCTCAAAATATGATGATTTGAAGTTTAGGTCGGAGCCCAAAAGTGCAAGCAACTATGGCTTAGATATAGGCCAAAAAAATGCGCAAAAGAGGGAAAATGAGACTCACCCTTGTAGAACCAAACTTTAGCAACCTTTGGACTGAGTTTGGGAGCTTTTAACCTCTGGAGGACAGCCTCAAGCTGCTGGAATGGGCGTTGGATGCCTTGTGCTATGAGTTGATGAAGAAATGGCCCAAGAACAAGGGTGTTTGATCACTATAACACTCCCAAATGTAGAGAGAGAGGGAGATATAGAGAGAGAGGGTGATATATATGTTATATGTATGTATTAGGTCTGGTTTTTGCTGAACCAAAACAATGGAGGAGGATGGCTTCTTTATATAGGCAAGGAAAATGACATAAAGCTTCTCAAAGAAGCTATACAAAAGGGTCAAAGGGACCAAGCTTCTAAGAGAAGCTAATGCAAAGGTGCAAGCTTCTTGAGGAGGCCAAGACAAGGGGTCAAAGCTTCCTCAAGAAGCTTTGAGCAAAGGGTGCAAAAAAAGGGTCAAAAGGTGTGCAAATGGTGCAAAACAGCCACACACTTGCATGGGGAGCAGGGTCTGTGCATTCCAGCTGCCACAGCTGGCTTCCATTCAATCTGTAGAATACTCCGGAAGGTCATCGTCTAGCAAAAAAGGCCGGTCGGCTACTTTAACCTGCCGGTCGGCACAATAAATGGCCGGTCGGCACAATAAATTGCCGGCCGGCACAAACAGAGTGCCGATGGGTGGCCGGTGAGGTCAAAAAAGTGCCAGTGGATGTCCAGATTGAAGCCCCGGAAGTTAGCTTTCCAATGGCGCAAACCTTGCATTAAAATTCCTTCTGTACAAAAAGTTATGCCCTTTTCCGTGAAGCCGCGCAGATTCGATCCAACCGGGATGATACCCAACTTCAACCAATCATATCTCCCCCACCCGGACTTGGCTCTAGGAGATTCTTGAGTGCAAAATGAAGCCCCAGAAGTAATATTTCCGACGGTGGTGGCCCCATAGCTAAACTCCAAGTGTACAGACAGATAAGCCCGATTCAGCGAGGACTGCTCGACTCGCTTCTATCCGGATTCATGCCGAACTTCTCCCAAGCTAGTTTTCTCCTCTCCTTTCCTCTTTTCTTCAACTCCAAACCCCTAAACAAAGTGTTTTGAAGGATTTGCCTCTCTTCTTGCCGAAGAAACTGATTCTTTTCCCTGCACATCTCTCAACACCGAGCAAACCATCAGTAGTACCCAAGTCTTAAGGGCGGTCAAAAATGGTGTGTCTACAGTTGCCCCTCTTTGACAGAACTCGAAAGTCATAACAATGACGGGAGTGAATGTCAAAGCCCAGAGACGACCCATTTTTGACAAGGCCGAAGACTTGGACAAACAAACAAAATACGGATAAATAAATGGTTGTGCCCACAGGCTGCCTACGTATCCCTTTGTAAGGAATCAAACCAGCGTAGTTCAGGGGCAGGATGCAAATGATATGCAGGAAGACTTTGATAATTGGACTTATATGCCACGCGAAGCCGGTTTGAACATTGGACTTATATGCTACGCAAAGTCGGTTTGTAATTGGACTTATACGCTTTCGCGAAGCCGGTTTGATAAAACAATGCAAGTGGAAAGTGCGTGACAACGCAAGTGAAGAGGTGTGCATGACAATGCAACCTAAGATGAATTCCAAACACACTGAAATTGTGTGGGGAAATGGGACAGGGAGAAACATAGGGACATATCCCGGTGTTTCGAAATGGTGTGAGCATTGGAACGTATTCCGAACGCTTTTAACTGAAGAGGGAGAAACATAGGGACGTATCCCAAGGATTAGGGACGTATCCCAAAGGTTAGGGACGTATCCCAAATGTTAGGGACGTATCCCAAAGATGAGGGACGTAGCCCAAAGATTAGGGACGTATCCCAAAGGTTAGGGACGTATCCCAAAGGTGAGGGACGTATCCCAAAGATTAGGGACGTATCCCAAAGGTGAGGGACGTATCCCAAAGATTAGGGACGTATCCCAAAGGTGAGGGACGTATCCCAAAGATTAGGGACGTATCCCAAAGGTTAGGGACGTATCCCGAAGGTTAGGGACGTATCCCAAAGATTAGGGACGTATCCCAAAGGTTAGGGACGTATCCCAAAGGTGAGGGACGTATCCCAAAGATGAGGGACGTATCCCAAAGATTAGGGACGTATCCCAAAGATGAGGGACGTATCCCAAAGATTAGGGACGTATCCCAAAGATGAGGGACGTATCCCAAAGATTAGGGACGTATCCCAAAGATGAGGGACGTATCCCAAAGATTAGGGACGTATCCCAAGGATTAGGGACGTATCCCAAAGGTTAGGGACGTATCCCAAAGATGAGGGACGTATCCCAAAGATTAGGGACGTATCCCAAGGATTAGGGACGTATCCCAAAGGTTAGGGACGTATCCCAAAGATGAGGGACGTATCCCAAAGATTAGGGACGTATCCCAAGGATTAGGGACGTATCCCAAAGGTTAGGGACGTATCCCAAAGATGAGGGACGTATCCCAAAGGTTAGGGACGTATCCCAAGGGTTAGGGACGTATCCCAAGGATTAGGCAAAGGAGAAGAAACATAGGGACGTATCCCGGTGTTTCAGAAAAGGAGAAAGAAACGTAGGGACGTATCCCGGTGTTTCGGAAAAGGAAGAGAAACATAAGGACGTATCCCAGTGTCTCGGAAAAGGGAGAGAAACATAAGGACGTATCCCAGTGTTTCGGAAAGAGAGAGAAACGTAGGGACGTATCCCGGTGTTTCAGAAAGAAGGAGAAACATAGGGACGTATCCCGGAGTTTCGGAAAAAGAGAAAGAAACATAGGGACGTATCCCGGAGTTTCGGAAAAAGAGAAAGAAACATAGGGACGTATCCCGGAGTTTCGGAAAAAGAGAAAGAAACATAGGGACGTATCCCGGAGTTTCCGAATGAGAAGGGAAAGCATAAGGACGTATCCCAGTGTTTCTGAATAAGAGAGCGTGCATAACAATGCAAGTGGAAAGTGCGTGACAACGCAAGTGAAAAGGTGCATGACAATGCAAATGTAATGAGCATGACAATTCTGGATAGATGTGCAAAATCAATGCAATGAATGAGCATAACAATGCTAGTGAAGTGGGTGCATAACAATGCAATTGGAACGTGCATAACAATGCAATTGGAACGTGCATCACAATGCAAGATTGATCTTGCGCCTGAGGTAGAGGTACACTCATATTTCGGAGCATTGACAAGGCCCTGAAGAGGTACGTCCGGTGTACAATCACGGAATTTTCTGAAGTTGACACAAACTCAGATACTTCGATTTTCGCTCTTTTGCTTTTGCTTTGCAGTCTGGAACTATCATAGCTTCAGATAGGTCCTGGTTTCACCGTTCACACTTATCGGGGGTGGACCCTGCAGTTTTCGAAAGAACAAATTTCCTTTTTTGCACAAATGTGGAGAATGGCACAGCACTCTGAGCACACAACAAATCATTTTTTGAAATTGAGAAAATGAGTTCTCGACCAGGTATTGAGCCTACGACTGAACACAGCGAGAAAGACTCAACAACGGAAAACAAAAGGTAAACAACCTAAACACGTCGAGACACGCTCGGAACGACTCAAAGCAAGAATCGAGACAAACAAAACAAAAGACACGACACATAGACGTGCACAGGGAGCCTGTTTCACCGGGTATTATTCCCACCCTTTCTTATTTGTGATTCTCACATCACTCGGCTCTCAAGCTCGGTTTTTCTCTCAAAACCCTTTTCTCGCTTTTTCTCTCAGCGCACATCTCTCTATTCTTTAATCTCTCGTTTTTTCATCCCTCCCCTGGGTGGTTGATGGATAAGCTGGAAATTGTGGGCTCTTGCCCCTGGTATTCTACCAGCTTTTGATTCTTGTTCACAACAGTGAATTCCTCCCACAGAGGGGTTGTGCTACAACTGGGTGTGTAGCAAATCTGCAGCTAACATCGGTTGATGATGCCCTGCTGGGGAGTTTGGACGTGGTTAGATCTGTCCAGATGAGGGAGTGGAACATCTCGCCCCATTCCAGTTCGTGCTTCGTACTTGACTTGATTCCTCGTTGCTTGGAGGATGAGAGAGCTTTTAGCCCTTTGTTGTTGACTTCAGTTGTGCCCTTTCTGGCAAGTAGAGTGCCCTTTCTGGCAAATGCATTGACAACAGGGAAAAGACAGGAAGCCTGACTCAACTGTGCCCCTAGTTCATCATTTTGACCATTTTTTATTTTGTTTTCTACGAAAACAATTTTGACCAATATGAGAGTTAGATTAACACACTTGTTCGATTTTTGATTTGAAATCATGCAAGTCAGGCTATGAGCACTGAAAATTTTCCTTTTTTGGGTCCAAGAAATGGTCCAGTTTTTTAGAAAAGATGGAACAATTTTCGAGGAAATTAGTCAACCTCAGTAAAAATTCTCAAAAACTATTTTTGCAAACGGCCAATGCTTAACAAGCACGGAACCCACACTTGAGACGCACAACCTCGTATTTAGAGGAAAATTGCCCCTTGCTGGAGGGAAGCTGCGTGGCAACGGAAAGTTGCCCCTTGTTTGCACGGTACCGCAGCGCATTGAATGGCAACGGAAAGTTGCCCCTTGTCTGAATGGCACCGTAGTGTATTGTAATCAGTCCTCAGAGCGATGATTGCAACCGAACTCCCGGATACAGAAAAGACAAAGATGACTAGAACCATCACATGGACACAAGTTGAATTTGAAGTGTTTGTGGCTGGACTTCAAGATGAAGTTGCCTACGTATCCCAAACATGGGAATCAAGCCTTACGTAGTTCGGGGTTAAGGTACACTCGGGTATTTAACCTCTCCTTTTTAGGCTCTAACTTTTGCCAAGGCGCCCGATGCGGGTTTTCGACCTTGCGAGCTTTGTTTTTCTTTTCTTTTCAATTCTTTTCATTTCTTTTCATTTCTTTTTTGATTTTCTTTTTTGTTCTTTTTTTTTTTTCTTTTCTTTTGCATTTTTTTTTTGCTTGTTTTTTTGTATTTTTCTCTTGCTCTAACTTTTGCCTGGGTCGCCCTTCCGGGTTTTCGGCCCAGCGAGCCTCTCAAGGGTAAAAGTGTAGCTTTGTCCATGCCAAATGGTTTTGAGATCCTGAAATCATCTGAATCCAGGAGAATGGCTGCTGATTTGCAAGAGGACTCATCTTCAGCTCTTTGATCGTGTCTGATATCTTTGCCCCTAGTTCGAGGGGTACTTCCGTTCCAGCTTTGCAAGCTCATTCTGATCTTCTGATCTTTTTGATCTGACTTTCCTGGCCTCTTGTTCGAGGGCTGCTTCAAATCTGGCCACACAGGCCTCATATGGCGGTTGACCATTGAACATTCTGAACTCAGGTTCAAGGTTTGAAAGTGAGGGGTCGAATCTCGAGGCTGAGAGCGATCCTAAGCTGCACAATCTCAAGAGCGATTCCACACAGGTCTTCGCAGGACTACGCAAAACATTTTGTTTTTGAAATTTTTTAAGAAAGCGACAAATCGCTCGTGCTAAAGACAGTGTGGGACCAATCTGGATCAAGCCAGGGTCCTTCTCAGTACTCACGCTAACAAGCATGGTTTCATTCATTAAGGGCTTAGCATGCCTCTCTTTCTCTCAATTGATCAAGTTTTGCAAAACCTGAGGAATTCCTTCCTCTTCGTTTTTATCACAATGTTTCGAAAAAAGTTTTGGAAAGCTTAGGTCGATGCAATGAATTCAAAGCACAGAAAAGGTAGGCGAAGAGCACTGTCATTTCATTCAAACTTCTGGCACAACTGGCACACGGTAGAAGCAAACACAAGAGTGTGAAAATCACTGTTGTTCCATTCAGATCTATTGGCGTAACTGGCTCCTCGGCCGAAACAGACTCCAAAGAAAGCAAAAAGGACAAACACAAAACAAGCAAGTGATGTCCGAGGTAACACCCCCGAAATCACCCGACTCTAACAAAACAGGACTGACTCGACACAACAAGACAGACCCGACTAACTCAGCATGAAAAGACTGACCCAATACAAAACGACAAGACTGACCCAATACCCAAGTCAGAAAGTACAAAACTAACATTCACAAATGCTCAAAACAGTGCGTGCCATACACCACATCTGGAGTAAACTGAGTGCCGCCCGCAGGTGGTCCAACCTCTGATCTCATCACATTATCCCCCCACAAGTTCACTGATCAAGTGTCGATAGACTTCGCAGGACCTGGTGCGGGGATGACCCCGTTGTCAATCAAATTTTGTATCTCGTGGTGGAGACGGACGCAACTGTCGGTGTCATGACCGGTTTGTTGATGGAAAGCACAGTACTTAGTCGGGTCATGTTTTGGAGGGAGAGGATCGGGTAAAGGCCGTTGCTCTAACGGTTTCAGATGTCCTTTCCTGAGTAGGACCCCCAGGGCTTTAGAAAAAGACATATAGAGTGGGGTGAAAACCCTCTTGCCTCGGGACAGATAGTCTGAAGTTCGGGGGTTTGAAGTGGATGCACCAAAAAAGGGGGTGGCTGCTCTTGGTGTGGTGGTGGTGACCATGCCCACTTCAGATGATCTTGCAGCTGCGTCACCGCTGGTGGTCACATTCGAACTACGGGAAAATGCCCTCCTGGGCTGCTCCTTATCCTGGTCAAACAGACCTTGCCTCATTGCATCTTCGATTTGTACCCCCATATCGTGTAAATCTGAGAAAGTGGGAAAGGGGATTACAATCATTCTCTGCATTAGCTTAGGCTGGAGATTGCGCACAATCATCCGTATTTGATCCTTATCTGTTGGCCTAATGGTCATCATTGAGGCCTTGGCCCTCCAGCGGGCCACGAATTCTGAGAAGCTCTCCTTAGGCTCCTGCCTCGTCGTCTCAAGATCACGGGTCGTAATCTCGATTTGGGTATTGTATGAATATTGTGCGACGAAGGCCTCAGCCATCTCATCCCAACTTCTCTTGACGTCATCCTCCAATTTGGCATACCATGCGGCCGCTACACCCGACAGGGTCCGGCCAAACAAAGACAGCTTCTGCAATCTAGTGAGGCCCATTGGTCTTAGGACGTCTGAAAATAGTCGCAGGTGTACCATGGGATCCTCAGATCCGTCAAAACGATCGATTTGTGGCATCTTAAACCGATCTGGCAGCGTCACAGCTACGTCGATGTATCCGTCTCCAATGTCCGGAATGGACTTCGCACCTTGAGATTTTTTGAACAGCTTTTCAAGCTTGTGCATTTTTAATGACACGGGCTCCACCTCGGGCTCGAAGGGAGAATCTGATTGGTTGATAGGAGTGGGTGCCTTGGAGAGTTGAGGCAGAATCGGGGGTGGAGCTGGCCCGACTGGAATGTCCGTATCATCCTGGACATGGGTTGCCTCCCCGAGTGTGGGAACTCTTGGTGGGGGAGGAGCCTGGTGCGAAGTAGATACTCCAGTTTGTTGCTCCAATCTGGCAATTGTCTCTGCCTGTTGGGCTATGACCACAGCCTGTTGCTTGGCGAATTCTGCTTGACGGACAGTGTCTTGCTGCATGGCTTTCATACTATCCTGGAGTTGGCGCACCACCTCTTCCAGACTCGACATACTGTTCTAATCTAACTGAGCAACCGGTATATCTGTCTCTGTGGCAAAAGCAGATATCTCAACCCAACTGCACACAGGCGAGATGGATAATGACTGTTGATCTGAAGACTGTTGAACTGATGATCTGTGCCTGACTAGCCTGCTCTGGCCCTAATTACCCTTGAACTGAGTCTCTGACCTGACAAAGTCTATCAGCACAAGTCCGATGAACCTCGGGAGATATCGGAGCCTTCTGAAGCTATGGTTCCAGGACTACCTTGCAAAAGGGAAAACAGAGAGCATCTCAGCCTAATTTCACTGCAACGGATAGCAGAACGACGGTACTCAATACTGATAACTGTTCCCCAAATATCTGTTCCCAAAATACTGAATCTGATACCCCACGGATATAACTGATCCTCAAATTCTGATACCAATGCCCTTAGGCCTGATGCCCCAAACTTGAAAACTGGTATGTACATTCCTGTAGAGATACACTCTAAAAGCACATAGCAAGTAAGAGAGAGCCAAAACACCCCTATGTTGGGGTAGGGTTTCCCTGTCCTATTTTGTCAGGAGCTAGGGTTTCACTATGCACACAGCAATTTCAGACAACTTAGCATCGGGTAAGCAACCTGTCCTAGTTTGGAATGGTCACTATGGATTCCGAATATGCACTAGGTCGAATGGTCACAAAGGGTGCCCCGGTAAAACCGGGGTTTGTGTTCCCATACTGTCAGAGCCCATAGCCGGTCAGCCTTATGGACATGCCTTGACAAGACAAGCCTCCGGCAAACCGTTCAGGAATGGCAGATGGCAAACACTGTGTTCCTAGGCGCACCAATGCACATGCAATGCAAAGAAACACATAAACGAGATCAAAACAGGATATCACGAGTTTGAGTCAAGCTCTCTAAAATCCCCAGCAGAGTCGCCAGAAACTGTAGACGCGCCCGCGGGCCTCATGCTACAGTTCGGACTCGATTTGTGTCACGGTTCTTAATGTGAACCAAAGAGTCCAAATCTGGCAAATCGTTTGAGAAAACAGATTTTTTGAAAAAGTAGTGCCAAACATGGACTGCTTTGCCAGATACAGAGTCGCCACCTAAATATTTTTAAAATGGGGAAATTTAGGAAACCCTGACTCGGTGCCGAAGGCCACATGTCCGTCATCACCGGAGTTGTCTCGGCTCGGGAGCTTGGGTACGATCGGGGAAGGTCAGCTATGAGCACCCCCTTTCGCCCGGTCCGAAGACCGGCCTCTACTAACCGTGATATCCGTTTTTGAAAACTTTATGTGTTCTTAAACCGGTTATTAGCCTAGAATTACTATGTTGTGCGCGCAGCAAACAAGTATAGACCAAATCACCCAAATTGGAACAAAACATTTTTGAAAATGGTTTGCTACTCGCAAGTAGGCTAAAATGTAGATTTTGCCACCCTCAAGTGGGCTTTTAGAAAAGATGATTTTGCCACTATCTAGTGGGCTTAAAAATCGCAGTTTTAACGCATTATTCCAATTTAGGTGATTCAACCTCCATCCACAGGCATTCAAGCAGTTATATCACATAAGCAGCTAGCCTCATGGTAATCATACTGTCATGGCAACACTCACACGCATGCGATATGCTAAAGCATAAAAGCTTACCTAGTACTCCGAGCCAAAACAGAAACTAGTCAGTAATCATATGCATGATCCTAGTTCATGTTAAAAAATGGCTAATGCATCACATGCAAAAATGCAATCTAGGTAGGCTCGGCTAACCTAAGCATGGCATATGAAATGCGATCAACTATCACATAGTCAATTTTTTAATTGAAGTACGAATGCAGTTAGCGTGATGTACCGAGCCTAATGCATGCAGTACAAATGTATGGATGCACGCATGCATAGCATAAGGTATGCTAAAATAAACGTGCCCTAATCTACCATCATAAGCAGGTAAATAAAAGGGAGAAAGAAGTGGGGGTTGGAAGACATACACATACGCACCCACACTTATTACAGACACGCCCTCACTCGGAGGGACCGAATAAATATTACAAATTAATTAACTACGCAAGCTAATTAATATTACAAATTAATTAACAAATTAATTATTCTAAGAAAACAGTAAACCGCCTCGGGAAGCGCGCCGCCATGCGCAAGCTACCTCTGTTTTCCTTCTTTCACTCCTCTGGAGACTGTCAAAACCTCAGGGTTGCATCCCTAGGCACTGGGGAGTACCACCGGCTGAGTGGAATCACCACCGGCACTGGTATATGTCCATCGGCACAAAATTGAATCTGTCGGCAGAGAAAAGGTTGACGGCCGGCACCTTACACTGCCGGTCGGCAAAGAAAGTCTGCTGGACCTGCAATTCACAGCAACAGAGGGCAAAACGAGGCATGGCAGCACAATTCAAGGCATGTATGCATCGACCATATCCCTTATCATTGTAATGACTCAAAGGGACATGTGCCTCGATTCCCGGACCACCAATCACGCATTTCCATGCATGATGGCCCAAAGAACCAAGTATGCAACTTTGATTTCAAATGTATGCAAACCAATCAAACAAAACTCCCAATCCCTATCACCCAAGTCAAGGGACAAGGAATGCATGCAAGATGCAATGCAACCTAGGCATACAAGCTAAGAATGCAACATGGCATGGCAAGGCACTTATGCAAGCATACAAGCATACATATGGCAATGCAAATAGATGAAAGATGGACTTATACATGAATTAGGCAGCTCTAGTTAGGCCCAAAACAGTGGCCAATGGAAGAAAATGAAGTGCCTCGAAATGCGTGCGCACGGGCACGCAAACCGAGGCAATGGCACATGCAATGCAATGGCTAAAATGGCATATAAAATGTAACATGGACTTATACTAACATAAGAGAGCCTCAGCCACACTCACATAAGAGGCCGATGGATGAAAATGAAGTGCCTCGAAATGCGTGCACACGGGCACGCAAACCGAGGCAATGGCATACGCAATGCAATGGCATGGAAATGATATGCAAACATGCCAATGGGATTTCAGCAGCAAAATGAGGGGCAAAACAGCCCCGAAATGAGGCGAAAATACGCCCGATGCATGGAATTCCTCCCGAAATGCGAAATTAGGCACCCGAAATGGCTTACAGCTATACAAAGCATGCATAATATGGACATGGAGCATGAAGACAGAAGCAAGAAAGCTCTGAGACAAGCATTTTTACAGTTTATGACATGGCCAATCAGCAAGCAAAGATGGGGCTAAAATGGCATACAAAAACGGCCCTAAACATGCGATTATGAAGAAACTCACAGCTACTGTCCCCAAACATGTTAGGGCCCTTCAACAACATTGAAGAGGGGCCCAAAATATGCACATTTACAGTTCATGGTAAGGCTCAAAAACAGATACAAGCATGGAAAACAATTTATGCAAGATTAAGGCCACAAGAGGGCTATAACATGAAGTACACAAAATATTCATCAAACAGCCAAAGACCCTTAATAAAACATGACAAGGGGGTCAAAATATGGCTGTTTTTAGTTCGGACCTCAGCCCAAAAACAGCAACATCAGGGGCTGCCAAGACATACAAAAATGGGACCAAAAAGAGGATATAAAGGGAAGTACAACATGGAAGTCCCAAACAGTGTTGAGCCCTTCTTCAATGTTGAAGAAGGGCTCAAAATAAGCCTATCTTCAGTTTACATCAGGCTCAAAACCAGATTACACATAGGCCAAAAATAACATGCAAGATTAGGGCCTAAATGAGAGATAAAGAAGGAAGTGCTAGCTACTATCCTCAAACAGCAAGAGGTCCTCAATCAAACATGAAGAGGACCTCAAAATATGATGATTTGAAGTTTAGGTCGGAGCCCAAAAGTGCAAGCAACTATGGCTTAGATATAGGCCAAAAAAATGCGCAAAAGAGGGAAAATGAGACTCACCCTTGTAGAACCAAACTTTAGCAACCTTTGGACTGAGTTTGGGAGCTTTTAACCTCTGGAGGACAGCCTCAAGCTGCTGGAATGGGCGTTGGATGCCTTGTGCTATGAGTTGATGAAGAAATGGCCCAAGAACAAGGGTGTTTGATCACTATAACACTCCCAAATGTAGAGAGAGAGGGAGATATAGAGAGAGAGGGTGATATATATGTTATATGTATGTATTAGGTCTGGTTTTTGCTGAACCAAAACAATGGAGGAGGATGGCTTCTTTATATAGGCAAGGAAAATGACATAAAGCTTCTCAAAGAAGCTATACAAAAGGGTCAAAGGGACCAAGCTTCTAAGAGAAGCTAATGCAAAGGTGCAAGCTTCTTGAGGAAGCCAAGACAAGGGGTCAAAGCTTCCTCAAGAAGCTTTGAGCAAAGGGTGCAAAAAAAGGGTCAAAAGGTGTGCAAATGGTGCAAAACAGCCACACACTTGCATGGGGAGCAAGGTCTGTGCATTCCAGCTGCCACAGCTGGCATCCATTCAATCTGTAGAATACTCCGGAAGGTCATTGGCTAGCAAAAAAGGCCGGTCGGCTACTTTAACCTGCCGGTCGGCACAATAAATGGCCGGTCGGCACAATAAATTGCCGGCCGGCACAAACAGAGTGCCGATGGGTGGCCGGTGAGGTCAAAAAAGTGCCAGTGGATGTCCAGATTGAAGCCCCGGAAGTTAGCTTTCCAATGGCGCAAACCTTGCATTAAAATTCCTTCTGTACAAAAAGTTAGGCCCTTTTCCGTGAAGCCGCGCAGATTCGATCCAACCGGGATGATACCCAACTTCAACCAATCATATCTCCCCCACCCGGACTTGGCTCTAGGAGATTCTTGAGTGCAAAATGAAGCCCCGGAAGTAATCTTTCCGACGGTGGTGGCCCCATAGCTAAACTCCAAGTGTACAGACAGATAAGCCCGATTCAGCGAGGACTGCTCGACTCGCTTCTATCCGGATTCATGCCGAACTTCTCCCAAGCTAGTTTTCTCCTCTCCTTTCCTCTTTTCTTCAACTCCAAACCCCTAAACAAAGTGTTTTGAAGGATTTGCCTCTCTTCTTGCCGAAGAAACTGATTCTTTGCCCTGCACATCTCTCAACACCGAGCAAACCATCAGTAGTGCCCAAGTCTTAAGGGCGGTCAAAAATGGTGTGTCTACAGCATCATTCTAACTACATCTGTATTTCAGATTCCAAATTGAATACATGTTAGTTGTGCACTTTCATTTGTCATTCATAGACTAGCCGAGCCTACTCTAGTGACATTTTGTATGCGATGCATTAGGCACTTAACATGGACTTGGATCATGCATTGATTACTAACATGTTCCTGTTTTTAGCTCGGCGTACTACGTAAGTATTTTATGCTTTAGCATCTCGCATGCGTGTGAATGTTGCCATGACAGTATGCTTGCCATGCGGCTAAGTGCTTACGTGATATTACTGTTTAAATGCCTGTGGGTGAAGGTTAGATTGTTTGAGTTGGAGAAACTCGTTGAAATCCGTATTTTAGCCTACTTACGAGTAGCAAATTCCAAAGCGCTTTTCAAAACAAACGGATATGCAATGCCTTTTTCCAAATTAGGCAATCTAGTCTATACTTGTTTGCTGTGCGCATAACATAGTAATTCTAGGCTAATAAATGGAATAAGAACACATAACGTTTTCAAAATCGGATATCATGGTTAGTAGAGGCCGGTCTTCGGACCGGGCGAAAGGGGGTGCTCATAGCTGACCTTCCCCGATCGTACCCAAGCTCCCGAGCCGAGACAACTCCGGTGATGACAGACATGTGGCCTTCGGCACCGAGTCAGGGTTTCCTAAATTTCCCCATTAAAAAATATTTAGGTGGCGACTCTGTATCTGGCATAGCCGTCCATGTTTGGCACTTCTTTTCAAAAAATCTGTTTCTCAAAACGATTTGCCGGATTTGGACTCTTTGGTTCAAGATTAAGAACCGTGACAACAAATCGAGTCCGAGCTGTAGTAACCCCACAAATGAACAGAACGGGACTCACCCTCCCGGGGTGTTCGGGGACGTCTACAGTTTCTGGCGACTCTGCTGGGGACTTAGAGAGCTTGACTCGAACTCGTGATATCCTGTTTTGATCTCATTTATGTGTCTCTTTGCATTGCATTTGCATTGGTGCGCCTAGGAACACAGTGTTTTGCCATCTGCCATTCCTGAACGGTTTGCCGGAGGCTTGTCTTGTCAAGGCATGACCATAAGGCTGACCGGTTATGGGCTCTGACAGCATGGGAACACAAACCTGGTTTTTACCGGGGCACCCTTTTCGACCATTCGACTTAGTGCATATTCGGATCCATAGTGACCATTCCAAGTTAGGACAGGCTGCTTACCCGATGTTAGGTTGTTTGAAAACTGCTGCGTGCATAGTGAAACCCTAGCTCCTGACAAAATAGGACAGGGAAACCCTACCCTAACATAGGGGTGTTTTGGCTCTCTCTTACTTGCTATGTGCTTTTAGAATATATTTCTACAGGGAAAGTGCATATCAGTTTGCAAGTTTAAGTATCAGACCTGAGGACACCAGTATCAGTGTCAGTTATGAGAGTCAGTAATCTGCAGGTATCAGGTTCAGTTTTTGGGAACAGTGATGTCTGGGGGACAGTGATCAGCAGTAGAGTACAGTTGTTCAGCTACACCCGTGTTTGATCCGTTTGGGCTGAAATGCTATTTGTTTCTCCTTTCAGTTCAGAGTGTCCAGAGCCGGTACAGAATAGCCAATGTCCCCCTTGCCGCGGCAAGGCTTATGATGACGCAGAATTCAGAAGAGATCGTAGTTATGACAACTGCATTAGAGCAGGGGATCACCCTGCAAGGTGAGGCCAGCATTGATGTGACGCATCCACCCAGGTCGCTTGTTGTGCACCCGGGTTGGGCTCCCCAGTTATACCAGGCTCGCGAGCCTACTAAATTTGAACTGATGGGGATGATAGGTGATCTCCAAAGGTCTGTGGCGGATCTCGCCTACGGAATGTCAGCTTCACCTCCAGCCGCACCGTATGCCGGGAGTTTCGTACCCCAGGAGCCCCCGCTGTTGGGGCGAATTGTGATTAAACTTAGCCAACCGGAGATGGCCTCCAACTATGGCAATGACATATCAACATCAACCCAAACCCTCGATCAGGCTGAGGCCAGAGGAAAAGACAAAATGAAGGCAGATGCCGATCCCATTGAACAACTGCTGTGGGCAGTCGAGGCTTTGAAAGCCGGGGGGATGAACAAGCAACAGATATCCGTAGTTGTGGCAAAAACTGTGGAGGATGCTTTCCCCACTCCACCTGAGGGTAGTTCAAGCCAGTCAGAAAATCGGGATAGGCCCCGTCATGCTAGAACAGTTCCTCCTGTTCCCGCCCCTGCACCTGGGAAAGATCAGAAAGCTAAGGTGGCGCCTGCCGACCCTTTCGCCTGTGTGACTAGTAAGAGCGCTCAAAAGTACCTGCCCCGGGGGCGCAGGACCTTTCATGCTCTCTACATGCCTTTGTCCAAGGCACTTCAGATCCTTGCCGAGAGGGGGCACCTTAAACCCTTGGAGCCTCGGCCTCTCCCGAAGAATCTCCCCGCTACGCATGATGCTGCTCAGTACTGCGCGTACCACCAGCAGACAGGCCACGCAACCGACAATTGCTTCCGCCTCCGCCATGAGGTGCAAGATTTGATTGACAACGAGGTTATCCTCCAGCCCACCTCAGCCAAGTCCGTTACTACCCAGTTATTGGATTTTGAGGACACGGATACTGCAAGTATGTAATCGGAAGGTGAACCACCTGCGGGCGGCATCTGGATGTATTTTGAATATAGCGTCTGGCACGCATTTTTGAGTGGCTGTGATCGCTAACTTTGTAAATCCTGGCTTGGGTATCGAGTCAGTCTTTTGTTTTGAGTCTGTCTCTTTGTCTTGAGTCAGTCTTTTTGCTTAAAGGGTCTGTCTTGTTGTAGCGAGTCAGTCTCCCTTTTGTATAGAATACCAGGTGATTCTGGGGTTGTTGCCTCGAACACCGTTTTGTCTTGTAATTACCTATTTTGTTTTTGAGTCTGTTTCTGCCAAGGGGCCAGTTATACCCACAAACCTGAATGAAACAGCTGTTGCTATCTCACTTTCATGCTTGCTTTCAGCATAAGTGCCAGAGAATTTGAATGGGCTGACAATATATCTCGCATGCTCTCCTGCGCGCCAAACTCATTGCATTAACCTAAGTTTTTCAAAAAACCTCTTTTGAACACTGCGTTGATGAAAACGAAGAGGAAGGAATTCCTCGGGTTTTGCAAAATTTTGATCATTTTGAGAGAAAGAGAGGCGTGCTAAGCCTTTTAATGAATGAAACCATGCTTGTCGGCGTGAGTACTGAGAAGGATCCTGGCTTGATCCAGATTGTTCCCACACTATCTTTGGCGCGAGCGATTTGTCACTTTCTTAAAAACTTTCAAAAACAAATGTTTTACCCGGCCCTGTGAAGACCTGTGTGAGACCACTCTTGAGATTGTGCAGCCTAGGATCGCTCTCAGCCTCAAGATTCGACCTATTGTCTTGATCCTCGAACTTATTCGGAACATTCAACAGTCAACCGTCAGAGGAGGTTTGTATGGCCAGATCAGGGGCAGCCCACGAGTAAGAGGCACCAAAGCCGAATCTGCATCAAAGGAGTAGATCTCACTAGAAGGAGCTCGTGGAGCAGCCATGATAGATTCTCCTACGAATCATTGCAGCAGCCGTTCTCCTAGACACAGAGAGGCTGCAACTTCAAAAACCATTTGGCATGGGCTTGTTACGCTTTTACCCTTTGAGAGGCTCACTGGGCCGAAAACCCGGAAGGGCAACCCAGGCAAAAGTTAGAGCAAGAGAAAAATACAAAAAAAAAGAGCAAAAAAATGCGAAAGAAAAGAAAAGAAAAGAAAGAAAAAAATACAAAAAAAAAAGAAAGAAAAAGAAAAGAAAGAAAAAGAAATGAACAAAGGAAAATAGAAAGAAGCTCGCAAGGTCGAAAACTCGCATCGGGCGCCTTGGCAAAAGTTAGAGCCTGAAAAGTGAAGGTTAAAATACCCGAGTGTACCTTAACCGGAACTACGTAAGGCTTGATTCCCATGTTTGGGATACGTAGGCAACTTCATCATGAAGTCCAGCCCCCAACGCTTTCATAGCGTCTCAGTCCATGCAATGGTTTCGATTTCATCCCGAAGTCCAGTCGCCAACGCTTCCAAGGCGACTGTGTCCATATATTTGTTGTGACCGTGTTCGTCATCTCTGTGTCCGAGAGTTCGACCATCACCAATGAAGACTGTTTGCGGACTGCTGCGGCATCATCCAAACAAGGGGCAACTTTCCGTTGCCACGAGCCGTCGTGAGCCGCCATTCAAACCAGGGGCAACTTTCCGTTGCCATCCACCCCCTTCAAACCAGGGGCAATTTTCCATTGCCTCCGATCCGAGGCTACGCATCTCAAAGAGTAAGTTCCATGCTCGTTGAGCATTGACTGTTTGAAAAATAGTTTTTGAAAATTTTTACTGAGGTGGACTATTTTCTCGAAAACTATTTCATTTTCCAAAACTGGACCATTGTCTTGGATCCAAAAAGGAAAATTTTCAGTGCTTACAGCCTGACTTGCATGCTTTTCAAATCAAAAATCGAACAAGTACGTTCATTCGACTCTCATTTCAATCAAAACTGTTTTAGTAGAAAGCAAAAACAAAGAATGGTTAAAATGATGAACTAGGGGCACAGTTGAGTCAGGCGTTCTGTCTTTCCCC
The DNA here is from genome assembly GCF_055761805.1 of Camellia sinensis. Taxonomy (NCBI): domain Eukaryota; kingdom Viridiplantae; phylum Streptophyta; class Magnoliopsida; order Ericales; family Theaceae; genus Camellia; species Camellia sinensis. Next base: position 118,667,502 of record NC_138973.1, read on the forward strand.
TGTCATCGACGTACTTGCCAGAAGAGCGCTCTACCCGCCAGAAGAAATAGTCGTGAGCTAACGGTGTTGAGCATGAGCCCACACCTTTCTATTTATCCATCAAACACCCCGGGGAGGGACGAAAAATGAGAGAATGAAGAATAGAGAGGTGTGAGTTGAGAGAAAAGCGAGGAAAAGGGTTTTGAGAGAAAATCTGAGCTTGAGTGCCAGAGTGATGTTAGAATCACAAAGGAGAAGGAGGTGGGAAACAATACCCAGATTCAACTAGCTCCTCGTGATCCGAGGTCCCCCGTCTTCGTTAACGCGTCTGTATGTCGTGTCTTTTATTTTGTTTATCTCAACCTTTGTTTTAGGTCTTTTTCGAGCGTGTCTCGTTATGTTTAGGTCGTGTACCTTTTTGTTTGAGTCCTCCCCGCTGTGTTCAGTTGTAGGCTCGATACCCCGGTTTGAAAAAACCTCATTCGATTTCAAAAATCATTTACACTCAGAATGCTGTGCCATTCTCTACATTTGAGCATGCTTCAACTACAACCGGTTCCGTCTTTGAGCTCCGTCTTGTCAGATTGGGCTGTTTTGTTTAAAGTTTGCTGTGTGCAGAATGAACCGAATGCTGTGTTTTGGGCTATATGCAGATTAATCCCCAGCAGAGTAAGGGCTGTGTATCCAGAATCAGGCAGTGGGTTGTTTGGGTTATTTTGCTGTTGGCTGTTTAGTTATCTGATTATTACCGTGCAAGTGCTCAATTTTTCAGACAACAGGTCAATTCCATTCACATTGAGGTGTAATATGGTGTGATACGATGCAATACATGAGATATGTAGATGTAACACTTTTTAAGCAAAAAAGTTTGTTCATTCCATTATCTATCTTTTTCAAATACACAAGTTTTGGAAAACAAAAATCTGCCTGCGGCAGTACAAAGTATCCTGACTATCAAAAAGGAAAAGTACAAGAAAGAAGAAAAACAACAAAAACCAATGTCAAGCGACTCCGGGGGCCATCAGTCGGTCCTGGTCCTCTTCCAGGACGAGGGTCCAGGAGCATCATCAGCATCGTCGTCAGAGCCCGAGCTAGAACCGCCTCCGGTCTCCTCCTCCGATGACTCGGACTCCCCCTCTGCCTCCGCCTCTGACTCCTCGTCATCATCATCATCCGGGACTGGAGCTCGCGAGCTGCTCCCGACATAAGTGCGCCCCGCCTTGGTGCGGGGGAATGCTCTGCCCTCCTCATCTCTCCCCCGGGCAGGGACGGAAGGTCCAGCTGGAGTACCTCCTGCCATAGGAATCTGAAAGGGAGGCTGAAAAAGTACATAAAAAGGCAAATGCATCAGTACGCCGTAAGTAGTTTATTAGTGAAGAATGCAGTGTATGAGTATAGTGTGAGAATGCTGTGGGCAGGTTATCAGTGCAGAATGCAGAGTACAGTGTATGAATGCTGTGAGCAGTTTAACAGTGCAGAATGCAGTGTGTCAGATGCTGTGAGATCAGTGTATCAGGTGTTGTGCCGTGCATCAGATTATGTGAAGCAGTGTGTGAATGGTTTGAGGCCAGTGTCAGAAGAACATACCGGAATGCTGTAGAGGGCCAGGAGATCAAAAGTCCGCTGGAGCATCCCCATCATGGAGGCATTCATCTCCAATGACTGTCAGGTGTACGCAGAAGAAGCCTGCAAAAATATCAGATGCATCAATATTCTGTGGAATATCAAATAAACTGAAATGAAATGACTATACAAAAGTGCAGTAATACATACCGGAGGCAAGTTGGGGACACCGATGAACTCGTGATCAGCTGGCAGAGGGGCGAAGGGGATCTGATAGGTCGCCCCACCTTGCCCCCGGAAATTCAGTACAGCAGGCAGGGCGGGCCAACCAGCCCCTCGTCCTCCCTGAGCTCCGCCCCTGCCACGGACTCGGGCCCTCCTCGAAACTCCCGCTCTAGCTCCTGCTCCTGCCCCAGCCGCTGGCGCCACGGGCCTAGCTCCCTCCACTCGACGGCCGCCGCTCAGAGGCCGCATAAGGTACGTCTGCACGTACTCTCGGTAGTCGCCGATGCCTCTGAAGCCGGTCTCCTCCCAGCCGATGGTGTAATCGTCCATCTGCTCAGTAGTGAGCCTCTCGGTCTCCCACATATCCTCGGGAGGGTGAACCGGGACTATCTGCTCAGGTAACCCTAGGGTCTGGCGTAGGAAACGCTCACCTAGGTACCAAGCCCGACAGACCGGGCCCTCCAACAAGATCTGGAAACGTGAGGACTTATCGGCACCGGCAAACCGATCCCGCGTCACAGCTGGCAAAGGAGCCCAAGGCTGCCAGTTGATCTGAAAATGCAATACAGTTGGTTATCTACTGTCTTTGAAATATGCAGTGGAAAGGCGAAGCTTAAATAAACTGCAAGTAAAACATTCCTCCGCGGGGGTGATGGTGTCGAAGTATCGGCGGAAGAAGCTGAAAGTCTCTCGCGGCCTCCGGGTGCATCTCCCGTCAAAGCGACGTGAAAAGCGGACGACCAGAGGGGTCTCTGTGACTGGTACGGGTGCGAGCCTAGGAAAGTAGGCGTAAACCCACAACTGCAAAATAGATGTCAGTATGACTATCAGATAAAGCAGAATACGGAATAAAGCAGAAATAGCAGAACCGTGTGTTGTGCAATATGTTGTGCAGAGTGTGCAGTGTGAGCAGTGTACAGTCAGTGTAAAGCAGAGTGTATGTGTGTGCCGTGTGTACAGTATACAGCAAGTATAAAGTAGACTACAGTGTGTGTAGTGTACAGAGTACAGAACAGATAGAAAAGCAGAAATGAAAAGCGGAGAAGAAATGTACCTCCCAAGCCCGCCAATAGCCTCCGAGCAACTGGCCGCTGCCGCGGGAAGCTGAGCTCATGCATCCATAGAGGGTGGCCAGAGCGGCACCACCCCAATCATAATGCAGGATGTCTCAGACGTCCACCAGTGCGCAGAGAAGGTAGAGAGGCACGGTGTTCGCCCGGTCGGCGAAGATGGTCGTCCCAAATAAGAACATGAGGAAGCCGCGAGCGTACCTCTCCACGGCCTCCGAGGTCATCGGATCTGCATCAACGAGAGTGGGCTGGACCCTAAACTGCACCTCAAACCAGGAATACCGGACAAAGCCTGGACGAGCGAGAGGTGGCGCCTCACCGAGTAGATGGACCTGAGCAGCAATCCACTCATCCATGTCGATATCAAAGGGGATCGGATCACCCCCTACCCCGATGCCTGTGAGTATCGAGAAATCGTAAGGCGTCATCGTCATGTCCCCAGCTGTGGAGAAGTGAAAAGAATCGGTGGTGTCCCACCACCTCTTTGCCAGAGCGGCGAGGAGAGGTCTGCATGTGGTAAGCCTGGAGAGTCCTCGGCAGAAGGCGCCGAAGCCCGCCCGGTCCACTATGCGACGGACTGCGTCAGGGAGCTCGTCGTACCACTCCTGAGCGCCAGTGTTCCCATACCCGCGGATGGTATGGGAATCCTCCTATAAACAGAAAATAACAATGGCAAGACAACATTCAAAATGCAGTTTTAAGAAGCAAAGCAGGAGTAGCATGCGTGCAAATTTGACAAATTTAAACAGATACCGGGTGCCGGTGTGCTTACAGTGAACTACGGCGTGTGATGTGTCAGCGTGTTTTGGTGGTTCAATACAGATGTAGCATGCGTGCAAGTTTAACAGATCTAAAAAAAAACGGGTGCCGGTGTGCTTACAGTGAAATACGTGTGATGCGTCAGCGTGTTTTGGGTGGTTCAGTACAGTATAGCATGTGTGCATAGTTTGACAGATTCAAGCAAATGCTGGGTACTAGTATGTATACAGTGAAATACAGTGTGTTTGGGTGATTCAGGGCCAGTGCAGTGTGTGTGCATGTGTCAGTTTCAAGCAAATATCAGTTGTGTGTATGTTTACAGTCAACTACGGTATACGGCATATCAGCTAAAGCAGTTAAAGAGCATAAATAAGCTACGACAGTTTTTGTGCCCTACATTGCAGAAAGTAAAGTAGAGGAAAGAGAGTTACCTCGGAGACGCCGAAGGACAGGTGGGAGGTAGGCTCGCGCAGCAATAGCTCGGGTGGCACGTGCCACTCGAAGCTCCGAAACTGGCGGAGTCCGTCGGGGGACAGAACATGGATCGCTGGCCGGTAGGTCGCCGGGTCGAACGGGCGCTCGCTCAAGGGTAGGAGCTCGACCCCGGGATCCATCTCGTGATCCAGGGGAGTCCCACCGCGTGGAATGTCGTCGGCCATGTCAAAAGTGGTGAGAAAATAGCCGGAAGAAGGAAAACCGGGCTAGAATACGGAAAGTCAACCGAAAAGTCAACTCCCGGGAAGGCCGAAAATGACCGAAAAGGTCGGGATGTGGAAGGGCACGAAAATCAAGAGGAAAGTGAGGGGAAAAAACCCCAAAAGGGTGGGAACGGCAAACGAGGCACCGAAACAAAGTTTTGTTCGGTTGAAAATGTCCGAAACGCGAACGAAATCGCGAATCCGACGACGAAACGGGCGTAAAACGTGAAGAAACGGGCGACAGAGGAGTGAGAAATGCTCTAGAGAGAGAGTGTGTGAGTTTTTGGCGGAAGAGGAAATGAAAAATAGGGTTTGGAAGCCCTATTTTAAAACACCCGAGGTGAAATGTCGAATCTGCCCCGACTCAGCAACTTTTTGCCGGTCGGCAATATTTTGTGCCGGCCGGCAGTATATTGTGCCGATGGAGTTATTCTGTAGCCAGTGGACAGCCGGTGGCCTCCCCTCCCGGCCGGTGGTGTTCCCACAACCTTGTTTAGGTCATATGAGAAGTTTTGGGTCTTCATAGCTCAAGAAAGTGCAAGAAAGTGTATCTCCGACGCTCAACCGGCCTCTGTTTTGACCTCGGATCATGTCTTCTGTGCGTGGCGCTCGAATTCGTGCAAGGTGTATCCTTTTCGTATCCTTTTAAACTCAAAAGTTGCCCCATGTGTGTTGCACGCGCTCATCGCACTATTTCGGTGCATTACATCGCGCTGTCATACGCCTCACAGTTGCATTGTTATGCACATACTACATGCGTTGTAACACGCGCCCCTTGCATTTTCATGCACATCTCTCACGCATTGTCATTGCATTTTTATTTCATGCATTGTCATGCATTCTGAAACACGTGCGTTGTTGCGCATTTAAGTCCATTTACATTCCGTGTGACACACGTGTCACACTTGGCATCATTTTACATCTCGTGTGGCATGCGTGTCACACTGAGCATCGTTTTACATTCCGTGTGGCATACGTGTCGCACTGAGCATCATTTTGCATCTTGTAAGGCATGCGTGTCTCATTTATATCATTTGGCATCCTATGGGCCATGCGTGTTTCATTTTGTGTCATTTTCTTCGGCCTGTGCGCCTCGTTTGCATAGAACATGCATTCACTCGCACTATCTTGTGCATTTACACTGCACATCTGCATCGCACTGTCTTGTGCATTTCAAAATCACTCGCGCTGTTTTGCGCATCTTCATCGCACTGTTTTGTGCATTGCATTTCAATCGCGCTGTTTTGCACATCTTCATCGCACTGTTTTGTGCATTGCATTTCAATCGCACTGTCTTGTGCATTTCAAATCAATCGCACTGTTTTGTGCATTGCATATCAATCGCGCTGTTTTGCGCATCTTCATCGTACTGTTTTGTGCATTGCATATCAATCGCGCTGTTTTGCGCATCTTCATCGCACTGTTTTGTGCATTGCATTTCAATTGCGCTGTTTTGCGCATCTTCATCGCACTGTTTTGTGCATTTCAAATCAATCGCACTGTTTTGTGCATTGCATTTCAATCGCACTGTCTTGTGCATTTCAGATCAATCGCACTGTCTTGTGCATTTCAAAATCACTCGCGCTGTTTTGCGCATCTTCATCGCACTGTTTTGTGCATTGCATTTCAATCGCGCTGTTTTGCGCATCTTCACTCGCACTGTCTTGTGCATTTCAAATCACTCGCACTGTCTTGTGCATTTCAAAATCACTCGTGCTGTCTAGCGCATCGCACTGTTTTGTGCATTGCATTCCATCGCACTATCTTGTGCACTCGCGTTGTCTAACGCATCGCGTTATTTTGCGCACCTCAATCGCACTGTCTTGTGCACTTGCGTTGTCTAACGCATCGTGCTATCTTGCGCACCTTACTTGTACTTGTTAGTACATTGCATTGTTTTGAATATAAACCGGCTTCGCGTAGCGTATAAGTCCAATTTTCAAAATTTTGCATTCCGTGTGGCATGCGTGTCACACTTGTATCATTTTTGCATCTTATGAGGCATACGTGTCTCATTTGTTTCATTTTGCATTCCGTGTGGCATGTGTGTCACACTTGTATCATTTTTGCATCTTATGAGGCATACGTGTCTCATTTGTTTCATTTTGCATTCCGTGTGGCATGCGTGTCACACTTGTATCATTTTTGCATCTTCTGAGGCATACGTGTCTCATTTGTTTCATTTTGCATTCCGTGTGGCATGCGTGTCACACTCGTATCATTTTTGCATCTTATGAGGCACGCGTGTCTCATTTGTATCATCTTGCATCATGCTTCATTTGCATCGGCATGCGTGCCACATTTTCGCTGGTATGTCTGTCGTCATTAGCATTAGCATGCGTGCCTCATTCTTGCATAGTCATGCGTATCGCGCCTGGTCTGGCGAGACCTTAAACACGCACGGTCTAGGAGACCTCAAATCCTTTGGAGGTGCGAAACCTTCGGCGCATTCCTCATGCAATATCCACGGTCCAGGAGACCTTAAATCATTGGGAGGTGCAAAACCTTCAGCACATTGATGTGTGTAGCTCATTTGCATTGTTATGCATGTTGCTAACAACATTGTACCTGTTAAGTTTGTTTTCTTTTCGGGCACGATATTGTATGTACGGTTCATTTGAGGCTGGAGCGACCAAACGAACCGCGCAGGTATCCCCGGTCTAGGAGACCTTAAATCCTCGGAAGGTGCAATTCCTTTGGTGTTTGTCGTGCCCGAACGACCTTTCGGTGGTTTGGTAAAGCCACCTGCCTATGTTTGCGGTAAGTTCCTAGAAGACCAACTGGGACGGTGAAAACTAGAGTTCGAACGGCTTATGCCTAGAACGCAAAGGTTCGGGAGTTCCGAGACTAAAGTCTGGTTTAAATACCCAGGGGTGTACCCTCGGCTTGAAATCTGTATGGAAGCCCCATAGATTGAGGCGGCATGTCGACGCCTCAGTTCTAGATACTGAACCAACCTAGTATATCACCCTGTTGGTAAGATAGGGAAAGTTGCAATCATAGCCATTGCATCATAGTGCATTGCATGCATTTCCATTGTAGCTTGCATGCATCCATTGCATTTTCCCCAGTAGATCGCATCATACTACATTGTCATGCATTTTGTAAATATCCATTCCATTGCATATTTGTAGATATTGCATTGTAGTTTGCATGCATTCATTGCATCCCCCCCCCCCGGTTCCACCTATGGCTTGCGCCTTTCCATGTTGAGCTTGGTCTGGTATGTGCCCATACTTCTCGTGTCGAAACATAGTTCAGTGGACCGTTCTATGTTAGCTATGGCTTGTATGCGTACATGCCTTTCCTAGGCAAGATTTGGTTTGGCCCGCGTGCCATATCCATTACATCCATTTCTATTGCATTGTAGTTTGCATGCATTCATTGCATCCCCCCCCCCCCGTTCCACCTATGGCTTGCGCCTTTCCATGTTGAGCTTGGTCTGATATGTGCCCTTACTTTTTACGTAAAGCACAGTCCTGCATGTGTACGCGCCTATTCCACGCTGGTATGTTGGTTTGAGGGTTGCGGCACCTTTTCTGTGTTAGACATGGCTTGTACGTGTACATGCCTTTCCTAGGCAAGAGTTGGTTTGGCCTGCGTGCCATATCCATTGCATTTCCATTGTAGCTTACATGCATTCATTACATCGCCTTTCATCTATGGCTTGCGCCTTTCCATGATTGAGCTTGGTCTGGTATGTGCCCATACTTCTCGTGTCGAAGCATAGTTCAGTAGACCGTTCTATGTTAGACATGGCTTGTACGCGTACATGCCTTACCTAAGAAAGATTTGGTTTGGCCCGCGTGCATTAGGATCATTGTCCATTTCATCTCCCCAGCATATCCATATATATTACATTGTAGTGTAATCTTTGCATCCAGCATTAGGATCATTGTCCTTTCTCCAGCTGGTTGTTTCCCCACTTATGTCAATCCCCCCCAATACTTGTTCTTATGTCTGTCTACGATGCTCATAGTTCAAATGACCGTTCTATGGTAGACAGACTTGTTACCTCCATCAATCTATTTGACATAGGTGTGGTTTCGAACCACTCGTGATTGGATCGTGATTCAATTGCTTTGCATATAGTTTGCATTGTTTCAATTGCATTGCATCTTCATTTGCATTATTTATACATTGTTTTGTATATACTGCATATCATTTTGCATCCATTTCTGCATTGTTATGCATGTTGCTAACAATATTGTACCTGTTAAGTTTGTTTTCTTTTCAGGCACGATATTGTATGTACGGTTCATTTGAGGTTGGTGCAACCAGACGAGCCGCACAGGTATTGTATCCTCCGAGTGAGATGTATTGAGAATTGCATAATTCTCTTACATCCTTTCTGCATTGTAGTGTAGTTCGGTGTATGCTAGCTTTATACTGTCGCATGTTTGCTTCATTACAGCTTTCTTTGCATGATCATAAGTTGTGTCCGGCTTCGTGCATTGTCTTGCATTTTGCCCATGCCTTCGGGCGCATATCTTATTTGCCTTGCATGTTTGTCTGAGTCTTCGGCCTTGTCAAAAATGGGTCGTCTCTGGGCTTTAGCATTCACTCCCGTCATTGTTATGACTTTCGAGTTCTGTCAAAGAGGGGCAACTATAGACACCCCATTTTTGACCGTCCTCAAGACTCGGACGTCACCGCTTGGAACACTCGGTGATTATCCATGTTTGTGTTCGTTTGGAGTTCCCGGAGGTCTCGGCTCGCACGCCTTGCCTCAGGATCTCCGAACTCGACTGTTTAGTGTCTGGTTTTGCACCAAACACTTGTGCTTTGCCTTGGAGGGGCAGGGAATGCCTTGTGAGGCATCCCCACACACCACCGGCAGTGGCTAGAGGACACCGGCTGGTTTTTGCTGCCATCGGCACTTTTTATTGCCGGTCGGCACTAAATTTTGTCAAAATGACATTTTTGGCCGGCCGACTACTGTGCATCTGCTTTTGCAGATATTTTAAGATAGTTGTCTTGCTTTTGGCTCCCCTCCATACACGTGTATGAAGGGATCTCCCTCTTTAGAAGCTTGTCTTGTAAGCTTTACAAGACAAAAGCCTCTATAAAGAGAGGTCTTCTCTCTTGGCTTTAGGGTTAGACACTTGAGACATTTTAGAGATAGAAAAGACAGAGAGAAGCTCTGGTTTTAGGGTTAGGGCTCATACATATCTCCTATCTCTCTTTTTTCTCTCTTTGTGCTCTAGGTGTTTTAGTTCATACTATTGCACACAAACACCTAGTGTTTCACCTTCCTTTGGCTCCTGAGGTTCTAAGGGGCTGATTTTGGTGTTTTGGTGTTGGATTCAAGCCAAGGAGGGCCATTGGAGCATCATTGTTGAAGAGGTCTTCAAGGGTAAGAATCTTACCCCTTTTTACCCCATTTTTGCATCTTGTTTTTACCTATCTTAAATTCGTTTTTGAGCATGGTGTATAATACAAAAAAGTTCTGTTTTTTAGTCCTCTTGATTGTTTATTAAGGGTGTTTTATGGTTTGAGGGTGTTTGGCCCCTCTTAGGCCTCGAAAGGCCCCATTTTGAGCCATTTTGAGCAAGCTTCGAGACTTTGGTGTTTGGGCCTCTTCACCACTGAAATCTTGAGGGATTTCAGTGGTGGAGATGGTGCCTTGAAGTCTCCAAAAGGAGAGGGCCACCCCCTCTCCTTGTTGTCCTTGAAATGGGCCATTTTTGGCCTCTTGAGGGAGCACCAAGCTAAGCTTCATGTTGACCATGCCTTGGATGCTTTTTGTGCTTAATATGTCATATTATGCCTCTGTTTTTACTTGGTTTTGGTACACCATGCATGCTTAGCATACCTACCATGTAATGCCATGTTATTGAGGTTGTTAGCCCTTGTTAGAACATGTTTTAGGCTTAGTCTTGTGAAGCTTTTGTGCATGTTTTGCCATGTTTTAGGTCTGTCCATGGTTGTTTGGGTCGGATTTGGCATGCATCATATAGCCCCTTTGTATTCGAGCTTGTATGCTTCAAGTATGTGAATGTATAGCATGACATGTTTGCATTGATTTGGTGATTTGGAATCATCCACCATGTCATTTCAGTCCCATTTGCATGCCTATATGTTTATCTTGGACGCATCTTTAATGCTTTGAAAGCTTGTGTAATATGCTCCATGTTTTGGCCATTGCGTATGCCTTTGAATTTGAGCCACTTAGATGCCATCTAAGTGATCTTTAGGCCTTGTCTTAATGTGCTAAAACTCTGTTTTTGGTCAATAAGTTCATGCTATGTTTGGTCTCGCTAAGTGTAATTCAATACTCCATTGGTTTGCTTTGAGCACTTAGGCCATTTGTTGCATGTTTGGCTTGATTTATTGCTTGGTTTGGCACCATGTTTTAACATGATTTTTAATGCTTATGTTGCATGCTATATGTCCATGATTACCTTCTTTCAAATGTGTTTGAGAGTCGCCCCATTTGTGCTTAAGTGTTGGCTCTCAATTATGTGCATGTGTGTATGTATTTGGTCCTTCATATTATAGCACTTTGGCCCTTGTTTTAGGCCTAATTAGAGCTGCCTAAATCATGTATAAGTCCATCTTTTTATCGGTTTGCATTGCCTCATGTTTGCTTGTATGCTTGCATAAGTGCCTTGCCATGTCATGTTGCATCCTTAGCTTGCATGCTTAGGTTGCCTTGCATCTTGCATGCATGCCTTGTTCCTTGACTTGGTGATAGGAATTGGGCCTTGATTTGTGTGTTTGGTTTGCATTTCATGTGACATGAAAGTTGCATACTTGGTTCTTTGGGCCATCATGCATGGAAATGCGTGATTGGTGGTCCGAGAATCGAGACACATGCCCTTTTGAGTCACAAACATGATAAGGGATGTGATTGGTGCATATATGCCTTGAATTGTATTGCCATGCTCTGCCTTGCCCTCTGTTGCTGTCAATTACAGATTCTGCAGGAACATTCTGCCGACCGGCAGTGTCAAGTGCCGACCGGCAATCCTTTCTCTGCCGATAGCTTCACCAATGGCCGGTGGCCACATAACACTGCCGGTGATAGTCCCATTCAGCCGGTGATGTCTCCCAGCATCCAAAGAAGCAGTACTGGGGTTTTGACAGCCTCCAGAGGAGTGAATGAAGGAAAACAGAGGCAGCCTATGCATGGCAATGCACTTCCGAGCAAGACCCGAGCACGCGCTGCATCTGGCCCTCCTCCCGAGGCGGTTTATTGTTGTTCCTAGTTTAATTAGTTTATAAATTAGCTAGGCAATTTGTAATATTTAATTAGCTTGCGTAGTTAATTAATTTGTATTATTTATTTGGTCCCTCCGAGCGAGGGCAAATCTGTAATAAGTGTGGGTGAGTGGTGTGTATGTCTTCCAATCCCCACTTCTTTCTTCCCTTTTATTTACCTACTTTGGTGGTTAGTATTAGGGCATGTTCAAATTAGCATACCTCGTGTAATGCATGCGTGCATTCATACATTTGCTTTACATGCACCGGGCTCGGCGCATCATTCTAACTACATCTGTATTTCAAATTCCAAATTGAATACATGTTAGTTGTGCACTTTCATATGTCATTCATAGACTAGCCGAGCCTACTCTAGTGACATTTTGTATGCGATGCATTAGGCACTTAACATAGACTTGGATCATGCATTGATTACTAACATGTTCCTGTTTTTAGCTCGGAGTACTACGTAAGTATTTTATGCTTTAGCATCTCGCATGCGTGTGAATGTTGCCATGACAGTATGCTTGCCATGCGGCTAAGTGCTTACGTGATATTACTGTTTAAATTCCTGTGGGTGAAGGTTAGATTGTTTGAGTTGGAGAAACTCGTTGAAATCCGTATTTTAGCCTACTTGCGAGTAGCAAATTCCAAAGCGCTTTTCAAAACAAACGGATATGCAATGCCTTTTTCCAAATTAGGCAATCTAGTCTATACTTGTTTGCTGTGCGCATAACATAGTAATTCTAGGCTAATAAATGGAATAAGAACACATAACGTTTTCAAAATCGGATATCATAGTTAGTAGAGGCCGGTCTTCGGACCGGGCGAAAGGGGGTGCTCATAGCTGACCTTCCCCGATCGTACCCAAGCTCCCGAGCCGAGACAACTCCGGTGATGACGGACATGTGGCCTTCGGCACCGAGTCAGGGTTTCCTAAATTTTCCCATTAAAAATTATTTAGGTGGCGACTCTGTATCTGGCAAAGCAGTCCATGTTTGGCACTTCTTTTCAAAAAATCTGTTTCTCAAAACGATTTGACGGATTTGGACTCTTTGGTTCAAGATTAAGAACCGTGACAACAAATCGAGTCCGAGCTGTAGTAACCCCACAAATGAACAGAACGGGACTCACCCTCCTGGGGTGTTCGGGGACGTCTACAGTGAGACGTGGCGAGAATTGAATAATTCTCCGCATCCTTAAACTGCATGAAATGTAGTTGTTGCTTTGCATTCTTGCTTAAAACTGTTGCGTGTGCGCTTCATTACAACTTGCTGCTTTGCATGATCATGAGTTACGTCCGGCTTTGTGCACATCATTTTGTATCTTGCCCCCTGCCTGCGGGCATGCCTGTGGGTACATCTTCGTTGTCTTGCCTGTTTGTCTAAGTCTTCGGCCTTGTCAAAAATGGGTCGTCTCTGGGCTTTGACATTCACTCCCGTCAATTAAGACTTTCGACTTCTGTCAAAGAGGGGCAACTGTAGACCCCCCATTTTTGACCGACCTTAAGACTCAGACGTCATCGATTGAGCACTCGGTGATGTTGCATATTGTGCGCGTTCTGAGGTTACGGAGTCTCGGTTGCGAGCCTTGCCTCCGGACTTCGGGGCTCGTTTGTGCTTTGCCTCGGTTTGCGAACTAGGTCCTTTTTTCTCTGTTTTCTCTATTTTCTCTTCCCGAAGGGAGGGAGAGGTCTCGTAGACCATCTCTCAATGACCGTAGGCTACGTTTTGTGCTCGTAGGCCATTTTTCCCGTTTGGAGCCTAGTTTTCGATTTTCGGAGCCGTCAGCCGTGTGCCTCGGTTCGGGACTGCTTAACTACTTCCATTTGCTCCGGTTTTTGGCACACCCCTTATTTTCTTCCTTTAGAGGGACACTATGGCTTTGGAGACCACCTTCGAGATCATATGCCACTTCCGGTACCTAACAGCCTGTTTTCAGGGCCCCGGACTGCGCGTTTTGGCCCCCGAACCTTCGTTTTACATCCGTCTTGGCCCATTTTTGGTAGGGACCCTATTTTCATTGCTAGGGAGGTGGTAGAATGGTGGGAGGCCACCTTTTTCCCCTGAAAAACCAGTTTTCTCTTTTTCTCTCTCCAAAAGCCGATTTTTCTGACAGAAAGCTGGTTTTTCTCACTTTTGAGCCACAATTTCTGGCTTTTCATACCACCATTGTGTTGTGCTCATCTGGGAGGCCCACCAGTAATTCCTCTTGACCCTTTTGAACCTTGCTAAAAAGCTGGTTTTCCTCTCTCTTGGGTCACATTTTCTAGTTTTCCACCATACAGCTGTGTTGCACTCATCTGGGAGGCCACCTTTTTGGGGTGGCCAGCCAGAAATTCTTCTTGAACCTTTTGACCCCTAGTCGGCCGACCAAGGGGAGTGGCCGGCCGGCCACTTGAACTGGCCGGCCTGCTTCTTGCTTTTTGCCCTCTCTGAATGCATCATAGCTGTGCCAGCTGTGAGGCAATTGGACCATCCTTCATACACGTGTATAGAGGATATGTGAAGCCCTTTTGGGATATTTTAGAGCCTCTCCTCTATAAAGGGGAGGCTGATCTTCTATGGCAAGGGTTGAACAACTTTAAAGGCTTACAACTCTCTCTCTCTCTATATATATATATATCTCTACACTTGAGCTTCCAAAGCCTAGTTTTTTTGGACCATTTGCACTACAACCCTTAGCACCACACCTCCTCCATCCATTCCAGCAATTTGGGACTGATTTGCAAGGGTTGAAGGTTCACCAACTTGGTCCAAAAGCTCCAGCTTTGCCGCTCTTCAAGGGTAAGCACCTATTTCCCTTAAACTTCCATTTTTTTGCTCCATTGATTAGCCTTGCTTGGAAGTATTTCTGGACTTTGTCATAAACTAAAAAGTGTCATATTTTGAGCTCCTCTTGAATATTGATTAGGGACACGTTTCTGTTTGAGGTCTCCTACACCCTTGTATGCTTTGTCCCTCTTTGTAGGCTTATTTTGCATCATATCTTAGCCCTACTTGTGAGCATTTTCAAGATTTGTCATAAACTTGAAAAGGTTTCCTTTTGAGCTTATAAACATGTTTGTTTAAGATACTTTCTCTATTTGGGGTCATCTACCACCTTTCATGCCTTATTTCCTCATGTTTTGAGCTATGCATGTGAGCACTTGCACTGGCCTTGATTTGGCCTTTTAACCACTGAAATCTAGCAGATTTTTAGTGGCTTAGATGTGCCTTTGAGCTTCAAAATCATAGAGGTGTGACCCTCTCACCCCTCATTCTCTCTACTAGCTTTGTTGGCCTCCCAAAGGGACCCTCACTTGCATGTTGTGGAGTCACTTTTTAGGCTCAATTTGGTGAGTTTCATGGCCTGCCTTAGCTCTGTCTGGAGCCTCTTTGGCCTTATTTTGTGTCCGTAATGCATGTGCAGAGCAATTCCATTCAAGGCCTTTTGAGGGGGCCTTTCATTGTATGCTTCATTGACCCATTTTAGGGCCAATTTGGTGAGTTTTAGGCTTGTCATATTTGATTTCCAGAGTTGGTTTTGCCATGCTAAGTGTCCTTGTTGTATGTGTTGAGTAACCCCTTGCATGGCCCTCCAAAGAAGCTCATCATTTTTGCATTCATTGGATGCATTTCAGTGGTTATTTGGGGTTTATTTGGCATGAAATACTTCTATTTTTGGCTGGTTGGGTGAGCCCTCATATGCTTCATATAGCTGTAGAGCAACTCATGGTTCACTAGCCTATGTTGCATGTTGTTTTGACCCTTCATGTTGGCACCTTTTGGCCATGCCTTGAACTGATAATGTGCTCATTTTGGACTATCCTAGCTTTGTTTTTGGGTCTTGTGGTTGAATGATGTTAGTTTTGCATGCTTGTAGTTCAATGCACTTGCCTATCTTCGAGTTTTGAGGTTCGTTACATGCATGTACTGAGATATTTCCATGTTTTGAGCCTATCATTCATCACATTTCAGAGCTTGTTTGAATGCCATGTTGCCATGTTTTCATCTGTTTAAATGCGTTTGAGAGTCAGGCTTGTATGCCCCATTTGTCGACCATTGAATGAGCTCCATTTCGTCGCATTCCGAGCCATCATTTTAGGTCAATTTCCCACGATTTCAGACCTGCCTAGGGTCTGTTTGGGGTTGGTTTTGCTTTTGGTGCATTGCTTCGGGTACCTCTAGTGTAATGCACTTCACTAGTTTCGGACCCCGGGCCCCCCAGCTTGCATTGTGTGCCATATTTGCATGTTTCGGGACCATATTTCATGCTGTTTTAGAGCTGTAATTTATGCTATTCCATGTCATGTTTCATCCTTGCCATGCTTTGGTAGAGTAGCATTCCATGCCTTAGGTTCGGTCCTTGGTATTCGTGCATGTGTGCACACATTTCGGTTGTCTCATTTTCATCTGATGGCCACTGATGTGAGCGTGGCTGAGGTCCACTCATGTTGGTGTAAGTCCATCACGCATTATGTGTGCCATTTCATAGCATTGCGTATGCTAGGTTGTATGTTAGTCGCATTGTGTATGCCATCTCATTTGCATCGTGTTTGGGATAGGAGTTAGCCCAAGCACGGGAAACGAGGGACGTTTCGTACTCCGAGTGACGGAACGTGTCTCAATTCCCGGTCGCCGACACTCTCGATTACCCATGATAAAGTTTAGGTCTTGTTGTGTTTTCATGTGCATTCATTTCACATCGAGTCGTGCAATTCGACTCCTCGGACATCATGCATCGAGATACGTTATTGGTGGTACGAGGATCGAGGACTACACTCCCTGAAGAGTAGTCATGCATACATATGTGAAAATACTTTGCCATGCCCCTTTCTTGCTCTCTGTTGCAGCAAATCAGAAATCAGTAGCTTTCTAAAGCCTTGCACAGCATTCCGGCATTAATTATAAACAGAGGCGAATCGGGGCATCGCAATGGATTTCCGCGCAAGGTAACTCAAGCATGCATCTTTCATCATTTGGAACAGAGCTGAGGCGGTCCATAAGCTTGCATACTAATTTACTTGCTTTCCTAGTTAAACTGTTAATTAATTAGGATTTTGTAATATTTAATTATTTGGTCGGACTGTATTATTCTTTCGGACCCTCCGAGCGAGGGCACAATTGTAATAAGTGTGCGTGCGTGTGATGTATGTCTTCTAACCCCACGTCTTTCTCCCTTTTATTTACCAGCTTATGATGGTTAGTTTAGGGCCTGTTTCAATTAGCATACTTATGCTCGCATGTTTGCATCCATTCATCTGTCATGCATGCACCGGGCTCGGCGCATCATACTAACTGCATTTGTATTTCAGTTCCGAGTTGAATACTTGTTAACTGTAGCATTTCACATGTCATTTTACAATAGCCGAGCCTATTGTAGTTGCATTTTTTCATGTGTTGCATTAGGCATTTCTGTATAGTTAGGATCATGCATGGATTTCTAACCTAGTTTCTGTTTTGGCTCAGAGTACTAGGTAAGTTTTTATGCTTTAGCATCCTTGCATGCGTGTAAATGTTGCCATGATAGCATAGTTACCATGAGAGTATATGCTTATATGATATAACTGCCTAAATGCCTATGGATGAAGGTTGGATTATCTGAATTGGAATAATGCATTGACTGTGAGTTTTAAGCCCACTAGATAGTGGCAAAACCATGTTTTCTAAGCCCACCCGAGGGTGGCAAAATCTGCATTTTTAGCCTACTTGCGAGTAGCAAACCGCTTTCAAAAACAACCATGAAACGTTTTGTTCCAATTCAGGCGATCCAGTCTATACTTGTATGTTGTGCGCATCACATAGTAAATCTAAGCTAATAACCGGAATAAGAGCACATAATGTTTTCAAAACTAGATATCATGGTTAGTAGAGGCCGATCTTTGATCGGGCGAGCGGGGGTGCTCACGAAGTGACCTTCCCCAATCGTACCCAAGTTCCCGAGCCGATGCAACTTTGCTGATGACGGACACGTGGTCTTAGGCAACGAGTCAGGGTTTCCTAAATTTCCCAAAATAAAATATTTAGGTGGCGACTCTGTATCTGGCAAAGCAGTCCATGTTTGGCACTTCTTTCAAAAAAAAAATTATTTTCAAAAACGATTTGCCGGATTTGGACTCTTTGATGATTCATCAGTCTTGCATTGCACTCTGCGAGATTAGATACAGGACCGTGACTTTGAGTCCTGAACTGTAGTGAGCCCAATGAACAAAATGGGGGATTTCCTCTTGAGACGTTCGGGGACGTCTATAGATGGCCGAGAGGTGAAGTTGCACAATTCAATATAAAAAATGAATGCACAAGTAAACACATAAAGCCTAGAACTGTATCATGTATGATCAAGAGCATCGGCGACCGGGAATTGAGACACGTTTCATCACTTTAAGTATGAACGTCCCTCGTTTCCTGTGTTTGGACTAACACCTATTCCAAACAAAATGTAACACAAGCATGGCATACAGAATGCGACTCAAACATGCAAACATGCAATGCAACTAGAGCATGCAAAAATGCAATGTAATGAAACAAGCATATGAACAATATGTAAGGGACAAGCATGCAAACATGCAAGGCAACATAACATAGCATACTCAATGCTCGATGGCATGCATGCTCAATGCAAAGCAACTTTAGATTTTAAATACAATGTAATGCATGCATGCACAATACAATGCAACAAGGGCAACTTATCAATGCTAGGGACATGCATACTCAATGCAAAGGACTACTTGGCATACACAATGCATAGAACTACATGGCATACACAATGCTTAATGAACTTAAACCAAAATGTATAGACCTCAGCCATGCCTAAATTAGTGGCCATAACACCAAAATAAAGGCACCAAAAGACAAAGCATGCATGCACAATACATTGGCCAACCAACTAGGCCTAAGAGCACAACTCTCAAGAGGGCTCAAGGAGTGATAAACATGGAAGTGTAACAACACTAAATGTACTGAAGTTAAGTAAGAAATGATGCCAAATCATTCAAACAAGCACAAGTATAGCATGCAAAGGTCCTAAAGCATGAAGGCTAATAAAGAGGACTACAAATGAGGCATGCAATATATGGAAAATATGCATGAACCAACCACAAACAGAGCCCAAGTAGGTCAAAACATGGACCAAAACATGCTAAGTTGGAAGCTCAATGGCTTAGGCAAGATGGCTTACATGCTAGGCCATAAGTAAGGCAACAATGCACAACACTTAAAGGCATTCAACGCATGAAAGAAGTGGGAACATGACAATGTTATAAGCTCTGAAATGAAGTATTAAATGATGCCAAATCATCTAATAGCTCAAAGATAGCATGCATGAGTCAACAATACACAAAACTAGCAAGGCAAATTGCACTACAGCTATACAAAGCATGAAGGATATGGAAAAGGCAATCCAAAACAGTCCTAGAACATGTCAAAATGATACTAAAACATGCATGGAATGAAGCCAAAACAAGCTAGCATGAAGGGCATAAGGCATGATGCATACAAGGCAAATAAGGTGAATTACACTACACCTATTAAGACCAAGCATGGGATGACTTAACCAACAAAAATCAAAGTTATATCATGGCAAGATAACCCCAAAAATACATTGAAATGATGGCTCGCAAGCTTAGGCATGAAGGCATACGCAATGGTTCATGTTAAGGCATAAAGGGGCAAACCCTCCAATGCATTGAATGAGTGATAAATACAAGTGCAAGACCATGAAATATGGACTGAAATCACATAATAAATGATGCCAAATCATTCAAATAGTCCAAGTAAAGCATGCTAGTGGACTTGACACACAAAGCTAACAAGCTAAATTGAACCAAAGCTATACAAAGCAAGGCATGCATAGCCAAAACAACCAAAATCAGAGCTAAAGCATGCTAAAACATGGACAAAAGCTTCATGAAGTTAAGCCAAAAGCATGCTAGAATGACATGTTAAAACATAATGGATGTTAGGCTACTTCATGGAAATGCACTACAAGTGTATGGAGCAAGCAAAGGCCAACCAAGCCAAACCCTAACAAAGGTATGACATGGAAAAACATCACCAAAAACATACTGAAATGGACTCAACATAAGCTAGAATGACATGCTACTTCATGAAGCATACAAAGCTAGTGTGTGTGATTTACACTACAAGTGTATTATGCATGCATGGAGTGACAAAACCAAGCAAAAATAGTGGCATGCCTCAAAAAAATAACCACAAATACATGCTAAGAACAAGCCAACACAAGCTTAAAACGCATGCTCAAACATGAGGCATATATGGCAAGTATTGAAAATACAAGGAGAGGGGATAACCCTCTCCTTTTTGGGACCTCAAAACACCATCCCCACCACTGAAATCCCTCAGAGGGATTTCAGTGGTGAGAAGGCCAAAACAAGGTGATCCCAAAGCTCACAAACAAGGCACAAAAGCAAGGCCAAACAAGGCCTAAGAGGGTGTAAACAACCCCAAACACAAAAGTGACCTTAAACAAACTTCTTAAGCACCAACATACAGAACTTTTTATAGTAGCAAGCTAAGCTCAAAACAGCATGCAAAAAGGCTCAAAAGCTTAAGCAAAAATGGGGGTTTTAAGGGTTAAAGACTCACCCCTGATGAACTTCTTCAAGGCTGCAACTCCAGCAGGTTTTTCAAGCTCAAACCAACCCAAGAACACCAAAACCAGCTCCTAAGCACCTTAGTAGCAAAAGGATGGTGTTTGAGTGTGTGTTTGTGTGTTAAAGTAAGACAAAATGACCCTTTTGAACACAAAACAATAGCAAAATGAAGAAGTATAGATATAGATTATATGTATCACTCCAGCCCTTTTTTTCTGACCTTAGAGGAGGGAGGAGATGGTTCTGTCTTATAGAGAACCAAAAGCAAAGCTTCTTGGAGAAGCTAAGGTTCAAGGCAATCCCTCCATACACGTGTATGGAGGATAGCTTTAGTGCCCTCCAGCTAGCTGGAGGAAAATATCTCCAAAAAGCTAGCAAAAAGCAGCCGACCACTTGACGTGGTCGGCCAGCTACTTCAAGTGGTCGGCCGACCACCACAAGTGGTCTCCCAAGACAACAAGTGGTTGGCCATGGTGGGAGATGATCAACACATTGAAAACAAGCCAGGGGTGGGGTGGTCAACCAGAAAAGATGGTGTAAAGACCTAGGAGACCAGTTGTCAGATCAGAAAACTTGCTGGCGGGAAGAAAAGTGGTCTCCAAGGAAAAAAACTAGTCTCCCACTCTTGTACCACCTTCCAAACAAGGAAAATAAGGTTTGTACCAAAAAAAACCAAAACGGATGCAAGACGAAAGTTCGAGAGGCAAAGCGCACAGCCGAGAACCTCGAAAACTAGCCGACAAGCACCAAAAGTGGTTTACGATCACAAAAGTGGTCTCCCATACCACAGTGGCCCTTTAGGCCAAGGAAACAAGGTGTGGTTCAAAAACTACGCCAAACAAAGAACGTTAAGCGGTCCCGAGACAAGGCACACGGCTGAAGGCTCCGAAAACCAGAAAGTAGTCTCCAAACGGGAAAAGTGGTCTACGACCATGAAAAGTGGTCTACGACCACAAAGAGATGGTCTACAAGACCTCTCCCTTCCTCAGGGAAAAGAAACAAGGCCTGGTCCGCAAACCGAGCAGAAGCATAAAGAGTTAAGAGGCCTGGGGGCAAGGCACTCGGCCAAAACTCTGGAAACTTGAAACGAGCACAACATGCATTATCATCGAGCACAACATGCATTATCATCGAGCGCTCAATCGATGACGTCTAAGTCTTAAAGTCAGTCAAAAATGGGGTATCTACACATGGCAATGTAGACCTAAACTTGGTGGGGATTTTAAGCTTGTCAGCCATAGTTCTATGTTTGATAGCTTGGAGGAAGAGTTTACAGAACTAGAAATCCTATCAGCTGTCAAAGAGTGTGATGGTAACAAAGCTCCAGGACCAGACAGATTTAATTTATTTTATTTTCAGAAGTTTTGGAAGCTTATGAAGGGTGATGTAGTTCAATTTATGAAGGACTTTCATAGAAATGGATGTCTGGTAAAAGGCATTAATAGCTCTTTCATAACCTTGATTCCGAAAAAGG
Organism: Camellia sinensis; assembly: GCF_055761805.1. Taxonomy (NCBI): domain Eukaryota; kingdom Viridiplantae; phylum Streptophyta; class Magnoliopsida; order Ericales; family Theaceae; genus Camellia; species Camellia sinensis. The sequence continues at coordinate 118,689,066 of NC_138973.1, forward strand.
AGAACTCTGTGGAACTAGCAGATTTCAGACCAATCAGTCTGGTGGGCTCCATGTATAAGATTCTAGCTAAGGTACTTACTAATAGACTGAAAGCTGTCCTACCTGAAATTATTAGTGAAGCACAGTCAGCATTTTTGGGTGGCAGAAATATACTTGATGGAGTCTTGATTGCCAATGAGGTAGTGGACTGTTGGAAAAAAGCAAGGAAGAAGGTGTTAATCATTAAATTGGATTTTCAGAAAGCCTATGATGCTATCAACTGGGAATTTCTATTCTCCATGCTTTCAAATTTTGGATTTGGGCACAAATGGATCTCTTGGATTAAGGAGTGTGTGACCACTATGAAATTATCTGTACTTGTAAATGGCTCCCCAACAGAGGAGTTTTGCCCTAAAAAAGGTCTGAGGCAAGGTGACCCTTTGTCCCCGTTCCTTTTTACTATAGTGGCTGAAGGATTGAACATCTTATTATTATGGGCTCTGAATATGGGATTGATTAAAGGTGTAAAGGTGGGATCCAATGATGTTTTAATTTCTCACTTACAATTTGTTGATGACTCAATTCTATTTTGTGAAGCTGAAGAGGATGAAGTGCTGAAATTAAAAAGGATTTTGAGGTGCTTTAAGATATTATCTGGATTAAGAATTAACTATCACAAAAGTACGGTGTGTGGTGTTGGTACATCTAATGATAATCTTGTAAATCTTGTTTCTTTGTTAAATTGCATTGTCCTGAATATGCCCATCAAGTATCTTGGGTTACCTCTTGGGGCCAATCCTAGAAGAAAAGCAACATGGCAACCCATATTGGAGAAGGTTAGATCTAGACTTGCTGGTTGGAAGAGGAAGCTTCTATCTTTTGCAGGTAGGCTAACATTAATAAAAGAAGTTATGTCTAGCTTACCCGTGTACTATTTGTCACTGTTTAAAATGCCAGAGGGTGTAGCTATGGAGATTTATGGACTTCAAGCATCTTTCTTATGGGGTGGCTCTGATCTAAAAAGGATAATTCATATGGTAAAATGGGAGGAGATCACTGAAAGGGTTGATCAAGGTGGGTTGGCGATTAGGAGAATCAGGGAGGTGAACACTTGTTTACTCATCAAATGGTGGTGGAGATTTGGCCTTCAATCAGGTGCTCTTTGGAGGAGAGTGATTTGTAGTAAATATAGAATCGAGATTGACAAGTGAAGTTCTAATTTTAATCTTAGTAGTAGATATTCTAGCATTTTGAAGGACATCATTGCTATTGCTGATCAGAGATGGGATTTGGTTGAGTTTTTTGAGCAGAACTTTCAGATTCAAGTTGGGGATGGATCTAGAACCAGATTCTGGTATGATAAGTGGTGTGGGAATGTATGTCTCAAGAGAGAATTTTCTGGTCTGTTTAGCCTTGCTCAATCTAAGGAAGGTTCTGTTAAGCATTACTCTGATTTAAAAGGAAGTTCAGTAGATTGGGTGTTACCTTTTAGAAGGGCTTTGTATGAGTGGGAGGAGTTGGAAGCATCAAGGTTGTTCAATCTACTAGCAGCAGCTCCTCCTCCCAGACCTGGTTTTGCTTATGTACCTTGTTGGGCTGCGGCATCCTCAGGTGTGTTTTCACTTCTTCTATGTATAAATTTTGTTCTGGTAATTTTGGTTCTTCAGTTAGGGGCTGTAGGTTGGTGTGGTTTAAGCCTATTCCACACAAAGTCCAATTCTTTAGATGGTTGGCTTAGAAGAACAAAATTAAATCTGTTGGGTTTTTGCAGAAAATTGGGGTTTTGAGTAGCAATTCAGATATTAAATGTATTCTTTGCAAATTTAAGCCTGAATCTGATCGCCATGTCCTTCTGTTGTGTCAATTTTCTTGACATATCTGGGCTGCTATGCTAAAGTGGTGGGGATTTGTTGATTGCCGGATACAGTAGAAAATGTGCTTCTTTGGTAGGATGGAGCTAAAGTTAGGAAATCAAAGAAAGTGATATGGAAAAGTATACCTTTAGCAGTGTTGTGGTCTATTTGGAAACTCATAAATAAGGGTAAATTCAAGAACTCAAATCCTAGCCTTGATGAAGTCATTGAGTTGATCAAGATTAGAGTTGCTATTTGGGCGAAGACATTACCTAAACTAGCCCAGTTTTCAGTTAATGATTTTATCTTTCACATGAATCAAATTAGAGTTTGCATTAGTGGAAATGGGCAGGTCTGATTGCTGCTATGTAGTGGGGTATTGGCTGACTTAGGGCTGCTGGTCTGTTACTACAACTGGTGTATTGCTTATTGGCTGATACTGTAGTGGTTCAGAGGTTGCTGGTGTGCTACATGTTGGCTATACACATGTCAACTTGTTTAATTAAGGGTGGTCTGAGCATGGTTGTTGATGGTTCTGGTCTGTTGTTGTTAGTCCTCTGCTGATCTTGCACCTCTGGAATGGTGTTTGAGTTTGTGGATGCATAGTCTTGGGGATTAGTCTTGTGGAAGGTCTGCTAGATAAATTAAGTTGAGTTTGTGGCTACATAGTCTTGGCTGCATAGTCTGCTATGCCCAACTGGCTGCTATGGTAGTTCTGTTAGATGAATTTAGTTGGAATTCATTATGGAGTATGCATAATGGAATTCATTATGGAATCAAATCTGAAGTTATTGCAAATGTAGGGGACTGTGGAGGTTGTTATGTTCCATCAGAATGTGCAGCAGCTTAAAGATGGCTGAGGGTGGTCTGAGCATAGTATGTATCTATCTTGGGTTGGTCTGCTAAGTTCTGTTCTGGTGTATGGTGGCCTGATATTCTAGTGCTAAGCTCTGTTGGACTGCTCAGCCAATAGCAGAATTGGTCTACTCAGCTGATGCTGGTTTGTGTTGTGATGCTGTGATGAAATTGTGTGTTTGGTCTGCTCTGTTGCTCTGATGAAATTGGGTGTTTGCTCAGTTTTGTTTCTCTGTTATTATGTTTTGTTGCCTGTTGCTGCATTGGTGGAAATTATTCAAGTTGCAAGCTGAAGTGTTTCTGAGGTCTACAAGCTACTCTAGTTCCAAGTTTGCATATGTTTATAAGGTCTCAGCTGTTAGATCCATAAGTTCTTCAACACCACTTTGTCTCTTCTCAGATCCATATGTTCAGTAATACTCAGGTGGATCTTGATGAACTATGTGAATCCATTAAGCAAGTTAGAATCTGCATTAGGAGTGGCTCTTGAGTTAGAACTGCAGCTGCTTGGTGCTACTGGTTATCATCTGATGGACTTGGTGCTTTTGGTCTTTTTTCTCTCTTTTCTTGTTGGTTTCTCACCAACTTTCGGTGGTGCTAACGAATGATTGGGTATCCTCCTTGGTGCCAACCTAGTTGGGATTGGGGGGTGTACTTTGATGCTTTTTGCACCTCCTTTTTTTATTGATGTTTTTTCATATGTAATGTATGTTTTCTCATCAATAAGTGCTTTTTTTACTGATCAAAAAAAAAAAAAAAAAAAAAAAAAAGAAAACACAAAGGTAATATGAGAGACACTTATTTCCATGTCATGTCTAGTTATAAATAATGTGTTATGCAGTGATCTCTCCATTGCATATTCTAATTTTATATTAAGTAATGATTTTGTATACATTTCTCTTACGTAGATTGTGAAATCTTTACTTAATAAGAAGATCAAAATGGACAAAAATGCAGAGAATTTGGAGGGTCGGACAGCCCTTGACATTGCAACAACAGTTGATAATCCTGGTGAAGAGGCCGAAAGAGAAATTAAGAAAGCTTTAGTCAATGCAGGAGCTTCAAAAAGTTCATTACTTCCTAAGGACTATAGTTTTGCTAAATTTTGTATGTCGCCATATTGGAACTTTGAATTTAATATGGTAACACTGTTTTATAAAGGAATAGTTTTGACAATGGAGATGCGGAATACAATACCTGTTGTAGCTATTTTAATTACAACGGCTACTTTCCAAGCTATACTCAGCCCTCCTGGCGGACTAGTAGGAAGACTTGGCGACAACAATAATTAGCTTACTATCAACGAAAATCATATTAATGCCATTATCATGTCCACAACCACCACTGCCAACCTTATTCCTACTAATAACATCAGTTATATTAATGCCACGATTTTCACTAACCCCACCGCCACTATGGATCTTTCCATTCGAGTTTTAAGGAAAAAAAAAACTATATTATTACCACTTCTTGCATATGGAGACTTTTTCTCCTTGTTTTAGACATTGAACACGTCATGCTTTCTTGCTTCAGTCGTCGTGCTTGTACTTCTCCTCCCGTCACATCCTCTTAGTAACTACTTGTACATTTTCCTATACTATCTGATACTAAGCTGTGGGTCATCATTTCACATCATATCACCATCGCCTTCACATGCTACAAATTTTAACTTGTTATCAAGTGTTCTTGCTTGCATGGTTGCTATCATGTCGAGAAAAAGGTTGCTTAACTTGAGACAACCAATCATTTTCATCTAACGGCATTAGAGGAAACGCTTTCAGATGTTGTTCCAATTGTTAGAAAGGTCATGATGTAGACCAATGTGCTTAAGATTTTCTATATATTTATATATTATGTTTCTACTTTTGTTTTGTTTATCTTTATTAGCCTGAAAAATAAAATGCTTTCAGGAGGTTTGGTGTGTTGTTGTTGCTATTATTATTATTATTTTTTCTTTGGCTTTTTAGGGCATATCTCTTCCTAGCGAATCCTAAGTGGTTTGAGGTGTTTAACTTTAAGTTGTGGGGACTTCCTAGACTTTTTTATCACCGTTGTCCCTTATTGTTGATGAAGGATGATAGGGATTGGGGTCCTAGACCTTTCAGATTTATAAATGCCAAGACCTTGCATCCAAGCTTTGCATCTTTTCTAGAGCAGATTTGGAAAGAATCTATAGTAGAAGATAGAGATAGATAGAGATCTCATTGAGGCAGAGAAGATAAAAAGAAGAAAGGTGATTAGTGAAGAATGGAGGTTGAGCGGAATGGTTGTATGGATGTGGCTTCAGAAAGCTAGATTAGACTGGTCTTTGAAAGGAGATAAAAATACAAGATATTTTTATGTCATGGCCACCAATAGGCAAAGCAGGAATGGGATTAATTCTATCATTGTTGGGGATTTTGTTCATGAGGATCCATGGAGAGTTAAGCAGGAAGTTTATCTTTATTTTAGCAAGCATTTCGTAGAGGAATGGAGAAGCGAACCAACTTTGGGTGGCAGCGTTAAATCTATTAGTAACAGTAGTGCATTTGAGGGGCATGAGGCAGAGTTTTCATAATCATAAATTTGAAATGCCATTAAAAGTTGTGAAGGCAATAAGGCCCCAGGCCCAGATGGTTTCAATCTTGTGTGTTTTCAGAAGTATTGGAAGGTAATGAAGGGGATTTACAAAAATGTCACATTATATATTTGCATCCCCATTTATCTCTTGCAAATTAGGTACCAACAACAAAAATGACACATTACAAAAATGTCAAAAATATATAAGTCATGTCATGTGTTGGACTTGATCCCACAAAAATGTCACATTATATATTTTCCTTTTTTAGTTTTATGAGGATTAGTTTCACCTTAAATAAATGGCAGATTTAATAACTCAAATTATTATGTTCTTCTTGCCATTGGCATTATTCTCCAAGATCATGTATTCTACAATTTATTTATTTGATGTAAAATTTAATTAAGATAGTGAATTTGTTTGATCTAAAGGGTTGTGGAATCAAAACAACATATGTTTCTTTTTCCCTTCTAGGCAGCTGGAAAATAACCAAACCTAGCCTTAAGTTCCATCAAATGGGGTCGGCTACATGAATCCTTCTTCTCCATACGGCTCTATCGAAGGCCATTTCGTTAGTCAAATTAAGTAGATTCATATCTCTATTTACTACGCTAGCCAATGTCAATCTAGGTCTACCTCATCCCCTAACACTTCCATCTACCGTCACTACATTGTATCTCTTCATTGCTGCCTCTGTTGGTCTCCGTTGAATATGGCCAAACTATCTCAATCTATTCTCTCTCAACTTATCTTCCGTTGGTGCTACTCCTACCCACTCCCAAATATATTCATTCCTAATTATGTCTTTTTTTACTCTTGCCACACATCCACCTTACATCCTTATCTCAACAACACTCATCTTATCTACATGTTGTTTCTTGATTGCCCAACACTCTGTCCCATACAACATCGTTGATCTAATAGCCGTTCAATAGAACTTTCCTTTTAGTCTAATGGGCACTCATTTATCACACAGCACCCCAGACGCACTTCTCCACTTAAGCCACTCCACCTTAATTCTATGGACCATATCCACATCAATCCCCTCCACCGTTGTGATAATCGACCCTAAATAATGAAAATGTTCACTTTTAGGTAATTCTTGGTTCTCAATCGTCACTTCTCCTCTGTTTTCATTATTACTGTTACTAAATTACACTCCATGTATTCTGTCTTAGTTCTGCTTATCTGAAATCTTTTAGATTCAAGTGTGTCTCTCCAAATCTTCAACTTTATGTTAACTCCTTCTCTAGTCTCATCCACTAACACGTTATCATCTGCAAAAAGTATACACCATGGCACATCATCCCGGATATCATCTCGATTTTTTTTATTTCATCACATCTTGGATGCAATGTGGTTACAAAAATAATGGCTTCCATTGTTTCTTTGATTCTTAGGCTGTAAAGTCCTCTTCATCTATACACCAAAGCCTTTTACTTCATTTCATCAATTGTATTTCGCATTCTTTGGCTCCATCCATGAATTATCTACTGAACTTTTTAGCATACAGTTAAAAAAGTCATTTTTTTTCTTTAATAATTTTTTTAATTTGTGTAAAAATAATTATTTTTCTAGTCCATCTAGTGTAAAAAATCTAAAAAAATAAAATATTTTGAAAAAATTTAAAAAAGATAAAAAGTCAATTTTTATTTTTGTCTTTAGTAGATTTTTTGTCGACTTTTTACTTTTTATTTTTTATTTTTTATTTTTTGTTCAGTTTATTCTAGTAAAACCTAAAAATGTAAATTTTAATTTTTTTTTTAAAAGTTCACTAAAGATCAAAAATAGCCAACAAAAACTACTAAAAAAGTCAATCTCAAACCCTCAAGTATATTGGCCAATTTTTTTACGGGTATTGCAAAAATTTAAATAATTTTGCTATATGAAATTTCCCTGACATCTATTACCAATTGATTGAAAGTAAAATAACATGTTGAATTAAAGATACGGAGTCCTATGGCTAAGTTATTGTCAATATTAGCGAGCAAATTTGTACATTTATTTGCCTGTCAATAGTAGTGACCAACTTTGATTGAACCCAGCTTGTCCAACAAAAACCCGCAATCAAGAATAATATTATTCAGGTTATAGTGAGTTATATCTTTTGCCTGCAAAAAATATTCGTAACCATCTTAGCATCTACTTTCGCAACAATGTTTTCTAAGCTTCTGATTTACCTATATTGATTGTCATGATCCTTGATCATTCCATCTCCACTAGCCCAACTTGATGTTGACCTCTAGCTCATTTATGTATGTAGGAGAGAAAGTGGAGCACCGAAAGAAAGAATGAGCTAGCCATGTGCTAGGCCAACTCCTCCACATGTGTATGTCGAATTTCTTCTACTAAAAAAAGAAAATGAAATGATGTCGTCTCTCTCTCTCTCTCTCTCTCTCTCTGTCTCTCTCTCTTCATCTCCTTTGTGTATATAAAGGGGAAAGATAAAGCAGGAAGAGATAGGAGAGGGTATAGCAGATTGTTCGTGAAAGAGTAGAGATAGTGAGTTCTATGGAGTTGAGAGGTGTGAGTGTGTAATCTCCATCCGGGAAAATTCTATAGTGAAATTGCTCTCGTGGACATAGGCAATTACTAAACCACGTAAAATCTCTTGTGTTATTGCTTGTGATTGCCTATTGGTGTGCCAAACAGGTTTTCAGATCCTAACAAGTGGTATCAGAGCCTAGTGGGAAAAAAAAAACAGTGCATTTTTCAAACTTGCCAAATTTCGAAGTTGTTGAAACCAAGTTTCGAGCACACAAGGAGAACCGTCTCATCGAGAGGAGTCTGAATGAAGTGACGTCAGTCTAACGTCATCAGCTCAAGAGCCGAGCTGAGCCACCACTGTCGACCTGTGACATGTCAACACCACCTGTCTACCACGTCAGCGACACACCACCGCTACATGTTAGTACCACGCCAGCGGCCTAGGCCAGTCGGGTTGACTCGACCAGACTATAACCCAACCCGACCAAAAGTTACAGAAGTTATCAGGTGCTACGCAGCTAATTCACAGCCTTTGATATGAACCATTGAGATTGTTTTCGCTAGATCTGAGCAATTTAAAGTTCGTTTTTGACGATCCAATAGTGATTTCCAATTATTTGGAGTATTCCAGATACATTCATACGGTCAGATTTTTGAATCAGAGTTTTCTGTAAAAAGAAAAAAGACGATGGGGGAATCCACATTAACTTTAGCATATGATAAAGTTGATTGCTTGAATTATGCAATCTAGAAGCCACGAATATTAAGCTTGAAAAAGTCAAACTAACAAAAGGGAAGGATGTAGACTGGAAGAAAAAGAACCAAAAAAATGGTTGGTCAGATCAGACAATGGATTGACTACAGTTTGTTCCACCATGTCGCCTAGGAGATAGATGCTTATGCCTTCTGGAGAATGTTAGAAAACATGTACCGGTCAAAGACTGCCCAAAACAAAGCCTTAGTGATGAGAAGACTTGTAAATCTAAAGCTGAAGAATGGTGTGTCTGTCCCTAAACACGCCAGTAAATTCAAAAATCTAGTGAATCAGCTTGTAACTGCCAAGATGTCCCTAGATGATGAAATACAAATCATACTACTTCTTAGTTCCTTATCGGACAATTGGGAGACGTTGGTGGTTTCTCTCAGCAACTTTGCACTAGAAGGGAAATTGACCATGAGCATAGTCACGGACGCCATATACAATGAAGAGACAAGGAAGAAGACATGAAAGGTAATCAAACCTATGTTCTTGTCACAGAAGGCAAAGGTAGAGACAAAGGTAGTAGAAAGAGCAGAGGAAAAAGTAAGAGCAAAGGCAGATGGAATGATAAGAGTAAATCCAGAGACAACAAAGGTTAAGGAAACTCCAGCTTCACTTGCTTTCACTATGGCTAGGAGGGTCACGTAAAGAGGAACTGCCCAAACCGGAAAGATAAAGGCCAAAGCAGTAAATCAAAAAGAAATGAGAACACTTCAGCCATAACAACTGATAAGATACTTCTTGCAGTTGGTGAAGAGGAGAAGTGCCTTCATGTGACTGATAACAGTTATACAGAGTAGGTGGTAGACACAAATGCATCCTATCATGCCACCTCCCATAAAGAACTCTTCAGCTCATACAACGTTGGAGATTTTGGCACTGTTCGAATGGAAAATTCTAGCTATTCAAAGATTGTAGGTATTGGAGGCATTAGCATTCAGACTAATGTCGGATATAAGCTGGTTCTTGAAGATGCTAGGCATGTTCCAGATTTGCGCCTCAATCTTATCTCTGAAAGTGCCCTAGACCGACAAGGCTATACAAATACATTCAGTAATGGCCATTAGAAGCTAACAGAAGGAGCTTTGACAATTTCTAGAGGAGAAGTGTCTTCCACACTATAACGAAGATCTGTCTAGAGAGTCTCAATGCAGTAGAAGACAAGGAGTCACCAGAGTTATAACATAGAAGACTGGCTCACGTGAGTGAGAAGGGATTGCATCTGTTGGCAAAGCAATCTAAGATACCCTTGCCCAAGGGTGGTGCCCTTAAGCCGTATGATCATTGCCTATAGGGTACGCAACATCGAGTAGCCTTCAGTTCAATGAGCAAGAGGAAATCAGAAGTGCTCAGTATGGTCTACTCAGATGTTTGTGGCCCCATCAAAGTGGAGGCACTTGGCAGCCGTAAGTATTTTCTAACTTTCATTAATGATGCATCAAGGAAGTTGTGGGTGTATTTCCTGCAGACAAAGGATGATGTATTCTAATACTTTTAGGAGTTCCATGCGATGGTGGAAAGGGAGACCGAAAAGAAGTTGAAGTGTCTTTACACAGATAGTGGTGGTGAGTACACTTCTAATGCTTTTGAAACATATTATGCCAACAGAGGAATCCAACATGAGACAATCGTTCTCGACACCCCACAACACAATGGTATGGCAAAGAGGATGGATCGTACTATTGTTGAAAGAGTCAGATGCATGCTCAGAATGACAAAATTGCCAAAGTCATTCTAGTCTGAAGTTGCCCCGTATAGCCTGTTATATTATCAACATGTCGCCTTCAGTCCCACTAAACTTTGAGATACCTAAGGAAGTTTGGTCCAAAAGAGGTATCATATTCTCACTTGAGAGTCTTCGGGTGTAAGGCGTTTGCACATATCTCAAAAGAAAATAGACAAAAGCTTGATGACAAGCCCACTCCATGCATATTTGTGGGGTATTCAGATGCAGTATTTGGGTACAAGTTATGGGACCCAATGAACAAGAAAATGTTTAAGAGCAAAGATGTTGTGTTCCATAAAGACTAGACCGTAGCAGATTTTGAAAAGTCTGCAAAGTCTAGAGTTGTCATCACTCTAGACTTGTTTCCATCTCCTGAACCATCACAACATGCTAGATCTGATGAGGTATAACCAGAAGTACTAGAGTTACAGGATCCTATGCCAGAAATTGAGGATTAGGAGGAAAGAGATGAAGACCTCGAGTGAAGAGGGTGTTGAGTAAAGGGAACAACCCCCTCCACTAGAGGCAACCGGGCCTCAATTGCAGAGAACTGGAAGAGTTGTTATGCCATCAACCATTTATCCTGCTTCTCAGTATATTCTAATTACAGATGAGGAGGAGCCGGGGAGTTTTTGAGAAGCGAAAAGTCATATAGAGAGACTACTGGATGCAAGCTATGAAGGAGGAGATGAGTTTTTTTTTTTACAGAAGAGCAACACTTATGAGCTTGTTTCACTTCCAAGGGGAAGGAAAGCCTTGAAAAACAAATGGGTGTACAAATTGAAGAAAGATGGTAGCGAAAAACTACTACAGCATAAAGCTCGCGTGGTTGTCAAGGGTTTTGAGTAGAAGAAAGGAATTGATTTTGATGAGATCTTCTCTCCAGTTGTGAAGATGACTTCCATTCGAGTAGCGTTGGGATTAACAGCTCGCTTTAATTTGGAGCTAGAACAGTTGGATGTTAAAAATGTCTTTCTCCATAGTGATTTGGAGGAAGAGATCTACATGGAGCAGTCAGATGGATTTGAAGTTAAAAGGAAAGAAAATCTAGTCTGCAAACTGAAGTAAAGTCTCTATTGCCTGAAGCATGTGCCGAGACAATGGTATAAGAAATTTGATTCATTTATGATTGATCCCGAGTAGCAGAGAACAGTAGTAGAGCAGTGTGTATACTTCTGAAAGTTTTTGGATGGAAACTTCATTATTGTATGCTGATCATCAGACAGGATATTGCTATGATCAACAAGTTGAAAAAGGACTTGTCATAGTATTTTGACATGAAGAATTTAGGCCCAACACAGCAAATTTTGGGCATGAAGATTGTTCGTGACAGGAAAGCCAAGAAGATATGACAGTCTCATGAGAAATATGTTGAACAGGTGATTAAGAGGTTCAACATGAAAGATGCCAAGCTAGTCAATGCACCATTGGCCAACCATTTCAAGGTGACAAAACGTTCGTGTCCCACAACCAGCTCTGAAAGGAAAGAAATTGAGGCAATCCCTTATTCTTCCATAGTAGGAACTTTGATGTACGCAATGCTATGTTCCTGCCAAATATAGCTCACGCAGTTGGCTTTGTGAGCAATGTCCTCGCCAATCCAAAAAAAGAGCATTGGAAAGCAGTCAAATGGATTCTTCGGTACCAGAAGGGAACTTCAAAGATATGTCTATGTTTTAGGAGAGCTGAACCAATTTTAGAGGGTTTTACAGATGCCAAAATGGCAGATGATCTTAATGGTAAAAAGTCTACATAAGGATTTCTGCTCACCTTTGCAAGGGGAGCTGTTTCATAGCAGTCCAAACTGCAAAAGTATGTTACTTTATCTACAACAAAGGCAAAGTACATTTCTACTGCAAATATCGAAAGTGAAATGTTGTGGTTAAAGCAGTTTCTCCAAGAATTGAGTCTACAGCAGGAAGAGTACAAGATACATTGTGATAGACAGAGTGCAATTAATCTGAGCAAGAATTTCATGTACCATTCCCGTACAAAGCACATTGATGTCCGATATCATTGGATGCGAGAAGTGATGGAGAAGCAACTAATGAAGCTGGTAAAGATTCACACGGACAAGAATCCTTTTGACATGATGACTAAGGTTGTCACCAGAGACAAAATGGAAGTTTGCAAGAATCTAACCAAGATGGACTTCAAGTAAAAAGTCGGCCATGGAGATGAGCGTGGAGGGGGAGAATTATTGAATTCCAGCTTATTTCTGCATGTGGGAGAGAAACTGGAGCACCAAAAGGAAGAATGAGCTGGCCATGTGCTAGGCCAGCTCCTCCACATGTGTGTGTTGAATTTCTTCCACCAAAAAAAGAAAATGAAATGATGTTCTCTCTCTCTCTCTCTCTCTCTCTCTCTCTCTCTCTCTTTTCTTGTTTTCTCTTCATCTCCTCTATGTATATGAAAGGGAGAGATAAGAAAGGGTAGAGCAGAGTGTGCGTGAGATAGCAGAGAGAGTGAGTTGTATAGAGTTGTAAGGTGTGAGTGTGTAATCTCTCTCCGGGATAAATCTATAGTGAAATTGCTCTCATGGATGTAGGCAATTCCCGAACCACGTAAAATCTCTTGTGTTATTGCTTGTTGGTGTGCCAAACAAGTTCCCGGATCCTAAGACCTGAATTCCGTTTGAGAACCCTATTAGTGTTAAGCATGTCATCATTAATTATCAGTTAGCTATCAATGAAGTTTTTTTAAAAAGTGCTACATATTATTTGGGAAAATTATAAACAAAAAAATTCTAAGGTTTGACTTGTTGTACAAATTGTGTAATTAAATAAACAAATAGATTCATAATTAATAATTGAAATTTCAGAATGAGCAAACCATGCTGAAAATTACAATATATAATAAAATAAAATAATAAAGGAAAGCAAACCAAAGCATGCACTAGTCAGTTTCCGTAAAACAGATTCGTCGCCTCACCGATTGGGTGCTGGAGGTTGTTCAACGTCTGTCTTCCAAGATATGATGGTTGGACTAGCTACCGCATTGCACTGATTGAGTAGTTTCGGCGAACAGAACTTTGCAGTACTCTCTCACAGGAAGAATGTAATATACAAACTAGAGGAAAACTTTTGAAGACAAGAAGAACCAATATTCTAGGTAATGAAAAGGAAAGAGAGGGCCTCCTTTTATATACATGAAGGGAGAGAGGAAAAGTCACCTGCCATCAAGGCTCCTCACAAATGCAAAAATGAATTCTATATTAAACCTGCAAAACTACAGGAATAAATCAACATCATTATATAGGAGAGTTACACACATATTATATATCTATGTAATGTCTATAATTCTGCAGCCCACAATGCTGGCTTGGCCCAAAAAGATTAAGATGGGTAGGTCAAGCCCAACCCCCATACGCAATCCATTACAGCAAGCCCAAGCCCAGGCTCCAAGATCCAAGATCCATAGATCACAGACTACGGACTCGGACCCGACCCAGTACGGTCCCGACAGGAGGGCGGCATGTGGCAATTTTTGCATAACCAACTTGGACCATAGTCTTGGCTTAAGCCCATCCTTGAAGGATCTATAAATACCTTCCTTCGAAAAATTTGGATGCCCCTAAGGGTTCATACCCTTGGTCAAAAAATGGGATTTAAATACCCATCAATGCTCTCATCTACAATCAATATGGGATACAATGTTTAACACCTTTCCGAACACCTCTTTTATGAAACCAACTTAATGAGTCAATTTTTCATTCAAATCTTAATGGTTTTTTGTCATTCTTTTTGTGGCGTAAAGATGTCACCACAAAGAATCTAAACCCACTTTACTCCACCTCAATTGAGGATTGGCACCCACTTTAATGTTACATTAAAATCACCAAAAAACTATTATTTTTCCAACAATCTCCCACATGAATAAAATTTGACCGAATAACAACAAACAAACAACGCTTTATAACAAAGACTCGAAGAGAGTGCAAAGGAATAACTCCTGCATCGAAAAGGGTAGCTTTGGCTTTGAACCCCTCCTAGTGAAGTCTGTCGGATTTACTGGCTGTCCAGTGAACACGAAGCCTTGAACTGTTCTACCATTTATGTAAATCAAGACAACAGACCTCACACAAGAATTACACCAACCATCATTTCGTTCTCACTGTTGTGTCCAGTTTGGCCCTGGAACACTAGTCTAGTTCAGTGAGTGGTTTAAAGAATTAGGCCTATCAATTCTTATAGAAGTGACCCCAATTCAAACTCACATAGGTGGCTCTACTTGAGCATCCTACTATACTCAACTCAACAGCTTAACACACTAGAGTCATTAAAAGCTCAGCTTAACCTTTACATTTGCAAGTATCACTGATAAAAGGAATGGCTGGAGGTTTAACCTGCTCAGTGACATACCACCATTACATGCAATTAGGTTGTCTCATTGAACCTAGATCTTGGGATCTCCAGTCAACTAGGTTGAGTTTCCATTTCGATAACAACTTATACTACAGGCCTTAAACCCATTCCTTCTAACAACTTCTTTACTAACACTCGATTTAACATTTTAGTTAGCGGATCCGCAATGTTGTCCTTAGACCTTACATAGTCTAAAGTGACAACTTAGTTCGAGAGTAGTTGTCGTATGGAATTATTTTTACGATGAATATGTCTAGGCTTTTCATTATACATATTACTATGTGCCCATCTAATAGCCGATTGGCAGTCACACTGAACACTGATGGCTAGCACAGGTTTCAACCAACGTGGAATATCCTCAACAAACCGGCAAAGCCATTTAGCTTCTTCAGTTGCTTTATGCAAAGCAATAAACTCAGATTTCATCATTAATCTCAATATACAAGTTTGCTTGGAAGATTTCCAAGACACGGCTGCCCCTCCAAGGGTAAACACATAAGCACTAGTGGATTTGGAGTCCTTTATATCAGATATCCAATTAGTGTCACTACACCCTTCTAGTACCATTGGGTATCTGGTATAATGTAACCCATAATCCCGGGTGTAGCGTAGATAACCTAACACTCGCATAATGCCCCTCCAATGAGTAGCATTCTTATTACTCATGTATTTGCTAAGCCTACTAACAGAGTAAGCTATATCCAGCCTTGTACAACTCATCAGATACATCAAACTTTTAATGACTCGAGAATATTCTAGCTGAGAGACACTCTCACCATTATTCTTGGTCAAATGTAAACTCACGTCTACCAGTGTCCTAGACACACTTATATCTGATTTACCAAATTTTTCAAGCATCTTCTCAACATAGTGAGACTGAGAAAGTACAATACCACTAGATGTTCTGGTAATTTTAATACCTAAAATTTAACAATCTCTTGGTAGTTCTAATCATTTCATCATTACTACCAACAATGAGTATGTCATCAACGTATAGACACAAAAAGACATAACCTCTGTCAATTTCTTTGACATATACACATTTGTCACACTCATTGATTTTGAACCCTTTGGACAACATAGCATTGTCAAACTTCTCATGCCATTGCTTAAGAGCTTGCTTCAAACCATACAACGATTTGACAAGTTTACAGGCTTTCTTATTTTGTCCTGGAGCTAAAAACCCCTCAGGTTTCTTCATATACATTTCTTCATCTAAAACTCCATTTAAGAAAGCTGTCTTTACATTCATCTGATGTATTTCCAGACTACGTAAAGCTGCTATCGCAATCACCATGTAAATGGATGTGATCCTTGCCATAGGTGAATACGTATCAAAATAATCCAAGCCTTCACGTTGCCTGTATCATTTGATAACTAGTCTAGCTTTATACTTATCAATTGACCCATCAGCTTTCATCTTTCTTCTAAAGATTCACTTACTCCCCAGGGCCTTACTGTCTGGGGGTAGATCAACCAACTTCCAAGAATGGTTCTGCAAGATGGAGTCAATCTCACTCTTAATTGCTTCTTTTCACAAAGGACTTCAGGTGAAGTCATAACTTCATGGAAAGTTTGAGGTTCTCCCTCTAACATATAAGTCAAGAAGTCCGGACCAAAAGACTTTGCAGTCTTAGCCCTCTTACTCTTTTTTGGCTTATCTGCATCCTCAGCTTGATCATCAACTTGATCATCTAAGTGATCATCTGTTTGATCAGCTATGTGATCATTGTCACCTTCAACATCTTCCATGGAACTCTGAATCCCTTTTTTGGAGATGACACGGAAATACATTTTCAAAGAAAGATGCATTTCTTGATTCCATGAAAGTATTCTTGTGTATATCTGGAATAACAGACTTAAACACAAGAAATTAATATGCACTGTTATATTGTGCATAACTATTAAATACAAATTCAATGGATTTTTAGGCTTATCTTAATCCTCTTGGGTTTAGGTATTACCACTTTTTGCATGACACCCCCATATTTGTAGAATTTATACAAAGGCTTTTGGCCTTTTTCAAAAATTCATACAAGGTCTTTAAACAATTCCTTGTGTCATAATGATTACAAAACTCTCAAAATCATATCACAATAAATGCATTCCCAAAATGCAAGCAGCCAAATTAGGCACCCAAACATATTTGGTTCAACTTATCACTCTGAAGCCAATAATCTTACTATTTGGAAACACAAATCCAATGTTCAATAGTCTACTATTCAGAACTTCATAACATGACCAGTAGTCTTATCACTAGGAATCACTAATTTCTCAGCATACGGTCAGTAGACTTTCTACTACTAGGAATTACAATGTTCTAAACTGTGATCAGTAGTCACTTTACTACTAGGAATCACAACGTCCTGACATAGGATCAATAGACTCTTTCATTACTAGGAATTATCATGTCTTGACATATGATTAGTAGCCTTACCACTACTAGGAACCATCATGTCTTGACATGTGATCAGTAATCTGTTCGCTACTAGGAACCACAAGCTCAAAACTGTGTAGCCAGTGGTCTAACACCTTCTAGGAACTACCAGTTTTCTATCTATGTGATCAGTGATCTTGTACTCACTAGGAGCCACCAATTTAAGAATATATTTGAAATTTAAAAATTCAAAAGTCCCTAATGGGTTGTCCCCTCTTTGCTTTCAAGCAAAGTCACATAGCAATCATATATGCTATAATTGACACAAGAATAACATACAAATTGTCTCTGATTAATTCAAAGATATTATCATACAATCTTTATGATTTCCTTTAATCGCACTCGATCTCTCTAGATCTTCCTTTAAGAACCTCGCAAGGCTTAAGGTTGGCAGATAGAACAACATTTCTGTTATCACCTCTTGAAGCCATTTATGAAAAATCATAACAAAATTTCCCTCTTCTGTTTTTCCAGACACTAAACTTAACACTAGAAAATCTAAAGTTTGAAATTTAATTCAAAACTGATCTCACCACTTACCCTAGAATCAAACATGGTCAAGAAAGTTTCTAGGAAGACTGGCAGGGTCACACCGGCCTCACTTAAGACCCTGTTAACCTTAGACAAAACAGCATGTTGACTCCTAATCCATGGGAAACAAATTTAGAATTAAGTTTTCCAGGAGATAAATCAGGTTAAAACAAACCACTTCCCAAGCAAATTAAATTTGCTACCAGAATTACACTACTTAATAAAAGTTAACCGATACTCCCGGAACTGAGCCCATTATTTCTAAATAAAATCGAAAATATTTTAGCTAATGCTAAAATTTGGTTTCTTTTTCTCAAAACCAAAACACTTTGGAAATAATCAGATTATAAACCAAAACACTTTGGAAATTATCAGATTTATATCCAAAGACTTTCTCCAAACTTGATTTTTCAACACTTTGGGAATAAAATGATTAAACCCAAAGACTTCCTCAAACCCCAAAGATTTGAAACCAAATCCGTCTTAGTTGTCATTTCAGAACAAATAAGATATACTCTTTAGCCAAGGCTAAACACTTTGGTTTCTATTACAGAAAACCAAACCAAGTTCCAAACTTACAAGCAATTTAAAAATTGCTAACCAAATTACAAGCAATGTAAAAATTTGCTACAACAATGATTAAGCAAATAAAATGCTTCTAACAATACAAGCAAATAAACTTGCTTTTACACTATGGTAAAAACCAACTAAACCCAAGCAAAAAATTGCTTCACTAAACAAATGTAAACTAATCCAAATAGGATTATCCATTTTCTAAACTCCTCTCCTCGCTTAGGTATTTCTGTTCAAAACAAGGTTAGTAGTCCATAATTTCGTTTTACAGTCCCAAATCCTATTCATTTGGATTTGCATCTTTGTTTCGATTCCCTTTCTTCCAATAAATAAGGTTAGTAGAAAAACACAACAAAATACAAAACAAATAATCTAAAGAAACTGTAACGACAATAAATTAATTAAATAGTAAAATTAAATAAAATTAAAAAATTAGACAAGTTACACAATTAAACTTATAACTCCCAAATAAATTACAAAATTAAATTAAATTAATTTACAAGAGTTATATGAAATTATAATAAGTTATATGAAATTATAACCCAATAATCATGTAAATAAATGGACCATTAACACTTTTAATTGCCAAGAGTTACAAAATAAAACTAAAACTCCAAAATTAAATTCATAATTTAATTTATACATTAACCATGTACACAAGCATAGACAAGTTACACAATTAAAATTTATAGCTCCACAATTAAATTAAAATATGAATAGGCAAGAGTTACAAAATAAACCTATAACTCTAAGCATTGAATTAAAATTTGATAGTCATGAGTTATGTATGAAATTAACACACAATAAATTTGTAAATAATGCTAGCAATTCACATGTAAATAATTCTAGAAATTTAAAAAATAATACGCATATAAATTACACTAAAAAACAATGGGATTTAGATAATTTACATGTGTAACATATTCAAACTGTAGAACCCAATTAGCATGGAACGAAGTGTTGGACAACCAAGAAATAATATGTAGATAAGATGAGTGTGGCTGAGATGAGGATGCTAAGGTGGATGTGTGGCAAGACTAGACAAGACAGAATTAGGAATGAGTGTATTCGGGAATGGGTAGGAATAGCACTGATAGAAGATAAGTTGAGAAAGAATTGATTGAAATGGTTTGGTCATATTCAATAGAAACCAACAGAGGTAGTAGTGAAGAGATGCGATGTTGTAACAGTAGATAGAAGTGTCAGGGACGGGGTAGGCCTAGATTAATGTTGGCTAGCGTTGCAAATAGAGATATGGATCTACTTCGTTTGATTAACGAAATAGCCTTTGATAGGACCGTGTGGAGAAAAAAGATTCATCTAGCCGACCCCATTTGATGGGACTTAAGGCTTGGTTTGGTTGGTTAGTTGGTATTTCAATTCTGTAATTCCAATTTTTTTTATTGTATTTGTTCAATTTTTTTATTGTCAAAGTTATTAATTCGGTTATGTACTTTCAAATTATTTGTATCATTTCGTTACTTGATTTCCCAATGTTTTACATTTATTCAACTGTTTACTTCTGAATAGGTTGTAACCACATATACTTTTATTTAAATATGAACTTCCATTGATTTGCAAATCTTCCATCACAAAAATCATTAATGATAGTGGATTCTAATGGAAAAATGGTATAGATAATAAAGTATGAACTTACACAAGCCTGGAGAGTAAAGCAATATCAAAGTATTTTATGCAAGCAATGGAGGACAATAGAGGAAGTTGAGAAACCACGAAAGAACTAGGTTTTAATTTTTTGTTCTTCCAAAAGATGTGTACTAAGAATTATTATTTTCACACAATGTGTATAGAGAAAACCTAGTTTTAATATTTAGTATGCATATTGATGTCCATTATGGTCATTATGCTTCATGGTAATATTGTCATTAAAATTTTCTTTTATTAAGTGTGTACATATAGTCGAAAGGATATGTTGAAATCGAATTTCTACTCTTTTTTTGTGGATAAATTACGGGCTAGTCCTATATAATGAACTTAATTATTTATAAGTCTTGTATACTTTTTTAATGCACCAATAATTCCTAAAATACTTATTTTATCTTAATACTTTGTAGAGATATTGGTAGGTGAAAAAAATGAATAGTTCTTGCAAGAGAAACTCCAAGGTTAAGAGGCCAAATGCCTTGCAAAAGTACACTGAAAAATAACTTTTTATTTTGCCTAACTAGTTTGGCTAGTGTACATTCCAACCATACTCTTTATTTTAGTTAATCAATCAAACTAACTTAACTAATTTTTAAAAGAAAAATATTATAAATATAGATAAATGAATAAATAATCTTTTTATGACACGCAGCATATGTTGATGTGGCATTTGCAGATATATATATTTTTTAAATATAATTAAATTATTTTTTAAAAAAAATATTTTAAAACCATCATATTTTCAAATGGCAATATACAAACACAAAATCAAATCAATTGGATGCAACATACAAACACAAAAACAACTCAATTGGATGCATTATACAAACACAACCAACCAAAAGAAGAGTACTTGATCAGATGGGGGGAGCAATTTCAGCAGGAATCCTTTTGCCTTGTACTGAAGGTTAGCTAGTTGTGAAGAGCCAACATTAAAATGGGCATTTTTCCTTTTTTAATGCAGAAAAGAAAACCAGCTGCACTAGCAAAAATGCCTTAGGATGGTGTTTTGCTTCCTAAGGGGATCTTCAAAAGAGATTTGTTAGCTATTATAACTAGTTTCATGTTATTTTACTCAATCAAATGGGCTAGCTAGAACGGTAGCTATTTTAATAAGATTCTTGCAAGCTAGCAACATTTGGAGAGCATTAGGATGCTCTTTAAACTAATTTGTGAGGATAAATATGTAAAATAAAGAGTAGTGTTGGAGGACATAAACAAAAAATTAGTTAGGTAAAATAAAGAACATACATTTTTCATACTTTAACTAGTGAAAAATAAAGTGTAGCATTGGAGTTGCTCTAAGTGAGTAAGTCTGGTAAACAAGACCGACCCGTAAATGCCCTATTTCTTTTTCTATATAGGTACATTAATGCTTCACTTTTACTTTTTTCCTTTCTTTTTCTATATTTTTAGGGGATTTATTAAGAAATCCTTTTTCAAGTACTTGTATTCCAATTATATCATAACATATTCTTATATTTCAATAAGTCCTATTATTTGAACATTTGATTTACCAAATCCTAATTATCATATTTAAGGTATTTTATGGACAATTATACCCTTATAAATATTTTTTGAACACTTAGAAACTTGATAATGTGAACATTTAAATTTGACAGTGTGAATGTTCACATTGACGTATGACTATTCACACTGTCAATGTGAATATTATTATTATGGGTATTTTGATAACTACGTCACCTATATGACTTAGTGGAACATAAGAAAATAATTTGGACTAAGTGGAACATAAGTAGGTGAAGAGGAATTTATAAATAAATGCCTCAATAGATAATAAAACCTATAAAATAAATACAAAAATAGAGGATAAATATAATTATTTATTTTTTGTAATATAAATATAATTCAAACATATAATTGGTGATAACTAATCATCTTATTTTTTACATGAATATTCTACCTAACGAATCGTAAAAAGTAAACGGTTTGGATTATCAAAATCGATCCCAAAATAGACCTACCAAGCCTAAACCTTTCTCTCAAGTTGGCCAGTTGGATGACCAACTTGAGCGAATCTAAACCCATATCTATTATATGGACCTACGATGACTTTTTTAGTTTTGTTATGACTTTTCATAAGTTTAGAGTCCACATTTTGAATTGGAAGGTGTTGTCCGAAGTATGGGACTCAGCATAGGTCCAATTTTAATAATCCAAATCTTCATTTTGTAGAGTTTTTCATATATATTATTCACAAAAAACATGTTTATTAGATCTATTTATCGTTTATCGCATTGCTTCTAAAAAGTGAATGACAAGTGTGCTTTTGAAAATCGATTATTCATTTTTTTTTTGTGATAAATACGATAAATTGAAGTTATTTTATTATCAGATCTGCTTATTGTTTTTTTTTTTTATGAATGATATGTACAAAATATCTTACAAAATAATTAATTTAAATTATCAAAATAAAACATTAGCGAATCCAATAAACCTAACCACACCCTCCAATCCGAAAGCCAAGCCCATTGGATGAGCCAATCGGTTTGAACAGTTATTTTCCGTTGTCTGAGAACTTCTTAGGGCCCATCAGGACAACGTCCAACCCATCTACGCTTTTCAAAGCCCTGTCTAATCTAAGACTTCTAGAGTCCATTGAAGAAACACGAGAGCTGCTATCTAGAACATTTCCTACCTTCATCTCTTATTTATTTATTTTTTTATTATTATTAAATTTAAATTTGATAAAAAAAATATTCAAAATTCATCTTACCATCATTTCATCAAATATTCATTAAATTAAGAGAGTTATTTTTTTTTAACAAATTGAGTATTCATCAAATCTCTAATCAAATTTAAATTTGATGAAAAGAAAAATTTGGAATAAGAGTGGAATTTTTAAAAAGATTTTGATAAAAATTTGATGAAAATGATTTTACCTACCTTTTTTCCTTCCCATTTTAAATCTTTACTCAAATTTATAATCCAAACTCAATGTTTAAGTTGTGTCTCTTGGCCAGCTTGGAAATCAAATTGAACAATCACTTGTAAATGATCATACAAGCCACTCATTAATCCTAAAGGTGGAAACAATCACCTTTAAACGTTGGCAATTCAATTTACAAATTTAATTACGTTGTGTTTGAATCATAAATTTTGCAAAAAAAATTAATCACTATTCAAATTCATGAGCCAAACATAGGATTAAGGTACATTGACAACATTGTCACTCACAAGATAACAGTTGCATCATTGGGTTGAAACAAGGGAAGCTAATAAGTTTTTTTGATTAGCAAAGAAAAGCTTTATTTGAAGCAAAACAATAGAGAGTACATAAAGAGAAACATCAAATAACACAAAGCCATATGCACTGCATTAGAGTAGAGAACTAAATCAAACAAGATATATGCCTTCAAAACAGAAAAAATGAAGGCAAGAAATATGCCCTCAAAAGCAAAAACAGACCAAACCTCCCAAAAGCATCTTACTCATAGGCTAATAATAAAGTTAAGAGCTTAATTAATAAGACAGATTTTAATTTAAATTTTCAAGCGTCTTATTCAACCAAGTGGTATTTCCAAACTTTCTCTATGAAACCGATTAAGGAATTAAACTGCTAGCATATGAGTATGGTGGTGGTGGTGGTGGTGCCACATAAAACCATATCCCATAGCTAACTATCAAAAATAACAGGGAGATGTGCAACAAGGCACTAAAAGGATGCAATGGGAGAACAAGTATAATCGCCACTATTGAGGCAAGAAAACATGTTGTGGTCAGTGGACAAGTAAAAAAATGGAAGAACTAGAATGGTTTGTATGTGATGATAGAATTTTTGAATAGAACTATATTGAAAGGATTGTGGGTAGTGTTGGGGGGGTTGGGGGTAGTAAAATTACTGCTGTCAGTAGGAGGATGGAGAGTGGGCGGCGTAACAATGTCGTTATGAATATTGTCTTTGTTGTTGTTAAAGAGTGGTGCAACATGCACCAATTAATGTACTAACTAGTGTACTAATACTAGTTATGACATTATTATTGACCCCACACATTATACAAATTATAAATGTCAAAAACATCTTAAATTATGTCACATCATCAATTGATATACTAGTTAGTGCTCTAATTAGTACATATAGCATTAGTGGTTGTGAAATAGTACTCAACTTGATGAAGGGCTAAGTATGGTTTGGAAAGGAGCGGTTGCGATTAGAATTACTACTACCAATATTACATTCCTCATCTTCATTGACAATTCTATTTTCTTGAAAAAGATAAGTCCGATTATAACTTGCAATGGTCGGTTTGGCGACATCAAAATTTCAGAATTTTCACTGCAATCATTAGGTGATGATGATGATGAAATTTTTGATGCACCTGCTCGGCGGCATAAAGTATTCTCAATTTTTCCATTGGCTTCATTGGGATGAAGTATTGTTGTATTGTCAAGGGCCAATATGCTTTCCAAATTCCTTATATTTTTGTCAGTGTAGACTTCTTTAATTAAAAACTTCACAATCTGTGCAAAGGACATGTGTACAAATCAATAATGTTCTGCGATGGATTTCGAATGCAAAATTTATTGATAGAGTCCACTTTTAAAAAGATAAAAAAAATGATCCACTCATTTATTTTTATTTTTCTTTTTCTAAGTTGTTACCAAATGATTATGAATAATGCTATGCGTACAAATTGGTATATCAATTAGTGTACTAACGAATGATGTATCATAATTTTAAAGGTTTTGAATATTTGTAATTTGTATTGCTAGCTGTATATATCAATATTAACATATTGTGTTTTACCATACTTAGCTTCTCATTCTCCTATATAAAAGAGTCTTGTATTCACTCATATTTATTCATTGAAATATACATAGTTATATTCTCTCTCTCTCTCTCTCTCTCTCTCTCTCTCAATTTCTTTATATTCTTATAACATGGTATCAAAGCACAGGTTTTGAACCTTGCTACTTGGCTCTTCTGTAATGGCCCAAAAATATATATATATATATATATATATATTTATTTATTTAAATTGAGTTTGTTTAATGACTCACGTTTAATTATTTGGTTCTTTTAAAATGTGATTAGTAATAACCACCGTGGGAGTTCTTATTATTTATTATATAGGATTATAATAAATATTTGATAGTTGATTTTATGGTGTGTACCATATGGTGAAAAATTATATAATTTTTTGGTAGTAAATAATATATTTCGTGGTGAGCAAAATATTATATTTTGTGAAGTGTACAAGCAAACGAAATATATTTTGTGGTGAAGAAATAATGATATCATTTTAAAATTAGGTTACAAAATCTTATAAAGTTACTAATTGTACTTTTAATTATATACATAGAGAGAGAGAGATGGATATATATATATATATATAATAATACAATAATCTTATTAAAAGCTTGCACTATTGTATTCAACATGAAAGTGTTCCACTTTCGGAGGAGAAGCAAATCCATAAGGAAATTAAAGCCCTTGAGCCTGAGCTGGCGACTGCAAAAGAAAAGCGGGACAAAGTTAATAAACATATATATATATATATATCTCTCTTTATATTCCCTTATTTCTCTCATCTTTCTCTAAACACCACCACAAACACTTAATTCTTTTCTTGATCTAGCAAAATCCATTGAGTTGTTGACCATAGTTCTTAAAGTCAAATGAAGAACACTTCAAGAATTTCATTTTGACCGGTGGAGATCGAATTTCGGCAACGTCGAATTTTGGAGTTTTCATTCATTTTCTCTCCTAAGCTTGAGGTAGGGATTTTTTCTGCACTTCTTTATGCACTTTTACTTGATTATAGGGAGCTTAGAGTTATATATAATTTAATTAGAATTTTTGAAAAAAATTGTGATTTATTTGCTTAAAAGAGAAATTTTGAGAAAAATAAAAAGTTAATGCCCAAATTGCGAAAGTGTAAACTTGGAATATGTTTGTAAGGTTATGAAAGAGTTATGTTTAAATTTGAACAAAAACGGATTTCGATTCGATTGGTTTTGAAATTTTTACCAATTTGTGACCAAAAGTGCATTTTTAAAGAAAACAAAGGAATTACGTTTAACTTTTGGGGCTTTTGATCAAAATAGGATGTCATAATTGAATAATGCTTGGAGAATGAGTTTGGAAAGAAAATGATATTTTCTTGGGTATTAACGGTATTATTTTGCTTAATGTATCTATTGGAATAAAACCAACACAGTTAGAAATGGACCTTGAGAGGTTACCGGATGTGATCGTGATATGAAAGCTAGTGTAGTTGTTAATATTTGATGAGATGTGGAATAGATTGTATTTATCAAAATTTTTAGAATTTAATTGTTTAAATATCTGTTTAGAAATATCTGTTTTGGGCTATCGGTGGAGGATAGCCATGATGGTTGTAGAAATGCATGAGACTTAGGTAAATTGAACCACATTCCTTATTTGTTGCATTGGACATTGTATTACATTCATTTCATTGGAAATGTATCTGTTTTTGAGAAATGTTTGGAAATGTATCTATTTGCGAAAAGGTGAATACTTGGTGAATCTGGGTAGAGGGTGTGGAACCGCGCGGTTAGGTGTCGAGCCTTCCAGTTTACTGGTAAAAATGACAGTGGTAGTGCATTAGGGCCTACTTGCAGACACTTACCTAGAGATTTACAAAGCATGTCTTCATGTAACAAATATGGTTTAAAATAGAAATGGTTTTATATCTGTTGTTGCATCTCAGCATTGCATGCTTTATAAAAAAAGAGAGATAAATTATCTTATCATGAGCATTGCATGAGCATACCCCTCTTTAGTCTTGTCATGGTTCATATATTGTATAGCATATCTCTACTGGGTTGTGGCTCACCCTACTAGGGAAACCATTTCAGGTACAGGTGCTATGCCTCCACCAAGGCATTGACTTGGGAGGACACAGAGCTGAGGCTTCATTTGTGTTTTATTGATATTTGTTGAATGTAAGCCTAGGACTATATTTGCGTTGAGTTGAAACTCCCTTTTGTGTAACCAAGAATGTTCTTGGATAAATTTTGTAAGCCTATAGGGCACTTATTATTTGTTTGTCTTCCATTTCATACTTGTTGTAAAATGTATGCTTGGGATTGGAACTAGGGCATTGAGATGTGAATAGCATGTATTTGGCATTTGGGATTTAATGGAAATGGGTGTATGAAATAGTTAGCTATATATATGTGTTTGTCTATCAGGTGAGTTTTGTTGTATAAACAATATACCCTGCCCAATTTTTGGGGTGTTACATCTCCCACCAGCACTCTCAGCCACTGGTAACTTTAATTTAATTAGTTATTTCTCTGCTCTCTCACCAGTGGCCGTAATCACAAAAATACGACCACCATCATACACATCTCTTCCAGACGATTCCAAAGCCACTAACCACGCCTCAAAAGAAGCCCAGACGCGCTCTCACATGCCACATATATCCAGGTACGTCGTTTAAGATGCCACTAGTCTCTCCACACATTACTATGCGTGTCACAACTCGAACCCGCTCCCGTGGGTTAAGGACATAATCGGCCAGTAATCATGAGATTACCTACGGCCTCAAACCAAACCAAACGTATTTTAACAGAGTTAACGGGGGCCAAACGAAAGCAATTTAAAACTTTGTCCATAGAGTTGTGCTTACATGGCACATCATAACAAATACATACATATGTACATTAATAACTCACAACAAAAGTACCATACCAAAAAGCTCTGTACAGACAAGATCATCCAAAACTAAGTCAACCCATGAAAACTGTATACAGACATGTTCAAAGACTTCGCCATCATGACAACATAAAACGAAAATGACAAAAGGCGAAGACGAGTCTCGTGCGTGAGACGTAAGGGCTGACTCTTCAAAACCTTTGTTGTTTCTCACATACTTCACTGGGGCTGGGTTTGGACTTCTCTTGGCTCACCTACAAACACATGAATGAGCGTGAGCGATAGCCCAGTGAATAATATCAATTAAGGGAGTTATACAAACGGTACGTAAAACAACATGCTTCAAACGGCCTTGGGCCCAAATCATATTTCTATTGAACATATATATATACGCAATTTAAGTTAAGTGACTGTGATTCCAATCATACTGGCCTTTGGCCCATTTATCTTCCATTTATCAAACTGGCCTCTGGCCCATTCATTCATATCAAACTGGCTTCTAGCCTATTCATTCATATCAAACTAGCCTCTGGCCCATTCATTGATGTCAAACTAGCCTTTGGCCTATTCATGCATGTCAAACTGGTCTCTGGCCTATTCATTCATATCAAACTGGCCTCTAGCCCATTCATTGATGTGAAACTGGCCTTTGGCCCATTCATGCATGTGAAACTGGCATTTTAGGCCTTTCAAACTTTCATATCAAACTGGCATTTAAGCCTTTCAGACTTTCATTTCAAACTGGCATTTAAGCCTTTCAGACTTGTCATATCAAACTGGCATTTAAGCCTTTCAGACTTTCATTTCAAACTGGCAGTTAAGCCTTTCAGACTTTCATTTCAAACTGGCATTTAAGTCTTTCAGACTTTCATTTCAAACTTTTTCCACCATTCAACATTAATGAACTTTACAAAACTTACGTAGAAGTAAGCAATTGGACAATAACATATTTTTACTCACAGTAATCGGCTTGTGGATTTGCCCTGGAGCTTGACCCTACACATCACATAACACATATGGGTCACAAATGATTCAATCCATTCTTTAATTCACATATTTCTCTTTAGGCTTCATTCTTATCTCTTTAACTCAATTACAATGCTCAATGTATGCCTAAGAGTGCTTACAAGTGAGAGAGATCAGAAAACGGAACATAGAATGCATTTTCAAAATTTCAGAAAACAGGGTCCCCGCTCAAGCATGGACTTCCCCGCTCGAGTGGACCCAAAAGGTCTGCAAAAGTACTGGTTGCATCAAATTCACGCTCGAGCGTGAACTCGGGCGCTCGAGTGGAAGGTTTGTCTACATAGCTTCCCGCTCGAGCATGAACTTCCCCGCTCGAGCGAACCCATGCCTGCAAAAAAAAATACTGGGAGCATGAATTCCCCGCTCGAGCGTCGATTCCCCCGCTCTAGCGGACATCATAAATTCTGGGTTTTCCAGAATGGTTTCTTGAGTTCAATTTCGACATTTCAACCACATTTCTTGCATATTATGATTCCAACTTCAAATATATTTATGCTATCATGATACAAACACCCATTTACATCAATATGGAGCTCAATTTCATAAATCAAACACATGCATGTCCCAATTGACACCAAACTCATTCCCAACATGCAAATTCATGTAATCAAGGCTCCTATTCTTATAATTTGTACATGCATGTGATGTATCACTCTTATTCTCAACTTAGATAATGCAAATGGTGTTCATTCTCATGAAACTCAACAAAAAAATGTTTGCATGTATGATTTAACACTCATATTTCCATATTCAACTTAATACATGCTTGATTATGCAAAATCATGGTGATCCTATACATGCATGTGCATTTCAACTTCAAATTCATCAATTAGGGCACAACTCTTGTTCTTGATCACCAATTAATATTTAATTCACAAAATCACAAGTTCAAACTCATGAATTCATAATCAATCACTTACCTAGAAGCTCAATCTTCCCAATTTATGGTTAATTCTTGAGCTAGGCTTCAAATTTCCAAGCCTTCAAGATCAAATCTTCAATCTCCTATACTCTCTCTCTCTCTCTCTCTCTCTCTCTCTCTCTCTCTCTCGCAAACCGACCCTCTCTTCTCTCTCTCAAGGCACAAAATCTGATTTTGAGTCCAAGTCCCTCAATTAAGTGCATAGTGACTCTTTACATAAATTCCCACTAGCACCAATTTAATAATAACAAATAATAGGGCATTAATTCACCAATTTAATCGACTTGATCTGGCCCGAATCAATTTTTCAATTAAACTTCACCGTAGGTTCTAAAAATTACGCTAATCACAATGGCGTAGTCAATTTTGGGTTATGTGGTCGATAAGGCCTTCAATTTAATTTCCAAAGCAGATAATCAAACAGATATTCCTACGGTGAACAGATAGAAATTCAAAACCACATGTTTTCACATAAAAGCACACCAAATCATATTAAACACATATTCATACTCACATTAAGGACCAATTAACATAATACAGAACAGGGGTCTTACAATGTGCCAGTTGCCAGACGATCACACGCCACACATCTGTCACTCATGCGTACTTTCGCTACAGTCTTCACTAACGTCACCCTTAGGCATGTCCCTAACGTCAATGCCATCACTGCAGTGTGCTACATGCCTCTACCGCTAACGTACACTGTCATGACACAAACTCACCCCTATAGGTTTAGTGTCGTAACTGGCCAGTAATCCTGGGATTACCAAAGGCTTTTGACCTAAAAATCATATAAATAGAGGGGTTGCGAAATCAAATATACAAAATACAACATCCATTGAGCTGTGCAAACATACATGTGACAGATAATTTAAAACTTTATACATATATATGACGTCAAAAGTTCATAAGTATGCAACACTGTATAGGTATCATCCAAAGGACTAAGCCCAGAGTGCAAATAAACAAAACAAAACAAAACATCCGTAACATGACTCACAAAACCTTGACTTCTTAGACGGGAACCTCCCCGAGAGGCATGGTGGTTGGCTAACCTAAAGCACTCCAGGTAGCAACTTAGGTCTGGTCACGCGCCTGCTCACCTACATACATAATATAAATAGTGAGTGAAAGCTCAGTGAATAATAACAAAGTAAAAGGTTAAATGAATGACGTCCCATAATAGATTCAGAAACATGTACTTATTCAGTTTCACAGAGGATCATACTTGGTACACCCATTAGCGCTAACAGATCAGATACATAGCATGAACGGTTATACTTGACCAGTTCCATAAAGAAACCTCCGGTATCAAGAACATATAAAATACTTGAGCCACGGTATTGTTACCCCCGGACGAGGGCCACGAGAGCACGGTATTATTACCCCTAGGCAAGGGCCTTGTGCTCATAAACTACGGTATTGTTACCCCCAGGCAAGAGCCTTGTGCTAAGGATGCCACGAATACATTTTCAATACACGGACAATCATTCATTGATACAGAACTTAGAATTTTAAAAAACAGATCATTTCTTGTCATATCATGTAGGAAAAAAATTAAACCTAAGCATAGCTTTAGAAAGTTATTACGCATAGAGGGCTCCACTTGCAGAACAGATTAAGCAGACAAACCAGACCGTCTATGGCGTATGACCTACACAAATATATAATTGATACATATTGAATTACACACTCAGAATCATTAACTTAGTTCTTTCTTATCTTAGTGTATTTCTAACATTTATCCTCATTATTATGTCTTAATTATGGCCTAGGAATGCCTAGGATGCATTGAGGATGCCAAAACATGTTGTTTACCACTTAGTCAAATCACTGAAAATAGGGTCCTTGCTCGAGCAGAGGTTCAAACATAAGGGTGGTCGATTGAACGCAACTTCAGTTCCTCGAGCTGTCTATAAAATTCCGTAAAACTACTGGTTGTGTGAATTTTTTGCTTAACGATTGCTCAAACGTGTGACTGTGGTCCTCGCCCAAGTGCAATTCTGGTCGCTTGAGCAGTCTGCAAAATGGGTAAACTTTTGGGAGCATGCATTTTACACTCGAGCCAACTTTTTGTCTATCGAGCAGAGGTGTAAAACACAGGTCGTCACTCGAGCGCAGGTTCTGTCGCTCAAGCGGAGAAGTAGAATTCTTAAATTTCTAGATTTGCTTCCAAGTTTCAAAACTCAACTCAAAGCTACAAATCAAGTTCTTTTGGGCCAAAAACTTAAGGAAACTTGTGTAAACTTGTAAAACATGGTGAATTCAAAATCGTTTCACAAAATCAACACCCAAAAGCAAGTAAATTCTTCAAAAACAACTTCAATTATATGTATACATGTCGTGCATGTGTTGTCAATAAGTCAAACCTTCCAAAACATGTATAAATGGAGTGTTAAAGTGCAAAACAACAATGAACTCCCATAGTTGAACAAAAATAGGTCCTTGCATGCAAGAATTTGGTGAAATCGACACTCAAAATCCATGAATTATGCATGCATGTATGGTATGACTAAAATTTCTTCATTTCTAGCTCAATTCTTGCACAACTCTACTTAATCCTCTAGAATTCAAGTCCTAGATATCGTATTTATATAATCTAAGTGTTGAATCCTTACCTCAATTCTTTAATTAGGCTCTAGATTGTTATGTCTTTAAGCTTCCAATCCAATCCCCTTTAATTCTCTAGCACATTCCTTCCAACCTCAAGTTTTGATCTCAACCCTCTTGGTCTCTTCTTCATCTCTCTCACGTTTTGTTTTTGTAGGCTAAAAAATGATGAAGAAAAGATGACTCAAGTGGTATATAAGCCTTATATAGGTTTGATTAGGGAATTAATTACACTTAACTTAACCTAAACAACTTGACATTAATTATTCTAATTTTACCCTCATTATTATCTCTTAATTATGGCCTAGGAATGCCTAGGATGCATTGAGGATGCCAAAACATGTTGTTTACCTCTTAGTCAAATCACTGAAAATAGGGTCCTCGCTCGAGCAGAGGTTCAAACACAAGGGTGGTCGCTTGAGCGCAACTTCGGTTGCTCGAGCGGTCTACAAAATTCCGCAAAAGTACTGGTTGTGTGAATTTTTCGCTTAACGTTCTCTCAAACGTGTGACTGAGGTCCTCGCTCAAGTGCAATTCTGGTCGCTTGAGCAGTCTGCAAAATGTGTAAACTTTTGGGTGCATGCATTTTACCCACGAGCCAACTTTTTGTCTCTCGAGGGGAGGTGTAAAACACAGGGTCGTCGCTCGAGCTCAGGTTCTGTCGCTCAAGCGGAGAAGTAGAATTCTTAAATTTCCAGATTTGCTTCCAAGTTTCAAAACTCAACTCAAAGCTACAAATCAAGTTCTTTTGGGCCAAAAACTTAAGGAAACTTGTGTAAACTTGTAAAACATGGTGAATTCAAAATCGTTTCACAAAATCAACACCCAAAAGCAAGTAAATTCTTCAAAAACAACTTCAATTATATGTATACATGTCGTGCATGTGTTGTCAATAAGTCAAACCTTCCAAAACATGTATAAATGGAGTGTTAAAGTGCAAAACAACAATGAACTCCCATAGTTGAACAAAAATAGGTCCTTGCATGCAAGAATTTGGTGAAATCGACACTCAAAATCCATGAATTATGCATGCATGTATGGTATGACTTAAATTTCTTCATTTCTAGCTCAATTCTTGTACAACTCTACTTAATCCTCTAGAATTCAAGTCCTAGATATCGTATTTATAAAATCTAAGTGTTGAATCCTTACCTCAATTCTTTAATTAGGCTCTAGATTCTTATGTCTTTAAGCTTCCAATCCAATCCCCTTTAATTCTCTAGCACATTCCTTCTAACCTCAAGTTTTGATCTCAACCCTCTTGGTTTCTTCTTCATCTCTCTCACGTTTTGTTTTTGTAGGCTAAAAAATGATGAAGAAAAGATGACTCAAGTGGTATATAAGCCATATATAGGTTTGATTAGGGAATTAATTACACTTAACTTAACCTAATCAACTTGACATTAATTATTCTAATTTTATCCTCATTATTATCTCTTAATTATGGCCTAGGAATGCCTAGGATGCATTGAGGATGCCAAAACATGTTGTTTACCTCTTAGTCAAATCACCGAAAATAGGGTCCTCGCTCGAGCAGAGGTTCAAACATAAGGGTGGTCGCTTGAGCGCAACTTCGGTTGCTCAAGCGGTCTATAAAATTCAGCAAAAGTACTGGTTGTGTGAATTTTTCGCTTAACAATCTCTCAAACGTGTGACTGAGGTCCTCGCTCAAGTACAATTCTGGTCGCTTGAGTGGTCTGCAAAATGTGTAAACTTTTGGGTGCATGCATTTTACACACGAGCCAACTTTTTGTCTCTCGAGGGGAGCTGTAAAACACAGGGTCGTCGCTCGAGCGCAGGTTCTGTCGCTCAAGCGGAGAAGTAGAATTCTTAAATTTCCAGATTTGCTTCCAAGTTTCAAAACTCAACTCAAAGCTACAAATCAACTTTTCTTTGGGCCAAAAACTTAAGGAAACTTGTGTAAACTTGTAAAACATGGTGAATTCAAAATCATTTCACAAAATCAACACCCAAAAGCAAGTAAATTTTTCCAAAACAACTTCAATTATATGTATACATGTCGTGCATGTGTTGTCAATAATTCAAACCTTCCAAAACATGTATAAATGGAGTGTTAAAGTGCAAAACAACAATGAACTCCCATAGTTGAACAAAAACAGGTCCTTGCATGCAAGAATTTGGTGAAATCGACACTCAAAATCTATGAATTATGCATGCATGTATGGTATGACTTAAATTTCATCATTTCTAGCGCAATTCTTGCACAACTCTACTTAATCCTCTAGAATTCAAGTCCTAGATATCATATTTATATAATCTAAGTGTTGAATCCTTACCTCAATTCTTTGATTACGCTCTAGATTGTTATGTCTTTAAGCTTCCAATCCAATCCCATTTAATTCTGTAGCACATTTCTACGAACCTCAAGTTTTGATCTCAACCCTCTTGGTCTCTTCTTCATCTCTCTCACGTTTTGTTTTTGTAGGCTAAAAAATGATGAAGAAAAGATGACTCAAGTGGTATATAAGCCTTATATAGGTTTGATTAGGGAATTAATTACACTTAACTTACCCTAATCAACTTGACATTAATTATTCTAATTTTATCCTCATTATTATGTCTTAATTATGGCCTAGGAATGCCTAGGATGCAATGAGGATGCCAAAACATGTTGTTTACCTCTTAGTCAAATCACTGAAAATAGGGTCCTCGCCCGAGCAGAGGTTCAAACACAAGGGTGGCCGCTTGAGCGCAACTTCGGTTGCTCGAGCGGTCTACAAAATTCTGCAAAAGTACTGGATGTGTGAATTTTTCGCTTAACGATCTCTCAAACGTGTGACTGAGGTCCTCGCTCAAGTGCAATTCTGGTCGCTTGAGCAGTCTGCAAAATGTGTAAACTTTTGGGTGCATGCATTTTACACACGAGCCAACTTTTTGTCTCTCGAGGGGAGGTGTAAAACACTGGGTCGTCGCTCGAGCGCAGGTTCTGTCGTTCAAGCGGAGAAGTAGAATTCTTAAATTTCTAGATTTGCTTCCAAGTTTCAAAACTCAACTCAAAGCTACAAATCAAGTTCTTTTGGGCCAAAAACTTAAGGAAACTTGTGTAAACTTGTAAAACATGGTGAATTCAAAATCGTTTCACAAAATCAACACCCAAAAGCAAGTAAATTCTTCAAAAACAACTTCAATTATATGTATACATGTCGTGCATGTGTTGTCAATAACTCAAACCTTCCAAAACATGTATAAATAGAGTGTTAAAGTGCAAAACAACAATGAACTCCCATAGTTGAACAAAAATAGGTCCTTGCATGCAAGAATTTGGTGAAATCGACACTCAAAATCCATGAATTATGCATGCATGTATGGTATGACTTAAATTTCTTCATTTCTAGCTCAATTCTTACACAACTCTACTTAATCCTCTAGAATTCAAGTCCTAGATATCGTATTTATATAATCTAAGTGTTGAATCCTTACCTCAATTCTTTAATTAGGCTCTAGATTGTTATGTCTTTAAGCTTCCAATCCAATCCCCTTTAATTCTCTAGCACATTCCTTCCAACCTCAAGTTTTGATCTCAACCCTCTTGGTTTCTTCTTCATCTCTCTCACGTTTTGTTTTTGTAGGCTAAAAAATGATGAAGAAAAGATGACTCAAGTGGTATATAAGCCTTATATAGGTTTGATTAGGGAATTAATTACACTTAACTTAACCTAATCAACTTGACATTAATTATTCTAATTTAATTCGTTTTGAATCGAATTTCAATTGAACCTACCATAAAATTCTAAAAATTCTAAATAAAACGTATACCAAGTCAATTTGGTAATCGGATGCCGATAAGGCATTCAATTCGCAGAACAGAACAGAAACGCAAACAGATGTTTCTATGACGGACATATAGAACTACATATAACATATAACACATGCAATTAACACAAAATTTCATCTTAATTACTTATTAGGCATTCTTAATCATAGGCCTTAAGCTAATTACAGGTCGGGGTTGTTACAGTCTTCCCCTCTTTAAGAGTTTGGTCTTTCAAACTCAAATTACTTTCGTTTTGAAAGAATATCGGATCCAAAGGAAACAAGTCAGGGTATCTCTTCATCATGTCTTCTTTAGTCTTCTCGGTTGCATAAGTCCCTTCGTGCTTTTGCCAATCAACTTTCACTAATGGTATTTCTTTGTTCCACAATATTTTGATTCTGTGATTCACAATCTGAATTGGTCTCTCTTCATACATATAATCATCTTTCAAAAGCACATGGGTCGGCTCAATCACATGGTGCGGATCCCGTAAATATTCCCAAAGCATTGAGACATGAAAAACATTATGCATATGTTCCATGATCGGCGGTTAGGCTACCCGATACGTCACTGAATTGGTTTCTGTGAAATCTCATACAGCCTAACATATCTCGGTGCTAACTTACCGTTTACACCAAACCGAGTTTGCCCTTTTATTGGAGTAACTTTGATAAATACGTGATCCCTAACTTTGTATTCTTTGTCTCTTCTTCGGATATCTGCATAACTCTTTTGGCGGCTTTGTGCAGTTTTCAATCTTTGTTGAATTAATTTCACATTTTTCACCGTTTCTTGTACAAGTTCCGATCCCAACAAAGGTCCATTACCTACCTCCGCCCAACAGATTGGAGATTAACATTTTCCACCGTACAAAGCTTCATAAGGAGCCATCCTAATACTTGAGTGATAGCTATTGTTATACACAAATTCGGCCAACTGTAAGTAGGTCTCCAAATTACCTTGGAACAAGGACACACATTCTAAGCATATCTTCCAAAGTCTGTATCATTTTTTCTGATTGACCGTCTGTCTATGGGCGATATGCACTACTCAGTCTTAACTCAGTTCCCAAAGCTTGTTGTAGACTATGCCAGAATAATGAAGTGAACTTAGGATCTCTGTCAAATATTATGAAAACTGGTACTCCTTGCAATTTCATAATCTGATTGACATACAAATTAGCCAACTTATCCGCATTATACAAAGATTTGACAGGTAAAAAGTGGACAAATTTAGTTAAACGATCAACAATAACCCAAATAGAATCTATACCTCGAGAGGAGCAAAGCAGTCCAACAATGAAGTCCATTGTAGTAAGCTCCCATTTCGAGTCCGGTATTGGAAAAGGCTAAAGTAATCCAGCAAGTCATTGGTGTTCAGCTTTAACTTGTTGACAATGCAAGCATCTAGCCACAAAATTAGCAATGCTTTTCTTCATTCCCAGCCACCAGAAATTTTGTTTTAGCTCATGGTACATCTTCGTATTCCTTGGATGCATAGCAAATTTAGAACTGTGAGCTTCAGCCATAACTCGTTTCCTTAAGTCAGAACAATCCAGTACACAAAGCTTATTCTGAAATTTCAAAACATTATTGTCAAGCACAAATCTTGGCCTCGGTTTTGAGTCGATTTCATCCACAATCTTCTTCAAATATTCATCTTGCAACTGTTTCTCTCTAATTTCTCTAATAATTTCAGGTTGCGCAGAAATGACAGCTAGGAGTCCACATTGTTCATGCAACACAATTTCAATCTCATTATTTACCAAGTCACTCAATAATTGTTTCTGGCCAATGAGCAAACTAGACAAATTCCCAATTGATTTTCAGCTCAAAGCATCTGCAACGGTATTGGTTTTCCCCGGATGGTACAGAATTTGCAAGTTATAATCTTTGATTAACTCAAGCCATCGTCTTTGTCTCATGTTTAACTCTTTTTAAGTAAAGAAGTATTTGAGGCTTTTGTGGTCAATATATACCTCAGAAGTTGTACTATACAGATAATGATGCCAGATTTTCAAAGCAAAAACCACAGCTGCAAGTTCAAGGTCATGGGTCGGATAGTTCTTTTTGTGTGGGCGGAGTTGCCGAGAAGCATAGGTAATTAACTTCCCATTTTTCATTGACACACATCCCAAACCTTTGTACAAAGCATCACTGTAAATCTGAAACCCATCGGTTCCATTAGGCAAAATCAAAATTGGTGGAGTTACTAACCTGGTTTTTAACTCTTGGAAGGCAGACTCCCTTTGGTCGATCCAATCAAACGGTGCATTTTTCTGAGTCAGTTGTGCTAATGGTAAAGCAAGCTTAGAGAAGTCTCTTACAAATCTGCTGTAGTAGCCAGCAAGTCCCAGAAAACTTCTAACTTTGGATATATTAGTTGGTCTTGGCCAGTTCACAATAGCCTCAATTTTCTGTGGGTCCACCGATATACCATCTTTGTTGATTACATGTCCCACCGTCAAGCCAAAATTCACATTTGGAAAGTTTTGCATACAATTTCTTTTCTCTCAGGATTTGTAAGGCAGTTCTCAGATGATTTTCATATTTTTCTCTGCTTTTGGAGTAAATCAGTATATCATCAATAAATACAACGATAAATTCATCAATAAATTATTTAAACACCCTGTTCATTAAGTCCGTGAATGTTACAGGTGCATTAGTTACTCCAAACAACATTACTAAAAATTCATAGTGTCCGTATATAGTTCAAAAAGCGATTTTTCTCAATGTCTTCTGCCTTAACTTTCAATTGATGATAGCCTGATCTCAAGTCAATTTTTGAAAACACTTGGTCTCCTTAGAGTTGGTCAAACAAATCGTCTACTCAGGGCAATGGATATTTATTCTTGATAGTTACTTTATTCAATTCTTAGTAATCTATACATAACCTCAAGGACCCATCTTTCTTTTTAACAAACAAAACTGGAGCACTCCAAGGTGAAGTACTCGCTCGAATAAATTTCTTGTCTAACAATTCTTGAAGTTGGATTTTCAAATCTTTCAGTTTTGAGGTTGACATTCTGTAAGGAGTTTTAAAAATGGACTGTGTTCCAGGTACTACATCAATAGTAAACTCAATTTCCCTATCAATTAGATCCCTGGGTAGTTCATTTGGAAAAGCATCAGGAAATTCATTAACCACAAGAACAGTTTCCATATTATCACTAACCGAAGATACAGTCAATACACAAGCCCCAACATCCTTTTCTCAACAAATTCCTGGCTTTCACAAACGAAATCAAGTACGGCGAAGGAATGACCCTATTCCTAGTAAAGACAAACTCAGGCACACCGGGTGCTCGAAACACGATAGCTTTACTCATATAGTCAATAGTGGCATAGTATTTAGTCAACCAATCCATACCCAAGAATACAATCAAAATGAGTAATGTCCAGTGGTAGCAAAGCAGCATATAATAACATATCCCCAACTATGATTTCACACACAAAATACACATAAGCACATAACATAGAGCCTCCAAATGGTACAGATATAGATAGCAGATAATTCAAAGGTTCTAAGGGTCTAGTTAATTTTTGAGAAAAAACATGTGACACAAAAGAGTGCATAGAACCAGAATCTATCAACACATAAGCATGTTGAGCACAAATAGAGATCATACCTGACACCACTGATTCGGTGTTCTATACATCACCAGGTACTAATGCAAACACTCAACCTTGCCTCAGAGTTTCTCTCTCGGTATTGGTTTTCACATTTGTTCTTGGTGCAGGAGTGGATCCAGCTAAACTTGCTATAGGACGGTTAACATCATTGGATCTCATCGGATAATCTCTAATTATGTGGCCAGTCTTGCCACACCGAAAACAAGTACCAGATGCATAGTAACACGTGCCTTTATGCTTCCTTCTACAATCAGAACAAATGGGCATAGATCTGCTGCTTTGGCTTGAACTACTTGATGATCCAGTATGTTACTTTTTATTTATAGAGGACAAACGACCCTTCTGAAAATTGGATCCAGATCTCTTACATCTCCATTCAGCTATTGGAGCTTTTTGTTTCTTTGCTGCCAATGTGGCTTCTGCCATCAATGCCCTGTCAAGTACTTCCACATATATAGGCAATTTCAAGATGTCTACTCGATCAAATACGTCCAAATCTAAGCCCCCCCCCCCTTCAAATTTTTGAGCTTTTTGTAGTCTGTATCCACCATAGGATGAGCAAACTGAGTTAATTCATTGAATCTAGCCTCATACTCGGCTACAGACTTGTTGCCTTGCTTAAGTTCCTGGAATTCAGAAACTTTTCAGTCCCAGAAGCACTGAGGAAAATACTTGTTGTAGAAGATCTTGTTAAATTGCACCCATGTCACGTTCCTATTGTTATTTTGGACTAGCAACCACCATCTTTGGGCTTCATCTTTTAAGGTGTAGGTGGTCAATAGAACCTTTCGAGTCTCAGAACAAGGAAATACTTCAAACAATTTCTTAATTTCCAATAACCAGGTCTCTGCCTTTAATGGTTCGATACCTCCCAAGAAAGTCAGCGGTTTCATTTTCATGAATTTTTGAGTTAGGTTGATAATGTCATTGTTATCTAGTTCAACTTGCATTGGCGGTGAAGGCAGAGGTTGCTATCTTTGTTGCTGTCTCATTGATTCAGTTAGGGCTTCAAGCATTTATTCCATTCGGCTCATGCGAGCCTCTGAAGATTCAACTGTACCGTCACATCTTGTATTTTCCATTTGCTATAGGGAAATAAAGCACATATAAACATAGGCAAATAATTCTTTCACAATGTTCGGAGTATTCAGTTCCAATTCATTCTTATCAAGTTCATATGTTCATACTCAGATTTAAGTTCATATGTTCATACTTAGATTTAGTTTTCACATTTACAGAAATTAGCACACACTCATACGTGCAGATGAAATGTCCTTAATTCTTTTCTATAACATCCTATAGCTCATATGGACTCACGTGTGTGGTATAACACGTGCTCTGATACCACTCTATCATGATCCAAACCCGCCTCTACAGGTTTAGCGTTGTAACCGGCCAGTAATCTTGGGATTACCGAAGGCCTCTGACCTGAAAATCATATAAATAAAGGGGCTGCAGAAGCAAATATACAAAATACAACGTCCATTAAGCTGTGCAGACATACATGTGATAGATAATTTAAAACTTTATACATATATATGATGTCAAAAGTTCATAAGTCATGCAACATCGTACAGGTATCATCAAAGGGATTAAGCCCAGAGTACAGATAAACAAAGCATCCTTAACATGATTCACAAAAACTTGATTTCTTAGATGGGAACCTCCCCGGGAGGCACGGTGTCTGGCTGACCCAAAACTCTCCAGGCAGCAGCTTAGGCCTGGTCACGCGCCTGCTCACCTACATACATAATATAAATAATGAGCAAAAGCCTAGTGAATAATAACACAACAAAGGGTTAAATGAATGATGTCCCATAACAGATTAAAAAATTCTTATTCTGAGATCAAAAACATATACTTATTCAGTTTCACAAAGGATCATACGTGGTACACCCATTAGCGCTAACAGATCAGATACAAAGCATGAAGGGTCATACTTGACCAATTTCAAAAAGAAACCTCCAATACCGGGAACATATAACATACTTGAGCCATGGTATTGTTACTCCCGGGCGAGGGCCATGAGACCACGGTATTATTACCCCCGAGCAAGGGCCTTGTGCTAAGGATGCCACGAATACATTTTCAATACATAGACAATCCTTCATTGATACAGAACTTAACATTTTAGAAAATAGATCATTTCTTTTCATATCATATAGGAAAATACTTAAACGTGAACATAGCTTTACAAAGTTATTACTCACTGAGGGCTCCACTTGCAAAACAGATTAAGCAATAAACTAGACTGTCTATGCCGTGTGACCAATACAAACATAGAACGGATACGTATTGAATTACACACTCAGAATCATTAACTTGGTTCTTTCTTATCTTGGTGTGATTCTAACCTTTATCCACATTATTATGCCTTAATTATGGCCTAGGAATGCCTAGGATGCATTGAGGATGCCAAAACATGCTATTTACCACTTAGTCAAATTCGCTGAAAACAGGGTCCTCGCTCGAGCGGAGGTTCAAACATAAGGGTGGTCGCTCAAGCACAACTTCGGTCGCTTGAGCAGTTTGTGAAATTCTGCAAAAGTACTGGCTGTGTGAATTTTTCGCCTGACGGTTGCTTAAGCGTGTGACTGAGGTCCTCACTCGAGTGCAACTCTGGTCACTCGAGTGGTCTGCAAAATGTGTAAACTCCTGGGAGCATGCATTTTATGCTCGAGCTAACTTTTTGTCGCTCGAGCGAAGGTGCAAAACACAGGGTGGTCACTCGAGCGCAGGCTCTGTCGCTCGAGCGGAGAAGCAGAATTTTGGAATTTCCATATTTGCTTCCAAGTTCCAAAACTCAACTCAAAGCTACAAATCAAGTTCTTTTGGG
Source organism: Camellia sinensis (assembly GCF_055761805.1). Lineage (NCBI taxonomy): Eukaryota > Viridiplantae > Streptophyta > Magnoliopsida > Ericales > Theaceae > Camellia > Camellia sinensis. Next base: position 118,731,299 of record NC_138973.1, read on the forward strand.
CCAAAAACTTAAGGAATGGGGATGGCAATTTGAATCTGGCCCGACGGGGACCCGACCCCCTGACCCCGATTTGAGCGGTTTTTTCTCAAAAAATACCCCCGACGGGACAGGGATGGTATTAAAAAATTAATCCCCGATCAGTTTCGGGCCGGGGACGGGGATAAATGTCCACGCCTCATCCCTATCCCCGTCCCCGGCCCGATTTGTCCCCGAAGTAAAAGTACCATTTTACCCCTCTATATATATATAAAAAAAGATAAGACAGCCTCTCCCTCTCCATTTCATTCACTGATACAAACCCATCTCTCTCACTCTCCCCCTACGACTCTCTCTCTCTCTTCTCCCTTACAAACCCACTTCTCTCTCTCTCTCTCTCTCTCTCTCTCTCTTCCCTCTACTCTCTCTTCCGTATCCGAAGTCGTCGACTTGATCCTCTGATGTTGTTGCCTCTTCCAACGCCACTACCTCCTTCGACGCCATTATCACCGTGCTACCCCTGGCCAGTGGCTGTCATTCCTCACTAGATCTTCGCCGCTGCAGATTTACTCCAGGGATTACGAGATCGATTGAGCATGGTGGAGTCCTCCATTAACTCCACCATATCTAGTTTCTCTCTCTCTCTCTCTCTCTCTCTCTCTCTCTCTCTGTGTATCTATATATTTGTGTGTTTTACAACTTCAACTTCTCTGCTCAAAAAATAAATAAAAAATACAGCTTCAACTTCTAATTCTGATTCTACTAGTGGTATAAAGAGGTTGTGATTGTGATTGTGTTGTTATATTGTGATTTTGATTGTGATTGTGGTATAAAGAGGCTGTGATTCTGATTCTGATTCTGATTCAGTTTTTTTTTTTTGGGTTCTGTTTAGGGTTTTGAGTTGGTTGTGATTGTGGTGTTAGAACTGGAGCTCTTTTTTTTTCTTTTTTTTTTTTTGGGCCGGGGAATTTTCAGGGTCGGGGAAACCCGATCCCCATTAGAAGGCGGGGACGGGGACGGTGATAGGTTCCCCGTCGGGGATCAGGGCCGGGGACGGGAAAATTTTTGCCACCGGAGATCGGGGACCGAGAGTGTGAACCCCAACCCCGTCCCGCCCCGTTGCCATTCCTATTAAGGAAACTTGTGTATCTTGTAAAACATGATGAATTCAAAATCGTTACGCAAAATCAAAGCCCAAAAGCAAGTAAATTCTTCAAAATCAACTTCAATTGTATGTATAGATGTCATGCATGTGTTATCAAGAACTCAAACCTCCCAAAACATATATAAATGGAGTGTTAAAGTGCAAAACAACAATGAACTCCCATAATTGAACAAAAATAGGTCCTTGCATGTAAGAATTTGGTGAAATCAACGCTCAAAATCCTTGAATTATGCATGCATGTATGGTATGACTTAAATTCCTTCATTTCTAGCTCAATTCTTGCACAACTCTACTTAATCCTCTAGAATTCAAGTCCTAGATATCGTAATTATATAATCTAAGTGTTGAATCCTTACCTCAACTCTTTAATTAGGCTCTAGATTGCCATGTCTTTATGCTTCCAGGCCAATCCTCTTTAATTCTCTAGCGCATTCCTTCCAACCTCAAGTTTTGATCTCAATCCTCTTGGTCTCTTCTTCCTCTCTCATGTTTTGTTTTTGTAGGCTAAAAAATGATGAAGAAAAGATGACTCAAGTGATCTATAAACCTTATATAGGTTTGATTAGGGAATTAATTAAACTTAACTTTAGCTAATCAACTTGACATTAATTATTCTAATTTAATTTGTTCTGAATCGAATTTCAATTAAACCTACCATAAAATTCTAAAAATTCTAAATAACACGAATACCAAGTCAATTTCGTGATCAGGTGCCGATAAGGCTTTCAATTCGTAGAACAGAACAGAAACGCAAACAGATGTTTCTACGACGGACCTATACAAATGCATATAACATATAACACATGCAATTAACACAGAATTTCATCTTAATTACTTATGAGGCATTCTTAATCATAGGTCTTAAGCTAATTATAGGTCGAGGTTGTTACATGCGCCGCACATCCTCTTGCTAACGTGCACCATGCACCTACTAACGTCAGTCCTACCCTACACTGATGTTATCTTTACTTCCTAATTGGTTTAGGCCCTTTTCAGGATGGTGTACCCATTTTTTGACCTATTTTGGGCTTACTGAATTTGATTCCTTATTATTTTCAATGTTCTAGATTCATTGGTGCACTTGGTTTTACCTAGTTCTACTCCAACACCACTGAACCCTTTTTTGAGTCACATTTTGCTGAATCCATGGATTGTTCAATCAACTCTTCTCAGCACAGTGGTTCTTCTAAACCATCTACTACTCATAGTCGGTATCACTCTTCGGCTTACTTTGCCTCAACTGTTACTCATCGCTAGCAACATACTCAACATTCTCCCGGTCGCTCTTCTGCACCTTCACCAACCTACATCTTCATGATATTGAAGCCATTGTAAAAAAGGGTTTTTCTACTTTTACCCTTACCTTTACCTTTGGTACACCCTCTACTGCTCTCTTAATCACTCTAGGTACCTTTTCTTAGTATTTGGATTCAGCTTGTTGCAATCATATGACCTCTGACCCTACACTTTTTTCTTCTACCACATTTTCTTCTAATTTACTAGTTATTCACAATTTTGATGGCTCTCAAATGCATGTTAGTCATATAGGTCATATCTCCACTTCTAATATTTCTCTGCCTCACACTTATCTGATCCCCAACCTTACACTTAATCTTATCTCTATTGGTCAACTATGTGATCTTGGCCTCACTGTTTTATTTTTTCCAACTGGTTGTGTTGTATAGGATCTGAAGACGAGACAGACTCTTGGGATAGGTGGTAGACATGGTCGTTTGTACAACCTCATTCATCTGCCTATTACATTATCCAATATTTTTTCTATCCAGACTGTTGCTCCAACTATTACTAGTTCCCCTCTTGATTTATGGCATTCTCGGTTAGGTTATGTGTCTTTTGGTCGTTTACGATCTCTAGTTTCAAGTGGTCAATTAGATCTTGTTCCAAATAATAAAGTAGATTATCTATCTTGTCCACTTGCTAAACAACTTGCTTTACCATTTCATATTGGTACCTCTATGTCTCATGAACCTTTTGATCTCATACACTCTGATGTTTGGGGGCCTTCACCTAATACCATTATGGGGGATCTAAATACTTTGTCATATTTGTCGATGATTTCACTAGTTTTACCCGGTTATTTCTTATGAAATCTCATTCTGAGTTGCACCAAATATAGTACTCCCTTCGTTCCAAAATATTAGTCCCTTATTTCATTTTTTCATTGTCCCAAAATATTAGTCTCTTTTCAAAAATCAAGGACTAAAATAATGAATTTCCTATTTTGCCCTTCTTTTAAATTTATTAACAACACAAAAAGTACAATTATGACAATTGATATTCCTAAAAAAATGTACTATTAAATGGTGATTTTGGAAAATTAATATTTTTAAAGTGCAATAATTGTACTACTAAAAAAGTTAGATTTCTTAAAAGGTACTATTATTTTGGAACAGAGGGAGTATGATTTTTCACAAATGGCCAAAACTTAGTTTTCTTCACCACCAAAATTTTTCATGCTAATAATGCCCAGGAATATAAAGAAACTCATTTTTTTGAGATTCTTCCATCAAAATGGTACACTTTTTCCCTATTCTTGTCCTGGTACCTCCCAACAAAATGGTCGTGCTGAGTGCAAACATCGCCATATCTTAGACACTGTCTGTGCTCTTTTAATATCTTCTTCTTGTCCTAAACGTTTTTGGGGAGAAGCTGCTCTCACGGTTGTCTATACTATCAACAATGTCCTTTTCCATACCAACAACAATCAAACCCCATATGAGCATCTATATGGTACACCTCCTACCTATACTAGTCTTCATGTATTTGGATATGCTTGTTTTGTTCTTCTTTAACCACATGAGCGTACCAAAATTAGAACCTCGCGTCCGTTTGTGTTGTTTCTTGGGGTATGGGATTGAACATAAAGGTTATCGTTATTGTGATCCTCTTTCTCATCATCTCTGTGTCCCTCGTCATGTGATATTTTGAAAACACAAAATGTTCTCTTCTCTATCTAAGTTTCAATTGTGCACTCTATCACCCAAACCCGGGTATGACCAGCCGTGGCCCATAGGGACTTAGTCTAAGGCACACGTAAGCCTAAACACGAAATCATAATCACATTGAACAACTATACAAAAATCCAGTAATAAATAACCAAACTCAATCCAGTGAAAAGCCACAAGTATAAATGGCAAACCAACCGTAATCAATACCATCCAAACTTATGGGATATAAACGACCCACATATTAAAATAATCCTAATTGAACCTCAAAGAAATATGCACAAACTTGACATAACAATCTAAAACAATATAAATGAATGTCCTAGAGGTCCATGCAATTGAGTCCCCGTTATGCCATGAGTTCACTCTAAGTCCTTCTAACACCTGGAAATGATTAACAACTAAGTCAGCTGATAGCTCAGTGAGTAGCAACATGGATAGTAAATACAGTTTTCAAAACAGGGTTCAATTCCAAAATATGATATATATCACAGAACTAGATTGGCACACAGTTTGGATAAAGATAATATGTTTCAAAAAGAAGGTTCCACAGTTCAATAGTTAAAATACTCATGCCTCTCAAGAACATGATAAATGACATTTTCCACTTAAAACATATTACAACATGAACACCAATAATTTTCTGGGTACCAAGAAATAACAAGTAACATGCCACACAGTTCTCAAGGCTATAAGTCCCGTTTGATCCAATACCGAACTAAGAGTCATCCTCAGGGTGGAAACCCGGGCCTTTATTTTATTTTATTTTCTCTCTCCATTAATTTAAATAAAATACAACTATTATTAGATCAAAATATACTTACTAATTTGTCCACTTTTTTTATATAATAAATCTTGCCTCTAAATTAAAGACTTTCACCAAAAATTTATTTTAGGTTTAAAATTAATTAAAATACCCTCTAATAAAATTTAATTTGCACTTAAAAATTCACAAGCAAAATATTTGGGATTTGTAAAATTATTATTTAATTATTCATTTTATTTTCATATTCGGGTTCTCACATTCTCCCCCCCCCCCCCAGAAGAAAAGTTTCGTCTTCGAAACTAACCTGAGTAAATCATAGGAACAGGTATGGGTACTTCTCGCGCATCTCCTCTTCATGTTCTGAAGTTGCCTCCTCAACTAGATGATTATGCCACAGTACCTTAACCAATTTAATGGCCTTTGTATGCAACATTTTCTCTTTCGAATCCAAAATCTAAACAGGTATCTCCTCATACGAAAAATCCTCTCTAATCTGAAGCGGCTCATAATCTATCACATGCGATGGACTGTGCACATATTTCCTCAGCATAGATACGTGAAACACATTTTGCACTCCTGCCAACCTAGGGGGTAAAACAACACGGTACGCAACCTCACCAACCTTCTCCAATACTTCAAATGGTCCAATGTATCTAGGACTCAACTTTCCTTTCTTTCCAAACCTGATGACTCATTTCCATGGTGATACTTTCAAGAATACCATATGCCCCACATGAAACTCTAAATCTCTCCTACGATGATCAGCATAACTTTTTTTTTTTGTTTTCTACTCTGAGCAATCAATAATCTCTCTCTGATGGTGATAATTTTCTGTGTAGCATCCTCTACCAAATCAGGTCCCAACATTTGCCTCTTACCAACCTCATACCAACACAAAGGAGTGTACACTTCCTCTCATACAAGGCCTCATAAAAAGCTACTCCCAAACTAGAATGATAACTATTATTATACGCAAACTCCATGAGTAGCAAATAATCATCCCAATTATCTCTCCACTCCAAAGCACAAGCCCTCAACACATCCCTAAGGGAATAGTCCTCTCCGATTGCCCATCTGTCTGGGGGTGATAAGTTGAACTAAAATTTAACCGAATACCCATAGCTTACTGTAACGCACCCCAAAACTTAGACACAAAACAAGGGCCCCGATCTGACACTATTGACACAGGTGTACCACGCAATCTAACAATCTCCTTCACAAACAACTGTGCAAATTGAGCTAGAGAATAGTTCATCCATACTGCAATAAAATGTGCTAACTTGGTTAATTTATCAACAACTACCCAAACTACATCGTGATTACTACTAATACGAGGTAATCCGCACACGAAGTCCATGGTAACATGATCCCACTTCCACTCTGGTATTGGTAAGGGTTGTAGTTTCCCAGCGAGTTTCTAATGTTCTACTTTAACCTGTTGACACACCAAACACCGAGCCACAAATTCTGCAATATCTCCCTTCATACCATTCCACCAAAAATGTTCATGAAGATCTCGATACATCTTAGTGCTTCCAGGATGAATGTTGTAACTAGAACTATGTGACTTCGTCATAATCTCTTTCCTCAAATCACCACCAGCAGGAACACATACTCGGCTACGGAATCCAAGCAACCTATCAACACTAACCAAAAAGTCTATATGCTTACCCTCTGCCATCGCTTCTTTAATACGCTCACACTAGGGGTCAATCTCCTGGGCTAAACGAATCCGTTCTCTCAAGGTCAGTTGAACTGTCAATTGACTATAATAAGCCCTCTCACCAGGCATAACAACCTCAAGCCTCAAACATCTCGTGGACATTTGCCTTCCCCGGATGATTCAAAATATTCACATCATAATCTTTTAGCAACTCAAGCCATCTTCTTTGCCTCAAATTTAGTTCCTTCTATGTGAAAATATACTTCAAACTCTTATGGTCAGTGTAAATCTTACATGACTCTTCATACAAATAATGCCGTCAGATCTTAAGTGCGAAAATCACTGCTGCTAACTCTAAGTCGTGTATAGGATAATTTCTCTCATGTACTTTTAACTGTCGTGACGCGTAAGCAATCACCTTCTCATGCTGCATGAGCACATATCCTAACCCTATCGTGAAGCATCACTATAAATCACAAAACCACCCCCATCTGCCGGTAAGGCAAGGATTGGAGCTGATGTCAATCTTTGTTTAAACTCTTGGAAGCCACACTCACAATCATCATTCCACTCAAACTTTACCCCTTTCTTGGCGAGATTGGTAAGTGGCAAAGCAATACGGGAGAATCCTTCCACAAGTCGTCTATAATATCCAAAAAGCCCTAGAAAGCTACGTACCTCTGTCGTCGAAGTAGGTCGTGACCAATCAATAATTGCCGCCACCTTCATGTTATCCACAAATACCCCATCTTTACTCACCACATGACCCAAAAATGATACAATGCTCAACTTATTAAATTTTGCATACAGTCTCTTCTCCCTAAGGATCTGAAACACTACCCTCAAATGCTTCTCATGCTCCTCCTTAGTCCTCGAATAAATTAGGATGTCATCAATAAACAATACCACAAATTTATCCAGTTGGGGTTTGAATACTCTATTCATCAAATCCATGAATACGGCTGGTGCATTTGTAAGACCAAAAGGCATCACCAAGAACTCATAATGCCCCATAACGGGTTCTAAAAGTGGTCTTAGGAACATCCTCATTCCTTACCTTCAACTGGTGATAGTCTGACCTCAAGTCCATCTTAGAGAATACCTAAGCTCCCTACAATTGGTCAAATAGGTCATCAATACATGGAAAAGGACACCTATTCTTTATTGTGACTTTGTTTAATTCCCTATAGTTAATACACAACTTCATAGACCTATCATTCTTCTTCACAAACAACAAAGGTGCTCCCCAAGGTGAAACACTAGGCCTAATAAAACCTTTGACTAACAATTCCTATAACTGAGTTTGTAACTCCCTCAACTCCAACGGTGCCATTCTATAGGGCGCTTTAGAAATAAGTGTTGTGTTAGGGACAAAGTTAATGGAAAATTCTACCTCACGATCTAGAGGAAGTCCAGGTAGATCCTCTGGAAAAACATCAACAAATTCCCTCACTATAGGTAACTCCTCTAACTTCTGCTCTGGTTGTTCGGTACTGACCACACAAGCTAAATAACCATGACACCCTTTTCTCAACATTCGGTTAGCCTGAAGGAAATAAATAAAACAAATAGAAGACCCTTTCCCATCTCTCTGAAAGAAAAACTCATGTTACCCCGGCATAGCAAAAACTACCCTCTTTCTAAACCGATTAACACAGGCATGATGCTTCGTCAACCAATCCATCTCCAAAATCACATCAAAATTCTTCATCTCTAAGGAAATCAAATCCACTAGAAAAATCCTACCATCAAAGTTTACCTCACAAGATCTACAGACATCGCCCAATATTACTGTTTCTCCTAATGGATTAGACACGGTAATACAAACATCAAAGGCTCACAAGGAATAGACAATTCGTATACATATCTAGGTGCCAACTCTTAACCTTCAAACTAAAATCAAGAAAGATTCAACACAAGCTTAAACAAAAAAAACTTAACCATACAATACTAAGGACTATAAGGACTCGGACCTCGTTTAAATGATGAAATGCAAGACATGTAAGTCGATAAAACAATAGCTCTGATACCACAATTGTCACACCCTAAACCCAGGTATGACCGGCCGTGGCCCATAGGGACTTAGCCCAAGGCACACATAAGATATATATCACAGGGTTCAATTCCAAAATAAGATATATATCACAGAACTAGATTGGCACACAGTTTGGACAAAGATAATCTGTTTCAAAAAGAAGGTTCCACAGTTCAATAGTTAAAATACCCATGCCTCTCAAGAAGAAGATAAATGACATTTTCCACTTAAAACAGATTACAACATGAACACCAATAATTTTGTGGGTACCAAGAAATAACAAATAACATGCCACACAGTTTTAAAGGCTATAAGCCCCGTTGGATCCAATATCGAACTAAGAGTCATCCTCAGGGTGGCAACCCGGGCCTTTTCTCTAAGACGACCCGATTGAAGGTCACCTAGCCTAGCCTAGGTCTTTTCCTTACAATCGTTGAGCACTAGAGTCATCACGGCCCAACCCGAATCTGTTCCCTAGTGGCCAGAGTCACCACACATAGTGGAATAATTTCCCTTGACTAAAATATACAAATGGTCCCGATAATCAATACAATTCAGTTTCGCAAAACATGGTAGTTCACCATTATAAACATGAGACCATAACAAATAGTCTACAGTATGCCAATTTTACACATGTTTCAGAAATAATTTAATTCTATTGATAATATAATAATTTATCAAAACAGTTTAGTCCTGAAATAACAATTTAATTTTACAATTGTTCAGTGAAGTGGAACATTTTTAAAAGTATGTGGCATGCAACTACTCACCTGAAAAATGGAATAATGTTATCTTCGAATAAAGTATAAAGTCCAACTAGTGCCCTGAACCACATATGAGAACTACACGTCACTACTAATTTAAAAATACTAAATAATAAGAAACTAAGTAATCCCAAACTAAAGCGCATTAACATGGCTCAACCCAACTCACTGCTACTCTTAAATATTACCTAAGCTCGTGTTCTTCAAGGTCTAAAATCACCCACAACATGGGTTGAAATCGAAACTTAATTGAAAGTAACTTTAAGATAAAACAGAATTTTAAACAAGTTTTCCTAATCTATTCGCTAAGTTTAAAAATTACAAAATCCACTCCACGCTGTTCAAAAAATGTCAAAACTCTCTAGATACCAACTAATGTATCCTAAGTTTCAAACCCAAATGGTTTCACTTGATTTTCTTATCAAAATAATTATTTACAATTAATTATATCCAAACAGGTTGTTTTCTACAGCACTTTAAAGAAATTAATGGTTCTCTTAGTATACACGGCCAATCAACGCAAGGACAAAAATGTAAGAAACTAGACTTGTAACTGGTTTTAATGGCCTTGATTTGATAATTTTTGAATTTATACCCAACAAGAACGACACTTTCGAAGTTACTATTTTACACCAGTTTTCTGGACGGATAGGAACGCACCAGTTAATATCGATTTGACTGCCAAAAATTATGAGAAAATACTGATATGCAATTCAATGTGTAATTAATCTACTGTAAAAATTTCAGTTCAAAATTCATCTGTTTGATGTGGTTTCTTGATTTTTAAAGTTTGTGATTTTGTGCAAAATTTTTGAACTAAGAATTACACCCATTCTTTATACATGAATTTAACTCCTCAGATTTCTTAACAGTATATATATATACAAAATACATACACCTACAACCTCTCCATCAATGAATAAAATATTAATAGAATAAGGATAAAAAAAACAAAAGCAAAAGGAAGAAGAAAGCTAGAGAACACGCCCAAAATTCCTTCATTGTTTGCAACCATTTGTTTCTCTTCTCTCTCTCACGGCTGCTGTTGGGAAATTGTTGGAAGTGCTAGGGTTTTTCTTTTCTTTTCTTTGTTATACATAACATAAAAGACTCTAAATAAGTATCCTTTTTTATTTTATTTTATTTTCTCTCTCCATTAATTTAAATAAAATACAACTATTATTAGATCAAAATATACGTAATAATTTGTCCCCCTTTTTATATCTAATAAATCTTGCCTCTAAATTAAAGACTTTCACCAAAAATTTATTTTAGGTTTAAAATTAATTAAAAGGCCCTCCAATAAAATTTAATTTGCACTTAAAGATTTACAAGCAAAATATTTGGGATTTGTAAAATTATTATTATTTAATTATTCATTTTATTTTCATATTCGGATGATCCTTCTCTTCTATTTGATGAGCTTGATACAGACCCTACTAAAGACATGATAACTCTGGTCCATCCTGAGGTTTCTGCTCTGCCCCCTGGTCCTGCTTCTCTATTCTCTGATCTTGAGCTTGCTTCTGCTCTTACTCCTGCTCTTGCTCATGTTCCTGCTCCTAGAGCTGTGCAAAATACCCCACAATCTGCTAAAACCACATCAATCCGCACAACTCTAACCGCTGACTGCGGTTTAAACTTTAAAATTTATAATCGCCTCCCAAACCGCTCCACTTCGCTATAGTTAATACACACATATATATATATATATATATTTAACCTCCAATAAAATATCAAAGTAAAAATGATTATAAGAGAGATTTAAGATATGAAATTTATTACAAATTAGTTATATATATGAAACATATTTTGTAAAATTACTTTGTGTTATATATATATATAAAAATATTATACAAATTAGTGTTATATATTATGCAAATGTATGATAATTAGTTAGAATATTCTTCAATCGGCCAATCCACCAAAAATTGCCTAAATCACAATTTGTCAGTTCACTAATTTGCCAATCCTCCATTCAATTTGTAATTTTATTCTCAAACCACCCGAACCGCACTGCGCACACCCTTACATGCTCCTACTCCTGCTCTATCTCATAGTCCTATCTTCATTCTCTCTCACAGTGATCCTCATGTATCCCTTAATTCTACTTTATCATCTTTTACACCAGAGGTACCTCTTCATCATTCTACTTGGGTAACACAGCCTTCTGTACTTCTTCGTGATTTCATTGCTGGTTTTTTAGCAGCAAGCTATGACTGATGAACTGCAGGCTTTTGATAAAACTCATACCTGGGATGTAGTTGACCTGCCACCTGGAAAGAGTGTTGTTAGTTGCAAATGGTTCCATTGAGCATTACAAAGCTCGACTTGTTGCACGGGGGGTTTATTCAAGAATATGGGATTGATTATGAGGAAACAATTGCCCCCGTTGCTCATCTTACTTCAGTTCACAGCCTCCTTTCCATTACTTCTACACGTCATTGGAGTCCTTGTCAGATGGGTGTCAAGAATGCTTTTTTCAATGGTGATTTCACTGAGGAAGTTTATAGTCCACCAAAGTTTGCAAACTTCGCCGTGCTTTGTATGGTTTGAAACAAGCTCCTCGTTCTTGGTTTGCCAAGTTTAGTTCTACCATTCATGACTTTGGCTTCTACTCTAGTGCCCATGATTCTACTCTGTTTATACGCAAGACAGAGCATGGTATTATTATTCTTTTTCTCTATGTGGATGATATAATCATTACTGGGGATAACACAATGGGTATCTCTAGTCTCAAATCGTTTCTCAGTTGCCAATTTGAGATGAAAATTTTGGGTCTACTTAGCTACTTCATCGGCTTAGAAATTTCACAAGATCCTTCTAGTTACTTTCTCACCCAGGCCAAGTATACATCTGATCTCTTAGCTCATGTTAGTCTTACCGATTACAAGACTGTGCCTACCCCAGTTGATTCTTAAACTCATCTCACTCTTCTTGATGGTCACATGTTATCTAATGCTACTTTATATCATCAACTAGTAGGCAATCTTGTCTATCTTATGGTTACTCGTCTAAACATTGCTTATGTTGTTCACATTGTCAGTCAGTTCATGGCTGCTCCTCGCTCTCCACACTATGATGTTCTAGTTCGCATTTTACGCTATCTCAAAGGCACTCTTTCTATTATATCTTCCATGTATCCCTCGTTAAAAGTTATGCATTTGCTATTTGGGATTGTTGGTGACTTGTAATTAGTGTGTCATTAGTATGTTGTTGTTGTGGCGTTGTGAATTGACGTTATTTCAGGGGCGAAATTCCTTAAGGCAGGGAGATTGTGACAATTCATTCCAGGTGACCGCTCGAGTGGTGAAAAGACCACTCGAGCAGAGATGTAAGATTCCCAATAGTTGGTTTTTCATGTCAGATGGAAAGGGCGAAGATGAGGGGGTTTCCGGAATCTCGTTTTGCATGGTAAAATACAAAGAGTTTAAGTTCATCGATCAAGCAGTGAAAAGACCGCTCGAGCAGTCTGCGTGATTTCAACAACTTAAAAGTTATTTTTTTAGATCATTTCCTCTACTTCTTTTGTTTCTTCTCTTTTCTCTCTTTAGCTTTGAAAATCGTAGCTCTCTCACTCTAAAAATCTTTCATTTTACTAAGATCTACACCTCCATTCCTTACAAAATCGAAGTCTACATGAAGATTGTGCCTTTCCACCAATTGGATTTTGAATTTTTCGAAGGAATCTTCTTGATCTAGCTTCTCTACTTTCATCTTTGAGGTAGGATTACTTTTAATCTTGTATCTCTTTATTTTGAGGATGTTTATGTGGTGCTATTATGACATTGATGCTATAAAGGTTTGAGCTTACAAAATTAGGATTTGGTTATCAAAAATGAATCTCTACATTTTCTTAAGATTCTAATAATTGCCATGGATTATCGAGATTTTAGTTGAGAAATAGTATTTAACATGATGGAGGGGAAAAAATCCCAAATTTTTTGAAAACCCTAACTTTTGAAATTGAGGAAGGACGTGATTAAATGAAATAGATTTTCTATTCTTTGAATTGATGAATGAATTATGAGATTTTGATGAGGTACATTGATTTGAGACTTATGAAATTGGTAACTCTTCAGATTTACTTTTGAATTATGAAGATTGTTTCTCTATATTCTTTTCAATCATTTGAATGGTGAAATTTACTCTTTATCTCATGAATGTACAAATTCTTGGAAGTTTGGAAAGGTTGTGTAAGGGAGTGGTAAGTAGCGTATGAGTCCAGGATGGAAGTCGGTTTTGGTAAGTGTTCTATTATTGGTACTCGCATAGGGAAAAGTCTAGGTACCCAAATGCCCTGTCTTAAGCTTATTGCTGGACAAATGTAAGCAAAATGTTTTTGGGTGTCTATTGGTTTTTCCGTTTTGTAATCGGTTAAAGTGAAAAAACGGATGGTTTTGGGTGCCCATTCCTTGTAATGTTAATAGCCGGAAAATGTGGGGATATTTTTGGATATAAATCGATATGTATATGTATTGGGACTCCTTTTATGAGCTTCACGGCGTATTTACCTCCGGTATTGGATGTGGCTTTGGTGGCACAATTCTATCTATGCATCTTTTCTTAAATCTTTAACATGAATGCAGTAAAATGTTATTTGGGTTGTGATAATGCCATATGGATTCTTCGAATAATTAGATACTCAGTTAAAAGTATTTTTACTGGGCATCTAACTCATTCCTATCTAACATTTTTAGGACTCGGTGATGTGCAACCACCCCAATGAGAAAGATGTGGATTTTTGTTTTGATTAGAGCACAGAAGCTCATGGATGTATTATATGGAAGCTCCGAGCTTATTTGTTTTAGGGCTGCACATCCATTTTGTTGTAACAAGGCTTCGCCTTGATGTTTCTAATCCATTATGGCATTTTTAATTGTATCCTCTAGCTTTTTGAACTATTGTATTAATGATGTAACTAAGACATGAACATGCAAGTTCGTAAATTTTTGATGTATAGTTCAATGAGAAAAAGGGCTTTCGAGCCAATGTTGTTAAGTGATATTGAAAGATTTTGAGTTAATCATGTATTGAGTATTATTTTTAATTTAAATAACTTGAGGCGTTACACCACACCAACCTTGGTCGCAAGTATGGGTCCCTTAGCAACACCTGTAGTTTTACGTAGTCCCAAACCTTAGAAGTGCATCTTCACTGCATATGCACCACCTTCGGCTGCACTTGCAAGACCCATGCTGCACGTGTGGAACTCTGCCCAGAATTTCCCTTCCTGTACTGCACCAATTTGCACATGCAGGAAAACCCTGCCACACATGCGTTCTCATATGCACAAGTTCAATTCTTTCCGAGGTGTTTCTACACTCTTATTTTTCATCCATACTCCCGAAACTCTAACATTAGATATGTCAAACATGTAGAGACCCTAATTTTTAAAAATTATAGAATCTTATTAATTTCATTTTAGCTCTTGATTTCACCAAATATTGCAATTTAGCCCAACGGAACCTGATTTTTTTTGGTACAAATAATAGCTGTTTACCATTTTATAATTTAAAAATAGAAAATATTTTTCACTTCTTCATTTCTCTCTATTTCAACTTTATCTCCATGACCAAGCAAGATTTGAACCTCAAGTCAACTATGAAATCAAGTCAAAAGGCAAGCTCAAGGTAAAATGAAATATATACCAAAATATCCAACAAAGTTTTGTTTTAGAAGGTGTACAAGGGAGCAATATGAAGTTGGAAAAATGGATGATATTTTGGCTAGGTGTCATAATTTTGATCCTTATTTCATAGCAGGTCATGAGCAATCTTCTCATCTTCTATTGGATGAAGACCATTACGACAATTCTCCAAAAATTGAAAGGCATTACATGTGTATACTCACTTTTGGCTCAATATATGAAAACTTATACCCACATTGAGTTTGTAGGGCAAATCAAAAGTGAATATTGTTTATATGGCTTACGCAAAAACAAGAAGGTGATTGCAAAAAGTCTTAAGTCGCATGAAGTGTTTCATAGGTCAAACAAATATCTCCATTCTCCAAAATGATTCATGAAAACTATCGAAGGATGTATTAAAGGACGCAAAGAGTACAAATCAAGTAAGAAAGTTTGGCCTATAATAAATTTCGCTATTCAAATAAAAAATTGCAAGTTGTCTCATGTTTGAAGAGCTTATTTGGAGTCTTGGCCTTTCAGAAGTTTTGAAAAGACATAACATCACTCAAACCTAAAAAAGTACTTTAAACCTTCTAGCCCAATGAATAGGACTTATAATGGAAGAGGGCTTTCATGTAGGAGTTTTGGCCTTCAGAATGTTTGACAAGGCCTAATGGTAGTTTCAAACCTGATCAACATTTCAGGTCTTCTAGCACATTAAAAAGGCTTCCTTTACAGTATGCCAAGAGTTTTATATAGAAGAATTAATTTTCCACCTCAACCTTCTCTTGTAAATAACTCACCCAAGACTGGATCAGAGAAAGGAGGTCAAAGTTCAGATGCTAGTTCATGAATGCTTTAGCTTGTGCAATGAGGTCTAAGATCTTAGTGTATACTTGAGAGGCATTTAGGATTCTAAAGTTCTTAATGAAGCTATGTTAGGCCTACAGAAGATAGTTCAGAAAGTCTTGATGAAGGCTTATCAAGTTTGCAAGAACTAATTCAAAAGGTCAGGTAAGGATTCAGAAGGTTTTAATGAAAGCCTATCAAGTCCTGCAAGAGTAAATGAAAAATGGTAATTTGTGAATCTATAGAAATATGATGAGTGTTAACAAGTGTATGGTTCAAACTTATTAAGAAAAAACTTGCGCTATTTATTAAGACTCGAAACATTGTTAGACTTCCATGATCAAACCTTTGATGTCACAACAATGCAAGAGGGGTGCTATTGAGTTGGGTTCAGTAATATTGTGCATGATTAGAAAAAAAAGAAAGAAAATGTAGAGGCTTTGCTTGTAGAAACCTCTATGAATAATTTGATGATAAACTTTTCTTGAACTACAAAGCTAGTGGAATCAAATATAAGCCTACAATTATCATCTAGTAAATTGTTGAACAACTTGTAAATTATAAGAGATAAAGGTTTGTTAGATCAAGAAAAGGTTATGCTAGAAATCTGTTAAATACCTTTATCAAAGTGAGAAATGGGAAGAGAGTTCATGTTACCAACCTAAACAAAATCTAACTCATTGTATGGAAATATGATCCACACCATTTGTAAAATGGGAAATGGCCTCAGAATCAAATAACCAAGGTACAAGATCAGTTGGCACATGAGAAAAGTTGGCAAGATTAGAAACAATGTAAGAAGATGAAGAGGAAACACTAGAAACAAGTTGTGCTACATATACTTAAAGTTATAATAGAGGATTTGGTAAATTAGAACCACCTTTGAATAATGAAAAAGACTGAAGTACACTACAAGAAAATGCATTTTTGCCGACCATTTTTGGCTACCAAAAACAATTTAGTCGCCAAAAGTCACTGAATTGGCTACCAAAAATAATATTAGTCGGCAAAAGTCAACTTTTTAGCTACTTATTTTTTTTAGTAGGGGAATGTTGATTATTGGCGACTAAAAAAAATTTAGTAGCTAAAAATATTACAATTGGCGACTAAAAAAATTTTTAGTAGCTAAACATATCACAATTGGCGACTAAAAGAAAATTTAGTAGCCGTAGAGGTACCTTTAGCTACTAAATTATTTGGTAGCCGAATGAAAATAAAAAAATTAATTTTTAATCTTTGCCGACCAAAATCTTGGTCGCCAAATGTTAACTTTCGGCTACAAAATTTCTTTTAGTCGCCAAAGACCTTGGTCGCCAAATGTTAACTTTCGGCGACAAAATTCCTTGTAGTCGCCAAAGACCTAAAGGTAGGTCTTTGGCGACTACAAGGAATTTTGTCGCCGAAAGTTAACATTTGGCGACCAAGATTTTGGTCGGCAAAGATTAAAAATTAATTTTTTTATTTTCATTCGGCTACCAAATAATTTAGTAGCTAAAGGTAGGTCTTTGGCGACTAAAAGGAATTTTGTCGCCGAAAGTTAACATTTGGCGACCAAGACTTTGGTCGGCAAAGATTAAAAATTAATTTTTTTATTTTCATTCGGCTACCAAATAATTTAGTAGCTAAAGGTAGGTCTTTGGCGACTAAAAGAAATTTTGTAGCCGAAAGTTAACATTTGGCGACCAAGATTTTGGTCGGCAAAGATTAAAAATTAATTTTTTTATTTTCATTCGGCTACCAAATAATTTAGTAGCTAAAGGTACCTCTACGGCTACTAAATTTTCTTTTAGTCGCCAATTGTGATATGTTTAGCTACTAAAAATTTTTTTAGTCGCCAATTGTAATATTTTTAGCTACTAAATTTTTTTTAGTCGCCAATAATCAACATTCCCCTACTAAAAAAAATAAGTAGCTAAAAAGTTGACTTTTGCCGACTAATATTATTTTTGGTAGCCAATTCAGTGACTTTTGGCGACTAAATTGTTTTTGGTAGCCAAAAATGGTCGGCAAAAATGCATTTTCTTGTAGTGCATTATTATCCATTGTTCCTTCGTCATCGAATTAGTTGGATTCTTCTTGGTCACCAAATTAGTTGGATGCTTCAGCCTTCAGGGCCATTTATATGAGAGGGTATGAGGGCAAATTATTTGGAATACATGTGATTCATGCGGAGAATATTTTTTAAAAAAAAAGAAAAAAAAAAAAGAAAAGAAGAATAACTCCTCGTGCAAGCCATTGTTGAAATTATGGTAACAGGAACGTTCCATTGAATTTACGGGAAAGAATAATAACTCGTAGATTAGGTTTATTTACACTTTGCATCTTTGTATTTTCACAAAATGTTATTGTGACCCCTCCATTATTAATTGTAACAATTAATACTTTGCGAAAGACTATGGTACAGACCCATTAAAAAGAATTGTGACCGGTATTAATCCTAACGAATCGTGACCGGTATAACTCCAAGACCGGTTTAACTCAAAGGTACCGTAAGACCGATCTAACTTCGTACTTACGTCGGACCGGACTAACTCCAAAAATATCGCGCAACCGGAGTATCTTCCATGGCCATTTTACTTCGGCCCTTTATACTGAGGCCATAATGTCCATCTCATAGCTCGGCCCAATTTTCACCAAAATTACCCTTTCAATTGCCCCTTAATTCCATCTGCACAGCATGATTGGGATTACCTGTCTATAAACCGGGCTAAAGTTTTAGCCTTTCCAGCCGAGCTAATACTCTTTAGCCTGTAGGGCCGAGCTAGCACTAAGCCGAACTATCCTTATCCGGTCAGAACGTCGCTTCAATCACAGAAACTGAATCGCTCCCTTTTCCAATGACACGTGGCAGGCTCCGATTGGCTAGGGGCAGCTGTCACACCGCCCTCGTACTCTGAAAAAAAATTGAACAGTTCCTGTCCTTCCTCTCTCTTTGCACACAACAAATCCTCTGTCCTTGAATCATTCATCTACACTATTCATCTTTTTCTCTTTCTGTGCTTCTACTTCTTCAGCTACCAAGCTCGTGCGTTTTATTGCTACCGTTTTCATCTCCAGTTCCCTCTTCTTACCTGGTAAGCAAATCCCTCATTCTTGCTCTGGCTGTTTTCGTATTTTGCTTTCTTCTGGGTCACCAATTAGTTGGATGCTTCAGCCTTCAGGGCCATTTATATGGGAGGGTATGAGGGCAAATTATTTGGACTACATGTGATTAATGCGGAGGATTAAAATAATAAATAAAATCACTCGTGAAAGCCATCGTTGAAATTATGGTAACAGGAACGTTCCATTGAATTTAAAAGCTCAACTAAAGAATAATAACTCGTAGATTAGGTTTATTTGCACTTTGTATTTTCACATAAATTTTATTGTGACCCCTCCATTATTAATTGTGACAATTAAATACTTTGTGAAAGATTATGGTGCAGACTCTTTAAAAAATGTGTATCGTATGCACTTTATAACTAAAAAAATATGTATATATATAATTTCATATTTTTTGAATCATAAATAAAATATAAAATATTAAAAAAATTATAACCAAACAACACATGAGACACAATCAAAAATCTCATGAGTCATAACTAAAATAAAATCTTGGGTAAATTATATTTTGCCCCCTTTATGTTTAGCCACTTTCTCACTTTGACCTTTAAAGTTTGTTTTTTCCTACTTTGGCCCTTCATGTTTCAAGCTTTTCCCAATTTATTCCTAAAACTAATTTATGTTCAAAATTAAATAAAAAATATCACAATAACTATAGCATAAAAAAATATATATTATTTTATGAGAGTTTGGCCCTTCATGTTTCAAGCTTTTCCCAATTTATTCCTAAAACTAATTTATGTTCAAAATTAAATAAAAAATATTATATTATTTTATGAGAGTTTGGCCCTTCATGTTTCAAGCTTTTCCCAATTTATTCCTAAAACTAATTTATGTTCAAAATTAAATAAAAAATATCACAATAACTATAGCATAAAAAAATATATATTATTTTATGAGAGTTTGAGCTTGTATCAAATGTGTGAATTATATATAACAAAATATTTTTATACCACGTAATTGTTAATGTATCATTTTGTATATAATTTTTAACAGAAGTTAGCTTTGATAATAAACTGAGAAAAACTTAAGACATGAAAAAAAAAAAAAACTTTAAAGACCAAAGTGAGAAAATAACCAAACATTAAGGAAGAAAGTGTCATTTATCCTACAATCATAGCTAAAGAAAAAAATGCTTAATTTAGGGGTGTATTTGATAAATAGTGTATATAGTAGAATTTCTATAATTTCTTTATACCTTAATTTAAGTTGTAATATTAATTTTTCGTTTATTTAAAGTTAATAAGGCTGCTGAACTTATCATGTAACATGATATTTTTCTCACCTTACTATTATTTTTATATTTTTATTAAAATTTCAGTTTTGTACTTAAATTTTTAAACATTTTATTTAGAATTCATGCGGGTGCTGAACTTATCATGTAAGATGTATATGATATGTTTCTCACCTCATATTTTTACATTTTAGGGCTGTGATTGGGGCCTCGAATTTGAGGCTCGAAATTGCCTCAAATGCTTTTTTTTTTTTTTTTTTTTTTTTTTTTTTGGGCTTATACATTAAAAAAAAAATAAATAAAAATAATAATAATAATAACAAGCAAAACATCAACCCAGCCAAAAAAAAAAAAAAAAAAAAAATAGAAATTCGAGCCAAATTTGAGCCAAAAATTTGAGACCTCAATCTTTTTCCTTTTATTAAAATCTGCCTTTAATTCTTCGCCTTTTAAAACAACCTGTCCAAATCTGTCCGCATCTTTATTAAAATCTGCCTTTAATTCTTATGACTTTTGAAAGAATCTGTCCATGTCTGTCCCCCACCAACCAATAATAGCACATGCAAGACCTTTGAAAGCTCATGAAAAGTCTCCAAGTAACTTTAGTCAAGTTTGGCTAACTTAAAAAAATGTACTTATTTTATCTTTTTATCTTTTTTAGGTCACATTAATTAATATTTTCTCTCTATTTTTTTTATACATAATATAAAAAAAAGTCAAAAAGTACACTTATTTAATTTTTTCAAACTTGACCTTAGAGCTGATTTGGCCAGTTAATATTTTAATCAAAAAAATAAAAAAATTATATTTTATATTAAAAAGTTTTAAAAAAAATTTCTTTTTATTTTTTGCATATTCTTTCGTAAAAAGTTAAAAAATCACTCTAAAAATATTAGTTTTTTTATTTCATATTTTAGTTAAAAAATAAAAAAGTTACTAAAATAGTTTGTTCCCGAACGTGACTTTAGTTGTTGTTTGACATGTCCTAAAATAATATATGTTATTTTAGTATATTATTTTATTTAAATTATATTATTTTTCTACCACATTATTTCAAATTCAATTTATATTTCATATTTTTTTATAAAAAATTAAAAAATATACTAATCTAAGTGGGTATTTGCGAAGTGGGTTTTTATGTAGGTTTTTTTAGTTGTAGAATATTATTGGATAAAAAAAATTTAGTATTTGAGAAGATAGTTGGATTTTTTTGTGGTTAGATATGATGTTTGTGAGAGAAAAAGTGAAATGATTATGGGGTTGGATGTTGATGATATTGTTTGTTCCAGGTGGAACGGGTCGGGCTGATCCACACTCCTCAAACCTGTGTCCAAATGACCAAGCCCACTAGAAGACCAGCACAAGAGTTCAACGGGGAACAGGGAGTCCCCCAGCAAACCCTCCAACGAGCAAGTTAGAGAGAGAAGTGGAATGTAGAGATGAATTAGAGATAGAAAGTTTAACCTTCTTTTTGTCTTCGACGTCTACTTATATCCTCTGGTAATCATTTCGTTGTCCCTTCCGACCTGTCACCTTGGCCGAAAGTCTATGCTTTAGCTTACCTTGTTCATGGTGAAGGCATTTTGTCCCGACAGAAAGGGGTTATCGCAATAAATGCTATAAGGGGCTTCATTAATGGCGATGTGCAGTGACAATAACTTTGCAGATCTTTGTCTGCTTATGTAGCTTACCCTTCTCTTGCCATGTGTCTTGATGTCATTGGTTCTTATTGCTACGTGGGGTTTCAGCAATGTTGGTTTTAGTATTTGAGTTATGTATTGGGCCCTAAATGGTGGGCTATAATCTTTATGGGCTTATCCATGTTAGTAGTCCCCCATTCCCAAGTGCAGCTTTAGCCCAACGAAGGGAATAATAAAGAAAATGAGGGTTGTGAGAGACCGGCAGAGTGAAGCCTGACCGAGAGGGGTGACCGATCATAAGGAGGGCCGATCGCGAAGGGTGGTTAGGTGAAGGGACCGACCGTGAGTAAGGCCGACCGCGAAGGGTGGTCGAGCGGAGGGACCGACCATGAGGGGGGCCAACCGCGAAGGGTGGCCCAGCGGAGGGACCGACCATGAGGGGAGTCGACCGCGAAGGGTAGCCGAGCGGAGGGACCGGCCATGAGGGAGCCGACCGCGAAGGGTGGCCGAGCGAAGGAACCGACCATGAGGAGGACCGACCGCGAAGAGAGAGTGACGGTGGGCGGGGCTCGAAGGACGACGGGACACGTGGTGATTTGAAGTGGAAAAGACAGGGTAGGGGAAGGGGGCAGTGAATCGTGGTCGTACACATGGCAGAATCCTGTAGTGGGGAAGGTTAGGCGTTGAGCAAAAAGTGAAACGATAGGTCATTATAGGGTGTCGAAAAGACAGTTTTGGCGGATTGTTGAAAATTTTCAAACTGGCGAAAATTAATTGTAACCCTTGGAATATAGTCAAGCCTTGGGCTTTTGGTATTATCCGTTTAACATATCTCTTTGCAAACAACCAAAATATTCCAAGTGTAAACTCCTTTGTGTCGAGTGATACCCTTTTGCAACATTTTGTGGACTATCTCGCACCAGCATCTGAAGCTATTCGCAGACACACAAGATGGATGACCCAAGAGGAAGCAACAATCGCGAGGGTTGATCCATTAGGGGATGACGATGCGGTGGATTTGGCAGAACAATATCGCACGAAGCGTAGGGACCTATTAGTCAGGTGGAACCGGACCATTGGCACACCAAACCGGATAGATCCTTGCTGATGGCAGAGGAGTTGAAGGGGATAAGGAAGAAGTATCAAATTCCCTCGGAGATAGGGCTAAGATGGCCCACAACCATGGAGTGGGCATCAGACGTTCGGCCGGCGCAAATTTAGTCTGTACGAGGAGGCATTGCGAGGGGGTTTGAGGCTACCTCTCCCCTAAGTAGTGGTGGGAGTGTTGAACAAGCTAGAAGCGGCGCCAGGGCAACTAATGCCGAACCCTTGGAAGATAGTAATGGCGTGCGCGAGTGCCTGGCCGCAGGCGACCGGAAGGACGGCGATGACAGTAGAGGAGTTCTTCTCCTACTACAAGGCCTTCGGTCAACAGGAGACCTGGGTGACGCTGCAAGCGGTAGCGGGGCGAGGTCTGGTGGCAGGTCTTCCATCGTCGGTGAAAGGGTAGAGACCGAGATGGTTCTTTGTGACGGAGAACGGTGGGGCTGGGTGCACACAACATGGAAGGTCCCCACCAAATCAATCGAGCCTAAGTTGGGTGTTGAGGCCGAAGACTGAGTGAAGAAGGTGAGGGAATGGAGAGAAGAGAAGGGGGTGAGATGGGATGAGCTAGTCCTACCTTCAACATTGTTCGCCTTGAAATTGGGACCGCAACCGTTGGGGAAGGACCCCGCAAGGGAAGAGTTGGAGGCGCAGAGGAAGACGGAGGAGGAGGAGAAGAGGAGACTGTTCGCTCGAGCAGACAAGTACAAGGAGACACAGCTGGGGCCCGCTCCAAAGCTGATCACGAGAGAGCAAATCCGACCGCGCCCGAAGTCGCTGGGGGGAAGGATCTGGGAGGCTTTGAGCTGCGACCGCCCCCAGTGGATCCTCTAAATGAGAGAAACAAAAAGGAGATGGAGACTTTGAAGAAGAAGAAGAAAGTGGGGGGGGGGGGAGCTCGCCTTGAAGAGGAGGAAGGAGATGACGGCGGAGGTGACCCCCGAAGTGGGGTTGGGGAAAGCAGCAAAAGGGATAGAGAGTGGGGCGACTGGCCCTGAAGAACAAATGGAAAGTGGGGCGATCGGCGCTGAGCAGAAGGTAGAGCCATAGCCTAAGGAGGGTCATGCACCCCAAGGAGAAGGAGAGGGGGCTGGGTTGAAGACCGCCTTCTACCATGTCCCAGCAGTGTCCGGGCGAGTGGAAGGAGAAGGGAGAGAAGCCAGGATGGATGCAGATCGCCTTTTGGGGGTAGTGAAAGACGCCATCGTGCGCTCGGTGACTGGTTTTACTGAGGCTGAGCTGCTAAAGGGGTTATGCTCTACCCAGATAGAGGCGACTACCTTGGCAGGAGCCCTGTTGAACAAGGCGGGGCGGCAGCGAAGGGCAAATTGAGGAAGGAGAGGGAAAAGTTGGGACAGGTGGAGGCCTAGCTTGAAAATTTCAAGAATGAGAGCATAGATTGGAGGAATGCTGCGCGGAGTGCGTGTGTCAGGGGGTTGGAGGAGGCTCAGAAGGCGAAGAATATGGGGGTGTTGGCAATGGTGCAGAGCAATATTGCCGATCGTGCTCATGCTGAGTTGCTCGCGGCCAAGTTGGAGCTGGAGGACGAACGCCGCAAGGTGGTGTCGTTCGAGTTCCAGCTGGTTGGCGAGCAGAAGAAGCTGGAAGAGGCCCAGAAAGCCTGCACCGTCACCAACGAACAGTGGGATGAGGCAATGACTTGTAACGAGGATCTGCACGCCCAATCGACCAAAGAAAAAGAAGAAGAATATCTGAAGATCGCGAGGTTGGAGAAGGATCTGGCAGATGAGCGAGCTAGGCCAGCGGCAGAGAAGGCGAGGTTGGAGAAAAAGTTGGAGGAAGAAAGGACCAAGGCAGCCTCTGAAAGGGCAGCATACCCCCACTTATGCGTCGCAGCACTAAAGCAGTTCAAGGGGTCTGCTGACTTTCAAGTGGCTGTCGATGCCACAATCGCTAACAACTTGGCGAGAGAGAGGTCTAGGGGGGCTGGCCCATCGGGGACGACCGCTGGGAGTAGGAGTGAAGAAGAAGTGATCCAAAGCTTCTAGCAGTCGGATTTCTACAAACACGAGATGGCTGAGTTCTGGGACAGCGGCTAAAAGATGTTTAAACGCAAAACAGAAGAGCTATTCCCAGTCTTGAACTTCAGCAGTGTAAAGATTGACGAAGACAACGTGGCCCAGACCCCCTTAGATGAGGGTGTTGAAGAAGAAGACCTCGTCTCAAGTGAAGAGGAATGATTGGTGTGAACAAAATTTGTACTCAGAGTTTTGGTTGTTTTGTTGTGTTTTTTTGTTTTTTTTTTGGAATTTCTGTAATAATCTTATATATAAGTTTGTGAATGAATAAAATTATGAGTTGTGTTTGTGTTTTTATGCTATTGTCTGTATTGTTTGAGGATCTGCAAAGAATGAAAGTGGTGACTTACACAAGGCTTGTGTATAAATTATTATGCAGTTTAAAATGTAAGAAAACCTCAACGCAGAGTGAAGTTTAAAATGTAAGAAAACGTCAATGCAGAGTGAAATTTAAAATGTAAGAGAACCTCAACAAGAGGCCTTCAAAACCATGAGGGGGGGACAGCCATGACTTCCCTCAACCCCAAAGCGGACAATATCTTGCTCTGCCGGCTGAGCTGGCAGGCCACTTACCCAGACAAGAGGCCTTCAAAACCGTGAGGGGGGACAGCCATGACTTCCCTCAACCCCAAAGCGGATAGTATCTTGCTCTGGTGGCTAAGCTGGTAGGCCACTCACCTGTAGACACCCCATTTTTGACCGACCTTAAGACTCAGACGTCACCGATTGAGCGCTTGGTGATGTTGCATAATGTGCTCGTTCAGAAGCTTCAGAGTCACGGCCGTGAGCCCTGCCTCCGGACTTCCGAACCCTCTTTTGTACTTTGCCTCGGTTTGCGAACCAGGCTCGGTTTTCTTTGTTTCTTTTCCTGAGGGGAGGGAGAGGTCCCGTAGACCATCTCTCAATGGCCATGGGCTACATTTGGCGGCCGTAGGCCATTTTGCCCATTTCGGAGTCCGGTTTCCGGTTTTTCGGGACTGTTGGCTGTGTGCCTCGGTTCGGGACCGCCTAACCATCTCCGTTTGCTCTGATTTTTGGCATACTTCCTTTATACTCCCTTTTGAGGGACACTGGGGTCTGAGAAACCCACTTCGAGGTCGAATACCATTTTCGGTGTTTAACGGGCAGTTTCCGGGACCTCGAACTGCGCGTTTTGGCCCCCGAACATTCGTTTTGCAACGGTTTTCGTTCATTTTTGGCAGGTACCTCTGTTTTATCACCGGGGAGGTCACTGAAGGTGGGGAGGCCAGTAATTGTTGCAGCAACCAGTTATACATCCTCCGACGCCCTCCGACGCCCGTTTTTCACACTTCCGGGCTAATGTTGAACACCTTGGGGCCACATTCTTGAACTTTCAACCACATATTTGTGATGTACACACTTGGGAGGACCCTAAAAATTGGTGGCCGGCCAGTAATTCCATTTGACCCTTTTGAACCCCTCCTTCCGGGCTAATGTTGAACACCTTGGGGCCACATTCTTGAACTTTCAACCACATATTTGTGATGTACACACTTGGGAGGATCCTAAAAGTTGGTGGCCGGCCAGTAATTCCACCTGACCCTTTTGAACCCCTCCTTCCGGGCTAATGTTGAACACCCTTGAGCCACTTTCTTGGACTTTTAACCACAGGGTTGTGTTGTACACACATGGGAGGACACCATCATGTGGTGGCCGGCCACTAAATCTTCTTGACCCTTTTGACCCCTAGCCGGCCGGTTAGGGGGTGTGGCCGGCCGGCCACCTGCAGCAAAAATACTTGGCCGGCCGAGATCCCCACACTGTTCACTTTACAGCTGTATAGCTTTATCCTCCAGAAAATATCAATATCCGGGGGATATTTTGTGGGGGAAAGTTGGCCTCCTTTTCCCCCACCTTTACACCCCATTTTTGGTCCTTATAACCAGCTGGTGGCATCACATATAGGGGTTAGAAATTTTGTTCTTCAAGCCTCAAGATCCATATCTCCCTTCATCCTTCTCATTTTCCTAAAAATCCTTAAGTCCTACACCTTGTGTTCTTCATCACCACCAAGCTCTACCATCACCACTTCATTTCCAGCAACAAGGAGGGCTTCTCAAAGGCTAAAGGAGCTGCAAATTGGTCCAAGAGGCAACAAAAGCTTTGGTCTTCAAGAGTGAGTGACATTTCTCCTCTTTTGACCCTTTTTCTTGATCCATTTGTAAGCCCTATATGCGTTTTGTTTCAAGCTCCGGCCCTAACTGAAAGGGGCCCTCTTTTGAGCTCATTTTCACTTTTCATTAAGGGCTCAACCCTGTTTGAGCCTTCCATGATGCACTTGCTTCATTGATCCTCTTATATGTCATAATCTTGCATGCTATTTTTGGCCGATGAGTAATCTGTTTTTGAGTATGATGTAATCTGTGAATATGCTTATTTTGGGCCCTTCTTCAACATTGTTGAAGGGCCCCTCACCATTTGATGCCTCCATGTGCCACTTGTAGTTATATCCCTTATTTGGCCCCATTTTTGCATAACTTGGCAGCCCCCTTTGCTTTTGTTTTTGGCCATTTTACAGTTCTGGAAATAGTCTTATTTTGGCCTATACTTCATGTTTCATTAACATTTTTTTTTTCTGTTTGGTTATTATTTTGTATACTTCATGTTATAGCACCTTTTGAGCCTCAATCTTGTGCCTTTTTTTTAGCATGTTTGTATATTGATTTGAGGTTTGCCATATACTGTAAACATTCATATTTTTGGTCCCTCTTCAATGTTGTAGAAGGAAATTTTTCAGTTTGGATTTTGCTTATATCACTTGCTTCATTACCCCTCTCTTGGCCCCTATTCTTGCATGCCATTTTTGCCCTACCTATGCTTGCTGTTTGGCCATGTTTATAACTGTGAAAGTGCCTTTTTTGGGACTGCCTAGCTTCTGTCTTTGCATTACATGTCCATATTGTGCATGTTTGGCATAGCTATAGGCCATTTCGGGTGCCTAAATTTGCATTTCGGGACTATTCCATGTATTTGGTGTCATTTCGCCTCATTTCGGGACTGTTTTCCCCCATATTTTAGTGCTGAAATTCCATTAGAATGATTGCTTTCCATTTCTATGTCATTTGCATTGCATATATCATCGCCTCGGTTTGCGTGCCCGTGTGCACGCATTTCGAGGCACTTCGTTTTCATCCATCGGCATCCTATATGAGTGTGGCTGAGGCTCACTCATGTTGGTATAAGCCCATATCACATTTTCATGTCATTGTATCGTATTCCATCATCGCCTCGGTTTGCGTGCCCGTGTGCACGCATTTCGAGGCACTTCGTTTTCATCCATCGGCATCCTATATGAGTGTGGCTGAGGCTCACTCATGTTGGTATAAGCCCATATCACATTTTCATGTCATTGCATCGCATTCTATCATCGCCTCGATTTGCGTGCCCGTGCACACGCACTTCGAGGCACTTCGTTTTCATCCATCGACATCCTATATGAGTGTGGCTGAGGCTCACTCATGTTGGTGTAAGCCCATATCATATTTCTATGTCATTTGCATTGCGTATGCCATTGCCTCGGTTTGCGTGCCCGTGTGCACGCATTTCAAGGCGTCTCATTTTCATCCACTGGCCTCTTATGTGAGTGTGGCTGAGGCTCTCTCATGTTAGTATAAGTCCATGTTGCATTCTATATGCCATTTTTGCCATATTGCATTGCATATACCATCGCCTCGGTTTGCGTGCCTGTGTGCACGCATTTCGAGGCATCTCATTTCATAGCATAGTGCATACTAGGTTGTATCTTACATTGCATTATGTCATTTTCTCAGTTTGCGTGCCCGTGTGCACGCATTTCGAGGCATCTCATTTCATAGCATAGTGCATGCTAGGTTGTATCTTAGATCGCATTCTGTCATTTTCTCGGTTTGTGTACCCGTGTGCACGCATTTCGAGGCATCTCATTTCATAGCATAGTGCATACTAGGTTGTATCTTAGATTGCATTCTGTCATTTTCTCGGTTTGCGTGTCCGTGTGCACGCATTTCGAGGCATCTCATTTTTACAGCATAGTGCATGCTAGGTTGTATCTTAGATCGCATTCTGTCATTTTCTCGGTTTGCATACCCGTGTGCACGCATTTCGAGGCATCTCATTTTCATAGCATTGTGTATGTTAGGATTGTATCTTAGTCGCATTTCATGCATGTCATGCATATTGCATCGTGTTCGGGATTAGAGTTAGCCCGGGCACGGGAAACGAGGTGCATTTCGTACTCCGAGTGACGGAATGTGTCTCAATTTCCCAGTCACCGATACTCCGGATCATCCATGATGGAGTTAGGTTTTATTGTGTTTTCATGTGCATTCATCCTACATTAAATTGTGCAATTCGACTCCTCGGCCATCATACCTCGGTATGCGTGATTGGTGGCACGAGGATCGAGGCATGCATATATTTGTGAAAATACATTGCTATGCCCCTTTCCTGCTCTCTGTTGCAGCAAAATGAAGAATCAGCAACTTTTCGGAGTCTGGCACGCTTTCCAAGAATAAACTGCTAAACAGAGGCTAATTGGGGCATCCCAGTGGATTTCCGGGCAAGACAACCCGGATATGCATCATCCATCAGAAGCAAGGCAGTCCCTGGCTTGCATGCCAGTTTTACTGCTTTCTTAGTTAATTCATTAATTAATTAGGAATTTGTATATTATTCGGACTGTAATATTTGGACTGTAATATTCTTTCATTCGGGACTGTATTATTTATTTGGACCCTCTGCGCGAGGGCACAACTGTAATAAGTGTGCGTGCGTGTGTTGTATGTCTTCCAACCCCACGTCTTTCTCCCTTTTATTTATCCGCTTTTGATGATTAGATTAGGGCATGTTTAAATTAGCATACAGTATGACAGCATATTTGCATCATTCATCTGTATTGCATGCACCGGGCTCGGCGCATCATACTAACTGCATTGTACTTTCAATTTCCAAGGTTGAATACATGATAGTTGTAGCATTTCATATGTCATGTTTAGAATAGCCGAGCCTGCTATAGTTGCATTTTTGCATGTGTTGCATTAGGCATTTCTGTATACTTAGGATTCATGCATGATTTCTAATGAGTTTCTGTTTTGACTTGGAGTACTCGGTGAGTTTTATGCTTTAGCATCCTTGCATGCGTGTGAGTGAATGCCATGAATAGCATGCTTACCATGAGGCTAATTGCTTATGTGATATATCTGCCTGAATGCCTGTGGGTGAAAGTTGGGTTACTTAAATTGGAATAAATCATCAAATGTTTCAAGCCTACCTGCGAGTAGCAAACCCTCTTTCAAAAACAAACATGAAATGTTTCGTTCCAATTCAGGCGACCCGATCTATACTTGTATGCTGTGCGCATCACATAGTAACCTAGGCTAATAACCGGATTAAGGACACACAAAGTTTTCAAAAATTGATATCACGGTTAGTAGAGGCCGGTCTATGACCGGGCGAGCGGGGGTGCTCACGAAGTGACCTTCCCCAATCGTACCAAAGTTCCCGAGCCGAGGCAACTTTGGTGATGACGGACACGTGGCCTTTTGGCACCGAGTCAGGGTTTCCTAAATTTCCCAAAATAAAATATTTAGGTGGCGACTCTGTATCTGGCAAAGCAGTCCATGTT
Organism: Camellia sinensis; assembly: GCF_055761805.1. Taxonomy (NCBI): domain Eukaryota; kingdom Viridiplantae; phylum Streptophyta; class Magnoliopsida; order Ericales; family Theaceae; genus Camellia; species Camellia sinensis. The sequence continues at coordinate 118,761,857 of NC_138973.1, forward strand.
TGGCACTTCTTTCAAAAAATCTGTTTTCTCAAAAACGATTTGCCGGATTTGGACTCTTTGGTTCAGACTTAGAACCGTGACTACAAAGTCGAGTCCGAGCTGTAGCGAGGCCACCCCGCGGGCTTGTTACATCACCCAGACAAGAGGCCTTTTAAAAAGCCGTGAGGCCGACGGACGTCGTTTCGTCACCTCGCCAGAGCAGACAATATCTTACCAAGGCGCAAGAAGCCAGTCACGTCAGATGTAATATTTTGTTTGGATTTATTTTTTTTAATTTTACGAAAAGTTTGTCTTTTTTGTAAAAAATCAAAAAAAACCCAATGTTCAAACTTCCCAAACACCACCTAACTTCTTTTAAATAATCATTTACAATTGAATAAAAATACTATACAACACGGTTCCTTGGAAAAGTCGTGCCGCCACGGTGGATTCTGAGTACCAAAATTTACAACCATGTTTGAATAATAGAAAATACTATACAACACGGTTTTTTTTTTTTTAGTGTGTATTTAGTTATTATTTTTGTGGGGGTTTAATTATGATATATTAGAGTATTAGTTATAATGGGATTATTACTTATAGTTATATACGTTGTGACTCCTCGTGATTAAGGGTCATCAAATAGTCCACGAATAAAAAATCTGATATTATCTAACATATTTCATGACTCCTCCTAGCCGGCTTAACTATTCAATTCATCCTATCTCATAAAAGATGATTTAGGATTTTGGACAAAGATTTGAAACCTGAACCCGTCCCTGAACCCAGCCCGTACAAGCTATCTTGGATAAATCCAGCCCCGACCATCCCATCAACCCAACTCAAACTATCCTATCCAAAAAATGTTTAATATTATCCAAAAAAAAAATAACACTATTAAATTCAATTTTAATCTATTAAAATTAATAATGTTCCATTTTAAAAAAAAAATTGACAGTCCATATTATCCTTGTAAATTGTAATTTAAAAATAAAAACACACAAAATATAATTTGTGAAAATTGAATTTTACAGTGGCCGGTGATATCTTCTTAACTCTCAACTTTTTACATATGATATTGTCATAATTCGTTAATTTGTTGAATTTATACTTTAATTTGATTGTTTTAATAGTATTAATTAATTTGATCATATGAATTATTAAAAAATAAAAAATAAATGTGTAAAACTTAATAATATAAGCCTAATAAAAACTGTATAACCCGGTTCAGTTTGATTTAGCGCATAAAATTTGGGCTTACGGGTGGGTCGTGGTTTTAATTTTTTTTAAATAAGTCCAGCCCGTACCAGGCCGTTGACTGATCAAAATCTGAAAAACCCATTAATATATGGGAAGTAGACACAAAAGTTACGGGCTAGGTAAGCCTTGCCGGTAACCGCCACATCTTCTTCGATCGGTGATTTGGTACATGATTTTTCTTTACTCTTTTTCTGGTATCTCTTTCTCTTATTCTCTGTTTTGGTATGGTGACGAAAATTAGTGAAGAAAACAAATTTCGTCACTAAATAAGAATAATCTATGAGGAATTATAAATTTTGTCACGTATAATAAAAAAATAAAAATAATAGGTGACGAAATTTATTTCCATCAATAAATACTTACTTTTAAGTGAGAAAAAAAATAAGTTTCGTCATCTAAATTTTTCCTACTATTTTTTTTTTTTATAGTGCCAAAATTTTGAACCTTTTGGTGAGAATTTTTTTTTTCAACAATTAAAAAATTATTAATGAGGAATATATTTGCGTCACCAATAATCTAATTTTTTTTTTTGAAAAACTTTATTTTAAATATTTTAAGACCATTTAGTGAGAAATATATTTTCGTCACTAATAATTTTTAATATTCGTAGGCCTTTTAGTGAAAAAATTATTTTATCACTAATTTTGAAAAAAGAATTTTGGCATATTAAGCGGTAATGAAAAAAAAAAGTCTATTATTTTTCCCTCCCTCCCTCTTTTTTTTTTTTTTTTTGGGATCAGTTTTCCTAGATTATTTTTCCCTCTTTTTTTTTTTTTTTTTTGGGGACCAGTCTTCATATCAGTCCTTATCTCTATCTGCCTCTCCCTCTCAAAACAAAACAGAAGTGTTGTGTGTTTTGTTTAGTGACGAATCAGGTTTCCTATCAATCTCTATCTGTCTTCCTTGTAATTTTCCCTAAAATATTTTATGTTGAAGCATGGTGTGTTTGGTTTGCTTTGGAGAGAGCGATTTTCAAAAAAAAGTTTTGAGGAGAGAGTTTAGAAATTTTTTAGGTTTGTTTGGTTGTATATTTTGAAAGTAGTTTTGGAGTTTAGAATGATTTGATATTTTGTTATAATTGAGTAGATGTGTGTGAGAGAAAAAGTGATTGAGAAGGAGAAAAGAGAAAGAAAAAGTGATTGATTGATGTATAAGAGAGAGAAAGTAATTTTGAAATTTTTTAAAAAAAAATCTCAAACCAAACAATTTTTTAGAAATTTTTTTCCAAAACTCCTCTCTCAAAACTAAACCAAACACATCCTAATGTTTTATTTTACAATAATGTACTAACAAATTAATTTTCGTAGGGGTGGGGTGGGTCTGTGGAGTGGACCCAGCCCCTGCACACAGCCTCACCTTTTTCAACTTCACATCTCTCTCCTTGTCTGTCTCCGTCCATCAGAAACAAATGGAACCGACTTGGGCGATGCAAATGCATTACCACCTGTCACCCGTAAACCCTACCAAATGCAAATCCATAAATACCCTTCTTCCTCTCTTTCTCTCTCTCAAAACCCAAACATCTCTCTCACAATTCCAAAACCAAAAGCTAACCCACTCTCGTCTCTCTCTCATTCCATTCTTATCAGCACCAGAGCTCCAATCGGTACGTTCTCTCTCTCTCCCTCTCTCTTTATTAATCTTCATTTCTTCGTCTTTCTCTTCTCTCGAATCGGTTTCAAATGATGCCATTAACGAGGCTAGGTTAGGGTTTATAGTGATAATAGCTTTGGTCGTTATTGGATTGGTATGTAATAGAAAGTGTTTCGATCTTAGTTTGATGAATACATTTCTTCTGTTCTTGACTATGTCGATGGGGTTCAGCAGTTTGTTGCACTTTAAGCTTCCTAGAAAAAGACCTGAGGTGTTTGTAGAAGACGACGACACTAGTGAAACACAGAGCTTCATCAAGAAGCATCAAATCGGTAGCTTGACCTCCACCACCGCAGCAACGGCGAACGACGGAGACGAGAGCGGCGACGTGAAAAGCAACGCCGGCTTCATAGGGAACATTAACAGCAATAATCACAGCAGCGGCGGCGGTAGCGTCATGCCAGAGATGGCTTTGGGAGATGGAAATCCGCCGGAGATCGACGAGGATCTTCACAGCCGACAGCTCGTTGTGTACGGATACGAGACTATGCGCCAGCATTTCGCCTCTAACATCCTTGTCTCGGGGATGCAAGGCCTTGGCGCCGAAATCCGTATGAAGATTGATTACTTTCTCGAATTGTTCTCCACGAATTTGCTTATTTCATTTGATATTGATTTTTGAACGTGTTTAGTTGTTTTTTTGGTAATTGTAGTGCATAACTATATGGTGAATTTGGTGATTTTTAAATATAGACTAGTTCTCTGTCATTTGATAATGGAGTTGCAATTATAAACTTCATGATAGTTAATGTATTCTTTGATTGCTTGCTTGTTTTTGTTGCCACTCATTAAGAGCTCCTACTTTTGTGTTGTATAGTTGTTACACGTGTTAATGATCATTTTTAACGAGCTATCAGATGGATTCTTAATTTGGAGATCAATTTTCAGTATCAAGTAATCTTGTTTCGTGTTTTGTATTCCTCTTGTTGTGAAGAACCTCGTACTTGCTGGTGTCATGTCTGTGACGTTGCATGATGAAGGGACAGTGGAGTTGTGGGATTTGTTCAACAATTTCATTTTTTCAGAGAGTAATGTTGGTAAGAACAGGGCACTTGCATCTGTTCAGAAGTTGCAAGAGCTCAACAATGTTGTGGTCATTTCTACCTTAACCACAAAGTTGACGGAAGAACAACTTTCTAATTTCCAAGTAATTTACTTTATCTATATTTTATTTCACTGATTCATAAGAAACTTGCTAACTTGCTTATATATATGTATATATTTCTTTTGTGGTAGGAAACTTTGCTATCATTCTTTAATGTACAACAATTGTAACCCGTAGTTTTATGTCTGCAAATGTTGAAAGCCATTTGATCTGGTAATGATCTGTAAGTACTACATTTTGTGATATTTGTTGATATATGAGCTACCCTGCAGCTTTTTTTTTTCAAATGTTATATTAGTTTAGGCCTTGTTGCCTTGATATATTAGAAACTTATCGGTTCTCTTGATTCATATTCCCCTTCATGCTGGTTCAATTCATATTTCGGTTGATACTTAGTGGTCCTTGAACTATCATGTTACTTCAACACGTGCAACTCAAACCACCATGTTCTTTTGTGGGTGCTTTAATATATGGAAGTTGTGTTTTGGCCTTGATTGTTGTTGTCTGCAGACAATGGTTATTGCTCATTGATGGTTGACTCCATATGTGGTAAACTGGAAATTATTATGTTGCCTTGATTCGTATTCCTTGGTGCCTATTGACATATCACTCCTACTAAAACTACCATGCTACCTCAGTATGTGGTTTTTAATATACTATTTGTTGTGTTACATAGTAGCTGATTGCCTCAATTGTTGTGCCGGAAGGAACATAATTTTCTATTGGTGGTGACACTGTCTATGTGGGAGTTTGCTTGTTGCTCAACATGTCTTCTAGCAGGGTGAAGAGTTGAATGAGAATGAGAATGAGAATGAGAAGATGGAATGATTGAATAATTTAAAAATAAAAATAAATAACTAAATAATGTGTTGATCTGCACCCATTCCATGATTTATATGTTTCTTTAGGATAAGTTTGAGAGATTCATTTCAGTTTGAATGCAGAGCTTTCTCCAGCCTTTGTCTCTGCTCATTTTCTTCTTGGTCTTCCTTTGTCTCTTCTTTTTTCTTTTTTCCTTTTTGCCGTTCAAGTGAAATGATGTTGTTTTGAACTACTCCACAGAAATTGCAGAGTGTGGACTCTTGAGGATCCGAACATGTTCTACACAACTGATAAGAACCGAATTCTACAACCACAATGTGATTAGCTCAAGTTAGGTACTTCTCATGATATTATTTGAGGTGCGTATAAACTAGTCCGGACATCGGTCATAAAAAAATATATATATATATATATATTAGGTTTATTAGGTGATAATGCTAGGATAGCACTCTAAAACCAAAGAGTCAAAAAAATCATGAGCATGTTTATAAATAAAAAATAAAAATTCACAATGATTCCTTACCAAAGACGATTTGATCAAGGCTTTTGTTGGGTACAAATTCATAAACAAGAAGGCATTGAGGGGCTTCAATGGTACAACCCAAAGGTCTTACAAGGTTCTTGTGTTGAATTCCACTAATCAAATTTACCTTATTGAAGAAGTCATCGGCCCATTGTCGTGAATCAAATGTACCTCAATGTTACGTTATATTTTGGAGCTATTATATATATTGTACGGGAAAGAAATACACCTTCTCGTATAATCTTGTTGACCAAGTCTGCTCCTCCGTACGTCATCGCTTTATTACTTGAAAACACAAACGTGAGCTAGCCGGCGGGTGTGTGCCGGAAACCTCTCCGATGCCTAAGTCAGCGAACTTGACAAATAGACAAAGCTCTGTGTATTCAGAAAGCAAAATTGTGTGTTACCTCCCCCAAGGTGATGTTTGTGAGCTTTTATAGGTTTCGTGTGGCACAATCCTAGTAGGACTTCTATTCCTTCATGCAGAGTCCTCCTAGGATTCATACTCCTGAAAGATAATGCTTATCCTTTAACACCCCCCTCACTGCTTAAACCAAGTGAGATGATTCTATCATGGATGAACTCCAATTCGACCGAAGTAAACACGACTATGCATAGCCGTAGAATGAGCCGAACTAGTTCTTCCTTTTACTTTTCTTATATCGGCTTCTCATGCACAGCACATGGCATGGTTGGACCGAACTACCGAATCGTGACCGGTATAACTCCAAGACCGGTTTAACTCAAAGGTCCCGTAAGACCGATCTAACTTCGTACTTACGTCGGACCGGACTAGCTCCGCAGTCTTAGGACCGAACTAACTCCAAAAATATCGCGCAACCGGAGTATCTTCCATGGTCATTTTACTTCGGCCCTTTATACTGAGGCCATAATGTCCATCTCATAGCTCGGCCCAATTTTCACCAAAATTACCCTTTCAATTGTCCCTTAATTCCATCTGCACAGCATGATTGGGATTACCTGTCTATAAACCGGGCTAAAGTTTTAGCCTTTCCAGCCGAGCTAATACTCTTTAGCCTGTAGGGCCGAGCTAGCACTAAGCCGAACTATCCTTATCCGGTCAGAACGTCGCTTCAATCACAGAAACTGAATCGCTCCCTTGTCCAATGACACGTGGCAGGCTCCGATTGGCTAGGGGTAGCTGTCACGCCGCCCTCGTACTCTGAAAAAAAATTGAACAGTTCCCGCCCTTCCTCTCTCTTTGCACACAACAAATCCTCTGTCCTTGAATCATTCATCTACACTATTCATCTTTTTCTCTTTCTGTGCTTCTACTTCTTCAGCTACCAAGCTCGTGCGTTTTATTGCTACCGTTTTCATCTCCAGCTCCCTGGTAAGCAAATCCCGCTTTCTTGCTCGGTTTGTTTTCGTATTTTGCTTTCTTCTGGGCCACCAATTAGTTGGATGCTTCAGCCTTGAGGGCCATTTATGTGGGAGGGTACGAGGGCAAATTATTTGGACTACATGTGATTAATGCGGAGGATTAAAGTAGTAAATAAAATCACTCGTGAAAGCCATCGTTGAAATTATGGTAACCGGAACGTTCCATTGAATTTAAAAGCTCAACTAAAGAATAATAACTCGTAGATTAGGTTTATTTGCACTTTGTATTTTCACATAAATTTTATTGTGACCCCTCCATTATTAATTGTGACAATTAAATACTTTGTGAAAGATTATGGTGCAGACTCTTTAAAAAATATGTATCGTATGCACTTTATAACTAAAAATATATATATATATATATATAATTTCATATTTTTTGAATCATAAATAAAATATAAAATATTAAAAAAATTATAACCAAACAACACATGAGACACAATCAAAAATCTCATGAGTCATAACTAAAATAAAATCTTAGGTAAATTATATTTTGCCCCCTTTATGTTTAGCCACTTTCTCACTTTGACCTTTAAAGTTTGTTTTTTTCTACTTTGGCCCTTCATGTTTCAAGCTTTTCCCAATTTATTCCTAAAACTATTTTATGTTCAAAATTAAATAAAAAATATCACGATAACTATAGCATAAAAAAATATATATTATTTTATGAGAGTTTGAGCTTGTATCAAATGTGTGAATTATATATAACAAAATATTTTTATACCACGTAATTGTTAATGTATCATTTTGTATATAATTTTTAACAGAAGTTAGCTTTGATAATAAACTGAGAAAAACTTAAGACATGAAAAAAAAAAAAACTTTAAAGACCAAAGTGAGAAAATAACCAAACATAAAGGAAGAAAGTGTCATTTATCCTACAATCATAGCTAAAGAAAAAAATGCTTAATTTAGGGGTGTATTTGATAAATAGTGTATATAGTAGAATTTCTATAATTTCTTTATACCTTAATTTAAGCTGTAATATTAATTTTTCGTTTATTTAAAGTTAATAAGGCTGCTGAACTTATCATGTAACATGATATTTTTCTCACCTTACTATTATTTTTATATTTTTATTAAAATTTCAGTTTTGTACTTAAATTTTTAAACATTTTATTTAGAATTCATGCGGGTGCTGAACTTATCATGTAAGATGTATATGATATGTTTCTCACCTCATATTTTTACATTTTTATTAAAATCTGCCTTTAATTCTTAGCCTTTTAAAACAACCTGTCCAAATCTGTCCGCATCTTTATTAAAATCTGCCTTTAATTCTTATGACTTTTGAAAGAATCTGTCCATGTCTGTCCCCCACCAACCAATAATAGCACATGCAAGACCTTTGAAAACTCATGAAAAGTCTCAAAGTAACTTTAGTCAAGTTTGGCTAACTTAAAAAAGTATACTTATTTAATCTTTTTATCTTTTTTAGATCACATTAATCAATATTTTCTCTCTATTTTTTTTACACATAATATAAAAAAATCAAAAAGTACACTTATTTAGTTTTTTCAAACTTGGCCTTAGGACTGATTTGGCCAGTTAATATTTTAGTCAAAAAAATAAAAAAATATATTTTATATTAAAAAGTTTTAAAAAAAAATTCTTTTTATTTTTTACATATTCTTTCGTAAAAAGTTAAAAAATCACTCTAAAAATATTAGTTTTTTTATTTCATATTTTAGTTAAAAAATAAAAAAGTTACTAAAATAGTTTGTTCCCGAACGAGACTTTAGTTGTTGTTTGACATGTACTAAAATAATATATGTTATTTTAGTATATTATTTTATTTAAATTATATTATTTTTCTACCACATTATTTCAAATTCAATTTATATTTCATATTTTTTATAAAAAATTAAAAAATATACTAATCTAATTGGGTGTTTGGGAAGTGGGTTTTTATGTAGGTTTTTTTAGTTGTAGAATATTATTGGATAAAAAAAATTTGGTATTTGGGAAGATAGTTGGGTTTTTTTGTGGTTAGATATGATGTTTGTGAGAGAAAAAGTGAAATGATTATGGGGTTGGATGTTGATGATATTGTTTGTTCCAGGTGGAACGGGTCGGACTGATCCACACTCCTCAAACCTGTGTCCAAATGACCAAGCCCACTAGAAGACCAGCACAAGAGTTCAACGGGGAACAGGGAGTCCCCCAGCAAACCCTCCAACGAGCAAGTTAGAGAGAGAAGTGGAATGTAGAGATGAATTAGAGACAGAAAGTTTAACCTTCTTCTTGTCTTCGACGTCTACTTATACCCTCTGGTAATCATTTCGTTGTCCCTTCCGACCTGTCACCTTGGCCGAAAGTCTATGCTTTAGCTTACCTTGTTCATGGTGAAGGCATTTTGTCCCGACAGAAAGGGGTTATCGCAATAAATGCTATAAGGGGTTTCATTAATGGCGATGTGCAGTGACAATAACTTTGCAGATCTTTGTCTACTTATGTGGCTTACCCTTCTCTTGCCATGTGTCTTGATGTCATTGGTTCTTATTGCTACGCGGGGTTTCAACAATGTTGGGCTTTAGTATTTGAGTTATGTATTGGGCCCTAAATGGTGGGCTATAATCTTAATGGGCTTATCCATGTTAGTAGTCCCCCATTCCCAAGTGCAGCTTTAGCCCAACGAAAGGAATAATGAAGAAAATGAGGGTTGTGAGAGACTGGCAGGGTGAAGCCTGACCGAGAGGGGTAACCGATCATAAGGAGGGCCGATCGCGAAGGGTGGTTAGGTAGAGGGACCGACCGTGAGTAAGGCCGATCGCGAAGGGTGGTCGAGCGGAGGGACCGACCATGAGGGGGGCCAACCGCGAAGGGTGGCCCAGCGGAGGGACCGACCATGAGAGGGGTCGACCGCGAAGGGTAGCCGAGCGGAGGGACCGGCCATGAGGGGAGCCGACCGCGAAGGGTGGCCGAGCGAAGGAACCGACCATGAGGAGGGCCGACCGCGAAGAGAGAGTGGCGGTGGACGGGGCTCGAAGGACGACGGGACACGTGGTGATTTGAAGTGGAAAAGACAGGGTAGGGGAAGGGGGCAGTGAATCGTAGTTGTACACATGGCAGAATCCTGTAGTGGGGAAGGTTAGGCGTTGAGCAAGAAGTGAAACGATAGGTCAGTATAGGGTGTCGAAAAGACAGTTTTGGCGAATTGTTAAAAATTTTCAAACTGGCGAAATTAATTGTGACTCTTGGAATATAGTCAAGCCTTGGGCTTTTGGTATTATCCGTTTAACATATCTCTTTGCAAACAACCAAAATATTCCAAGTGTAAACTCCTTTGTGTCGAGTGATACCCCTTTGCAACATTTTATGGACTATCTCGCACCAGCATCTGAAGATATTCGCAGACACACAAGAGGGATGACCCAAGAGGAAGCAACAACCGCGAGGGTTGATCCATTGGGGGATGACGATGCGGTGGATTTGGCGGAACAATATCGCACGAAGCGTGGGGACTTATTAGTCAAGTGGAACCGGACCATTGGCACACCAAACCGGATAGATCCGTGCTGACGGCAGAGGAGTTGAAGGGGATAAGGAAGAAGTATCAAATTCCCTCGGAGATAGGGCTAAGATGGCCCACAACCATGGAGAGCGCATCAGACGTTCGGCCGGCGCAAATTTAGTCTGTACGAGGAGGCATTGCGAGGGGGTTTGAGGCTACCTCTCCCCAGAGTAGTGGTGGGAGTGTTGAACAAGCTAGAAACGGCGCCAGGGCAACTTATGCCGAACGCTTGGAAGATAGTAATGGCGTGCGCGAGTGTCTGGCCGCAGGCGACCAGAAGGACGGCGATGACAGTAGAGGAGTTCTTCTCCTGTTACAAGGCCTCCGGTCAATAGGAGACCTGGGTGACGCTGTAAGCGGTAGCGGGACGAGGTCTGGTGGCGGGTCTTCCATCGTCGGTGAAGGGGTGGAGACCGAGATGGTTCTTTGTGACGGAACGGTGGGGCTGGGGTGCACACAACGTGGAAGGTCCCCACCAAATTAGTCGAGCCTAAGTTGGGTGTTGAGGCTGAAGACCGAGTGAAGAAGGTGAGGGAATGGAGAAAAGAGAAGGGGGTGAGATGGGATGAGCTAGTCCTACCTTCAACATTGTTCGCCTTGAAATTGGGACCGCAACCGTTGGGGAAGGACCCCGCAAGGGAAGAGTTGGAGGCGCAGAAGAAGACGGAGGAGGAGGAGAAGAGAAGACTGTTCGCTCGAGCAGACAAGTACAAGGAGACACAGCTGGGGCCCGCTCCAAACGCGCCCGAAGTCGCTGGGGGGAAGGATCTGGGAGGCTTTGAGCTGCGACCGCCCCCAGTGGATCCTCTGAATGAGAGGAACAAAAAGGAGATGGAGACCTTGAAGAAGAAGAAGAAAGTGGGGGGGAGCTCGCCTTGAAGAGGAGGAAGGAGATGACGGCGGAGGTGACCCCTGAAGTGGGGTTGGGGGAAGCAGCAAAGGGGATGGAGAGTGGGGCGACTGGCCCTGAAGAACAAATGGAAAGTGGGGCGATCGGCGCTGAGCAGAGGGTAGAGCCATAGCCTAAGGAGGGTCTTGCACCCCAAGGAGAAGGAGAGGGGGCTGGGTTGAAGACCGCCTTCTACCATGTCCCAGCAGTGTTCGGGCGAGTGGAAGGAGAAGGGAGAGAAGCCAAGATGGCTGCAGATCGCCTTTTGGGGGTAGTGAAAGACGTCATCGTGCGCTCGGTGACTGGTTTTGCGGAGGCTGAGCTGCTAAAGGGGTTATGCTCTGCCCAGATAGAGGCGACTACCTTGGCAGGAGCCCTGTTGAACAAGGCGGCTGCGGCGGCGAAGGGCAAATTGAGGAAGGAGAGGGAAAAGTTGGGACAGGTGGAGGCCTAGCTTGAAAATTTCAAGAATGAGAGCATAGACTGGAGGAAGGCTGCGCGGAGTGCGTGTGCCAGGGGGTTAGAGGAGGCTCAGAAGGCGAAGAATATGGGGGTGTTGGCAATGGTGCAGAGCAATATTGCCGATCGTGCCCATGCTGTGTTGCTCGCGGCCATGTTGGAGCTGGAGGACGAACGCCGCAAGGTGGTGTCGTTCGAGTTCCAGCTGGTTGGCGAGCAGAAGAAGCTGGAAGAGGCCCAGAAAGCCTGCACCGTCGCCAACGAACAGTGAGATGAGGCAATGAGTTGTAACGAGGATCTGCACGCCCAATCGACCAAAGAAAAAGAAGAAGCACATCTGAAGATCGCGAGGTTGGAGAAGGATCTGGCAGATGAGCGCGCTAGGCCAGCGGCAGAGAAGGCGAGGTTGGAGAAGAAGTTGGAGGAAAAAAGGACCAAGGCAGCCTCTGAAAGGGCAGCATACCCCCACTTATGCGTCGCAGCAGTAAAGCAGGTCAAGGGGTCTGCTGACTTTCAAGTGGCTGTCGATGCCACAATCGCCAACAACTTGGCGAGAGAGAGGTCTAGGGGGGCTGGCCCATCGGGGGCGACCGCTGGGAGTAGGAGTGAAGAAGAAGTGATCCAAAGCTTCTAGCAGTCGGATTTCTACAAACACGAGATGGCTGAGTTCTGGGACAGCGGCTAAAAGATGTTTAAACGCAAAACAGAAGAGCTGTTCCCAGTCTTGGACTTCAGCAGTGTAAAGATTGACGAAGACAATGTGGCCCAGACCCCCTTAGATGAGGGTGTTGAAGAAAAAGACCTCGTCTCAAGTGAAGAGAAATGATTGGTGTGAACAAAATTTGTACTCAGAGTTTTGGTTGTTTTGTTGTGTTTTTTTGTTTTTTTTTTTGGAATTTCTGTAATAAACTTATATATAAGTTTGTGAATGAATAAAATTATGAGTTGTGTTTGTGTTTTTATGCTATTGTCTGTATTGTTTGAGGATCTGCAAAGAATGAAAGTGGTGACTTACACAAGGCTTGTGTATAAATTATTATGCAGTTTAAAATGTAAGAAAACCTCAACGCAGAGTGAAGTTTAAAATGTAAGAAAACCTCAATGCAGAGTGAAATTTAAAATGTAAGAGAACCTCAACAAGAGGCCTTCAAAACCATGAGGGGGAGACAGCCATGACTTCCCTCAACCCCAAAGCGGACAGTATCTTGCTCTGCCGGCTGAGCTGCCAGGCCATTTACCCAGACAAGAGGCCTTCAAAACCGTGAGGGGGGGACAGCCATGACTTCCCTCAACCCCAAAGCGGACAGTATCTTGCTCTGGTGGCTAAGCTAGTAGGCCACTCACCCAGACAAGAGGCCTTTTAAAAAGCCGTGAGGCCGACGGACGTCGTTTCGTCTGTTCGCCAGAGCAGACAATATCTTACCAAGGCGCAAGAAGCCATTCACGTCAGATGTAATATTTTGTTTGGATTTATTTTTTTTAATTTTACGAAAAGTTTGTCTTTTTGTGTAAAAAATCAAAAAAAACCCAATGTTCAAACTTCCCAAACACCACCTAACACCTTTTAAATAATCATTTACAATTGAATAAAAATACTATACAACACGGTTCCTTGGAAAAGTCGTGCCGCCACGGTGGATTCTGAGTACCAAAATTTACAACCTTGTTTGAATAATAGAAAATACTATACAACACGGTTTAGAAAATACTATACAACACGGGTTTTTTTTTTTTAGTGTGTATTTAGTTATTATTTTTGTGGGGGTTTAATTATGATATATTAGAGTATTAGTTATAATGGGATTATTACTTATTGTTATATACGTTATGACTCCTCGTGATTAAGGGTCATCAAATAGTCCACGAATAAAAAATCTGATATTATCTAACCTATTTCATGACTCCTCCTAGCCGGCTTAACTATTCAATTCATCCTATCTCATAAAAGATGATTTAGGATTTTGGACAAAGATTTGAAACCTGAACCCGTCCCTGAACCCAGCCCGTACAAGCTATCTTGGATAAATCCAGCCCCGACCATCCCATCAACCCAACTCAAACTATCCTATCCAAAAAATGTTTAATATTATCCAAAAAAAAATAACACTATTAAATTCAATTTTAATCTATTAAAATTAATAATGTTCCATTTAAAAAAAAAAATTGACAGTCTATATTATCCTTGTAAATTGTAATTTAAAAATAAAAACATACAAAATATAATTTGTGAAAATTGAATTTTATAGTGGCCGGTGATATCTTCTTAACTCTCAACTTTTTACATATGATATTGTCATAATTCGTTAATTTGTTGAATTTATACTTTAATTTGATTGTTTTAATAGTATTAATTAATTTGATCATATGAATTATTAAAAAATAAAAAATAAATGTGTAAAACTTAATAATATAAGCCTAATAAAAACTGTATAACCTGGTTCAGTTTGATTTAGCGCATAAAATTTGGGCTTACGGGTGGGTCATGGTTTTAATTTTTTTTAAATAAGTCCAGCCCGTACCAGGCCGTTGACTGATCAAAATCTGAAAAACCCATTAATATGTGGGAAGTAGACACAAAAGTTACGGGCTAGGTAAGCCTTGCCGGTAACCGCCACATCTTCTTCGCTCGGTGATTTGGTACATGATTTTTCTTTACTCTTTTTGTGGTATCTCTTCTCTTATTCTCTGTTTTGGTATGGTGGCGAAAATTAGTGAAGAAAACAAATTTCGTCACTAAATAAGAATAATCTATGAGGAATTATAAATTTTGTCACGTATAATAAAAAAATAAAAATAATATGTGACGAAATTTATTTCCATCAATAAATACTTACTTTTAGGTGAGAAAAAAAATAAGTTTCGTCATCTAAATTTTTCCTACTATTTTTTTTTTTATGGTGCCAAAATTTTGAACCTTTTGGTGAGAATTTTTTTTTTCAACAATTAAAAAATTATTAATGAGGAATATATTTGCGTCACCAATAATTTAATTTTTTTTTTGAAAAACTTTATTTTAAATATTTTAAGACCATTTAGTGAGAAATATATTTTCGTCACTAATAATTTTTAATATTCGTAGGCCTTTTAGTGAGAAAATTATTTTGTCACTAATTTTGAAAAAAGAATTTTGGCATATTAAGCGGTAATGAAAAAAAAAAGTCTATTATTTTTCCCTCCCTCCCTCCCTCCCTCCCTCCCTCCCTCTTTTTTTTTTTTTTTGGGATCAGTTTTCCTAGATTATTTTTCCCTCTTTTTTTTTTTTTTGGGACCAGTCTTCATATCAGTCCTTATCTCTATTTGTCTCTCCCTCTCAAAACAAAACACAAGTGTTGTGTGTTTTGTTTAGTGACGAATCAGTTTTCCTATCAATCTCTATCTGTCTTCCTTGTAATTTTCCCTAAAATATTTTATGTTGAAGCATGGTGTGTTTGGTTTGCTTTGGAGAGAGCGATTTTCAAAAAAAAGTTTTGAGGAGAGAGTTTAGAAATTTTTTAGGTTTGTTTGGTTGTATATTTTGAAAGTAGTTTTGGAGTTTAGAATGATTTGATATTTTGTTATAATTGAGTAGATGTGTGTGAGAGAAAAAGTGATTGAGAAGGAGAAAAGAGAAAGAAAAAGTGATTGATTGATGTATAAGAGAGAGAAAGTAATTTTGAATTTTTTTTAAAAAAAATCTCAAACCAAACAATTTTTTAGAAATTTTTTTCCAAAACTCCTCTCTCAAAACTAAACCAAACACATCCTAATGTTTTATTTTACAATAATGTACTAACAAATTAATTTTCGTAGGGGTGGGGTGGGTCTGTGGAGTGGACCCAGCCCCTGCACACAGCCCCACCTTTTTCAACTTCACATCTCTTTCCTTGTCTGTCTCCGTCCATCGGAAACAAATGGAACCGACTTGGGCGATGCAAATGCATTACCACCTGTCACCCGTAAACCCTACCAAATGCAAATCCATAAATACCCTTCTTCCTCTCTTTCTCTCTCTCAAAACCCAAACATCTCTCTCACAATTCCAAAACCAAAAGCTAACCCACTCTCGTCTCTCTCTCTCATTCCATTCTTATCAGCACCAGAGCTCCAATCGATACGTTCTCTCTCTCTCTCTCTCTCTCTCTTTATTAATCTTCATTTCTTCGTCTTTTTCTTCTCTCGAATCGGTTTCAAATGATGCCATTAACGAGGCTAGGTTAGGGTTTATAGTGATAATAGCTTTGGTCGTTATTAGATTGGTATGTAATAGAAAGTGTTTCGATCTTAGTTTGATGAATACATTTCTTCTGTTCTTGACTATGTCGATGGGGTTCAGCAGTTTGTTGCACTTTATGCTTCCTAGAAAAAGACCTGAGGTGTTTGTAGAAGACGACAACACTAGTGAAACACAGAGCTTCATCAAGAAGCATCAAATCGGTAGCTTGACCTCCACCACCGCAGCAACGGCGAACGACGGAGACGAGAGCGGCGACGTGAAAAGCAACGCCGGCTTCATAGGGAACATTAACAGCAGTAATCACAGCAGCGGCGGCGGTAGCGTCATGCCGGAGATGGCTTTAGGAGATGGAAATCCGCCGGAGATCGACGAGGATCTTCACAGCCAACAGCTCGCTGTGTACGGATGCGAGACTATGCGCCAGCATTTCGCCTCTAACATCCTTGTTTCGGGGATGCAAGGCCTTGGCCCCGAAATCCGTATGAAGATTGATTACTTTCTCGAATTGTTCTCCACGAATTTGCTTATTTCATTTGATATTGATTTTTGAACGTGTTTAGTTGTTTTTTTGGTAATTGTAGTGCATAACTATATGGTGAATTTGGTGATTTTTAAATATAGACTAGTTCTCTGTCATTTGATAATGGAGTTGCAATTATAAACTTCATGATAGTTAATGTATTCTTTGATTGCTTGCTTGTTTTTGTTGCTACTCATTAAGAGGTCCTACTTTTGTGTTGTATAGTTGTTACACGTGTTAATGATCATTTTTAACGAGCTATCAGATGGATTCTTAATTTGGAGATCAATTTTCAGTATCAAGTAATCTTGTTTCGTGTTTTGTATTCCTCTTGTTGTGAAGAACCTCGTACTTGCTGGTGTCAAGTCTGTGACGTTGCATGATGAAGGCACAGTGGAGTTGTGGGATTTGTTCAACAATTTCATTTTTTCAGAGAGTAATGTTGGTAAGAACAGGGCACTTGCATCTGTTCAGAAGTTGCAAGAGCTCAACAATGTTGTGGTCATTTCTACCTTAACCACAAAGTTGACGGAAGAACAACTTTCTAATTTCCAAGTAATTTACTTTATCTATATTTTATTTCACTGATTCATAAGAAACTTGCTAACTTGCTTATATATATGTATATATTTCTTTTGTGGTAGGAAACTTTGCTATCATTCTTTAATGTACAACAATTGTAACCCGTAGTTTTATGTCTGCAAATGTTGAAAGCCATTTGATCTGGTAATGATCTGTAAGTACTACATTTTGTGATATTTGTTGATATATGAGCTACCCTGCAGCTTTTTTTTTTCAAATGTTATATTAGTTTAGGCCTTGTTGCCTTGATATATTAGAAACTTATCGGTTCTCTTGATTCATATTCCCCTTCATGCTGGTCCAATTCATATTTCGGTTGATACTTAGTGGTCCTTGAACTATCATGTTACTTCAACACGTGCAACTCAAACCACCATGTTCTTTTGTGGGTGCTTTAATATATGGAAGTTGTGTTTTGGCCTTGATTGTTGTTGTCTGCAGACAATGGTTATTGCTCATTGATGGTTGACTCCATATGTGGTAAACTGGAAATTATTATGTTGCCTTGATTCGTATTCCTTGGTGCCTATTGACATATCACTCCTACTAAAACTACCATGCTACCTTAGTATGTGGTTTTTAATATACTATTTGTTGTGTTACATAGTAGCTGATTGCCTCAATTGTTGTGCCGGAAGTAACATAATTTTCTATTGGTGGTGACACTGTCTATGTGGCAATTTGCTTGTTGCTCAACATGTCTTCTAGCAGGGTGAAGGGTTGAATGAGAATGAGAATGAGAATGAGAAGATGGAATGATTGAATAATTTAAAAATAAAAATAAATAACTAAATAATGTGTTGATCTGCACCCATTCCATGATTTATATGTTTCTTTAGGATAAGTTTGAGAGATTCATTTCAGTTTGAATGCAAAGCTTTCTCTAGCCTTTGTCTCTGCTCATTTTCTTCTTGGTCTTCCTTTGTCTCCTCTTTTTTCTTTTTTCCTTTTTGCCGTTCAAGTGAAATGATGTTGTTTTGAACTACTCCACAGAAATTGCAGAGTGTGGACTCTAGAGGATCCGAACATGTTCTACACAACTGATAAGAACCGAATTCTACAACCACAATGTGATTAGCTCAAGTTAGGTACTTCTCATGATATTATTTGAGGTGCGTATAAACTAGTCCAGACATCGGTCATAAATATATATATATATATATATATATATTAGGTTTATTAGGTGATAATGCTAGGATAGCACTCTAAAACCAAAGAGTCAAAAAAATCATGAGCATGTTTATAAATAAAAAATAAAAAATCACAATGATTCCTTACCAAAGACGATTTGATCAAGGCTTTTGTTGGGTACAAATTCATAAACAAGAAGGCATTGAGGGGCTTCAATGGTACAACCCAAAGGTCTTACAAGGTTCTTGTGTTGAATTCCACTAATCAAATTTACCTTATTGAAGAAGTCATCGGCCCATTGTCGTGAATCAAATGTACCTCAATGTTACGTTATATTTTGGAGCTATTATATATATTGTACGGGAAAGAAATACACCTTCTCGTATAATCTTGTTGACCAAGTCTGCTCCTCCGTACGTCGTCGCTTTATCACCTGAAAACACAAACGTGAGCTAGCCGGCGGGTGTGTGCCGGAAACCTCTCCGATGCCTAAGTCAGCAAACTTGACAAATAGACAAAGCTCTGTGTGTTCAGAAAGCAAAATTGTGTGTTACCTCCCCCAAGGTGATGTTTGTGAGCTTTTATAGGTTTCGTGTGGCACAATCCTAGTAGGACTTCTATTCCTTCATGCAGAGTCCTCCTAGGATTCATACTCCTGAAAGATAATGCTTATCCTTTAACACCCCCCTCACTGCTTAAACCAAGTGAGATGGTTCTATCATGGCCGAACTCCAATTCGACCGAAGTAAACACGACTATGCATAGCCGTAGAATGAGCCGAACTAGTTCTTCCTTTTACTTTTCTTATATCGGCTTCTCATGCATAGCACATGGCATGGTTGGACCGAACTAACGAATCGTGACCGGTATAACTCCAAGACCGGTTTAACTCAAAGGTACCGTAAGACCGATCTAACTTCGTACTTACGTCGGACCGGACTAGCTCCGCAGTCTTAGGACCGGACTAACTCCAAAAATATCGCGCAACCGGAGTATCTTCCATGGCCATTTTACTTCGGCCCTTTATACTGAGGCCATAATGTCCATCTCATAGCTCGGCCCAATTTTCACCAAAATTACCCTCTCAATTGCCCCTTAATTCCATCTGCACAGCATGATTGGGATTACCTGTTTATAAACCGGGCTAAAGTTTTAGCCTTTCCAGCCGAGCTAATACTCTTTAGCCTGTAGGGCCGAGCTAGCACTAAGCCGAACTATCCTTATCCGGTCAGAACGTTGCTTCAATCACAGAAACTGAATCGCTCCCTTTTCCAATGACACGTGGCAGGCTCCGATTGGCGAGGGGCAGCTGTCACGCCGTTCTCGTACTCTGAAAAAAAATTGAACAGTTCCCGCCCTTCCTCTCTCTTTGCACACAACAAATCCTCTGTCCTTGAATCATTCACTACACTATTCATCTTTTTCTCTTTCTGTGCTTCTACTTCTTCAGCTACCAAGCTCGTGCGTTTTATTGCTACCGTTTTCATCTCCAGTTCCCTCTTCTTACCTGGTAAGCAAATCCCTCTTTCTTGCTCTGTTTGTTTTCGTATTTTGCTTTCTATGTTTTTGCGAAACATATTTGTCTATTTCTGTTTTGCTTCTGTACTTTTATGGAAAAAACTTTAACAGTAGAATACATGAGCATATGATATATCCTGTAGAAAACTAGCTTTTGATCCAGAATCTTGTCGCAACCGAACTAGGAAACTATTTGTGCTATATATATAGATCAATTCAGACAATAACCGAACTAGAACACATAGTAATAACAGTAGTTTCAGTAAGATACCAACTCCTGATTCGCTTTAGCCGAGATAATCTCACCGAACGAAGTTTGAACTTAGTAAACTAGGAACTTCGGCCTTCAGCCGAGCTAAGTCTTTGGGGCTAAGCCAGCTTTCTTAATTTCTAAACCAAACTCAGAAAGCTGCCCCTAGAGGCTCAACCGAAGTAATAAAACCCATAGATCAAACCGAGATAACCAGCCTCATACAAAAGCCGATCTCGTGAACCTTATGCTCAATCCGAGCCACCAAGCACTTTGCTGAACCGAGATAGAGCATCCCCATAGGCCGAAGTAGGACTTTTTAACTTTGCTTTGATTTTGTAGCACGGTCTGCGATCTGTGCTTAATACCTTTGTTTTCCACTTTGCAGACTTAGGTTGCCCAAGCACTCTTCTGCGCGCTCAACCGAGCTACTGAGCACATTCTTCCGACCGAACTAATTTATTAATAACTTATACAATAAATGGGGAAGTATAGGTATCTAGTAGACACTCCGGGCGGCCTAGCCGAATTCAGAAAAGACTACCATATACCTGATGACATTCACCTGATTTTAGCCGGAAAGGATGTCATTCCTTGGGATAATGAAGGCTTTGTCCCCTTCACCCTTTTGTCAATTATTGAAACCGGACTACGATTTCCAGTCCAACCTTTAATCTGCGAGTTTCTTAGGCAAACTAGATTATGCCCTACCCAACTATCCACCAATTCATACCGCATCATAATGGGAATAGCCGAACTGAACCGCCAAGCCGGACTAAACCTTGGCCTGGCCGAAATCTTCCACCAATACTCCATTGGTTCAAAAGAAGATGGGTGGGTCTACTATTTAAGAATACGACGTCGCCGAGAGAAGATAATAAAACACACACCGAATAAAGACTTAAACGACGACGATTTTTTCTGGGTGTCTGGGAACTTTGAGGATCATCAAGCCCAGATTCCTGGCCGACGTATAAATTGGAAAAAAGGAGAACCTGGTAAATTTACTTCGGTTTTCTTGCGTGCTATTTTATACTTCGGTTTTTTAATCTTTCAGCCGGACTAACAGTTCTTCTTTCGCAGATTCTACCCACCTTCATTCTTTATACAGCTACCCAAACCTTGCGACTTTGCGCGCCGCACTACGGTATCCAGAACGTAGTTAGGCTAAGCTGTTAAAGTTCGAGCCGACCTACAGATACAGCGGTCGCCGAAAGGTAAGAGTGACCGACTTTCTTCTTGAGGAGGCCCCAGAACCGGACCCAACCTTGCCAGAAATCAGACTAATCCCACTCATAGCTGAAGAGGAGATGGCTAAAAAGAACAGAGTAAGGGCCCTCTTGACCGAGACCAACAGGGCCGAAGTACCACCATCAAGTCAAACCCAAGAAACGGTGGTGGCCCTTCCTATTCAACAACCGTCCTCATCCCACCGAACCAAGCGTGCCCGGACTGCCGAAACTGAACAAAGTTTGGTTGATGAAGAAACTGCTCTTCCACCAAGCCTGCCACCGAGCCCCCAACCGGAGCCTTCTTGCCGAACTACCACTACTGGGCACCAAAACTTACCTTCAACAACCGAGATATCCAAGACTTTGACTCGATTGTTGTTGATAAGGATCACCAGTTGGCCTTCAACCTGGCCAAGAGTGTGTGCCTCCCCAAAGATATGGAGCACCACCAAAAGCAACTAAACACCGAACTGAAGGCCATCCGGTCTTCAACAAAATCTATGATCCTGGTAAGTAGCTCTGTTCATTTTTCTGTCTAATTTTTCCAACTTTCACTTCAGCTCAAGGGAAGTTTTTGTTTTGTCAGGCCTTTCAGAAAAACAACATCACTCACAGGAAAGTGTTAGAGCTCAGGAAAACAACAAGGCAAGCCGTGGCAGAAGCCGAAGCGAAGACGGCCGAGCTACGAGCTGAGAACGGCCGACTGGCCGGATTGGTTAGTTCGGCCGAAGCAGAAAAGCAGAAGGCTGCCATTGTGCTAAAGGATAAGTATCTGCGCAAGCTGGTGAAGCTTGAAAAGAAGAAAGATACCGAGATAACCCAGTTGAAGGAGAGCGCAAAAGGAGCCGAAAAACAAGGCTTCAAGAAGGCAGAGGATGCTTATGTCAAGCAGTGCGAAGCCGCCAAGGAACTCTTCTTTAAGTGCGGCTGGAGGGCAGCTGTTGAAAAGCTCGGTCACGATCCACAGACCGAGGTTTTCAACCCTCCAGCCTATTTCATACCGAACTCCCTAATGGAGTATGCTGATGCCATTCAACAGCAATTTCTTGAAGGCTCAGACTCTGACGAAGACTCTGCCTCTGAGGATACTCCGGTTGTCATTGCGGACCAGTCAGTTCGGCTGGAGCCCACGGTGGAAGACCTGACTATTGAACTACCAGGTGAAACCGTGGTTCCGACCGAAACCACCCTTGTGACCGAGAGCGAGCTCCTGCCTGAAACCGGTCTTCGTGTTGATGCCGATGCTGCGTTTGATGTCGAAATTGATGATCTTTTCAACTGATTGTCTTTTTGCTTTTCTTTTTTTGCTTTTACCTGTAACCGGGCTAGGAGCTCATTAACTGTAATCTTTCTGATGAATGAGAAATTTCTTTTGTGCTCAACTCTTATTCTGGTTGATCTGTGCGTTGTACTTATGATTTTTCCATGATCTTTGTACTTTCAACTGTTATCTCGGTTTTTGCTGCTCAAACTAACTATGCTTACCAGCCAACCACTCCTTAGCCGACATAATTACTTCGGCTGAGGAGTACTCAGAGTTGGTTTAATCCAGCCAACCACTCTTCAGCCATACCCTTGCTTTGGCTGAAGAGTACAAAAAGTTGGTTTAATCCAGCCAACCACTCTTCAGCCATACTTACTTCGGCTGAAGAGTAACAAGAGTTGGTTTATTCTAGCCAACCACTCTTCAGCCATACCCTTACTTCGGCTGAAGAGTACAAAGAGTTGGTTTAATCCAGCCAACTACTCTTCAGCCATACACTTACTTCGGCTGAAGAGTAACAAGAGTTGGTTTATTCCAGCCAACCACTCTTCAGCCATACCCTTACTTCGGCTGAAGAGTACAAAGAGTTGGTTTAATCCAGCCAACCATTCTTCAGCCATACCCTTACTTCGGCTGAAGAGTTCAAAAAGGTGGTTTTAATCCAGCCAACCATTCTTCATCCTTACACTTACTTCGGCTGAAGAGTATAAAGAGTTGGTTTAATCCAGCCAACCTCTAAGTTAGTTTTTCCAGCCAACTTAGAATAATGTTTGGTTATTCCGACCAAACGTCCTGTAGCCTGGATCCTTATCCTGGGCTTAGGAAGGGTGTTGGTTTAGTCCAGCCAACCTCTAAGTTAGTTTTTTCCCGCTAACTTAGAATAGAGTGTTGGTTATTCCGACCAAACGTCCTGCAGCCTAGATCCTTATCCTGGGCTTAGGAGGGTGTTGGTTTAGTCCAGCCAACCTCTAAGTTAGTTTTTTCCCGCTAACTTAGAATAGAGTGTTTGGTTATTCCGACCAAACGTCCTGCAGCCTGGATCCTTATCCTGGGCTTAGGAGGGGTGTTGGTTTAATCCAGCCAACCTAAGTTAGTTTTTTCCTGCTAACTTAGAATAAAATGTTTGCAATGTACCTAAACTTTACTAAAGCTAACTTTTACAGAGAACAACTCATGCTGAAAAGAATCGCTTGTTTTATTGAAGAAAGAAAAAATTACACATGTTTGAAAGAGAAAAGCTAAAAGTAAAATAACTTGAGATTGGCCGTGTTCCATGGCCTAGGGATTGCTTTGCCGTCCTTGTCTTCTAGGTGGTATGCCCCTTTGCCTGCTAACCCAACCACTTTGTAAGGACCTTCCCAGTTTGGCCCTAACTTGCTATCTCCTGGTATCAAGGTGTTTCCCATCACTTTGCGCAGTACCCAATCGCCGATCTTGAATTGTCTTGGATGCACTGTCTTGTTGTATTTTCTGGATAACTCTTATTGGTATGAGGCAGTGTGAACCAGTGCTTTTTCTCTTATTTCTTCCACAAGGTCGAGGTCCAATGCTATGGCTTCTCCATTCAAGTCTGGATCAAAATTTTCGCTTCGAATTGTGAGGAGGCCAACTTCCAGTGGGATTACTGCTTCCATTCTGGGGGAGGCCAACTTCCAGTGGGATTACTGCTTCCATTCCGTAGGCTAAGGAGAATGGTGTCTCTCCTGTTGATCGTCGAGGTGTGGTGCGGTAAGCCCATAAAACATGAGGAAGTTCGTCCGCTCACTTGCCTTTTGCCTTTTCTAACCTTTTCTTCAGTCCATCCAAGACGACTTTATTTGATGCTTCCGCTTGGCCATTTGCTTGAGGATATGCCGGTGTAGAATTATAGAACTCTATGTTGTACTCTTCACAAAAGCCTCTGAAGATTCTGTCGTCGAATTGAGTGCCATTGTCAGAAATTAGGGCTTTTGGTATGCCAAACCGAGTGATGATGTTTTGCCAGACGAACTTCTTCACATCTTTTTCTTTGATTGATGCCAATGCTTCTGCTTCCACCCATTTTGTGAAGTAGTCTGTTGCTGCAAGAAAGAACTTCCTGTTGCCGGGTGCTGTTGGAAGTGGTCCTACTATGTCCAAGCCCCACATTGCGAAAGGCCATGGGCTAGTCAATGGTAGGAGTTCTCTAGCTGGTTGATGTATTTGGTGTGCGAATTTCTGGCATTTCTCGCACTTCTTTACATATTTCTTTGAGTCTGCCTGCATGTATGGCCACCAGTATCCTTGCGAAATGGCGCTGTAAGCTAGCGATCTTCCTCCTTGATGGCTTCCGCACACCCCTTCGTGTATTTCGAACAAGAATGCTTCCACTTTGCTGGGATGAACACACTTTAGGTAAGGTCCTGAGAATGACTTTTTGTATAATGCCAAAGATGGGAAGAGCCAAAATCCCAGCGACTTCGCTCTTATTCGGTTGGCCTCTTTTTTCTCTTCTGGTAAGATGCCGTCCTTTAAGAACAGGATGATGGGATCCATCCAAGAGGGGCCTAGTTCTGTGCAACATACCTCTTCTGCTTCGGGGTCTTCAATGCTTGGTCTAGGTAGGTAGTCGATCAGTAGTGGATGAGGTATGGAGGTATCTGTCATTGAGGCGAAGCCTGCTAGTTCGTCTGCTCTGCTGTTTTCCTCGCTGCCGATTTGTTCTATCCTTACTACTTCAAATTTCTTGATCTCTGTTCTGACCAATTCTTGGTATTTGGCCATCCTATCATCCTTTGCTTCATAGTCGCCAGAGATTTGGTTTACCACCAGCTGTGAGTCGCTATAGACTATTAATTCGGTGGCCTTCATGTAGTATGCTGATTTGAGGCCTGCAAGGAGCGCTTCATACTCTGCTTCGTTGTTTGATGCTGGGAAGCCAAGGTTGATTGCTTGCTCTACTACTAGGCCGTCTGGAGAGATGAGGACTATGCCAAGTCCTGCACCATGCCGGTTGGATGCTCCATCCACAAAGAGCTTCCACATCTCTCCAACGAACAACTTCCAGCAAGTGGAGGGGTCAGATGATGTCGTGGGGTCAAGAATGGTGTTTTCTTCAAGGTCCATGCTTGCTGTCTGCCCCTCGCCATCTGATTGTACTGTTGGTGAGTCTTGGTTTGTTTCTTCCTTGCTGTCTTTAGTCTGGTCTGCCTTGGGGTCTGACCGAGTGCTTTCTGCTAGGGGTTGCGCTATTCCAGCGTCAACTTCCATCCCTAGTTCGGTTGTGTCAGTTAGGTCGACTGGGCAGATATGATGGCTTCCAGGAGTAAACTTTGCAACGAAGTCTGCCAAAGATTGGGCCTTTACTGTGGTTCTGGGTTGGAACTTGATGTCGAATTGTCCCAACTCTACTGCCCACTTCAAGATTCGCCCAGAAAAGTTCGCCCTCTCAAACAAAGCTTTTAGTGGAAAAGCTGTGAGGACAACTATGGTGTGGGCATGGAAGTAGTGTGCCAATTTCCTAGAGGCCATCATTAAGGTCAATGCTAATTTTTCCAAGGGCAAGTACCTTGTTTCGGCCCCTAGCAATGTCTTGCTGACATAATAGATGGGCAGATGTTGGATTCCTTCTGCACGAACCAACACTGCGCTAATTGCGTGCTGAGAGACTGCCAGGTACAAGAAGAGTTCTTCACCAGGTACTGGGGTAACAAGCAGAGGTGGGGAAGACATATATTCCTTCAAGCTTTCCAGAGCTTGGTCGCATTCTTCATCCCACTCAAACTTGGCCTTTAAGGCATGAAAAAATGGTCGTAGTCTGTTTGACGACCTGCTTATGAACCGGTTGAGCGCAGCTGCCATGCCGGTGAGATGCTGCACTTCTTTTACTGAGTTTGGTCTCTCCAAATCTTGGATTGCTTTGATCTGAGAGGGGTTTGCTTCTATACCTCGGTTGGTCACAAGGAAGCCTAGGAATTTGCCAGATCCCACTCCGAATGCGCACTTGGATACATTGAGGCGCAACTTGTGTTCCTTCAGGATTTCAAACATCTCTCCTAGGTCCTTGAGATGGTCATTCTTATCCTTGCTTTTGACCACCATGTCGTCGATGTATGCCTCCATTGTTCTGCCTAACAATGGTTCAGACATCTTGGTGACCATCCGTTGGAATGTTGCCCCTGCGTTCTTCAGGCCAAAGGGCATGACCTTGTAACAGTATAGCCCTCTTGGAGTTGTAAAAGATGTGAGCTCCTGGTCTGGTTCATGCATGGCGATTTGGTGATAGCCTCTGTATGTATCCAGAAAGCTAAGTCGGTTGTGCCCCGCCGTTAGGTCTACCAGTTGATCTATCCGTGGTAGAGGAAAGCTGTCTTTTGGGCACGCCTTGTTGACTGTTTTGTAGTCGACACAAACGCGCCACTTGCCATTCTTCTTTGGCACTACGACTATGTTGGAGATCCATCTTGGGTAGTGCACTTCTCTAATTGCTCCTGCCTCCAGCAGGTTTCCTACTTCCTCTGCCACTATTTCGGCATGGTGAAGTGCCGATCTGCGAGTGCGCTGAATGACTGGTCTGGCGGATGGGTGGACATTGAGTTGGTGACAGATGAAGTTTGGATCAATACCTGGCATGTCATAGGGTGTCCAGGCGAACACTTCGATGTTAGAGGTTAAGAATTCTAAGACCTCTAATCTCTCAGTGCTGGACAACGACGAACCGAGCAAAAAGAACTTATCCGGGTTCTTTTCATCTATTCTTACCTCTACCAAGTCCTCCACTGCTTTCTGATCGGCTGCTTTGCCGACATCTGCGAATAGCTCATTGCTCTCGAGTTCCTCCACCGAATGAACGTATCCTTTGGCAGCGCGGCTGCCATTCACCGTGACGAAGCATTGCTTTGACATGATCTGATCTCCATAGACTTCTTCAATTATACCGGTGTCGTTGGGGAACCGCATTACTTGGTGGTAGGATGATGCCACCGATCGCATGGCATGCAACTATGTTCTGCCCAAGATGATGTTGTAAGTGGAGGGGACCTTTAATACCCAGAACTCCACTTGTTTCGTCACGCTTCCTGCTTTGACTGGAAGAATTATCTTACCGACGGGCCATTCTGGCATGGAGTTGAATCCAATTAGGGGAGATACAGCAGGCGCCAAGTCTTTGTCTTGCAGCTTTAATTGTTTAAATGTTTCATAGTACATGATTTCACATGAACTACCCTGGTCAATCAGAATCCGCTTGATGTCAAAATCCTTGACTCGGAGAGTGACGACTAGGGCATCATTGTGGGGACAGTATATTCGATCCAAGTCTTTATCCGAAAAAGACATGACATTTGTTGCCTCTGTCTTCCCCTTCTTGATGGCAGGTTGGGCACTTAGCACCTCTCTAAAGTGCTCAGCCTTTTTGATTGATCCCCTGAGCTCGCATACACGCTTAGGTTCAAAAACTCCATGTATCACATTGATAACGCCTTGAGGCGGGGCGTCAATTGACATTCCGTTAGGGTGGTTATTATGGTCCTGGGGGGCTGGTTGCGTCCCTCCTTCAATGTATTTATCCAAGTGACCTGCCGCCACTAACTCCTCCAGGTGCTGTCTCAATGGTGTACAGTTCTCAGTGCGGTACCCCTTTTCTTTATGGAAGGTGCACCGTGATCTTTCGTCATAGTCCTTCTGAGCTTCTCCTAGCTTGGCTGGCCACTTGACGAAAGGCTCATCTCTTATTTCGCTCAGAATCTGATATATCGGTTTCTTGAACACCGTGGTTATGGCAGTGCGGATTCTCAACCATCTTTTATCCGGGTCTTCTTCGTTATCTCGTCTGCCACGTCCGTTTCTGTTCTGACGATCTACTATATTGACCTTTGCTGAGGTTTTCTTTTCTGGTACTGCAGTCACACCAGATTTTGCTTTGGCACGTGCGCCATCCTCTTCTACCCTGATGTGCTGATGCACTCTTTCCATCAGGGCTTCCATGGTGAGGGGTGGCGTCATGGTGATCGAGTCCCTTAGTCTGTTCCCGACTGGAAGGCCTCTTTTATACTGTGCAATGGCGAGATTGGTGGGGCAGTCCCCAATCTGATTGAATGTCTCCCAGTAGCGACTGTTGTAGGATCCTAGGGTCTCTTTATCGCCCATGTCGATGGAGAGTAGCTGGTCGATCTCCACCGGGGTTTTAGTGTTTGTTCGGAACCTTGTTACGAACGCTTCTGCTAGTTGTGCCCAGGAGGCTATGCTGCCCTCTGGAAGTTTTTCGAACCAAGTCAAGCCTAGGTCGCCAAGGCTTGATGGGAAGAGTATACACATTAAGGCCTCGTTTCGCCTGTACACAGCCATGACCTGGCGAAAGTGGCTCAAGTGTGAGTAGGGGTCCGTCTTCCCTTCATATGTAGTGAATTTGGGCTGAAGGAAGCCTGATGGTAACAAACAGCGAAGTCTGTAGCCTTGCTAATGCTTTGTCCGTTGGTTCGTAGGCAGGGTGCGGTATTAGCATTCCAACCTCGATGCTTCCATGCGTCCGAGGAGCCAACCGCTGTAAGGCAGAAACTCTGTGCGGATCCCGTGCCCTGGCATCCTCCTTGCATCGTGCTTTTTCTTTGAGCACGGTTCGTAAGTCGGATGATCTGGGCAACTTTGTCTGTCTAGATCTGGTTTGGTGCGAATGTAAGGGCCAATATGTGCTTCCTTCAGTGTATGACCTTTCAGATCTCGTCCTCTCAGACCTGGAGTGACGAGTTCTGGAAGACCTGGATCGAGTATCGCCTGTCCTGAGGCTTCTACTCTCTCCTTGCGAGGGTGTGGTATTCCTACTATGATTTTCTGAGTGGCGAGGGGGTGTTTTGTTTTTGCGCCCCTCTCCTGTCGTCACTCCTTTGTTCTTTATCTGGCGCTTCAAGGCCTCCATGTCCGCCGCCATCTTCTTTATTAATTCATCTTGCTCCTTCACGCGGTCCTCCAGGAATTGAGGATCAACCCTCCGCCTTTGCCTGTCAGGACTCTGAGAATGAGATTGACGGGGGCTGTGGTTCCGTCTTCCCCTAGTATCTCTCCTGGGGTTATGTCGCTGGGACTCCAAGTCTGCCATGGGAGGGACAGAAGGTAATCCTTCACGCCTTGCGCCCCCGTCTGGAGTTAGCCTGTCGATGGCGAACTGCGGCAATTCTTCAATGTGTGCCATTGTTTGAAAAGAGGAGAAGCTTAACCAAGAGGTTTTGTTCTGTCTATTTTTCCCACAGACGGCACCAATTGTATGGGAAAGAAATACACCTTCTCGTATAATCCTGTTGACCAAGTCTGCTCCTCCGTACGTCGTCGCTTTATCACCTGAAAACACAAACATGAGCTAGCCGACGGGTGTGTGCCGGAAACCTCTCCGATGCCTAAGTCAGCAAACTTGACAAATAGACAAAGCTCTGTGTATTCAGAAAGCAAAATTGTGTGTTACCTCCCCCAAAGTGATGTCTTTTATAGGTTTCGTGTGGCACAATCCTAGTAGGACTTCTATTCCTCCATGCAGAGTCCTCCTAGGGTTCATACTCCTGAAAGATAATGCTTATCCTTCAACACCCCCCTCACTGCTTAAACCAAGTGAGATGGTTCTATCATGGCCGAACTCCAATTCGACCGAAGTAAACACGACTATGCATAGCCGTAGAATGAGCCGAACTAGTTCTTCCTTTTACTTTTCTTATATCGACTTCTCATGCACAGCGCATGGCATGGTTGGACCGGACTAACGAATCGTGACCGTTATAACTCCAAGACCGGTTTAACTCAAAGGTACCGTAAGACTGATCTAACTTCGTACTTACGTCGGACCGGACTAGCCCCGTAGTCTTAGGACCGGACTAACTCCAAAAATATCGCGCAACCGGAGTATCTTCCATGGTCAGTTTACTTCGGCCCTTTATACTAAGGCCATAATGTCCATCTCATAGCTCGGCCCAATTTTCACCAAAATTACCCTCTCATATATATATATATATATGTATATTCTGCCATTAGTGATAGTGATATATGGTATTTTAGCAATTTTTTGGTATCTTATGTTATCCGTGTTACTTTATCATCAAGAATCACCTGAACTCTTTGAAGTTTTGATTTGTTAGATGCATTTCTACTAAATTGGTTTATAAAATAAAATTATTTATATATGAGTTTAGATGTAATTGATAATGTATTAATGTTTTCTTTGTTTATTTTCTTTACAGATTGGTTTTTGATGACATTGGAAGTATACTTGCATATGAAGATCAACTGTTGAAATTTGTTTCCTGAACTGATACTTAGTTGTAGTTGCAAATCAAGATTGAGTGTTGATTTTTTTTGTAGATTCCACATTAGTTCATTTTGGGATTTGCTTTGATGGTTTTTTTGTTATACTTAATGGTTTATATTATTAAAGTTGTTTGATGGATATATTTTGATTTATAATATAAATTGTTTAATGAATTTTTTTGTGGAGTGATGTATAATAGCTAGTAGATTTCTTAGTACAATTAAAAGGTTTTTGGGATATGAGCAGGGATATTTGTGAAATAATAATTGAAATTGAAACATAAAATATGGAACAGGTTTAGTGACAAATTTGTTTTGTCATTTGTACTTGTTATTATGACAAAGTGATTATTCGTCGTTAATAAATATTTTTTGTGACAAAAATTTATTGCAGCGCATATATAAAAGTTTTCATTGATTTTGTTGTTAGGTGACCAAATTATTCGTCACCTTTACATCTTACCGTGACGAAATTATTTCATCATCAATGATCAACATTTGTGACAAATTTATTCGTCAACTAAAATTATAAATATGGTATTGAATAATTATTTAGTGACGAAAATGAGAATTTTTGGGGACAAAATCTTGTTTTATTGGTGACAAAAAATTTCATCACTGAACTAATTTCATTGGTGACGAAATTATTTTTCGTCACGGTGGTTTTTAGTGACAAACATTCAATGACGAAACTGGTGACGAAAATATTTCGTCACAAATATCTATAGTGACGAAATTCGCTCTTTCAAGACAAAAAAATTGTCATTTAAGACCCAACTTATTGTAGTGATAACCCCTAATTGTTCTGTTGGTTATGGCCTATTGTAATTATCATTGGGTTTATAATCAAAACGGTATTATTTGGTTATACTTTATATGGTGTTTAATTATGACTCCTTATGTTGTTTTTTTTTAATTATAAGTGAAAGTGATTTAATTATGACATTTGTAGTAATTAACACCACAAATGTCACAACTTACTTACAGTCAGGGGCGGAGGGAGCATGTGACCAGGGGGTCATGTGCCCACCCTGGATTTTGGATTTTTTTTTTTTGCAAACATAAAAAAATATTTTAAATAAAAAATTATAAAAATATTATTACAGTAAAATGTCAATGACATTTTAAAAATTATGAAAACAATAATAATTGTTTTGATTGAAAATGAAAAGATTATTATAAATAAACCATATTAGCTATGAAAATTTTTGAATGCAGCGGCAATGTCATTATTAGTGATATGCAAGTATAAGTAATCTCACTATAAATATATGAAATTTATTAGATTGTTAGTTACATTTGACACGTGAGGTTCACTCTTAATGCATATATTTACTATTAGTGGGTGATATCACATACCAATGATGACGTGGTATTACCATTATATTGAATTTTTAATCAAATTTTGTATAAAAAAATAATTTATCATTATATAATTTATTTTAACGCTTATATCCATATTTTTTTTGTACTGTCCATGACACATTAGTTACAAATAACATTCAGCTTGTTTGTTTCCTGTTTTCAGAAAACAGTTTTCAGAAAATTTACTTTTTTATTTTTCGTATTTTAATGTTTTGAATGAATTTTTTTAATATTTTAAGCAATTTTTTTAATTTTTAGACACACCTAACATAAATACACTTAAAAAGTATAATATTTGTGAAAAAAATATTTAAAAAATACATTAAATACCAAAAAATATTTTTAAAAAAATATAAAAATTCAGTATATTTTTTGTATTTTTGTGTATTTATTAATTTTTTTACAAATATTTTACTATTTAGATACATCTAAGTAAGGTGAATCTAAAAAAGTAAAAAATTACTTAAAATTCAAAAAATATTCACTAAAAACAAAAAAATGCGAAAAATAAAAAAAACTCAGTTTTCAAAAAAATTGAATTCAGAAAACTGAAACAAAACACACTAATTATTATTTTTTTTTGATGTTTTTTGAAATTAATCGTAAAAACTTGCGTGAAATATTTTTGTAAAAATTATTACAATTAATAAGTGCCCCCTCTAATTTAATTTTCTGGCTCCGCCACTGCTTACAGTATATACATTTTGAGGATTGTGTATTCTAGAATGATCCATCAAGGATAGGAATATTGAAGCCAAATAGGAATTTGATTACAACTAAAGAAATTACTTGTAATAAAATTTTTGTACCATTCCTATTCAACCTTTTAATTTTGCGAGAAATTCTCAACGGAAAAATAACAAAATTTTAAATATTATTGATCCAATAATTTTTTGTTTTACTATTAAATGGTTTACTTTCTTCCAGAAATGTGAGATTCCTACATGGAAGTGGAGAAATCGGATTCCTATTTTATTTTATTTTTGTTTTTTATTTTTTTATTTGTCAATCGATAGGAGAATAATTAGAAATATTAAAAAATATTTACATCATCAAACAAATTACTAACCTACAATAATTAGAAAGTCAACAAAACCTATCACAACCAAAATATCAAGCCCGCCAGGTCCAAGTTGAAGCTCAAAAACGACTACTAACTACATACAATTTTCATAATAGGGGAGAAATAAACCACTACCACAAAGGGTATCAAACTCATCTCCATAGTAGTTGACCTGAGAACTCACACCACAAAGGGTGTTACACAATCACTAGGCTAAATGCCCTGGTTAATTTCAACTTAATTTGAAAATGTAATTTCTGTTGAAATAAATAATGAAGAGTCACTTGTGCCACTATCTATAGGACTGAAAATAAGCTGAGTAAAACTGAGTAATATGTGTTTCAATTTAGTTTGATAACTTAACGAGCTTAAAAAATTGTTCAAGCTTTGCTTGTTTACATAATATTGATGAGTAGATTTCGAATGAGTTTTTAACAGGCCAAACACGAGTTGATCTTGAGTTGCTTGATTTTTTATAGTGCATTAAGCCGAAAAGTAGGTCGTTCAAGCTTTGTTTAAAAACTTAACGATTTTAAAATTGTGTTCAAACTAGACTTGTTTACATAACAAATCGATCTCAAATGAGTTTTTAACAAACCAAACAAAAGTGAAGTGCGAGTAGCTTAGCTCGTTTAACACCTCTATTGTTGTCTACAATCACCTCATTTTCCTGTTTGCTCTTTCTCTTCTTTTCTTCTTCTTTTTCTTCTCCTTCTTCTTTTTTTCTTCTTCTTCTTCATCCTCCTCAAACCCTAGAATTGAAAACCATAAACCTAGGGCTTGAAAGGAAGAGGAAGAAGAGCCTAAAATTAAAAACCCTAGATCTAGGGTTTGAAATGAGAAGGAATGGGAGTTTGTGATGAATGGGAAGCAAGAGGGAGAGCGAAAAAAGAAAAGCAGACGGTAGCGGTGATGACTAAGAAGTGTGGTTGAAAGGGCTGGTCAAAGTTGTGTTGGTCTAGCTGGAGTTGAGGATTGATTAGCCGGAGTTATAGTTTGTTTTCTCTTTTGATAATTTTGTCTAAGGGTAATATTGTTTTTTTTTTTAATAAAAAAAGTGGTGTACTCAACCAAACTTTTGAAGTGTATATAGAGGAACCCTTGTAGTAGTAACCTAATTGCACTTAAAATCACAAATTTACCCATATAAATGAGTTTAGTAAAATTACAAAGTTACACAACAAAATGATTTTTTTTTTTTTGACATATATATATATATATATATATACTTAACTCAAATATTTCATGTACACACCTCCTTCAAAAGTAAGTATCACCTTAATTATGAAGATTTGTGGATTTAATTATGAATCATATTAGTGCTTACGTATGGTGGTCAAAATTTGTGGTAAACTTTGTTATAAATCTTAGTTGTTGTTGTTGCTGTTTTTTTTTTTTTCAATTAGTAAAAAATTAATTACAAATATAGAAAGTATTATATTAAATTGATTACTAATCCAAACATTTTTTTTTTGGTTTCAATCAGTAAAAAATTAATTATATACGTGGAAATATTAATTACAAACATTTTCTTGTGTACGATGGCACAACCCTTGAGTCAAAGCCATGCGACTTTTACTTATAAGTTCATGCTAACATATTTGTTCTAACTTTAACTTAAAATATCTAACTCAACGGAAAACTTAATTGGGTAGTATTGAATTTTTCATCACTTGAATACTAATGAGATGACAATGGATTGATGGGACGTGTTCCCTAACTAAAGGTTAAGTCTTGCGCAAGTGGTTTGTTTCAGAACCCTTGAATTGATCGGTTGTATTTGGACCCTAGGTACTCATGACAGATAAGGATAGAGGAGGTTATATATATTTACCGTCTTTTTCTAAGTCCTCAATTGGCGTTACGCAGTATCTAACCATTGGTAGGCATCCAGGGTAAGTTCTTCTAAGCAGGAAAAGAGGGGACATACCGAATAATCCAAGTTCAATTCTTGCGGTTGGGAGGATGAAATCTCTTTGGGAGATTTCTAGATTACTAACATCTAACCTTATAATCATTTATTATTGACTTATGTAGCACTATGTACTTCCTATTATATTGAAACTATATTTGACTATTTGTCTATCTTGATTAAGAACCTTCTTAGTTGATATTTGAGTCTTGGTTGAGGTTTTACCATAGTGGTTGGGTGAGATTGAATTAGAAAGTCCAAATTTGAATAATTGTTATTGAGCAGTTTTCACTCTTTCATCATTTTCTCTCTCAATACTTTGAATCTTGATGTGAGACTAGAATCATAGGAAATCTTACTTCTGAGGCTTCAATTTGGGCACAAGAATGACCCTAAACGGAGTCCGGACGAGAGAGTTATATTTGTTTGAATTTCAAGTTTCTGTGCTAGAAGCATTGATCTTTTCTTCGCTCGAGCGAACTGCGCGATTTTTAGAGATTTTGTGAGCTTCTTTTCTATGCTCGAGCCAAGCTTTCTTCGCTCAAGCGACCACGTCGCTAACAGACATTATAAAGTAACTTTTTGGCCTAAAAACTTTATTTTTCTCCCTCTCTTCTCCTTCCATCCTCCAAACCCGAAACCCTAACATTCCAAACTATTGATTTCTCTTCTTTTTACCCAAGATTCAACCCAAATCTTTTAAGAAGGTTGAAGAGCAAGAATAGATCAAGACTTCTGCCGATTGTTTTGCGATTTCATTGGAGTTTCAAGTTGGGTCTTCATCTTTAGCTTCAGATCTTGAGGTAGGGATTTCTTTGCTCATTTTCAATATATCATCTATAGATAGATATGTGGTAGATTTTATTGCATAAAAATCATATGCATTGTGGATTTTTTTGAAAGCCATGAAAGGGAATCTAAAGTTTGTTATTTGTGAATGAGATTGTTAAATTGATTGTTGTTTAGGTTAATTGGGGAGTAGTCTAACATGTTTATGTTGAAAGGGAGAAAAAGCCCTAATTTAATATTTTGACTTGGTGAATTAAAAAGGAGTAAAGTTGAATAATGTTTGTAAAGTGCTATTATGGTTTGTGTAAATGTGTTAATAGCTAAAGGGAATAATTAATTATGGCTCTCCATCTCTCTCTGTCCGTCCCTCTCCAAAATAGCTAAAGAGATATTTTGGGCTCTCTCTCTCTCTCTCTTTTTTGTTCTCCATTGTTATTCAAGCTTTAAACTTAGAGTGAGAGTCTTTAGAGTGAGATTTTGCAAAAGTGTTGTAAATGAAAGTTAGAGTCTAGCACGTTGGATAAAAATTTCAGAATTTAATGATGAGTATTTATTTTATGAAAATTCACGGACTGATTGGTGTTCAGTTTAATTTATAGCAGAACTTGAAATTGAGGCCTTGTTTAGGAACAGGCTTTTTTAGTAACTTTTTGGCTTTTTGACTAAAATGTGATGTAAAAAAAATTAATATGTTTGGGATGAATTTTTGGGTTTTTTACGAAAAGATGTGCAAAAAGTAGAGAGAAAATGAAATCTTTAACTTTTTGGTATGGGTTGTTGGCTTTTTGGTTTTTTAGTAACTTTTTGGCCAAAAAGGGCACTTGCCAAACGAGGCCTGAGTTTTGGGTGTTCGGACCATGATTTGAGATAAATTTGTTGGGCCTATTTTGGTATATAATTGGACCATGTTTGACTTATGGGTGAGACCCATGATTTAGATTCAATTTAATTTGAATTTGTTTGTGACTCATGTTTAACTGTTTGGTCCTTTTTAATTATATGATTGGTAGTAACCACCTTGAGAGTTGTTATTATTTATTATATAGGGTTATAATAAATATTTAAAAGTTAAATTTATAGTGTGTACCATACGGTGAAAAATTATATATTTTATAAATAATGAAATATGTATGTATTGTGCAATGAGCAAAATATTATATTTTGTGGTGTACAAAAATATTATATTTGTGGTGAGAAAAATTATATCATTTTATAATTTATATTATAAAATTTTGAGTTATTATTACAAAAATTAAATTATATTT
The DNA here is from genome assembly GCF_055761805.1 of Camellia sinensis. Lineage (NCBI taxonomy): Eukaryota > Viridiplantae > Streptophyta > Magnoliopsida > Ericales > Theaceae > Camellia > Camellia sinensis. Next base: position 118,798,813 of record NC_138973.1, read on the forward strand.
TTTTTGAAAAATCCATCATTGAAAAAGCAAACCAACTTAGGGTTGTTTCTCCACTTTTTCCTTCCCATCATTTCCTTTCCTTTCATTTCATTTTGGGTTTTGAGAAGAGAGCTTTGGCTCTCCATCTCTCTCTCTCTTCTTTGTTCTCCATTGTTATTCAAGCTTTAAGCTTAGAGTGAAAGCCTTTAGAGTGAGATTTTGTAAAAGTATTGTAAATGAAAGTTGGAGAGCTCGTCGTGATCTTTGTAATGGTGGTCTCGGATCCATGATCGGATGATGTTTGCATGTTTAGATTTGTTTTTCTTCATATTTGAAGTAGAGACTTTCTTCATATTTTTACATTAAAGCTATGTTAGGATTATTTTGAAAAAATATATCATTATAAGAGGTATTGCACACACACACACATATATATATATATATATATATATATTCAGATTTTTGTTTGGTAATTTTTGGAAGAAAAATTATGTTGAAATGTTAAGAATGTTGGCATTTTGAGATTGATTTGGAAAAATCATTTTGTATTGATAATTTTGCAAAGAAATTCAAAAATAAAATTTAATAGTTGTATGGATTGTATCTAAATCATATTATGGTTAGATAATTTATTTTAAGAAATTAATGTTGAAATATTTATCTCATCCTTGAGTTTTGGAATTTATTTTTCAGAAAAATAAATTGATATTAAGGAATATTGTGTAAATTGTTAAGTAGGGATTTTTCCTACACTTCTTTATATACTTTTACTTGATTATATGGAGCTTAGAGTTGTATATAATTTAATTAGAATTTTTGGAAAATTTGTGATTTATTTGCTTAAAAGGAAAATTTTGATAAAAATAAAGAGTTGATGCCCAAATTTCGAAAGTGTAAACTTGGAATATGTTTGTAAGGTTATGAAATAGCTATGTTTTAAATTTGAACAAAAATGAACTTTGATTCGATCGGTTTTGAAATTTTTACTGTTTTGCGATCAAAATAGCATTTTTAAAGAAAACAAAGGAATTAAGTTTAAATTTTGGGGCTGTTGATTAAAATAGGATGTCATAGTTGAATAATGCCTGAAAAATGAGTTTGGAAAGAAAATGATGTTTTCTTGGGCATTAATGGTATTATTTTGCTTAATGTATCTGTTGGAATAAAATCGACACGGTTAGAAATGGACCTTGAGAGGTCACCGGATGTGATTGTGATATGAAAACTAGTGTAGTTGTTCATATTTGATAAAATGTGGAATACGATTTGTTTGTAAATGTTGGGAATCATGGGAGATTCCAAGTTATTGTTATATGTTGGACTGTATGTCCATGTTGTTATCTTTTAATTAATATATTAGAGATAACTATTTTGGCTATCGGTGAAAATTTACCATGTTTCATTTAAATGAGAGATTTCTTGGAATGATGAGAAATGATGCAACTTTGGAAGTTTGATATATAATATGTTATAAATTTGTCTTGAAATGACTAAATTGGGAATGTTGATTAACATGTGGAAACTATATGAATATGGATATAGTTGCATTATCTTTTGGAATTGTATTATGATATTACATTGATAGAGATATGGAATTTGATCACAATGAAGCCTTGTGGTTTGGAATTGAAATTGGAACTAATCTAATCCATTGTTACATATTGCATTGCTATCCCATTTCATTGTTATTATGGATTTTGAATTGCAATTGAAAACTATTGTTTTGAGAACGAAATTGTTTTTGGGAAACAAAATCATTTGGATTTGACTTGGGTAAATACGTTGGTAAGTACATCAAAGGTGGTGTAGATGATAGGTGTCGAGCCTTCCAGTTAATACTCGTAAAAATGACAAATTGGTAGTACTTGTATAGTCTACTTGCAGACACCAGCCTAGGGATTACCTGAGTCGTATTTACCATCTTGGAATTTTATTGAAATTGTTGGATTAATGTGTTTTCAAATTGGCATTGTGCATAAGATTTTCAAAAGATGAGAAAAATATTTTGAGCATGACATGGTATATGCATTCATCTCATAAGACTGTATAAAATGGATTTAATGAATTATTTAATTATTTGATTCAATTGATAATGAGATAATTGAATGTATTGAAAAGGATGTCATGTTGCTATTGAAACATGTTTATTTATTTAAGTTAACTTGTTGTGGTTAATTAAATAAATTGGATTTAAGAGATTATGTAATAAAATCATATGGTTTTGACATGGCATGATTTCACGTATGTGTATGAGTATTTTGGTACCCGCATATCTTCTAATGTTTTAATATGAGATTGTTTGGTGAGCTAGTGGTTGCTCACTCCCTGCCTATACATATATACAGGGAATGTTTTTCGGATTTGAAGATCAAACAATGGGTTTTACCATTTCATAAGTGTAATGTAGTGATGGATTGTACTACTTCATTTGTTTGTTTGTTTGGCTGAGTGTTATTTTTTTTGTAAAGAGTAGTGTCCTCTCTTTCATTGTAAGCCTCAGGGCATTTCTTTTATTTGTATGTAAATGTCATTGTTGTATAACAAGAGGGAATATGTATATTTAATTATTCATCATTTCATCTAAGGATGAAATGTTATTTGTAAATGGACTTAATTAATGAATATTGGTAATTTTATCCGAGTAGTAAAATACGGGGCGTGACAGTGTATATCATGCATTATGATGGTTATGGTTCAAGAAGGCCGAGTTGTCTCGTATGTTGAGTAGATAGTTATTGGGTGCTTATTTTTTTCATTTTTCGTGCTGGATGCCTATTTGTATAATTGAACGTGTTGAGAAAGGATGTAGACCATGTGTTGAGTTCGTAAATAATGTGGAGGAAATCAGAGATTATGAACATGTTTCAAACTCCAAAACAAAATAGTTGTTATGAGATATTTCTGAAATGGGAAATGAAAAGGAAATGTGAACTGTCTGTATTGTTGAAGGAATTGAATAAAATTTGGGAAAAGTACTTATGTAAATATTCTTTGGTTATAAACTGTCACATTATTTATATAGTATGAGAATAAGCATTCATGATCATAACTATCTGTAAATTGCTATTGTTTAGGATCATGTTGGGATCCCTACTAGACTTTATGTTCATCCCACGTTGCTAATCCTTTTTTAGGTGAACGTTGAGAAGTGTTTCAAGGTCATGAATCTTCTTTATTTGTTGGCCACAGGGCCTTTTATTTGTGAGCGGAATGCCATTGATGTAAAATGGTTAAACCCTTTATCATAATTTAAAGATGTAAGCCTATGGGCAATTTATTTAATTATTATTCCTGTTGCATTCATATTTTATTCGGATAAGAGAATCTTTATTCATATGTTCTTGTAAATGTAAAGAGTTTCCGCACGTTATCTCTGAAATTGAATCTATAATAATGGTTTGGTAATGGAATTCGAGTAATAAAAAGCGGGACATGACAACTTGAATATCATGCTTCATTACTTGCTTGTTATAATTGTGATGGTGTATTGGATTGGGAAAAATAGACGGAGTGTGTGTGTTTATTATGCATTCAAAGCTCATAACATTTAATACCAGGTATTGAAGACTATTAGACCAGTCGAAGGCAAAACTAAAGCGTTTGAGGACGTATGGCTACCCTAGGAAAATTAGAAACTAGTTTTGTAAACATGTTTTGAGATTGTAAGTGATAAATTTCTTGTTGTATTTAAGATATGATTTTGTAATTATTATATATCTAAAAATATCTTTTGTATTACTTATTCTCTTATTTTCTTGTCGACTCGTGTAGACCTTATGTTAATACCTAGTTAAGATCTGTCAAAAAGGTTGATTTGCTATCTAAGGTGGTTTTACTTTGAAAGGATGCTATATTGACTCCTTCAACCTTCCTAAGATCTTACTTGGTTATTAACCAAAAGACTCATTAGTGAAGTTTTATACTCTTATACCTTAGATAAATTATGTATTTATTTGTTAATCTATTCCTTAATGTTCCCGATTTTTTGGGTGTCACACCGGCGACGATATCAACGATGGCCGTAGTTACAACTGCCATCAGTGATGACTCTCTCTCTCTCTCTCTCTCTTTCTCTCTCTCTCTCTTTCTCTCATCTACTATCATAGATGCATATATATATATATATATATGTATGAGTTTAATTCTATTTCGAAAAAAAAAAAAAATTCATTCCAAATTTTTGACATCGACCAAACCGACCATCAAACCATGCTCTGTGATTCAGTTGATTTTGAACTTCATTTTGGTCAAAAATGGATCACTGATTTTTTCACCTGAAGGTGTCAGTTCGGCTGACGGATTGAGGGTAAACTAGAGTCAAACCGATCCATACACACCTTGTAATAACCCTCACCACTGCTTACCGATAAACACTGATTACCGTTAAACTGAACTGATTATGACTGATAATTGAACCGATTAAAGTACTGAACTGACTGACTGAAAACTGGAACTGAATTGACTGAGTGTGTATGTTAATTTGTATTCTATCTGTTTGATTGACTATCTGATCTGTTCATGTTTTATGTTTAAACTGTTGATTGAAGGCCTTATCGGCGGCTGAACTGGGAATTGATTAATGTTTTATGACCCTCTTAATTAATGTGATTTTATGGCATATTTATCTGAAAACTGATTAGGTATGATTAAAATAGTTTAAAATAAGCTAATTAAAGAGTTAGGCTTAATTGCCATATTGCTATCCTAGTGGGTCACTTACTTAATGCTTTGAGGGCTCATTCTTATGCATTACAAACATTTACTCGGCCATTTCTCTTGAGTGTATAGCCGACCATGAGAGGGAGAGAGTGAGAGAATTTGGATTTCATCTTGAATTGCTTGGAACTTGGAGAATTGCTTGCTAATTGAAGCGTAGATTGCTAATTTGAGCTCCTAGATCTTGAATACAAGACTAAGGTAGGAAACTCATCTTCTTATTGATGTCATTGAGCTAGTTCTTGCATGATTCATGCTTCATTCTAGAACTAAGTCATGTTTCGGTTCATTGTTGTTGAATTGAAGTTCAATCTTTGCATGCATGTGAGTATTGTTGGATTTTGAGTTGAGTTCATGGCAAATTGTTGCTTGCATGTGTATATATTGAAGTTTTGAGGTTGTAGTTCATAATTCCTCACATGCATGTCCATGTTTTGAGAGTAGTCCATGGAATCATCTTGTTATAAAAAGAATTGGCTCCTTAGAGCATCAAATTGAAGCTTTAAATTGGTTTGAATTCATGCATGTTTGCATGTTCATATTGTTCTTGAAATTGGTTTGAAATTGGGTTTCAATTAAATACCCTTGGGCTTTGATTTCTCAAATTTGAACTTTGAATCATGTTATTCCATGTGTTTACAAGTGTTTTTCCAGAAATTAGCCCAAGAGGATCGGTTTTGAGTTGTTAACAATCTGGTTTTGGCTTGGAGGTGCAATCTGGAATTTCCAGATTTCGCACTTCTGCTCGAGCGGGGGAAGTTCCGCTCGAGCGTGGAATCCGAGCATCCAGTATCTTGCACTGTTCTACAGTCCGCTCGAGCGGAGGATTGGACGCTCGAGCGGAGTCATGTGTCTCAAGCTCGAGCGGGCGTCAAGCGTCCGTCGAGCGGAGATTTCACCCATCCAGTACTTTTACAGTGTGCTCGAGCGAGGGATTTGACGCTCGAGCGTGTACCTTTGTTGCATGTCCGCTCGAGCGGGGAAACCTGAGCTCGAGCGGGACTCTGTTTTTCTAAAATCCTGAAACTGTTTTCTGATCACATTTTTGCATCCTCATCCCATCCTAGGCATTCTTAGGCCTAGTTTAAGGCATCTTATTGAGGATATAGATGTAGAACACACTGAGGCAAATTAGGGATTAAGGTATTATCTTTCCCAGCTGTGTAGCTTAGTGTGTTTAATTTGTTAACTGTGTAGGGTTGGCGACTGGGGAGGCACGCTCTAGCATACTGTAGCCCAAACTCTGTGAGTAACGATTGTGTAAAGATATGTTCAAAAATGATTATTTTCTGAACAACTGAACTGTACTGTTTCTGAATTGAATACTGTTAATTGAATGAATGTATGTCCTATATTCTGAACTGTATTGTGGCATCCTTAGCACCTACTGTTTACTGTTTACTGTTTACTGTTACAGTTACAGTTACAGAGATCTCTGTCGGTTCCCTTGTTGGAACCACTACTGTTTACTGATTGATGGCCATCACTACTGTTCGGTCTTTTAAGACCTACTGTTTACTGTACTGTTATGCTAATGGATGTACCACATATGACTGTACTGACTGAACGACTGAAGGACTGAAATACTGATTTAATGAACTGTTTTCATTACTGTAAGGACATTCATTCTTAACCCCTTTACGCATTATGTTATTCATTGGGCTTTAGCTCACTGTTTATATATATATATATATATATATGTAGGTGCTCAGCCACCAGATTGGAGCTAGGAGCGTGGGTTAGACTCCAGTTTGTCAAGCCAGCCTTTGTGCCTCACTGCGAGGTTCCGAGTTGCCATGCTATGGCTTTGGGGTGTCTTGTTTTTCCCCCGTCTGTCTCCATACTGTTTGGATTACTGTATAGACTGTCAGCTACTAACTGTACTGTTATCAAGGGATTGGGTCCCTGTACTGTGTGACTGTAAATTTTGTATAGACTGTACTGTTTGTATGTATGAATGCATGAAAAATCTTTTTGGCATACTGACTGTCACAGCTCAATGGACACTATTTACTTACTGTATTGGCTTCCGCCAGGCCCTGTACTCTGTTTTACTGTATTACTGTTCTGCAGGCCTTCGGTAATCTCGGATTACTGGCCGGTTACGGTGCTAAACCCATAGGGCCGGGTTTGGGTCGTGACAGAGTGGTATCAGAGCGATACTTAACCACGAGTTATACCGCACACACGTGTCCAAATGAGCTATAGGGTGTCCTAGAGAAGTAATTAGGGCATCTCATGAGCATGATAAGTGTGTGGTTATGTTATGACTGAATATATGCTAACATGTTAAACTGTTAAACAAATGACTGCTTATGTTTAAAACTGTTATAACTGTTTATAGTGAAATAAATAACGCAAACACTGCAAATGAAACTGAATCCTCATCCTCTGAGGCCAGAATGACCAGACTGGAACAAATGATGGAACTGATAACTGCAAGACTGGACCAACAACTGAATCAACAGCCCCTACCTCCTCCGGTACAGCCGGAACAAAATATGAATGTGAATGTACAGAATGCTAATGTAAATGATGGGGATATAATTGCTCTCACCCATAAATTCAGCAAAATGAAACTGCCGTCCTTTCAGGGAGGCCTAGAACCGTTAAAGGCTGAAGCATGGGTTCTGGAGACTGAAAAATTATTTGAAGTTTTTCCGTGCTCTGAAGCACACAAAGTACTGTTAGCCACCTTTACATTGCAAGAAGAAGCTAGAAGGTGGTGGATGCTCATCCGTGATGAAAATACCGTTCTGACTTGGGCTCAATTCAAAGGAGCCTTCTTGAAAAGTACTTCCCTCAGTGTGTTAGGGAGAGAAAAGTAACGGAGTTTGAATAGCTGAAACAGGGCACAATGTCTGTTACCGAATATGAAACAAAGTTCACCGAACTTGCGAGATATGCACCGCATATGGTGGACACTGATTACAAGAAGGCCAGAAAATTTGAAGGCGGCCTTTATTTTTCAATCCTTGATCGGATTAATGTTTTGAAGCTACCGAACTATGTAAATGTTCTTGACCGAGCCTTGATGGCTGAATCAAACTTTGAAGCACTGAAAACTGAAACACCAGCGTCTGAATGGCGTGGTAAAAGGAAGGGATTTAAGTTTAAGAAAGGCAAGCATAGTCTATCGAACAAGAAACAGAATACGGGGTCAACGACTACGTCTAGTCAAGGAAACCGTACAATACCGCCTTGTTCTGAATGTGGTAAAAATTATAAGGGAGTTTGTCACAAGATATCAGGAGCCTGTAATAGGTGTGGCAAAGTGGGCCACATGGTTAAAGACTATCCCTCTGCTCCACAAGCTAGTAGTAAAGCTACACTAAGCGTAGCGGCATCAACTGTTACACCAAAGCCGAACCCCAAAGCTACCGGGAAAGAGCCTATGAGGCAGGGCCGAGTGTTCGCCCTAGTACCGGGAGACATCCAGAATACCAAGACCGTTGTGTCAGGTAATCTCTCTATTTGTACTCAGAATGCTTATGTACTGATTGATTCGGGGTCTACGCATTCTTATGTGTTGCATGCTTTTTCACGTAAATTGAATAGACCCTTAGAACCTATGAACTATTTGTTAGCTGTATCCTCACCCGTTGGGGGATCTATGACCTGTGCATACATGTACCTTGCTTGTGAAATTAGTGTTGGAGATGCACATCTGTTTATCGATTTATTGCCATTGAACATTGATCATTTTGATGTAATATTGGGGATGGACTGGTTAACGAAATATCATGCCACCATAGACTGTGTAACGAAACAAGTAGTTTTCCGTCCACCTGGTCTACCTGAATTTGTGTTTAATGGGGTTGGAGTAGTACCTCCCCCGTATCTGATTTCATTTGTGAAAGCTGTAAAACTGATTAGAAAGGGCTGTAAGGGATATCTGTGTTCTGTATTGACTGTGTCTACTGCTGATAATGCTAATGCGAACTGTATTCCTATAGTCAGAGAATTTCCAGACGTTTTTCCAGATAATCTTCCAGGAGATTTGACTGATAGGGAGATTGAATTTACTGTTGATGTGGTTCCTGGAACACAGCCAGTATCTAAAGCTCCTTACCGAATGGCTCCAACTGAACTGAAAGAATTGAAGGTGCAATTACAAGAACTGTTAGACAAAAAGTTCATCAGACCTAGTACCGCACCGTGGGGTGCACCTGTTTTGTTTGTAAAGAAGAAAGATGGCTCACCGAGACTGTGCATTGACTATCGTGAACTGAATAAGGTAACTGTAAAGAATAAATACCCATTACCGCGTATTGATGACCTGTTTGATCAGTTACAGGGTGCTAAAGTATTTTCGAAGATTTATCTCAGATCCGGATACCATCAATTGAAAGTTAAATCAGATGACATTGATAAAACTGCTTTTAGAACGAGGTATGGACATTACGAATTTTTAGTTATGCCTTTCGGAGTCACGAACGCACCAGCTGCATTTATGGACCTTATGAATAGAATTTTTAAACCATACCTTGACAATTTTATTGTTGTATTTATTGATGACATATTGATTTACTCCAAGAGTATAGAAGAACATGAACATCATCTGAGACTTGCCCTACAAACCTTAAGAGAACAGAAATTGTATGCTAAACTGTCTAAATGTGAATTTTGGCTTGACCATGTTATGTTTTTGGGGCATGTTGTTAGCAAAGATGGAATTTCTGTTGATCCGCAGAAAATCGAAGCTGTAGTGAACTGGCCTAGACCAACCAACGTGACTGAAGTCCGAAGCTTTTTGGGATTGGCTGGATATTACAGAAGATTTGTTAGGGACTTCTCCAAAATTGCCCTACCATTGACTCAACTGACTCAGAAAGGAATATCATTTGACTAGACTGACCAAAGGGAATCTGCTTTCCAAGAATTGAAAACTCGATTAGTGACTGCACCGATTCTTACCCTACCTTCAGGTACGGATGGTTATACTGTATTTAGTGATGCTTCTCATAAGGGTTTGGGATGTGTTTTAATGCAAAATGGGAAAGTAATTGCCTATGCTTCCCGACAACTGAGACCGCACGAAAAGAACTACCCGACCCATGATCTGGAACTTGCTGCAGTAGTATTTGCACTAAAAATCTGGCGTCACTATCTGTACGGGGTGACATGTGAAGTATACACCGACCACAAGAGTTTGAAATATTTCTTCACACAGAAAGAGCTGAACATGAGACAGCGGAGATGGCTAGAACTGACAAAAGACTATGACCTGTAGATATTGTATCATCCCGGAAAAGCCAATACTGTTGCCGATGCATTGAGCCGGAAATCGATTGGAAACTTAGCATGTTTGCTTACAGGACAGAAAGAGTTGCTTAGTGACCTTGAAACATCTGAAATTGAAATTGTTTTGCGAGAACAAGGTGGAACCTTAGCTGCTATTTCTGCTCAACCGGCACTGATTGAAGAGATCAAAGAGAAATAGTAACTAGATGACTTCTTGAAAAAGATCATCGAAGAAGGAGAATCTAAACCGAGACCGGGATTCAAATTTGAGAATAATGTACTGAAATTTCAAGAAAGACTGTGTGTACCGAATGATACTGAACTTAAGAGAAGGGTTCTGCAAGAGGGCCACAACTCAAGATTTTCTATCCATCCGGGGAATATGAAAATGTACCAAGACCTGAAACTGAATTTCTGGTGGCCGGGAATGAAGAAAGAAATTGTTGATTTTGTATCGAAATGTCTTCATTGTCAACAAGTGAAAGTCGAACATCAACGACCCGCAGGTTTATTGCAACCCTTACCAATACCGGAGTGGAAATGGGAACATATTACCATGGATTTTATCGTTGGACTACCTCGCTCCAGTAAAGGTATGGACTCAATTTGAGTTATTGTTGATAGACTGACTAAATCTGCTCACTTCTTACCTGTTAAGACAATTTATAATGCGGACAAACTGGCTATACTCTACATTGACGAAATTGTTAGACTGCATGGAGTACCTGTGTCCATTGTTTCTGACAGGGATTCGAAGTTTACATCAAGGTTTTGGCAAAGCCTACAGACTGCACTGGGTACTGAATTGAAATTGAGTAGTGCCTATCATCCTCAGACAGATGGCCAGTCAGAAAGGACCATCCAGACTCTAGAGGATTTACTGAGAATGTGTATCCTTGATTTTCAGGGAAACTGGGAAAGCCATTTGCCATTAGCTGAATTTGCTTACAACAACAGCTATCACTCGAGTATTGGCATGGCGCCTTTTGAGGCATTGTATGGCAGAAAATGTAGATCTCCGATTTGCTGGGCAGAAGTTGGAGACGGGCCTTTACTTGGGCCCGAGATTGTATATGAAATGACTGAGAAAGTGAAACTGATACAACAGAGACTGAAAACTGCGCAGAGCAGACAGAAGAGTTATGCTGATGTCAGAAGACGAGACAGAGAGTATGACGTGGGTGATCACGTATTTGTGAAAGTGACACCAATGAAAGGCCAGACTCGTTTTGGAGTCAAGGGCAAATTAGCACCGAGATACGTCGGGCCATATGAGATTATTGAGAAAATCAATTCGGTGGCGTATCAAGTTGCGCTTCCTCCTGAAATGGAGCATATGCATAACGTCTTCCACATTTCTATGTTGAGAGACTACCTTCGGGATCCTTTCCATGTGATAGAGCCTACTCGTGTAGTGCTGAGTGATGACTACACTTACGAGGAACGACCTATACAGATTGTAAACAGACGGATCAAGAAACTGAGAAACAAAGAAATCCCGCTGGTAAAAGTTGACTGGCAGAACCATGGTGGTATGTATGCCACTTGGGAAAGGGAAGATGACATGGCTAAAAGATATCCTGAACTGTTTCCACTGAATCCTGTTTTCTTCCAGAACGAAGGTAACTCGAGTTTAGAGGACTAAACTCTTTATAAGGAGGGGAGACTGTAATAACCCTCACCACTGCTTACCGATAAACACTGATTACCGTTAAACTGAACTGATTATGACTGATAATTGAACCGATTAAAGTACTGAACTGACTGACTGAAAACTGGAACTGAATTGACTGAGTGTGTATGTTAATTTGTATTCTATCTGTTTGATTGACTATTTGATCTGTTCATGTTTTATGTTTAAACTGTTAATTGAAGGCCTTATCGACGGCCGAACTGGGAATTGATTAATGTTTTATGACCCTCTTAATTAATGTGATTTTATGGCATATTTATCTGAAAACTGATTAGGTATGATTAAAATAGTTTAAAATAAGCTAATTAAAGAGTTAGGCTTAATTGCCATATTGCCATCCTAGTGGGTCACTTACTTAATGCTTTGAGGGCTCATTCTTATGCATTACAAACATTTGCTCAGCCATTTCTCTTGAGTGTATAGCTGACCATGAGAGGGAGAGAGTGAGAGAATTTGGATTTCATCTTGAATTGCTTGGAACTTGGAGAATTGCTTGCTAATTGAAGTGTAGATTGCTAATTTGAGCTCCTAGATCTTGAATACAACACTAAGGTAGGAAACTCATCTTCTTATTGATGTCATTGAGCTAGTTCTTGCATGATTCATGCTTCATTGTAGAACTAAGTCATGTTTCGGTTCATTGTTGTTGAATTGAAGTTCAATCTTTGCATGCATGTGAGTATTGTTGGATTTTGAGTTGAGTTCATGGCAAATTGTTGCTTGCATGTGTATATATTGAAATTTTGAGGTTGTAGTTCATAATTCCTCACATGCATGTCCATGTTTTGAGAGTAGTCCATGGAATCATCTTGTTATAAAAAGAATTGGCTCCTTAGAGCATCAAATTGAAGCTTTAAATTGGTTTGAATTCATGCATGTTTGCATGTTCATATTGTTCTTGAAATTGGTTTGAAATTGGGTTTCAATTAAATACCCTTGGGCTTTGATTTCTCAAATTTGAACTTTGAATCATGTTATTCCATGTGTTTACAAGTGTTTTTCCAGAAATTAGCCCAAGAGGATCGGTTTTGAGTTGTTAACAATCTGGTTTTGGCTTGGAGGTGCAATCTGGAATTTCCAGATTTCGCACTTCTGCTCGAGCGGGGGAAGTTCCGCTCGAGCGTGGAATCCGAGCATCCAGTATCTTGCACTGTTCTACAGTCCGCTCGAGCGGAGGATTGGACGCTCGAGCGGAGTCATGTGTCTCAAGCTCGAGCGGGCGTCGAGCGTCCGTCCAGCGGAGATTTCACCCATCCAGTACTTTTACAGTACGCTCGAGCGAGGGATTTGACGCTCGAGCGTGTACCTTTGTTGCATGTCCGCTCGAGCGGGGAAACCTGAGCCCGAGCGGGACTCTGTTTTTTTGAAATCCTGAAACTGTTTTCTGATCACATTTTTGCATCCTCATCCCATCCTAGGCATTCTTAGGCCTAGTTTAAGGCATCTTATTGAGGATATAGATGTAGAACACACCGAGGAAAATTAGGGATTAAGGTATTATCTTTCCCAGCTGTGTAGCTTAGTGTGTTTAATCTGTTAACTGTGTAGGGTTGGCGACTGGGGAGGCACGCTCTAGCATACTGTAGCCCAAACTCTGTGAGTAACGATTGTGTAAAGATATGTTCAAAAATGATTATTTTCTGAACAACTGAACTGTACTGTTTCTGAATTGAATACTGTTAATTGAATGAATGTATGTCCTATATTCTGAACTGTATTGTGGCATCCTTAGCACCTACTGTTTACTGTTTACTGTTTACTGTTACAGTTACAGTTACAGAGATCTCTGTCGGTTCCCTTGTTGGAACCACTACTGTTTACTGATTGATGGCCATCACTACTGTTCGGTCTTTTAAGACCTACTGTTTACTGTACTGTTATGCTAATGGATGTACCACATATGACTGTACTGACTGAACGACTGAAGGACTGAAATACTGATTTAATGAACTGTTTTCATTACTGTAAGGACATTCATTCTTAACCCCTTTACGCATTATGTTATTCATTGGGCTTTAGCTCACTGTTTATATATATATATATATATGTAGGTGCTCAGCCACCAGATTGGAGCTAGGAGCGTGGGTTAGACTCCAGTTTGTCAAGCCAGCCTTTGTGCCTCACTGCGAGGTTCCGAGTTGCCATGCTATGGCTTTGGGGTGTCTTGTTTTTCCCCTGTCTGTCTCCATACTGTTTGGATTACTGTATAGACTGTCAGCTACTAACTGTACTGTTATCAAGGGATTGGGTCCCTGTACTGTGTGACTGTAAATTTTGTATAGACTGTACTGTTTGTATGTATGAATGCATGAAAAATCTTTTTGGCATACTGACTGTCACAGCTCAATGGACACTATTTACTTACTGTATTGGCTTCCGCCAGGCCCTGTACTCTGTTTTACTGTATTACTGTTCTGCAGGCCTTCGGTAATCTCGGATTACTGGCCGGTTACGGTGCTAAACCCATAGGGCCGGGTTTGGGTCGTGACACACCTCTAGCAAAGAGACATCTGTCTTGCACAAATTAAAGTGGCAAATTCCATTTTTTGTAACTATACTTTGACCTCCATACTTCATAATAATTATATTTTTACCCCAAACACATAAAATTATAAAATAAATTCTATATCTTTCTAAGTAGGATTAAATAATATTAATACCAAATTAAAAGTAATTAAACTTCTGAGTCGTTACATTTGCAATTAATTTTTTGTTTTTGAATAGTTAGCATAATGGTGCCGTGGCGATCAAGCACTACCAGCGGCAACGTCTGTGGCTGTTGTTGTAGTTTAGGTTATGATGTGTTTAGAGAAAATAGGTGAAAAGAATATGGAGTATATGAAGATGGAAAAAATTGAAGCCAAAGGGTATTATAGTAATTTTATCACAACAAAATTTGTTTCACTGTAACTACACAATTAGGGGTGCAAACTTGGCCCCGCCCGACCCATGTCCGGCCTTGCGGGCTCCTGTCAAAATTCAGGTAGGGCCGACCCACGGGCCAAAAAATTAAGCCCAGGTCCAAGGGTATTCGGGCCTAGGGTGGGCAGGCCTGGTGGGCCTAGGCCTGACCATTTTTTTTATTTTTTTAAATTTTTTCTACCAGAAGTCTATTACTTTCCACTAAAAAAGACATTAGGCTTTAGCACAGGCCAGGCTTTGAGTGAGTTTTAAGCAGGCCGATAGGCTGGGCCACAGGTCCGGCTCGGGCTTCAAAATGATGGCCCAAGCCCAGGCCGCAGGGCTCGGGCCCTTTTTTGATTCAAATATGAGATTAAAAAAAAAATTTAAAGTGTTTAAAAATATATTTTTTAATTTATTATCAAAAAAAATGTGTAAGAAATAAAGAGAATGAAAAGAAATTTTAAAATTTTTTTGTATGATTTTTAAAATTTTTAGCTACTTTTTAACTTGATAGTCTTAAAAATAATTTCCTCGTAAAACTCTCCTACGTTATTAATTTAAGGAAAAATATCATATCAGTGAAATTTTAATAAGAAATTTTATATATATTAATAATTAAAATTATAAAATTATTAATAAATATTTTTTTTTTCTGACACTCACTATAGTATAATTACCTCTTAATTTAATTTAAACCACTACAAAAGTAAAGCCATCTAGGGCTCTGGACTATTAATAATTACACTTGGGTTATGTTTTTGAATTCAGGTAGGAATTTAAAAACGAAAAAGAAAATGTAGTGAATTGTAAGTAAAATATAATTATATTGTAGGAAAATGAGATGTAATAGAGATGACTAACTGATAATTAAACATATAAATGAAAGAAAAAATTATCTTAAATATTTTAAAAGAGTGTCACATATGTCATTGGGTTTGAAAATTAAATCTAACTTTTTGAGTTAAAATCACACTACTTTATATTTTATTCAATAACCCAAATATTGTTTTACAGAGCCAATATTCTCTAAATTCTAGAATAATTCTGAGCGATATCTTCAATCATTGTTAGAGAATTTTCTTGAGTTGCTTGTACAAAAACTCTGGTATGTTCAAAGCATGCTTCATGGTGTATAAAAGATCAAGAAAGTTGAAGTTTCCGCAAGTCATGTGAGTTTGGTAAATCTAAATCGGGCCGGTATTGAAATTTAGGGGTTTAAGGCGAATTTCGAAAATGAAGCCCCTCTTATATTAAAAAAAAAGAGTTCACGGATAAAACGATAAGTTAAGACAACTTTTTTTATTTGTTTGTAACTACAAAAAAATTTACTTGCACATATAATCATTAAAATTATAAAGAAAAATTTACTTTCATATATTAAGATCGGAAGCAATCATTACAAATACTTAAAAAATATAAAAATCTGGTCTTGTTACTTTATAGTTTAGCAATATACAATTTACAATTGAACCACGATTAGTTCAATTGGGCCTATAGTATTTGAGTTTTTTCTTTTTTAATATTTAAAACACAATTATATTTGGGAGCCCCTTTTTTCTATCCAAATTTGGGAGCCCAAGGCGAAGGCCTCTCTTGCTTGCCCTCAGGGCCGGCCCTGATCTAAATGAACGATCGCAAGTCTTCTTATCTATGTCTTGTACATTCATAGGGTGTATTTGATTGGGGGATAAGGCGGACTATTTACTATTTAGATTGTAACTCATTGGAAGTGGATAATCCGGCGTTTGTTTTTGTTTTTAGTCCACCAAACATGGAATCTGGCCGGACTCCATATCCCTCATATGAGGGATTATTGCATCCTAAGGGAGGTGAGATTATTTCCACGGGATAATTTACTGTTGGGATTAGGTGGTGAAATGACCATTTTGACCCTCTACTATTTAATTATGTATTATATTTAGTAAAATTCAATAAAATTTAAATGTCTCAATTTAAAAATAAAATAATTTTATTTAACTTTTTATTGATGTTTTATTTATTTAATTTTTTAAATAATTTTTTATAGATATTTTATTGATGTTTTATTTTAAAATTTTGTTTATATTTTATTTAATTTCTTTTTAAATTTTAATAGATGTTTTATTTAATTTCATTATTTAATTATTATTATTTTTTAAAATAAATTTATTTTTAATTAAAAAATAGCATATATTTTTATTGATATTTTATTTATTTAATTTTTAAAAAATAAATTTATTTAATTGTGTAAAAAATAAAATAAAATAAATTTTTATTTAATCTAGCTAAAAGTAATTAAAATATTAAAAATATGTTTAATATTGCTATTACTTAGTAAATAATTGAAAAATGATAAAATAGTCTTTTGCTCATTTATCCTATCTAGTTCGTCTAACAAAACATTGGATTCACTAAAAATAGTCATTTCCAGACATCTAATCCTATGAGAAAACAAACATGGGATACATATCTAATCCACCAAAATAGTTCGGAGGATTCACAGTCTCAAAATCTAAATCTGATGAATTCTAATCCTACTATCCAGTCTGTTCAATCAAACACACCATAATTGATTTGATTTTGGTGTTTGAGACTAGTTTAATCCTTTCATGGGCTTTCCATGTTAAAAATACTGTCATATTGCCTGGATTGCTTTATGATGCGTTAATTTCAACAAAGGTTAAATTAGCCAAGCAGTTAATTTAATGAAAAATTTTAATTGCTCTATGCAACCCCCTTAGGCAGCGGTCCAACACCAACCAAAAAGAAAAGACTTGGGTCTTTGTATATTAATATTTTTCGATATGAATTAGAGATTTTGTTTTGATAATTACTAATCTATATATCTATATTATTATTTATACTATTAGAGCAGCCATTGAGGCCCACAATGGGTCACAAATCTTACTTCGACGTTTTAAATTATTGATTTTGTGTTTAATTTTTGTATTTATTATTTATAAAAAAAAATTAAATTAGTTTAATAATTCTAACATATTAAATTTATCATATTCAAATAATTGAATAGCACCCGTTGTGAGTCCCACCGATCCTCACAGCACCCTTTAGCAATCCAAACCCTACATATAAATATACGCACCTAAATTTTTTAGGTCAGCCATATAATGATGGGAAACAACTTGTCAATGGAGTCAGCAAAAAAATTATTGAAATGTAATAAATATAATAAATATTAATAATTAAAATTATAAAAAATTTCATTAATAATAATTTTTGAAGATTACTACTGATTGGTAATTTTTCCTATAATGATCTCGCGCTAATATAAAAAGGTAATTTTTTCTATAATGATCTCACCCTATGGTTTGGTTTGAGAAGTGTGTTAGTTTTTTAAGTTTTTGACTATTTTAGTTTGGGCTAAAAAACTTAGTTTGGAAAGAATTTTTTGGCTTTTTCAATTTTTTAACTTTTTTTGTGAAAGAATAGTGTAATGACTATAAATTAGATGTGATATTTTATTTTTTGTGACTAAAATAGCCTATTTTATCTTTTGTAACTAAAATAACCAAAAAAACCTAGTTTAGATCTGGGCTGAAGAGAACTCAAAGTTGGTTATTCCGGCCAACTCTAAGCGAAGTGTTTGGTTTTTCCAGCCAAACGTCCTGCAGCCTGAATCCTTGTCCTCGGCTTAGGAGAAGTGTTGGTTTTTCCAGCCAACCTCTTCAGCCTAGATCCTAATCCTAGTTGAAAAGAGCTCAAAGTTGGTTATTCCGGCCAACTCTGATTTTATTTAGAAAGAGTTGGTCAATCCTGCCAACCCACTTTGCCCCTAATTGGGCAAAAATTTTTACTTGGTTAGTCCTTCTTGTCAACCGTGCTAACTTTTGTCGAAGGTGTTCTGTTTGGAAAGAATTTTTACTTGGTTAGTTTTTTAAGTTTTTGACTTTTTTTGACTATTTTAGTTTGGGCTAAAAAACTTAGTTTGGAAAGAATTTTTTGGCTTTTTCAATTTTTTAACTTTTTTTGTGAAAGAATAGTGTAATGACTATAGATTAGATGTGATATTTTATTTTTTGTGACTAAAATAGCCTATTTTATCTTTTGTAACTAAAATAACCAAAAAAACCTAGTTTAGCTCTTCCCAAACGGTGTATCTCCATGAAACTCTTTAAATGAGTCTTGTTATTTATTATAATTAATATTATTATATTTGAGTCACTCTAAAGGATTAGTTATTATAATAGTTATTTTAAAAAAATTCTTAAAGGCTAATTACATTTGAAGAGTCCTATGAGTCTCTTTAAACGGTTTGTGTGTATAAATAGATATAATAAATAGTAGCAAAAAATACATTGATAAAAAAAGAATTAGGCAAAATAAATAATTACCACTTTTTTTAATTTTTTAATTTTTAAAATTTAACTAATAAAAAATGAAGAGTATAATTGGAGTGACTCATACTTTTACACATAAAACTGATGGGTAACTCACATTCACTCTAAATATAATTCCACAATACATCAATTTAATTACACATTGCCGCCTTGTCTGGTTTGTTTTTGAAAGAGTAATTTTAGAGAAAAAATTTCAAAATTTTGTTTGGTTTGGTGATTTTGAAAAAAAATTACCAAAATTATTTTGTCTTTCTTACACATCAATCAATCACTTTTTCTCTTTCCTCTATCATTCTCAATCACTTTTTCTCTCACAAACATCTACTCAACTACAATAAAATATCAAATCATCTCAAACTCTCATACTCCAAAATTATTTCCAAAATCTACAACCAACCAAACCAAAAAAATTTCTAAACTCTCTCTCTAAATTTTTTTTTGAAAATTTATCTCCCAAAACCAAACCAAACACAATTTTTTTGCTAATTTTCTTCAACCCAAATTTTGGTTAGTAGAGTTTTTGCTATAAAAAGTGACCGCTTTCCTCCTTTTCAGCACAACTTCGAGTATAATTTAAAGTGTCTTAAAAGAATCACCAAAAGCAAATCTTCAATCGAGCTCCCCTGTATTCTTATTAGTCATCCGGGTCATGGCCCAACAACAAATTCCTCAACAGCAACAGACTCCACGAGAAAGGTTGATGGCAACTGCCGAAGCAGGAAAAATCGATGGCTTGTACGAGTGCATAAAAGACGATCCACATGTTTTGGATGGTATAGATAAGATCCCTTTTGTTGATACTCCTTTACACATAGCTGCCTCAGCTGGGCATGCCCATTTCGCTTTAGAAATTATGAGATTAAACCCATCATTCAGTAAGAAGCTGAACCCAGAAGGGCTAAGCCCTTTGGATCTAGCTTTGCGAAAAAGGGAAGTTCTCTGAAGAAATTTGGAGGACTTGGATTTGCCAAATAGGGAAGAGCTAAGCAAGTTGCGAAAGAAGTTCAGTCAGATTATAAGACAGCTCATAAATTTTGACAAGGAGCTCATAAGAGTCAAAGGAAGGGAGAGCTTCACTCCTTTGCACTACGTAGCTGAAAAAGGCGACATTAATCTTTTGGCTGAATTTCTATTGGCTTGTGCAGAATCAATAATGGACCGGACTATTCGAGCTGAGACTACCCTGCACATTGCTGTGAAAAATTCCAAGCTAGAAGCTTGTAAAGTGCTGTTGGGATGGCTTCGCAGGTCCCTAAATCTACAATTGTTAAACTCGGAAGATGAGAAAGGCAACACTGTACAGCATATAGCAGTGTCCAATTCAGAAATTGAGGTATGCTATCCATCCATCCATCTATTTTTGGTTTTCATTATATGAAAATGTCTCTCTCTCTCTCTCTCTCTCTCTCTCTCTCTCTCTCTCCGTTTCTTCCTAGTTACTTTCTATTTACACCTAGGGCTGTACAAAATATTATCCAATCCACTAAAATTGTATTGCTCTGCATTAATTTGCACCGCTCTATCCGTTAATCGTGACTTAAACTTTAAAAGTTATAATCCGCCTTCTGAATCGTTCCACTCTGTTATAGTTAATCACTACAGGAAAATGAGGATTTAACGGCGTTTAATTAACGACGTTTAATTAAACGTCACTTTTTTTATAATTAACGGCGTTTTTTAAACGTCGCCTTTGTTATTAGGCAAAACGGTACCGTTTTAAAAATAGAAGACCTTTAAAAAACGCCTCCAAAACCCTGTCTCTCTTTACACACTCTTCCCTGTCTCTCTTCACACCCTCTTCTATCTCTCTAAACTTTTATTTTGAAAACCCTATTTTGAGCACTGCCGTCTCCTTCTCACTCACTCAAATCTCTCACTCACTCCTTGCTCTCTCTCTCTCTCTCTCTCACACACACACAAATATCTCTCGATTCTTCAGTTCAGTTCAGTGATTCTTCTTCTTCAATTCTGGTGATTCATCTCGGGATTGCGATTTCGAAGTTCCACTACTAGAAAAAACACTTTCCGTGACGAACATGTTTGGTCGTGAAAAGTACCAAATTTGGTCGCTAAAACCTTTTCGCGACCAAAATATGTTGGTCGCGAGTTGGTCGCTAAAGCCTCGTCACAGATAGTTTTCTGCGACCAAAAAAGCCTTTGGTCGCTAAAAGTGACCATTCGCGACCAACTTTTTTGGTCGCGAAAAGTCCAATTCATATTAGCCAAAAGTAAACTTTTAGCGACCAAAGATAAGTTGGTCGCCAAAAGTCAGCGCCTTGACCCAAAAAAAAAAAAAAATCTTTTGTGCTCCCTGGGACTTGAACTCCTGACCAAGGAGTCATCATGCACCCAATCCACTCTGCCACTTTGCCAATAACATACTTCTTGTTCATATTTGACAAAAAAAAATATATAATCCATAAAAATTGGGTTATATATTATTTTATAAAACTTTTAATGCCTAAATAGAAAAATAGCATGTAATTACTGTAATATCATTTTTTTTAAAATTTATCCCGCCATAACTTTCCGCGACTAACTTTTTTTTTTTTGGTCGCCAAAGGGTAATCTTCCGCGACAAAAAAAGCCTCTGGTCGCCAATAGTAGACTTTTCGCGACCAACTTTTTTTTTTGGTCGCCAAAAGGTGATCTTCCGCGACCAAAAAAGCCTTTGGTCGCCAATAGCATACTTTCTGCGACCAACTTTTTTTTTCGGTCGCCAAAGGGTAATCTTCCGCGACCAAAAAAGCCTTTGGTCGCCAATAGTATACTTTCCGCGACCAACTTTTTTTTTGGTCGCCAAAGGGTATACTTTCCGTGACCAACTTTTTTTTTGGTCGCCAAAAGGTGATCTTCCGCGACCAAAAAAGCCTTTGGTCGCCAATAGTATACTTTCCGCGACCAACTTTTTTTTTTGGTCGCCAAAAGGTGATTTTCTGCGACCAAAAAATTGTGGTCGCCAAAAGTTAAATTTTAGTCGCAGAAAGTGGACTATTTGCGACCAAAAAAAATAGGTGGTCGCCAAAAGTGTTTTTTCTTGTAGTGTTCGATTTTGAGCATAGATCCGTGATTCATCTCCGTGGATTTGGAACTCGTCTTCTTCGATCAGAGGTTAGTTGCTCTCTCTTTCTCTCACTCAAATCTCTCTCGATTCTTCTTCAGTTCAGTTCTTCGATTCTTCTTCCATTGATGAATAACATTTGTTATGGTGAAGGAAAAAATGTAGGTGAAACATTAATTTATTGGTTCAAACATTAAAATATGCCCAATCTGGTCCTCCTCCTCCTCCTCGTCGTGTTCAAACGAACGACCTCCTAAAAAGAGGATCCTCCGGCAACGTCCGTTTTCCGCTGGGAACTTCATTCGATGGTACGCACTCTCTTCCCTAAATCTTGGAGCATATTTTACAGCATCACCATTTCAGTTGCTACCTAAGAGAGAACGGGTTTTCAAAGTCATAAAATTTATTTTTCTCTTCAAGGTCAATTAATGCTCAAGAAGATGTTTAAGAGAAATAAAATGCACAAATTACAGTAATGATGCCTTTAATGTACTCCAATTTTACAATAATGATGCCTGGAATGTACTCCAATTTTAATACCTTTGTTGTGGTAATTTTTGAATATATATGAAATCTCATTGTTTTAGTTGTAGAATTGATATACTGCTAAGAAGCTGATCTATTAACAGGATAGGCATTAGTTGTGATCTGAGTTCTTATGATTTATTGTGTGTAATCTGTTGAAATTCCACTTGTTGATAGTTAGTTACTTCTTGCTGCAGATTAAACTCTTCACAGATTCAGAAACTTTTCGGTTAATGGGTAAGGTTAAACTTAAACTGCTTATTGGTTGAGTACAATATGCTACTATTTATCTGACAGATAAATGTTATTCTTTACTGGAATACACTGAGAAGCTTATTTCGTTGGCTTATGTTGGCAAATTTTCTAGGTAAAGAACATGCACTTGTCGTATCGAATCACAAAAGCGACATTGATTGGCTTGTTGGATGGCTTTTGGCTCAGGTGCTTGTCTGACATGCAGTTTTCTTTTATGCATGTGCATTCACAAGCAGAGACATGTATATGAATGCTTGTCTAACATGCAGTTTTCTTTTATACATGTGCATTCACAAGCACAGACATGCATATGCACATTAGTTATGTTGGTAGACATATAAAGGCATACTCATGTTTGCAGATTAAACATATTTCTTTCGGCAAATGACAGTTTAAAATTTGCTATATTGTCTTATTTGGAATGCTTTTATTGTAATCTTTGCTTTATACTACGTTTCCACTTACAAAAAAAAAAAAAAGAAATTATGATTTTCACTGATTATTTGTCAAAATTCCTTATAACAGCGATCAGGTTGCCTTGGTAGTGCATTAACTGTAATGAAGAAATCATCAAAATTCCTTCCGATAAGAATCTGAACTTGACATGTTCTCTAAATGTGGTTGAGGTGAAGCATTTTAAGTTAATTAGTTAAATTCAGATCGTGCCAGTTCAGTTCTTGATGGAGTGGCCTTCTATCTCGAAAGTTCAATGCATGTTAATTCGTGAATTTGGTGAATTCGGTGAAGGTTTATTGTGATCTGTATTTAAAATACATGAAATTATAACAAGTTTGGATCATTGCTCTATTGTCTCCTCTCCTCTATTTATGATTTATTACTGTTTACATGTCATGTCCCTTACTCATTATCATTTGCCTTGTCTTTTGAACACCTCAATACCTTCAAAGATATATTCGGAAGGATAAAACTATATCCAGCATATGCAGGTCATAGGTTGGTCTATGTGGTTTTCTGAGTATCTATTTCTTGAAAGAAGCTGGGCTAAGGATGAAAGAACTTTAAAGGTATGGGTGTACTAAATACATTTCTGAACAAATGCTATGTGTTTGTAGGTTTGTGATGCTCGCTTTCAAGGGGCCTTAATTGATCTCATTCAAATCTTGTGGGATTGAATCTGCAGTCAGGTCTTTAGCAGTTACAGGATTTTCCTCTGCCGTTTTGGTTGGCACTTTTTGTAGAAGGAACTCGCTTTACACAGGCAAAGCTTGAAGCAGCTCAGGAGTATGCAGCTTCAGCAGGGTTGCCTGTTCCTAGAAATGTTTTGATTCCTCCTACCAAGTTTGCACATGTGGTAGCACTTGAATTTGGTTTTGAAACTTGTCGGTTTGTGTTGTGGTTTCTAAGTTAATTTTGAAATTGTTTCGTGATGCGAGATAAAATTAGTGATTTTCATAGACTGTATTGAGTAACGTTTATTAAATTTGGTGTTAGGTATGAATTTGAACGCCCATTGGCCCCCATGGACACTTTACTTTGATCATGTAAATTTCTAGTTTTATGTTTACAAACTCTCTCTCTCTCTCTCTCTCTCTACACTTGCCCTCTTGTAGGCACTGTTTTTGCTTATGGACAAACTAACAGTGGAAAAACACATACAATGCGAGGCTCAACTTCTGAACCGGGAGTCATACCTCATGCCGTACGTGATTTGTTCGATAGTATAAAAGAGGTAGTTGTTATTGTTCAAGTTTTTCATATTTAATAACTTTTCTTTTTCATTTTTCTCATCATGTCATTTCTACATGTCCTTTGTCTTTGTGCATTACTAGGTGTTACACGAGATACTATTGTTTGGTCAATTGGGGAAATCTTTCAAATGAGAATAGATCTCAATATCTAATAGAGTGAAATAGATAAGAAGTCTTCAGTACAGCCCATGGCATTATGTGCTGCATCAGTTAAAAAATTTAGTTAATTTGGTATTGATTGAGGACACCAGTGATCTTGGTACTCTTTGTTTGATCAGCATATTGTAATCATTTGTGCTGTAACCACTGTTAACTTTTACCATGTTCTGTTCTGGTTCTGATATCGTGTCTTCTTTCAAAGCACCACTTTTCTCTTAAAGTTGTTGATTTGGTTTCTCTTCTATAATCTTAATGCTTTAGGATATGGATCGAGAGTTTCTTTTAAGAATGTCCTATATGGAGATATATAATGAGGAAATAAATGATTTGCTAGCTCCTGAGCGCCGAAAACTGCAGATTCATGAAAGTCTTGAGGTACTTATTACTTCCCTCTGGGACCTACTTAACTGATATTGATATCGTTCTGATAAATAATGACTGACTGTCCATTTATTCTGATTTCCTTCATGCATGAAGCGGGGAATATTTGTTGCTGGGTTAAAAGAAGAAACCGTTGCCTCTCCTGAGCAAATCCTTGAACTTATGGAGTTCGGTAAATGTGGGTTTTTTTGAACATTTCTATCCCTTAAATTTCTTCTTTTTAAAGTAGTCTTCAAGGGCACTTCCACCTGTCCTGACACAAACACCCCCCCACCCCCCCCCCACACACACACACGCGCAAAGAGTGCCTATGGCACACTTCTATCCCTTATATATATACATACAATTTAATTTGTCTATTTATGAATTATATGATGTATAAAATATGTGTGTGATTTCAATTATATGGTTTCATCCTGTGTAATTTCAATTAGAGAATGTAACTTGAATTTTGAAACCATTGCAGGGTAAGCTGTATTTGCTGCTGCTGGGCACAACGGCTCTCAGTCTGGTCAGTAAGCCATTTTAATTGTGTTGCAAGTGATGCCATTTTAGTTCATAGTTCCCATTCATAATTCTTTTTTTGATATATATATATATATATATATATATATTCATTTTTTATGTGAATGACTAGTTGGCGCCACATGGTAATAGTTAGAATTTGATCAATAGCATTCTCTTGGATGCCAATGATAATTTTGGGAGCAGTTTAGCTCATTTACATCTGATTCTTCTCTTTCTTTTATCTGAGACTGCAAATGCAACCGCGCCAGGTTTAGCTCATTCACATCTGATTCTTTGCTCGGGAAAATATTTCGTTTTATGTGTTTTCTTGAATTACATGAATCAAATAAATTGTATTCTGGCATAAGCTGGCGGCATGTACCTTCTCCGCTTATTGGTGGGTATTGTAGTTTTCCTTGATAATAGGCAATGCCTTTTTGCTAGTGAAAATTTATGGGTTGATTTTAGCTTCAAAATATGAAAACAAATTATGAAAATTATAAGAAACAAGTCAATCTTTTTTTCTTTTTGGGAATAAATATTGCTTTTAGTCTTTTGAATATATAATTATAAGCTACCTGGGCAGGCTATTGGGGCATTAATTGGGTGCGGATTCTGAGAAATTACCTGCTATCTATGTTTATTGTGATATATGACTTGAGCAACTTGTTATCTATGTTTATTGTGAATTTGAGTTTTTAGAATTCAGTCTGAATCTGTGAACAAAAAAACAAAAAAATTATTGGTGATAGTTTTCCCTTCCTAGTACTGCATATCTTTAGTTAGGATTATTTTATTTTATTTTATTTTATTTTTTAGGACTGGAATAATTTTATATATCTAGCTCACTTATGTGGGAAGGAGAGCCATTAAGTGGTAGGGGCAGGTGAACTCGCAACAGGTGAGATTACACCCTGATCTTATTTGTTGTTAAATGGTGTACAAAATATTTTATTAAGTTGCAGGATTCAAGAAGTGGAAACTCATCCTTTTTTTTTTTTTGTTTTTTTTTTTTTGAAATCTATGTTCTAAAAATTCTCACATTATGTGGAAGCATATGAGAGCATCTTTCTTTTGAACATAGAGTTGTTACGAGTTAAGTCTAATTTACAGAGAGTTCATTTGAACGTAGAGTTGATATTCCTAATGAACTTTCCTTTTAGACTTAATATTGTTTTTTCAGCATTATTTAGATTTATATTTAATCAACTAAAATGTGTAATTTTGTGGATATGTAATAGAAGTATGATCTATGGCATAATTTGCAATTTGCTATTGCTGTGACTTGTGAATTCTGTACAAACCCCTCTCTCCCCAATACCTGCTATTAATGAGTATCTAAATTGTTACATTATCAGGATAATTTCAGTTCCTCAATTCCAATGGATGGAAAAACAGAGCTTCAGATTTTATCTTTCCAAGCTCCCAAGATCAGACTCCTATGTAGTTTGTGTGTTGAAGGGAATGAAACAATGCAGGTGTTGTACTCTGGCACAATTCACTTCATCTACCTTAACACTAGCTTTTGTTATATGCCATAACCCTAATTCTTTTATGCTAAACATTGAACATAATAATTTTATAGATCATTGGACATGTTTTGGATATGATATATGACCTCTCAGTTTTATTTTACTTCTTGGGCAGGTATCCTAAAGCTTCCCCAATCATATTATTAGACATTCTTGTTATCATCCTCGTCATCACCTTCATCATCTAGTGAAGTGAACAGATAAAAGCTAATGTTTACTTTATCTTACCTTCTTAACGAAACTGGATGATGAAGGTGATGATGGGAAGCAGCATGGAGAGCGATTCAGAATGACAATGAAGGATGGATGGGGGCTTTCCTTTGGATTCTTATTTCTCTTCTTTTTTCTTTTTTCTGTTTTTCCTTTGATCTGATTGGGGAGTTGGGTGTTTTGGTTCACTTTCTTCTTATTTTTTGTGTTAAATGGGGGAGTGGTGAGAGAAAGAGAGAGAGAAGAGAGTAATATTATTTTGTGGCTTTGTATACAAAGTAGTAATTAATTTTTTTGTTGAGAATTGTGAATACAATTTTTGGGGGTAATATTAAAATATCATTTGTGGATATGTTATTTTGTGGATAATGGTGATTGGTGAATGGGAAAGTGAATTAATAATGCATTTGTTATTTGAATGTAAGTTATTATTTCATATTAGTGTTATTTAGTTTTATTATATGTATTTTTTTATTTCAAAAAAAAAAAAAGAGAAATCACGGTGTTTTTTAAAAAACGCCACTTTAAACCTTAAATATTTAACGGTTAGATTTTTTTAAAAAGATATGACGGCGTTTAAAAAATGTCGCTAAATATCATAATGACGTCATGGTACTGTCAAGTAAGACATTTGGCGGCGTTTTTAAAAACGCCGCCTATACTAATATAACGACGTTTTTAAAACGTCATAAAGTTATAGCGACGGCCGCGTCCTCGGCGCTTGGTGCTAAGCGTCGCAAAAATAATTAGCGGCGTTTTTGACACTTATAGCGGCGTTTTTTAAACGCCGCTAAAAGCTGAATTTCCTGCAGTGAATACATACTCCCTCCGTCCCAAAATAATGGTCCCTTTTGGGGAATCCAACTTTTTTTGGTAGTACAATTATTGTACTTTTAAAAAGTTGGTTTTCCAAAATTACCCTTTGATAGTACACTTTTTTGAGAATATCAATGTCATAATTGTACTTTTTATATTATTTATGAATTTAAAAGAAGGGCAAAATGGGAAATTTATATTATTTTTGTACTTGATTTTTGAAGAGGGACTAATATTTTGGGACAATGAAAAATGGAATAAGGGACTAATATTATGGGACGGAGGGAGTATATATTTTCTAACCTTCAAAGAAATATCAAAATAAAAATGAGTGTGATGGAGGTTTAAGATGTGAAATTTGTTACAAATTAGTAGTTATATATATGAAATATATTATATAAAATTAGTTTGTGTTATATATTAGGCAAATGTTTGATAATTTGTTAGAATATTCTTCAATTTCGTCCAAAATCGTGATTTGCCAATCCACTAATTCGCCAATCCACTATTCGGTTTGTAATTTACTCTTAAATTGCCCGAACTACATTGCGCACACCCTTATTTGCACGTATAAATTTTTTTAGAGTATTGCTATTTAGGCCAAAAAATTATACCAATTTTCTAGATTCACCGATAAGATGATTAGTTGATAATTAAATATTTTTTAATTATCAATCAATTATTTTCTTGAAGTATTATTAGGTCTAAAAGGTAGACCTGTATATTATTTTTCAATTTTTTATGACACCGATTTTATGCATTATAACATTGGCACACTATTCAAAAAATAATAATAAATAAAAAAAAGAAGAAAAAAGAAAAAAGTTTGTGCATACGTATTGAGAGGGTAATTTGTAAACAAATTGGGCCGAGCTAGGAAGAGTATTCTTTGGGAGCTGGGCTGCGTAATGGGTCGAGATAAGGGCCGGAGTATGGACGACGGGTAGCTCGGTCCCTTTTTATCTGAGTACCAAACTAGCAAGGGCGTTGACCGAGCTACCTAAATACTAGGCCCAAGGGTTGGCCGAGGTGTTTGGTAAGCCAGATGGCCGAGCTAGGTATAGCTTGGTCGATGCTTTTATTCCATTACTTAGTTGAGCACAGAGCTGAGGTAAAGATGACAACCGAAGTAAAGAAAGTTCTGTAGCAAATCAAGGTAACATCAATGGCGAGGGCCGAGTTGTGTATAGCTCGGCAGGGTGGCATTTGATAGATCGGTTTTCGATCACACGATTCGAATGGCAGGGGACCGAGATAAGGCAGTTCGGTTAGGAATGTATAACTGAGGTAAAAATGTTCAGCCATCTCACTTGGCTTGCAGTGATGTGACTCCTAGTAGGACTCTGCTAAGGAGAGTTAGAGTCCTACTGGGATTGTGTAAACCATCTCACTTGGTTGGTAATGAGTAGGAGTATGACTCCTAAGAGGACTCTGCTAAGGAGAGTACAGTCCTACTAGGATTGTGCAAACCATCTCACTTGGTTGGTAGTGAGTAGGGTGTGTGATTCCTAGAAGGACTCTTATAAGGAGAGTTGAAAATCCTACTAGGATTGTGCCAAGTAAAGTCTATAAAAGCTCATGACCAAACCTATGTACAGGTATCCCAATTCTTACTCTAGAATACACAGAGCTTATTGTCTATTGTCTAGTTGCTGACTTAGGCATCGGAGGGGTTTCCGGAACACACCCGCCGGTTAGCTCACGAAATAATTCTTCTCGTATGATCCTGTTGATCAAGTTTGCACTCCTCCAAACAACGTTGCTTTGCCACCTGAAAACATAAACGTAAGCTAACCGGCGGGTGTGTGCCGGAAACCCCTCAGATGCCTAAGTCAGCAACTAGACAATAGACAATAAGCTTTGTGTATTTTAGAGTAAGAATTGGGATACCTGTACATAGGTCTGGTCATGAGCTTTTATAGACTTTACTTGGCACAATCCTAGTAAGATTTCCAACTCTCCTTATAAGAGTCCTTCTAGGAATCACACACCCTACTCACTACCAACCAAGTGAGATGGTTTGCGCAATCCTAGTAGGACTGTACTCTCCTTAGCAGAGTCCTCCTAGGAGTCATACTCCTACTCACTACCAACCAAGTGAGATGGTTTACACAATCCCAGTAGGACTCTAACTCTCCTTAGCAGAGTCCTACTAGGAGTTTCATCACTGCAAGCCAAGTGAGATGGCTAAACCCTATTACCTCGGTTATACATTCCTAACTGAACTGCCTTATCTCGGTCCCTTGCCATTCGGACCGTGTGATCGAAAGCCGATCTATCGAATGCCACCCTGCCGAGCTATACACAGCTCGACCCTCGCCATTGATGTTACCTCGGTTTGCTACAGAACTTTCTTTACTTCAGCTGTCATCTTTACCTCGGCTCTGTGCTCAACTAAGTAATGAAATAGAAGCATCGACTGAGCCATACCTAGCTCGACTATCTGTCTTACCAAACACCTCAGCCAACCCTTGGGCCTAGTATTTAGGTAGCTCGGTCAATGCCCTTGCCCAGTTTGGTACTCAGATAAAAACGGACTGAGCTACCCGTAGTCCATACTCCGGCCCTTATCTTGGCCCATTACGCGACCCAGCTCCCAAAGAAGACTCTTCCTAACTCGGCCCAATTTGTTTGCAAATTACCCTCTCAATTACCCCTTAATTCCATCTGCGTAGCATGATTGGGATAATTTTTCCTCCATCCGAGCTAAGAACGCCCCCACTCTGCTGAGCTAAAAAGTTTGTTCAGCCCCCAATAAGCCTTGTCAGTTGCTTAACATGTCCTTCCACTAATCTTGTACGACGTCATTCCCAGAATACATGGCGTGCCCCCAAAATCCTCGTTCTCCTGTTACCACCGTCATGCCGAAAATTTGAATAGCCTTACTTCTTTTTTTTCAACGTATATATCCTTCGAGTTTGCAATCGTATGGCAAGTTGTTCTTTCTGTGTCTCGACAAGCAGACTAACTCGGTTTATACTAACCTTGCCAACCTGCTTTGGCCGAGATGTTATCTCGGTCTAGGAAAAATTTTGTTGGTCAAACCTGCCAACCTGCTTTGGCTGAGGTAACCATCATCTCGGCCAAAGAGTTCAAAAATTTGTTGATCAAACCTGCCAACCTGCTTTGGTCGAGGTAACCATCATCCTGGTCAAAGAGTTCAAAAGTTTATTGGTCAAACCTGTCACCCTGCTTTGGCCGAGGTAACCATCATCCCGGCCAAAGAGTTCCAAAAATTTTGTTGGTCATACCTGCCAACCTGCTTTGGCCGAGGTAACCATCATCCCGACCAAAGAGTTCAAAAAATTTTGTTGGTCATACTTGCCAACCTACTTTGGCCGAGGTAACCATTATCCCGGCCAAAGAGTTCAAAAATTTGTTGGTCAAACCTGCCAACTTCCTGCAGCCTAGATCCTCATCTCGGTTTAGGAGAGCTAAATGTTGGTTATTCCTGCCAACCTTCTTCAGCGCGGATCCTTATCTCAGCTTGAAGAAGAGCTAAATGCTTGGCCATTCCTGCCAAACTTCTTGATTGCCCCCCAATAGGGCAAAGACTTGTTGGTCAAACCTGCCAACTTCTTGCAGCCTAGATCCTTATCCCAGCTTAAGCGAAGTGTTGGTTTTTCCAGCCAACCTCTTCAGCCCATATCCTAATTCTAGCTGAAGAGAGCTCAAAGTTGGTTATTCCGGCCAACTCTGAGCGAAGTGTTTGGTTTTTCCAGCCAAACGTCCTGCAGCCTGGATCCTTATCCTCGGCTTAGGAGAAGTGTTGGTTTTTCCAGCCAACCTCTTCAGCCTAGATCCTAATCCTAGCTGAAGAGAACTCAAAGTTGGTTATTCCGGCCAACTCTAAGCGAAGTGTTTGGTTTTTCCAGCCAAACGTCCTGTAGCCTGAATCCTTGTCCTCGGCTTAGGAGAAGTGTTGGTTTTTCCAGCCAACCTCTTCAGCCCAGATCCTAATCCTAGTTGAAAAGAGCTCAAAGTTGGTTATTCCGGCCAACTCTGATTTTATTTAGAAAGAGTTGGTCAATCCTGCCAACCCACTTTGCCCCTAATTGGGCAAAAATTTTTACTTGGTTAGTCCTTCTTGTCAACCGTGCTAACTTTTGTCGAAGGTGTTCTGTTCGACATCGCTGTTTGTGCCGAACTCCGCCTTGGTGTTCGTTCTGAATCTGGTCACAAATGCCTCCGCTAGTTGCCACGAAGCTATGCTACCTTCTGGTAACCTCTCAAACCACGTTAAACCCAGGTCACCAAGGCTGAGGGTAATGGTGCGTTCTCTATTGTCGGAACGAACGGTGAGCTCTGCAACCTTGCTAACGGTTTGTCTGCTGGTTCATAGGCAAGGCATGGCTCTGGAATTCCAACTTCGACAGTCCCATGTGTTCTAGGAACCAATCGGTGTAGTGCAGAGACTCTACGGGGGGTTGCGAGCCTAAGTGTCTTTTCTCCTTCGAGCCCTTTCAGTTTTCATTCTCTCAGGCCTAGAGTAGCGTGTCCTGGAAGTCTTTGATTGTGTATCACTCGACCTGAGGCTTTTACTTTCAGTTTGTGATAGTGTGACTTATCTGTCACGATCTTTTGAGTGACAAGAGTGTGTGTTGCCTTTTATCTGGTGCTTCGTCGTCTCTATGTCAGCCGCCATTCTTCTTATTACTTCGTCTTGCTCCCTTACGCGATCTTCAAGAACTTGTGGATCCATTTTCCGCCTCTGTCTATCAGGGCTTTGAGAGCGATGTGGACTTGTGCCCTGTCTTTCTCTTGCTTCTCTCCGCGGATTCCTTCGCTGGGGATCTAATTCTGCCATGGGTGGGATAGAAGGTAAACCTTCGCGCCTCCCACCCCTTTCCGGTGTTTGCCCATCAATAGCAGATTGCGACAAGTGTTCATTGTGCGCCATTGCTTTCAACTAGAGAGGAAAACTTGATCAAGAGGTTTTTCTCTTTATGAAATTCCCACAAACGGCGCAAATTGTACGAGCACGAAATAATTCTCCTCGTATGATCCTGTTGATCAAGTTTGCACTCCTCCAAACAACGTTGCTTTGCCACTTGAAAACACAAGCGTGAGCTAACCGGCGGGTGTGTGTCGAAAACCCCTCTGATGCCTAAGTCAGCAACTAGACAATAGACAATAAGCTCTGTGTATTCTACAGTAATAATTGGGATACCTGTACATAGGTCTGGTCATGAGCTTTTATAGACTTTACTTCGCACAATCCTAGTAGGATTTCCAACTCTCCTTATAAGAGTCCTTCTAGGAATCACACACCCTACTCACTACCAACCAAGTGAGATGGTTTGCACAATCCTAGTAGGACTGTACTCTCCTTAGTAGAGTCCTGTAGGAGTCATACTCCTACTCACTACCAACCAAGTGAGATGGTTTACACAATCCAGTAGGACTCTAACTCTCCTTAGCAGAGTCCTACTAGGAGTCTCATCACTACAAGCCAAGTGAGATGGCTGAACCCTTTTACCTCGGTTATACATTCCTAACCGAACTGCCTTATCTCGGTCCCTTGCCGTTCGGACCGTGTGATCGAAAGCCGATCTATCGAATGCCATCCTACTGAACTATGCACAGCTCGACCCTCGCCATTGATGTTACCTCGGTTTGCTACAGAACTTTCTTTACTTTGGCTGTTATCTTTACCTCGACTCTGTGCTCAACTAAGTAATGGAATAGAAGCATTGACCAAACTATACCTAGCTCGACCATCTGTCTTACCAAACACCTCGGCCAACCCTTGGGCCTAGTATTTAGGTAGCTCGGTCAACGCCCTTGCCCAGTTTGGTACCCAGATAAAAAGGGACCGAGATACCCATCGTCCATACTCCGGCCCTTATCTCGGCCCATTACGCGACCCAGCTCCCAAAGAAGACTCTTCCTAGCTTGGCCCAATTTGTTTACAAATCACCCTCTCCCCAGTCGGGCAAAGACTTGTTAGAAAGAGTTGGCCAGCATTTAGCTCTTCTTCAGCCGAGATAAGGATCCGCACTGAAGAAGGTTGGCATGAATAACCAACATTTAGCTCTCCTAAGTCAAGATAAGGATCTAGGCTGCAGGAAGTTGGCTGGAATAACCAACACTTCACTCAAAGTTGGCAGGAATAACCAACTTTGAGCTCTCTTCAGCCAAGATCAAGATCTAGGCTGGAGAGGGTTGGCTGGAAAAACCAATATTTTGTTCTTTTCAGCCGAGATCAGGATCTAGGCTGGAGAGGGTTGGCTGGAAAAATCAACATTTTGTTCTTTTTAGCCGAGATCAAGATCTAAGCTGAAGAGGGTTGGCAGGAATAACCAACATTTTGTTCTCTTCAGCCGAGATCAGGATCTAGGCTGGTGAGGGTTGGCCGGAATAACCAACACTTCGTTCTCTTCAGCCGAGATCAGGATCTAGGCTGAAGAAGGTTGGCAGGTTTGACCAACAAATTTTTGAACTCTTTGGCTGGGATGATGGTTACCTCGGCCAAAAGCAAGGGTTGTTCAAAATTTTGGAGGTATATGATGGTGGTGACAGGAGAACGAGGATAATGGGGGCACGCCATGTATCCTGGGAATGATGTCGTACCAGATTAGTGGAAAGACATGTTGAGCAATTGACAAGGCTTATTGGGGCCGAACAAGCTGTGAAACCGAACAAGCTGTGAAACCGAACAAACTTTTTAGCTTAGCGGAATGGGGAGTTCTTAGCTCGGCTGGAGGAAAAATAATCCCAATCATGCTACGCAGATGGAATTAAGGGGCAATCGAGAGGGTAATTTGTAAACCAATTGGGCCGAGCTAGGAAGAGTCTTCTTTGGGAGTTGGACCGCGTAATAGGCCAATATAAGGGCTGGTATAGCTCGGTCTTAGGCTAAGAAGACATCTCATATTTCCGATTTGGGCTGAACTATGGGCCGAGGTATCAGTAGAAGGAGGACTGAGCTAAAGGATAGCTCTGCAGGGCGTCATCTCAAAGTCAAGACTGACAGTGATGCTTAAAGTATCACAGAGCCGAAGTAACTTAGTTGACTGCAATGTTAGCCAAGGTAAAGGTATCAGCCTAGGTAAAGGGGTCAGCCGAAATAAGTGAGCCTGGTGGTTAGCCGAGTTATTGGTGAGAAAGGATGTCGGGCTTGGTATAGCTCAGCCGGTCTTGGTATAGCATGGCCAGGCGCCATCTACATCATTACCTAAGTGTGTGACCGAGGTAACTTAGTTCGGTGTGGTTGCAGCAGCTTATATAAAAGAGGTAACCATCTCACTTGGTTGGCAGTGAGTAGGAGTGTGACTCCTAGGGGGACTCTGCTAAGGAGAGTAGAGTCCTACTAGAATTGTGCAAAATCATCTCATTTGGTTGGTAATGAGTAGGGTGTGTGATTCATAGGAGGACTCTCATAGGGAGAGTTGGAATCCTACTAGGATTGTGCCAAAGTAAAGTCTATAAAAGCTCATGATCAGACCTTTGTACAGGTATCCCAATTCTTACTCTAGAATACACAGAACTTATTGTCTATTGTCTAATTGCTGACTTAGGCATCGAAGGGATTTCCGGCACACACCCGCTGGCTAGCTCACAGTTGTATTTTCAAGAAGTAAAGCGACGACGTTTGGAGGAGCGCAAACTTGATCAATAGATCATACGAGAAGAATTATTTCGTACTTATACATGTATAAAGAGAAATTTATGTTGTGTAATTAGAAGCTCTCCCAAACTCTTTTTTGTATCTTTTAAAAAATGCTTTGTATAAATAGATTCTTGTTTCCATGATTTTTATTTTAAGTTTACCTTTTTAAAACAATATCAACCTTTTGGCATGACAAAAAAAATTGAAAATAGAGAATCAATGGCCTTAGCGTACAGAGCATTCGGTTTGGCCAATGGACCCACTTCAGACGTCACTTCGTTGATCCATTCTACTTAATTTTTAGGTTTTAATGTATGGATTCTCAATATATAAAATCAAATCAATTCGTTATTAATATCTATAAAAGTTTTGTCTTTGTTTTAAAGAAAAATAATCAATTTATCTTTAAAATCATATTTACCATTATTTTTATGAAATCAAATATATAATTATGATTATCAGATTAATTTTTTTAATAAATAATCTATATATTAAATATTTTAAAAAATAAATAATGGTACTGTTTGGAGAGCAGTTGGGCTTATTAGGCCCATTTTGAAGCTGACCTCATTGATCCAAAACTTTAACTTTTTAGTACTAGTTTAGTAGAATAACTATGCAAAAAAATCAAGATGATTGGATAATAATAACTATATGTTTCAATCACATATATTTCAAAAAAATGAATGGCAAATATAATTTTAAAAATAGTCATCTATATTATGAAATATAAATATAATTCAAATATAAAACTATTGATATTTGACTATCTTAATTTTTTGCATTAATATAATCTATTTAACAAATCTTAAAAATTGAACAATTCAAATTATGAAGGTGTGCCACAAAATGGACCCAAGCCCAAACTATTCTATCATTTTAAATGGCCAACTTGAAAAAGTCCTAACCCAATAAGTAATGGGGAACTGACTGAAAAGTCTTATTAGGAAGATGGGTGCACCGATAAGTTTTGACTTTTTGATGCATCAAAAAAATTTGTTCATTTTTAATTATTACCACAAAATCATATTTTTTATTTTTCTAGCGCCGTTTTTATAAATAGTTTCACTAATTGTTAGTTTAGCGACATTTTAAAAAATTTAGTATAGATTAAAAAAAAAAAGTTACTAATTGTCATTTTTTAGTGACAAATTTAAAAAATTATCATAGAAAAATGGCAGTAATTGCCAATTTTTAGCGACAGATTCAAAAAATCGTCAAAAAAATTCCTTTTTAGCGACGATTCTGATAGAACTAACTTTCAACGATGAATTGATAGGACTTAATGGCAATTGATAGGACATAATGGGAACTAAGGCATCATTTGGCAAGTGACTTTTTTAGCCACAAAGTCACTAAAAGAATTAAAAAGCCAACAACTCATACTAAAAAGTCAAAGATTCTTTTTTTTCTCTATTTTTTGCACATCTTTTCGTAAAAAGTCAAAAAATAATCCTAAACATACTAGTTTTTTATATATAATATTTTAGCCAAAAAGTCAAAAAATTATTAAAAAAGCATGTTCCCAAATGAGGCCTAAGTACAACTTTTAGAATTTTTTGATCTATACAAACACTTGTAGTATTTAACGATGCACATGAGTTGTGAGTAATTAGGGTTTAGTGTTTGGGCTTAGTAGGTTTATTTTAGAACCAATTTCGGTGATCTAAACCTTTCACGTTTTAAGATTCGGTAAGTAGAATATAAATGCAAAATATTAAAATGATTAGATATTAGTAATTATATGTATGGTTGGGCTTCCCTCCAGTCCGTGATCGGACTGGAGCGTACTGTTGGACCCGTGGGAGCCCACTACGGGCTTCATTTCGATAATCTGAACCGTTTAATATGTAAAACTCGTTGAGTACTATATGCTTGTAAATATCACGTTGATCAATTATCGATAGTTATCTCATCGGATCAGATCTCTATCAACCGTTTATTTTTTTACCGTTTCTTTTTTTTTTATACAAAACTGATTTAATCACATAGCTATCGATATTCAATCAATGTGAATTTTTTACAAGCATATATGTGGGTAAATGGTTTGGAAATACTCTTCGGGATCTTGGGGAACGCTCGTGATCCTCTTCTAGTCACCTGAAAAAGAATAAACACTCCGGTCGGGGGTGCCGGAATTAGCACTCCGATGGGCAAGTTAGTATCTACACTCGAGGAGGCTTGTATTCTAAGCTAAGCGTAGTAATTCTCACATACCTCTTTAGGACTGAAGATCTTGTATTTATAGTATTTTGTTGGGGCCCTGGGGCTTGGTCCATTCCTAGTCTTTGCCATGTACTTCTACACGGCCTTTGTTTCACTGGCAGGAATGTCGGCTCTTTTATTCGGTCCTAAAATTGGGTAGGGTCAATGTCGAATAGAAGTTATGTTCTAGACCAAATTGGTCCGCTCCTGTTGATCCAAAATTATTCGGCTCCCACAATTGCCCCCCAAACACCCCACTAGCACCAGTTAGTCGGCGTGTTTGGCTTCTAGTCTGGAGGTTAGAAATCCGGCGGTTATTCCTCTTCCCGATGCATGTCAGAACGCGTACATGCTTCTTGGTCATTATAACGCTTTCCCGCCCCTTCGTACGCTGCCTCCATTTAATGCGATTCGAATTTGTCTCTTCGAATGTATGCTCTGAATACTCGAAGATATCTGGCTCGTCTTCCAGTGGGACTCCTGCATTTCGCGGCTTCTGCAAACCCTTGTTTCTCGATCTTTCCTTCGCCTCCTGTAAGTTTTCTTCTCCTACATTTTTTGATCCCCCCTCCTTATCTGCTTTTAGTTTTCCGTAATCCTTGAGTCGGCAAGAATGGCGAAACATTTGAAGGAGCTCCTTTCTGCGGATCGAATCTTCGACTTTCGACGCCACTTCTTCATCCCTAACGACGTTCATCTGTCACTTGTAGCAGATAGCACTACTGATATGGTGAGGGAAGACGAGAACACAATCGTCTTTCCTCTCCTATCAATTGCTGAGGGCGGCGTCCGTTTTCCTCTTCACCCACTTTTGAGGGCCGTTCTTCGGTACTGGGGTCTTATTTCTTCCCAGCCCAATGTGAGCTTCTTCCGCATCATAATGGGCATTGTAGAGATAAATCGGTGTCTTAAAGTTAATTTAGGTATTCCCTCCATTCGGCACTGTTATGTCCTAGCCAAGTCTACTGGCCGTCTGGGACGCTACTTCCTTAGAGCCAAGGACATTGACCACCACTTAGTGACCATGCTTGCTAGCTCTGGCAAGCATGTCGATGACGTGATGGTCGTTGTCCGCGGTAATTGGGAATTCGGCGAAGGGGAAGATCGCTTAGATCCTGTACCGAGGCAAAAAGGCGAACCAGGTGGCCGACCGAATCACTGTTTCTATTACTTACATATGCATGTATTCGGCACTTTAGCTCACCTAATTGTTTTGTCTACGTAGGCAGCGACTTGAAGAGAGTGTTGACTTCTGACGATGAAGTTGTGCTCGCAGAAATTAAAACCGCGCTACAGTTCGTCGGCCATCCAGACCTTCAAAAACAAGGGAGGGCAGCCCACATTCTCCTAGGGTACGAGCCAACCTACACGACGTTCTCGGCGATAGATAATATTCCCATCGCGCGAAACGTAACTAACTGACGGCCCTCATCATCTCCAGCTTCAAAAACTTGAGGCAGATTGGCCTCGAATCGTCTGATTCTGAGCACGTGGAAGGACAAGTTGCCGAACCTATCGCCGAGGACCCGAAGGAGTTGGCCGCAGAAGTTGACGAAGCCATCAATTCGGCCTTTGAGGAAGCCAGGTTGAACTCTCCTGATCCTCCGCCTATATCAGGCCGAGGGGACGCCGAAGATATCTTTACGAACTTGGGAGATCTTCCTGGCGACTTCTCTGAGGATATGGCCGGGGATAATCTTTCGCAGATGGCACGAAAAAGGAACGCCGAACGCATGGCCGCCTGACAAAAGGCCGTAGCCATCCGTTCCGGACTTGTCCTGACTGAATCTATTGCTCCCATTGTCGTACAAGAAACGGATGACGTTGTCGTGGCCGAGACGGAAAAGGAGGTCGAGTGCCCGAGTACGAAAATTCGGCCGATTTCAGAGAATCGGGGCGAAAAACGAGGTGCTGAGGGTGAGGACGGCTTCGAAGGGGGCTCCTTGGAAAAACGACCACGCTTGGAGGAGTCGGCTGTGGTTGCTCCTTTTGTTATTGAGCCAAAGATAAAAATATATGTCGATCTCCTCTGAAGCGTCGGCTCTTAAAAATACAGCTGTGGCACTAAGCTTGGCTGCCTCGGTCTCCTTGCCGGCTGACGAGGCGACGTTTCGTGCCGAGCCGGATTTGGCGACAATAGCATTAGCTGCCCAGTCGGCTTTTCTGGTACATGACTGAATCTTTGGTTTGGTTTGCATTTGATGTTTGTTGGTATATGACGATCCTTTGTTTTGCAGATGGTTGGAAGGATCACAGAATTGGGCCGCCGCCAGCATGATGCTGTTGAAAGGATTGGCCGTTTACAATCTGAAGTCGAGGGTCAAAGGAGCAGGGCGGAGTTCGAGGCAATGAGAGCCGTGATGGAAAGCGCGCGAGCCGAGGCTGAGAAAGAAAGGGCTAAAATTGCTGATCAACTCAGGGCTGACGCCGAGGAGAGGGCAAATGCGAGCGAGGAGTCGTTCAAGTTAGCCAAGGAGGCTCTTGCCAAGCTAGAGGCTGAGTTTGGAGAGTTGAAGCTGGCTAAAGAGAAAGCCGACTCTGAGTCCTCGGCGGCGTTTGAGGCTGGGAGGAGCTCTGCCTTTAAGGACTATGTAGAAGAAGTCCCCAAATTCGAGAATCGGGGGTTCAAACACGGCTAGCTCACAGCCTTTGCTG
The DNA here is from genome assembly GCF_055761805.1 of Camellia sinensis. Classification (NCBI taxonomy): domain Eukaryota; kingdom Viridiplantae; phylum Streptophyta; class Magnoliopsida; order Ericales; family Theaceae; genus Camellia; species Camellia sinensis. The sequence continues at coordinate 118,839,310 of NC_138973.1, forward strand.
CCGCTGGAGTTACATTGGCCACGCCAATTCCCTACGAGTAAGTGGACGAAGAGCCGCTTGAGTCTGACCCTGAGACTTGATTTGGGAGACATTCTAGTTTTGTTAGATTTTTTTTTTTTTATTTTTTTATTTTTATTTCAATGTCTGTTTTTGTTTAGTAGATTTTCATCAGTGTGGGATTTTCATATGTAAAATGTCTGCTTATAGGGCCCAATTTATGAATAAAAATTTCATATGCTTCCAAGATATTTCTCGTATTGTTTGTTGTATGAGTAGACAATTAGGAGAATCAGTGGTTAGGACAAAATTCCAAGACTATGTGAGACGGCAGACTTACAAACCGACTGAGCTTAGTGATCTGATTAAAACAATGAATCTGCCTTTGCCCCAGCGGGTTCGCGATCGTAGAACGCCGAATAACATGTCCATAAGAACCTTGTGTTGAGGCATCGATTCAGGGAACGGCTGGGGCACTTAAGCCAACTAGATCGATGAATCTGCCCTTGCCCCAGCGGGTTCGCGATCGTAGAACGCCGAATAACACGTCCATAAGAACCTTGTGTTGAGGCATCGATATGGGAAACGGCTGGGGCACTTAAGCCGAGTAGATTGATGAATCTGCCCTTGCCCCAGTGGGTTCGCGATCGTAGAACGCCAAATAGATACGATTGGGGCATATGATTCGTTCGGCGTCGGGTAGTTGGCACTTCAACATTGAGGGAATTGCCTTGGAGGTGCTGCCCCCGTAGGGAATAAATGGGCGTATACTTCGTGAACGAGGGTCCTATTTATGTGCTCATTCAGCATCTCAGTCCAGCTGCTTGAGGAAGATTGAATAAGCGCAAATGTCAAATAAACTTTTCTTTAACAACAGGGGTGAAGCGAAGACTCTAGCTGAGCTGAGAGGAGCTATGAGTCGAAGCGGTGAACCTTCACGCACGGAAAGTAGGACTTCGAGGGATCGGGAGAGGCGCCAATCTCCTCGTTGTCGGAGTAGGTCGCCTAGGAGGGACAAACAGCCACAGCTTAAGTCTCCTCAACTTGGTTCCGGCAGGCAACCTAACGTGACTCCTCGCCCATTAAGTTTTGCAGTCTTCGTGGGTAATAGACCAATGACAGAGGCGGACTCGATCATTCGAGATCCGAATGTGGCAGTCGAGTTTGCTCGATAGATTTTCCCGCCCGAAGTTCAGTAGTGGATGGTAGGTCGACAGGATTTCGAAGTGTTTCGTGAGGGTGTTCACGGGGCGGTGAGGGGACTGTACACGGCTTATGAGATCGGCATGCGTCTTCGCGCCGCTCGCCGTGACATAGAACAGAGAGATGAACGCATTTGGAAGTTAGAAGCTCGCGCTGAGAAGGTCGAGCGTGAGCTAAGGAAAATCAAGTCTAGCGAGCCCCAATCAACCAGCCACCCCAATCCGGTTGTTGAAGAGAGGGTTACTCAGAGGCTGATTAGCGATGCGATCGCCGATCGTAATACGACTAGCATGTTCGCGATCAAGACTGCAAGGGGTACGACCTATGAAAAAGGCTTCCATGACGGCCGAAAGATCAGAATTCAGAAGACCAAGGAGAAACTCACCAAAAAAGTTTGTCGATGTGAAAATCGTGGATTTAGGCACGGTTGGATCAAGGCGCTTCGGAAAGCTGTGAGTCTCTAATCGGGAGGGTTAGATTCAGCGTTTCCGTTGTGTCAACAGAATGATTTTCCCTTCTCTGCATTCGAAATTGAGAAGAGCGATGACGAAGAAGCCGCCGAACCCAAGAAATCCTTGTAATGCTTACGTAGACTGAAAGTGAAATTATGTATTTATTCGTCGAATTTAATAAAATGCTTAGTTCTCAATCTGTAGCGTATTTGTTATTTATATTAGTACTCATTTTATTCAAACTTTGCTTCGTTGAAAATTTTATTCGGCATACGCGTATTTTCTGCGGAGGCCATTTCGGCCTGAAGGCGTCATGCGTTGATGGGGCTCCGAATCCGGAGGCTTTTTCGGCCCAAAAACGTCATGCGCCGATGGGGCTCCGACTCCGAAGACAATCGGCCCATCTATAATTTATGTTTATATAATTAGGCCATTTTAATAAGGCAGAAATTAGTGCATGAAGTGGCTGTGGCACGTATCGATCGGCATGGGGCCAAGATGCTCGGCCGGTTAGATTAATAAATCTGCCCTTGCCCCAGCCAGTACATGGATTTCAAGGCATTCGCCCATAATTGCCATTTATATAATTTAGGCCGTTTTAACAAGGCAGAAATTAGTGCATGGAGTGGCTGCGGCAAATGTCGCTCGGCGTTCGTCGTTTGGAGTTCAGTGTTGCCTCGAGGCCACTGCAAAGATTTTAGAAACAAAATGCCTCGGATTTGTCGCTCCAGTGACTTCGTTTTCTGTGCACAGACTCGTTTTAGAATGATTTTGTTGCGTGGGGTTACGTAAGTGTGATCGTCGAATGAAGCTTTTCTTCAGTAGGGAAGAAGGTCGGACTCTGGCTGAGTCTGATATTGCGACGAATCGCAGCGGGGAAAACACTCGCACGGAAGGCAGGGTGCTCAAGAAACATCATCCTTTAAGTCGCCAAAGCAAATCACCTCGAACGGAGAAACATCGATGGCGAAGTTGTCCGCAACTGCGGCCAAGAAATGGGACCGACGTAGCTCCGCGGCCGTTGAGTATTACTGTTTTCGTGGTGAATTCCTTTCTTGTCTTGGATCTTGGCCTTGACATTGTCTATGGTGCCAAAGGTTTCCGCCTCAAGGGCGATTATCTCATTGGGGTGAATCGTGGACTCGAGCGCGGTCAGATCAAAGCATTTTCAAGTTGAGGGGGCCCTCTGATCAGCGGGCATTGACTTGGCACTGCCGCTTGTACAGCGTGATGTCGTATGAGAATAGATGTTGTAATGCTTCGAATGCGGATGGCGTTTTTTGTAATTACCGTTTAATTGAATAAAATGTTTTATTCCAAAAGTTTATCTCGTTCTGAACTTTTGTATGTTTAATTTGAGCATCTTACTTTGAATGCTGGCACGTTTTGTCTTGTTCATGCGATTGTACTGGTTTCAGGCTACATATCTCTGCTTAGATGTGTAAATGTTTTCATTTTAGAAGGGCGCTCCGAATCGGGAGGCTTTATCGGCCCAAAGACGTCATGCGCCGATGGGGCTCCGAATCCGGAGGCTTTATCGGCCCAAGGACGTCATGCGCCAATGGGGCTCCGAATCCGGAGACTTGATTTGTCCAATTGTGACATCCATGAAGGGCGCTCCGAATCTGGAGGCTTTTTCGGCCCAAAGACGTCACGCGCCGATGGGGCTCCGAATCCGGAGACTTAATTTGGCCGATCGTGATATCCACGAAGGGCGTTCCGAATTCGGAGGCTTTATCGGCCCAAGGAAGCCATGCGCCGATGGGGTTTCGAATCCGGAGATTTGATTTGGCCAATCGTGACATCCACGAAGGGGCGGTCCGAATCTGGAGGCTTTTTTGGCCTAAAGACGTCATGCGCCGATGGGGCTCCAAATTCGGAGACTTAATTTGGCCAATCGTGATATCCACGAAGGGCGCTCCGAATCCGGAGGCTTATCGGTCCAAGAACGCCATGCACCAATGGAGCTTCGAATCCAGAGACTTAATTTGGCCAATCGTGATATCCACGAAGGGCGCTCCGAATCCGGAGGCTTTATCGGTCCAAGGACGTCATGCGCCGATGGGGCTCCGAATCCAGAGACTTAATTCGGCCAATCGTGACATCCATGAAGGGCGTTCCTAATCCGGAGGCTTTTTCGGCCCAAAGACGTCATGCGCCGATGGGGCTCCGAATCCGGAGACTTAATTTGGCCAATCGTGATATTCACGAAGGGCGCTTCGAATCCGGAGGCTTTATCGGCCCAAGGACGTCATGCGCCGATGGGGCTCCGAATCCGGAGAATTAATTTGGCCAATCGTGATATCCACAAAGGGCGCTCCGAATCCGGAGGCTTTTGAACTAGATTACAGAGTCAGTAAACAGGCGTCTTTGCATTACAGAAGTGGAAAGTGTACATGGTGAGCCGCTCAGAACCAATATCATTCCCATAAGTCAGGTTTTATGATAGAACTTGTGCCTAATTCTCCATCAACCAGCCTTCTATCGTCCAAAAATACCTTCAGGGGAAACTTCATCGGCGTGCAGCGGCGCAGCTGGATGCGTTGATCAGACGTCTTGAGAAGCTGCTACCGGTATCGCCTACAAATTTCGTGGCTTCTTATCACGAAGCCGTCCGACTTCATTGAGACTCTTGATTTGACGCTTCAATGGAGTTGACCTGCGTCTCCGTTGGTGTCTTTCCAGAAAGGAGATAGCATGCTTGTGCGGATTGTCGGGAACCCCGGATTTGCTCAATGCCGTGTTCGGTCGGGAAGCGTAGCAGCTGATGATAGGTGCTTGGTACGGCCTGAATAGTATGAAACCAAGTCCGTCCCATAATGAGGTTATACGGCGAAGGGAGCTTGAGGACTAGGAATTCCACTTCCACCGTTTGGGAGCCCTCCCGAACGGGTAACGTGATTTTTCCCAACGGATACTCCGGATTCGTGTTGAAGCCGAACAACGGATGAAGAGCCGAAGACAGGTCTGATTCGTTGAAGCCGAGTTTGATGAAGGTCTCGTAATACATGACCTCCGAAGTGCTCCCCTGGTCAATGAGGACGCGTTCAACGGTAAACTGGTTCACGTGTAGTTCAATAACCAATGGATCAATATGAGGGAGTGTTATGCCAATAAGATCGGAATCGCTGAAGATAATGCTCGGCGTTTGGTGGGGCTATTTCGTTTGTGCGCGTTGCTCCTGGGGGGATGAATGGATTGCATGCACGGTATGTGGCGTTGGAAGATTGTATATCATATGTATCACGCCGAGGGGGGGTGACTCCTGCCGAAGGGCGACAGTTTTGATTGTACTTTTTTTGACGTGTTGCTGGAGCCGACCATCTTGTACCAATTCCTTAAGGTGGTCTTTCAAGGCATAGCAGCTGTTCGTATCATGACCGTGATCTTTGTGATATTCACAACGTTTGTCTCGCCTTCTCGTGTTAGGAGGTCCCGCCATCTTGGACGACCATTTGAAGAATGGAAGATGTTGGATCTTGGGCATAATTGAGTTGATTGGCTTTGACAGCTCGGTATGTTTCTTGTCGGCGCGCTTTGTGCGCCTGCTATCGACCTACAGTTGCTCATTGGCTTGGTGTGGGCATCGATCGTTGGATCAGCGAGAATCCCGTCTCTTGTCTCATTTAGCCCGCTGTCGTGATTCAGGGCTTTGAGGTGATGCGGAACTTATTGGTTGAGCGATTTCGGGAGGGGCCGTTTTGTTGACCACATGTCCGGCTTTAACCCGCAAGGCGTCGTCTTCCACTTTGCAGTATTCCTCTACTTTCTTCATCAACCCCCAGACTGTTTTAGGGGGTCTTCTAGTCAAGGAACTGCGGAGGGCACTATTTGGGTGTAGTCCCATTTTGAAGGCAGTGATGGCTACGGAGTCGTTGCAAGCGTCATCGAAAAGGTTAAAGCATTCCCAATATCGCGCCAAATAAGCTCTTAGCGTTTCTCTTGGCAGGATTTGCATTGCCCAGAGGGAGTCGGCTTGCTTTGGCTGGACTTCGTTGGTAATGAATCTGGCCCTGAAGGATTTCTGTAGTTGGTGGAAGGTTTTGATTGAAGCCGACTCCAATTTATAATACCACCGGACCACCAACGGTCCCAAACTGCTGGGAAATATTCAGCACATGAGGGCCTCGTCGTCTGCATGCAATGTCATGGCCTGCTTGTAGTGGTGGATGTGGTCGGTGGGGTCTGATTTGCCGTCGTACAGGGTGAACGACGGTGCTTTAAATTTCTTTGGTAGCGGAACCTTTGCGATCCGTCGTACGATGGGGTCGTGTTGGTCTTCGTCTGAACTTTTCCTTCTTCGCTTCTGCATTGTACATGGACTTTCTTCGGAAGAACTGGTGGTTTCATGTCGTTCCTTCTTCCTGGACTCCGGAGATAATGAGTCGGAGTCGCTATCAGTGTCTTGTCGTGCTCGAGGTTGTCGACCACCTGCCTTCGGAGATCGTTCCGGATTTAGGCGCGCAGCTTGTTTGGACTTCGCCATTTCCAAGGCCAAATCTTCACGAAGACGTTCGTTCTCAGTGATCATGTTCTCCAGCCTCTGTTTATTTTGCTTTTCTTGTTCCATGATCACCTGCATTGTCTCGTGCTCCGAAGTTGAGGGTGAGGCGAAATTCAAGGCACGTCGTGCGGCGATAGTTTCTGGTCCAAGCAAGTTTGTTAGAATAGTTTCATCGTGAGGTATAGGGTCAACAGTGACTGTCGAAGGATCTTCCGTTACGCTCGCCATGGATGTGCTTGAGTATTCCCACAGATGGCGCCAATTGTAGGTAAATGGTTTGGAAATACTCTTTGGGATCCTGGGGAATGCTCATGATCCTCTTCTGGTCACCTGAAAAAGAATAAACACTCCGGTCAGGAGTGCCGGAATTAGCACTCTGACAGACAAGTTAGTATCTACACTCGAGGAGGCTTGTATTCTAAGCTAAGCATAGTAATTCTCACATACCTCTTTAGGACTGAAGATCTTGTATTTATAGTATTCTCTTGGGGCCCTAGGCCTGGTCCACTTCTAGTCTTTGCCATGTACTTCTACACGGCCCTTGTTTCATTGGCAGGAATGCCGACTCTTTTATTCGGCCCCAAAATTGGATAGGGTTAATGCCGAATATAAATTATGTTCTGGACCGAATTGGTCCGCTCCTGTTGATCCAAAATTATTCGGCTCCCACAATATAGTATTCGACAATTTCTACACATTGAACGGTTCATATTATCAAAACGAGATTTTTGATGAGCCCCCACAGACCCAATAATACCCTCCAATCCGTGATCAGACTTGAGAGAAGCCAGCCCCTTATATGTAGTAGACCACACAAACCAACTGGACTGGATGGTCCAGTCCACTGCCTGTGCTCTTTTTGTAATAACACAGTGTCTATAATTTTTTTCACTGAGATATGTAACAAAAATAATTTTTTTTTCCAATAATAATAAAATTATTGATTTATGCACGCCTGTCTTATGCAGATTGTGAAGTTATTAGTTTTAGAATCATACATGAACATGAATAAAAAGAATTTGGAAGAAGGCTTAACGGCCCTTGGCATTGCTGCAAAACTAAAACGTGAACGACCTAGTGGGGCCACAACAGAAATTGAGGCTATTTTACGCGGTGCTGGAGCTTTTCAAAGTTCATCCTCTCCTACCCATTATAGTCGTGCTGGTTTTTTGAAGTCGCCGGGGAGAAGGATCGAAAAAATAATTAAAGGTAGTATTGTTCTAGAAATTTTCTCAAAACCAAACTTTTTCTCAACGAGTACCTACCATGCTATACTTAGCCCCCCAGGCGGAGTAAGAGGACTTGGAGGTGGCGACAACAATAATCAGCTAACTACCGACACCAATGGTACTCTTATATATGCCACCATCATCTCTACTGCCGGCCTTCCTACTAATATCAGTCTTTTTAATGCCACCATATTCACCCCCAGTGCCACCAACACAACCTACAATCCTGCCAACCAAGTGCTATACCATGCTTTTAAAAAAGATTTTACATATGGACAATTCTTCACCCTATTTTATTTCCTCAACACAGTACGCTTTTTTTTCTCAATCGTAACAATTGTCGCTGTCCTCCCACTGAATCGTTATAATATCCTGTGGTACGGCTCCCTATCCTTTCTGATTATGAGCTATGGGTTCTCATTTTTTGTCATATCACCATCGCATTCCAATACTAACTATTTTCTGATTGCATCATATATATTTGGTATTTATTTTGGTATACTGGTGATTTATCCTATCACCATCGGGGTATTAGGGATTCGGGATTATATGTTAGGCTCAGACCTTCTTGGGGAACGCGTTGAGATGCTAAAGCTTTGTTTAAAGGGTCGACCCCAAAAATCAGATTAGCCACAGCCAAACATAATGCATTTTATGTGGTGGTGCATGTCAGCCCTGTAATTGCCGGTTTCGAATTGCAATCTCTCTTGTGAACTTGCTTGGTGTATCTTTATTATTTAGCCTAAAGAACAAGATACTTTTGGTAGGTTTGGTATGTTTGTTTTGCCTTTCGATGGCCTCTCTCAGCTTCATTTTCTTATATGTTTTGGTTTTAATTTGAACCAACGTTTTGCAGCTTTCTGTGTGAGAGGGAGTATAAGCCTTTTGTCTAGTTTAGCTCTCTCTACTCTGCTGCATTTCGTATGGCTTTGGCTTTTTCTTATTGATGTTTCTCTTTGTACTCTCTTGCTTTACTTCAATAAAGCTTTAAGTTCTGTTCTTAAAAAAAACAAAGCTTTCAGTTGCTTCTATTTTTGGGCAAATTACACTGTTTAGTTCGTATATTTTGATTCTTTTGTCATTTTAATTTTTATATTTTTAATTAATTTGTTTTTATCATGAATTATGATTTTGTTTCAATTTTGGTCTAATTAATTATAATTAATAATATTTTTGGGGATAAATTACAAACACACCCCTTGAACTTTGTTTAAAATACAAATTATCCTTCGTGATTTTGAAAATTACATCTCGTCCCCTTAAAGTTTCGAAATTCATAACAAATGGCTCATTTTAATAATAAATCATCAAATTAATTAACAATTTTTAATAATATCATAAATTTATTTTAATTAATAATTAAGGTAATTTTATTACTGTACATGAAAGCAGTTAGAAATTTTATTTTTTCAATTAATTATGTTAAATTAACAATTCTATCAAAGGAGTATTTGTAATTTTCCAAATTATAGGGGATAATCTATATTTTAAACAAATTTCAGGAGGTATGTTTGTAATTTACCGCTTTTTTTATATATAGAAAATGCATACACAAACGACATGTGTTAAGTTTTTATAAACAAAATTATATTTATTCAATTCAGTGAGTTAATTTTAACCAACTTAGTAACCATTTTCTTTTAAAAAAACCCTAATTGACATTATCAATAAAACTAAATTAGAACAAAATATAAAATAAAAAATTACAATAGAACTAATTGAAATTGAATGGATTAAAATAACGCAAGAGATAAAATTTAGGGAATATCAATATAATTTACCCCATATTTTTTTGAATTCATAAAAAAACGACAATAATAAAATAATTATTAACTTTTTTTTATCAAAAAATTATTATTAACTCAAAATTGAAAAATAACACAAAAGGATTAATGAGAAAGTGCCAATGCCAACCGGATTATATCCAACTAAAGTTAACACAAACAAAAGGCAAATCATTTGCCAAAAAAAGACTGGGCTTCTCTTCATCCCTTAATCGGATTAAAGAGGTATTGTTCGGCCCATTGGGTCTATTTTAGAATTCCATTTCGATAATTCAAATCGTTTATATTTTAAGATTCGTCAAGTATATCGTCTTTGCAAAAAATCAAGTTGATCGAATAGCAGAAACCAAATGTTTAGATCAATTTTGTATGAAAAAAAATAAACGGTTTATAAACAGTGAGAAAATAAATGTTTATACAAAATTAATCTGAACACGTGGTTGTCATTATCTGATCAACTTGATTTTTTTGCAAAGATAACGTACTTGATAAATCCTAAAATATGAACGGTTCGGATTATTAGACCTAAAAGTGGACCCAATAGACCGAATAATACCTATCTAGTTCGATTAAGGATTGAAGAGAAACCCAGTAGTCCAAAAAGAACATAACCCTAAGGATCAAGTGAAAAAGTTGATAAGAAGGAAACAAAAATCCACTCATGCGCAACTACATTCATTTGCAAAAAAAAAAAAAAAAAAAAAAATAGTTTAACATCTCTCTCCAACTTTTAGTAATGAGAGATGTCCACAATATTTATTTTTGTAGTCTAAGGTCTCTCACCCACACTCATGTATCATACCATCTCTCTCATTCTCTCATCTCTCTCTTTCTCTCCCCTGTCGTAGCCTCTTCGTCCGCTTCCCACACCAACGCTTCCTCCACCACCATGACTCTCTCTCTGAATTGATAACAATAACAAAATTGAACCAAACAACAATGGCTTCTTCAATCTCATGATTTTCCTCTCTGAATTTGATTTGCTTATCAAAATCTCAAATCTCTTCTTCTTTTTCTTTAAGCTTGCCACTTGGGTCTCTTCATCTTCAAAGCCATGGTAGCTCTGTCAATCGTAACCCTAGTTTCGCAATTGTACTGAACAATAACAAGTTCCAAATAAGAAGAAACATAGTTAGATCAGTTGTCGAAGAAACCCTAATTCCAGAAGAGACAGAGCAGCTCGTCTCTGCTTTCACCATGTTCTTTTAGGTATTCAATTCTTTGTCTTTTTTTGAGTTTATTCTAGAAACTTCCATAGCTCCATTGCAGCTGCGTTTTCTCATGACTTTAATGGCTTGAATTGATATTAGTGGCATTTTCTGAGAACAATTGATGATTTTGTATTTAGTGAATTGGAAGGGTTATACTGAATTTCTAACTTTAAATTTTATTTTTGATTTTTTGGCATGTGTAGTGGTTGCTATTTTTTAAACTGTAATTAGATTTTATATTTTAAGTTATTTGTTGAACTTAGCATGGTGTTTTCCTGTAAAAATTGTAGAAAAAAATGGTCAAAATACAGAGAAAATTTGTGAGTAAATCAAACAAAATTAGTCAAAATACAGAAAAATTTGTGAACAAATCAGAGAAATTTCAAACCAAATAATTTGAAAATATAGGGAAAATTTGAAAACACAGAGAAATTTCGCAAACCAAAGAAATTTCAACCTAGAGAAGTTTCTCTTCTTCAAAATTTCTCTGTAAAAATTTGAGGGGCCCCAACTATTATGAAAATATTTCATTATCTTTTATGCTATAAAGTTTTAATATTAGAAACCTTAAAAAAAATTTCTCAAAAAACAAAAAAACCACTATCGATGACCAAGAAGTTTCTGAAGTTGATATGGCTAATTCCGAGCTGAAATGGACAGTAGTTGAGGGCTCTATAAGCCCCAATGGTTTGCCTGGTGGCAACTGTGGAGGTGGTGGCGAAATTGGAAAACCACAGGTAATTTATTAAGTTTTATTTGGTAAAAAGATTTTGAGAGAAATTTGGAAAGAAAAAAGAAAAAGAAAAGTATATGAATCATAAGTAAAACGTAATCATATCTTATTCAAATTTCATCTATATTTTCTTTCTTTTTATTTCTTTTTTTTAATTTATCCCCAAATTTATAAATTAAACACGGCCATAATGTATTGATTATCCTATCCTAAGTGTTTTTCATACTTTTTTTTTTCCCCAGAGATTATTGCTAATTAAATTGTAGCTTGATTCCAATGCCCTGTCTCTTATATTCTTGGTATCATTTTAATCAGAGAAAATAAAACAGTGTGTTTGGTTTTAGTTTTTTAAATTTAGTTTCTTTAAAATTGAGTTTTTTTGGTTTTTCTATTTTTTGTGTTTTTAGTGAATATTCTCTTATATTGTGGGTTTTTTTTTTTAGATATTTTTTTTTGTATTTTGAAATTTATTTAAATTGAAATTTCTCTTCTTCAAAATTTCTCTGTAAAAAGTTAAGAGACCCCAACTACTATGAAAATATTTCATATCCTTTATGTTATAAAATCTTAATATGAGGGATTTTTTAAATTTTTTTTTAAAAAAAAAACCACCAACGAGGACCAGGAAGTTTTTGAAGCTGATGTCGCTAATTCCAAGCTAAAATCGGCAGTAGTTGAGGGCTCTACGAGCCCTAATGGTTTGCCTGGTGGCAGCCGTGAAGGTAGTGGCGAAATTGAAAAACCCCAAGTTATCTATTAGGTTTTATTCGGTTTAAAGATTTTGAGAGGAATTTGAAAAGAAAAAAAAAAAATTAAATTGCTATGTGAATCATAGGTAAAATGTAATTATATCTTATTCAAATTTTACCTATATTTTCTTTTCTTTTTTTATTTTTATTTATTTCCAAATTTATTAAACTAAACACAACCATAATGTATTGATCATCTTATCGTGAGTGTCACAAACTCTTTTTCATATATTTTTTTAAATTTTTATTTTTTCGTGTGAGCTTAGCTTCCGCAAGGCCAACCCAATGTTTCAATTCGCTTTTCAGAGACGATTATCACTAATTGATGAATTGTAACTCGATTTTCCAATGATTCCAATGCCCTGTCTCTTTTTTTTGATCAGCAAAGAAAGCTTTATTGATGAAAAAACATACAAAGTATGGGAACAAACATCAATAAAGAGGAGGGTGCAAAAGGCATCACAGTGAAACACGAAGATCCCAACTAGGTTGGCACCTCAATGCACACCAAATCATCTACCAGCACCAACTCCAAGCTCTAAGTTGGTGAGAAACCAAACATACAGAGCAAACAAAACCAAAACTAAAACCACAAGAAAACACAAGAAACTGCTACCTAAACACAACCTACTGAAAGTGCTAGCTAAACACCACCTTCTGACTAGAGCCTAAACTTGTGATACCAAACTTCACCTAGATTCTCCTAATCTTTACAACAGCCACCATACAAACTTGAGCAGTAGCTGAAGCATGTAGATAGGCAGGGGGCTTGCACCAGCTTATTCAACAATGCTAGACCAGAGCTTCACCAACAAACAGATGCTTCTGCTACTCAGATGCAGAATAGCAAACACTAGCAGCTGTAAACTGCCTCAGACAGACTAGCAGATGCATAGCAGAAACACACTACAGACTAGCAAAATGTCCTATCTCTTATATTCCTGGTATCATTTTAATCGGGGAAAATAATATTGCGGGTTTTTTTTTAAATAAAAAATTGTTTGGTTATTGAGTTTTTTATTTTTTATTTTTATTTTTACTGATTTTTTAAAATAATTTATGAATTTTTTTTTACTTTTTAATTACACCTAATCTAGATATATTTAAAAATATAATATTTTTGAATTTTTTAAAATACAAAAAATATTATAAAAAATAAAAATTCAATATATTTTCGTATTTGTTATATTCAATGAATTTTAAAAAATTGTTTAAATTTTACACTTTTTAAATATATCAAGATTAAGTGGATCTAAAAAAGTTAAACTATCAATAGGTCCTAATAATTAAACTTAATTCATAGAATAATGTTATATGTGCCAATTGGGGTACTAACTAGTGTATCAATTGATGATGTGTCATAATTTAAGAGGTTTTTAGAATTTGTAATGTGATTAATGAGTGGAGTCAATAATAATGTCATAACTAGTATTGGTACATTAGTTAATATACTAATTGATGCATGTCGTAGTACCGTAATTCATATTAAGTCATATTGAAAGCTAGTCATAATAAAAGCGTCGCTAAAATAATTTTTTGTGACGATTTTTTGTATATGTTGTTAAAAATTGACAATTAGTGAATATTTAATTTTTTTTTGTGGTCACGATTGTTATAAATTGTCGTTAAAATTTGTAATTAATGACATTTTGCTATGATTAATTTTTCAAATTGTTGTTGAAAACTGAAAATTAGTGACATTTTTTTTTTTGGTGACAATTTTTTTGAACTATCATTAAAACTTCAAATTAATGATTTTTTGTGACAATTTTCAAATTGTCATTAAACATTAACAATTGGTTACTTTTTTAATAATGTTTGTTGTAAAATGTCATTAATTATTACAGGACCTGCTGAACAATATCTATTAGGACCTAAACATAAGTCTCTAATCTAAAAATTAAAAAAAATAATTAAAATGTTTTTAAAAATGACACTCGGACAATAAATTCAATTTTAAATTTTGTTTACGTAAGGGTGCATACTTAAAAATACTTTATCCACAAGAATAAACTCCTGTAAAATAATCAAACTGCTACAAAATGATCAAATTACCCATCTATATATATATACTAACCAAACTCTACATTTCTCATATCAAACTCTCTCTCTATATATATATTTACAATTACCTTGAGACTCCAACAAAATGTTTTCGGAAAATCCTTTCAATTACATGGACTTACAATTGATAGAAGTTTACACTTCACCCTAGAAACGGTTGCCATAACTTACAACGACTCTTTAAACAATACTGTGACTTCTAAGTTCAAAATAGCTCGAGCCAGCAACAAAACATTACCTTTTCAACATAGTTCTTCAAATAGTAACAAAAACATACATTTCTTTAAAGAACAATAAAAAGAAGCCTTATTTAAGTAAAGACCACAGATGAAAAACTCCATGGATGAGGCCAATGCGGTTGGTATTAAAAGTAGACGACCAACAACATTGGAAATGATCATATTGATATAATTGTAATGTTAGCTGGATATATACATATGAATGTTGTTGTTTTATTTATAAACTGGTACTGAAAGTTCAATAATTTGTTCATGTTACCTTTATTGAAATCGGAAATTTTTCATTTTTTGTCCAATTTTACAATAATTTGATGTGCAAATTTTTCATAAAAAAGTAGCTAACATTATTTCTCTTTTTATTTGGTATAGATGGATGAACTCGTGCATGAAGTTGAATTGTACAGGACTAGCTGGCACTTGATACATTTTTTGAAGAATTAAATATTTTTTGAATAGATGTTTTGGTGGAAAATATTTGGGTAGAATAGTAGTTATATTTTTGGATGGATGTATATGGAAAATATTTGGGTGGACTACTACTACTAGTTATATTTTTTTGATAGATGTGCATGGATAAAAATTTAAAACATAATAACAAGTACTTGTTATGTTTTAAATTTTTATGCTACATGGATGTGACTTGGATGACATTCTTAAATTAAGAGTGGATTTTTAATTGGAGGAATATGTAGTTTGGAATTACTTGTCGATGAAAACTTATAATAGTTACTGACTTTCATTAAACAGGTTTAAGATTGGATGATTTATGTATTTTGTCGAATGTTCATGATTCAGTTGATTTGAATGATGCTTACAAATTACATATTATATTGAATGGATTGGATGAATTATTATGAATTATAGATTTATTTTGTTGGATGTTGGTGACCAAATTTTGGTTTTGTTTTTCCTGTTTTGGCGACCAAGTGATTAGTTGGGAAATATAAGTAATATTTTTGCCAACTAAATAAGGTAGGTGAGAGGGTACATTTGGCGACTAAATATTTAGTCGTTAAAATCATTAATTCTGGAAACCAAAGGATTTTGTCCAGGGATGGACACAGGATCCTAATGTCGGGGGGCGAGTGTATATGCAATCAAAAAATTTGTAATGAGCATGTGATATACAATATCAATTTCTACAAAATATCACAAAAATATATAATTAGATGTTTCCATTCATCGTATATAATTACAACATCGGCCACATCCTCATTATAAGATGTCAAGAGCTTTATCAATTTAATATCATTCCCTCGATTATTAGAATCATGACTTTCATCATTACCTCTAAATGCACAAGCTTGAAATGTAAGCCATTTGACAACATCTATCGTAGTCTTCAACCGCAAACGGTTTTTTGTCACTTGTTGAGATTTGTTTCTCAACTATATATCTTCTCAATGTGTTGCGATTGATTTGTTAAATCATGACAAGATTTAACAGCAATTCTGTGCAATGAATTAGGACCCTTTCCCATATAAGTTAAGAAAGCACAATTCTTCCCACTTTTGACTTTCTTCCATGAAGAAAATCCATCAAAAATGAAAGCACTAGAAGTAGTGCGTCCATTCGGTTTTGTAAAAAGATAGCAAGGAAGACAAAAGGCACAATGTTTGGTTGGAGAATATTTTAGCCAATCTAGAAATAACTTGTACCAAGAAGCTAGAAAATGACGCTCATTCTTCTCTTCAAAAGGTTGGTTGTCAGGTTGGTATGGTCTAAATTTGATGTAAGCTCGTCGAATCTCATCACGTTGAGATATCAAATAATCCCAAAATTGTGGTTGTAATCCTGGATCCCTTACCAAAGGAGATGTATCAACTTCTTTGGATTCTATTTTAGGCACTTTACAAAGACGTTGTTCAGGAATTGAAGCTTCAACATTATCAATGGAAGGTTTTGTAGTTGTATTAACTTCTATATCTTGAGAGCCTCTTTTCTTAAAGAAAGAATCAATTTTTTTGTTCACCATAATTCACCTAACATTCAACTCAATTTGATTTAAGAACCTAAAAATTATTAAATAGTTTTTGTTACTCACTAGGTAAGAAGCACACTAACAAGATAATCTAATCTAACAAAGGACATGTCATTTTCAATGGTGTACGGGAAAGAAATAATCCTCCTCGTATAATCCTGTTGACTAAGTCCACGCTCCTCCGTACGACGTCGCTTTGTTACCTGAAAACACAAACGTGGGCTAGCCGGCGGGTGTGTGCCGGAAACCTCTCTGATGCCTAAGTCAGCAAACTTGACAAATAGACAAAGCTTAATGTATTCAGAAAGCAAAATTGTGTGTTGTGTTACCTCCTCCAAGGTGATGTTTGTGAGCTTTTATAGGTTTCAAGTGGCACAATCCCAATAGGACTTTTATTCCTCCATGCAGAGTCCTCCTAGGATTCATACTCCTATAGGATAATGCTTATCCTTTAACACCCCCCCCACTGCTTAAACCAAGTGGGATGGTTTTCACCATGGCCGAACTCCCATACGACCGAGATAAACCTGGCTATGCTGAGCCACAGAGTAGGCCGAACTATCCTTAGTTCGGTTCTTCCGTTTACTCTTTCCTATCTCGGCTTTCCATGTAGAACTCATGGTATGGTTTAGACCGAACCAACGATTCGCGACCGGTATAACTCCAAGACCGGTATAACTTCAAGTTGCTTCCAGACCGAAGTAGCTTTACAATTCCTGAGCCGAAGTAACTTCATCTCTTTTGGCCGGAGTAACTTTATCTCTCTTGGGCCGGAGTAACTTCTCGGCCCTTTTTACCCAGTCCTTCGTACTTTGGGCCATAAAGTCCATCTCATAGCTCGACCCAATTTTCACCAAAAATTACCCTCTCAAATGGGAAAACAATAAAAAAAAAATTAACATAACAAGCAACAGGTCAATAGAAATGTAATAGAAAAGTATAAATTGTTGACTGAGAATTACACAAATGGTTCCATTACTAGCATGACCAAGTTCATAGTCCAATCTTTTTTCCCCAAATAATAAACCCTAACTCTGAGAGAGAGAGAGAGAGTGTGTGTGTGTGTGTACCGAAGTACTGCCGAAGGAATCACAATCTTGAACACTGGAAGACTCACGACGCATGAGAGAGATATTGTGTTTTGGGTCACTGGTTCTATTGATTTGGGTTCACTAGTTGTGAAATAAAAGAGAGAAGAGAAGCTTCTTTGTTTTGAATATATGATGACTGCTCTAAGTAGGCTATTGCTACCTACATATGACTAAGACTTGTATCTTCTTGAGAAATCACTTTTTTTAATTTTTTTTTTTAATTTAGTTATAAGCAAACAACTAAAACATTTGCGCCCTAATCAAACAAAAAAGATTTTAACATATTAACAAATAAATTCTCAATTATTTTAACATTACTAAATTTAAAATAAATAAATTATTATTATTATTATTTTTCATATTTATCAAAAAAATAAATAAATTTTTAAATTTTAAAGTACAAAATTTAAGGGGTGATGGGTTCTTAAATTTTTTCAAAAACTTTGGGGTGGGGAACATATAATTTTTAAATATTTGTAATTTTATTACTATATCTAGGGGGTTTTTTCAAAACTTTGGGGCGGCGGTCGCCCCTTCCAGCCCCCCCTCGGTCCATCCCTGATTTTGTCGCTAATCAGTTAATTGCCGACTAAAGTTTTAGGTGCGCAAAATTTTTTTTTGGTGACTAACATGTTTGGTCGTGGAATGTGACACTTGGTGACCAAACTTTTTGGTCGTGAAATGTAACAATTGGGGACCAAACGTTTTGGTCGCCGAATGTGACAATTGGCGACCAAACTTGTTAGTCGTGGAATGTGACAATTGGCGACCAAACTTTTTGATCGTGGAATCTGACAATTGTCGATCAAACTTTTTGGTTGTGGAGTCTAACAATTGCCGACCAAACTGTTTTGTTGTTGAATGTCCCAATTGCCGACCAAACTTGTTGGTCGTTTAATGTGACAATTGTCGACTAACATGTTTGGTCTTCGAATGTGATAATTGGCGACTAACATGTTTGGTCGGAAAAATATGACTTTTTGCGACTAAAATCTTTTAGCTACTAAATGGATTAGTTACAGTAATTACATATTCAGCGACCAAAAAATTAGTCGGCAAATAGAACTTTTTCCCAACCAAAAAAGTATTTAGTCGCTAATTACTTTTTGCGACCCTCAATTGGTAACCAAAGTGGCGACCAAAAAAATTAATCGTGGATAACTTTTACAGACTAAAAATAAATTTCTACCAATTAAATTTTTAATTGACAAAAGTACAAATTCCAGTGGTGACCCACCAAGTACTCATCCGACTATATGAAGCTATCAACATGGTTTAGCCTTTAAGACAACAATAAAATGTTCGACCATCGTACTTTTTTGTGCGACGAACACTCGCGTCTTGCCAGCACCACAAACACATTGGAGTCCGTATTATCCTCACTTCGTCATTCATGAAATTGTAATTATTGTAAGTGAATAAATGAAATAGACAATATGTTATTAGTAAAGTCTCGTTTGAAAAGTTAGCTATTTTAATTTTTGACTATTTTAATAAGTTAAAATTTTTATATTTAAAAAGATTGTTGAATTTTTTTTAGTTGGATGTGATATTTGTGAGAAAAAAAGTGAAATGATTATGAGTTTGATGTGACATTTTGTCTTATTAACTATTTTAACATTTTTATCTTATCTTTTTTCTTTTATTTTTTTTTAAATAGATTTGAGCCAAAAAAAGCCAAGCTGATCTTCATTTCACAATAACTTTCTAGTAACATCACTTTGCTTGGTTCCTCTTTTCCAAAAATACTTTTCAAAAAATTCTACTTTCTTATTTTTCGTATTTTTTTGTTTTTACCAAATTTTTGTAATATTTTAAGAAATTTTTTATTTTTAGACATACTTAACATAAATATATCTAAAAAGTAAAAAAATTGTGAAAAACATCTTTTACAAATTCATTAATTATCAAAAATATAAAAAAATACGAGAATTCAGTATATTTTTTTATATTTTTTATATTTATTAATTTTTTAAAAAATTATTTCACAAATTTTTTATTTTACTGTGTGGGTGAAAATCTGACCACACTGCCTGCTTAGTGATCAACTGGAGAGCACAGGCAGAATAGATGACTTCAGTAACCTGTAACAGAAAGAAAAGGCTCCGGCGGTGGTTCTTCCACCCGGGGGCACTCCGACGATCAAGTCAGTATATCTCTCAAAGATAATCAAGTGCTAAACTCAATACTCAAAACATAAATTGCATACCTTAGACCCACGGGGGTGCCTCTCTTTTATAATATATTCAATCCAAGTCCTACTAGAAGTATGACTTCTATGAACTCCAATTTAGTGTTTTACTTTGGACTTTTTAAGAGATAAAGATAAACTCCCTAAGAGCTTTATCCTTATCTTGGTTAAGTCCCCTCTTCGTCTTAGGACTCTTGTCCCTTATCCGCTTATCTCGGATTCCGATATCTTCGGAGATAACCCCGGCAACTCCGAGATCATCTCGGCTTAACTACCACGACACGTGTCACCTCGGCTGACACGTCGGCGTCACCATGCCACGTGTTGGTATTCAGGAAATATATCCCCACAACTGCCCCTAGGTTCTATTACCTCGGCATTCTGAGGTGATGGAACCTATACCGATATTTCGACATTTCTTTTCTGAGTAATGGCTCAAAAACTGTTTAGCCGAGATAATGCACTTCCAGCCGATGTGTTCTCTTCAGAGAACAAGGTTTCGAACGTACTCTCCCACGCGCATGAGCTGTCATGCACTTCTAACCGTTCCCTTCAAATGCTTTATTTTTATTGGTCCGTTCCTGCGACGCGCCTTAAGGCTGTTCTTTCATCCGTCTGTGCCGTCTGACGTATACGGTGCTCCAGGCATAATAAATGCCCTATTTTTGCCGCCGTTTCAAGTTTTTGACAAAACTTTTCTTTGCCTCTTTCTTTCTTCACTTTTTCATTCTGATTTCTTGCTCTTTCTCTCTCCGAAAGCTCTTTTTTCTTCGAATCTGCCATTGCTTCAATCTCTCTTCTAAAAACTGTCTTTAGTCTTCCATTCTTGCGAAGCTTTCTTTGCTGTCACAACCGATATCTGGTCTCGGCGAATATTGCCCCGACTTCATTTGTTCTGGTAAGATTCTGTTCCCTTCTCTCTTAGTTCTCTTTATGTGCTTTCGTCTGCCTATTGCCATTATTGCTTTTGTTCAAAGCCTTGGATTTGTCTGTATCTTGAATCGTGGCTACATCTTGAACACTTGCACTATTTCACCACTTTTCTTGCCACTGTTCTTGATTTTTTCATTTATGTATTTCTTTCGTTCCTAAGAACCATACCTCTGTTCTTTGATTCTGAAGCGTCATCGTTTTCTGTTTTTCGTATCTGTCCCAGATCTGTGCCTTCGATTTTGATCTTTATAGTTCTTAGGCTTGGGATTTGTGTGTAGAACCTTCAAGTTTTTAGGGAAAATTGAAACAAGCCTTATCAGTCCTTTCCTAGACCTTTGTCGAGGTTTTTGCAATCCTTCTAAAACGTCCATCTCCTGAAACACATTCCTCTTTGTTTAGGCCGACGTAATGGGTATGTGGAGGCACAGGGTAAATACCCCAACAAAACTCGAATACTTTCGGCAGGAGTTTTCCATCCCATCCGATGTTCACCTCAGACTAGCTGGGGATGACGATTCCATTATGCCCACAGATCATACAATGCCCTTTCCTATAGTAGCTTTCACTGAATGTGGACTTCGGCTTCCACTTAATCCCCTGTTTCGTGAAGTTCTTTATTTCTACAAGCTGAACCCCATGCAACTTACCATCAACTCCTATAGGGTGATTAACGGTATTATAGCTTTAGCTAGGCAGGAGAACCTTAGAATCACCCTGGCCGACCTTCAGTACTGTTATACAATATGCCCCCTCAACCTGAAGGAAAGGGGCTTTGTTTATTACCTTAAGCCGAGGTCCACCGAGTTCAAAATTGTAGCCGACCTCCCAGACTCCAACAAGGGGGCTGGGGATGACTTTGTTATCGCTTCGGGAAATTGGGAATTTGGCCCAGACGAAGATGTCCATCTCTACCCTCTTCCTCGATCAGTTAAAGAGGGCAAGGGTAAGAGCCCAGTGCCAACACTTATTTGTTTTTATTTAAGTTTTTAAAATTTTGTCTGTTTCTAAAGTCTGTTTGTTTGTCCTGCAGATCTTCATCAACCACCAAAAAACTTCCGTCAATCCTTTTTCCCTGGAAAAGACTTGAAGAGGCTTCTTGGTCTTCCAATCCATAAGCGCAAGGCTCCCCTGTTGCTGAACTTCATTCCGACATACAAATCTACTTTACCCGACGTCCCAAAAAGGAAGAAAAAGAGTCTTTCTCCACCTACTGCCACAACTGTAACCGCGTCTTCATCCCGAACAGATCAAGGATCCACCTCTGACCCAGCCGATCTTCCATCCACTTCGGTCCCCTACTTAATACCAATTCCAGAACGTAAACGTCGACGAAGACTTGTAAAGACTGCCGAAATGGTTCGTCCAAGGCCTGTCGTTCAAGATCTTCTTGCCGACCTTCCAACCGACGCCGATGCTGTACCAACAGATGCAATGCCCCGACCAAAGCCGAAGAGAATTAAAAAGGCTCAGCCCAAAGCCAAGGCTACTGATGCCGAGGCTGAGGATGCTTTGCCTATCTCTCAATTGGCTGAGAGTAAAAACACAGCCTCTGCTTCCACAAAAAGATCTGCTGAGACCCAACCCTTGGGGTCCACACAGTCAAAGAGTCCAAGGTCTGCTTCAGCTACCACTTCTGGGTCCAAGAAATCCGACATCCCCTGGGCCCCACAAATAACTTTGGAGGATAGGCCTATCATGTCAAGTGAAAGTGCCGATGATATTAATGTTGGTGTTGCCCTTAGCACCGCTCTTCTTCTTCCAAAGGATCTGGAGCGAAATGCTGGGCTTAGCGAATATGAGAACTATGCGCTAATGCTCCAGCACTCCGTTCAAGTAAGTATTCCTGTTTCGAACTCGTAACTTTTCCTTCGGTTTTACTTTTAGAGGATTCTCTAATATTTCTGCTTTCTTTCAGGCCATCCAGTACGCTCATTCATTTTCAATGCAGTCTTTTGAAAATCGGCAAAGATTGGTTGATATGAAGAAGGAGGCGTCGTCCCTGAAGAGGGAGATTAAATCTCTTGAATCAAAGATGAAAAAACTGGAGGATCAGGCCGAGGCTGCTACTAAGGCCCAACAGATGGCCGAAGAGAAAACGGAGTCTGCTGAGGCTATCCGAAAAGTAGCCGAAGCTGAGAAGAAAGAGGCCGAAGTAAAAAAGGCCCAAGCTGAGAAAGAGCTCCAGCAGGCTTTGGCCACCAAGGAGGCCGAAGTTAAAGAGGCTGATGAAAAGGCCTATGCCCAGGGTATGGCCGACGTCGCAGAGGATTATAAACTTCAAGTCAGGCAGGCATGTAACAAGGGATTTTCCCTAGGTTGGATGTCCCTGATAAAAAAACTTGATCTCCCTGCTGACTCGCCCTTTCGTAATGCCGATGCCATTCCTTTACCATTTCCTCCTCCAAGTCAGGTTGAAGACGAGTCAGAGCTTGAGGCTGATGCCAAGGATGAGGATGACGAGAAGAATGATGATGAGGCCTTGGTGAGAAGACCCAAGGATGCTGCTGAAACTAAGTCCCCTCCTCTTGCTGAGCAAGTGATGGATTTAACCTTGGATGAGGAGAGTGATGAGGTTGGGGAGGCACCCAAGGAAATTGCCATCGGGCAACTATCATCCGACCTTCTTTTGGTTGAAAGAAATCTGGACAATACGCTGGCTGAGATTGATGCTGAGATAGAAGCAGAAAAGGTTGCCGAGGAGGTTCCACCAGAATCGTCCGAGGTCCCAGTCCCTGCAGCTGCTAATACTGAAGAGTCTTGATTTAAAATGTCTTTTTGTACTTTTTCCTTCTTTTTCTGCACTTTGCATTTTGTACTCTCTTTTAACTTCTGGACAATGCAAGACCCCTTCCTATGGCCGACGTAGCTTTTTTCAATATGTAACTGCAACTGTTCTTTCTATGGATGTTTTTAATCTTGTGATGTTCTGTTGATTGCTTCTGTATAGTTCTATACTTAGAAATTTTTGCATGCTTTTTCATTTTGCTTCCTTTGTGTAATCTTCTCGGGGTTACATACCTCGGGTATAACTACAAAACTTTTACTTCGGCAAGATACTGACCTGCAAACTTTTCGTAAATTTTAACAAGTATAAAACATATACTACTTAATGTAATCTTTGCAAGCTTCTTCTCAAGTTTCAACAAGTAGTAAACAGTGATCTCGGTCTAACCTACTTGTAAATTGCTACAAATTTCAACAAGTAGTAAACAATATACTTAGCCTTTACTTCAACCTGTAAATTTCTGTATACCTCAGCGGGTGATCATATGTCGGCTTAACATAAACTTGTAAATTGCTACAAATTTCAACAAGTGTTAAGCATCTTCCTTAGGTTTAAGCAACCCATATATTGCTATGAGAACTTAAGTAATAACCTCGGCTTAACTTCAACTTGTAAATTGCTACAAATTTCAACAAGTGAATTAAGGAATAATCTCGGCTTAACTTCAACTTGTAAATTGCTACAAATTTCAACAAGTGAAGATAAGGAATCAGCTTAATTCCAACTTGTAAATTGCTACAAATTTCAACAAGTGAATTAAGGAATAATCTCAGCTTAACTTCAACTTGTAAATTGCTACAAATTTCAACAAGTGAAGATAAGGAATCAGCTTAATTCCAACTTGTAAATTGCTACAAATTTCAACAAGTGAATTAAGGAATAATCTCGGCTTAACTTCAACTTGTAAATTGCTACAAATTTCAACAAGTGAAGATAAGGAATCAGCTTAATTCCAACTTGTAAATTGCTACAAATTTCAACAAGTGAATTAAGGAGTAATCTCGACTTTTTCTTTGCCCCCAATGTGAACCTGAGTTTGACTTGGGTTCACATTAATTATGTCTTCAATAAACATCAATGTATAACTTTATCAATCATATGTGTTGAAAGAATTCTGAAAAGACTTTATTGATGATATCGGCCAAAAAATGATGTATATCTAATGATAGAAAAATTTCAAATTACAAGTATTCCAAGGTCTGGGCAATGCTTTGCCCTCATTGTCCTCAAGCCGATAAGCTCCATTGCCTAATACTGAAGTAATTCTGTAGGGTCCTTCCCAGTTTGGGCCAAGCTTGCCTTCCCTGGGATCCTTCTTGTTCCCGACGACTTTTCTCAGGACTAGGTCGCCGACTTGAAAATCTCTTGGATTGACCTTCTTGTTGTAAGCTCTGGCAAGCTGTTGCTGGTATACTGCAAGCTGAATTGCAGCTTTCTCTCTTCGTTCTTCCAACAAATCCAGATCTCAGGCTAAGAGTACGTCATTAGTGCCATTCTCTACTCCCTGGGTTCTGATCCCTGGGATGCCGATCTCTAATGGGATGACTGCTTCTGTGCCATAAGCCATGGCAAAGGGGGATTCTCCTGTTGATCTTCTCAGCGTAGTCCGATATGCCCAAAGTACGTTGGGCAACTCGTCTACCCACTTTCCTTTTGCTGCCTGTAGTCTCTTCTTTATTCCATCCAGAATTACTTTGTTGGATGCCTCTGCTTGCCCATTGCTTTGAGGAAAACTTGGTGTTGAGAAATAATTCTTGATTTTGAATTTTGCACAAAAGTTCTTGATGAGTTTGCTGTCAAACTGTGTTCCGTTGTCGGCAATTATTGCTCTTGGAATCCCAAATCTGGTGATAATGTTTCTCCATATAAAATTCTTGACGTCTACATCTCGGATTTTGGCAAGAGGTTCTGCCTCTATCCATTTTGTAAAGTAGTCTGTTGCTACCAGCAAATATTTTCTCTGCCCAGTTGCCTGGGGAAGTTGTCCAACCAGATCCATGCCCCATTGGGCAAACGGCCAAGGGCTGGATATTGGGTTCAGGTCAGCAGCTGGCTGATGTATCAAAGGTGCAAACCTTTGGCATTGTTCACACTTCTTCACATAGGCTTCGGCATCCTTTTGCATGTAGGGCCACTAATATCCCTGGGTAATGGCCCTGTGGGCTAATGATCTGCCCCCAGCATGGCTTCCACAAATTCCTTCATGAATTTCGTA
Organism: Camellia sinensis; assembly: GCF_055761805.1. NCBI lineage: Eukaryota > Viridiplantae > Streptophyta > Magnoliopsida > Ericales > Theaceae > Camellia > Camellia sinensis. The sequence continues at coordinate 118,864,671 of NC_138973.1, forward strand.
AAGAAAATCTTCAACCTGCAAAGGGTGTACGCACCTTAAAAGCGGCCCTGTGAAGGACCTCCTGTAGAGATGGTCTTCTGCTGTTAGACTGAATCTGGCCGACTTCAGTCTGATTTTATGTGCTTCCTTATGGTTTTCTGGCAGCTTCCCCTCTTTTAGGAATGCAATGATTGTATCCATCCAGCTTGGTCCCAAGTCTACGCACATTGCTTCTTGTTCGGTGCTCTGTTTATCTATGCTCGGGGCCGACATGTAGTCGATCATAATTGTCCTTGTTTTTCCAGTTTGAATTGAACTGGCCAGGTTAGCCAACGCGTCGGCGTGGGTGTTGTCATCTCGGCTAACTTGGAGTAATCTGCAGTTCTGAAATAGGGCTGCCAATCTGATGACTTCCTTTGCATATGCCGACATTCTTTCGTCCCTGGCTGTAAATTCTCTTGTTGACTGGTTAACAATGAGTTGTGAATCACAAAAAACAATTACCTCATCTGCTTCTGCTGCTGCTGCCAACTTTAGCCCTGCAATTAATGCTTCATATTCTGCCTCATTGTTTGAGGCTTTGAACCCCAAACGGATAGACTGTTCTACTATTTCTCCATCTGGAGATATTAGTAGTACTCCTGCCCCTGATCCCTGGCGGTTTGAACTTCCATCGACGAATAGTCTGAATGAATCGCCGATGTAGATGCTGCAGGGTCTGAGCTTCTCCTTCTCTTACTTTTTTGTTTTTGGCTGGGATTCTTTTTGCTTGTTGGGACAATGCTCATCTTGGCTCGACAGAGCCCGACGTGCGATGGTTTCAGGTGTGAGTTCCGCGACGAAGTCGGCCAAGACTTGACCCTTTATTGCTGTTCTCGGCTTGAACTCTAGGTCAAACTGGCCCAGGGTTACTGCCCATCTTGCTATCCTTCCTGTTAAGTCTCCTTGTTGCAACAAGGATTTCAGTGGGTGCTCTGTTAGGACCACAATCTTGTGTGCCTGAAAGTAATGGTGCAACTTCTTTGAAGCCATTACTAAGGCCAGCATTAATTTTTCCAGTGGTAGGTATCTTGTTTCTGCGTTGGCCAAAGTTTTACTCACATAGTAAACAGCCTTTTGCTCCCCGTTTTCCTCTTGGATTAGCACTGCACTGATTGCGTGTTCTGAGACTGCTAAGTACAAAAAAAGTTCCTCCCCCTGGTACTGGGTTGGAAAGAACCGGAGTTGTGGTCAAGTACTTTTTTAGGTCGGTTAAGGCGGCTTCACATTCTTCTGTCCATAGGAAGTCTGTGGCTTTTTTCACCAGGTTGAAGAAGGGTCTGCACTTATCTGAGCTTCTACTTATGAATCTGTTTAGGGCTGTGGCCCTCCCAGTAAGCATTTGAACTTGCTTTGCTGATGTCGGGCTTTGTAGCTCCAGGATGGCCTTGATTTGGTCTGGGCTGGCCTCAATGCCCTTTCTTGTTACCAGATACCCCAAAAATTTACCTGATCCAACTCCAAAGGCGCACTTCGAGGCGTTGAGTCAGAGCCGATATCTTTTGAGTATGTCGAAGACCTCTTTTAGGTCGGCAAGATGACCCTTTGATTCCTTGGTTTTTATGACCATGTCGTTGATGTAGACTTCTACTGTTTTGCCAATCAGGTGCTTAAACATCTTTGTCACTAACCTCTGATAGGTTGCTCCTGCGTTTTTTAACCCAAAAGGCATTACCTTGTAACAGTATAGGCCTTTAGGGGTGATGAACGCGGTTTTCTCCTCGTCTGGAGGGTACATGGCAATCTGATGGTACCCTCTGTATGCATCTAGAAAACTCATCCTTTCATGTCCTGAAGTAGCATCTACCAGTTGGTCGATCTTGGGCAGAGGAAAGCTGTCTTTGGGGCAGGCTTTGTTGAGGCTGGTAAAGTCTACACAAACCCTCCATTTGCCATTCTTCTTTTTTACTACTACTGTGTTGGACAGCCATGTTGGGTACTGAACTTCTCGGATGGCCCTGACCTCCAGGAGTCTGTCTATCTCTTCTTCTACTGCTTCGACGTGCATCAACGTCGGTCTTCTGGCTCGTTGAATCACAGGCTTTGCCGATCTGTCGACATTCAGTCTGTGGCAAGTGACCTCGGGGTCAATGCCAGGCATTTCGTAAGGTGTCCAGGCGAACACCTCTATGTTTGCCCTTAAAAAATCTTCCAGTTCTCTTTCTTCTTCTCTAGCTAAGCCTGAGCCGAGAAGAAAGAAGCGCTCTTCGTCGTCCTCTTGGACGAAAACTTTTTTTAGTGCCTCTTCGCTCTTTTCGGCTGGTTCCTTCCCGACGTCTTCTAGGACCTCCATGTCCTCATCTTCAACTTATGCTTTCCTTGGCTCCCGTATACTACAGGTGGATTTCATTGCTGTCATGGAGCAATTTTTTGCTTGCAGTTGATCTCCTCTGACTTCTTCAATCCCATGCTCTGTTGGGAACCGTAGTAGTTGATGCAACGTTGAGGGAACTGCCCCCATTGCATGCAACCACGGCCTTCCCAAGATGATGTTGTATGGTGAGGGCGTGTCAATTACCAGAAATTCCGTCTTGATCTTCTTAGTGCCCGCTTGTACTTCCAAGCTTGTTGCGCCCAGTGGCCAGGTCGGCGTTCCATTAAAGCCGACCATCGGGCCGCTGGATTGTTCTTAAAGCCGACATCTGACATACATGATGTCACAAGAGCTGCCTTGATCTATTAGGATGCGTTTCACTTGGCACTCCCCAACCTGGAGGGATACTACCAAGGCATCATTATGCGGATGTTGGACCAATTCCAGGTCGGCTTCAGTAAAGGCTATCATCGGCCCTTGGCATTCTTCTGGCCGATGTCTCTTCTCCCCGACTTGGTAGATATGCTGTAAATGTCTTACCCTCTGGGTCTCTCCTCTGACTTCGTTTTCGTTGACCCTTGAGTGGATCACATTAACCACCCTCGGTCCTCCTGCTTGTGGTAGCTGTGCTGGGGGAGGTGGCGCTGCTGGTGCTTGAGGCAACCTTGCCTGTTCTTCCCTTGTCCTGGCTTCATCGACCAGGTCCCTCAGAAGGCCTTGTCTCACCAGGTCCTTCAAGTGTGCTTTCAAGGCTCTACAACCTTGGGTTGGGTGCCCTTCTTCATTGTGGTAGGCACATCGTCTACCAACGTTCCTTCCCATGAATTCCCCTGGTGCTCTTGCCGGAGCCCTGAAATAAGGTTGGTTTCGAATTTGATCTAGGACTTTATGGATTGGGATTCGGAATACCGTCGTTACCGCCTGTTTACTTCTCAACTCTGTTTCTTGTTTGGTCGGCCCATTGTTGCCTCGGCTTCGCTTCGGCGAGCCGTTTCCCTTTTCTTGCTTTACCTCTTTGTTTCCCGATGTATCTTCTTCGGCTCTAGCGTACTTCTCAATTCTTGCCATGAGTTCTTCCATGCTTTTTGGCAATGTTTTTGCCAAAGACTTCCGTAGTGGGCAGTCATCTTTCAGGCCGTTCTTGAAAGACACGACCGCTACTTCTTGGTTGCATTCGGGTATTCGGTTGAACACCTCGTAGTACCTCTTCGCATAGGCCCTAAGGCCTTCTTCCTTGGTGATTCTTAGAGCCATCAAAGCATCAACCCTCAGGGGTTGCAACTTGTTAGTCACGAACCTGGCCACAAACATCTCGGCCAGGCCTTCCCATGTCTTTACGCTTCCCTTTGGTAATTTATGGAACCAATCAGATGCAATTTCCCCAAAGGATGAGGGGAATACTTTGCAGAGCAACGGCTCGTTCCCGCTATATAACGCCATTGAATTCAGGTATAGTCCAAAATGAAAGTTTGGATCTGACTTACCATCATAAATTTGAAACCTCGGCATACTGAATCTCTTTGGTGGTTCGAATTTGTCCAGTTCCACCGAGAAGGCTGTCTTCGGTTTTACTGGGGAGTTTACCTCGGCGTCAACATTCTGCTGCCTCCTTCTGAGGTAGTCCCTCAGGTCTTCTTTGCTCCTCCCTGGAGCTCGGTTGTCTATGGATTTTAGTCTTTTTAGTACACTGCTTTCGGCCTCGTGGTGGGCCCGTTTGGATCTTTCTCCATGGGTTGTGTCGAAGCAGAGTGCTTGCTTTTGAACATGCCGATGTTCTTTGGGTTCTGGATTTTTCATGTGGTGCGTCCTTCGGGACTCTTCTTGCCTCGGCTCTTCTCGTCCGACTTCCCTGGAAGGCCGGTGAGAATGCCTTCCGCTCCTGGTATGCTGAGGGACCTCGGGGATTGTTTTTCTTCCGCCCTTCTGGGTATTGGTTGTTGGCATCGGCGTATCTTGCAGCGGGTATGGTGGCTGCATAACATTATTCTGCATCATGAAGTTGACGACTGACTGAAGGTCTACCAACTTGTTCGCCAATTCTTTTACTTCCTCATCCCTCCGTAGGCACCTGTCCTGGAGGTTATCTTCATTGTAGTACTTTCCTTGGTCTGTCCTTTTTGACGTGTCGCCCTCCTGGATGACGTCTTTTTCTCTGTGACCCTGGTCACGGGTTTCTGTATTGTGGTTGTCTCCTTCAATGTCAAGGTCAATTTGTCTGCCACTCCCAGCGGGAGCGTCATCCCCAATTTTTTCCTGCTGTCCGTTACTGGCCATCTATTCTTCCTTCGTTCCCACAGACGGCGCCAAATTGTGTGGGTGAAAATCTGACCACACTGCCTGCTTAGTGATCAACTGGAGAGCACAGGCAGAATAGATGACTTCAGTAACCTGTAACAGAAAGAAAAGGCTCCGGCGGTGGTTCTTCCACCCGGGGGCACTCCGACGATCAAGTCAGTATATCTCTCAAAGATAATCAAGTGCTAAACTCAATACTCAAAACATAAATTGCATACCTTAGACCCACGGGGGTGCCTCTCTTTTATAATATATTCAATCCAAGTCCTATTAGAAGTATGACTTCTATGAACTTCAATTCAGTGTTTTACTTTGGACTCTTTAAGAGATAAAGATAAACTCCCTAAGAGCTTTATCCTTATCTTGGTTAAGTCCCCTCTTCGTCTTAGGACTCTTGTCCCTTATCCGCTTATCTCGGATTCCGATATCTTCGGAGATAACCTCGGCAACTCCGAGATCATCTCGGCTTAACTACCACGACACGTGGCACCTCGGCTGACACGTCGGCGTCACCATGTCACGTGTTGGTATTCAGGAAATATATCCCCACATTTACAAATTTTTATTTTTTATTTTTTAGATACATCTAAGTAAGGTGCATCTAAAAAAATAAAAAAAAAATGTTTAAAATTTTAAAAATATTCACTAAAAGTAAAAAAAAAACATGAAAAACAAAATACTTAATTTTCAAAAAATTTAATTCAAAAAATTCAAACCAAACACACGAATTGTTTTTTGATTGGTGGAGCGGGAAGTTATCCTTTTAAAGTTTATATTTTTTTTTATTATTAAAAAATGCACTAATATAGAAACTTGAAAATTTTATTACATTTCAATGGAAAGTTTTTTCAAATTGCAGTAGTCATGTTATTTTCAAAATAAATTGAAGAAACACGGAATCTTTAACTGGAAAAGACTAAAATACCCCTCTAATTTACTCTCTTTGGTCTCTCTTCTTCCTCTCCCTTCCACTGTAGCTTCGACAACTACCCTCAGCCTCCCATCCTCTTCTTTTTACCTTCATTTTATAAATCAAGCAATAACCACTTGCCACTGCCCAATCCTCTCCCTCCCCTTCACCCTCATCGTTTTACACCTTTCTCTTGCCACTGCAATGCCTCTCCAACCTCTCTCTGATATCCTCAGCCTATTCTACACCTATTTCCTGCCACCACAACCCATGATCTACCTCCTTTGCATTCTTTTCCCTACCACCACTATTGTCACGCTTCCTCCACCCTATCTAACCACCAGTAACCCCTTTATTACCTCCAACATGCTCTTCGCAACCCTTTCCTCTACCCCTGTCGCCCTACTTAGACCTTCCCACACATCAACCCTCTCACATTTGGATTAGTTCTCAAAACCCCCAACGTATATATATATATATATATCTAGAGAGAGAGAGAGAGAGGCCATAGTTTAGGAATTCAATAGCAAGTTATCGAGTTTCGAAGCGAGGGGCAAAGGCCAGGTTGATGGGTTCATTGTTGCAAGAGTGGGGGCTATGATGAGTGGTCGATGTAGCGTAGGAGGGAAGCACGAAAAAGCTGGGGAAAGGGGTGTCAGTGCCATCGAAAATGGAGTGGGTTGTAGGGTTACAAGAGTGGGCCAGGAGGTCGATGGAGATGTTATGGTATTTGAAGAAGGATCGGCTAGTGGATGAAGTGGTTGTAGAAAGGTTGGAGATAAGCTAATAGTAGCCCGAGAAGGGGAAAGGGTTCTACCGTTGCCACCAGAGAAGAGTTGTCAGTAGGGATTGGATTTCCTGAGAAAGAGGGGAGGGTAACTGTGTAATTTGATAAAAAGATGTCAATTTATTTGCAACTTTTTATGTATATCATAATTAATTAGAGAAATTATACATTACTGAGAATTTTATAAAATATTTACAAATTAATGAAAAAAATTATGAATTTAATTATTAATATTTATAAAGTTTACTATTGATTTGAATTTTTGTTTTTTTTTTTTTTTGAAAAAATATACGAAGTTATAATTCCCCTAACTAATTTGGTTTATTCCATCAAATTGTAATTATTTTTATGTTTGTCCTCCACCCTTTTTTGTAATTTTCTTTAAAAAAAATTTTTTGTAATTTTTTTACTTTTATTTTTATTTTTGTTTTAAATCTCATCCAAACTGACTTTTGGTTTTTGTGCCCATTTAAACTGTTGGGCTGGAATTTCGATGGTTGAGCTGAACTATTGAAGTTGGCACTACAAGAATTAACATATTTACCGACCAAAAAATTGGTCGGCAAAAGTCTAATTTTTGGTCGGCAAAATATATTTTCGACCAATTTTTTTGGTCGCCAAGTTGGTCGGTAATTGAGGGTCGCGGAAAGTAATTAGCGACTAAAAAGATTTTTAGTCGGCAAAACGTTCTATTTGGCGACTAAATTGTTGGTCGCTAAACATATAATTATCGCGACTAACCTATTTAGTCGTGAAAAGACTTTGGTCGGCAAAAATTACATTCAACGACCATACATGTTAGTCGCTAATTTGGTCGGCAAAAATTACTTTCAACGACCAACAAAATTGGTCGGCAAAAATTACATTCCACGACCAAAACTTCTTCGTCGCTAAATAATAGTTTCTACGACCAAAAAATTTGGTCGCTATTTGTTACTTTTCACGACCAAAATTTTGGTTGGCAAAAGTGAGTTTCCACGACTAAGTGTTGTTTTGGTCGGCAATAGATGTATTTTTTGCGACCAAAACTCTTGGTCGGCAATTGTCATTTTTTGCGAAAAAAAATTATTTATTTGTCGCGACTAATAAATTGGTCGCCAAAAGCAAGAAAACAATACACCTGTAATTCCTAATAATTCATTCAATCCATAATAAACTTATAATTTTAAAGCATCATACAAATCAACTGAATCATTAACATTCGACACAATACATAATTCATTAACATTCGACACAATCCAACATTCAATCCAATTTTTTTTTTTTGAACAATCAATTTTTGTTTATGAATATTCAATCCAATATTGAACAAAATTCATTCAACCCAACCTAAATATAACATTAAAATTCATCATATTTTCCTACTCAATCCCAAACTTTACAATCATTCCATTCAAAACATTAATTGAGACAAGTTTTAAACATCCATCCATTGAAAACCAGTAAGTAATTGAACAAAAATTAAAAGGAAAATCAATGAAGGAATCCAAAAAAAATTCTACAACAAGAAGGAATATATATGGTTTTGAAGCATCAGCCTTGTGCTTAATCGTTTTTGGAAGTCACCTACAAATAAAATAAGAAAAGTTAGAATCTAGAAACATATCCAAAATGAAGTATTCTCATAAAAAAAAATTAACCATATGGCAAAAAATTTATATGATTACATTACAAACATTTGATGATGACTATACCACAATTAATATCCTCCAATTCAAATCTAAACTAGAGGCAATTCAGATCCTATATATAAAATAAATGCACAACATGACCCTTCACCATATTGTTCCCTTAATGCTGTGGACACTGAACATTGATTTGTTTGGTGAGATAACCAACATTACACACAACTTAAAACAATATCATCACTTTACTATTATAACCTCCAACAAAGATATAACACCTAATAAAAGTAGGAAAAAAGAAGTGGGAATAAAAAGAAAGCTAAAGCTGAAATGAACAAATTTGAATCATCACAGTTAATTAGGTGATTGCCTTCAAATTCAGAAACACATTGAAAACATAATGAGAAACATATATAGTTTTCAAGATCTTGTTTCTCATTATGTTTTCAATGTGTTTCTTGTCAACAATATATGTTTACTACCACCTAATTAACTGTGATGATTCGTTACTCTGTCCTTTTACGTTACTCTGTCCTTTTAGTTCCTTCTCAAACAATATATTGCATATTTACCAACAAAAAACAAGTCCTAATATGTTACTCTGTCCTTTTAGTTCCTTCTCAACAATTAGGATTGCTGACTTTTGTCCTTTTTTATATGTTGTGTGTGCATGCAGTGGGAAAGAGTGTATTAAAAATTAATAATAAATAAATAAATAAATAAATAAAAAGCAAAGTTACTATTGAATTAACAATAGTATCCAAAATATTTGACCCTGAGCACAGAACAAAAAGAAAGTTGGTTGGACAATCATATTTATGCCATGTATATGTGGATTTGTTCTAGCATACAATTTTTTTCTATTAAAAATATGCTATCACATGCACATCTGCAGGTCCTATAAAAATGTCAACCTAAAAAGATTTTGCCATCAAATTAGGTCACAAAAGCACACTTATCCATTGACTTACAGAAATTGATGAAGCAAATTTTAGTGTTAAATGCACCATCTCGCTACTGCATATTAGCAGATTTCCTAGTTTACCATGCACCACAATACCCTTACTTGAAGTATTGACCAATAAAACATTGGTTACTATTGTTTTTACCATCAGTTCAATTTAGATTGTCACAGATTTGATATTGAGAGAAATATCTCAACGAGTGTGCGATACCAAAGCAGGCCAGATGACAACAAATCATGCTCCATATCATTTACAAATAAATTTTTGATAGTGGAGAAGCTTAGATGACAAAATTATACTGCTCATGTCCATGGACCAATCAATTGATGTAATAAAACAAAAACTACTCTCATTCCACGCCATGGTAAAAGATAATGCAAATGATAAAATGAAAGTTGTTAATATTATTGACTTCATCAAACTTGATACTATAGGCAAAATGTGTCAATAAAATAATAGTTTATTCCCCCCATCAAAAATAAGTGCACAAATCCAAGTACTTGGAATTTTTCCCAATAAATTTATGAAATGGAGCCAGTAGTTATAATATTCTAAGATTCCATTCAGCATCAGGGTTAATGTATGTAACTAGTAGATAAACTACAAGGGAGAGACAAAGAGTTGATATGTTTTAAGAACGTATAATTGAATCAAAAATAGTTTTCAAACAAGATGATCTTTAAGTAGTTTAATGTCCCTAATTATTGTGCCCAAAAATATTAGAGAATAAACATAATTATCCTAAAATCTCTTCAAAACCAAGTGTCATAGAAGGAAGTCAAACAAAGTTGAAGAATAAAAAAAAGAATACCTCTTTGTTTCAATAGTCCTCTTTGCAAGCATAAGTGTCAAGAAGACTGGAACCATTGCAGCACACAAATGCTTAAGAGTGTGCCCACTGACAATATGATATGTCCATTTCTAAATTGGTTTATCTGCAGCTTCTTCAACCTTAGCTAAAAGATAAAATCCTGCATGTTATGCAATTAAATGTTACTCAGAATGGCACAAAAAACTAACAGATTTAGTAAACAGAAGAGCCCACATGATGAAATATACAAACCTGCAGCCCAAAGCCAGTTTGTGGAATGTGTGTACATTGGAGGCAACAAGATAGCCATTATCGGAATTACAATGCAAGGAACAAACTGAACCAGTGCATATGGGCAGAGTCCATGGCACACGTAAAGTTGCTAACTCCCACAATATCACGCCAAAGCTGTACACATCGGACCTGCAAACCAGTCCGCAATTATTTTATCAGCAAGACTTGAATGAAACATTAAAAAATGAATTAAACTCTCTAGCATGGCTTTCAAGTCTAATACAAAAAATAAACCTACTTCTCATTGGATGGTTCATTTTTCAAAACCTTAGGGGCCATCCATTCCGCCTGTAGTTCAATGGCACAGCTTCAGTATAATTGATATAATATAACATTCTATAACATTCTATCCTGACATCAATTACCGTTCCACCAGTAGATTTTGAAGACATGAAAGTATTGTGCTTCATTCGTGATAAGCCAAAATCACAAACCTGTAGAGACAACAATAAATTAGAGAAGTTTCAAAAAAACATCCTTAAGCATGAAAAAGTCTAGATCTTAGTAAAAGAGACGAAGTCCATGGTGAGTCACGGCATTGTTAACTACGCATTTTCTAGATTACATTAAATACAGCAACAATTGGATAATCAAGGAAGGAATGGGAGATTTCAAATGCCAAGTTCTAATTTCAGCAAACCTTAACAACCCAGTTTTTATCAACAAGAAGGTTTGTAGTCTTAAGATCTCGATGCACAATAATAGGATGGCTTGTGTGCAAATAATTCATCCCCTTGGCCTGCAAGCAATTAGTAAACTTACTTAAACCAACCAAACTAGATAGCAGAAACGGAAGGCAACAACATTCAACATTCTCCAACTCATACCACATCAAGAGCCATCCACAGTCGCTTCTTTTCATCGAGTTGATTATTTGGTCGATGCAGCAGCTTGTATAAACTTCCCGTGCATACAAATAAACAGGGCTGAGAAACACCAAATTGAACAAACAAATAGTTAATTGAGGCTGAAATCAAATTCTATTTTCCTGCATGGACAATGATAAAATTAACTGAAATTTTTTTCAGGTGAAATATCTTCTTCTAAAAATCAACCCACAAAAAACTTAAATTAAAACAAATTATTTTCTTCTTTAGACATAAAAGCTTGGCAATATTTATACCCAGTTGTCATTTCTTATTATTATGTAAGAATGATAGTCTGAAACTATGTTACCATTAAAAATATGAAGGCAAACATTTGATGAAAACGGAACAAAAGCATCAATTCTTGAAACGATAAGTTCTAACAAGACTTTAAAGTAAACATCAACCTTGGAAGATACTCTGTCAGTATAGAAAGATTTGGTGGATGAGTGACTGCTCCCATGAAAAGAACAACATTAGGATGTCTCAACCTCAACATGATTTCAACCTGCACAAAGCAAACAAGCAGTCGTCTAGTTCAATTCTTAAAAAGAAAACCACTTGGATCATTAATAACAGCACATGATGCAAGATGTCAGATTTGGTACTTCACATTTGAATTGAAGAAGTGCATCGCCTGATATATCTTGGTGCACCGCCTGATTTTAGTTCTTGGATGAGTGCACAAATTTATGTAACATCAATTCTTACCAATGCCAATGCGTTCTCCAATTTGAAGATACTCCCATGGAATTTCCCACTCCGCAACTTCACCAAGCACTGGGTTAATCTTCTCATTCTGAATACTGCAAGCACTAGGCAGGCTACTATTGGCCATTTCCATCAATCTCACAGCTTCAACATTATTAAGTACGTTTCTTACTTTATCTTTGACAAACCATCCACCATCACAAATGAGGGCCCTTTCAGGTTGTCCTTCGTAATTGCCGGTTGCAGAAGGCACAGAAGCATCATCATCAGTACGGTTAATTGCGTGAGTTCCACAATTAACAAGCAAAACAGATCCTTCACTTGTAGCATCAAAAAGTAATCGATGTGTCGTCTTAATGACTGTAGAACCCAACTCCAGTCATTCTGCCATCAAATCCTCAACAGAGTGCTTTTGTTTGCTGTCATAATGAGCACCATTACAGGACTCCACTCCAGTTGAGGGTATAATCAACAGTTTATTGTTTGATAAGAACATATATGGATAATCTTGAGCCCCATCACCCACTTTTTCCCCATTTAACAGACGTATTTTTTCATGCATTTCCACTTCTCTGAGATCACGAGGATTCATATCCAGAAGAAAATCGGGAGGTTGTGATGCACCACTCTCCAACAAAACTGCATGAAGTTTCTGAGCAAATTGTGGGTTTTTTGTTGCACTGATGACATACTTGGAAACATCTTTAACTTACATCTTTTGTGCTTGTGACCCCTTCCCACTAGTGCCTGACGATTCTGCACGTGATCTACATAGTGCAGGAAGAAGCTTCCCAAACTCATTCTCAAACATCTGGGTTTGATTTTCTTTATTAAGATTCCCTTCACCACGTTTTGGCTGAATGCCTAAAGTAGATGCTTCTACTGAATCTGAACTGCCACCTTTGACTAGTCCACCAAGATCAGGTGAAACTGCCAGCGTCCCAGTCCCTTCTTCAAGCATCGGACAGAAATTGTTGATAGTTTCAGCATAATCTGCACTGCTCCTCGTATCTAACCCAGAATTTTGAAGATGATCACTGGGAACCTCAGCAGGAATTAGTGTGCCCGGAGCACCCATTAGATCAATAATGTATTCACTGCATCAAATCAATAATCAGCCATATCATTACTAAGTGTTCTGTTCAAAACATTTAAAGCCATAACAATTCTTTCTGTAAGACACTGAAAACAAATTGAAGGAAAGATGAAAGAGAAAAAAACACACAACATTCACCATGAAGATCAACTCCATTTCTAAATAAAAATCCAGCTACTAAAGAACAACATATATCTGACAATAAATGACTTGACTGCATACATGCTGCTCTGAAAGAATTATAACAGTCCCACAGAGGAAATTGTTGTCATTTGTAAATCTGTTTGAAAAATATCATATATATAGTGTAGCAGCTGCCAATAAGGCTATAATGACTTCAGATTCGCAATTCAAATATAATTCATGCTATGGAAGAGCTTTCACAGCTCACAGAATAAATCTTTATCATTTGCAAATCTGTGAGTGACTATCATTTGAAAATAGCAAATCTGTGAGTGACTATCATTTGACTATCACACGCCGTTAAATCCTTGATTTTCTATAGTGATTTTAGAAGGTAAAAAGAGAATGATATGAAACAAGTTAAGCCGAGTAGAGGAGAATGAAACAAGAGCAGATGAAAAGCAGTATAGATGAGAAAAACTAACATGGTGTTTGTGCAAATTAATTTCAAACGAGTGTTGATTTGTAAAAATTAAGAACCCGACATGGAGAAGTTATTACAAGTAATAAAATTCTGCAAAACTAAGAAACCTGTAGTCATTATTGCTCAGGGAGTCAATTGGGAAAAATGTATCGATCTGTACCGAAATACAAATCTCGAACAAGAATCGAAATTCAAAACATGGAACACGTACAGTAATAAATTACGAATCGAACCCAGATCTGGAAAAGTTTTCTTCCGAATGTTCACATTGAATAAACACATCGGATACAAAAAATTATTCAAATTACGAAGAAATTAAACAAATGAGAGCGATGCGAATTAAAAATTGAATCAATTAAACAAAAAAATTCAACGGAACAATTGAATCAATGAAGTAACCTTCAGATCAGCGAACGAAGCAGAGACATTCGGGATCTGTAAATTGTGGATCTTAGATCTGCTAATAGAAGTTGTGTATATGTGTGTATGTAATTTCGAAACACACACACAGAGAGAGCGAAAGAGAGAGAGAGAGAGAGGGAGAGAGAACCTGCTTGCTTGTGAAGGACTAACAGACTGATAGCGCGAGATAGAGAGGGAGAGAGAACTTGTGATCTACGGCGGTGGCGGTGGTGATTTGCGGCTGCGGCGGTGGCGATGTGCGACGTACGGTGAGCGACTGTGGTGAGGGACTGTGCTGAGATGAGGTGGGGTGAGGTTTGGTGGTGATGTGTGAGAGAGAGGACTTTTGTGTTTGTTCAAAACGAGAATGGAAGAGGGCGCGAATATTAAAAGTAATTTCCCCCGCAAAGTTTTAGACCAATTTAGCGACTAAATTGGTTATTTGTCGCCAAATAACGCATATATGACTAAAACTTCCTGTAGCTAGAACTTTTCGTAAAAAATTTTTTTAAAAAATCCCTATATACCAAAAATACTAAAATTCAATATATTTTTCGTATTTTGTGTATTTATTAATTTTTAAAAATATTTTTTTATTTGATAGAAGTAGGGGTAATATTTTAATGAAAAATATTTTTCGTTAAAATAAAATTAATTTTTTATGGTCGATGAAAAATATTTTTTGTGACCCATTTTTTTTTTTTTGATTACTAAAAATCAAGAGCTAATTTTTTGTGGTAGATGAGAGGAAGCGGTAGTAGTAGTGAAGGTGGTGGATAAAAGGTGAGGTGGTGGTGGTGGTGGTGGTAGTGGTGACGGCGAAGGAGATTAGTGGTGAAATTGTGGTAATGGTGGAGGAGATGGAGTGGCGGTGGTGGAGGAAAGGCAATAGTAGTAGTAGTAGTGGTGGTAGCAGTTGTGGTAGTGGTAGTGGTAGTGAAATGGTACTAGTAGTGGTAGTAATGGTAGTCGTAGAGATAGAGTGGCAACAGTGGTAATAATGGTGGTAGTGGAATGACATTTGCAGTAGTGGTGAAGGTGGTAGAGGAGATGAGTGGTGAGAGAGAGATGGGTGAGAGACAGATAGAGAAGAGAGATAGAGAGAGAGAGAGAGACAGAGTGATGAGCGAGAGAGAGAGAGAGAGAGACAAAATGGTCGCTAAAAGTGCATTTTCTTGTAGTGGAGAGCTCAGTAAATAGAAAAGATGGGAGAGAGAGAGTGGGCAAGATGAACACAATGGGGGAGAGAGACAAACAGACACACAGAAAGAAATAAAGAGAGAATGGTGATGAGTGAGAGAGAGACAGACAGACACACAAAGAGAAAGAGAGAGAGAAAAGTAATGAGTGAGAGAGAGAAAGAGATATATATATATATAGAGAGGGGGAGAGAAAAAGAGATAGAGAGACAGACAGACAGAGAGATGAGTGAGTGAGAGAGAGACAAAGTGGTCGCTAAAAGTGCATTTTCTTGTAGTGAAGAGCTAGGTAAATAGAGAAGAGGGGAAGGAGAGAGTGAGCAAAGTGAATACAATAGGGGAGAGAGACAGACAGAGACACAGAGAGAAAGAGAGAGAGAAGAGTGAGAGACATACATAGAGAGAGAAAGTGAGAAAGAAGAGTGATGAGTGAGAGAGAGATAGAGAGAGAAAGAGATAGAGACATAGACAGAAAGAAATAAGAGATGAGTTAGAGATAGACAAAGAGAGAGAGAAAGAGAGCGAAAAGAGATGATCGAGAGAAAGACATAGAAAAAGAAAGAGATAGAAAGAGAAGAAAGATGAGCATGAGAGACAGAGAGAGAGAAGAGAGACGGGTGAGAGAGATAGAGAAAGAAAAAAGATGAGAGAGATAAAGAGAAGAGAGATGAGCGAGAGACAAAGAGAAAAAGAGACAGAGACAAAGACAGACAGACAGAGAAGAATGATGAGTGAGAGAGAAATAGAAGAGAGAGAAAAAAAAAGAGAGACAAAGAGAAAAAGAGATAGAGAGTGAGAGACAAAAAAAGAGATAGAGAGAGAGAGGAGAGAGAGAGAGAGAGATAGACAAAGAGAGAAAGAGACAGAGAGAGATGAGAGATGAATGAGAGAAATAGAGAGATGAACGAGAGAGACAGAGAGAGAGAGATAGAGAGGAGATATGAGCGAGAGAGACAGAGAGAGAGATAGAGAGAAAAGAAATGAACAAGAGAGACAAAAAGAGAAGAGAGATGAGACAGAGATGCGAGAGAGCTCAAGAATAAAGATGAACAAGATAAATAGAGAGAAGAGAGATGAACGAAAGAGACAGAGAGAGAAGAGAGATAGAGAAAGAGAAAGATAGAGAGAGAGAAAGAGAGAGACAGAGACAAAGACAGAGGCAGAGACAGAGTAGGAAAGAGAAAGAGACATAGAGAAACAAGAGATGAATAAGAGATAAACAAAGAGAGAGAAAGAGAGGGAAAAGAGATGATCGAGAGAAATACATAGAAAAAGAAAGAGGTAAAGAGAGAAGAAAGATGAGTAGGAAAGACAGAGAGTGAGATAGAGAGAAGATAGATGAATAAGAGAGATAGAGAAAGAAAAAAGATGAGAGAGATAGAGTGAAGAGAGATGAGATAAATGAGTGAGAGACACAGAGAGAGAGACAGACAGATAGACAGAGAGAGATAGAGAAATGAGAGAGGAAGATAAAAAAATAGGTGAAAAGAGATAGACAAAGAGAGAGAGAGAGAGAAAAAGAGTGAAAAAGATAAACGAGAGAGATACAGAGAGAGATGAGCGAGAGAGATAAAGAGAAGAGAGACAAAGAGAAACGAGAGATGAGAGAGATAGAGAAAAGAGAGATGAGCGAGAGACACAGAGAGAGAGAGATAGAGAAGAGTGATGCGTGAGAGAGAGAAAGAGAAGAGAGACAGAGATAGAGACACAGAGAGAAAAAGAGAGACAGATAGATAGAAAGAGAGAGAAAGAGTGATGAGTGAAAGTAAATTTTTATTTTTCTTTCAGCGACGAAAATATTTTAGTTGCCAAAACTATATATACCGCGACCAAAATAATTTTTAGTCGCTGAAATTAAAGTTTTGCCGACCAAACTTTTGGTCGCGAAAGATAAAAAATAATTTTTTATTTTTCTTTCAGCGACTACAATATTTTAGTTGCCAAAACTATATATACCGCGACCAAAATAATTTTTAGTCGCTGAAATTGAAGTTTTGCCGACCAAACTTTTGGTCGCGAAATATAAAAAATAATTTTTTATTTTTCTTTCAGCGACTAAAATATTTTAGTTGCCAAAACTATATATACCGCGACCAAACTAATTTTTAGTCGCTGAAATTAAGGTTTTGCCGACCAAACTTTTGGTCGCAAAAGATAAAAAATAATTTTTTATTTTTCTTTCAGCGACTAAAATATTTTAGTTGCCAAAACTACATATACCGCGACCAAACTAATTTTTAGTCGCTGAAATTAAGGTTTTGCTGACCAAACTTTTGGTCGCGAAAGATAAAAAATAATTTTTTATTTTTCTTTCAGCGATTAAAATATTTTAGTTGCCAAAACTATATATACTGCGACCAAAATAATTTTTAGTCGCTAAAATTAAGGTTTTGCCGACCAAACTTTTGATCGCGAAAGATAAAAAATAATTTTTTATTTTTCTTTGAGCGACGAAAATATTTTAGTTGCCAAAACTATATATACCGCGACCAAAATAATTTTTAGTCGTTGAAATTAAGGTTTTGCCGACCAAACTTTTGGTCGCGAAAGATAAAAAATAATTTTTTATTTTTCTTTCACCGACGAAAATATTTTAGTTGCCAAAACTATATATACCGCGACCAAAATAATTTTTAGTCGTTGAAATTAAGGTTTTGCCGACCAAACTTTTGGTCGCGAAAGATAAAAAATAATTTTTTATTTTTATTTCAGCGACTAAATTATTTTAGTTGCCAAAACTATATATACAGCGACAAAAATATTTTTTTAGTCGCCAATTGTGAGATTTTTAGCGACTAAATTTTTTTTTAGTCGCCAAAAATTAATATACCCCTACTAAAAAAATTTAGTAGGTAAATATTGTACTTTTACCGACTAACATAATTTTTGGTCGCCAATTCCACAACTTTTGGCAACCAAAATATTTTTAGTCGGCAAAAGTGGTCGCCAATTGTGTATTTTCTTGTAGTGTGGATTCGTGTTTGATGGTTGTATATAAAATGGGAACTTACATTAGGTCCTTTGCAAAGTTTCAAATTCATCTATTTTTAAAATAAAAATATTTGTATCAATTAGTTTTATATATTTTTAATTATTATAATTTTTTTATTTAAAAATTTAAAGACATTACTACATTTTACTATTGTCAGATTTCCGTCAGATGGTCACTAGAGACTCAACGAAATGTTCAACATCACCGAGAAGTCGTCGGCGTTTCGCTGGATTGTTCTGAGGTCTCGCTTGGAAACCCTCATTTTTAGCCAAAAAGTCAAAAAATTACTAAATTAGCTAAAAAGCCAACAACCCATACCAAAAAGTCAAAGATTCTCTTTTATCTCTACTTTTTGCACATCTTTTCGTAAAAAGTCAAAAAGTTAACCCAAACATACTAATTTTTTTTAGCTCATATTTTAACCAAATAGCCAAAAAGTTACTAAATTAGCATGTTCTCAAACGAGGCCTGAATGTCTCCAAAAGTCGCGCATATTGTCTAGAATGTTTGCTAGACGTCAAGAATATTGTCGGAGACTCACCGGAATGTCTATAGTATTATAGAAAAAAAAAAGAATAAATTGACAAATTAGAGTGAAAAAATATAGTAAAATGTGCTAAATATTAATAAACTAAAAGAAGAAAAAAAAACGTAATAACAACGAACAACAACTATAGAAAAAAATATATGTTATTTTCAATTTTTGTGGGGTTTAAGCAAATAATCTCCAATATTAATCAAAATGAAAGCAAGCTTTGAAATCGTAAAATGTTACAGTTTCAAAATATAATTCTATCAAGCATTTATCCTTATTAATAAAACTGAAAAACATGTTATGAAACTGTAAAATTTCATAGTTCTAAAAAACGATTCATTTCAGTACCAAAAAAAATTGAAATTGTAAAATTTTACAGTTTCACCGCTTGTAACTAAAACTCGAAAATAACTTGTTCAGAATTTAAAAATTTTCTCCGTTAAAATAGGAAAATAGAAGTATGTAGTACATAAAAAGTAAAAAAACTAAGAGATCGAAGAAAAGAGACAGATATAGTGGAAGGCTTGTACTCTAGCAACTATTTTTGGTTTAGATCTAGCCTGATTTGACATAGATCGACTCAGATCTGATGTAGATTTGAGTAGATCTACATCAGATTTGAGTAGATCTACTCATCTTTTTCGTCGGGAACTGATGAGCGTGAAGTAATGAGTCAATGCTCGATGGTTGTCGGTGAACCACAATTAATGGTGGTCGCCGGTTGTCGGTGATTGTAGATCAAAAAGAGAAAGAAAAGAAGGAACACGTGATCGTGGTCATCGCCAGATATCAAAGAAAGAGAGATAAAGAGAAGAAGTAAGGTGTACAGAAAGAGAAGAAGAAAAATGGGCACAGAACTTTTGGGTCTACCTAAAAGGTTTTGGGATTAAATAGAATACATACTTTTCAAAAAGGACTTGTAGGTAATTTGCCCTTTATAAACAAAATAAATAAAGGTAAATTACAAATGCCCCCGAGGCTTCTTTAAAATATAGACTGTTTCATGTGGTTTGAAAATTATAAATATCCCTTTATTAGAAATTGTTATTTAACAGAATTAATTAAAAAATCTTAACTACAATAAATTTTTAACATTATTAAAAATTATTAATTAATTTGATGATTTATTAATAAAATGAGTAATTTGTTATGAAATTAGAAACCTCATAAGGTGGGATATAATTTTTAAAACCACAGAGAGTAATTTGTATTTTAAGCAAACCTTAAAGGGTGTGTTTATTTACCCAAAAAATAATCGGTTAATTACTCGTAAATCCCGATATAAGGAGTGATACTCCATTTGGTCTCACAACTTTTTGTGTAAACCCAAAATTCCTAAGGTTTCTTCACTCTTCTTTTAATTTTTCTAATATACATTCGCCAGCGACTAGCGACCACTATCGATTAGGGTTTACCAGCAACCACCAACTAAGAACTCCTTGTTTTGCCCTTACCAATGGTGAAAGAGATGAGCTTCCAACAATATTCTTGACATAGATATACTCAAATCTACTTAGATTTGGCTAAGACCACATGATAAGACTCGCCGAAATATTTAGATTTAGAGCAAATCTGAGTAGATCTACATCAGATTTGACCAGATCTATACACAAAATGATTGCCAGAGCACAATCACCTTTTTATATTTGTCTCTCTCCTTCGATCTCTTAGTTTTTCTTTTTCTTCTTTGGCACACACTTCTTTTTTCCTGTTTTAATGGAGAATATTTTTAAGCTTTGAACAAATATCTTTTTAGTTTTAGTTATAGGCAGTGAAAACTAGAAAATTTTGCAATTTTGAAGTTACTTTTATGCTTTTCTCTATGATTATAGCCTTTTTTTCCCCCTCCATTAAAACAACAATTTTTTTATTTTTTTTATTTTTTGTAGAAAATATTGACAAAATGGAAAGTTAGAAGCTCTTAGAAGCGACTGATCTAAGATCTCCACAATCGCTGCGACGAGCAAATTGATAATTTTTACAATTTTGAAACTGCAAATTTATACAATTCGATGAGAAATAGATTCAAACTCTAAATTTTTATAATTTTGTGAATTGAAAATTATTTGCTTTTATTTATTTATTTATTTATTTATTTATTTATTTATTTTTCATGTTTTGTGGTGTTAGAGATGATGTGATTAAATTTTGTTATGATTTTGATCTAATTTTTTTTTCCCCTTCTTTTCGTTGATGTTCTGAACATTCTAGTGAGTTTTCGGTGATGTTCCGGATGTCCAGTGAAGTTCTGAACATTCCAACGAATTTTTTATGATACATCGGCAACTTTCCGACGATGTTGAATATTTCAGTAAGCCTCCGGTGATTGTCTGACGTGACTCCGGTGGAAGTTTGATGATGGTGAAATGTGCAACCTTCTTAAATTTAAATAAAATAAAAAATAAGATTTTTTTTAGTAATAATTAAAAATATATAGGATTAATTGGTAAAAATATTTTGTTTTTAAATTAGATGGGTTTTGAATTGTGCAAAGAGGAGCTGTGGACCAGTACCCCAAAAAATAAAGTGTCAATTGTTGGTGTTCCATTAAGTCTTGATCTATTATTTTTAACTAATAAAGTCTTATTTTTAAAATATTTTTATTTACTTGATCGTCTCACCCTTATAAAAAGGCAGAATGAATTGAAAAATGATAATTTTGTAGAGATTCTAACTTTTGTAATTACATTTAAAACTCTAACCTTGAGTTTATTTGAGTAGGGACCTTGATTTATCGCGTAATCGCGTTTTAAACTCTAGTATCGGAAAGTTTCACCGATTAATCCGATCAAACCCTAATCAATAATGGAAACTTAGTTATCACTTTTAAAACCCTAATTATGAGTATTAAAACCCTATAATATTGTTTAATCGCTTAAAAATCCAAACTCTCGAGTAACGTTGTTTTTGTCTGATTTTTCGCTTGACTTTGCGATTTGGTCCAACTGGACGAATGAATTCTTTTAATTATTTTCTTATAATTATATATTAATAAGAAGTGATAATTTACCATAAATTCAGATTTGGTCGCTACCTTTTTATTCTATCGCTTTTTGACCTCTAACTTTAATATATTAATATAAATAGTGCTTTTCCTATTTTTATAGTCATTGTTCTACTAAATCACTTATATATATATAAAATTATGTATTTTGTACCTCATAGGCTTGGGGTGGCCAGCCGAGATGATACATTGAAAGACTTGATGGACAATTTTCTCTAATTAAGGGGGGGGGGGGAGGAAAGCGTCAAGGTTGTACCCCTTATTTAGGATTCTTGTTCCTTTGTCTCCAAATCAATATCCTAAGCAAACTAGATGCCTAATTAATTATCTTAAAACCTTAATCTACATTTCATTGTGTTACAACTCAACTAAATCACAAAAATTTCATGCCATTCCAACCAAGGGCACTTTTGTCATTTCACCCTCAATTCGTTCTCTATAAATAGCACCAGCTTTTCCCTTCATTTCTTCACTTATCTGGCCAGCTATAGAATGTAAGAGAGGGTTTGATAGTAAAAAAAAAGAAGCTAAGGAGAGGAGAGAAAAAGAGAAGAAGAAGAGTACAAAAGAGAGAAAGAAATAGAAAGCTACCAGTAAGGTAAGTTGCACTCACTCTCTATCATTCTCCAACCCTTTCTTTCTTTCTTACTCCATCTTCAAATGTATTTTTAAGTACATAATACGATGATATGCGTAACAATGGATTGGGTGTTTGGGGGTTTACATGAAAAAGAGATTTTTGTTTTGCTTCTTCTCTTAAACACACTACTGGAGCTTTCTACTAATTTTGAAAAATATCAAACCTTCATGGACTCAAGACCTATTTTTATGGTGTAATAGTTGATGTGTGTAGAGCCGGTGTGAGTTTGGGTGGAGCCTAACTAAATGTTTTGATAGTCTAAATGTTTTTTTCAAAATTCTGGCCTGAAGATCTAAAAAAATAGCCGATTTTTATAAACTTCCATAAAAATCCCCTCTTGTTGGTTTTTAATCCAAAGGTTAGGTTTTTGAGTCCTCTTTTCAACAAGATTTATATGAGTAAAAATGATTGATTAATTTGAGAGAAAATCCATTTTCCCCAAAGTGTGACAAATCTGGACAAAGTCTAGTAAATTAGGAAAATATTGAGTTCCGGGTATACCAATTCTACAAATTGGGGATGAAAGTATACTTCTTGTTATCTCTTTTGAATTTCAGCCCCTAAGGTGACTCGGATGTATGTTAGCCAATTTATTTTTTGCGCATCTGGTAATTTGGAATGTTGGAAATTTATGTACTTATGTGCTGATTTGTTTTTTAGTGTTTCCAATAACTTGTTTAATGATGGTTCTTGTTTTACCACATATCATATATATCCTTATGTGTTATATTTCTTTACATATACCTGTCACATGTTTAATTTTAGCGGTAATTGATTGTGGTTAACTTGTATCATAACCTTCATAATAAAAGGGAATCATAATGGGGTGGTAACGGTTGACACTCACTTGTATTGCTTGAATTGAACTTTGAAATTGTCATTTATGAAATAAAATGTCATGAAGTATGTAACTAATGAGTTGAGTCTTGGGAAACAAATGGTTGTTTTGTAGCCGTAGAATGGCTCGATTGTATTCAAACTCTATGCAGGATCTTGTTTTTCAGAGGGATAAGGTTGGGTCCAGTCAAGGAAATTTTGAGTGTTGACCTGTGTTTTTAATCATCTCTTTTGAGATCCTCGGTTAATGCTACACAGTAGATAA
The DNA here is from genome assembly GCF_055761805.1 of Camellia sinensis. Classification (NCBI taxonomy): domain Eukaryota; kingdom Viridiplantae; phylum Streptophyta; class Magnoliopsida; order Ericales; family Theaceae; genus Camellia; species Camellia sinensis. The sequence continues at coordinate 118,887,844 of NC_138973.1, forward strand.
CTGTAATAGGTATCCGAGGTAAAGACTGCAAAGCAGCAAAAGAAGGCGTACCGAATAATCTGAGTCCATTCTTGTGGTTGGGAAAATAAATCTCTTTTGGAGATTCTAGTTGTTATACTAACTTTTTGCTATGTTAGCACTATTATCATAATATTGTTATTGTTCTAAGTGTTATATCCTATTATGCATTGTACCTATTTATTTGTATTGGTTAAGGGTTTAGGGTGTGTGTGTATTACTTGGCATTCCAAACTTATGACGTTTTATGTTACGCGAAGAGGAGTATTATATTGAAGACGGAGTTGTCGAAACATTTGAAGAACTGTGTGATGGGTCGTTTCACACACCAAAAATAAACTCTAAATTGTACCAAATTCCTTAGAATAATGGTAAGTCCAAGTATTGATCCACAGGGACAATTGTGAAATTAAACTAATTTAATTGTTAAATTCTTAAGTTAATTCTGATGAAAGATATAGTTGTTCATAACCTAATGATAATTAAATTAAACGAAGCGATTAAAAATGAAATTGGAATTACTGATTATGGAAAAACCTAGGGTAATGAGTTCACCACTAGTTACATAAATAAGGTTTCAATTTGAAAATCAATTATGTTACAGTTCGAACTAAATAATACTTTGCAACTACAAGTTCGAAGCATTGATTAAGAGAATTATCACGTTCAATGTATAGGCACGAACCATCTCAAGTAGTACGAGTCATTCGCTCTAAACTGGGGTAGCAAAACGACTCGTTTCTCGTAGTATGGCTTGTCTCATATCTTGAATATAAAAGAAAAGAAAACCATTGTATGGAAAGCATTCAACAGTCACAGAAAAAAGAATACTTAAAGAGATAATGGAAAATCTATATTTGAAACTTCTTAAACACCATATAATTTGTTTAAATCTTTACATAATCAAAAAGCAAAAAGAAAACTCTATTTACTTGGCTAGGGTTTCATCAAAACCTTAGAAGGAGGCAGCCTAGCCACTCATAGAGGAGTGTGAAGAAGTAAAAGAAGAAGAACCCTCCATGGAAATTGCCTTTGAAACTTGAGAACCCGCTTTTCCTAAACCCTACCCTCTTCTCTCTCTTGGAATTTTCAGAACTCTAATTCAGTTGTTTCTCTCTCTTTTTATACCTCCAGCCTTTGTAAAAAAATTTAAAACATCGGGCACAGTTTTCAAGGCACGACTGCACGTGTAGGAAACACCACTGCACGTGCGGAGAATGTTTCTCATGTGCTGGACAAAACCCTCGGCACGTGCAATTTTTGCAGTAGCTAATTGGCTAATTTGGTTGGGCCGCACGTGCGAGAATGATCCTCCGCACGTGCGACAAGCCCTTTTCTGGCTAAAATGCTGTGTTTTTGGTCATTTTGTGCTTCAACCACATCTAACATGATTGGCATTAAACAGACATAAATATACAATTTGACTGGCAAGTAAAGTTAAGGAATCCTAATTACCAACCTCAACGCTGTACAATTCGGCCTCGATCATATCCCGCAACTTACAACTTGCTAGTCCTTAAGCAAGGAATAAAGAACGAAAAATAAAATTAAACAAAATCTAGCTACCTCATCTTTTGTGGGAAGAACAATTGCATTTAGCATATGCAACAAGCCTTTAAACCACAAAGTTACCCCAAGTGGACGAGTATAGTCTCGTGAGGGTTTCAAGAAATGATACCCACAAACATTAACATATTCACGTCTGCTCAACAACAATTAATCACACTACACAACTCAAGAATTAACTTATGTACCACTACAGTGCAATATTAAGACATGATGAGTCATTGAAGGCAAAGTAGACAAGCATGAAATAATTTATTGAGCAAAAATCGCAATTCAGCATTACGAAAATTAAGATACATGTATTTGTGAATGCTAGTAGACACATCATCCGTACCCTCGGTGTAAAGTGCAATCTCCATAACTAGTTAACTGTCCACTATAATTGTCTAGTGTAACTTACAATAACACCCAACATACATAGAAAGACTAAACTTTTGCAATCAAGATTCTCAATTTTTTGTGTTTTTGTCTTTAAAAGACTATGCATTGTCCTGATCTATTAAGCTTTCTAATCAACCCATGTAACAAGCATTGGGGCAATGACTTCCAAACCAGATGGTTTTAGGGCACTAAGTGTGAAGACATAGGTTTAATGACTCGAGCTGAAAAGACTATGAATCCAAATAAATAATTTTCTTTATTTTTTCTTAACTGTGCAATGTCTAGGTCCCTTAAGGTTTCTAATTAACCCATGTAGCAAGTATTGGGCCAATGACTCTCAAATCAGACGGTTTTAGGGCACTAGGTCTAGAGACACCCTTATGGGCTTAATAACTCAAGTTAAAGAGGTTATGAACCAAAACAAGTCAAGTGTTTTAATTTTTAATTTTTAATTTTTTTTTTTTTTTTTTTTTTTTTTTTTTTTTTGTGGAGAATTAAGGCTACTCATTTATTCTTTTCTACAACCCTAGCAATTATCAATGATGTACGCCAAAGATTATAAAAGAGAGGTCACCACTATGATAGGGTGTTCATGTGAATCAAGGCATACTCATGATAAGTGTACTAATACCACAACCATAAGCAACTATCCTACTGCAAACATCACATGCAAATTTTTACCCAATAAACCCTTTTCATACAAGTCTATTACGTTCCCCAATTAACATATGCTTAAATCATCACCTTATTAGCAACAAGTCAACATCAAGTGAAGTAGTGCAATCCAGTGAAGTAGGTATAAACATGAATTATGAATTACGAGTCAATTAGAAGTACACAAAAGAAAATACCCTTATCCCCTATGTAGCTTGACTTTTTGTGCTCCTTTCAGAAAACGATAAATCCTACAGTTTGGACTCCCGTGGTTCTGAATCTGATTCCACAAGTATAATGTGAAATAGATAAATACAAAAGAGTCCAAATCCAGCAAATCTTTTGAAAAATCGATTTTGAATCAAAATGCCAAAAATGGACTGCTTTACTAGATACAGAGTCGCCACCTAAATATTTTTTTGAAAAGTTTAGGAAACCCGAGACTCGTGTCAAAGGCCACATGTCCGTAATCACAAAGAGTGTCTTGGCTTGGGAACTTAGGTACGAGAGGGGAAGGTCATGAATTGAGCACCTTCGCTAGCCCGATCAAAGATCGGTCTCTACTAATCATGATGTGATTTTTATTTACATTATATGCTATTGTTCCGATTTATTAGACTATTTTACTATGTGACACACACACAAGTATAGACTAATATGGAAAAATTAGAACATTTTGATTTCATGTTTGTTTGAAAAGTGTTTGAATATGTACCACTTAAAAAAGTGATCTTATATGTACATGCACCAAGATATCCCAATTCAAGCAACTAGCCTTCATCCACAGGTATTCAAATAGATATATCATTTAAGCACTTAGCCTCATGGAAAGCATGCTTGTCATGGTAACAATCACACACATGCGATATGCTAAAACAGATAAAAGCTCATCCCAATTCCTGTGGCGAGCCAAAAGACAGAAACTAGTTAGAAAAATGCATGATCCTAACTACTGAAATATGCCGAATGCAACACATGTAATATGCAATTTAATATGCTTGGTTACTAACATGGTATGTGAATCAATTCAAGGTATGCGGTCTAAGCACATACTCAAAGAATGTAAGCAATAACAATGCTTTGTTTGAACGATGAATCGAGCTTCATGCATACAAGACAAGTGGATGCAAACATGAGAAATGCTAAAAGAAACATGATGTTCTAAGCTAACCATTATCAACGAGTAAATAAAAGTGAGAAAGACGTGGGGTTGGAAGACATACATGTTATTACAATTGTGCCATCACGCAGGAGGGTCCGAATACGCTAACTAGCGAACTAATTACTACGAATTAACTAACTATTACAAACCAAATGAAATAAACTAACTATGCTAGCTAATTCTTACAACGACAATGCTACGTAGCTCAAATTTTGTGGCTCAAAAGTGGCTCAAATGACCAAAACGACGTCGTTTTGAGTACAGAACAACATAAAAATGGCCAAAACGACGTCGTTTTGGCCATTTGAGCCACTTTTGAGCCACAAAATTTGAGCTACGAGACATTTTCCTTCTTCCAAATTGGAACTAACTAATTAATTACACTAATTTAATTAATTACAAATTAGAAAACTACAACACGAATACAACCAAAAGAAATAACTAAACTAAGTAACTAATTACTCTAACTAATTAGCCTCGGGAAGTGAGGAATACTTATGCATTTATGTGGATTTCCACCCAAAAAAGTCCACTGTTTTGCTGCCAGAATACCTCTGTTGCACAGTTAGAAAATTGCATTGTTTTTCACCCTAGCCTCTGCTCTGTTCTATGCCAAAAAAGATGCTTTGTTTGACAAAAGTGGCAGGCGGGCCAGAAGTGGTGGTTGGCTGATCACTAAAAGTAGCGCGCCATCTAGTAAAAGTGGCCTGTCGGCCACTAACACTTGGTTCCTCCTGCTGTAACAGAAAGCATACAGAGCACAAATAAAGTATTCTCATGAGATGCTTGTCCACCCTACCTCTCCTTATCATCAAACAGCTCAAAGGAGGGGTAGACTTGATTCGCTAGCCATCAATGGACGTAATTTCATTGCATGATGACTTATGAATCAACGGACACAATTTTAATAAATGGTAAGGAAAGACCAACAAAACCTTCTCTCTATCATGGATTGATCAAGGGAAGTGGTTGATCTTGGAAACTTGAACTATTTCATCGCTAGCAAGTATGAAATGAGCCAAGTTTTCATGTGTTCAATTAACGTCCAATTGAACACCAAATTACTTTGTTATCTTGCATCACTTTTAGTTCCAATTTTATTACTTCATTTTAATTACCATCCATTTCTTAATCAATTAAGTCCAATAATGAGCTTTAAGTCCTCTAATGGAAAGAAGCATCAAACAAAGAGTTGTTTTGGGCATGAGAGAGACACCATGCCATTGGTAATGAACCCCAAAAGGGATAAAACGTTACGCACAATATCTCTATCTCAAACTTAAACAAGTAATTGGTTTGAAACAACTTTCAAAACAAAGAAAAAGTCAAGAAAAGAGGGAGGTTGCAGAGGTGATTAGAGATGAACACAAGTATGGAAAGCAAGAAATAAACACTATTAACTCAAATAGGTTGGTGGCTAAGGCCTAAACCACCAAACCTATGAGGATCATTACACTACATGCCTACAATACAAATCATGAATGGAACAAAGACAAAAAAACAGTCCTAAAATAGACTAAAACAGTGTTGGAATTGAAGTTAAAAGAGCTAAAAGAGTAAGGTACAACATGAAGCAAGTTAAGCTAGTAAGCGAGCACAAGGAGGGGAGGTTACCCCTTCCATTTTTGGGACTTCAAAACATGATTTTAGCATCTGAAAAACCTCTGAGATTCATTAGTAAAAAGCTCAAAAAAAAGTTGACAAAAAGGTGGAAAACACAAGGGCAATGGCTTAAGACGCTATGTGTAAAGAAGGGTGATCCACACCTCTACCCTTAATGGCCTTAAACCAAAAGTTTCAGCCCAAAAATTTAGTGTAAAAGCAGTCCAAATATAGTAGAAAAGGTAGAAAATAAAGAAGGGAAACAAGCCAAGAATTATACCTATTGAAGAGGGATATCCTTTTTAAGTTACAAACCAACTATTCCACACCCTCAAGAGCTAAATGTAAGCTCAAAAACACCTTAGAAAGAAATACTACAAGGTTTGGTTTAGAGTGTATAGGCAAAGAGTGAAGAATTTGAAAGAGAGAGAGAGAGTCGTAGAGAGAGAAATATTTTTTACTCCAAAATTTCTAACCATCTAAAATGTGAGAGAGGGTCCTCTATATATAGAAAAATATGAGACCACCTCAGAAATATCTATACAGACACGTATGGACTGGTGCATGCATCTGTGGAAACAGCTGGCATAGCTGGCAAAAAGATCTGAAAAAATACACAAGTGGCCAACAGGCCACATTAATGGCCGGTAGTTCACATTGGTGGCCGGCAGGTCCCAGGATGCTCAGGCTTGAAAAACTGCTATTTTGGTCAAAAAAACAAGACACACGGTGTGTAGGGTTTTGAGGCTCAAAGTTGAGGCATTCTGCTAAGGACTTCAAGCATTTGACAAGCATATACAAATTCATCATTGGGTGTGCAATTGGTGGGGCCCAAGTCGTAAGGGGCATAAAAAATGGGGTGTTTACAGCCCAAAGTCTGTGCGTAACCCAGCGAGAAGCTGGTGGTGCTCCTGAAGATTATTGTGGACCTGATCCACAGAGTGCTGAAGCTGCAAGTATTCTTCTCGAGTCATGTACATCGGCTCCCCTTCGGGAGCCATGCGAGAGGCAAGAGGAGGTGGTAGGTCATGCATGGGGTCATCGGCCTCGGCAACCGGGATATCAACCTATAGTGGTATTCGGGATAAGCTATGCTGCCACTCCTGTTGGCCGAAAGTATGGTAGGCAGTGTTGATCTTTTCAGCCGAATCAATCAGAAGGCCGTTCAGCTAGAAGAGTAGCGTGAGCAAGTTGGCAAATGCTAGGGGCCAAGTCGTGTTCTACATAGATTGAGACTGAATGGCCTCCCACATAAAATTCGGCATGTGTACCCAATTCACATGCTGAAGGTAGACTTAGTAACCATGCTGGTAACACTTTAAGACCCTCACAAACTCCTTTCGGCGCTCAGCTGTGTGCCCAAATGGAAGAGCATTCTTATACAACACCGAATCAATGAATATTAAGCGGTCAAGCAGCATGCTCCGGCGCAGGCACGTGAAGTGAGGATCACTATGGGCCCCTGGGAAGAATTCCTCGATGATGTGGAATATGGGTTGCTAACCCTCAACTTTAGGGAATGGCTGGCCGTCACGTTCATCATAGAAACCTAACACCCGGGCAATCATGGGATGCGTGATGCTAATGCTGTGGCCATCAATGGTGGAAAGAAGGGTGGGAGAGGACACCATGGGCTCCTTGTATAGGTTTTTGTCACGACCCAAACCTGCCCCTATGGGTTTAGCACTGTAACCGGCCAGAAATCCAAGATTACCGAAGGCCTGCTTAACAGTAATACAGTAATACAGAGTACAGGGGTTGGCGGAAGCCAATACAGTAATTAAACAATGTCCAATGAGTTGTGACAGTCTGTATGCAAAAAGACTTTTCATTCAAATATATTTACAGTCGGACAAAACAGTATGTACATATATACAATCATTTAGTCCAGGGACCTAATCCCTATTAAACAGTACTGTTAAGTAAACAAAACAGTTACAGAGACAGAAGGGGGAACTAAAACACCCCTAAGCCATAACTTGACAGGCTCGGAACCTCGCAGTGAGGCACAGTGGTTGGCTTGACAAAACTGGAGCTTACCCCGACGCTTCTAACCACGGTCTGGTGCCTGTACACCTATATATATATATATATATATGAGTAGTGAGATAAAGCCCAGTGAATAACACAATGCGTAAAGGGGTTAAGAATGAATGTCCTTTCAGTATTGAAAACAGTTCATTAAATCAGTATTTCAGTCGTTCAGTCAGTACAGTCATATGTGGTACATCCATTAGCATGCATGCGACAATACTCTGTGCGGTTTTCAGTCTCTGTTGTATCAGTTTCACTTTCTCAGTCGTTTCGTATACAATCTCAGGCCCAAGCAAAGGCCCATTTCTAACTTCTGCCCAGCAAATCAGAGATCTATATTTTCTGCCATACAATGCCTCGAAAGGCGCTATACTAATACTTGAATGATAGGTGTTGTTGTAGGCGAATTCCGCCAAGGGCAAATGGCTTTCCCAGTTTCCCTGAAAATCAAGGACACACATTCTCAGTAAATCCTCCAAAGTCTAGATGGTCCTTTCTGACTGGCTATCGGTCTGAGGATGATAAGCACTACTCAGTCTCAATTCAGTACCCAATGCAGTCTGTAAGCTTTTCCAAAATCTCGATGTGAACTTCGAATCCCTGTCAGAAACAATGGACACAGGCACTCCATGTAGTCTAACAATTTCATCAATATAGAGTATAGCCAATTTGTCCGTATTATAAATTGTCTTAACAGGTAAGAAGTGAGCAGATTTAGTCAGTCTATCAACAATAACCCAAATTGAGTCCATACCTTTACTGGAGCGAGACAATCCCACAATAAAATCCATGGTGATATGTTTCCATTTCCACTCCGGTATGGGTAAGGGCTGCAATAAGCCTGCGGGTCGTTGATGTTCGGCTTTAACTTGTTGGCAATGAAGACATTTTGATACAAAATCAACAATTTCTTTCTTCATTCTCGGCCACCAGAAATTCAGTTTCAGATCTTGGTACATTTTCGTATTCCTTAGATAGATAGAAAATTTTGAATTGTGGCCCTCTTGCAGAACTCTTCTTTTCAATTCAGTATCATTTGGTACACACAATCTTTCTTGAAATTTCAGTACATTACTTTCAAATTTGAAACCCGGTCTGGGTTTAGTTTCTCTTTCTTCGATGATCTTCCTCAAGAGGTCATCCAGTTGCTGTTTCTCTTTAATCTCTTCAATCAGTGCTGGTTGAGCAGAAATAACAGCTAAGGTTCCACCTTGTTCTCGCAAAACGATTTCAATTTCAGATTTTTCAAGGTCACAAAGTAATTCTTTCTGCCCGATAAGCAAACAAGCTAAATTTCCAATCGATTTCCGACTCAGTGCATCGGCAACGGTGTTGGCTTTTCCCGGATGGTACAAAATCTATAGGTCATAGTCTTTAATCAGTTCTAGCCATCTCTACTGTCTCGTGTTCAGTTCTTTCTGTGTGAAGAAATATTTCAGACTCTTGTGGTCGGTATATACTTCACATGTCGCCCCTTACAGATAGTGACGCCAGATTTTCAGTGCAAATACTACTGCACAAGTTCCAGATCATGGGTCGGGTAGTTCTTTTCATGCGGTCTCAGTTGTCAGGAAGCATAAGCAATAACTCTCCCATTCTGTATTAAAACACATCCCAAACCCTTATGAGAAGCATCACTAAATACAGTAAAACCGTCCGTACCTGAAGGTAAGGTAAGAATCGGCGCATTTACAAGTTGAGTTTTCATTTCTTGGAATGCAGATTCTCTTTGGTCAGTCCAGTCAAACGATATCCCCTTCTAAGTTAACTGAGTCAACGGTAAGGCAATTTTGGAGAAATCTTTGACAAATCTTCTGTAATATCCAGCTAAGCCCAAAAAGCTTCGGACTTCGGTCACATTCATTGGTCTAGGCCAGTTCACTACAGCTTTAATTTTCTGTGGATCAACGGAAATTCCATCTTTGCTAACAACATGCCCCAAAAACATAACCTGATCAAGCCAAAATTCGCATTTAGACAGTTTAGCATAAAGTTTCTGTTCTCTTAGGGTCTGTAGGGCATGTCTCAGATGATGTTCATGTTCTTCTATACTTTTGGAGTAAATCAGTATGTCATCAATGAATACTATGATAAAGTCATCAAGGTATGGTTTAAAGATTCTGTTCCTGAGGTCCATAAATGCAGCAGGTGCATTGGTAACTCCGAAAGGCATAACTAAAAATTCGTAATGTCCATACCTCGTTCGAAAAGCAGTTTTGTCAATGTCTTCTGGTTTAACTTTCAACTGATGGTATCCTGATCTGAGGTCGATCTTAGAGAACACTTGAGCACCCTGTAACTGATCAAATAAGTCATCAATACATGGCAATGGGTATTTATTTTTCACAGTTACCTTGTTCAGTTCACGGTAGTCAATACATAGTCTCAGTGAGCCGTCTTTCTTCTTCACAAATAAAACAGGAGCGCCCCATGGCGAAGTGCTAGGCTTGATGAACTTCTTATCTAGCAGTTCTTGCAGTTGCACTTTCAATTCTTTCAGTTCAGTTGGAGCCATTCGGTAAGGAGCTTTAGATACTGGCTGCGTTTCCGGAATCACATCAACGGTAAATTCAATCTCCCTGTCAGTCAAATCCCCTGGCAGATTATCTGGAAAAACATCTGGGAATTCTCTAACTATAGGAATACTGTTCACGTTAGCATTATCATCAGTAGATACAGTCAATACAGAACACAGATATCCCTTACACCCCTTTCTAATAAATTTAATAGCTTTCACAGATGAAATCAAATACGGAGGAGGTACCACTCTAACCCCATTAAACACAAATTCGGGTAAATCGGGTGGACGGAAAACTACTTGTTTCGTTACACAGTCTATGGTGGCATGGTATTTCGTTAACCAGTCCATTCCCAATATTACATCAAAATGATCAATGTTCAGAGGCAGTAAGTTAATAAACAAATGTGCATCTCCAAAAATAATTTCACAAGTAGGGTACATATATGCACAGGTCATAGATCCCCCAATGGGTGATGATACAGCTAACAGATAATTCATGGGTTCTAATGGTCAATTCAGTTTTTGCGAAAAAGCATGCGACACATATGAATGCGTAGACCCCGAATCAATTAGTACATAAGCATTTTGAGTACAAATAGAGAGAATACCTGACACAACGGTCTCAGTACTCTGCACGTCTCCCGGTACTAGGGCGAACACTCGGCCCTGCCTCATGGGCTCTTTCCCGGTAGCTTTAGGGTTCGGTTTTGGTGCAACAGTTGATGCTGCCACGCTTGGTGCAGCTTTACTACTTGTTTGTGGAGCAGAGGGGCAGTCTTTAACCATGTGGCCCACCTTGCCACACCTGTAACAGGCTCCAGATATTTTGTAACAGACCCCTTTGTGCTTCTTGCCACACTCAGAACAGGGTGGTATGAAACCACTCCCTTGGCTGAGGCTAGTTGTTGACCCCGTATTCTGTTTCTTGTTCAATGGGTTATGCTTGCCTTTCTTGACTTTAAAGCCCTGCCTTTTACCACGCCATTCAGACACTGGTGTTTCAGTTTTCAGTGTTTCGATGTTCGATTCAGCCATCAAGGCTCGGTTAAGAACATTTACGTAATTTGGTAATTTCAGAACATTTATTCTGTCGAGTATTGCAACATTAAGGCCGCCTTCAAACTTTCTGGCCTTCTTGTAGTCAGTGTCAACCATATGTGGTGCATAACGACAAGTTCAGTAAATTTTGTCTCATATTCAGCAACGGACATCGTGCCCTGTCTCAGCTGTTCAAATTTGGTTACTTTTCCGTCCCTAACACACCGAGGGAAGTACTTTTCAAAGAAGGCTCCTTTGAATTGAGCCCAAGTCATAACAGTATTGTCATTACAGATAAGCATCCACCACCTTCTAGCTTCTTCTTGCAGAGTAAAGGTGGCCAATAGCACTTTATGTGCTTCGGAGCATGGAAAAACCTCAAACAATTTTTCTGTCTCGAGAACCCATGCTTCAGCCTTTAACGGTTCAAGGCCTCCCTGGAAGGATGGCGGTTTCATTTTGCTGAACTTATGGGTGAAAGCAATTATGTCCCCATCATTAACATTCACATTCTGCTCCGGCTGTACCGGAGAAGGAGGTGGGGGCTGTTGATTCTGTTGTTGATCTAGTCTGTCAGTTATTAATTCCATCATTCTTTCCAGTCTTGCCATTCTTGCCTCAGAGGATGAGGATTCAGATTCATTTGCAGTTCTCGCATTATCCATCTCACTATAGGTAGTTATAGTAGTTATCAACATAGGTAGTCATTTGTTTAAACAGATTAACACATTAGCATACATTCAGTCATGTCATAGCCACACACTTATCATGCTCATGTAATGCCCTAATCGCTTTTAAGGACATCCTATAGCTCATTTGGACACGTGTGTGCGGTATAACTCGTGGTAAGTATCGCTCTGATACCACTCTGTCACGACCTAAACCCGCCCCTATGGGTTTAGCATCGTGACCGGCCAGTAATCCAAGATTACCGAAGGCCTGCTTAACAGTAATACAGTAATACAGAGTACAGGGGCTGGCGGAAGCCAATACAGTAATTAAACAATGTCCAATGAGCTGTGACAGTCTGTATGCAAAAAGACTTTTCATTCAAATATATTTACAGTCGGACAAAACAGTATGTACATATATACAATCATTCAGTCCAGGGACCTAATCCCTATTAAACAGTACAGTACAGTAAACAAAACAGTTACAGATACAGAAGGGGGAACTAAAATACCCCTAAGCCATAACTTGATAGGTTCGGAACCTCGCAGTGAGGCACAGTGGTTGACTTGACAAAACTGGAGCTTACCCCGACGCTTCTAACCATGGTCTGGTGCTTGTACACCTACATATATATATGAGCAGTGAGCTAAAGCCCAGTGAATAACACAATGCGTAAAGGGGTTAAGAATGAATGTCCTTTCAGTATTGAAAACAGTTCATTAAATCAGTATTTCAGTCGTTCAGTCAGTATAGTCATATGTGGTACATCCATTAGCATAACAGCACAGTAAACAGTAGGTTTTAAAAGACCGAACAGTAATTGATGGCCATCGATCAGTAAACAGTAGTGGTTCCAACAAGGAAACCGACAGAGATCTCTGTAACAGTAACAGTATACAGTAGTTGTTATGGATGCCACAATACAGTTCAGAATATAGGACATACATTCATTCAATTAACAGTATCAGTTCAGAAAGCAGTACAGTTCAATTGTTCAGAAGATAATCATTTTGAACATATCTTTACACAGTTGTTACTTATAGGGTGTGCTTGATTGGACGGACTGGAAAAGGGGGGATTAGAATCCATCGGAGTTGAGTCCTGGGACTGTGAATTCCCCGGACTATTTGGTCGGATTGGGTATGTATCTTGTGTTTGTTTTTTCATGGGATTAGATGTCTGGATAGGACTATTTTCAGTGAATCCAACGTTTGGTTGGACGGACTGGATAAGATAAATGAACAAAAGACTATTTTACTCTTTTTCAATTGTTTACTAAGTAATAGCAATATTAAACATATCTTTAATATTTTAATTAGTTTTAGTAAACATTAAACATACTAATGGTTAAATTTTGTTTAAAGATATTTAAACATACTAATATTGATAAAAAATTGACTGGTATAGATTATTTTTATTTAAACAAATAAAAATTTATTGTTGAAATTAAACATACTAATGGTTAAATGTTTAAATTTTTATTTAAACAATTAACATTGAAATTATTTTGATGTACAGATTATGTTTAAACAATTAACAATTAACAATTAAATAAATGTTGATGTACAGATTATGTTTAAACAATTAACAAATGTTGATGTAATTAACAATTAACAAATGTAGATGTAATCAAATGTTGACGTATTAAAACATAATTTAATAGATGTTAAATAAATATACATGTTGATGTACAGATGTTGAAATAATTTAATAAACATGTTGATGTACAAATGTTTAAATGTTTAAATAAAACATAATTTAAATAAATGAAATTATTTATTGTTGAAATTAAACATTTAATTGTTTAAATAAAACATCTATTAAATTTAAATAATGAAATTAAATAAAACATAAACAAAATTTTAAAATAAAACATCAATAAAATATCTATAAAAAATTATTTTAAAAAATTAAGTAAATAAAACATTAATAAAAAGTTAAATAAAATTATTTTATTTTTAAATTGAGACATTTAAATTTTATTAAATTTTATTAAATATAATACATAATTAAATAGTAGAAGGTCAAAATTGTCATTTTCATATCTAATCCAAACAATGATTAGTCCCCCCAAAACAATCCCAACCCCCCCCCCCCCCCCAGGACAGGATAGTCCCCCATATGGGGGACATGGAGTCCGGCCGGACATGGAGTCCGCCGGACTAAAAAAAAAATCAAACGACGGATAAGGAACACTATTTGGATTACAATCCAAATAGTGGATAGTCCACCCCCCTTATCCCGCGAATCAAACACGCCCATAGAGTTCTGGGCTACAGTAAAGCTAGAGCGCGTCCCCAGTCGCCAACCTTACATAGTTACAGATTGAACACATACTAAGCTACACAGTTGGAAAAGATAATAATTTAATCCCTAATTTGCCTCGGTGTGGCTCAGAATGCCTATGATGAGATGAGGATGCAAAGATGCACTTTAAAAGCATTTTCAGAATTTTCAGAAAACAGGGGTCACGCTCGAGCATAGGTTACTCTGCTCGAGCGGACATGCAGACAAAGGTCTCCGCTCGAGCGTAGACTTACCCGCTCAAGCGTTCTGCAAAACAGTCAAAAGTGCTGGATAGGTGAAAATCACGCTCGATTGGGCGCTCGACACCCGCTCGAGAATGAGACACAATGTTCCGCTTGAGTGTCAATTATTCCGCTCGAGCGGACTTCAAAACAATGCAAAGTACTGAGAGCACGAATTTCACATTCGAGCGCCTGTCACCCCGCTCGAGCGTGAGTCCAAATTCTGAAAATTCCAGATTTGAACCTCAAGCTCAAAACCAAGTTTTAAACCATGAATTTCGATCCTCTTAGGCCAATTTTCCAGAAAACATCCCAAAACTCATACTTTAACATGATTCAAAGCTCAATTTGTAAAATCAAAGCCCAAGGGTGTTTCAAACAACTCAATTCAAACCAATTTTCATGAATATGAAGAACATACAAACATGCATGAATTTAAACCATTTCAAAGCTTCAATTTCATGCTCTAATGAGCCAATTCTTCCAAGGACAAGATGAAAACATGGATTAAACATAACTATGAGCATGCATGTGACAATTCTCCATGGAATCAACTCAAAATTCAACAATTCAAACATGCATACATGGAATGAGCTCCAATTTAAAGTTAATTCATGCTCTTACTCTCTAAACTTCCATAAACCATGCAACATATGACTTGATTACATGAACAAGAGGGTACAATCTCTACCTTAAGTCTTGAATCAAAGGCAATGAGGCTCAATTATGCAAATCTCCTACAAGTTCTTCAAGTCACCAAGCTAAATGTGTTGAAATCACTCTATCCCTCTCACTCTTTCTCTCTAATCGGCTAGGAAGGACAAAGGGGCTGAGGAAATGTGTTATGTGATCAAGTGTGTGTAAGGCTCAAATGTGTAGATGATGGGCCACTTAAGTGGCAAAATTGTGAATAAGGCCAACTTGCAATTTTTCAATAATTAACCTAATTTAATCATACCAAATCACATTTTAACTAAATATGCCATAAAATCACATTAAATCTAAGGATCACAAATCATCAATCAATTTCAAATTGGGCCGCCAATAAGGCCTTCAATTCGCAATTTAAACACAAAGGCATGAACAGATAATCAATCGGTCAACAGATAGACATACAATTAAATAGATATACTTAATCAATTCAGTTCCAGATTTTAGTCAGTTAGTTCAGTACTTCAATCAATTCAGTTACCAATCATAATCGGTCTCAGTTTAGCAGTAATCAGTGGTTAATTGGTAAACAGTGACGAGGGTTGTTACAGGTTTGGTAGAAGAGCCAGGCCAGATGAGGATAAGTTGGCGCCATAACAGTGCAAATACCCAACTATTGCCGAAGTTGAAGCTGCTCAATGGCCCAAGAAGTGACCGGATTATGCTGAAAATTTGCAATGTTTAACTGAGTCAGCTTGTGAAGTGGGCAAGAAGTCCACTCTGGTCGTGGCAATTCAACCGGTGGTGGTGCAAGGATGGTGGTGACGGCAGTGGCGGCGGTTCCAAGGAGGATGAACCTCTGGCCTTTTTGGAGGTCCGAGTGGATAGCCATCTACTTATGTCCTACACACATCAAAAGCAAATACACACATACCCGTGGAACCAACATGAGAATAAGAATATCAAACCACAAGGCTACTCACGTGTTTCACCACATGCAATTCTCATCATCATTTTTTTTTACATTTTATTTAGGAAGAGAAATAATAAAAGAAATAAAATAAATAACATACATTAAAAAAATAAAACTTGCAATAACGAATTTATTTATTTATAGATAAATAAATAAACTAAAATGAAAATAAAAATAAAAGAAACAACAACTGAATTAGTGTACCACAACTAGTCATAGGCATGTACATTAAACTAACTACGTAACCATGGTGTGGTTAGACACAATACTATTTTATTTAAGTAACTAATGACTAAATAATTAGAACTAACTAAACTAAACAGGTAACGAACGAACCTATTTTAAGCAAGCAAAATAATAAAAGAAAAAAAAAAGACACTTCCTACTAAATAATAAAATAAAGAAGTAGGTAAGCTAAACAATATATATAGTATTTTTTGAATTACTGCACGTGCATCGACGAGGGCTGCACGTGGGGTTGGTGCTCCGCCTAGAATCGTTTTTCAGTTTTTTTTTTTTTAATGTCCATTGTTAATCTACCCCTAACTATAAGTGAAGATTGAAAGAAGAACTATACAAATCTAAACAAAAAGGAAGTGTACCTTGAAAAAGTGAAGAAAGATAGGGAAATTGTCACACCCCAAACCTGCCCCTAAAAGTTTGGGCATGACCACTTCAGAAACGGACACTTAACCTGTTATACATAACATATGGGGCCTGAGCGGAAGCATAAATTTTATAAAATAACATGAAATAAAAGAAATTACATCCATTGAGCGACCACTATCATGCCAGGATCACAAACAGTGCATTAGATAATAATATTTACATATACATACAAACCCGCCCCTTGTTTGGGCGTATAACAAAAACATTAGAAATTTCAACATATTATAGACAATCAGAATATAAGCCAAAACTTAACAAAACTTCACAAAACAGGTAGGCTTCACCCAAATGCTTGGACACACAGAGGCTGACAAAGGGAGACGAGCATCGAGGGTTATGGCTGACCTCCAGACTTATTACCGTAGACACCCCATTTTTGACCGACCTTAAGACTCAGACGTCACCAGTTGAGCGCTCGGTGATGTTGCATATTGTGCTCGTTTTGAAGTTGCGGAGTCTCGGCTGAGAGCCTTGCCTCCGGACTTCAGAGCTCTTTTTGTGCCTTGCCTCGGTTTGCGAATCAGGTCCTGTTTTCTCCTCCTGAAGGGAGGGAGAGGTCTCGTAGACCATCTCTCAGTGACCGTAGGCTACGTTTCGTGGTCGTAGGCCTTTTTTCCTGTTTGGAGCTCGGTTTTCGATTTTCGGAGCCGTCGACCGTATGCCTCGGTTCGGGACCGCTTAGCTGCCTCCGTTTACTCCGGTTTTTGGAACACATCTTATTTCCTCCCTTTAGAGGAACACTGTGGCCCGAGAGACCACCTTCGTGGTCATACGCCACTTCCGGTGCCTAACAGCCTATTTTCGGGGCCCCAAACCGCGCGTTTTGGCCTCCAAACCTTCGTTTTGCATCCGTTTTGGTCCATTTTTTGTAGGAACCCTATTTTCACTGTTAGGGAGGGGGTAGTATGGTGGCCGGCCACCTTTTCCCCTGAAAAGCCAGTTTTCTCATTTTCTCTCTCCAAAAGCCGATTTTTCTGACAAAAAGCTGGTTTTTCTCACTTTTGAGCCACATTTTCTGGCTTTTCGTACCACCATTGTGTTGTGCTTATCTGGAAGGCCACCAATATGGGTAGGCCGACCAGTAATTCACTTTGACCCTTTTGAACCTTACTTAAAAGCTAGCTTTTCTCTCTCTTGGGTCACATTTTCTGGTTTTTCTCCACAGGGCTGTGTTCTACTCATCTAGGAGGCCACCTTTCTGCGTAGGCCGACCAGCAATTGTTCTTGAACCTTTTGACCCCTGGTCGGCCGACCAGAGGGAGTGGCCGGCCAGCCACTTGAACTGGCTGGCTTGCTTATTGCTTTTCCTCTCTTTGAGTGTAATCCAGCTGTGCCAGCTGGAGATCATTTGGTGCATCCTCCATACACGTGTATGGAGAATCTTTGAAGCTTCCAAGAGAAGCTTTGGCCTTTCTTATCTATAAGAGAGGCCCTCCTCTTCATCTCAGCTGGTTAGACACTTTTGCTTAAGGCTCATCACCTCCCTCCTCCATTGTTACTACTTAAAGTTCCAAAACCCTCACTTTCTTGGTCCATGCACTACAACCCTTAGCACCACACCTCTATCATCCATTCTAGCACCTTGGAAGCCATTTGCAGAGGTTGAAAGCTCACCAACTTGGTCCAAAAACTGCTGGAGGTCGGCTCTTCAAGGGTAAGTCCTCATTTTCCCCCTTTTTTGCATTATTTTGCCTTATACCTTAGCTCCATTTGCAAGCATTTTTCAAGCCTTAGTGTAAACTGAAAATAGTCTTATTTTGAGCTCCTCTTCATGTTTGTTTAAGAGCATTTTTCTGTTTGAGGCCTCCTACACCCTTGCATGCTTTACCCCTCTTTGTAGGCCTTTTTTTGCATCATACTTTAGCCTTACTTGTGAACATTTTCGAGAGTTGTCATAAACTAAAAAAGTTCTTATTTTGAGCCCCTCTTCAAGTTTTATTAAGGGAATTTTTCTGTTTGGGGTCATCCTCCCCTATGCATGCTTCATTCCTTCATGATTAGGGCTATGCATTAGAGCACTTGCATTGGCCATGGTTTGGCCTCTTAGCCACTAAAATCCAGTGGATTTTCAGTGGCTTTGATGCATTTTTGAGGGCCAAAATTAGAGGGGGGTGACCCCCTCTCTCCTTGTTTTGTTTGGGGATCTTTTGGGTCCTCCAAAGGGACCCCTTTTTTTCATGCATCGAAGTCTTGTTTCAGGCCTCATTTTGTGAGTTTTGGGGTCTGCCTTAGGTCTGTCTGGGGCCCTTTTGATCATATTTTATGTCTACAATGCATGTGTAGAACAATTCCATTCAAGGCCTTTCGAGAGGGCCTTTCATTGCATGTTTCCTAGACTGATTTCAAGGCCAATTTTGTGAGTTTTAGGGCTGTCATAACTCATTTCCAGAGTTGGTTTGGTCATGCTTAGTGTCTATCTTGTATGTGCTTAACAACCCCTTAAATGGCCTTCCAAAGAAGCCCCTCATTTTTACATGCATTGGCTGTATTTCAATGATTATTTGGGCATATTTTGGCATGTTTTATTCACTTTTTTTGGCTGGTTTGGTGAGTTCTCATTTGCTTCATATACATGCCATATAAACCATGTTTGCTAGCCAATGTTGCATGCTATTTTAGGCCATCATGTTAGCATCTTTTGGCCATGCTTTAAACTGGAAATGTGCATGTTTTGTGATTGCCTTGGCTCTGTCTTTAGACTTCATGATCAAATAATGCTTGCTTTGTATACTTGTGGTTCAATGCATGTGCCTAGTATTGAGTTTCGGGGCTTATTTCATGCATCGGGTGCCATATTTCCATGTTTCGGGATCATTTAGCATTATGTTTCAGTGCTGAAAATTACATGTTTGAATGCCATGCTTCATCCTTGCCATGTCTTGGTAGAGTGGCATTCAATGCCTTAGGTTCGGTCCTCGGTTTGCGTGCATGTGTGCACGCATTTCGGTCATCTCATTTTCATCTAAGGGCTGCTGATATGAGTGTAGTTGAGGTCCACTCATGTTGGTGTAAGTCCATTATGCATTGTGTATGCCTTTTCAATTCATAGCATTGCGTATGCTAGGTTGCGTGTTAGTGCATTGTGTATGCCATGTTACATCGAGCATTGTGTATGTCATCTCATAGCATTGTGTATGCTAGGTTATCTGTTAGTCGCATTGTGCATGCCACCTCATTTGCATTGTGTTTGGGATGGGAATTAGCCTGAGCACGGGAAACGAGGGACGTTTCGTACTCCGAGTGACGGAACGTGTCTCAATTCCCTGTCGCCGACACTCCGGATTACCCATGATGGAGTTTAGGTCTTGTTGTGTTTTCATGTGCATTCATCTCATATTGAGTCGTGCAATTCGACTCCTCGGCCATCATGCATCGATATGCGTGATTGGTGGCACGAGGATCGAGGACTACACTCCTTGAAGAGTAGTTATGCATACATATGTGAAATACTTTGCCATGCCCCTTTGTTGCTCTCTGTTGCAGTAAATCAGAAATCAGCGGCCTTCTGGAGTGTTGCGCAATATTCTGAAAACAATTGCAAACAGAGGTGAATCGGGGCATCGCAAGGAATTTCCCGACCAAGGCAACTCGAGCATGCATCATTCGTCATTTGAAACAGAGCTGAGGCGGTCCATAGATTTGCTTGCTGATTTATCGCTTTCCTAGTTAATTTGTTAATTAATTAGGGTTTTGTAATATTTAATTATTCATTTCGGACTGTATTATTCTTTCGGACCCTCCGAGTGAGGGCACAATTGTAATAAGTGTGCGTGTGTGTGATGTATGTCTCCCATGCTCACGTCTTTCTCCCTTTTATTTACTAGCTTATGATGGTTAGATTAAGGCATGTTTCAATTAGCATACAGCATGATAGCATGTCTACATTCATTCATCTGTCTTGCATGCACCGAGCTCGGCGCATCAAACTAACTGCATTTGTATTTCAATTCCAAGTTGAATACTTGTTAATTGTAGCATTTCCCATGCCATCTTAGAATAGCCGAGCCTATCTTAGTTGTATTTTGCATGTGTTGCATTAGGCATTACTGTATAGTTAGGACCATGCATAGATTTCTAATTAGCTTTTGTTTTGGCTTGGAGTACTCGGTAAGTGTTTTTGCTTTAGCATCCTTGCATGTGTGTGAGTGACTGCCATGATAGCATGCTTACTATGAGGCTATGTGCTTATATGATATAACTGCCTGAATGCCTGTGGGTGAAGGTTGGGTTATTTGAATTGGAACAATTCATTAATTGTGAGTTTTAAAGCCCACTAGATAGTGGCAAAATCATGTTTTTCTAAGCCCACCCGATGGTGGCAAATCCACGTCTTAGCCTACTTACGAGTAGCACCATCAAACCATTTTCAAATAAACAAACATGAGATGTTTTGTTCCAATTCAGGCGATCCAGTCTATACTTGTATGCTGTGCGCATCGCGTAGTAAATCTAGGCTAAAAATCGGAGTAAGAACGCATAATGTTTTCAAAACTAGATATCATGGTTAGTAGAGGTCGATCTTTGATCGGGCGAGCGGGGGTGCTCACGAAGTGACCTTCCCCAATCGTACCCAAGTTCCCGAGCCGAGGCAACTTTGGTGATAACAGACACGTGGCCTTAGGCAACGAGTTAGGGTTTCCTAAATTTTCCAAAATAAAATATTTGGGTGGTGACTCTGTATCTGGCAAAGCAGTCCATGTTTGGCACTTCTTTCAAAAAAATCTGTTTTCAAAAACGATTTGCCGGATTCGGACTCTTTCATGATTTCATCGGTCTTGCATTGCACTCTGCTAGATTAGATACAAGATCGTGACATTGAGTCCTGAACTGTAGTGAGCCCAAATGAACAAAACCGAGGGGGGGGATTCCTTCCCGGGACGTTCGGGGACGTCTACAGTTTCTGGCGACTCTGCTGGGAATTTGAGAACTTGACTCGAACTCATGGTATCTTGTTTTGATTACACTTATGTGTTTCTTTGCATTGCATGTGCATTGGTGCGCCTAGGACACCGTGTTTGCCATATGCTATTCCTGAACGGTTTGCCGGAGGCTTGCTTTTTCAAAGCATGCCATAAGGCTGACCGGTTACGGGCTCTGCCAGTATGGGAACACAAACCCCGGTTTTACCGGGGCACCCTTTTTGACCATTCGACCTAGTGCATATTCGGAATCCATAGTGACCATCCCAAACTAGGACAGGTTGCTTACCCATTTATAGGTTGTTTGAAACCGCTGTGTGCGTAGTGAAACCCTTGTTCCTGACAAAATAGGACAGGGAAACCTTACCCCAACATAGGGGTGTTTTGGCTCTCACTTGTTTGTTATGTGCTTTTAGAGTGCGTCTCTATACAAATGCATGTATCAGTTTGCAAGTTTGGGCATCAGGCTTGCAGGCACCAGTTCAGTGTTTCTGGGTATCAGGCCTGCGGGCATCAGCTCAGTATTTTCGGAATCAGCTGTCTGCGGGTATCAGATTCAGCTTTGGGAACAGTGATTCGGGAACAGTGATTCGGGAATAGTAATTCGGGAATAATGATCGGTCTTTGAGAACAGTGTATCAATTGCGTTTTAATTATGCCCGACTGTGTGTTGTGTTTATTTACGTCGTTATGCTGTCCGTTTGTCTGCTCTTTTATTTCCTTATAATTGCTTTATTTATCTTTTTGCTAGGGTAGTTTAGCACAATTGCGCCAGACCAAGCAGATATTCCCCAAGCACCCTGGACAAGAGGTCGTCGACTCAATCGATCTGAGGATCTGGTCGACGGACAACCAGTGTTTCACTCTCTACCCCCGGTTATCAGACGGAGGCTGAAAAGGCGCAGCGTATCTGAGCAGAGGTTGCCAGAGCAACGGATTACCCCATCAGTGGACAGTCGGATTGAGATCCCAATTGTTGCTATAGAGATAGACCTGCCAGTAGTTCAGACAGATCAGGGCAGTATGGCGGGGCCGACAGGAGTTGAGGAAATGATGCGTCAGATGTAGGACACCATGAGAGCCATGCAGCAGGATGCTGTTCGCCGGGATGAATTTGCTAAACAACAGGCCGAGATCATGGCCCAGCAGGAAGAGTTAATTGCCACATTGCAACAACAAACCGGAGCATCTGCTTCATACCCAGTTCCTCCCCCACCAGGAATCCCGGCACCCGAAGAGGCGCCAAATGTCCAGGCAGATACGGACATACCAACAGGGCCAGCTCCACCCCCAATTCTGCCCCAGCTATCTAAGGCACCTACGCTTGTCAATCAACCGGACTCTCCCTTCGAGTTCGAGGTAGACCATACAGCACTGAAATTGAGCAAGCCTGAGAAGTTGTTCAAGAAATCCCAAGGCGTAAAGGTTATTCCGGATATCGAGGACGGATATACCGACGTGGCTGTGACGCTGCCGGACAGGTTCAAAATGTCGCAAATTGATCGATTCGACGGATCTGGAGACTCCATGGTGCATCTCCAGTTATTTTCAGATATACTACGGCCAATGGGCCTCACCAGACCACAAAAGCTTTCATTATTCGGCCGGACCCTGTCGAGTGTGGCCGCTATCTGGTATGCGAAGTTAGAGAATGATGTCAAGCGGAGTTGGGATGAAATGACCGAGGCCTTTGTCGCGCAATACTCTTACAATACCCAAATCGAGATTACGACCCGAGATCTCGAAACAACGAGGTAGGAGCCTAAGGAGAGCTTCTCGGATTTCGTAACTCGGTGGAGGGTGAAGGCTTCGATGATGACCTTGAGGCCTACCGACAAAGACCAAATCAGGATGATTGTGCGCAATCTCCATCCAAAACTGATGCAAAAAATGATTGTGCTCCCCTTTCTTACTTTTTCAGATCTACTTGAAATGGGGGTACAAATTGAAGATGCAATGAAACAGGGTCTGATTGACCAAGATAGAGAGCAACCCCGAAGAACTTTCAACCGCAACAACAACACAGGCACCAGCAATGCCACAAATGCTAGAGCTTTAGAAGTAAGCGTGGTCACCACCATTCCCCATTCCCTTCCAAGACCCATGGCAGCTACACCTTTCTCCGGCGCGTCCGGAAGTAACACACAAACCACTCGATTCCAACCTAGAGGCCAAAGAACCTTCACCCCACTGTATATGCCCCTGTCCAAGGCTCTAGGGGTATTAATCAAGAAAAGGCACTTAAAGCCCCTAGAGCCGAGGCCATTGCCAAATCCACTCCCTCCTTCTCATAACCCGGCAAAATACTGTGCATATCACCAACAACATGGTCACGACACTGACCAATGTTTCAGATTGCGTCATAAGATTCAAGACCTCATTGACAAACAGGTGATTGTACCTCTAGAAAAACCCAATGTCACAACAAACCCTCTCCCACTGCACAACCAAGCTCCACCTCCCAAAAGAATCAACTTCATCCAGACTGGGGTTGTGTCTTATGATCCCAGCATATATATCACTCCTTCCCACCTGCCTAAGCCGGAGGTGCTCTTTCCTGACTGCACTGACTCTTTGTGCATGTTGGACATCTCCAGAACCCAACCCGAGCCAATGGTGGTGACTGGCAAGGATGGAACAGAGTGGATTTCAGAAGAGGATGGAATAGTTCAATCAGGGTTTGAGCAGTCTGGGAGTGTCGCTGGGGAAGCCTACAATCCGAGTGATTACATTCTGCCAGCAGGCCAGTTTGAGCCTAATATTGAATTGCCAGAGAGGGCAGAGCTGTGTGATATCCGAGAGGATGGATTTGAGCAGAGTATAGATGGTTTGACGGTTGTGGAAGAGGACTTGGCCAACCTCCAGTTTTTCAACAACCAAGATCCAGGAGACGCGGCAGTGAACTGGTTTGATTATGAGGAATCGGCAGAGGCTAGTGGGTGGCTCGATGACTTGCCAGACGTTGTTAATAAAGCTCAGTTAGAATAGGGCCCGGCAGGGGCAAGTATATCAGTGGTGGCCGGAAGGGTCGGAGATCAGAATGAATCGCGGGAGAGCACTGGTGCTAAGAATTCCGCTCGAGACTTGGGCAGTATGAATGCGGGAATTGTTGAACAACCAACTGTACTGACGCAGCTGGAACAAGAAAGGTTTGAGGACGCCGAGAGAATTAGGAAAGCTAAAGGCCCTGAGGGGACTGAGAGTGCTGTGTGCACGAAGATAGAGAATGCTGCGAGCATGTGGACGGAGAGTACTGCTAGTGCAATTGAACCGGAGCCAGACAGGTGTCTGTTGGCTGTTGACGGAATGTGGTGGGAAGACGATGATTTATGTCTTGCCCACACAGATGAGGATTGGGGGAGTAATCAGCCAGATGATACCTGGTATATCGGTGAGGTCGATCATATAACGAGAAGCGGACGGTATTTCAAGCCCCCGCACCTAGACCAGCCAGAGGCATCTGGGAAAGATAAGGAAGCTGAGAGACAGAAAGAGAAGCAAGTTGAAGAAGAGGCTGTACTGAAGCAGTTAAAGAAGATACAAGCAGACATCTCCATCTGGGGACTGCTTATGGCGTCGCGAGCGCATCAACAAGCTGTCTTATCGGCCATGGACAAGGCCAAGCTCTCTATAGACACCACGCCCGAACAGCTGGTGGGCTTAGTTTTTCCGGGAGGAGCTACCCCGATGTTGACCTTTTCTGACAAAGAACTGCCACCTGAGGGTGCGAACCATAACAAGCCACTCTACATTTCCGTGGAGTGAAGAAATAAATGGATACCCGTGGTGCTTTTCGACACAGGGTCCGCCATCAATGTATGTCCAGCGAGGACTGCCTATGCAATTGGCTTGAAGACCGCGGACTTTGTGCCAACAGCCCAGGTGATTCGGGCATACGACAACACAAGCGGAGAAGTCATGGGGACAGCGAAAATTCAGACCAAGGTTGGGCCGGGGCAGCATGAAATTGACTTTCACATCCTAGAGGTTCCCGCCACTTTCAATCTGCTTTTGGGGCGGCCGTGGCTGCATCAAGTGAAGGCAGTTTCTTCTACCTTACATCAAATGGTGAAATACCCCCATGGAAAGGGAGTAGCCATTGTTTTTGGGAATTCATCGATCCATCCACCGCCGGAAGTATCTACGCCAGTTTTGCAAATTGAGCACGGTATGGAGGATGTGTTCTTATCCGGTTTTACCCTAGCTGAGGCCTGGGTCGTGCAGAATATCTTAGCTATTAATGAGGGGGTGTATGTCAGTGCTCAATCGGCATACCTCATGAACAAGCTTCAACATATCCCCGGGATGGGATTGGGAAAGAGCAGCCGGAAGGGCGTCGTAGCATCGGCCGAGGTGCTACATAACCCACATACCTTTGGCTTGGGTTATCTGCCCACCAAAGAGGATTGGATAAGGAAGGGTAAGGAGATGGCTGGGAGAGCCAGAGCG
This sequence comes from Camellia sinensis, assembly GCF_055761805.1. Taxonomy (NCBI): domain Eukaryota; kingdom Viridiplantae; phylum Streptophyta; class Magnoliopsida; order Ericales; family Theaceae; genus Camellia; species Camellia sinensis. The sequence continues at coordinate 118,913,681 of NC_138973.1, forward strand.
AAGAAGGCGGGGAAGCCTTTTGACTTAATGCACTGGCCCATTCAGGGTACCCTAAACGGATGCTTCGTCCGGGAGGGGGAGGACTTTCCGTTCTGTGGCTTTCTAGAGCCGTGGCTGAACGCGGAGAGGAAGCCCGTGCCGGGGTTTGAGATTTTCTTTGACCTGCAGTTACCCGGGGATGACATTGCCGGAGAGCAGACAGACCCATTAGCTGAGGTTGAGCAGAGCAAGAAAGTGGAGTGTGAGGATGCCGAAAGTGAAATGGGGGTAGCCTTGGCATGTCTACTTTCAGATCCTCCGATCGAACAGAAGTGCTTGGGGGATAACTTCTAGGTATGCATGATCGGGAATGGAACGGCTGCGGGCCTACCAGCAAACATTTTGGATGCATCTATCGCACCCTCTCTCATTTGGCAGTATGAAGAGAAATTTTTGTCCAGCAGCACCGGGTCAGGCAGTGAGCCGGAATCTGATTCCACCGAATCTTGTGAGTCGGAATCAGGTTTCAGCTCGACTGAGTCTGAGTCTGGTAATCCTAGGGATGATAACCCTGTTGCCATAGTCTTGTCCAGGTCGTCTTTTTCTTTCTCTTTTGAGTCTGTTGTAACCAAAAAATCGGACGATTTCGATGTGCTTAATGAGAATCAAATAGCTGTGGTTTCTGACTACTTTTTTGTGCCCTTGATTTATTGCGTTAACTCAGACTTTCAAATTTTTGATGAAAACGACGAGGAAGAAATTCCTCTGATTTTGCAACGCTTAATTGAACAAGAGCAGGAAAGATATGTTAAACCCTTAATGGATGAAATCACTACCGTGAATGTCGGAACTGAGGAGGACCCGCGGCTGGTCCAGATCGGGTCCACGTTGTCTTCGGAGGAACGCGAGCGCTTAGTCGCTTTATTAAAAGATTTCAAAGATGTTTTCGCGTGGTCCTACGAAGACATGCTTGGAATCGATCCTGAGATTGTACAGCACCGGATCCCTCTTGACCCCGAGGCCTGACCAGTTAAACAAAAACTCAGAAGGATCCGCCCGGACTAGGCTCTCAAGATTAAGGAAGAAGTCACCAAGCAAATTGACGTAAGTTTCCTGCAGGTATCCAAATACCCAACTTGGTTGGCCAACATTATTCCAGTGCCGAAGAAGGATTGCAGGATCCAGGTGTGCGTGGATTTTAGGGATTTGAACAGAGCTAGTTCGAAGGACGACTTTCCCTTGCCGCACATTGATGAGTTAGTGGACTTCACAGCGGGGCATGCTTTGCTTTCGTTTATGGATGGCTTCTTAGGCTACAACCAGATAGTGATGGCACTTGAAGACCGAGAAAAAACTGCCTTCACCACCCCGTGGGGGACCTACTGCTACAGAGTAATGCCGTTTGGGCTGAAGAACGCTGGAGCTACATATCAATGGGCCACGACCACAATATTACATGACATGATCCACAAAGAGGTTGAGGTGTACGTGGACGACATGATTGTCAAGTCCAAGGAAAGAGAGGGCCACTACACCACCTTGCAAAAGTTCTTTCAAAGGATTAGAGAATTCCGGTTGCGGCTGAATCCTCAGAAGTGTACGTTCGGTGTTACTGCAGGAAAAATGCTAGGGTTTCTCATTACACAGAGAGGTATCGAAGTCGACCCTTCCAAAATCAAGGCCATCCTAGAAATGCCACCACTAAGGACTGAAAAGGAGGTGCGAGGCTTTCTGGGTAAAGTGCAATTCATAAGATGGTTTATCTCAAAACTAATCTTGACTTGTGAACCACTTTTTGGTCTCCTGAAGAAAGGAAAGAAATTCCAGTGGGACGGCCGATGCCAAGCTGCTTTTGAAAAGGTCAAGGAATATTTACAGAACCCACCTGTGTTGTCACCACCAGAACTGGGAAGACCGTTGATATTGTACCTTTCGGTATCTGAGACCACAATGGGCTGCATGCTCGCGCAAGAATCAGAGGACAAAGTGGAAAGGGCCATCTATTATCTGAGCAAGAAGATGCTGGAGTATGAGACTCGCTACACGCCATTGGAGAAGGCTTGCTTAGCCTTGGTATGGGCTACCAGGAAGCTGCGGCACTACCTGTTAGCTCACTCTGTAATGTTGGTTTCGAGATTAGATCCCATCAAATATCTCTTTGAGAAACCGGCACTTACGGGTAGGCTAGCTCGTTGGTTGTTGTTGCTTTCCGAATTCGATCTAAAATATGTGACGCGCAAGTCGGTCAAGGGAAGAGCAGTGGCAGAGTTCTTAGCCGATCGTCCAGTGGAAGGGGGTGAAGCAGTTGAGTACTTATTCCCAGATGAGGCCATTTTGCATATTGACGACGAGTTTCGGACGATGTATTTCGACGGAGCGTCCAACTAGTATGGGTATGGAATAGGAGTGTTGCTGATATCACCCGACAATTCCCGTATCCCTTTAGCCTTCAAGCTCTGGTTCAAAGTCTCGAACAACGAAGTAGAATATGAGGCGTGCATTGCCGGTTTAGAAGCAGCCCTAGAACTAGGGGCAAAACGGTTGGACGTCATCGGGGACTCAAACCTTGTTGTATCTCAAGCGAAAGGAGATTGGAAAGTTAAAGAAGAAAAGATGTTGATGTATCATCAGACCCTGGATTTGTTAATTCCTCGGTTTGAAAAGCTAAACTTTGCTCATCTAGCAAGAGAGAACAACAGGTTCGCAGATTCACTAGCAACTCTATCTTCTATGATAGACATCCCGTTCGGAGTCCGGGTGCGTCCAGTCATTATTGATCAGAAGTTTGCGCCAGCTTATAAGTCAATTGCTACTATAGACGAGGTTCAAGATGAGAACCCTTGGTATTACGACATTTGGAACTTCTTAGAGAAAGAGGCGTATCCACCAGGGGCAAATGCCAAGGATAAAAGGGCAATCAGAAGAATGGCTGTTCAATTGATCATTTGCGGAGGTAAATTGTACAAGAGAGGTCATCTGGGAATGCATAAGCTGTGCGTTGAAGCTGAAGAATCAAAACGCCTGATGGAGGCCATCCATGGAGGGGAATACGGTGCGCATATGAACGGGGTAATGCTGGCACGGAAGATCCTCAGACAGGGTTACTACTGGTCGACCATGGAGGAGGATTGTATCGGCTTTGTTCGGCGATGCCACAAATGTCAGATCCATGCAAACCGCATGAACGTCCCGCCGTCGAAGCTGTACAATATGACTTCGCCATGGCCATTTTCAGTTTGGAGAATTGATGTGATCGGGGCTGTCACTCCGAAGGGGTCTAACGGGCATGAGTTCATCCTGGTCGCGATAGATTATTTTACGAAGTGGGTTGAGGCCCAGTCTTATGCGGTGTTAAAGGCGTCGCATGTTGCAAAATTCATCAGAAACAACATCATCTGTCGTTATGGGGTCCCAAACGAGGTCATTTCAGATAATGGTTCCCACTTCAAGAAGGAAGTGATTGACTTATTGGAGAAATACAACGTGGCTTTTCATAAGTCATCCACATACCGGCCGCAAACCAATGGAGCGGTCGAGGCCGCCAACAAGAATATCAAACACATATTACAGAAGATGGTGGAAACCTACCGGGATTGGCCAGACAAGCTGCCGTTTGCTTTGTGGGGGTACCAGACTTCAATTAGAACTTCTACTGGAGCGACTCCGTATTCATTAGTTTATGGGATGGAGGCCGTTCTACCTATTAAAATTGAGGTTCCGTCTTTGCGAGTGCTGGCCGAGTGTCAGATAATTGAAGCAGATTGGCAACAGAATAGATTTGAAGAACTCATGCTTTTTGACGAGTGCAGACTGAAAGCACTGTACCATGTTCAAGGCTATCAGCGCAGAATTTCCCGGGCTTTCAACAAAAAGTTAAGTCCAGAAATCTAAAAGAAGGAGATTTGGTGCTCAAGGACAACCGAGCTCCCATCCACGACCCAAGGGGCAAGTTCAGACCTAATTGGACTGGTCCCTACATCATCAAGTCAATCTGGTCAGGTGGAGCTGTGGTTTTAATGGACCTAGATGGCTTGGAGTTCTTGCAACCGATCAACATAGACAAGTTGAAGAAATATTACCCCTCAGAGGCTCGCTAGGCCGAAAACCTGAAAGGGCGACCTAAGCAAAAGTTAAAGCATTGAAAAAATTTGAAATTATAAAAACTGAGCTCGCAAGGTTGAAAACCCGCAAAGGGCAGTCTTGGCAAAAGTTAGAGCGTAAAAGGAGAGTGAAAATACTCGAGTGAACCTAAGCCTGAACTACGTAAGGCTTGATTCCCATCTTTGGGATACGTAGGCAACTTCATCCTGGAGTTCAGCCATAAATTTTTCCCCGATCAACTTTGTCCATATTGATCATCTCGGCCATCTTTGTCTATTTAGCATTCAAGAGTTCGGTTACGATCTCCGGTGCAGTGCTCTTCAGACTAGGGGCAACTTTCCGTTGCTGCGCAGTGCTGCGGTAATCTTCAGACTAGGGGCAACTTTCCAATTGCTGGGATCCGGGGTTGTGCATCTCAGTGACAGATCTTGGGCATGTCCAGTTCTGATCCATATCGAAAATGGTTTTGAAAAGTTTTAATAAAAGTTGACTTTGTTCAAAATTAATCTTTTTACAACTTAGACTATTTTTGGACCAAAGCGAAAAATTTTCAGTACCTACAACCTTCAATTTCATTGATTTCAATACAGAGTTCTCCTGCTCTTGCATACAAATTGAAGTTGCGTTTTATTACAATCATAAAGAAAATTTGAAAGTTCTAATAAAGCAATAAATTTGGGGCATAGCTAAGTCAGGTGTTCCTGCGGTCCCTCCCAGAGCTGGTCGAAGCCTCTGATACCAAAGTGGGCCCTTCCTGTGCCTCTTCATTGAGCCAATCCAAGCACTCATCAGACAAGGTGCAACTGAAAGTGAGAGCAGGGGCCAGGAGCTCTCTAGTCCTCCATGCTGTAGCATACCGGGCAAGTTGTGTACCTCGAACCGAGAATGCAGCAGGATACTCTATCCCCTCCGGCGGGCAAGTTTGATCATGACCAAACTGGCGCCGGAACCGGAACGAAAGTAGAACACACAGTGAGTCAGACCAATCAACTGGATCCCGGTCTGCCGGGACATGCTATAGCTCATTGCCGGAAGATTGAGCCAAGGACAGCGCCAAGCAATGCGATTTGCAGACAAATTGCACATCCAGTCGAACCACTATCTCTCATCAAGGGCATCGACTAGTTGTTGTCGGAAGAAGTAGCCGCGAGCTGAGTAGGCTGGGCAAGAGTCCACAACCTACAATTTATCCATCAGCCATACCTGGGGAGGGATGAAAAATGAGAGAATAAAGAATAAAGAGATGTACAATGAGAGAAAAGTAAGAAAAGGATTTTGTGAGAAAACCGAGCCTGAGGGCCGAGTGATGTGAGCAATATATATGTGAGAAAGGGTGGGAAACATTACCTGCAGCAGTAGTGGACTCCCCGCGAATCTGGTCGTCTCTTGGCGATAGAAAGCATCCAAGCCTATCAGCGTCTCGGCCAATGTCATGGCAATGCAGCTCTTTCCTTCTTTCAAGCCTTGAGCAACTTCAATCAGACGGATGCTAGATCCGCTAAAGCCCGGGGCAAGCAAAAAGTGAGATAGCATGCACAAGCAAAGGGCGTGTTGCCGAAAACCTTGCCAATAATGGTCGCTGCGGTTACCGACATCAGAAAAGCGATGAATCAAGCTAAGGATATCCAGTTCCCCGTTGCAGATCAAAGATCGAGCATCGTGCATGGTGAGCCCACACATCTGTCCTAAAGCTTGGGTGTGACCGAAGCGAAGCTGAGACAAAATCTCTTCATGGTGCTCAGATTCCATCAAAACTTGAAAATCTTCAAAGGTCGGACACATCTCTTGCCCGCCGAAGCTAAAGACATGTGTTATCGGATTCCAAAACCTCGCTGCGGCATGAAGGAACGGAATGTGCAGCGAAGTACGGCTCAACGTGAATAGTGCATTCAAGCCGAAACCCCGAAAGTCTAACTTTTCCGAGCCATCTAGAGAAGCAATCCAAGCTGTGAGATTTTGGGTGAGAAATGCTTCCATTTTGGTGCAAAACTAAGATGAAATGAGAGAACCGCGAGACTGGAGTTTTTAAAGAGGATAAGGCACTGTTCGGAAGACACGTGTCAAAAATTTGGTGGTTGCCAAGCTAGGTGGCCAGCCGGCCACCTTTTCTGGCAGGCCGACCACCCCTCTCCCCTCCAATGCAAAAAGCTGGTCGGCCAGCTCCCTTAGGTGGTCGGCCATCAAGGGGAGGGTGGCTTTAGTCTTGTTCTAGCCTCTAGAAGAAAGTTCCAAGCATTTCCATGCATTGGGGGCCTTAAAGGTTCGAGTTTTCCTCTGTTTCGGATGCGTTCCATCACCCAGATCATCCGAAATGTATTTGTTTATCGAGTTGTTGTTAAATCCGGCTTATTGAGTTGTTGTTTTTGCTTATCGAGTTGTTGCTTAGCTTACCGAGTTGTTAAGCTTACCAAGTTGTCAAGTTTTGTCGAGTTGACAAGTTTTGTGTTTTGAGTTGTTACTCTTTGTTTATCAACATTGTTGTGTCTTGCTTATCGAGTTGTAAGTTTAATCAACATTGTTGTGTCTTGCTTATCGAGTTGTAAACTTGCTAGGGTTCTGTCCTTTCTTAGTAAGTTAAGTTGCTTTGTTTGTTGCGTCGGTTCACTACCTGACTTGGCAATTTTCAATGCATGATTTCCATTCAATCTCATTTTTGTGCAAAATAATGCGATGCGATGCAAGAACATAAAATACAACATTTTTTCAAAAGCTGTTTCATTCCATCATGCTTCCTTTGTTACAACATTTTACAGCAAGGGTACAAGTTTTACAGAAAATAAAAGTGCCTAAAAATGTACAATGTGCTACAACTACGAGTAAAAAAAGGTAAATAAAGTAGGGAACAGCTGCATCAAAGCTCTCAAGCACAGGAGTAAGAGGCCCTCTTCGTCCTTTTCTGTGGAATAGCCTCAGCACCATCATCGCCATCTGAGTCAGAGCTGTCATCCTCGAGATCCTCCTCGGCATCATCTCTGCCCTCAGAACCAGACTCAGAGTCATCCTCTCCGCCAGCAGATGTCTCTGTCTGACGATACGCGGACTCCTCCTCCTCACTGGACTCCTCCTCAATGATATGTGCTCGGCGCCCGCCTCGTCTGCGAGACGACTCCCCTTTCCCGGCTCCTCGAGAAGGCCTAGATGGCCCAGCTCCTCCGGAAGGCCCAGATGGCCCGGCCTGTGGTCCGGTATATATCGGACGCATCTGAAAAGAAAGAGTGCAATTTGAATACATCAGCCAAAATATGTATATCGGATGTACAGATAAAAAGCTACATGGAGTGGACCTATGCAAATATAGTACATGGATGTGGTGTGTGTCAGATGTGCTCTCCGCATACAGTCGGTCAATCAGTGCAGTGAAATGTTCAAATTCAGCATGTCATCAGAAATATGATAAATGCAAGAAAATTGAACAGTACCGAGACACCCATGATGGACAGCTGCGTCTCTCTCCGCAAGACCATGCCTTCGAGCGAGGCCACTAACCCGAGTAACCCCTCAGCGTACTTCGTGGTAGGCTGCAAATGCAAGTGTAAATCATCAGTGAATGAATGAATGTCCAAGTATCTGAGTGATAAAGCAAAGCTGTAAAACATACCGGTGGTGAGTCAGGGTCTCTGATGTAGGGATGATCTGGCATAAGAGGCTCTAGCGGAATTGGGTAGGAAGTCCTGTATCTCCATCCCGTCAACTCAGTCGGGATACCTAGCCATCCGGCATCATGATAAGTAGGGGGAATCGGAGGGACCAGTCCAGCCCCACCTCTGGATGTGCCAGCCCTACCGGCCGAAGGAATGTCTCTGGCTCGGGTGCGACTTGAAGACGGCATGTCGGTAGACCTCCTCGAGGGAGTACGAACACCTGTCAATGGAGGCATCAAGTAGGTGTGACGGTAAGTCGCATACTCCCCATCCTCCAAATGCAGCAGTGCATCAATGCCCAGCCTGGCATCAATGACACCCTGGGGAGTAAGCCTATCAGCGAGCCGCATACCGTCTGGGGTGCTGAAAGGACACTCGGCTCAGGGAAGCCCATAGTCTGACGGAGGAAGCGTTCCCCCAAGAACCAGGCCCTACCAACTGGCCCCTCGAACAAGATCTTATACCGGGAGGAGGCCCATCATCCGGCAAACTGGAATCGAAGATCCCCACCCAGAGGCGCCCAGGGCTGCCATGAGATCTGCGGATGACCAATGCATAAGTCGGTTAGAAATCACAAATGTGCAAAATAAATCAAAGATCAACACATGAAGAATTGAGAGTTCTAACATACCTCGGTCGCCCGCACCGTGTCAAAATATTGCCGCAGGTAGGGGAGAGTCTCCCGGGGCCGCGATCGGTACTGGTCCTCGAAGACGAGCGAATAAGGGGTCATGAGAGGGGCCTCCACCTCAAGCTCTGGGGCTAGCATCGGAAAGTATGCGAAGACCCATAACTGTGAAAAACAGGGCAAAAGCCATTAGAATACAGAATGCTGAGTACAGAATCTGAATACAGAATGCTGAGGGCAGAATATAAGTACAGAATGTAAAGTGTGCCGTGTGTGCAATGTACAGATAATAAAAAGTAGAAATGTGAATCAAGAGAGCAGAAGGTACCTCCCAGGCTCTCCAATAGCCGCCGACTATGTTCCCCCGTCCGCGAAAGGTCGCACTCATATAGCAATAGAGGGTAGCCAGGCTGGCGCCACCCCAGTCATACTGACTAATCTGTGTGAGGTCTACCAGGGCACTCAGCAAATATAGCCCAACGGTGTTCCCTCTGTCGGCGAACAGAGTGGTCCCGAAAAGGAACATCAAAAACCCGCGGGCGTACTGTGCAATCTCCTCAGGAGTCTCAGGCTCAGTCCCCCTGAACTGTGTAGAGAACCATATCGGACTCGGCCCGAAGATCGGTCGACCGGTGGGCGAGCTCCCAACAGATGAATCCAGGCAGCCTCCCACTCGCCCATGTCCTCGTCGTAAGGTATCGCCTAGCCTCCCACGTCAAGGCCCATCAAAACGGCGAAGTCAAATGGGGTCATGGTCATGTCCCCGGCAGCTGAGAAATGGAAGGAGTTGGTGGTGTCCCACCATCTCTCTACCAAGGCGTCCATCAATGTCCGGCTAGCAGGATAACGAGATATCCCGATACAAAAGGTCCCGAATCCTACCAGATCAACCCAATCGCGGACAGCCTCCAGGAGCTCCGCGTACCAATCTCTCGCAGCAATAGAACCGTATCCCCGTGTAACGCGGGAGGATGTTTGCATTCATAATAAACACAAGTTTTCAGTTTCAGAACGAAATTAATAAGCTGTGTGCAAATGAAAAGTTATAAGCTGTGTGGAAATCAAATCAACTTTCAATTAAAATGTAGGCTGCGTGTTCACCATCAAATTTGGGCTGTGTGTTCAGATTTCAGAAATTTAAAGTTTGGGCTGCGTGTTCAACTTTCAATTAAATGTGGGCTGCGTGTTCACCATTAAATTTGGGCTACGTGTTCAGATTTCAGAAATTTAAAGTTTGGGCTGAGTGTTCAACTTTCAATTTAATGTGGGATGCGTGTTCACAATCAAATTTGGGCTGCATGTTCAGATTTCAGAAAATTTAAAGTTTGGGCTGCGTGTTCAACTTTTAATTTAATATGGGCTGCGTGTTCACCAACAAATTTGGGCTGCGTGTTCAGAATTCAGAAATTTAAAGTTTGGGCTGCGTGTTCAACTTTCAATTAAAGTGTGGGCTGCGTGTTCACCTTCAAATTTGGGTTGCGTGTTCAACTTTCAATTAAATGTGGGCTACGTGTTCAGATTTTAGAAATTTAAAGTTTGGGTTGCGTGTTCAACTTTCAATTAAATGTGGGCTGCGTGTTCAGATTTCAGAAATTTAAAGTTTGGGCTGCGTGTTCAACTTTCAATTAAAGTGTGAGCTGCGTGTTCATCTTCAAATTTGGGATGTGTGTTCAGATTTCAGAAATTTAGAGTTTGGGCTGCGTGTTCAACTTTCAATTAAATGTGGGCTGCGTGTTCACCATCAAATTTGGGCTGTGTATTCGGATTTCAGAAATTTAAAGTTTGGGCTGCGTGTTCAACTTTCAATTAAATGTGGGCTGCATGTTCACCTTCAAATTTGGGCTGCGTGTTCAGATTTCAGAAATTTAAAGTTTGGGCTGAGTGTTCAACTTTCAATTTAATGTGGGCTGCGTGTTCACAATCAAATTTGGGCTGCGTGTTCAGATTTCAGAAATTTAAAGTTTGGGCTGCGTGTTCAACTTTCAATTAAATATGGGCTGCGTGTTCACCTTCAAATTTGGGCTGTGTGTTTAGATTTCAGAAATTTAGAGTTTGGGCTGCGTGTTCAACTTTCAATTAAATTTGGGCTGCGTGTTCAGATTTTAGAAATTTAAAGTTTGGGCTGCGTGTTCAACTTTCAATTAAATGTGGGCTGCGTGTTCACCTTCAAATTTGGGTTGCGTGTTCAGATTTCAGAAATTTAAAGTTTGGGCTGCGCGTTCAACTTTCAATTAAAGTGTGGGCTGCGTGTTCACCTTTAAATCTGGGCTGTGTGTTCAGATTTTAGAAATTTAAAGTTTGGGCTGCATGTTCAACTTTCAATTAAATGTGGGCTGCGTGTTCACCATTAAATTTGGGCTGCATGTTCAGATTTCAGAAATTTAAAGTTTGGGCTGCGTGTTCAACCTTCAATGAATGTGGGCTGCGTGTTCACAATTAAATTTGGGCTGTGTGTTCCGATTTCAGAGATTCAAGTGATTGAGCTATGTGTTCAAGACAGAGTATTGTGTTACGGACTAAGCATGCAGAACAAGTTGTGTGCTAAAATGAGTAGAAGTATGGCATGCGAATGTGTTTAGAATGAGCAACAAGCATACGTAGCATGAAATGCAGGGAAAATTGCAGAATTAGGGCAGGAAATGTAAAAAAGTGAAGTACATACCTCTCGTGCCTCATGAGAGAGATGGGACTCCGGCTCCCGCAATAGCAGGTCTACAGGAGCTCGAGGGTTGAAGTCGGTAAAATGATAAAAAATCGCCCGAGGGAGGACATGAGTCGAAGGATCGTACCTCTCGGGGATAAAGGGGCGAACCCTCGGGTGCAAAGACATGATGTCAGGCTCGCCTCCGACGCTTGGAGAACCTCCGCTGTGGGAAAATTGACCCGCCATTTCAAGAAATCTGCGAAAAGGAGCAAAAATGAGCGAAATGAGCCAAAGTTGAAAAAAGTCAACAAAAGTCAACTCTCGGGAAATGAAAAAGTCAACAAAAACAACTCCCGAGAAAATCTTCCAAATATTGAGACAAACTTACCTCAAGTGGTGAAAATGAGAAAAGAAGCTCCGAAATCAAATTTTAATCGGTTCAAAGTGAAGAGAACTGAAAGTTTTCGCAAAACAACTTGGCGTGGGGCGTTGGAAAACGCGTATGGAGCGCAGATCTGAGAAATAAAATGCTCTAGGAAGGGAGAGGGACTGATTTCGGACCTGATGTTATGAGAAAAAAGTGATTGGCTTTGTGTATTTAAAGAAATGGGAGCAAAAAGACCAAACTGCCCCGGATTTGGGCTAGGTGGTCGGCCGGCCACCTTTTCTGGTAGGCTGACCACCCCTTGCACTCCAACCTGGTCGGTGACCTCCCCCTAGGACCAAACCTGGTCGGTGGTGTTCCCAAGGTGGTCTACAAGGTCTCTGCAAATTTTGGTGATGATTGGAGTCCCCAGGACCCGAGAGAGTACAAGAAAAGTGCACTTTTTGTTGCGAAATCCCTCCGCGGGAACTCCAACTCCAACTTTCGATGCGTGTCTCATCGTCACTCATCAAGAGCAAGATGTATCCTTTTTGAGTATGCTGTGATGCTTCCGGGAGGTAAACCGGAGGTCGCGATCGAATTGCACTCGTCGAAACTTGCATTTTTTTTGCTCGTTGTTTTGCGCCAAACATGCATTCGAGTTTGCACTTATCCTGCATTGTTATGCACGTCACTTGCATTCTCATGCGTACCACTTGCATTGTTGTGCACGTTTCATTGGTATTGTTATACCCTCACGCTTAGCTTGCGTTGTTACGCGCGTGTCTCTCGCATTGCGATGCGCTTTCCCATCAACACCCTATTTGTCTACATTCGATGTAGTGTTGAACATGTGTTGCTAATGATGCTGTACTTGTTGAGTTTCTTCCTCTTTCAGGCACGATATTGTATGTACGGTTCATTTGAAGCTGGTGCGACCAGACGAATCGCGCAGGTATTGTATTTTCTCCGTGTGAGACGTGGCGAGAATCGAACAATTCTCAGCATTCTTAAACTGCATGAAATGTAGTTGTTGCTTTGCATTCTTGCTTAAAATTGTTGCGTGTGCGCTTCATTACAGCTTGCTGCTTTGCATGACCATGAGTTACATCCGGCGTTGTGCATATCATTTTGCATTTTGCCCCTGCCTGCGGACACATCTGTGTTATCTTGCCTGTTTGTCTAAGTCTTCGGCCTTGTCAAAAATGGGTTGTCTCTGGGCTTTGACATTCACTCCCGTCACGTATGACTTCCGAGTTCTGTCAAAGAGGGGCAACTGTAGACACCCCATTTTTTGACCGACTTTAAGACTCAGATGTCACCAGTTGAGCGCTCGGTGATGTTGCATATTGCAGAATTAGGGCAGGAAATGTAAAAAAGTGAAGTACATACCTCTCGTGCCTCATGAGAGAGATGGGACTCCGGTTCCCGCAATAGCAGGTCTACAGGAGCTCGAGGGTTGAAGTCGGTAAAATGATAAAAAATCGCCCGAGGGAGGACATGAGTCAAAGGATCGTACCTCTCGGGGATAAAGGGGCGAACCCTCGGGTGCAAAGACATGATGTCAGGCTCGCCTCCGACGCTTGGAGAACCTCCGCTGTGGGAAAATTGACCCGACATTTCAAGAAATCTGCGAAAAGGAGCAAAAATGAGCGAAATGAGCCAAAGTTGAAAAAAGTCAACAAAAGTCAACTCTCGGGAAATGAAAAAGTCAACAAAAAACAACTCCCGAGAAAATCTTCCAAATATTGAGACAAACTTACCTCAAGTGGTGAAAATGAGAAAAGAAGCTCCGAAATCAAATTTTAATCGGTTCAAAGTGAAGAGAACTGAAAGTTTTCGCAAAACAACTTGGCGTGGGGCGTTGGAAAACGCGTATGGAGCGCAGATCTGAGAAAGAAAATGCTCTAGGAAGGGAGAGGGACTGATTTCGGACCTGATGTTATGAGCAAAAAGTGATTGGCTTTGTGTATTTAAAGAAATGGGAGCAAAAAGACCAAACTGCCCCGGATTTGGGCTAGGTGGTCGGCCGGCCACCTTTTCTGGTAGGCTGACCACCCCTTGCACTCCAACCTAGTCGGTGACCTCCCCCTAGGACCAAACCTGGTCGGTGGTGTTCCCAAGGTGGTCTACAAGGTCTCTGCAAATTTTGGTGATGATTGGAGTCCCCAAGACCCGAGAGAGTACAAGAAAAGTGCACTTTTTGTTGCGAAATCCCTCCGCGGGAACTCCAACTCCAACTTTCGATGCGTGTCTCATCGTCACTCATCAAGAGCAAGATGTATCCTTTTTGAGTATGCTGTGATGCTTCCGGGAGGTAAACCGGAGGTCGCGATCAAATTGCACTCGTCGAAACTTGTATTTTTTTTGCTCGTTGTTTTGCGCCAAACATGCATTCGAGTTTGCACTTATCCTGCATTGTTATGCACGTCACTTGCATTCTCATGCGTACCACTTGCATTGTTGTGCACGTTTCATTGGTATTGTTATACCCTCATGCTTAGCTTGCGTTGTTACGCGCGTGTCTCTCGCATTGCGATGCGCTTTCCCATCAACACCCTATTTGTCTACATTCGATGTAGTGTTGAACATGTGTTGCTAATGATGCTGTACTTGTTGAGTTTCTTCCTCTTTCAGGCACGATATTGTATGTACGGTTCATTTGAAGCTGGTGCGACCAGACGAATCGCGCAGGTATTGTATCTTCTCCGTGTGAGACGTGGCGAGAATCGAACAATTCTCAACATTCTCAAACTGCATGAAATGTAGTTGTTGCTTTGCATTCTTGCTTAAAATTGTTGCGTGTGCGCTTCATTACAGCTTGCTGCTTTGCATGACCATGAGTTACATCCGGCGTTGTGCATATCATTTTGCATTTTGCCCCTGCCTGCGGACACATCTGTGTTATCTTGCCTGTTTGTCTAAGTCTTCGGCCTTGTCAAAAATGGGTTGTCTCTGGGCTTTGACATTCACTCCCGTCACGTATGACTTCCGAGTTCTGTCAAAGAGGGGCAACTGTAGACACCCCATTTTTTGACCGACTTTAAGACTCAGATGTCACCAGTTGAGCGCTCAGTGATGTTGCATATTGTGCTCGTTCTGAAGTTGCGGAGTCTCGGCTGAGAGCCTTGCCTCTAGACTTCAGAGCTCTTTTTGTGCCTTGCCTCGGTTTGCGAACCAGGTCCTGTTTTCTCCGTTTTCTCTTCCCGAAGGGAGGGAGAGGTCTCGTAGACCATCTCTCAGTGACCGTAGGCTACGTTTCGTGGTCGTAGGCCTTTTTTCCCGTTTGGAGCCCGATTTTCGATTTTCGGAGCCGTCGACCGTGTGCCTCGGTTCGAGACCGCTTAACTATCTCCATTTACTTCGGTTTTTGGCACACATCTTATTTCCTCCTTTTAGAGGAACACTGTGGCCCGGGAGACCACCTTCATGGTCATACGCCACTTCCGGTGCCTAACAGCCTGTTTTCGGGGCCCCGAACCGCGCGTTTTGGCCTCCAAACCTTCGTTTTGCATTCGTTTTGGTCCATTTTTGGTAGGGACCCTATTTTCACTGTTAGGGAGGGGGTAGTATGGTGGCCGGCCACCTTTTCCCCTGAAAAGCCAGTTTTCTCATTTTCTCTCTTCAAAAGCCGATTTTTCTGACAAAAAGCTAATTTTTCTCACTTTTGAGCCACATTTTCTGGCTTTTCATACCACCATTGTGTTGTGCTCATCTGGGAGGCCACCAATATGGGTAGGCCGACTAGTAATTCACTTTGACCCTTTTGAACCTTGCTTAAAAGCTAGCTTTTCTCTCTCTTGGGTCACATTTTCTGGTTTTTCTCCACAGGGCTGTGTTCTACTCATCTGGGAGGCCACCTTTCTGGGTAGGCCGACCAGCAATTGTTCTTGAACCTTTTGACCCCTGGTCGGCCGACCAGGGGGAGTGGCCGGCCGGCCACTTGAACTAGCCGGCCTGCTTATTGCTTTTCTTCTCTTTGAGTGTAATCCAGCTGTGCCAGCTGAAGATCATTTGGTTCATCCTCCATACACGTGTATGGAGGATCTTTGAAGCTTCCAAGAGAAGCTTTGGCCTCTCTTCTCTATAAGAGAGGCCCTCCTCTTCATCTCAGCTGGTTAGATACTTTTGTTTAAGGCTCATCACCTTCCTCCTCCATTGTTACTACTCAAAGCTCCAAAACCCTCACTTTCTTGGTCCATTTGCACTACAACCCTTAGCACCACACCTCTATCATCCATTCCAGCACCTTGGAAGCCATTTGCAGAGGTTGAAAGCTCACCAACTTGGTCCAAAAACTGCTGGAGGTCGGCTCTTCAAGGGTAAGTCCTCATTTTCCCATTTTTTGCATTATTTTGCCCTATACCTTAGCTCCATTTGCAAGCATTTTTGAGCCTTGGTGTAAACTGAAAATAGTCTTATTTTGACCTCCTCTTTATGTTTTTTTAAGAGCATTTTTCTGTTTGAGGCCTCCTACACCCTTGCTTGCTTTACCCCTCTTTGTAGGCCTTTTTTTTGCATCATACTTTAGCCTTACTTATGAATATTTTCGAGAGTTGTCATAAACTGAAAAAGTTCTTATTTTGAGCCCTTCTTCAAGTTTTATTAAGGGCATTTTTCTGTTTGGGGTCATCCTCCCCTATGCATGCTTCATTCCTTCATGATTAGGGCCATGCATTAGAGCACTTGCATTGGCCATGGTTTGGCCTCTTAGCCACTGAAATCCAGTGTGCATTTTTGAGGGCCAAAATTAGAGGGGGGTGACCCCCTCTCTCCTTGTTTTGTTTGGGGATCTTTTGGGCCCTCCAAAGGGACCCTTTTTTTCATGCATCGAAGTCTAGTTTCAGGCCTCATTTTGTGAGTTTTGGGGTCTGCCTTAGGTCTGTCCGGGGCCCTTTTGATCATATTTTATGTCTACAATGCATGTGTAGAACAATTCCATTCAAGGCCTTTCGAGGGGGCCTTTCGAGGGGGCCTTTCATTGCATGTTCCCTAGACTGATGTCAGGGCCAATTTTGTGAGTTTTAGGGCTGTCATAACTCATTTTCAGAGTTGGTTTGGTCATGCTTAGTGTCTATCTTATATGTGCTTAACAACCCTTAAATGGCCTTCCAAAGAAGCCACTCATTTTTACATGCATTGGCTGCATTTCAATGATTATTTGGGCATATTTTGGCATGTTTTATTCACTGTTTTTGGCTGGTTTGGTGAGTTCTCATTTGCTTCATATACATGCCATATAAATCATGTTTGCTAGCCAATGTTGCATGCTATTTTAGTCCATCATGTTAGCATCTTTTGGCCATGCTTTAAACTGGAAATGTGCATGTTTTGGGACTGCCTTGGCTCTGTCTTTAGACTTCATGATTAAATAATGCTTGCTTTGTATACTTGTGGTTCAATGCATGTGCCTAGTATTGAGTTTCGGGGCTTATTCCATGCATCGGGTGCCATATTTCCATGTTTCAGGATCATTTAGCATTATGTTTTAGTGCTGAAAATTACATGTTTGAATTCCACGCTTCATCCTTGCCATGTCTTGGTTTCGGTCCTCGGTTTGCGTGCATGTGTGCACACATTTCGGTCATCTCATTTTCATCTAAGGGCTACTGATATGAGTGTGGCTGAGGTCCACTCATGTTGGTGTAAGTCCATTATGCATTGTGTATGCCTTTTCAATTCATAGCATTGCGTATGCTAGGTTGCGTGTTAGTGCATTGTGTATGCCATGTTACATCGAGCATTGTGTATGTCATCTCATAGCATTGTGTATGCTAGGTTGTATGTTAGTCGCATTGTGCATGCCACCTCATTTGCATTGTGTTTGGGATAAGAATTAGCCCGAGCATGGGAAACGAGGGACATTTCGTACTCCGAGTGACGGAACGTGTCTCAATTCCCTGTCGCCGACACTCCGGATTACCCATGATGGAGTTTAGGTCTTGTTGTGTTTTCATGTGCATTCATCTCATATTGAGTCGTGCAATGCGACTCCTCGGCCATCATGCATCGATATGCGTGATTGGTGGCACGAGGATCGAGGACTACACTCCTTGAAGAGTAGTCTTGCATACATATGTGAAATACTTTGCCATGCCCCTTTGTTGCTCTCTGTTGCAGTAAATCAGAAATTAGCGGCCTTTTGGAGCGTTGCGCAATATTCCGAAAACAATTGCAAACAGAGGTGAATCGGGGCATCACAAGGAATTTCCCGACCAAGGCAACTCGAGCATGCATCATTCGTCATTTGAAACAGAGCTGAGGCGGTCCATAGATTTGCGTGCTGATTTATCGCTTTCCTAGTTAATTTGTTAATTAATTAGGGTTTTGAAATATTTAATTATTCATTTCGGACTGTATTATTCTTTCGGACCCTCCGAGTGAGGGCACAATTGTAATAAGTGTGCGTGAATGTGATGTATGTCTCCCAACCCTATGTCTTTCTCCTTTTTATTTACCAGCTTATGATGGTTAGATTAGGGCATGTTTCAATTAGCATACAGCATGATAGCATGTTTGCATTCATACATCTGTCTTGCACGCACCGGGCTCGGCGCATCATACTAACTGCATTTGTATTTCAATTCCAAGTTGAATACTTGTTAATTGTAGCATTTCCCATGCCATCTTAGAATAGCCGAGCCTATCTTAGTTTCATTTTGCATGTGTTGCATTAGGCATTACTGTATAGTTAGGATCATGCATGGATTTCTAATTAGCTTCTGTTTTAGCTTGGAGTACTTGGTAAGTGTTTTTGCTTTAGCATCCTTGTATGTGTGTGAGTGACTGCCATGATAGCATGCTTACCATGAGGCTATGTGCTTATATGATACAACTGCCTGAATGCCTGTGGGTGAAGGTTGAGTTATTTGAATTGGAACAATTCATTAATTGTGAGTTTTAAAGCCCACTAGATAGTGGCAAAATCATGTTTTTCTAAGCCCACCCGAGGGTGGCAAATCCACGTCTTAGCCTACTTACGAGTAGCACCATCAAACCATTTTCAAATAAACAAACATGAGATGTTTTGTTCCAATTCAGGCGATCCAGTCTATACTTGTATGCTGTGTGCATCACGTAGTAAATCTAGGCTAAAAACCGGAGTAAGAGCGCATAATGTTTTCAAAACTAGATATCATGGTTAGTAGAGGCCAATCTTTGATCAGGCGAGCGGGGGTGCTCACGAAGTGACCTTCCCCAATCGTACCCAAGTTCCCGAGCCGAGGCAACTTTGGTGATGACGGACACGTGGCCTTAGGCAACGAGTCAGGGTTTCCTAAATTTCCCAAAATAAAATACTTAGGTGGCGACTCTGTATTTGGCAAAGTAGTCCATGTTGGCATTTCTTTAAAAAAAATCTGTTTTCAAAAATGATTTGTCGGATTTAGACTCTTTCATGATTTCATCGGTCTTGCATTGCACTCTGCGAGATTAGATACAGGACCGTGACATTGAGTCCTGAACTGTAGTGAGCCCAAATGAACAAAACCGGGGGGGATTCCCTCCCGAAACGTTCGGGGACATCTACAATTACCTACAGAATCAGACAAAATACAGAGTGAGACAATCTCAGTGAATAATAGTACTTAATAACTCAATGTTCAATTTGAATTATAATGCAGAGCAAAACGTATATAATGTAAAAGACAGGTAGTTAATCTGATTATGTAATAATTTTAGAACGGCCTTAGGCCCCGTTTTTAACCAGAATGGCTTTAAACCCTTGAATAAAGTGGCACTGAGCCCTTATTGGAATGGCATACTGCACTTATCAGAATGGCATTACAGCCCTTATCAGAATGGCATTAAACCCTTATTAGAATGGCATTAAGGCCCTTATCAGAATGGCATTACAGCCCTTGTCATGCGTGTATGAACTCAAGAGGTGGCTCGTACGGACTCTAGAGGCGACTCGCGTTGCAGCACTTAGTTCCGTACAGCACTTTGTTTCATATTAACAGATCATACAAAACGGCCATAGGCCTCATAACTATCACAGAACGGCCATAGGCCTCATAACTATCACAGAACGGCCATAGGCCTCATAACTTTCACAGAACGGCCATAGGCCTCATTCACATATGTATGGACTCAAGAGGTGGCTCGTACAGATTCTAGAGGTAACTCGCACTGCAGCACTTAGTTCCGTACAACACTTTGTTCCATACCGAAAAACAATAGGTTTTACAGATTATACAGAAGCACATAGATTCCTTCAATACTTCTCATATGTTAACATACTTAACTTGCGTATAACAGAGTGCTAATGATAACTTTGACACGATTGTCTTGTGTATAACAGGGTAATAACTATAATTATTTATAGAAAGGGCATGTGTCATTACAGTACTATTCATGGTGACAGAACGATTCACATCATAACATGAGTCACATAATAATGTTAGACCTTTGTATTCATACTATAGGTTTTGGATGACTTCGGGTCCATGTATATCACAGAGAATAATCTCATACTCATATGGATGCACATAGCTTTTCCAATTGTTCTAATTCTTCAGGGGTGTTCACATTCAATGCCTTATTAACTGAATAATCTTAGGTTCACACAGATACCATTGTTCAGAGATGAACGTAAGTTCCGTTTATTCGTTAAGAAGCGACGTAGTTTGCTTTTGAATAACAGAGGGTTAATGTTCATTATTGACAGAACAGAATGATTCCTTAGTCACACCAAAGTACGCAAATCTTTCTGCATTCATATAAGTTTGCACCGACTTCCAATCGACATAGTTGTTAACGTAATCTCTTGCAAAGAACAGAACGTTAATAATAAGAATCATTACCGGTGGTAAATGCACGATACAGTACTACTACTCACAGTGTTGTGGCGGGGTGCCAGTTCCTCCTGAAGCATGTCCTACACACATATAAAGTTCACAAATTAGCTTCCTTTTTCTTGTTAAATCATTTCCTGAGTCATTACGCTTCGAATGAATTTACAACCATCCTAAGGTCATCAGAAAAATATTCTAAAAATATCGGAGGATCGAGCATGCAAAATGGAGCAAACACTTTTTCCCGGACTGGGCCGCACGTGCGGCAGTCCCCTCCGCACGTGCGGAAGTAGGCCGCACGTGCGGTCCCCCCTCTCCGCACGAGCGGCCAAAAGTAGAATGCAAAATCTCATTTTTTTCCCTCTTGTCCGCACGTGCGGCTGAGCCCCTGATTGGCAGTCCGAAATTCACACAAAACCCAACTTAAAGAACACATAGCAAGGTTCAAAATAGATCAATTTAACACAAGAATAAAGCTCAAATTCACATGAAAAATTAATCATAAATCAACTTAGGTTCTTAATCACTTTGAATTCATAATTATAATCAATCACAATCCAATTCTTTCCAAAGCTCTAATTGTTTTTGGGTTCACTTACACACACACACACACACACACAAACACATCTATATATATCCATCTAATCATATAATCCATAGAAGCAAGGTGCGATTTCTCCATAACTCAAATTAATTTCCAAAACAACTTCATGGTAAGCATAATTTCCCAATTAGACAATCATCTTTTACAAAACTTCAACATAACCTCTAGCCCTCCCAATTAAAAGGGCAAACTCACTCTAACCCAAGAAAGAGCTTAATTTAAGATGGTGTTTACATACCTTGAGTCAATTCTCTACCAAGCCTCTCAATTTCTCCAATTTTCCTCCCTAGGTGAATCTCTCCTTTTTTTTTTTCTTCTCTAATCCTCTCCCAGGAGATATTTATGAAATGAGCTTCCCAAGTCAAATGGTTAAAGAGCTTTGGTATTATATATAAGGTGAATAAGACGAAAATCAATCAATTTAATCATTCCTAATCAAATTTTTATAAAAATGCTTATTATGACTTAAAAATTATGCTGATCACATTTATAAAATTAATTTCAGATTAACAAGCCTATAAGGTTCTCAATTCCTGCTCCAAACATTTTAATTGTGATAGATATTTCCTTATCAAATAGATATAAGTCTCTAGCCATAAGATCCATTTGCTTAATCTTAATTTCACATTAAGCATTTAAATGCACATAATAAGGAACTGAAAGTATACCAGAAACATGTGCGAGGGTCGGGTTATTACACTCTCCCCTCCCCCCCTAAATAAGTTTGGTCCCTCAAACTTGTTTGTACCGTGTGACAAAGTAGAATCTCAGTCTTGCATTACTGTCCAATTCTGTCATAGATGTTCACATCCTTCGGTTCGAACAATTCACAGGTTAACCCAATACTTATCACAGTTATTGCAAAGTTATCAACATAATAAACATCTCATGAGTTTATCCCACTAGTCGTTTCATTGTCTATTTTAGGCATGCAGAAATAAAAATAAAAATAACAACTCCTTATATTTATTTCATAGGGTCATGTATCAAATAAGATAAGACTACAAGAGTCTATTGCAGAACACTCAAGGCATAAAATCGTTATAATCACAATATTTTTCTTGCCAATAAGTTCCACAACATCAATTCTCATATACAGAAATACACAATTCTCAAAGACGGAGACATAAGAAAGAGCGTTGCCTTAAGCACATATCACGAGTTACTCAGAGACGAGTCATTAATTAAGGTCGTATATAGTTTTCAATAAAAATCAATAATGTGGCTAGATTCAAACCCGAGTATGCACAATTAAATCAGGCATTAGAGCCGACCAAGCAAGGTTCTGCCTTGTTGACAAGATACATTTCATCCCAGCAGTCAAGAATAAGTCGCTTAGGTACATAGCCACTAGCTTCACAATTCATTCCAACAGTCACAAGAAGAAGAAAGATCCCAATAAACATTGTTAATTCTTCACAGCATTACTTCTAAGTACAGTAACGCAAAAAGAACCATGCTTCCGGTCAAACAGTTACGATAATGTTAAAACTAGTCTTATATGCATTTGCAAATCCATGCAGATGTGCCATGATAAACACTTAATCATACTATTGTAAGTTCGGACCGGAGCATTAGAAACAAGTTGGATAACCATCTTTCTGAGCAAAGGGAGTCATTTAATGATAAAGTTAGGAATCAGATTCAAAATCATATTTAATTAATTAGTCATAACAGTAAGGTGCAACATCCTCCCTTAATAAGCATTTCTGCTTGTTACAGCACAAATTAATTTGGCTTCTCCTCTTTCCCTTTTTTTTTTTCCCGTCCAATTCAGTGTTCCACTGTTCAGATAATTCTTCTTTTTCTTAGTATAGGAAATAAGATCAACTACATGGTTTGGTATCCATAATTTATAATAACCGTGGGTTAGCAACCCGCCATACGGAAATTATAGACCCGTCGTGCGGCTTAGTTATTAACATAAACAGAGTATCCAGTTACTTCACGTATGTAGGTTCTAACAAGTCCACTCGTAAGGTCATAGATTTCATTATGTATACGATAGTAAATCCATTCGTAATCATATAATAAGTATTGTACAAATCTGTATAGGCATAAAAAAAAAAGAAGAGGTAAATGCCCAGTATATATCGCTAACCCTTTATCAATATGGATTATCCACAAAGTCATTTGTTTCTACTAAAATCCACAAGATCATGCAGAACAGTTCGCATTTTAGCCTCCAAATAGGCCATAGAGGACTAATTTGCAATATCCAACCTTAGCATTTTTACACAGAAATATATCACAGAGATGATTTCGCCATCTTAAGTCATGACTATACATAGGTAGGATTGTAATTCTTGCAGTAAATTATTAGATTACCAATCATTTAGTCTCGGTCCCAAAGTAGTCAATAACTACCCAACCTTTTTACAAGTGTCATACGAGCAAACATGTAATATGGGTGGGGTTCTTCCTTTCATTCGGATATTCTTTATGAGAATCCCGATTATGGATTACAGATTACACATAACAAGACAGATTACAGATTTCGGATGACAGGTGACAGGTGACAGGTGATAGATTACAGATTTCAGATAACAGATTCCTTAACTATGAGCAGACATAATTATAATTACAGATTCCCGTAAACAAGTCTCGGTTACACATAAACAATACTGATTAGGCACCAACAGTAATTCCTTCGATTCCTCATTAGAAGTTATCAACAATTTCGTCGGTTCACGAAATCATATTAATTATATGCCGTTTCAAGGTCCATAATCAATTTCCAAGCATAACTAATGTGTAAGTCATTCCCTTATCCTTTTTAAACAATTAGTAGAAAACAAAATCACATTCGCTTAACTTCTTATGCAATTCGAAGAGGGGTCTCTATAAACATAACTCCTTCTCACAGCCAGCCATACTCAATACAATTCAGATTATCATGCAGACCACAGCTTATCAAAATATCTAAACACAGTAACTTTTCAAAATCATAAGCCTGAACATTATTATGACAATGAAGATATAACTGTATCATAAAAGTTAGAGTATCACTTATATCGTTTCCTTTGGTCTTAGAAATACTCCATACTTAGAGTTTAAGCAATTCATCTAAACAGATGATAGATAACCATCAATCCAAAAATAACAGCTGATAACATACCTCTTACTTAATCATTCGTATATAAATTGTCTTACCAATCAGCCCGAATCCTCACCACGCTTCCATAGTGCAACATTCTTGATTTAATCTCATTTTCCCATTTTTTCGTTCACATATGTCATGCAATTCGAAGGTAGAATCCTCCAGATCTTCAATCTTTATGCTCACCATATTTTGCGTAGTAATCACTCACAATATACACAAGGAATATACAACAGACATAAATAGTAACCATTGCGGTTAGCGATGTTACATGTGCCATTATCGTTGCTATCAATTTCTTTCATATGCACTAAGGATGTCATGCATGATGCCTAAGTCTTTTCTAGACATCCTAAAGCTCAATGGATTCATGTGTGAGATAGCAACTCGGGCTCTGATACCACTTGTCACACCCCAAACCCGCCCCTAAAAGTTTAGGCATGACCACTTCAGAAACGGACACTTAACCTGTTATACATAACATATGGGGCCAAAGCGGAAGCATAAATTTTATAAAATAACATGAAATAAAAGAAACTACATCCATTGAGCGACCACTATCATGCCAGGATCACAAACAGTGCACTAGATAATAATATTTACAAACACATATACAACCCCGCCCCTTGTTTGGGCATATAACAAAAACATTGGAAATTTCAACATATTATAGACAATCAGAAAATAAGTCAAAACTTAACAAAACTTCACAAAACGGGTAGGCTTCACCCAAATGCTTGGACACACAGAGGCTGACAAAGGGAGACGAGCATCGAGGGTTATGGCTGACCTCCAGACTTATTACCTACTGAATCAGACAAAATACAGAGTGAGACAATCTCAGTGAATAATAGTACTTAATAACTCAATGTTCAATTTGAATTATAATGCAGAGCAAAGCGTATATAATGTAAAAGACAGGTAGTTAATCTGATTATGTACTAATTTTATAACGGCATTAGGCCTCGTTTTTAACTAGAATGGCTTTAAGCCCTTGAACAGAGTGGCATTGAGCCCTTATCAGAATGGCATACGGCCCTTATCAGAATGGCATTACGGCCCTTATCATGCGTGTATGAACTCAAGAGGTGGCTCGTACGGACTCTAGAGGTGACTCGCATTGCAGCACTTAGTTCCGTACAACACTTTGTTTCATATTAACAGATCATACAAAATGGCCATAGTCCTCATAACTTTCACAGAACGGCTATAGGCCTTATAACTATCACAGAACGGCCATAGGCCTCATAACTTTCACAGAACGGCCATAGGCCTCATTCACATATGTATGGACTCAAGAGGTGGCTCGTACGGATTCTAGAGGTAACTCGCACTGCAGCACTTTTCCGTATAGCACTTTGTTCCATACCGGAAAACAATAGGTTTTACAGATTATACAGAAGCACATAGATTCCTTCAATCCTTCTCATATGTTAACATACTTAACTTGCGTATAACAGAGTGCTAATGATAACTTGGACACGGTTGTCTTGTGTATAACAGGGTAATAACTATAATTATTTACAGAAAGCACATGTGTCATTCTAGTACTATTCATGGTGACAGAACGATTCACATCATAACATGAGTCACATAATAATGTTAGACCTTTGAATTCATACTATAGGTTTTGGACGACTTCGAGTCCATGTATATCACAGAGAATAATCTCATACTCATATGGATGCACATAGCTTTTCCAATTGTTCTAATTCTTTGGGGGTGTTCACATTCAATGCCTTATTAACTGAATAATCTTAGGTTCACACAGATACCATTGTTCGGAGATGAACGTAAGTTCCGTTTATTCGTTAAGAAGCGACATAGTTTGCTTTTGAATAACAGAGGGTTAATGTTCATTATTGACAAAACATAATGATTCCTTAGTCACACCAAAGTACGCAAATCTTTCTGCATTCACATAAGTTCACACCGACTTCCAATTGACATAGTTGTTAACGTAATCTCTTGCAAAGAACAGAACGTTAATAATAAGAATCATTACCGGTGGTAAATGCACGATACAGTACTACTACTCACAATGTTGTGGCGGAGTGCTAGTTCCTCCTGAAGCGTGTCCTACACACATAAAGTTCACAAATTAGCTTCCTTTTTCTTGTTAAATCATTTCCCGAGTCATTACGCTTCGAATGAATTTACAACCATCCTAAGGTCATCAAAAAAATATTCTAAAAATATCAGAGGATTGAGCATGCAAAACGGAGCAAACACTTTTTCCCGGACTGGTCCGCACGTGTGGAAGTGGGCCGGACGTGCGGTCCCCCCTCTTCGCACGAGCGGCCAAAAGCAGAATGCAAAATCTCATTTTTTCCCTCTTGTCCACATATGCGGCCATGACCTCCGCACGTGCGGCTGACCCCCTGTTTGGCAGTCCAAAATTCACACAAAACCCAACTTAAAGAACACATAGCAAGGTTCAAAATAGATCAATTTAACACAAGAATAAAGCTCAAATTCACATGAAAAATTAATCATAAATCAACTTAGGTTCTTAATCACTTTGAATTCATAATTATAATCAATCACAATCCAATTCTTTCCAAAGCTCTAATTGTTTTTGGGTTCACTTACACACACACACACACACACACAAACACATCTATATATATCCATCTAATCATATAATCCATAGAAGCAAGGTGCGATTTCTCCATAACTCAAATTAATTTCCAAAACAACTTCATGGTAAGCATAATTTCCCAATTAGACAATCATCTTTTACAAAACTTCAACATAACCTCTAGCCCTCCCAATTAAAAGGGCAAACTCACTCTAACCCAAGAAAGAGCTTAATTTAAGATGGTGTTTACATACCTTGAGTCAATTCTCTACCAAGCCTCTCAATTTCTCCAATTTTCCTCCCTAGGTGAATCTCTCCTCTTTTTTTTCTTCTCTAATCCTCTCCCAGGAGATATTTATGAAATGAGCTTCCCAAGTCAAATGGTTAAAGAGCTTTGGTATTATATATAAGGTGAATAAGACGAAAATCAATCAATTTAATCATTCCTAATCAAATTTTTATAAAAATGCTTATTATGACTTAAAAATTATGCTGATCACATTTATAAAATTAATTTCAGATTATCAAGCCTCTAAGGTTCTCAATTCCTGCTCCAAACATTTTAATTGTGACAGATATTTCCTTATCGAATAGATATAAGTCTCTAGCCATAAGATCCATTTTCTTAATCTTAATTTCACATGAAATTTCACATTAAGCATTTAAATGCACAGAATAAGGAACCAAAAGTATACCAGAAACATGTGCGAGGGTCGGGTTATTACAGAAATAATGGAGTTTCACCAGAAAAATTGGTGGTTGCTGGAGATTGCTGGTTAGAGAGAAGGTAGGACGCCGACAGTGAGGCTTCGGTGATAGAGTGGTGGTGAGAAGAAGTTGGGTGAAGGTTGGTGATGGTGGAAAGAAGAATGAAGAAATTTGGTGGTGGTAGGGTTTGAGTGAAAGAGAAAGGGAGGAAGATGATAAGGTAGAGAGAGAGAGAGAGAGAGAGAGAGTTTGTGAAAGTGAGAGGCAAAAGTGGGTTTAGGGTTAGATAATCAAAATATATTTTTTTTAAATAAAAAAATAATATGAATTTTTTTTTTTGAAATCATCGTCGTTCCGCACGTGCGAGAGAGTACGTCACACGTATAGCAACACACCCGCACCACTCGCCGCTCGTGCAAATAAAGCAGTAGAGGGCTTTGTTCCAGAAATTATCTCGAACGTGCGGCGATGGGGGCCGCACCACCTCGCACACCTGCCTTTAAAGAAGTAACGAAATTGTGATTGAAATGTTTCTACACGTGCGGTAATTTTTTTTAACCCAAGTACAACCCAAAGGCATTACAAACAATTTCTACCTTCATTGCACATCTAAAATAAATATAACACTTCGAAAAAAATCTAAATGTTCAACAAAGGTATAATCTTCACACGAAAATCACGGGTACTACTTTTCTCCTGAACAATGTTTGTAACTTTCTCGATTCTCCAATAGGGTAACAGACTAGATTGATTTGGTATCCAGAATCGAGGTACATAAAGCTAACTCGACCTATGGGGTTGCCATACAGAGTTCAAGTCGGGGTGATTTTGAAGCCATCTCCACACCCCTGGGTATTTAAACTAGATTTTAGTCTCAGAAGTTCCAAATCTGCGTGTTCTAGGCTTTGCCCTTCAAACTCTAGTTTCCATCGTCTCAGTTGGTCTCCTAGGAACTCGCTACAAATACAATTAGGTAGCTATACCAGACCATTAGATGCCGTTTGGGCACGACTAACACCAAAGGAATTACACCTTTAAAGGATTTGAAGTCTCTTAGACAGCACGTACAGAATAACAAGCATAAAAAACAAAATAGCAAAGAAAGGAAAGAGAATAAGAACTCCATGTCTCAATTAGAATAAAATGGGCCCATCAAAGCAATGGATTCAATCATGTCACCATTTCCAATCCCCTCGATATACGGTTTCAATTTTTGGCCATTTACTTTAAAGGTTTGGCCATTCAATGGATCTTGCAGCTCAACGACGCCATGAATGAATTCCTCGACGACCACAAAGGGGCCATCCTATCTTGATTTAAGCTTACCTGGAAAGAGTCTCAATTTTGAATTAAATAGCCATACTTTTTGACTAGGTTCAAATGATTTTCTATTAATATGCTTATCATGAAATTCCTTAGTCTGAGCCTTAAAAATTTTTGAACTCTCATATGAATCATTTCTAATCTCCATAATTAGTTAACTGTCTACTATAAAGAACTGGTAGTTGTAATGGAGTACTTTTTGCATGAAAAATGTGTACCCTGATCACTTATTATGGCCCTAGGAAACCCAAAACGAATAAAGGTGTTTTCATGCAAAAACTTTATCACTACTTTATAGTTGTTTGTTCGGGTAGCTATCGCATCCACCCATTTAGAGACATAATCAACTGCCAAGAGAATGTACTCCAACCCAAATGATGACGAGAAAGGGCCCATAAAATCAATACCCCAAACATAAAAAATTTCTACCACAAGAATATGGGACAATGGCATCATATCACGGCGAGACACTAAACCCATTTGCTGACAGCGCAAACAAGTTCTACAAAATTGATTGGTATTGTTAAAAATGGTGGGCTAATAAAACCCGCTTCGTAAAACCTTGGCAACTGCTTTATGCCCACTAAAATGACCGCCACATAGAAAAATGACAAAATGTAAGAATACTATGCACCTCACTCTCCGGCACACATCGTCAGATCACTTGATTGGAGCAACATTTAAACAATTCTATATCCTCTCAAAAATAATACTTGACTTGTGAAAAGAATCGGTCTTTGTCTTGCTTAGACCAATCTTTCAGAATTTGCCTAATGGCCAAGTAATTCACAATATGACCATACCATGGGGGGTTTGCTCGTGACACCACAAGAAGTTGTTCGTCTGGGAACGAATCATGCAAAGTTAAAGGGTCACTGGTGTACTCAACAAGGACTCGGGAGAGGTGATTTGCCACCATATTCTCAGATCCCTTATTGTCTCGGATCTCTAGGTCAAATTCTTCAAGCAATAAAATCCATCTAATTAACCTAGGTTTGGTCTCTTTTTTTGATAGTAAATACCGCAAAACGACATGATCAGTGAAGACTATGACCTTGGAACCTAGGAGATAGAACCATAATTTATCTAAGGCAAACACCACGGCTAGCAACTTTTTCTCGATGGTAGTGTTATTCAATTATGCATCCAAGAGAGTGCGACTAGCATAATAAATAGCATAGGGTGCTCTATTCACAACACAGCCCCGACAACATAGTCCAAGGCATCACACATGATTTCAAATGGGAGCGACCAATCTGGTGATTTCATGATTGGGGCGATAGTAAGGGCCGCTCGAAGTGTTTCAAAAACTTTCAAGCATGCATCATCAAAGATAAAAGGTGTGTCCTTAGTAAGTAAAGTACACAAAGGACAGGATATTTTGCTAAAATCTTTGATGAACCGACGGTAAAAACCTGCATGCCATAGGAAAGATCGGACTTGATGCACAGAAGTGGGTGGAGGAAGGTCTGTAATGAGGCTAACCTTAGCTTTGTTTGCCTCTATATCGCGAGGGACTAATGTGTCCCAACACTATACCCTCACGAACCATAAAATGGCTCTTCTCCTAACTCAAAATCAGGTTTGTCTCAGTACATCGCTCCAACACTCTAGTCAAATTTCTAAGACATTCATCAAAAGACGGTCCAAACACTGAGAAATCATCCATGAAAACCTCTAAAAATTTCTCCACCATGTCGGAGAAAATGGCCATCATACACCGTTGAAAAGTCGTCGATGCATTGCATAGCCCAAATGGCATGCACCTATAAGTAAAAGTGCTAAAAGGGCAAGTGAATGTGTTCTTTTCTTGGTCAACGTGGTGCACCGAAACTTGATTATACCCCAAGTAACCATCAAGAAAATAATAAAAACCCTGCCTCGCTAACCTCTTTGACCAATAAATGGCAATGGAAAATGGTCATTTCTAGTTATGGAATTCGGTCTCCTATAATCAATGCACACTTGCCACCTAGTGGTGGTTCGTGTGGGGGCTAACTCTCATTGCTCATTCTTAATAACAATGGTGCCCAATTTCTTACGCACCACTTATGTGGGACTCATCTACTTGCTATCCGAGATAGGATATATAATACCCGCATCTAGCCATTTCAAAACATCCTTTTTTTCTACCTCTTTCATGTTAGGATTAAGCCTCTGTTGCATTTCACGAGAAGGCTTGGTGTCCTCCTCTAGATGTATATGACGCATGCACACGGAGGGATCTATCCCTCTCAAATCAGCCATCGACCACCCTATAGCACTCTGATGTGCCACAAGAACACTTATTAATTGACTTTCCTGCTCTGCAGTTAAGTTAGATGCAATTATGACTGGTAAAGTATCCTGAGGCCCTAAAAATGCATACTTGAGTGCGGCTGGGAGTGGCTTCAACTCAAGCGTAGGAGGTGTGACTAGAGATGGTATGGCAGGCTCCCTAAACAGAGGAGGAAGGGGCTCAAACTAGGCTTTCTACGGAGGAAAATCAGGTGTAGGAGAAGAATCAAGTAAAGCATTCGCTTCCGCAACTGACCTGTCAATATTAAATTCTCAAACCAAAAATGAGCGAAACAAGCCTTTAAAGGGTCCTCTACAATAATAGAGCGTAAAGCCTCATCCGTTATCCTACCCACAACATCCACAAATAAACATTTCTCTTTTTCATGGTAATGTTGGGATGCTTGGAATACGTTAAGTTTCACTTGCATATTCCCAAATGAAACATCCATAGCCCTGGTACGACAATTTATACATGCATTGGCCGTAGCCAAGAAAGGTCAACCTAAGATTACCGGGATTTGTTTCCTTGAGCTGGCTACCGGTTCCATATCTAAAACCAAAAAATCAACAGGGAAATAAAACCTATTGACCTTTACTAGCACATCCTCAATCATGTCACGTGGCACTTTGAGGGACCGGTCAGCCAACTGGAGTGTAACAGTAGTGGGCTTCAACTCGCCAAGCCCGAATTTCTCGTACACAAAGTACGACAACAAATAGATACTGGCCCCTAAATCTAACAAGACCCTATCAATGAAATGGTCCCTTATAATGCACGCTATGGTTGGGGCACCCTGGTTTTTAAGCTTGAGGGGTGTGTCACTCAATAAAATGGAGCTTACTTGCTTCATGAGTATGACCTTTTGGGACATGTGCATCCTAGATTTATGCTTTTGCATACATAGGTCCTTCAAAAATTTAGCGTAGGAGGGTGCTTGCTTAATCACCTCCAACAGGGGGAGGTTGATTTTAACTTGTTAAACACCTTCATCATCACTTCCATGGATACTGTCTTCTTCTGACAAGGAGACGGTGTATCAAGGCATTGGGGAAAGGGTGCCTTCGGCACATATGGTGCCTTAGACTCATGTGAAGTACTAGGGACTAAGTCATCCCCCTTAGGTGTTTCTCCCTCACCCTTGCTCTCATTGGGTTTACCATCGTGGTCACCCTTTTTAGCCCTAGTTGCATCAGACGCAACTGGTCGAGGCTCTAACTCACTCCTATTCATGTTGTTAGCCATTTGACCTAAGCAAGGCTCACATAAATAGCACATGCCTCGTGAAATTGAGGTTGTGGTTGCTAAGTAGGGGCATGTCCCGAAGCTAATAATTGGTCCATTTTGTGGGGCAATGCCTCTACTTGTTGGGCTAACTCTAGGTTTTGCCCTACCCCATAAATGCCACCTCTTGTCAAGGCTCCAACTACCGGTTGCCGGACTTGTCGAGCTGCGGAGGCATGGTGAAGGGAATTATCACTTAGGTTCTCAAATAATTTCCATGCCTCGGCGTCATTTTTGGACATGAATGTCCCACTACAAAAAGAATCCACCATTTGGCGATGAGGCTCAATTAAGCCATAGTAAAAGGTTTGAACAAGTTGCCCATCAGGCACTTGGTGGTGGGGATATTGTTGGAGAATGTGACAAAGTCTTTCCCATGTTTTATGAAATTGCTCGCCATCAATTTGAGCAAAATTGGTGATGGCTCGCCTGAGTTGGTTGGTCTTACCAATGGGAAAGTACTTTTCCAAAAACTTCTACTGTAATTGGTCCCATGTTATGACAAAATTAGCAAGTAAGGAGTTCATCCAATGTTTGGCTTTGTCCTTTAGTGAAAATGGGAACAATCGCAACATTGAGGCCTCATTAGTGAAATTCAGGATCCTCACTGTAGAGCAAATTTTCAAAAATTCATGTAAATGTTTGTAAGGGTCATCATGAGCTAGTCCATTAAATGATGCGAGCATTTGGATGGTGCTGGACTTAATCTCATAATGAGCAGCGGTGGTGTCGGGTAACTGAATGCATGATGGTGATTATATGCAGTGGGTGTGAAGTAATCCTTAAGGGTTCAGTTGGACCCATTTAGGCCATTCGGGTTCGCCATCTCGAATGGTTCGAAGTATGGATATGGATATTTAACCCTAGGAACATGGGAAGAGGCTCTAAGCTTCCTAAGAGTCATTTCTAGTTTAAGGTCCAAACTCCACAATTCAGGGCGACAAGAACGGTGCCCGTGCATACACCACTCTCACACACACACACACACTAAGTTCCAACTCTTGTGCACTAAGTTATGAAAGCAAAATACCAAAGGGGAAAATACTCATAGCAGTTTAATGACAACGCTTTACTCGTCTTGCTGGTGCTTGACATGTAGACCGTTGTCTCCAATCTCCACTTAAGCTCTCTATGTTTAGCACTTTGGTGCTTTGCTTGCGAGTGTTTGTTTTGTTTTATTTTATTTTATTTTTTTAACACTTTAGTGCTATGGTTTGTTTTTCAAGCTCGGTTACACTCCGTTGCACTTCAATGATAGCTCCACTTGCAAAAACTCTGCACACTTAGCAACACAAAAGCATAAAATCCTAAACTAAAAATTAAAATAAGAATGTAACTTTAAATTAATTAATTTTGTCAGAAGTCCCTGGCAACGGCACCAAACTTTGATGGGTCGTTTCACACACTAAAAATAAACTCTAAACTGTACCAAATTCCTTAGAATAATGGCAAGTCCAGGAATCGATCCACATGGACAATTGTGAAATTAAACTAATTTAATTGTTAAATTCCTAAATTAATTTTGATGAAAGAGATAGTTGTTCATAACCTAATGATAATTAAATTAAACAAAGCGATTAAACTATTGATTAAAAATGAAATTGGAATTATTGATTGTGGAAAAACCTAGGGTAACGAGTTCACCACTAGTTACATAAATATGTTACGGTTCGAACTAAATAATACTTCACAACTACAAGTTCGAAGCATGGATCAAGAGAATTATCATGTTCAATGTATAGGCACGAACCATCTCAAGTAGTACGAGTCGTTCGCTCTAAACTAGGGTAGCAAAATGACTCGTCCCTCATAGTATGGTTCGTCTCATACCTTGAATATGAAAGAAAAGAAAATCATTGTATGGAAAGCATTCAACAATCACATAAAGAAGAATTCTTAAAGAGATAATGGAAAATATATATTTAAAACTTCTTAAACACCATACAATTTGTTCAAACCTTGACATAATCAAAAAGAAAAAGAAAAATGCTATTTACTTGGCTAGGGTTTCATCAAAACCCTAGAAAAAGGAGTCTAGCTACTCATGGAGGAGTGGGAAGAAGTAGAAAAAGAAGAACTCTTCATGGAAATTGCCTTTGAAGCTTGAGAATCCGCTTATTCCAAACCCTAGCCTCTTCTCTCTTTTTGAATTTCTGAACCCCAATCCAGCCTTTTCTAAAAAATTTAAAACATCGGGCACAATTTTCAAGGCACGACCGCACGTACGAAGAAGGTTTCGTATGTGCAATTTTTGTAGTAGCTAATTGGTTAATTTGGTTGGGCTGCAGGTGCGGAAATGGTCCTCCGCACGTGTAGCAAGCCCTTTTTCTGGCTAAAATGCTATATTTTTGGTCATTTTGTGCTCTAACCGCGTTGTAGGCACCTTATTTTAGACCGCCCGCAATGCTTGAGCACTTTGTCCTGCGCACTCGATGATGAAAGTTACGTTGTTAATGATTCGAATTTTCAATGAAGGAATCCGAGTTCAAGATCTGAACAGTCCCAACCTTCCTTGCCGACGTTGTTTTTACTTCAGAAATTCATCTTTTTGCACTGTGCCAACCTACACTAAGGCTAAACCAGAGGAACATGGGAGACACATTGGGGTCCAGCCGTGCCTTTTGGGCGATAAACACTGTTCTGGGCGGGAGCCCGCCAGCTATCTATTTTTGAAGATATTTTCGACCTATTTTTCTCAAATTCGATAAATACGAGGCCTTGTCTCTGTTTTGAGGGTTGAAAAATTTTCAAAGAGCTTAACACACCCTTGAGAGCTCCTTCTTCCTTAGAAAGCTATTTTTTAGCAAGCCTATCATCCTTGAACCACATATATACACCATATACAACCTTGGAGCAAAGTCTTAGAGTCTTGGTTGAGGCTTGAGAATCACAATTCAAACTTGAGAGTGCCTTTGGATTGAGTTTGGTTTACAACCAAAGCTTGTTCTCTTCAAGAGGTATAAGCTTACCACCGTTCTCTTTGCTTTCATTTTAGTCTTGTTCTATCTCTTTCTTGTGCTTTTACACTGTTTTGGATCTATTTCAAGTGTTGAAACTTGGGGTTGAATAACTACCAAAGGTAGAAAGGCTTGACACCATTTCTTGCACCTTATTTCATAGCTTATACCCTTTGTTCTTGCACTCTTTTCTTTGGTTTTTACACTAATTTTAGAGTTTAAAAGGGCTGAAAAATATGGTTTAAAAGTCTCAAAAGTGGAGGAGTTAGCCACCCCTCATTGATTTTGCTTACTAGTACTGTATCTCTTGCTTTTGTCTATCTTTTTGTGCTCTTTAAACACACTTTTATCTACTATTTTTTACATTTTAAGGGCTTTTTAGGGTTGTTTTAATTTATTTAATTAGTTCATATTTTGAATACTTTGCTTATTATGTTGTAAGTCCTCACGGCTTCGGTTTTTTAGGCCTTAGACACCGAACCAATCAAGTTGATAGCCTTCTTTACCTTTTTTTTCATGTAGAGAGTCTCACTTTTCTAATAAACCAACTTTGCATAATCATTTATGCAACCTCCCTCTTTTCTTGATTTTTCTTTTATTTGAGAGTTGTTTCAATCGAGTGTTATTTGAACATGAGAAAGACATCTAGAATGCTAAATGGTTTAATCTCCTCGAAGGTTCATTATCAGGGCATTACGTCTCTCTCATGTTGAAAATAACTTCTTGTTTGACGTTTCTCGCATTTTAATGGACGTAACTCTCATTATTGGACAAATTGATTAAGTAATGGAAAGGTAAATCAAAAGAGATTAATAAAATTGGTTTAAAATCAGTGAAATCGACCTAAATAAGATGAATAAAATTGGTTGGATTCGGCCGGAAGTTATGCTGAGTTTGTTGCATCAAGAGTCATGACATGTCAATTCATGATGTTTTGATGAATTTTGAGGCGTGTCTATCTCTCTCTTTGAGCTAATTTCATGATAGAGGGAGGGGTGGTTGTCTTTCATTACATTTATTAACTTTTTGTCCAAACGTTTTTGAAATCATCAAGCAATCAACTTGCTACCATTGATGGTTTCGGAACCAAATCTGTTTTTCTCTTGAGTTCCCCCATGACAGAGAAGAATAGAAGGGACAAACAGGGCTTAGAAAGGCTCTGTCTGCACTCTTTTCATCTTAGAGCACAAAAATATTTTTCTGCATGAAAGTAGGGTGCGGTTGGCCTCTTTTGGACCTGACTGGGCCTCATTGGGAGCCGGCCGGGCTTTAATGTTTGGTAAACAGATCATTTTTGACAGAAATAGAAACAGAAGGCAGTGACTGACGGTGAAATAGAGCAGTGGCGCAGAAGGTAGACAAAGCAGCTTTTGAAAATAGTTTTCATTGACGTGCATATAATCCTTGTGCATCTTCTTTTGTTTTATTATTATTGTTGTTTATTAATGTTCATATTATTGTGTTGTAATTATTGTTGTAATTATTATCGTTATAATATCCTTGTTGTAATAACTTAGCTAATTATTTATTTATCATTCGGATTTGTAATAGTTAGTTTAATTCGGACATTCGAACCCTTTTGTATGAGGGCAAAATATGTTATAAGTTGTATGTCTTCCAACGCCCATTTCTTTCTTCCTTTTATTTACCCGCTTATAATGGTAGCATCATATTTACTTAGCATCTTCCATAAACTTGCATTCACTTGTTTTGTATACTTTGTGTACATAAGAGTTTGGTTCATCATTCTAATAACATAGTTATTTATTACTTCCTTGAATACGTTCTATATCGCAAGTCTTGGATGGACTCATATGCCATGTTAGTAATCGAGGCTATTAGTTGCATTTTTGTATGTGTTGCATTAGTCATATTACATTATGTAGGAGCATGCATCTTTTCTAACTATTTAATTTTCTTTGGCTTGCCTTGGAGTACTAGGTGAGCACTTATTACTTTAGCATATTGCACGCGTGTGATTGTTGCCATACCGGGCATATTTTTCCATGAGGCTAAATGCTTAAGTGATATAACTGTTTGAATGCCGGTGGATGAAGGCCTTTTGCTTAGATTGGAATAATTTGATTAATGTAAAACACTTTTTAACAAACATGGAATCAAAGCATTCCAAATTTTTTGAATTGGTCTATACTGGCGTGCAAATTACACAATAAGAAAATAGCATAATAATCGGAACAAGAGTATATAATGTAAATAAAATCACATCATGATTAGTAGAGGCCGATCTTTGATCAGGTGAGAGGGGTGCTCAATTCATGACCTTCCCCTCTCATACTTAAGTTCCTGAGTCGAGACACTTTGGTGATAACAGACTAATGGCCTTTGGCAAGGGTCACAGGTTTCCTAAATTTTCTAAAAATATTTAGGTAATGACTTTGTAATCTGGCAATGCAATCCATTTTTGACATATTTAATTCAAGATCGATTTTCTAAAAAGGTTTACCGCATTTCGACTCTTTTGTGTTTCTCCATTTCACATTGCACTTGTGAAACAAGATTCAGAACCACAGGAGTTTGAACTGTAGGGCTAATCATATCCGAAAGGAGCACGAAAAGCAAGCTACGCACATCCAATCTGATTGGCATTAAACAGACATAAAATATACAATTTGACTGGCAAGTAAGATTAAGGGATCCTAATTACCGACCTCAATGCTGTATAATTCGACCTTGATCACCGTGGTTGCCTTAGAGATTAGATCTTTTTGTATTTGGTTAATTTTTTGTAAAGAGACTCATTCTGTAATTAGTAACTTGAAACTCTTGTCTGTAATTATTATTTGTACTTTCATTGTTAATATTTATGTTTCATGCTTAATTATCTATATAATGTGGTGTTTTTCTCTAGTTAAACCCTATTGTACTATATTATTGCATCACCATGATGTTCTCGATTTTTAGGACATTAAAAATTCATCAAGTGTTAATAAAAATTATCAAGTGTTCCAAGCGCACCACATGACAATTTTATACACTAATTACCAAACATTATGCTCCATACCCAATACAAAATTATGGGCCCCGCTCCCTCTAGCAATTATAGCTCTTTTGCTCACCATATGACCATGCTCCAAGAGTAGTAGATGACTTCTCTTAGCTCATTGCTTTGATTTTGTTGTTTAAAACTTAAAAATTTCATAAGTTTTATTATGCACATTTATGTTTAATAAAATTTATATTTTTGGAGTTTACACATTGAGATCTATTAAACAAAATCAATATTGAATATAAAATTTTATAGAAATAAAAATTTTATTTTTTAGTTATACGAAATTTGACAATTTCTCAATTTGTGAAACTATGCAGTAAAACTGTGTAATTTTTCAATTTTTTTTTTTAGTTTTAAAATTAAAAACGTTGTTATTTTTTTTTCAGTTTTAAAATTGAGAATATTATAATTTTTTTTTTCAGTTTTAAAACTAATTGTTTTTTATTTCTTTTCAATTTTGGACAACAATGTTCCATCGTCATGCTTTTTTATAGATAATTTTTTTTTTCAAGTTTTGCACATAAATTTCTCAGTTTTTTTTTTTTTTTTTTTTTTTTTTTAGTTTTGCATAGAATTGTTTTAGAATTTTTTAGTTTCTCACATTTTTTTTTAGTTTTTCCAATTTTAAAAAAAAATGATATTTTAGAGTTTTGAAAATTATAATGAATGTCACATTATTATGCTCCTCTATAGATAATCCCAATTGATGAACAATAATTATTTGAAGGGTAATTTCGACTATTAAAAATTTAATGAGATTTGAAAGTATAAATAATTTAATTAAGACTTAATGAAGTATAAGTATATAAAATAAGACTTGTGTGTACATCCCCAAAATAAATTGAGTTTAAATATAATATAAAAATTTTACACTCATCTAAGTTCGTATGCACTTTATGAAAGGGAAATTCTACAATACACACTATATTTTGGAGTGTGTACCATATACTTCAATTATAACTTTTATAATATTTGATTATAATCTATTGTAGTGTTAGTTATGACTCACTGTAATTATTATTTTTATTATAATCGAAAAGATCTTTAATTATACTTTGTGTGATGTTTCGTGACAACTCTTTTTTTTTTTTTAGTTATGACTAAAAAAATTTAGTCATGATAAATGTCATAACTTAAATATAATGCATACCCTTACGCTTTCGATGTATTCTAGAATGATCCCAAAAAAAAAAAAAAAACAAACAA
Organism: Camellia sinensis; assembly: GCF_055761805.1. Lineage (NCBI taxonomy): Eukaryota > Viridiplantae > Streptophyta > Magnoliopsida > Ericales > Theaceae > Camellia > Camellia sinensis. Next base: position 118,952,884 of record NC_138973.1, read on the forward strand.
ACAAAACAAAACAAAACAAAACAAAACAAAACCAAGTTACTCAAGTTATACTTAATTAAATCTCAGTTACAATATGTTCGGAAGATAAATAAATCAAATTTATTTATTTTTTAAATTTAAAACTAAATTTAAATTTTCTACTACTTAATAAGTAATTATGGATTTGTTTTTAATATATAATGGAGGCTGAGGCCAAGCAATAATGTAACGCCCTCAAAATTAACCCATTATATATCATTGACATTCATTATTTAAAGAAGACATTCTATTAATTCACTCATCAGAGTATTACAAAATAAAGCATTACATGTATCATCGAATAAAATGCCCTACTGGCTTACATCTTTCCAAGCCAACACTTGGATACAAAAATATGAGTTCTAACTCAATACAAGAAAAGCCCTAGGCTTGAATGTTTACATGTACTAATAATTTAAGACAGTTAACTAAAAGTAGTCTTCTTCAATCCAGAAGCCAAACCCTCCCAAGCTAATTCCTTGGAGGTAGTTTATCACCTGAACCTGAAAATGATGTTCCCATATAGGGTGAGCCACAGCCCAGTAGAAATATACTAAACCACATATAAGCAATGAATAAAGCAATAGCATTCAACAGATGGTTAACCAAAATAATCAATTACTTCATTTTACAGACTCATGACATTATTGCCAAAGATACGTTTTACTTTCCAGTTTTATCAACATGGCTCAGAACCTGGCCAAACTTATAACAGTGAATCACATATATCATATTCACATCCTTCCAATATTAACAACAAATGAGACTCAAGCTCAAATCAAACACTTCATACTTCCAGATTGATACACATTTTAGTGCTGTATCAATAAAACACTTCTATATAAATAAGCACACATAAAAGTGATGCTAATGGAGTCCATCCCCTATCTCCTCCCAAACAAAATCCGGTTTAGAGGTCCATCCCCTATCTTCCCCTAAACCGTGGAGTACATCCCCTGTCTCCTCCCACACACAAACAATGTATGCAAATGCAATGCTCAATCAATACACGTATTTTCTGTATCAATGCCACAGTCAAAATTAATGACTTAACCAATGTGATTAGTTCCAGTTATTCCTAATCCACATGCAATGTCTACAACAATCACGACTATCCTCCACCGATAGCCCAAAACAGTTATTTCTAAACTGAAAATAACTATGTCCACAATTCAATAGACAATGATTCAAATTATCCAATTATGCTATTTAATCAATGAATTCCCCAATTTCATGAATTTAACCATCTTTTCCCAATTCCATGAATTACTTATACAAATCAATTCAATAATTCAACTAGGGTTTTTCCCAAAATTTATCAAAGTATTCCCAACATATTAAAATACCAAAACTTAGAACATAACCTATAAAATGGAGTAGGAAATCCCTACCTCAAAGAAAACAACCCAAAAGGTGAAGAAAGAGATGAGTGCCCAAATACCAAAGTGCTCCAAATCGCCAAATGCTCAGATTAAATGGTAGCCCTTGCCTCACTCTATCTTTTATATGAAGGATCTAGGGTAGAAACACACCCTAAGTGGATCAAATCTAAGAAAGAAGGTGAGTAGGGAGAGAGAGAAGTCGGACCTAGGGTTTGGAATCAAAAGAAAATGAAAAAGACTGGTCAAATCCCGCTGCTGTGTATATAAACTGGACAGGCTCGCTCGAGCGAAGACTTGGTCGCTCGAGCGACCAGACACAGAGAAACTACGCTCGAGCCAAGGAAGCCTTGCTCGAGCCAACAACTCAAATGCTCGCTCGAGCGAAAGAAAGCTCGGTCGAGCGAAGAACTCAAACCCTCAGGTCTGAACCCAGACACACGCTCGAGCGAAGGAACTATAGCTCGAGCGAAGGATGAACTAACTCGCTCGAGCGAAGAAAAGCTCGCTCGAGCCAAAAATGCACAGCTACAGGTCCAAATCAAACACTACCTCTCGCTCGAGCGAACAACTCCTCGCTCGAGCGAAGAACCAAAAGCCTGGACAGCAACTCTTGGTTTCTAAACCCAACCAACCTGAAACAAACCTGCCCAACACATCCTATAATTCCAAATGAGAAAAAAAATAAGGGACAACAACAACAATTAAACAATGACAGAATCTACGGAACCTAAGTCCGGATACAATAATCAAATGGGAAAAGACAGGGGTCGCTATAACCTCCCCCCCTTCAAAGAATTTCGTCCCCGAAATTAAGCATAAGTTTTTTTTTTTTTTTTTTTTTAAACAATTCATTAGTAAACATCTTGACCCAAAACTGGTCATTTCATCTCTTTGTCAAGAGGCATCTCATATCAAATATATAACACAACATATATCTCAATCTGTATCATTATTATGCATTAATCCTTTCAATGTTAACAATTTCCATATCATTTTCAATTGCATGATATATATAACACATCCAACAATGTAATCAACATATACAATGTTACACTAATCTTCTATAATGAAACAAGTTTCAAAATACACCCATTTACCAAAACATACTCAATGTTTTACAACTTAAGACATATGTAAAGCTCTTAAGTTCAATAATATAACAGAATCTAATTATAAGATTACAAATCAACAAACATGTCCGGATATTTCTTGCGGACTTCCAATTCACGTTCCCAAGTGGCTTCCTTCACTCCGTGGTGTTTCCACAAAACTTTGACCAAAGGGATGGTCTTGCCTCGCAAAACTTGATCCCGCCTATCCAAGACTCGAATCGGTCTCTCCTCATACGAGACATCCACATCAACCACTAAATCGGTCCAATCCAACACATGTGATGGATCCGGCTCATACTTCCGAAGCATACTCACATGAAACACGTCATGTACTCCAGACAACTGCGGCGGCAAAGCTAAACGATAAGCAGCCTCGCCAATCCTCTCAAGGATCTCAAACGGACCAATGAATCGAGGGGACAACTTCTCACTCTTCCCAAACCTCATCAAACCCCGTTTAGGTGATATCTTCAGAAAGACATGATCACCCTCCACAAACACCAAGGGTCTCCTCCTACGGTCGGCATAAGATTTCTGACGACTCTGTGCTGTAACAAGTCTCTTACGGATAAGCTCAACTTTCTCCGTCGTTTCCCTCACCAACTCCGGACCCAACAGAGGTGCATCACCCACCTCAGCCCAACAAATAGGAGATCTACACGGTCGACCATACAAGGCCTCAAAAGGTGCCATACCAATACTAGACTGGAAACTGTTGTTATAGGCAAACTCCACCAACGGCAAGTGCCTCTCCCACGACCCACTAAAGTCTAGAACACAACCCCGTAGCATATCCTCAAGTATCTGAATAGTACGCTCGGACTGTCCATCAGTCTGAGGATGATAAGCCGTGCTAAAGGTCAACTTAGTGCCTAAGGCACTCTGCAAACTCTGCCACAACCTGGCAGTAAAACGAGGATCTCTATCTGAGACGATCGTCACTGGGACCCCGTGCAATCTCACTATGTCCCGAATATACAAGTCGGCAAGATGATCTACCGAATCTCTCACGCGCATAGAAATAAAGTGCGCCGACTTAGTCAACCGGTCTACAACCACCCAAATAGCATCACTACCCCGCTGAGTCCTCGGAAGACCTACAACGAAGTCCATAGTGACATGCCCCCACTTCCACTCGGCAATAGGCAAGGGTTGCAACAAACCCGCTGGCCTCTGTTGCTCGGCCTTTACTTGCTGGCAAGTAAGGCACTTAGATACGAAAGCTGCCACATCTCTCTTCATACCCCGCCACCAGAACTGACGACCCAAATCCCGATACATCTTAGTGCCTCCCGGATGCACCGCAAGGCGTGAATGATGAAACTCTCGGAGTACCTCCTCTCGGCAAGACTCCGGCACAAACGGACGGTCTCGGTATCTCACACTCAGATCGGAATACACCGTCAAACCTTTCTCAACCTTTCCACTGGAAATCTTCTCACGGAGAGATTCTACCTCAAGGTCACCTCTCTGAGCCTCTAACACTCGAGTCACAAGTGTAGGCTGAACAACAACAGAAAACAAGACCGCAGCCTCAACGGATTCACCTAGAAATAAATCAAACTCCCCAAGTGCACCCAACATCTCCCACTCTCGGATGGCTATGCTAGCTATGCCACCAACAGGTTTCCTGCTAAGGGCATCGGCCACCACATTGGCCTTTCCCGGATGATAATGCAACTCAAAGTCATAATCCTCTATAAATTCCATCCACCTTCTCTGCCTCAAGTTCAAGTCTTTCTGAGTAAACAAATACTTCAGACTCTTATGATCCGAGAACACCTCGAACCTCTCACCATAAAGATAATGCCTCCAAATCTTCAAGGCAAAAATCACAGCTGCTAACTCTAAATCATGTGTAGGGTAATTTTGCTCGTGAATTTTCAACTGACGTGAACCATAGGCAACTACTTTCCCTTCTTGCATTAGTACACAACCCAGACCCTCTCGTGAGGCGTCACAATAGACTGCATAACCCAACCCTCTCTCTGGAATAATCAATACTGGAGCGGTAGTCAGTCTAACTTTCAACTCCTGAAACGACTTTTCACAAGTCTCACTCCATACAAATTTGACTCCCTTCCGAGTCAGTCTAGTCAACGGTGATGCTAACCTGGAGAAATCTTTCACAAACCGACGGTAATACCCAGCTAATCCCAGAAAACTGCGGATCTCAAATACACTCTTAGGCTGTGCCCAATCCTGCACTGCCTCTACCTTGGATGTATCAACAGACACTCCTTCACCGGATACCACATGACCTAAGAATTTGACTTCCCTCAGCCAGAACTCACACTTCCCAAACTTGGCATACAGCTTATGGGCTCTAAGTAACTCAAGCACCACCCTCAAGTGTGCCTCGTGCTCCTCCTCAGAAGGCGAATAGATAAGGATGTCGTCCACAAAAACGACTACAAACCGATCCAAGAATTCCCGGAAGATCCGGTTCATCAAATCCATAAAAACTGCCGGTGCATTGGTGAGCCCGAATGGCATCACCAAAAACTCATAATGGCCATACCGCGTACGGAATGCCGTCTTCGGAATATCCTCTTCTCTGACCCTCAACTGGTGGTAACCCGATCTCAAGTCTATCTTAGAGAAACAACGGGAACCCTTCAACTGATCAAACAGATCATCTATACGAGGCATAGGATACTTATTCTTAACCGTAGCCCGATTCAATTTCCGATAATCTATACAAAGTCTCAAAGCACCACCTTTCTTTTTAACAAAGAGGGCCGGTGCTCCCCACGGCGAAACACTAGGGCGTATAAAACCCTTGTCTAGTAACTCCTGGAGTTGGATCTTCAACTCAACTAACTCGGCTGGGGCAAAACGATAAGGTGCCATAGAAATCGGCGCCGTGCCGGGCACCAGGTCAATAGAGAACTCAGTCTCTCGATGCGGTGGCAAACCAACAAGATCCTCGGGAAAGACGTCCGAGTACTCACAAACCACCCTTGGCAACTCAATCTGAGTCTCAACATCCTCATTAATCGAAAGGTTAGCAAGTAGACCACTAAGCTCACTCCGTCCTCGCGGAACATACCCCGGTGGCAGCACATCACCAACCCGGTCCCCCAGAAAATGAAAATACTCTCCGCTCACAGTACAACAAGTGACCCTCTGGCGGTAGCAATCAATAACTGCCCGGTATGACGATAACCAGTCCATACCCAAAATAACATCGAAACCTCTCATAGGCATAACGACAAAGGAAAATGGAATTCTATGATAATCAACCTCTATATCACAACCCCTAACACCTTGTTTCAAAATCAATTCACCCCCAAGAGGTGACACTACACATATAGGATATGCTAACTGTGCTAACTCCAATTCCAAAACAGATGCAAATGCAGCAGACACAAAGGAATGAGATGCACTCGTATCAATCAAAACATTAGCAACCGAGTTGCAAAACAAGAAGGTACCTCTCACAACTGATGGAGTCGGTACAAGATCCTGCGCGGTAACAGCGTACACGCGCCCAGACGACCTCTGATCAACCTGCTCAACCCTAGGAGCATAAGATTGCTGCACCGACTGAGACGATGAAGCCCCCTGATTGGCCTTTGAGGCCTGACCCGACTGAGCTGGCTGCTGACCCTGAATTGGCCTCAAACCAGATGCACCAGGTGTGCCACCCAACTGTGGGCAATACCTCTTCATGTGCCCTGGCTGACCACACTGATAACACGAGAGTGGCTGACCTCTACCCTGACCCTGGCTCTGAGATCGAGCCGAAGAAGATGCTGCTCTCTGAACTCCTCCCCTCTGAGGACAAACTGGAGACTTGTGGCCCAGCTGGCCACACTTGAAACAGGTAATGTCTCCCTGACTGCCTTTCCCCGAACTAGCACTCGGTACAGGAAAAGTCGATCTAGCAAAGCTACCCTGAGACTGCTGGGGATTAAAACCCTTCTGTCTCCTACCATCACTCTGACTATCCTGACTCCTCTTGGAGCCCTTCTGCCCTTCCTCCTCCTCCTGCATCATGATCTCCATATGGGCTACAGCATCAACCATACGCCCATAATCCCGAATCATAGTTCCCCCAACTCTCAGCTTGAGGCCACGCCTCAACTTCTTCTCAAACTCAATACAACGGCGTTCCTCAGACGCCACCAACTCAGGTGCAAACCTGGACAAACTAGTAAATGCAGCCTCAAATTCGGCCACTGAAGAACTCGCCTGCTTAAGCTGACAAAACTGGTCTCGCAGCTTCTCCCTGACTGCTGGAGATAAAAACTTCTCCTGGAAAGCATTCACAAAAGCCTCCCATGTACCTCCTATACGCCCCTTAGTAAACTTCCACCACTGACCTGCATCCCCCTTCAACTGGAAAGATGCCAAGGTCACTTTCAACCCCTCGTCTTCGATGCCAAGCATCTCAAACGTCTTCGTTGTCTGTTCGAGCCATTCATCTGCCTTAAGTGGCTCTTTAGGATCACCCACAAATTCATCCGGATTGGACCGGAAGAACTCCCTCTTCAGAAAGGAAGGTCCTGCATCCGCAATACCAGCCTGAGCTTGATTCTCAGCTCTAAGAATGCCTACTGACTCCCTGAATGCCCCTGCTATCTCTCGGGCTAGAGCGCCCATAGCCTGCTGGCCTACTGGCTCGGCCACATTGGCCTGGCCAATACCCTCTTCAACTGCCGGAATCTCCTCTGGCACCGGCACCTCCTGCCTACCCGGCCTACCACGCCTACCGCGTCCCCGTCCTCGTCCTGACATCCTAATAAAGGAAACAAAGACATTAGCACATTAATAAATGTGCCGAAGCTAAACACTCGCGTCCTAATGCAATGGACAACAATAATTCATTCCACGTAAGCACATAATCACATAACCACCTACGAATTTCATTCCCGGATAATGATAGTCCCAATGCGTTACTATAGTTCCAGTTGGAAGCAGCAGTGATCAAGTGCCTTTCCAACAAGACTACAAGAAACTCAAGGGTCCAATCAACATCCTAGAAACTACATTCCATACCCATATAATCACATAAACATGTTAACACATAAGCATATAACATTACATTAAGTCTCTATCCAACGAGACGAACCCAATGTGATACTAATCACATCCCACGTACCCAAAGTATTCAAACCCGGTACGCTCTGATACCAAGTTGTAACGCCCTCAAAATTAACCCATTATATATCATTGACATTCATTATTTAAAGAAGACATTCTATTAATTCACTCATCAGAGTATTACAAAATAAAGCATTACATGTATCATCGAATAAAATGCCCTACTGGCTTACATCTTTCCAAGCCAACACTTGGATACAAAAATATGAGTTCTAACTCAATACAAGAAAAGCCCTAGGCTTGAATGTTTACATGTACTAATAATTTAAGACAGTTAACTAAAAGTAGTCTTCTTCAATCCAGAAGCCAAACCCACCCAAGCTAATTCCTTGGAGGTAGTTTATCACCTGAACCTGAAAATGATGTTCCCATATAGGGTGAGCCACAGCCCAGTAGAAATATACTAAACCACATATAAGCAATGAATAAAGCAATAGCATTCAACAGATGGTTAACCAAAATAATCAATTACTTCATTTTACAGACTCATGACATTATTGCCAAAGATACGTTTTACTTTCCAGTTTTATCAACATGGCTCAGAACCTGGCCAAACTTATAACAGTGAATCACATATATCATATTCACATCCTTCCAATATTAACAACAAATGAGACTCAAGCTCAAATCAAACACTTCATACTTCCAGATTGATACACATTTTAGTGCTGTATCAATAAAACACTTCTATATAAATAAGCACACATAAAAGTGATGCTAATGGAGTCCATCCCCTATCTCCTCCCAAACAAAATCCGGTTTAGAGGTCCATCCCCTATCTTCCCCTAAACCGTGGAGTACATCCCCTATCTCCTCCCACACACAAACAATGTATGCAAATGCAATGCTCAATCAATACACGTATTTTCTGTATCAATGCCACAGTCAAAATTAATGACTTAACCAATGTGATTAGTTCCAGTTATTCCTAATCCACATGCAATGTCTACAACAATCACGACTATCCTCCACCGATAGCCCAAAACAGTTATTTCTAAACTGAAAATAACTATGTCCACAATTCAATAGACAATGATTCAAATTATCCAATTGTGCTATTTAATCAATGAATTCCCCAATTTCATGAATTTAACCATCTTTTCCCAATTCCATGAATTACTTATACAAATCAATTCAATAATTCAACTAGGGTTTTTCCCAAAATTTATCAAAGTATTCCCAACATATTAAAATACCAAAACTTAGAACATAACCTATAAAATGGAGTAGGAAATCCCTACCTCAAAGAAAACAACCCAAAAGGTGAAGAAAGAGATGAGTGCCCAAATACCAAAGTGCTCCAAATCGCCAAATGCTCAGATTAAATGGTAGCCCTTGCCTCACTCTATCTTTTATATGAAGGATCTAGGGTAGAAACACACCCTAAGTGGATCAAATCTAAGAAAGAAGGTGAGTAGGGAGAGAGAGAAGTCGGACCTAGGGTTTGGAATCAAAAGAAAATGAAAAAGACTGGTCAAATCCCGCTGCTGTGTATATAAACTGGACAGGCTCGCTCGAGCGAAGACTTGGTCGCTCGAGCGACCAGACACAAAGAAACTACGCTCGAGCCAAGGAAGCCTTGCTCGAGCCAACAACTCAAATGCTCGCTCGAGCGAAAGAAAGCTCGGTCGAGCGAAGAACTCAAACCCTCAGGTCTGAATCCAGACACACGCTCGAGCGAAGGAACTATAGCTCGAGCGAAGGATGAACTAACTCGCTCGAGCGAAGAAAAGCTCGCTCGAGCCAAAAATGCACAGCTACAGGTCCAAATCAAACACTACCTCTCGCTCGAGCGAACAACTCCTCGCTCGAGCGAAGAACCAAAAACCTGGACAGCAACTCTTGGTTTCTAAACCCAACCAACCTGAAACAAACCTGCCCAACACATCCTATAATTCCAAATGAGAAAAAAAATAAGGGACAACAACAACAATTAAACAATGATAGAATCTACGGAACCTAAGTCCGGATACAATAATCAAATGGGAAAAGACCGGGGTCGCTATAAATAATAAGTTAATAACTGTTAGCATAAAACTTGGGTTATCCATAGGTATGGTGTCAATTTTAAAAAAATTTATTTCGAATAAAATTTGATTTTGACACAATCATAATTTGTTAAAGTTCTTTTAATAAATAGTGTATAGATTAAAAAATAATTTTTTTAAAGCAACCAATCCCTAGTGAATTTTTATAATTTTAATTTGATGATTAATTATATATTTATACAAATCCATGAAACAGACTAATAATATTATAATATATAACAAGCACCTGATTTTTTTTTTTTTTTTTTAAAAAAAAAAACCAATCCAAATCCATAAAGCAACCAAATTTGACCAACTTTTGAATGAGTTTTGAACCATAGCTTTGCACAAGTTTGCCTTTATGGCCAATCACATAAAAATTAATTTTCTCAATTGCATGATATAGCTTAATTTCAAAAATTTATTAATTTTGTTCAATGAATGATATGCCCATGAGTTGTTTAGTGTATGATATGCTAGTTTATCAAGCCTGATACTGCCTTTAAAAAGTTCAATTTTTGCCGAATTTAAAAATATTGAATTTTGCACTTTTTATATCTATCTAGAAATTTTGTCAAATTTCATTGAACTTTAATTAATCATTACAAATTTTTTGGGTGGCTTTTTTTGAAATTACTAAGTAAAGTAATGCATTGAACCCTAAACTTGAAGTTATCAAATTTTGCCAAGAGTTTTAAACTTTTGACCAACATTTTCTAATTTAAATTTAGAGCAATTCCGATCTAACTAATTGATATAAACTTATAGTGGACTTTTATATCTATGTTTCTTGAAGTGGAGGAAGATTAAACGCTACACAAATGAATAGTTTTAATTTTTTTTTTATTAATGTCACTTCTATTATATTATCAAAGCAATTCTACTTTGGATTTAAAATTTTTGAGTAAATTATACTGATCTTCTTAAAAATTGGTAAAAAATAATTAGAAAAATAGATGAAAATGGGATTAAGTGTTATATTAATTAAAATTTTATAAGAGTATAATGTAATTATATCAAAATTATGTAGCTTACTGTATTTTCTCTACACCTTAGGAGAAGTTATTGTGATTTACCCAAAATTTTATTATTGCATAACATATTAGTAAATTTTTGTTTTTATAAATTTTAGGGTAATTACACTTTACTCTCTTATAATTTCACCAAAAAATACATAATCTTTTATAATTTAAAAATATACACATAACTTTCTTATATTTTGGATTAAAATGAAAAACTAACAACAAACTGTTAAAAATAACTATGTGTGTAAGTCAAGTCGTGTGTAGGCTGTGTAGGAGTGTAAAAATGGCCCGCGGCCCGTGGGCAGCACGAAACTCGCACGTGGCCTGGGGTGGGCTCGGCCTGTTTAGGCCCGTTTGGGCTCGGGCTCAAGCCTAAGCCTCGGGGCCTGGGCCTAGGCCATCATTTGAAGCCCAGCTTGGCCCGTGGCCCAGCCTATTGGCCCGCTTAAGGCCCACTCAGGGCCCAACTCACCCGGCCTATGCCAAAACCTAGTGTCTTTTTTAGTGAAAAATAATAAACTTCTTGTAGAAAAAATTAAAAAAAACAAAAAAAAAATGGTCAGGCCCTCCCAAGCCTAAGGCCAGGCCCAGGCCCACCCTAAGCCTGAATATCCTTGGGCCTGGTCCTAATTTTTTGGCCCATGGGCCGGCCCTGCCTGAATTTTGGTGGGAGCCCGCAAGGCCCGACATGGGCCGAGCTGAGCCAGGTTTACACCCCTAATTGTGCAGTTATAGTGAAACAAATTTTGTTGTGAAAAAAGTACTATAATACCTTTTGGCTTCAATTTTTTCCATCTTCATGTACTCCATATTCTTTTCACCTATTTTCTCCAAACCCAACGCCACCTAAACTACAACAACAACCACAGACGTTGCCACTGGCAGTGCTCGATCATCACGACACCATTATGCAAAATATTCAAAAACAAAAAATTAATTGCAAATGTAATGACTCAAAAGTTTAATTACTTTAAATTTGGTATTAATGTTATTTAATCCCATTTAGAAAGATATAGAATTTAATTTATAATTTTATATGTGATTGGGGTAAAAATATAATTATTATGAAGTTTGGAGGTCAAAGTGTAGTTACAAAAAATGGAATTTGCCACATTAATTTGTGTAAGGCAGATGTCTCTTCGCTAGAGGTGTGCATGGGTCGGTTTGAATCTGGTTTACTCTTTATTCGTCAGCCAAACCAACACCTTCGAGTGAAGAAATCAGTGATCCATTTTTGACCAAAATGTAGTTCGAAATCAACTGAATCACAGAGCATGGTTTGACGGTTGGTTTGGTCGATGTTAAAAATTTGGAATGAATTTTTTTTTTTTGAAATAGAATTAAGCTCATATATATATATATATATGTATGCATCTATGACAGTAGATGTGTGTGTGTGTGTGTGTGAGAGAGAGAGAGAGAGAGAGAGAGAGAGTCATCACTGATGGTAGTGGTAACTACGGCCATCATTGATATCGTCGCCGGTGTGACACCCAAAAAATCGGTAACATCAAGGAATATATTATCAAATAAATACATAATTTATCTAAGGTTATAAGAATATAAAACGTCACTAATGAGTCATTTGATTAATAACCAAGTAAGATCTTAGGAAGGTTGAAGGAATCAATATAGCATCCCTTCAAAGTCCAATCACCTTAGATAGCAAATCCACCTTTTTGACAGATTTTAATTAGGAATTAACACAAGGTCTACATGAGTCGATGAGAAAATAAGAGAATAAGTAATACAAAAGATATTTTTAGATATATAATAATTACAAAATCATATCTTAAATACAACAAGGGATTTATCACTTACAATCTCAAAACATGTTTACAAAACTAGTTTCTAATTTTTCTAGGGTAGCCATACGTCCTCAAACGCTTTAGTTTCGCCTTCGACTGGTCTAATAGTCTTCAATACCTGGCATTAAATGCTATGAGCTTTGAATGCATAGTAAACAGACACACTCCGTCCATTTTTCCCAATCCAATACACCATTACAATTATAATAAGCAAGTAATGAAGCATGATATTCAAGTCAATAACAAATGATTACAAAGTTAGATATTAGTAATCTAGAAATCCCCCAAAGAGATTTCATCCTCCCAACTATAAGAATTGAACTCAGATTATTCGGTATGTCCCCTCTTTTGGTGCTTAGCAGAACTTACCCTGGATGCCTACCAATGGTTACATACCGCGTAGCGCCAATTGAGGATCTCAAAAAAGACGGTAAATATATATAACCTCCTTTACCCTTATCTGTCATGAGCACCTAGGGTCCGAATACAGCCGACCAATTCAAGGGTTCCGAAACAATCACTTGGGCAAGACTTAACCTTTAGTTAGGGAGCACGTCCCATCAATCCATTGACATCTCATTGTTATTTAAGTGATCAAAAATCCAATACCACCCCAATTTACTGTTAAGTTAGATGTTTTAAGTTAAAGTTAGAACAAATATGTTAGCATGAACTTATAAGTAAAAGTCGCATGGTTTTGACTCAAGGGTTGTGCCATCATACACAAAAAAATATTTGTAATTAATATTTCCATGTATATAATTAATTTTTTACTGATTGAAACCCAAAAATAAAATAAAATGTTTGGATTAGTAATCAAATTAATGTAATACTTTCTATATTTGTAATTAATTTTTTACTAATTGAAAAAAAAAAAAAAAAACCTAAGCTTTATAACAAAGTTTACCACAAATTTTGACCACCATAAGTAAGCACTAATATGATTCATAATTAAATCCACAAATCTTCATAATTAAGGTGATACTTACTTTTGAAGGAGGTGTGTACATGAAATATTTGAGTAAAGTATATATATATGTCCAAAAAAAAAATCATTTTGTTGTGTAACTTTGTAATTTTACTAAACTCATTTATATAGGTACATTTGTGATTTTAAGGGCAATTAGGTTCCTATTACAAGGGTGCCTCTATATACACTTCAAAGGTTTGGTTGAGTACAACAATTTTTTTATTAAAATAAATACAATATTACCCTTAGACAAAATTATCAAAAGAGAAAAAAAACTATAACTCCGGCTAATTGTAACAAGTCCGCGGGGGAGGGACCTCGCTGCCACAGTTCGGACTCGCGGTTTTGGTTGTCGCGGTTCTTAATCTGAACCAAAGAGTCCAAATCTGGAAAATCGTTTTGAGAAACAGATTTTTGAAAAAGTAGTGCCAAACATGGACTGCTTTGCCAGATACAGAGTCGCCACCTAAATATTTTTAAAATGGGGAAATTTAGGAAACCCTGACTCGGTGCCAAAGGCCATATGTCCGTCATCACCGGAGTTGTCTCGGCTCGGGAGCTTGGGTACGATCGGGGAAGGTCAGCTATGAGCACCCCCTTTCGCCCGGTCCGAGGACCGGCCTCTACTAACCATGATATCCGATTTTGAAAACGTTATGTGTTCTTATTCCATTTATTAGCCTAGAATTACTATGTTATGCGCGCAGCAAACAAGTATAGACTAGATTGCCTAATTTGGAAAGAAACATTGCATATCCGTTTGTTTTGAAAATGCTTTGGAATTTGCTACTCGCAAGTAGGCTAAAACACGGATTTCAATGAGTTTTTCCAACTCAAACAATCCAACCTTCACCCAAAGGCATTTTAAACAGTTTATCATATAAGCATTTAGCCGCATGGCAAGCATACTGTCATGTTAACATTCACACACATGCGAGATGCTAAAGCATAAATGCTTACATTGTACTCCGTGCCAAAACAGTAAACTAGTTATCAAACATGCATGTCCTAGTTCATGTTAAAAATGGCTAATGCATCACACGCAAAAATGCAATCTAGGCAGGCTCGGCTAACCCTAAACATGGCATGTGAAATGCGGTCAACTACCACATATTCAATTTGTGAATTGAAGTACAGATGCAGTTAGCGTGATGTACCGAGCCTAATGCATGCAATACAAATACATGAATGCACACATGCATAACATAAGGTATGCTAATTTTAAAAATGCCCTAATCTACCATTGTAAGCAGGTAAATAAAAGGGAAGAAAGAAGTGGGGTTGGAAGACATACACACCACCCACACACACTTATTACAGATTTGCCCTCACTCAGAGGGACCAAATAAATATTACAAATTAATTAACTACGCAAGCTAATTAATGATTACAAATTAATTAATTTAATTAACAAATTAAATTAAGCTAAGAAAATAGGTAAATCGCCTCGGGAAACGCGCCGCCATGCATAGGCTGCCTCTGTTTTCCTTCCTTCACTCCTCTGGAGGCTGTCAAAACCTCAGGACTGCATCCCTGGACACTGGGGAGTGTCACCGGCTGAGTGGAATTACCACCGGCAGTGGTGTGTGGCCATCGGCACAAAATGAAGCTGTCGGCAGGGTAATTGTTGCCGGTCGGCACCTTACACTGCCTGTCGGCAGAGTGTTCCTGCAGAATCTGCAAATGACAGCAACAGAGGGCAAGGCAAAGCATGGCAGCACAATTCAAGGCATATATGCACCAACCATGTCCCTTATCATGATAATGACTCAAAGGGGCATGTGCCTCGATTCTCGGACCACCAATCACGCATTTCCATGCATGATGGTCCAAAGAACCAAGTATGCAACTTTGATTTCAAATGAAATGCAAACCAAATCAAACCAAAGTCCTAATCCCTATCACCAAATCAAGGGGCAAGGAATGCATGCAAAATGCAATGCAACCTAAGCATACAAGCTAAGGATGCAACATGGCATGGCAACTAACTTATGCAAGCATACAAGCATACATATGGCAATGCAAATGGATGCAAAGATGGACTTAAACATGAATTAGGCAACTCTAAATAGGCCTAAAACAGGAGCCATAATGCTAAAATGAGGGGCCAAATACACATGCACACATACACATGTTGAAAGGCCAACACTTGGGCACAAGTTGAACAACCCTCAAACACATTTGAAAAGGGGGAACATGGACTAATTAGCATGCAACATGAGCTCTAAAAATGCATGTTAGGATGATGCCAAACGAAGCAACAAAATCAAGCCAAACATGCAACAAATAGTCCAAGTGGTCAAAGCAAACCAATGGGGCATTGAACTACACTTAGTAAGACCAAACATGGCATGGACTAAATGACTAAAAACAGAGTTTTAGCACATAACATAAGGCCCAAAAGACCACTTAGATGGCATCTAAATGGCTCTAATTTAGAGGCATGCACGAGTGGTCAAAACAAGGAGCATTGCTACACATGCTTCCAAAGCATCAAAGGGGCATGCAAGGCAATCAAGCAAGCATGAAAATGGGACTGAAATAGCTTATAGGGTGGCCCCAAATCACCAAAACAATGCAAAGATGCCATGCTATACATTCATATACTCAAGGCCAACAAGCCTAAATACAAAGGAGCTATATGATGCATGCCAAATTCGACCCAAACAACCTAGGACAGACCTAGAACATGGCAAAACATGCACAAAATCTTCACAAGACTAAGCCTAAAACATGTTCCAACAAAGGTTAACAACCTAAGACATGTTAAGGCATAACAAGGCATTACAAGGCAACTATGCTAAGCATGCATGGAGTACCAAAACCAACTTAAAATCATGTTATATTATGGATATATAAGCATGAAAAATAGCCTAAACATGCTCAACACACACTCAAGCATAATGCTCTCTCAAGAGGCCAAAACATGCCCTTTTCAAGGACAACAAGGAGAGGGGGTGGCCCTCTCCTTCTTGGGACTTCAAGGCATCATCTTCACCACTGAAATCCCTCAAGATTTCAGTGGTGAAGAGACCCCAACACCAAAATCCCGGAGCTAGCACAAAAGGGCACAAAATGAGGCCTTTCAAGGCCTAAGGGGGGTCAACCACCCTCAAACAATAAAACACTCTTAATAAACAATAAAGAGGGCCTAAAAACAGAACTTTTTTTTGTTATACAATAAGCACAAAAATAGCTCTAAGATAGGTAGAAAATCAATGCAAAAATGGGGAATAAAGGTGTAAGTTTCTTACCCTTGATGATCCCTTCACAAATGGTGCTCCAATGGCCTTCCTTAGCTTGAATCCAACACCAAAACTTCAAAATCAATCCCTTAGAACCTCAAGAGCCAAAGGAAGGTGAAACACTATGTGTTTGTGTGCAATAGTATGGACTAAACACACTAAAACACACACAAGAGGGAAAAAGAGAGAGATAAGGTGTAACAAACCCTAACCCTAGATCTCAAACCCTAACAATGGCTGTCTAAGCTCTCAAAATATCTTAAAATGTCTAACCTCTCAAGCCAAGAGACCTCTCTCTCTATATATGGCACTTCTTGTCTTGTAAAGCTTACAAGACAAGCTTCATAAGAGGGAGATCCCTCCATACACGTGTATGGAGGGGAGCAAAAGCAAGACAGCTGTCTTAAAATATCTGCAAAAGCAGATGCACAGTAATCGGTCGGCCAAAAATGCCATCTTGGCCAAAAAGAGTGTCGGCCGGCACTAAAAAGTGCTGACCGGCAACAAATAGTGCCGGCCGGCAATATACATTGCCGGTGCCAGCAAAAACCAGCCGGTGGCCTCTAGCCACTGCCGGTGATGGGTGGGGATGGTCTACAAGCCCTACCCTGCCTCTCCAAGGCAAAACACAAGTGTTTGGTGCAAAACCAGACACTAAACGGTCGAGTTCGGAGATCCTGAGACAAGGCGCGTAGCCGAGACCTCCGGGAACTCCAAACGAACACAAACATGGATGATCACCGAGTGTTCAAACGGTGACGTCCAAGTCTTGAGGACGGTCAAAAATGGGGTGTCTACACTAATCAATCCTCAGCTCCAGCTAGACCAACACAACTTTGACCAGCCCTTTCAACCACACTTCTTAGTCGTCGCCGCTACCTTATGCTTCTCTTTTTTCGCTCTCCCTCTTTGTAACAGCCGACCCCTTAATTAATTGCCAAATTATGTGATTGCTTTGCTTATGGATTTATTATGCCTATTTATATGTCATGTGTTATATGTGCCATTTGTTATTTGTGCTATGTGGTCAAGGTAGTGAATTAGTGGGAAAGACGATGGAAATGGAAAATAAACCTGTCCGAATCGGTAAACCTAAGATTAAAATTAATATTGGAAATAGGTAATTAGAGCCTGATTCACGGTAGGAAGTTTTAATTTAGTGTTAATTGAAGAGGCTTGTGATGAGAATTGAGTTATTAACTTCGACTGAGGAAGAGAATTAGGAAGATCCAAACAAGACCTAACTTTAGTTAACAAACAAGAGATAAACAGACAGATATGTTGGGAGAGAGAGAGAGAGAGAGAGAGAGAGAGGGTTCAAGGAGAAGAAAGAGGAATTCATCAATCTTCATCAAATTATCAACTTAAGGTAAGAACTTCTCCCTCAATCTCATGAATTTGGTTTGTCTTCATCATGGAATTAGAGAATCTAAGTTGAACAAAGAGATATGGTGGTATAAACCCTAAGGAGGAAAAATAAAGGAACTAGTGCAAGATATGAATCTTCATAGCATTCTTCATGTTTTACCACTTGCTTTTGCATGATTTATGAGCCATATGGAGGAAACTCCATGAATTGGAACTTAATCCCATGTTTTATGATATTTATGTTTTTCATTGTGTAAGTGCTCTTTCCTTTGATAATTTAAGTGTGAATTCGATTATGGTTTATATTGAAGTTAGATATGGTGAATCAAGTTGTTTTGATGTATTTTGGACCTTGATTTTCAGAAAATTGAGTTTGGGTTTGAAAGGAGGAAAGTTCCATTTGTAGCAGAATTTTCACACTGATTTTCGCCCAGACAATTCGAGCAGCCCAGGCCACCGCACGAGCGACCAACCTTGGTTTTGCCAAAATTGCATTATGAAGTTCACTCACTCGTGCGGCCCAAGCCACCACACGAGCGGCCAAAACACCGCACGCGCGGCCAGCAGGGCCAACCTAGTTTGATTTTTCTTCTGTTTTCTCTGCTTTCTGCGACTCCAATTGCACGATTTTCAACCATTTCCATGTGCATGTGCATTATATGAATACAAGAGGAAACGAAAGAATGAATGAGTTTGGATAACGGATAAGTTAGTGACTAATTAACTGAAGAACTGATATTGAACCATTATGTGCCTACGTAGGTCAGACGCCGCATCCTAGTCAAGTGCTACATGGAACTAACGATGAGTGACAATGTAGTAAAGCTATGTTTGAGTTATAATTTTTTGACTGTTATTGATAGTGTCAAAGTCTGTTCTACAATGATATGATTTACTGAATGCACGAATCTACTTCATGCAATATGTTCATGTGGCCCATACTCGGGGGTAACAATACCGTGGTTCTATTCATATGGCCCTGACTCAAGGGTGATAATACTGTGGTATATGTTCACGTGGCCCTTACTCGGGGGTAATAATCCCGTGGTCTATATTCACGTGGCCCTCGCCCGAGGGTAATAATACCGTAGCCTATATTCACGTGGCCCATACCTGGGGGTAATAGTATCATGGCCCAATGTGAAGGAGATATCGAGATATATGGTTATGATTGAAAGACCACCATATGTGCACGTTGATCCTTTGATTGCTATGCCTTGATGAACATGCTACTGCTATGTTACTTGACTCAAATGTTGAAATGGATATTGTTCTTACTTAATCTCTTTACACATTGTTGTTCACTGGGCTTTGGCTCACAGTTGATATTTGTCATGTAGGTGAACAAGCTCAAGAAAGGACTTAAGGGCATCAACCCACTGTCTAGTTGTTAAGCCAACCATTGTGCCTCTTGTCGTGGTTCCTTTTGGGTCTAACCGTTTTGTTAAATGATCAAGCACCTCATAGCAAAGATCTTTTGTTGTATGAATGTTAACTAAGGGATTAATTCCCTAGGTCTTGTATATGTCTTGGTTCATGTTTTTTTTTTTATATATAGTTTTGGATGACTGTACAATGATGTATATACAGGGTTGTTTATTCATTTTTGTTTCACAGCTCATTGGACGATGTATTGTGATAGTATTGGCTTTCGTCAGCCCCTTATACTCTTTACTGTTAAGTAGGCCTTAGGTAATCTCAGATTACTGGCTGGTTACATCTCTAATCTTGTGGGGCTGGGGTTGGGTCGTGACAGAGTGGTATCAAAACACGAGTTTTACCGCACACACGCGTCCAAATGAGCTATAGGGTGTCCTAGAAAAGAAAATAAGGCATTGTGTTGCATGTGTGAGTGTGTGTGGATTGATATATGCATAAATGATATGAATATAAGAACTGTCTTGCCTATGTTTATTCTTTCCTGTTGGATTTAGCCAATGAAGAATGCAAGAAATGTAGATGATTCAGAGTCATCGGGTGCTAGAATAGATAGGCTGGAAAAGATGGTAGAATTGTTGACTGAATCTTTAAGGCAAAGAGAGCAAGTCCCACCTCCTCCTCCACCTCTGGTGCAACCTAAACCGATCAGCAATGATGACAACATAGCACTAACATAGCAGTTTAATAAGATGAAGCCACCAACTTTCCAAGGAGGTCTTGATCTGTTAAGAGCCGAGGCTTGGATTTTGGAAATAGAACAGTTGTTTGAAGTGTTTCCATGTTCGGAGGTGCAACAAGTTTTGTTAGCTACTTTTACTCTTCAAGAGGAAACAAGACGGTGGTAGATGTTAGTCTAAGAGGGCAACATTGCTATGACATGGGCTCAATTTAAGAAAGTGTTTTATGAAAAATATTTCCCTCAATCTGTTAGTGATCAGAAAGTATTGAAGTTTGAGCAGTTGAAGCAGGGTACCATGTCCGTAGTAGAATACGAGTCTAAATTCACGGAGTTGGCCCGGTACAAACCACATATGGTGGATACGAATTATAAGAAGGCTCGCAAGTCTGAAGGCGGACTTGATGTGGAAGTGCTAGACATGGTGAACGTTCTTCAACTAACCAAGCATGTAGATGTTCTTAATCGCGCTCTCACGGTCGAGGCCAATATTGCGGTACTTAAGCAAGCTAAGGCACCGGTTACTGAGTGGAAGGGAAAAAGACAAGGGTTCAACTTTAAGAAGGGTCGGACTAATTTTCAGAATAAGAAGCAGAATACAGGGTCAACGATGAGTTCCAATCAAAGAAGTAATTTGATACCGCCATGCCCTGAATGTGGAAGAAAACACAATGGGGTGTGTTATAAAATTTTTAAGGGTTGTTTCCGGTATGGCAAGCCAGGCCACATGGTTAAAGACTGTCCTCCCTTAACTCATCAAGGCACAAACTGACCGCTAGCAAGCTCGACAGCATCCATTTCTGCATTGAAATCAAATTCTAAAGCTACAACAGGAAAAGAAACGTTTGAGGCAAGGCCTGGTTTTTTCTCTTGTACCGAGAGATGTCCAAAATACAGAGACAGTAGTGTCAGGTATACTCCCTATCTATGCTCAGAATGTTTATGTTTTGATTGACTCGGGGTCTATACATTCGTTTGTTTCCTATGCTTTTTCTCGTAAATTAACTAGGCCCTTGGAACCAATGAATTCTTTGTTAGTTGTATCATCTCCAACTGGAGGGTCTGTGACGTGTGCCTATATCTATCCTACATGTGACCTTGTTGTTGGGGATATGCATTTATATGTTGATTTGTTGCCCTTGAATATTGTTCATTTTTGATGTAATTTTGAGAATGGATTGGTTATCGAAAGATCATGCGACGATTGACTGTGTAACGAAGCAAGTTATTTTCCGCCCACCTAATTTGCCTGAATTTATTTTTACCGGTGTTGGTGTTGTGCCTCCCCCTTATTTGATTTCATCTATGATGGCGTGTAAACTAATTAGAAAAGGTTGTAGAGGATACTTGTGTTGTGTATTGCATACACCTAATGTTGGTAAATCGGAGATAGGCAGTATTTCTATAGTCAGCGAATTTCCAGATGTATTTCCCGATGATTTTCCAGGGGACTTGATTGATAGGGAAATAGAATTCACTATTGAGATAGTATCGGGTACATAATCAATTTCCAAGACTCCGTACCGAATGTTGACCATTGAATTGAAGGAATTAAAAATTCAATTGCAAGAGTTGCTGGTTAAGAAATTTATCAAGCCTAGTACCTCACCATGGGGTGCTTCGGTGTTATTTGTGAAAAAGAAGGATGGTTCATTGAGACTCTGCATTAACTATCGTGAATTAAACAAGGTGACCATGAAGAATAAATATCCATTACCCCGTATTGACAACTTATTTGACCAATTGTAAGGGGCGCAAGTCTTCTCCAAAATTGATCTTAGATCCAGATATCACCAATTGAAAGTCAAAGCGGAAAATGTAGAAAAGACTGCTTTCCGGACAAGGTACGACCACTATGAATTTCTTGTTATGTCTTTCGGAGTAACTAATGCGCCTGCTGCATTTATGGATTTAATGAATAGAGTCTTCAAGCCGTTCATAGATGAGTTTGTTATTGTTTTTATAGATGACATTTTGATTTATTTCAAAAGTCACGAGGAACATGAGAGTCACTTGAGACTTGTTTTGCAAACATTAAGGAAGAAGAGATTGTATGCTAAATTGTCTAAGTGTGAATTATGGTTTGATAGTGTGACATTTTTGGGGCATGTAATCACTAAAGATGGCATTTTAGTTGATTCGCAAAAGATAGAGGCAGTTGTTAATTGGCCTAGATCGACCAATGTTACCGAAGTCTGAAGTTTCTTGGGTTTGGCTAGTTATTATCGCAGATTTGTAAAAAAATTCTCCAAAATTGCCTTACCGCTTACTCAGTTGACTCAAAAGGGGGTACCATTTGATTAGACTGATCAGAGGGAATCAGCTTTTCAAGAACTAAAGACTCGGCTTGTGACTGCACCAATTCTCACCCTACCCTTAGGTACGGATGATTTTACTATTTTTAGTGATGCGTCTTATAAAGGGTCGGGATGTGTGTTGATGCAGAATGGAAAGTGATTGATGAAAAAGAAACTAAACTGAGACCGGGTTTCATTTTTGAAAAGGGGGTATTGAAATTTCAAAGGAGGTTATGTGTGCCCAATAATGTTGACTTGAAGAGACGAATTATGCAAGAAGCCCACAGTTCAAAATTTTCCATTCATCTGGGGAATACGAAAATGTATCAAGACTTGAAGCTTAATTTTTGGTGGTCGGGTATAAAGAAGAACATTATCGAATTTGTGTCTAAATGTTTACAATGCCAACAAGTCAAGGCCAAACATCAACTGTCACACCCCAAATCCAGGCATGACTGGCTGTGGCCCATAGGGACTAAGCCCAAGGCACACGTAAGCCTTAAACATGAATCCATAATCACATTGAACATCTATACAATAGTCCAATAATAAATAACCAAAACTCAATCCAGAGACATGCCACAAGTATAAACGGCAAAACCAACCGTAATCAATATCATTTGAACTTATGGATATAAACGGCCCACATATCAAAATAATCCTAAATGAACCTCAATAAGAATAAAAAGAAATATGCACAAACTTTACCTAATAATCTAAAACAAAAATAATGAATGTCCTAGAGGTCCATGCAATTGAGTCCCCACTACGCTACAAGTCCACTCTAAGTCCTTCTAACACTCGGAAATGATAAACAATTAAGTCAGTTGATAGCTTAGTGAGTAGCAACATGGATAGTAAATACAGTTTTGAAAATAGGGTTCAATTCCAAAATAAGATGTATATCACAAAACTAGATTGGCATACAGTTTGGATAAAGATAATCTGTTTGAAAAAGAAGGTTCCACAGTTAAAATACTCATGCCTCTCAAGAACATGATAAATGACATTTTTCACCTAAAACAAATTACAACATGAACACCAATAATTTTTTGAGTACCAAGAATAACAAGTAACATGCCACACAGTTCTCAAGGCGATAAGCCCGTTGGATCCAATATCGAACCAACAGTCATCCTCGGGGTGGCAACCCGGGCCTTTTCTCTAAGACGATCCGATTGAAGGTCACCTAACCTAACCTAGGTCTTTTCCTTACAATCGTTGAGCACGAGAGTCATCACGGCCCAACCTGGATCTGTTCCATAGTGGCTAAAGTCACCACACATAGTGGAATAATTTCCCTGGACTAAATATACAGATGGTCCCAATAATCAATACATATCAGTTTCGCAAAACATGGTAGTTCACCATTACGAACATGAGACCAAAACAAATAGTTTATAGTATGCCAAGTTCACACATGTTTCAGAAATAATTTGATTCCATTGATAATATAATAATTTATCAAAACAGTTTAGTCATGAAACAATAATTTAATTTTCCAACAGTTCAAGGTAGGGGAACATTTATAAAAATATGTAGCATGAAACTACTCACCTGGAAATGAAATAATGTAATCCTTGAATAGAGTATAAAAGTCCAACTAGTGCCTTGAACCAAGTATAAAAACTACACGTCACTACTAATTTAAAAATACTAAAAAATAGGAACTAAGTAACATCAACTAAAGCACACTAACACGGCTCAACCCAACTCACTGTTACTCTTAAATATTGCCTAAGCTCATGTTCTTCAAGGTCTAAAATTAGCCAAGACATGGATTCAGATCGAAACTGAATTAAAAGTAACTTTAAGATAAAACAAAGTTTTAAACAGGTTTTCCCAATCTATTCTCTAACTTTGAAAATTACAAAACCCACGCCACGCTATTCGAAAAATTCCAAAACCCTCCAGATATCAACTAATATATCCTAAGTTTCAAACCCAATTGGTTTTACTTGATTTTCTTATCAAAATAATTATTTACAATTAATTATGCCCAAATAGGTTATTTTCTGCAGCACTTTAAAGAAATTAATGGTTCTCTTAGTATACACTAGAAATCAATGCAAGGCCAAAAATATAAGAAACTAGACTCGTAACCGGTTCTAATGACACTGATTTGATAATTTTCAGATTTATACCCAAAGAGAAAAACACTCCCGAACTTACTATTTTAAACCAATTTTCTGTACAGATTTGAACGCATCAGTTTATATGGATTTTGACTCCCAAAAATTATGAGAAAATCCAGATATGCAATTCAATATGTAATTAATCTATTGTAAGAAATTCAGTTCAAAATTCATTCGTTTGATATGGTTTCTTGATTTTTAAAGTTTGTGATTCTATGCAGAATTCTTATCTAATGACTTTAACTCCTTAATTCGCTTTAAAATTTTGCATGATAATAATATACACAGAATACTATCCTAATCATCCAATCCGCTCCTTTTTCTTCCAACAACTCACAACACCCACATGCACCATAATTATGTATACAACATACTATAATAGAACAAGAATAGATTTATTGTTACCTTAGAGTTGTTGAGCCACAAAGGTGCTTTCTCTCCCTCTCTCTTTTCTATCCCTTGCTCTCTCTTCCACTCTCACATTTCTGCTGCTGCTGCTATAGTTTTGTTAGAAACCCTAGGGTTGTTATGTATATATCTAAACAAAACTCTAAATATTTATCCTTTGTTTTATATTATTTTTTTTCCTCTCACTATTAATTTAAATAAAATATAACTATTATTATATCAAAATATACTTACTAACTTGTCCCCTATTTTTTTTTAATAAAAAATTTTATCGCCAAATTAAAGACTTTCACCATAAATTTATTTTAGGTTTAAAATTAATTAAAAGACTCTCAAAATATTTAATTTGAACTTTAGGATTCACCATCAAAATATTTGAGATTGTAAAATTATTATTATTTAATTATTTACTTTATTTTTATATTCGGGTTCTCACATCAACGACCTGCGGGACTGCTCCAGCCACTTTCAATACCGGAGCGGAAATGGGAGCACATCACCATGGGCTTTATCGTTGGCCTACCTCGCCCCATTAGAGGTATGGACTCAATTTGGGTTATTGTGGACCGTTTAACTAAATCTGCTCATTTCTTACCTGTAAAGACACTTTATAATGCGAATAAGTTGGCTACAATTTATATTAATGAAATTGTGAGATTGCACGAAGTTCATGTGTCCATTGTTTCTGATAGAGATCCAAAGTTTACTTCGAGATTTTGGTAAAGCCTGTAAAAGGCATTAGGAACAGAGTAGCGACTGAGTAGTGCATATCATCCACAGACTAATGGGCAATCCAAAAGGACAATACAAACATTGGAGGATATGTTACGTATGTGTGTTCTAGACTTCCAAGGAAATTGGGAATCTCATTTGCCCCTGGCTAAATTTGCTTACAACAACAGTTTTCACTCAAGCCTTGGTATGGCACCTTACAAGGCTTTATATGGCAGAAAATGTTGGTCAGCAATTTGCTGGGCTGAAGTTGGAGATAGACCTTTGTCGGGGCCTGAAATTGTGCAAGAAACAATGGAAAATGTGAAGTTGATTCATCAACGGTTGAAGACAACACAAAGTAGACAGAAAAGCTATGCGGATGTGCGTAGGCGGGATAAAGAATACGACATAGGTGATCATGTTTTCATAAAGGTGACACCGATGAAAGGACAAACACATTTTGGAACTAAGGGCAAGTTAGCACCTCGGTACATTGGGCCTTATGAAATCATTGAGAAGATTAATCCGGTAGCATATCAAGTGGCACTTCCTCCAAGTACAGAACATATGCATAATATATTTCACGTGTCCATGTTACAAGATTATCTTCGAGATCCTTTTCATGTGATTGAGCCGACTCACGTCTTTTTGACTGATGATTATACATATGAAGAACGGCCCATTCAAATTGTTAACCGCCGGATTAAGAAGTTGAGGAACAATGAAATACCATTAGTCAAAGTAGATTGGCAAAATCACGGTGGCATGTATGCAACTTGGGAAAGAAAAGATGATATGAAGGAAAGATACCCGGATCTTTTCCCTTTAGACCTTACATTCTTCACGGAAGAAGGTACTTAAGTTTGGGAGACCAAACATCCTAAAGGTGGGGAGAATGTAATAGCCGCCCCCTTGATTAATTGTTAAATTACGTGATTTGCTTTGCTTATGGGTTTATTATGCCTAATTATATGTCATGTGTTATATGTGCCATCTGTTATTTGTGCTATGTGTTCATGGTAGTGAATTAGTGGGAAATATAGATGGAAATGGGAAATAAACCTGTCCGAATCGGTAAACCTAAGATTAAAATTAATATTGGAAATAGGCAATTAGAACCTGATTCACGGTAGTACACCTTAATTTAGTGTTAATTGAAGAGGTTTGTGATGAGAATTGAGTTATTAACTTAGACTGAGGAAGAGAATTAGGAAGATCCAAACAAGACCTAACTTTAGTCAACAAACAAGAGATGGACAGAGATAAATATGTTGAGAGACACACACACAGAGAGAGAGAGAGAGAGAGAGGGTTCAAAGAGAAGAAAGAGGAATTCATCAATCTTCATCAAATTATCAACTTGAGGTAAGAAATTTTCCCTTAATCTCATGAATTTGGTGTGCCTTTATCATGGAATTAGAGAATCTAAGTTAAACAAAGGGATATGGTGGTATAAACTTGTTGGTATGAACCCTAAGGAGGAAAAATAAAGGAACTAGTGCAAGACATGAATCTTCATAGCATTCTTCATGTGTTTACCACTTGCTTTTGCATGATTTATGAGCCACATGGAGGAGGAAACTCCATGAATTGGAGCTTAACACCATGTTTTATGATATCTATGTTTTTCATTGTGTAAGTGCTTTTTCCTTTGATAATTTAAGTGTGAATTAGATTATGGTTTCTATTGAATTTAGATATAGTGAATCAAGTTGTTTTGATGCATTTTGGACCTTTATTTTCAGAAAATTAAGGTTGGGTTTGAGAGGGGGAAAGTTCCATTTTTAGTAGAATTTTCGCACTGGTTTTCACCTAGACAGCTTGAGCAGCCCAAGCCACCGCACGAGTAGCCAACCTTGGTTTGGCCAAAATTGCATTCTGAAGTTCACCCGCTTGTGCGGCCCAGACCACCGAGCATGCGGTTGGGGCCACTGCACATGGGACCAGCAGGGCCAACCCAGTTTGATTTTTCTTCTGTTTTCTCTACTTTTCGACCTCCAATTGCATGGTTTTCAACTGCTTCCAGGTTCATGTGCATTACATGAACACAAGAGGAGACGAAAGAATGAATGAGATTGGATAACGGATAAGTTAGTGACTAATTGACTGAAGGATTGATATTGAACCATTATATGCCTACTTAGGTCAGACGCAGCATCCTAGTCAAGTGCTACACGGAACTAACGTTGAGTGACAATATAGTTAAGTTATGTTTGAGTTATAATCTTTTTGACTATTATTGATAGTGTCAAAGTCTGTTCTACAGTGATATGATTTACTGAATGCACGAATCTACTCCGTGCAATATGTTCACGTGGCCCATACCGGGGTGTAACAATACCGTGGTTCTATTCATATGGCCCTGATTCGGGGGTAATAATACCGTGGTCTATATTCACGTGGCCCTCGTCTGGGGGTAACAATACCGTGGCCTATATTCACGCGGCCCACACCTGGGGGTAATAGTACCATGGCCCAATGTGAAGGAGATATCGAGATATGTGGTTATAATTGAAAGACCGCCATATGTGCACGTTGATCCGTTGATTGCTATGCCTTGATGAACATGCTACTGCTATGTGACTTGACTCAAATGTTGAAATGGATATTGTTCTTACTTAATCTCTTTACACATTGTTGTTCACTGGGCTTTGGCTCATAGTTGATATCTGTCATGTAGGTGAACAAGCTCAAGAAAGGACTTAAGGGCGTCAACCTACCATCTAGTTGTCAAGCCAACCATTGTGCCTCCTCTCGAGGTCTAACCCTTTTTGTTAAATGATCAAGCGTCTCATAAGAAAGATCTTTTGTTGTATGAATGTTAACTAAGGGATTAATTCCCTAGGTCTTGTATATGTTTTGGTTCATGTTTTTTTTTTTTATATATATAGTTTTGGAAGATTGTATAATGATGCCTATATAGGGTTGTTTATTCATTTTCGTTTCAAAGCTTATTAGACGACGTATTGTGATTGTATTGGCTTCCGCCAACCCCTTATACTCTTTACTGTTAAGCAGGCCTTGTGTAATCTCGGATTACTGGCTGATTACGTCTCTAATCCCGTGGGGCGGGGTTGGGTCGTGACACTCTTGCCTCCCATTCATCATGAACTCCCCTTCATTCTCATTTCAAACCCTAGATCTAGGGTTTTTAATTTTATGATTGTCTTCCTTTTCCTTTGAAGCCCTAGGTTTATGGATTTCAATTCTAGGACTTGGGGGAGGACGAATGGGTGGAAGAAGAAAAGAAGAAGGGGAAAAAGAAGAAGAAGAAGAAGAATAAAAGAAGAGAAGGAGCAGACAGGAAAACGAGGTGATTGTAGACAACAATAGAGGTGTTAAACGAACTAAGCTACTCGGACTTCACTTTTATTCGGCTTGTTAAAAACTCATTTAAGATCGATTTGTTATGTAAACAAGTCTAGTTTGAACACAATTTTAAAATCGTTAAGTTTTTAAACAAAGCTTGAACCACCTACTTTTCGGCTTAATGCACTATAAAAAATCAAGCAACTCGAGATCAACTCGTGTTTGGCTTGTTAAAAACTCATTCGAAATCTACTCATTATTATGTAAACAAGCCAAGCTTGAACAATTTTTTTAGCTCGTTAAGTTATCAAACCAACTTGAACAACACATTACTCAATTTTACTCAGCTTATTTTAGCCCTATAGGCAGTGGCAGAAGTGACTCTTAATTATTTATTTTAACAGAAATTACATTTTCAAATTAAGTTGAAATTAACCAGGGCATTTGGTCTAGTGGTTGTGTAACACTCTTTGTGGTGTGAGTTCTAGGGTCAACTCCTATGGAGATGGGTTTGATACCCTTTTGGTAGTGGTTTATTTCTCTCCTATTATGAAAATTGTATGTAGTTAGTAGTCGTTTTTGAGCTTCAGCTTGGACTTGGGAGGCTTGATATTTTGGTTGTGTTAGGTTTTGTTGACTTTCTAACTATTGTGGGTTAGTAATTTGTTTGATGATGTAAATATCTTTTTAATATTTCTAATAATTCTCCTATCGATTGACAAAATAAAAAAATTTTAAACAAAACAAAACAAAATAGGAATCCAATTTCTCCACTTCCATGTAAGAATCTCACATTTTTGGAAGAATGTAAACCATTTAATAGTAAAACAAAAATTTATTGGATCAATAATATTTAAAATTTTGTTATTTTTCCGTTGAGAATTTCTAACAGAACCAAAAGGTTGAATAGGAATGATACTACAAGTAATTTCTTCAGTTGCAATCAAATTCCTATTTTGCTTCAATATTCCTATCCTTGATGGATCATTCTAGAATACACAATCTTCAAAATGTGTATACCATAAGTAAGTTATGACATTTGTGGTGTTGATTACTACAAATGTCATAATTAAATCACTTTCATTTATAATTAAAAAAAAAAACATAACGAGTCATAACTAAACACCACATAAAGTATAACCAAATAATACTATTTTGATTATAAACAAAATAATAATTACAATTGGTCATAACCAACATAACAATTAGGGTTTATCAATAGAACGGGTTGGGCTTACCTAGCTCGTAACTATTGTGTCTACGCCCCATATATTAATGGGTTTTTCAAATTTTGACCAGTCAACGGATTGGTACGGGCCGGACTTATTTAAAAAAAATTAAAACCACGACCCACCCTGTAACGCCCTCAAAATAAACCCATTATATGTATATCATCAACATGCATTATTTAAAGAAAACAATTTATTAATTCATTCATCAGAGTATTACTAAATAAAAACATTACATGTAACATCAAATTAAATGCCCTATGGGCTTACATCTTTCCAAGCCAACACTTGGACACAAAATATGGGTTCTAACTCAAATACAAATAAAGCCCTAGGCTTGATTATTTATCAAATAAAAACAAACAACTAAAGATAGTCTTCAAAATCCAAATCCTTCCAAGCTAAGTCCTTGGAGGTAGCTTATCACCTGGACCTGAAAATGATGTTCCCATAAAGGGTGAGCCACAGCCCAGTAGAAATATACTAAACCAAATATAGGCATTGAATAAAGCATTAGTATTTAATAGATGGTTAACCAAGATAATCAATTACATCATTATACAATCTCATGACACTAATGGCTAAAACACGTTTTACTTTCCAACATTACCAACATGGCTCAGAACCTGGCCAAATTACAACAGTGAACTATATATATATATATATATATCATATTCACATTCTTCCAATGTCAACAAACAAATGAGACTCAGGCTCAAATCAAAACACTTCATACTTCCAGTTTGATACACATTTTAGTGCTGTATCAATAAAACACTTCAATATAATTAAGCACACATAAAAGTGATGCTAATGGAGTCCATCCCCTATCTCCTCCCAAACAAAATCCGGTTTAGAGGTCCATCCCCTATCTTCCCCTAAACCGTGGAGTACATCCCCTATCTCCTCCCACACAAAACAATGTATGCAAACACATAACATATACAACACACAATCAATACACATAATGTCTGTATTAATTCAGCAGTCAAAATTGATGACTTAATCAATGATTAGTTTCAGTTATCCCTATTCCACATGCAGTGTCTACAACCAGCACGACTATCCTCCACCGATAGCCCAAAACAGTTATTTCTAAACTTGGAAATAAATATACCAACAATTCAATAGGCGAGTGATTTACATTATCCAACTACACCATTTAATCAATAAATTTCCCAATTTCATGAATTTAACCAAATTCCCAATTCCCTTAAATTAATTATACAAATTAATTAATTAATACAACTAGGGTTTTTCCCAAAATTATCAAAGTAACCCCAACATATCAATATACCAAAACTTAGAACAAAACTTATAAAATGGAGTAGGAAATCCCTACCTCGAAGAAAATAACCCGAATGGAGAAGACAGAGATGAATACCCAAATTCCAATGTGCTCCAAATCACTAAATATTCAGATTAAATGGAAGCCTTCGACTCACTCTAACTTTTTAATAAAGGATCTAAGGTAGAAACTCACTCTAAGTAGATCAATCCTAAGAGAGAAGGTGTGTAGAGGGAGAGAGAACTCGTAACTAGGGTTTTGGAATCTGAAAGTGTATGAAAAACTGATCTGAAACACGCTGCTGCCTATTTAAACCTGACAGGCTCGCTCGAGCGAAGACTTGGTCGCTCGAGCGACCAGACACACGAAAACCTCGCTCAAGCGAAGAAAAGCTCGCTCGAGCCAAGAATGCAATGCTTCAGGTCTGCAACCCTGGAGCACGCTCGAGCGACAGAATGCTCGCTCGAGCAAGGAACTCGAAAACATACACCTCGCTCGCTCGAGCGAATAAGCACTGCCCTCAGGTCTATACCAGACGCAGTCGCTCGCTCGAGCGAAGCAAATCTGGATCGAGCCAGAGGACACAAAAACAAACCTCGCTCGAGCGACCAAATCCTGGCTCGATCGACCAACCCAAAACTGGACAGCAACACTTGGTTTACGAACCCAACCAACCTGAAACAAACCTGCCCAACACATCCTATAACTCCAAATGAGAAAATAAAGGATGACAACAACAAATATACAATGACAGAATAAACGGAACCCAAGTCCGGATACAATAATCAATGGGGAAAAATACCGGGGTCGCTATACACCCGTAAGCCCAAATTTTATGAGCTAAAATCAAACTGAACCAGGTTATACAGTTTTTATTAGGCTTATATTATTAAGTTTTACATGTTTATTTTGTCTTTTATAATAATTCATATGATCAAATTAATTAATATTATTTAAACAAAAAATTAAAGTATAAATTCACCAAATTAACGAATTATGACAATGTTATATGTAAGAAGTTGAGAGTTAGGAAGATATCACCGGTCACTGTCAAATTCATTTTTCACAAATTATATTTTGTGTATTTTTATTTTTAAAGTACAATTTACAAGGATAATATGAACCGTCATTTTATTTTTATTTTTATGGAACATTATTAATTTTAATAGATTAAAATTGAATTTAACAGTGTTATTTTTCTTTTGGATAATATTAAATATTTTTTGGATAGGATAGCTTGAGTTGGGCTGATGGGATGGTCGGGGCTGGATTTATCCATGCAAGCTTGTACGGACCGGGTTCAAGGACGGTTCAGGTCTCAAATCCTCATCCAAAATCCAAGGACGGGTTCAGGTCTCAAATCCTCATCCAAAATCCTAAATCATCTTCTATGAGATCGGATGGGCTGGATAGTCAAGGGGATTGGGACGAGTCATGAAATGGGTTGGATAATATCAGACTTTTTATTCGTAGACTATTTGATGACCCCTAATCACAATGAGTCATAAGGAATATAACAAGAAGTAATAATCAAGTTATAACTAATACTCTAATATATCATAATGAAACCCCACAAAAATAATAACTAAATACGCATAAAAAATAAATAAAAATCGTGTAGTATAGAATTTTCTATTATTCAAACACAGTGGTGTTTTGAAAAATTAATAAAAAATTGATTCTTTTTTATTTTTTAAATTTATTTTATCATTTTCTAAATAAAAAATATAAAAAATAATGCAACTTAAAATAAATAAAAAATTAAAAATTAACTTTTTATTTGATTGCCAAAACACCTCATAGTTGTAAATTTTTGGTACTCGGAGTCCACCGTGAGTGCACGACTTTTCCAAGGAAAAAATAATAATAATAAAAGACCTGAGTTAGGAATTGATTTTGTCAAGGCTCACAAGCCTTTTGTCAGGAGATATTTGGACCGTTTTTAAGTTCAATTGTAAGGGATTTTTTTAAAAAGTATTAGATTAGTATATTTTTTGATTTTTTTATAAAAAAAAATTAAAATATAAATTATATTTGAAATAATATGATAGAAATATATTATAATTTAAAAAAAATAATTATAATTTAAATAGAATAATATGTTAAAATAATATGTCTTATTTTAACGCATATCAAACAATTATTAAGGCTTGGTTTGGGAAGTGGGTTGATTTTTTGGCTTTTTTGACTATTTTAGCCTGAGCTTAAAAGCTTGGTTTGGGAAGGGCTTTTTGGCTTTTTGACTTTTTTGAGTTTTTTTGTGAGAGAAGAATGTAATGATTATGGGTTGAATGTGATGTTTTGTTTGTTATGACTAAAATAGCCTATTTTATTTTTTGTGGCTAAAATAGCCAAAAAAGCCTCCAACCTCACTTGCCAAACAGAGGCTAAGCTATTTGGAGACTTTTTATGAGCTTTTAAAGGCTTGCGTATACTATTATTGGTTGGAGGTGGACAGATTCGGACAGATTCTTTTAAAAGTCCAAGAATTAAAGGCAGACTTTAATAAAGATGCGGACAGATTTGGACAGATAGTTTTAAAAGGCTAAGAATTAAAGGCAGATTTTAATAAAAATGTAAAAATATGAGGTGAGAAAAATATCATATACATCTTACATGATAAGTTCAGCAGCCGCATTAATTCCAAATAAAAAGTTTAAAAATTTAAGAATTGAAGTGGGATTTTAATAAAAATATAAAAATGATAATGAGGTGAGAAAAATATTATGTACATGTTACATGATTAGTTCAGCAGCCTTATTAACTCCAAATAAACGAAAAATTAACATTACAACTTAACGTAAAGTATAAAGAAATTACATAAACGGTAATGCTGGGGACCCCTAGTGGGGGGTGACCCCCAGCACCCCCACCTCCACGTGGGGGGCTGCCAATGGAAGAAAAAAAAAAATTTAGACCAATCAAAAGGGACTCCCAGCACTCCCACTGGGGTCTCATGCATTTTCCTTACATAAATTCCACTATACACACTCTTTACCATATACACCCCTAATTTAAGCATTTTCTTCTTTAGTTATGATCTTAGGATAAATTACACTTTCTTCCTTTATATTTGGCCAATTTCTTACTTTGGCCCTTAAAGTTTATTTTATTTTTTTTCCATTTAGCCTTTCGTGTTTCAAGTTTTTCTCAGTTTACTCCCAAAGCTAACTTCTGTTAAAAATTAGATAGAAAATGATATAAAAATATTTTATTATATATAATTCACACATTTGATACAAACTCAAACTCTAATAAAATAATATATATGTAACGCCCCGAAAATAATCCATCAAGAAGAAATACTTTAACCAACATTCAAAATGTAAATAACGAAGCCTTCAACCTTTACATCATTAATTATCGATTTTATATAAAAGTTCCACATGCGAATTATGCATTCAAGGATATTGAATACATGAATCTATAGCATGCAAAGCGTCAAGTTTTTAAAATAAATAAAATGCCCTCATGGGCTACGACTTCCAAGGCTTAAGCCCGGTTACACAAAAGTGGTCTCTCGGACCCATACAAAAATAGCCCTTGGCTAGCAATTAAATCACAACAAAACAGAGCTATATACTTTTCACAAATTATCCACGCCCTCAACTTGGCGGGATCACCACGTCTTTTCCTACACCAAAATCCCTTAGGGGTGAGTATATATCCCAGTAGAGAATTCTTACAAAGTATATACAGTTATGCAAACTATGAATGTTAAATGCAAATGTCAATGTCATGCAATGCTAGTTTAAAGAAAACTTCATTTCATGCTCTTTTTGAAAAGCACCATGTCTCATTACAGTTTGCAATCTCAACAATTTCTGAAACTTCCAATTTTAAATCAATAGGGGCGGTAAATACGACACGAGTAATCCCTAGGTTGGTGTATGCATGTAGGCTCTACAAGCACTACCAATAACCCCACTTTACCTATAGCGATCCCGGTTGTCCCTTTACTGTTCTGTTGTATTCCGGACTCGGTTCCGTGAAGTTGGTAGTAGTATCTATCTTGTTGCCGTCCTTTAATTCCACTTGATTGAGTTTTAGGATGTTTTGAGCAGGGTTGTTACAGGTTGGTTAGGCCTTGGTTTCAATTCCTTGTTGTCCAGTTTTTAGGCGATCCACTCGAGCGGGTCTTCTTGCGCTCGAGCGGGGATTGCACACCTCCAGTATTTTGTATTCCTGCAAAACTTCTGCAGATGTGATGTTTACACTCGAGCGGGTTTGTTTACGCTCGAGCAGTAGCGCTCGAGCGGGTTTGTTGGCGCTCGAGCGGGTAGTACTTTCTGGGTATAAGTTCTGGGAGGGGGAAATCTATGCTCGAGCGGACTGGTTTTCGCGCTCGAGCAGAAGTGCTTTATTCTTGTGTCTTGGTGCTCGAGCGTGTCCAGTTTTTTGTTCTTGGCGCTCGAGCATTGTGTTCTCCGCTCGAGCGGGTCATGCGTATATGAGTTATCCGCTGGGTGGTTTTAAATCACTTTTTACTTTCCTTTCTCTCTCCTACTTTTTCTAAAACCCATTTTGAGAGCTTCTCTCTCTCTAAAACCTTGACTTCTCTCTAGGTATTGATCTAGTAGGAGTGATTTCCTCACCTTTGGCCTTTACAAAAAAGTTGTTGATCGTCGAGGGCTATCTTTTGATCCGAGAAACTCGTGGTTTGGAGCAACTTCGTTTTCACCACCTTCTTCTTTGGGTCTCATCTTTGAAGTAGGGGTTCCTACTCACTCTTATGGTCTTTAACCTAGATTTTTAGTTGTTTTGATAAAGTGTTGAATTTGGGAAATTTTGGGACTTAGGATTTCAAAATGTGTTAAAGAGGGTTTTGTGAATTTGGGCTCATAATATGTATTTTGGGTTTCAAATGGTATTATTGATGGTTGGTTGTTGATATTTAGACCATTGGGTCAATATTGAGAAATGGGGTAGAAAACCCTAATTTGGTTGAATAAATTAATTGGTATAATTAATTTGGAGAAATTTGTGGACTTATGGAATTGAGTTGGAAATAATGAAATTGGCTCACTATGTTGTGAAATGATGGAGTTGGATTTATAAATCGCTCACTTTTGAAAACATTGATATTTTATCTGTTGGAGCTATTATTATCTGTTTAGAAATAATTGCTTGGGCTACCGGTGGAGGGTAGTTTTGATTGTTGTAGACAATGCATGATGATTAGGCAAACTAAAACTAATCAATTGGATATGTCATAGAGTATGACGGTTGAAAAAATACATTAACGTTGTGTATTGATTGATTGATTGTGTATATGACCTTTGTGTATATATGCATTGTGTGTGTGGGAGGAGATAGGGGATGTACTCCACGGTTTAGGGGAAGATACGGGATGGACCTCTAAACCGGATGTTGTTTGGGAGGAGATAGGGGATGGACTCCACTGATACAGCTCATATGCTTGTCAAATAATGCGTTGATACAGCTCATATGTTTGTCATTGGAAGTGTTGATATAGCTAATATGCATATCTGTTGAAATGTGGGTACAGCTTGTATGCTTACCTATTGAGATGTTGATACAACTTGTATGTTGATCTATTGTGATAATGGGAAATGTTTAATATGAGTCACTGTCTCATATAAGTAGTTGGCCAGGTTCTGAGCCATTGATGTAAATTGTGAAATTGATAAGAAATGGAAACTGAAATGAAACATGAACGTAATGGTCATGAGATGGAAATGGGTTATGAATTGGTTTATGAAAATTGAACATTTATCAATTGCTAATGTCTTAGTTATTGCTCATACTGTGTTTAGCATATCTCTACTGGGCGTTGACTCACCCTTTATGGGACATTATTTTCAGGTACTGGTAGTATGCCACCTCCAAGGACATAGCTTGGGAGGCTAGAGGCGGATAGACTTTTGTTGTCTTACTTCCTTTTGATGTATTACATGTAAATCCAAGCCAAGGGCTTAATGTGTAATTGAGTTAGTACTCTTTTTTTTTTTGTAACCAAGTGTTAACTTGGAAAGCTGTAAGCCCGTAGGGCATTTGCTTTTGTTGTTAACATGTAATACTTTTGTAAAGAAACACTCTAATAAATTGAAGAATGTGGATCTTATGTATATAAATGCATGTTTATATTGATGGGTTTAAGGTTATTATTTTGAGGGCGTTACAACTTGGTATCAGAGCCAAGTTTGGGAAGTGTGAGTTCTGGCTAAGGGAAGTCAAATTCTTAGGCCACGTGGTATCCGAGGAAGGGGTGTCCGTTGA
The DNA here is from genome assembly GCF_055761805.1 of Camellia sinensis. NCBI lineage: Eukaryota > Viridiplantae > Streptophyta > Magnoliopsida > Ericales > Theaceae > Camellia > Camellia sinensis. The sequence continues at coordinate 118,990,684 of NC_138973.1, forward strand.
TACATCCAAGGTTGAGGCAGTGCAAGATTGGGCACAGCCTAAGAGTGTGTTTGAGATCCGCAGTTTTCTGGGATTAGCTGGGTACTATCGTCGGTTTGTGAAGGATTTCTCCAGACTAGCTTCGCCATTGACTAGATTGAGGCAGAAAGGGGTCAAGTTCGTATAGAGTGAGACTTGTGAAAAGTCGTTCCAAGAGTTGAAGGTTAGATTGACCACCGCTCTGGTTTTGATTATTCCGGAGAGAGGGTCGGGTTACGCGGTCTATTGTGATGCCTCATGGGAGGGTTTGGGTTGTATGTTGATGCAAGAAGGGAAAGTAGTAGCTTATGGCTCACGTCAGTTGAAAATCCACGAGAAGAATTACCCTACGCACGACCTAGAGTTAGCAGCAGTGATCTTTGCCTTGAAGATTTGGAGGCACTACCTTTATGGTGAGAGGTTCGAGGTGTTCTCGGACCACAAGAGTTTGAAGTACCTGTTTACACAGAGGGACTTGAATTTGAGGTAGAGGAGATGGATGGAATTCATTGAGGACTATGATTTTGAGTTACACTATCACCCGGGGAAGGCCAATGTTTTGGCCGATGCCCTTAGTAGGAAATCCATTAGTGATATAGCCTGTATTGCCATCCGGGAATTGGAGATGTTGGGTGCACTTGGCGAGTTTGATTTGCATCTAGGCAAACCTGTTGAGGTTGTGGCCTTGTTTTCTGTTGTTGCGTAGCCTACACTTGTGACTAGAGTGTTAGAGGCACAGAGAGGTGACCTTGAGGTAGAGTCCTTCCGAGGGAAGATCTCCAGTGGGAAAGTTGAGAAGGGTTTGACGGTGTATCCCAACCAGAGTGTGAGATACCGAGACCGTTTGTTTGTGCCGGAGTCTTGTCGAGAGGAAGTACTCCGAAAGTTCCATCATTCACGCCTTGCGGTGCATCCGGGAGGCACTAAGATGTATCGGGATTTGGGTCGCCAGTTTTGGTGGCGGGGTATGAAGAGAGATGTGGCAGCTTTCGTGTTTAAGTGCCTTACTTGCCAGCAAGTGAAGGCCAAGCATCAGAGGCCAGCGGGTTTGTTACAACCCTTGCCTATTGCCGAGTGGAAGTGGGAGCATGTTACTATGGACTTCGTTGTAGGTCTTCCGAGGACTTAGCGGGGTAGTGATGCTATTTAGGTGGTTGTAGACCGGTTGACTACGTCGGTGCACTTCATTCCCATGCGCGTGAGAGATTCGGTAGATCATCTCGCCGACTTGTATATTCGGGACATAGTGAGATTGCACGGGGTCCCAGTGACGATCGTCTCAGATAGAGATCCTCATTTTACTGCTAGGTTGTGGCAGAGTTTGCAGAGTGCCTTGGGCACTAAGTTGACCTTTAGTACGGCCTATCATCCTCAGACTGACGGGTAGTCCGAGCGTACTATTCAGATCCTTGAGGATATGCTTCGAGGTTGTGTCCTTGACTTTAGTGGGACGTGGGAGAGGCACTTGCCCTTGGTGGAGTTTGCCTACAACAACAGTTTTCAGTCTAATATCGGTATGGCACCGTTTGAGGCCTTGTATGGCCGACCATGTAGGTCTCCAGTGTGTTGGGCCGAGGTGGGTGATGCACCTTTGTTGGGTCCGGAGTTGGTTAGGGAGACGACGGAGAAAGTTGAGCTTATCCGTAGGAGGCTTGTTACAGCCCAGAGTCGCCAAAAGAGTTATGCCGACCGCAGGAGGAGGTCTTTGGCGTTTGAGGTAGGTGATCATGTCTTCTTGAAAATATCACCTAGGCGGGGTTTGATGAGGTTCGGGAAGAGTGGGAAGTTATCCCCACGGTTTATTGGTCCTTTTGAGATCCTTGAGAGGATTGGCGAGGTTGCCTATCGTTTAACCTTGCCGCCGCAGTTGTCCGGAGTGCATGACGTGTTTCATGTGAGTATGCTTTGGAAGTATGAGCCGGATCCGTCCCACGTGTTAGATTGGACCGATTTAGAGGTAGATGAGGATGCCTCGTACGAGGAGAGACCGGTGCGGGTCTTGGATAGGCGGGATCAAGTCCTGTGTGGCAAGACCATCCCTTGGGTAAAGGTTTTGTGGAAACATCACGGAGTGGAGGAAGCCACTTGGGAACGTGAGTTGGAGGTCCGCGAGAATTATCCGGACTTGTTTGTTGACGTGTAATCTTGTATTTAAATTTTGTAAGGTTGTTGGACTTAAGAGCTTTATATATGTCTTAAGTTGTAAAACATTTGTAATGTTTTGGTTTAATGGAAGTATGTTGTAGAACTTATCTTGATATGGGAGTTGATTATGATATTGCATATGTTGGCTATATTGTAGAATTGGAGTTGTATAATGTATATTGATTATGATATGAACTGTGAACCATGTATGTTGGAAATGGTTGGAAATGAAAGAAAATTGCATGTTGATAATGCACTTATAATATATGTTGTGAAATGCCTCTTGAAAGGAGAGGGAATTGACCGGTAATGGGTCAAAATGTTTAATATTATGTCGTAATATTGTTGAGAATGGAGAAAACCTATTTTTTTTTGAAAAACTTGTGTTTAATTTCGGGGACGAAATTCTTTAAGGAGGGGAGGTTATAGCGATCCCGGTTGTCCCTTTACTGTTCTGTTGTATTCCGAACTCGGTTCCGTGAAGTTGGTAGTAGTATCTATCTTGTTGCCGTCCTTTAATTCCACTTGATTGAGTTTTATGATGTTTTGAGCAGGGTTGTTACAGGTTGGTTAGGCCTTGGTTTCAATTCCTTGTTGTCCAGTTTTTAGGCGATCCGCTCGAGCGGGTCTTCTTGCGCTCGAGCGGGGATTGCACACCTCCAGTATTTCGTGTTCCTGCAAAACTTCTGCAGATGTGATTTTTATGCTCGAGCGGTAGCGCTCGAGCGGGTTTGTTGGCGCTCGAGGGGGTAGTACTTTCTGGGTATAAGTTATGGGAGGGGGAAATCTACGCTCGAGCGGACTGGTTTTCGCGCTCGAGCGGAAGTGCTTTATTCTTGTGTCTTGACGCCCGAGCGGGCCTTATTGCGCTCGAGCGTGTCCAGTTTTTTGTTCTTGGCGCTCAAGCGTTGTGTTCTCCACTCAAGCGGGTCATGCGTATATGAGTTATCCGCTAGGTGGTTTTAAATCACTTTTTACTTTCCTTTCTCTCTCCTACTTTTTCTAAAACCCATTTTGAGAGCTTTTCTCTCTAAAACCTTGAATTTTCTCTAGGTATTGATCTAGTAGGAGTGATTTCCTCACCTTTGGCCTTTACAAAAAAGTTGTTGATCGTCGAGGGCTATCTTTTGATCCGAGAAACTCGTGGTTTGGAGAAACTTCGTTTTCACCACCTTCTTCTTTGGGTCTCATCTTTGAGGTAGGGGTTCCTACTCACTCTTATGGTCTTTAACCTAGATTTTTAGTTGTTTTGAGAAAGTGTTGAATTTGGGAAATTTTGGGACTTAGGATTTCAAAATGTGTTAAAGAGGGTTTTGTGAATTTGGGCTCATAATATGTATTTTGGGTTTCAAATGGTATTATTGATGATTGGTTGTTGATATTTAGACCATTGGGTCAATATTGAGAAATGGGGTAGAAAACCCTAATTTGGTTGAATAAATTAATTGGTATAATTAATTTGGAGAAATTTGTGGACTTATGGAATTAAGTTGGAAATAATGAAATTGGCTCACTATGTTGTGAAATGATGGAGTTGGATTTATAAATCGCTCACTTTTGAAAACATTGATATTTTATCTGTTGGAGTTATTATTATCTGTTTAGAAATAATTGCTTGGGCTACCGGTGGAGGGTAGTTTTGATTGTTGTAGACAATGCATGATGATTAGGCAAACTAAAACTAATCAATTGGATATGTCATAGAGTATGACGGTTGACAGAATACATTAACGTTGTGTATTGATTGATTGATTGTGTATATGACCTTTGTGTATATATGCATTATGTGTGTGGGAGGAGATAGGGATGTACTCCACGGTTTAGGGGAAGATACGGGATGGACCTCTAAATCGGATGTTGTTTGGGAGGAGATAGGAGATGGACTCCACTGATACAGCTCATATGCTTGTCAGATAATGTGTTGATACAGCTCATATGCTTGTCATTGGAAGTGTTGATATATCTAATATGCATATCTGTTGAAATGTGGATACAGCTTGTATGCTTACCTGTTGAGATGTTGATACAACTTGTATGTTTATCTATTGTGATAATGGGAAATGTTTAATTTGAGTCACTGTCTCATATAAGTAGTTGGCCAGGTTCCGAGCCATTGATGTAAATTGTGAAATTGATAAGAAATGGAAACTGAAATGAAACATGAACGTAATGGTCATGAGATGGAAATGGGTTATGAATTGGTTTATGAAAAATGAACATTTATCAATTGCTAATGTCTTAGTTATTGCTCATACTGTGTTTAGCATATCTCTACTGGGGGTTGGCTCACCCTTTATGGGACATTATTTTCAGGTACAGGTAGTATGCCACCTCCAAGGACATAGCTTGGGAGGCTAGAGGCAGACAGACTTTTGTTGTCTTACTTCCTTTTGATGTATTACATGTAAATTCAAGCCAAGGGCTTAATGTGTAATTGAGTTAGTACTCTTTTTTTTTTTTTTTTTTTTTTTTTGTAACCAAGTGTTAACTTGGAAAGCTGTAAGCCCGTAGGGCATTTGCTTTTGTTGTTAACATGTAATACTTTTGTAAAGAAATACTCTGATAAATTGAAGAATGTGGATCTTATATATATAAATGCATGTTTATATTGATGGGTTTAAGGTTATTATTTTGAGGGCGTTACATTACCGGTTGATAACCAGAAGGGAAATGGTACCTCTTCCGCGCGTGTTTTTGGCCTTTCACCCTAGACACTCAAGCCAACTTATCAATTATTCTACACCTCCTAACCAGACTTCCCAACGTATTTGCCCCATACACATTTCCGTTGTTTTCATTACCATATATATATATATATATATTCCTTTCTTGAAGTAAATTTTTCCAATCTAAATACAAAATGCAATGATAATTCATGCCTCATAGCATTTTTTCATTTTCAAGTATCTTGACAACAATATCAAAACAAATACATTTCCCATTTCCTTTCTTCAATGTTATTTCGCAAAATAACCATATGCCATCAACACACAACAACCATTTTCTCATCATGTATAATTCTTAATAATTTGGTATCTTCAAGACTACATGTGATGTTTTCAAACACAAGTTTCCAAGATTCCCATTTCTCATAGCCCATGGTACACAACAGCTTGTCATCCCACAACCATACATGTTCATGCACTCACAATAGTTTTTAAAACAAATTCTCCATTCTCATGTATCAATAAGATTGCCATTTTGCAAAACACATCATGAAATCTACACTCATTCATTCTCTTAACACAAGAAAATAAAGAAATCCTTAACCATCTCCATATTTTCCAAAATCCCCAATTTCTAGGGTTTTTCATCAAAAACCAAACATTTCCTATTTCCTTGGTGAAAACCCTACCAAAATCACATTTCTTAAGTTTTATAAAAGAAAATCCTCATGGATTAACAAAGGGTTGAGATTTAAACCCACATTTAGAACTCTCTACATTTTGGATCAAAATTAAAATCAACACAATAACTTCAAGAAAACTTTTAATTCAACATCAATATAGCAAAACATGTATATATAACTCAAGAAATCCCTACCTCAATGTTTGATGATGAAAGAGATGAAACCCTAAAGTCAAGATGGAAGGTTCTTCAATTTCCACTATACCAAGAGGAGTCCTAACTTTGATCTTCAAGATTAGAGAGAGATGATGACCCTAGGCTCAAAGAATCACAAGAAATTAAGGATTTTGAGTGCTAGATGAGGGTTTTTAGAGAGAAGGAAGAGCAAAATGTCTTTTTAGAGTGAGAAGGAAGGGCTAGAAAATGACACAAATTCGGCCAAAATGAGATAAAAACAATAGAGTTTTCGGATTTCTAGCGTCTCGCACGTGCGGCCCTCAACTCCGCACGTACAGCCTTCCCTCGCCGCACCTCCCCCAGCAGTTGTATATATTGCAGTGTGCAACTCTCAGAACCTCACCTCTCCCCGCACGTGCAGCCTCACCCCCCCACACGTGCGGCCTAGGGCCCCCGCACATAGCAGCCCAGAATTTTCTAGTTCGATCCCCGGATTGCTCCCGGACACTCCGGACTCGGCCATGCACCCTTCGAAACCAAAGAAGAGCCAACCCGAGATAAACAAGGATAAGAATTTGAGAAGAGACATCCGGACACAACAATCCTAATGAAAACGAAAATGAAGTGACGTATGGCGAAACCAATCATCACAATATATATTTTTTTATGCGACAGTTATCGTGATATTTTTTATTTAATTTTGAACGTAAATTAGTTTTAGGAGTAAATTGGGAAAAACTTGAAACATGAAGAGTCAAAGTAGCAAAAAACAAACTTTAAAGGTCAAAGTGAGAAAGTGACTAAACATAAAGGGGACAAACTATAATTTACCCATGATTTTGTTTTAGTTATGATTCATGAGATCTTTGATTATGTTTCATGTGCTATTTGGTTATGATTTTTTTTAATATTTAATATTTTTTTATGATTAAAAAAATATAAAATTATGTCATTTTTTTCTTTAATTGTAATGTACATACAATACACACTTTTTAAAGGGTCTGTACCATAGTCTTCCGCAAAGTATTAATTGTTACAATTAATAATGGAGGGGTCACAATAAAATTTTGTGAAAATACAAAGATGCAAAGTGTAAATAAACCTAATCTACGAGTTATTATTCTTTCCCGTAAATTCAATGGAACGTTCCTGTTACCATAATTTCAACGATGGCTTGCACGAGGAGTTATTCTTCTTTTCTTTTTTTTTCTTTTTTTTTTTTAAAATATTCTCCGCATTAATCACATATATTCCAAATAATTTGCCCTCATACCCTCTCATATAAATGGCCCTGAAGGCTGAAGCATCCAACTAATTTGGTGACCAAGAAGAATCCAACTAATTCGATGAAGAAGGAACAGTGGATAATAATGGGGGTTACAATAGATATTGTGGTTGTTCTTGTTCCTATATCAGTACTCTGCTATCTATGGAGAACACGCTGCTTTAAAGGTATTTTTCAATCTATTTGCTTTTGTTTTCGAAATCTGTTTCTGTCCTTTTTTTTAAAATTTATTTTATACTTTAAAGTAATTTTTTGATCTGTTTTTAATTTAAATAATTTACATATTCTCGGTAAGTAAAACTAACAGAAAAATAGTATTTCAGTCATTGTATTCAATGTAATTGTATATACAATGTTTAAAATACATTTTTCTGTTGAGTGTAATGATCAAAATATAATTTTTTTCATCAGTTTTACTTAATGAAAATAAATAAATAGTTTAAATTGAAAAAAAAATAAAAAATTAGACTTTAAATTGTAAAAATTAAAATCTCAAGATTTATTTTGTTATAGGAGTCGTATTTTATTTTTATTGCAATTTTCTCTTATTTTCTTGTTTTTAAAAAAGAAAATTTATACTAATTTGATGAAAATAAAAATAGGTAAGATACTTTTAAAAAATTCTCTAGTTATTTTTTGTCCAAAAAAGATAACATCATGAGAAAATTATGGGTGCTTTCGATATATATATATATATATATATTTCATTTATTGACCAAAGTGTTTAATGTTTGGCATTTAAGATTAGCTACATAACTACAACGCTAATCTCTAAATATAGTCTTCCCTTTGTCCTAACCAGGAAACAATGCAATAAGTGAAGAAGCGAGGACCCAAAGTACACAATCTGTAATGTGTCAATTGAAAACAGAAGCAGCAATTATTGACAAAACAAGCAATGGAAAAGAGGATTATGAGTTACCTTTGTTCACTCTTTCTAGTATACAAATTGCTACAAGTTACTTCTCGTTTGCAAATAAGATTGGGGAAGGTGGTTTTGGACATGTTTATAAGGTAGTTTTTCATTTTCATTTTCATTTTTAGCCTCATCTATAAGTTTCAAATTATATCTTGCAATAATTTGTGCACAATTAAATTTGGCCCACTTAATTTTTACACCCACCACATTAAAAAATAAGGTGAATTACATAAATAGTTTCCAAAGTATGTGCTGCGTCTAGTCCCTATCTTTTTTTTTTTATTTTTTTTTTTTATTCCACTTTGGTTCTAAAGTTTACAATTTGTTTTACTTTAGTCTTTAACATCAACACCATTCAAACTAAATATTTTTTTTAAAAAAATGTGGAAGAATATTTTCATAATTTTACAAAAAAACAAAACAAAACAAAAAACAAAGAACAAAAAACCAAAAAAATGCAACAAAATTAAATTTTAAAGACGAAAATTGCAAGAAAATATGTACTTTAGGGACTACAATGAAACAAAATGTATATTTGAGGAATCAAAATGCTTCAAACTGCGTACTTTTAGATCATATATCTATTTGGTCATTTTGATTTTATTTAGACTTCATGTAAAATTTCAAAATATCCATCATCCTTTAACTGATTTTGAACGACACTTCCATCAAGGACTAAAGTGTAAACAAGTAAAAACTTTGGGGATCAAAGTGGAACAATTACAAGTTTTGGGACTAAAGTGTAATGAAATGTATACATTGGGGACTATTAGTGTAATTAACCCTAAAAAATAATTGAAGTTTATGGTAGACTATTGTTAAATACTATTTTGTTGAAGAATGCATCCAATATTGTTTGATTTTTTTTTCTTGACTATATAGGAATATTTCAATTTTTATTTTGATGTGTTATTTATGATTATTATACATTCTATACATAATATATAAATTTCAGGGTCAGCTAGTTAATGGGCAGGAGATTGCTGTGAAAAGACTTTCTAGAAGTTCTCAACAAGGGTCAGAGGAGTTCAGGAACGAAGTTGTATTGATTTCAAGGCTTCAACATCGTAACCTTGTTAGAATTTTGGGTTGTTGTGCTCAAGGAGATGAGAGGATATTAATATATGAGTACTTGCCAAACAAAAGCCTAGATTCATTTCTTTTTGGTGTGTTACTTTACTAACTTCAACCAGTCTATATTTTGTTCTTGTGATTCTCTCTTTGTTCCTAGTGCTATCAGGTGAATTAATGTGTTTAATGCAAAATTTGGAACAGATGAAACCAAACGAGCTTTACTTGATTGGAAAATGCGTGTCCACATCATTGAAGGAATTGCTCAAGGACTTCAATACCTCCACAAGTACTCTAGAGTAAGAATCATTCACAGAGATTTGAAAGCTAGCAACATTTTATTGGATAATGACATGAATCCAAAAATATCTGACTTTGGTACTGCAAGAATATTTGGAGACAATGAATCCCGGGCAAGCACAAAAAGAATTGTTGGAACATAGTAAGTTAGATAACTCTTTTGAACATACAACTATAAAAAATTGTGTATATGCATGCCAAACATATTACTTCTCTTCAACAATATAATTTGGTGAAATGATGGAAACAGTGGTTACATGTCCCCTGAATATGCCTTGTACGGTCGCTTTTCTATGAAGTCTGACATTTTTAGCTTTGGGGTCATGATGCTAGAGATCATAAGTGGGAAGAGAAACACAGATTTTTATATGCCCGATCACGCTTCAAATCTGTTGGGATATGTAAGTAACTACAATTTGGTCTTTAATTGTGTGTATATATTCTCTATATATTTTCAATGACTAACCTTCTATGAACTTCTTAACGACTCATTTTAGGCGTGGGATTTGTGGAAAGATGGAAGGGGTTTGGAGATAATGGATCATTCATTAGTTGAAACATGTTCAACGAGTGATATTATGCGATACATTCAAATTGGTTTTTTGTGTGTACAAGAAAGTGCAGTAGATAGACCAACTATTTCAGCGGTTTTGTCTATGCTTAGCAATGAAATGGTCGATATACCTGCTCCTAAGCAACCTGCTTTCTTTGCAATTGTGAGTTTGAATGATGCCTATACACATGAAATTGCAAATCCTTGCTCTGTTAATGATGTCACAATTTCAGAAGTAGTGTCTCGATGACATTTGTTCTTGTACAAGGGACATTTCTCATTAAACATACTTATCATTGTAAAACTTGATAGACCAATCTCTAATAGATGTTAAAGATGAAATGATTCAATGACATGTTTTGGTTAATTGCGAATAATACTAAATTTTGCTCCAATTATATGCACAACTAGTTTGGATTCATTTGCACAAAATTTGACTATACCTTTATTTATTTATTTATTTAGGCAAACAAATGAATCTATTTTACAAATATTTTGGAGGGAATCTTAAATCAGAGACATTAGATATGTTTTCAGTTATCTTTTTCATATTGCAAAAACTTTCTTTGCATTAATTTGTGAAAATAATTTTGTAAAGATGATGTAGGCTAAGGTTTTCGGTATATATATAGGAAAATGCTAAAAATAGCCCTTAGGGTCGTTATTGTTGAAAAAATTGTGCAAATAGTGTATTGAAATGTATAAAAATATTTTGGAATATGTGAAGAGTGTATCGAGATTTTAAATATTTTAGAATTTAATGCTTTTATTGATCGCCCTTAGGGTTGTCATCACAGGACCTTTATGTATATATATATATATAATTTTAGTTATCAATTGTTGTCATAGTCTCATTTTGAATTATCAACCCCATGTACTTCAATCTTTTTCATCATTCAGAGGTGGTTCTAATTTACCGAATCCTCTATTATAACTTTAAGTATATGTAGCACAACTTGTTTCTAGTGTTTTCTCTTCATCTTCTTACATTGTTTCTAATCCTCCCAACTCTTCTCATGTGCCAACTGATCAATTTCCCATTTTACAAATGGTGTGGATCATATTTCCATACAATGGCTTAGATTCTGTTTAGGTTGGTAACATGAACTCTCTTCCCATTTCTCACTTTGGTAAAGGTATTTAGCAAATTTCTAGCATAACCTTTTCTTGATCTAACAAACCTTTATCCCTTATAATTTACAAGTTGTTCAACAATTTACTAGATAATAATTGTAGGCTTATATTTGATTCCATAGCTTGTAGTTCAAGAAAAGTTTATCATCAAATTATTCATAGAGGTTTCTACAAACAAAGCCTTTACATTTTCTTTATTTTTTTTCTAATCATGCACAATATTACGGAACCCAACTCAATAGCACCCCTCTTGCATTGTTGTGACATCAAAGGTTTGATCATGGTAGTCCAACATTGTTTTGAGTCTTAATAAATAGTGCAAGTTTTTCTTAATAAGTTTGAACCATACACTTTTTAACACTAATCATATTGTTGGAGAAAAATGGTTGAATAAGAAATTGCCTCATAAATATGTATATAACTCACACATTTAAGGCTCATCAGTTTTACAAAATTGATTGGGCAGTTTTGCTAGCATTGGTTGCCTTGATGGCTAGAGGCTCCTCCCCTCTCCCCCATGGTGCATAAAAGGAAGCCCTATTCCTTGAAAAGAGATATAGAATTTTTCCTTGACATCCATACACTGTCAGTCTACTTCTCCTATAATTTTCTTCCTGAGAGAGAGTGTTGCCGTTGTCTGTTCGCTAAGCTAATCAGAAGGTGCTTCTGTTATAGCTGGTAAAAACCCTTGTATCCTGGGAAGTAGACGCCGGCGTACCTCCAGCACCCAGCGGTGAGGCGGCGAATCTATTTTAAGGAGACTGTGGTATCACACAGGCTTCGGTTTGCTTCCTTTAACCATTTTATATTTTATCTGTATTTTATTCAGCATGTTATTTTTCCTAGGATTGAAGGTTTGTTTTGTTCATCTCATAATTTTGCGATATGCAATGTGAAATTATGTAATGTGAGTAGTTTTTCCCAACACATATTTCTATAGATTCACAAATTACCATTTTTCATTTACTCTTGCAGACTTGATAGGCATTCATTAAAAGCTTTTGAGTCCTTACCAGACCTTCTGAATTAGTTCTTGCAAACTTGATAGGCCTTCATCAAGACTTTCTGAACTATATTCTGTAGGCCTAACATAGCTTCATTAAGAACTTCAGAATCCTAAATGCCTCTCAAGTATACAATAAGATCTTTGACCTCATTGCACAATCTCAAGCATTCATGAACTAGCATCTGAACTTTGACCTCCTTTCTCTTATCCAGTCTTGGGTGAGTTATTTATAAGAGAAGGTTGAAGTGGAAAACTAATTCTTCTATATAAAACTCTTAGCATACTATAAAGGAAGCCTTTTTAATGTGCTAGAAAGATTGAAATGTTGATCAGGTTTGAAACCACCATTAGTCCTTTTCAAACATTCTGAAGGCCAAACCTCCAACATGAAAGCCCTATTCCATTATAAGTCCTATTCATTGGGCTAGAATGTTTAAAGTACTTTTTAGGTTTGAGTGATGCTATGTCTTTTCAAAACTTCTGAAAGGCCAAGACTCCAAATAGGCTCTTCAAACATGAGACAACTTGCAATTTTTTTATTTGAATAGCAAAATTTATTATAGGCCAAACTTTCTTACTTGATTTATGATCTTTGCTTCCTTTAATACATCCTTTGAGATTTTTCACAAATCACTTTAGAGAATGGAGATGTTTGTTCGACCTATGAAACACTTCATGCAACTTGAGACTTTTTGCAATCACCTTCTTGTTTTTGCGTAAGCCATATAAACAATATTCACTTTTGATGTGCCCTACAAACTCAATGTGGGTATAAGTTTTCATGTACTGAGCCAAAAGTAAGTATATACATGTAATGCCTTTCAATTTTTCGAGAATTGTCTCATGACATTCTATGAAATAAGGATCAAATTATGACACCTAGCCAAAATATCATCTATTTTTCCAACTTTATATTGCTCCCTTGTACACCTTCTAAAAGAAAACTTTGTTGGATATTTTGGTATATATTTCATTTTACCTTGAGCTTGACTTTTGACTTGATTTCATAGTTGACTTGAGGTTCAACTCCTGCTTGGTCATGGAGATAAAGTTGAAATAGAGAGAAATTAAGAAGTGAAAAATATTTTCTATTTTTAAATTATAAAATGGTGAACATATATTATTTGTACAATATATATATATATATATTCTTATATATATAGGACTAAAAGATGCAAAGGTTGATTTTAATAGGACTAAGTAAGGTTACTAAACAATACATCTACTAAACAATCCTTAGATCAACCTTTGCTTAATCTACCTAGTAATCGTTCCAAACGAAATAGTTTAGTTACCCAAGATAATACTACTGTTAAATTCATAGAACAATTACTTACCAAATTAACTACTTCTAAGAAAGCCTCTCCTTCTACTGAAAAAGGTCTTATTGTTTTAAATCAATAATCTAGTATTAATACTGTTTCTCATCAATCTGAACTTGATACAATTGATGATGAAATTAATCAATTAGCTCAACAATTTCAATCCTCTAATCTGAATAAAATTCATTATCCTAAGCCTAATCCTACATCTCTTACTAAAAACTGGTATTCTAGACCTACTCCTCCTGATCTCCAATATGAAGAAACTAATCTTAATAATCAATTTTCTGTATCTGCTAAAAAATTGTACGAATGGAATATTGATAGTCTTAGTGAAGATCAAATACTTCAAAAATTAAATCATTTATCTATGGTTGCAAATAGTTATTTTAGTAACTACCCTGATTACACTCAACCTGAAATTGCTTCTTTAATCACTTTTGGTTTTACTGGTATGCTCAAATCTTGGCGGGAAAAATACCTTACTGAAGATCAAAGAGAATCAATCTTACATGCTAATCAAAAAGATGAAAATGATTTACCAATCTTTTATGAAGCTATTGGCTATTACAAACCTGATGGTGTTAACACATTAATCTATACCATAGTTAGGCATTTCATAGGTACTCCTACTAATATATATTCTCGCATACATGATCAACTTAGTAACCTTACTTGTCCAAAATTAAGTGATTTTAGATGGTATAAAGATGTATTCACCTCTAGAGTTATGTTAAGAGAAGATTGTACTAAATCTTGTTGGAAAGAAAAATTTATTAACGGATTACCTAGTTTGTTTGCTCACAAAATTAGAAATGTTCTTAGTCAAGCTACTGGTATCATTGAATATGACAATTTAACTTATGGTGATATCATTAGCACTATTCAAAAAGAAGGATTAAAAATGTGTATTGATCTTAAACTCAGTCAAAAAGCTACTAAAGATAAACATAAGGCTAAATATGAATTAGGTAATTTTTGTGAACAATATGGTTTACCTCCTGTCGCACCTTCCCGTAGGAAAACACATAAAAAACATAGTAAATCCCATTACAAGTATTCAAACAAGTGTAAAAAGAATTATTCCCCTTTTAAATCAAATGATAAATTCTATACTAAACCTAAAAAGAAATATTACAAGAAATCACATCCAAAAGCTAAATCTAATAAAGATATTACTTGGTACAATTGTGGTCAAAAAAGTCATTATTCTAATATATGTAAAGAAAAACAAAAATTAAAAGATAAAGTTAATCAACTTCAAATTAATGATAAATCAAAAAATCAATTATTTGAAATCTTTCAATTAAATCAATCTGTTAGTAATTCCTCTTCTGATAATTCTAATACTTCATCTAATTACAATTCACCTAGTGAAGATTCTGATAATAATATAGAATTAGGATATAATGATGTTTGTTGTAAACCTGTTAAACAAATTACTGTTCTTACTAAACAAAATCAAGAAGAAACTGCTCTTATTGAATTAATTAGTAGACTTGAAGATTCTGAATTAAAAAAGAAATATACTGATAAATTAAAATATTTGTTAATCAATACTAATCATAAACCTAAGTTTGATAAGCCTGTTATTAGTCTATCTAAAACCTTAGAAAGATTTAAAAATAAACACAAAGAAGTTACCTTACAAGATTTATAATAAGAAATTAATCAGATTAAACAAACCATTAAAGATTTACGAAATAAAGATCAACATTTAGAAGATGCAATTATTAAATTAAAACTTTGTTGATTATTTCGAAGTCACTCTTCTATCAGCTCTCGGTCAACAACCTTGCCCTCTATATCTAATCAAGCATTTGTAATTAATGAAGAAGAAGTAGAAATACAGAATGATAAAATTTATAAAACTACTTTTCTCCAAAATACCTTCAAAGTTAATTTGCATGTTAAAACTTTAGAACAAGTTTATAATTTAGAAAAACCTCGAGAAACATGTCAACTTTTTGATGCTAATACTATTAAACGACATTTAAAATCTGGCCATAATTTCATTCATTTAGGATTAATTCAAGTTGGAATAAACCCATTAACTCCTCAAGGAAAAAACACTTCTGTTTTATTATGTTTGAGAGATGCTCGTTTTATTGATTATAATGATAGTTTAATGGGTATGATAGAAACTGGTTTTCACAAAAGACCTATTCATTTTAATTGTTTTCCCGATTTCACACTCAGTGATCCGCACATATTAGATGCATAAACTTTAAATATTCAATTAAATGGTTCATTTACTAATATGAAAGAAAAAACTCATAATATTGCTTTAATTTATTGTGTCCATTATAAATGTATTAAAACCAATTTAAATGTTCAAGCTTTACATAAAAGTCCTAAGGATAAAACATTACTGATTCAAACTAGTAACAATGATACTAATATAAATATCCCTCAAATGATAGAATGGAAAGATATTACTCTCCCTGATCAATGGGTTACGGTCAATGAAAATTACAAACATAATCAACAACAATCCACTAGTCAAGATATCCAAGATATTCAACAATTTACTGACGGTTCAGTCTGTATTAAATTTAATCGTAGTCAATCTTCTAGACATAGTACTTCTGATATATATTCGGCCTATATATATAAGAATATATATATATATATTCAGGTTCCGTTGGGCTAAATTGCAAAATTTGGTGAAATCGGGAGCTAAAATGAAATTAATAAAATTCTATAATTTTAAAAATTAGGGTCTCTACACGTCTGGCACATTTAATATTAGAGTTTCGGGAGTATGGATGAAAAATAAGAGTGTAGAAACACCTCAGAAAGAATTGAACTTGTGCAAATGATGATGGATGTGTGGCAGGATTTTTCTGCATGTGCGGATTTGTGTAGTAGAGGAATGGAAGTTTTGGGCAGAGTCCCAGATGTGCAACGTGGGTCGTGCAAGTGCAGTCAAAGGTGGTGCATGTGCGGTGAAGATGCACTTCTAAGGTTTAGGACTACATGAAACCACAGGTGCGGCTAAGGGCCCCATACTTGTGACCAAGGCTAGTGTGGTGTAACGCCCCACATTATTTAAATTAAAAATAATACTCAATACATGATTAACTCAAAATCTTGCAAAATCACTTAATAACATTGGCTCAAAAACACTCTTTCTCATTGAACTATACATCAAAAATTTACAAACTTGCATGTTCATATCTTAGTTACATCCATAGTTCAAGAAGCTAGAGGATACAATTAAAAATGCCCTAATGGCTTACAAACATCGAGGTGAAACCTTGTTACAACAAAATGGACATGTAGTCCTAAAACAAATAAGCTCGGAGCTTCTATGTAATACATCCATGAGCCTTCGTGCTCTAATCAAGACAAAAATCCACCTCTTCCTCATTAGGGTGGTTGCACATCACCGAGTCCAAAAAAAATGTTAGATATGAATAAGCTAGATGCCCAGTAGAAATACTTTTAACCTAGTATTCTTCTAACTATCTAAAGAATCCATTGTTGGAAAAATGGTTAATATAGGCATATTTTGGGCCGACTTTGAACCCAAAATTGAGTGGGCCCCAAACATCTTTTGGGGTGGGTCCGAAGAGGTGACGTGTTCCTTGCCGCATGGTAAGTCACACGGTGAAGACGGAACGTCAAAACCATTTATGAATGAATGGGAAGTTGACGTCGTTTTCGAGTTTAACATTAATTTTTTAGACAAAGTTCTTTTGAATTTTTTCAATAAAAATTATTGTGGGAATTTAAATTTTAATATAAATTTATTTTTGGTTTCCTAAAGTGGTTTCCTAAAAATGATTAAACTATTCAAAATAGTTTAATAAAAGTATTCCAATAGTTTAGTAAAACTATTCCACATACCAACGGTACTTTTTCAAATAAATTGAAATAGTGTTCAAACTTTGTCTCCAAACGGCACTTTTTCTTTTGTTTGAATATTAGTTATAAGTACACGGTCAGATTTGTTTGAATTTAACAGTTGCATCTGTTCATTCAATTTTGAACCTGTTCAGACCGCAGTATGTTGCCTATAAATTGAGATTATATTCCAGCAATCTTGATACTTTTTGAGGGTTCCGAAAATCAGTCTGCAGATTGTCTAAATTGCTATCCAATTTTTCTCTATTGCATTTATTCTTCATATTTAGGTTTAGAATAAATTAAAGAGAGTATAGATCATAGGTTTGGTTCGCCGAACAAATTGTTTGGAGTGCTACTATAATTTGTGAAGATCATTGTGTCTTGGGAGATAGACGCCACTCAACCGTAAGCACCATAGCGGGGCGAATCTGTCTTAAGGACAGAGTGTCACACACTCGACTTGGTCTTGTAATTTTATTTGGTTCGACAAAATAAATCCGGTATGTTATTTACATATTTTGTTTGAATTTATTTCTAGTTATTTTATTTACACAGAAGATTGTTCCAACATCCATATGGCATTATCACAACCCAAATCACATTTTATTGCATTCATGTTAGAGATTTAAGAAAATACGCATAGATAGAATTGTGCCACCAAAGCCACATCCAATACCGGGGGTAAATACGCCGTGATGCTCGTAAAAGGAGTCCCAATACATATACATATAGATTTATATCCAAAAATATCCCCACATTTGCCGACTATTAATACAGCAAGGATGGGCACCCAAAGCCATCCGTTTTTTCACTTTTACCAATTACAATACGACAAAACCAGCAGACACCCAAAAACATTTTTCCTACATTCATCCGGCGAAAAGCTTAAGACAAGGCAATTGGGTACCTAGACTTTCCCCCACGTGAGTACCAATAACAAAACACTTTCCAAAACCGACTCCCTACCCGGACTCACACCCTATTCACCACTCTTTTACACAGCCTTTCCAAACTTCCAAGAATTTGTACATTCATGAGATAAAGAGTAAATTTCACCATTCAAGTGATTGAAAAGAATATGGAGAAACAATCTTCATAATTCAAAAGTAAATCTCAAGAGTTACCAATTTCATAAGTTTCAAATCAATGTACCTCATCAAAATCTCATAATTCATTCATCAATTTAAAGAATTGGAAATCTATTCCATTTAATCACGTCCTTCCCCAATTTCAAAAGTTAGGGTTTTCATAAAATTTGGGGTTTTTGCCCCTCCATCATGTTAAATACTATTTCTCAATTAAAATATCCATAATCCATAGCTATTATTAGAATCTTAAGAAAATGTAGAGAAAATTTCATTTTGAAAACCAAATCCCAATTTGTAAACTCAAACATTTACTTATAGCATCAATGTCATAATAGCACCACATAAAAATCCTCAAAATAAAGGGATACAAGATTAAATGTAATCATATCTCAAAGATGAAAGTAAGGAAGCTAGATCAAGAAGATTCCTTCGAAAAATCCAAAATGCAATCGATGGAAAGGAACAATCTTCGTGTAGACTTTGATTTTTGTAAGGAATGGAAGTGTAGATCTAGTAAAATGAGAGATTTCTAGAGTGAGAGAGCTATGATTTTCAAAGCTAAAGAGAGAGAAGAGAAGGAAGAAAAGAAAAAGTAGAGAAAATGATCTAAAAAGCAACTTTTATGTTGCTGAAATCGCGTAGACCGCTCAAGTGGTATTTTCATCGCTCGAGCGATGAACTTAAACTCTCTGTATTTCAGCCTACAAAACAAGATTTTGGGAAACCCCTCATCTTCGCCTGAGCGGTAACTTGACCGCTCAATCGGTTCTCCTTTCCACTTGACCTGCAAAACCAACTATTGGGAATCTCACATCTCTACTCGAGCGGTCACCTAAAATGAATTGTCACAATCCCCCTCCCTTAAGGAATTTCGCCCCTGAAATAACGTCAATTCACAACGCCACAACGACAGCATACTAATGACACATTAATTACAAGTCACCAACAATCCCAAATAGCAAATAGATAACTTTTAACAAGGGATACATGGAAGATATAATAGAAAGAGTGCTTTTGAGATAGCACAAAATGCGAACCAGAGCATCATAGTGTGGAGAGCGAGGAGCAGCCATGAACTGACTGACAATGTGAACAACATAGGCAATGTTTGGACGAGTAACGGTGAGATAGACAAGATTGCCAACTAGTTGATGATATAAAGTAGTATCAGATAATAGGTGACCATCAAGAGGTATGAGACGAGTTTGAGAATCAACTTGGGTAGGCGCAGTCTTGCAATTAGTAATACCAATATAAGCTAAGAGACCAGATGTATACTTGGCCTGGGTGAGAAAGTAACTAGAAAGATCTTGAGAAATTTCCAAGCCGAGGAAGTAGCTAATTAAACCCAAATCTTTCATCTCAAATTGGCAACTGAGGAACTGTTTGAGACTAGAAATACTCACTGTTCATCCCCAGTGATGATCATATCATCCACATAGAGAAAAAAATAATAATAATACCACACTCTGCCTTGTGTATAAACATAGCAAAATCATGGGCATTGGAGAAGAAGCCAAAGTCACGAATGGTAGAACTGAACTTGGCAAACCAAGCACGAGGAGCTTGTTTCAAATCATACAAAACATGGCGAAGTTTGTAAACTTTGGTGAACGGAACTGAGGAACCAGGAGGAGGCTGCATGTAAACTTCCTCAGTGAGATCACCATTGAGAAAAACGTTCTTGAGATCCATCTGACAAAGACTCCAATGGCGAGCAATAGTAATGGCAAGAAGGCTTCGAACTGAAGTAAGATGAGCAACGGTGGCAAATGTTTCCTCATAATCAATCCCATATTCATGAGTAAACCCCCGGGCAACAAGTTGAGCTTTGTAATGCTCAATGGAACCATCGGAATGTGTTTTGATCTTGTAAACTCATTTGCAACTAATAACACTCTTTCTTGGTGGAAGGTTAACTACATCCCAGGTATGAGTTTTAGCAAAAGCCTGCAATTCATCAGTCATAGCTTGCTTCCAAAGAGGGTTAGGGCAAGCCTCTTGATAGGAAGTAGGTTCATGAAAAGAAAAGGCAGTAGAACTAGCAATGAAATCACGAAGAAGTACAGAAGGTTGTGTTACCCGAGTAAAATGATGAAGAGATACCTCTAGTGTAGAAGATGATGTAATAGAATCAAAGGATGCATGAGGTTCACTATGGGAGAGAATGAAGACATGACTATGAGATGGAGCAGGAGCAGGAGCAGGTAGGGGTGTGCATAGTGCGGTTCGGGCGGTTTGAGACTAAAATTACAAATCGAATAGCAGATTGACATATTACGATTTGGGCAGTTTTTGGCGGATGTGCGAATTAAAGAATATTTTAACTAATTATCATACATTTGCATAATATATAACACTAATTTGTATAATATTTTATATATATAACGCAAAGTAATTTTACATAATATGTTTCATATATATAACTACTAATTTGTAATAAATTTCATATCTTAAATCTCTCTCACACTGATTTTTACTTTGATATTTTATTGGAGATTAAAAAATATATATGTATTAACTATAGCAGAGCGAAGTGGTTTGGAAGGCGAATTATAAATTTTAAAGTTTAAACTACGGTTAGCAGTTAAAGTGTGTGGATTGATGCAGATCAGTGCGCTTTTAGTAGACTGGATGGTATTTTGCATAGCCCTAGGAGCAAGAATAAGAGCAGGAGCAGGAGCAAAAGCAGGCTCAGGATTACAAAATAGAGCAACAGGACTAGGAGGCAGAGCAGAATCCTCAGGATGGACCGGAGTCATCATGTCAGAGGTAGAGTCTGTATCAAGCTCATCAAACAGAAAAGAAGGATCCGTAAATAATGATGTACGAGGAGGAGTGCACAAATGAAACTTAGATAGAGAAGATAACATCTTATGTTCCCAAAATGTCACATGACGAGAGACACGAAGATGATGAGAAAGAGGATCCCAACAACGATAACCTTTATTGTCAATCCCATACCCCAAGAAACTACACAAACGGGCACAACGTTTTAATTTGGTACACTCATGAGGTTGAAGAAGAACAAAACAAGCACATCCAAATATATGAAGACCAGTATAAGCAGGAGGTGTGCCATACAGATGCTCATATGGGGTTTGATTGTTGATGGTAAGGAAAAGGACACTGTTGATAGTATAGATAGCTGTGAGAGCAACTTCCACCCAAAAACGTTTAGGACAAGAAGATTTGCACTCAACACGACCATTTTGTTGAGAAGTACTGGGACAAAAATAGTGAGAAAGTGTACCATTTTGATGAAGGAATCTCAAAAAATGAGTTTCTTTATATTCTTGGGTATTATTAGCACGAAAAATTTTGATGGTGGAAGAAAACTGAATTTTGGCCATCTGTGAAAAATCATACTCCTTTCGTTCCAAAATAATAGTCCATTTTGGGAAATCCAACTTTTTTTTTGTAGTACAATTATTGTGCTTTAAAAATATTAATTTTCTAAATTTACCATTTGATAGTGCATTTTTTTAGGAATATCAATTGTTATAATTGTACTTTTTGTGATGTTAATGAATTTAAAAGAAGGGTAAAATAGGAAATTCATATTATTTTAGTCCTTGATTTTTGAAAAGATACTAACATTTTGGGACAATGAAAAATGGAATAAGGGACTAATATTTTGGGACGGAGGGAGTAGTATATTTGGTGTAACTCAGAAAGAGCTTTCATAAGAAATAACCAAGTAAAACGAGTGAAATTACCGACAAATATGACAAAGTATTTAGATCTCCTATAGTAGTATTAGGTGAAGGCCCCCAAACATCAGAGTGCATGAGATCAAAAGGTGCATGAGACATAGAGGTACTAGTATGAAATGGTAAAGCAAGTTGTTTGGCAAGTTGACAAGATAGACAGTCTACTTTATTATTTGGAACAGGACCTAATTGACCACTTGAAACTAGAGATCATAAACAACCAAAAGACACTTGACCTAATCGAGAATACCATAAAGCAAGAGGGGAAGCAACAGTCTGGATAGAAGAAATATTGGATAATGAAATGCGCAGATGGATGAGCTCGTACAGACGACCATGTTTACCACCTATCCCAAGAGTCCGTCCTATCTTCAGATCCTGCACGACACAACTGGTTAGAGAAAACAAAACAGTGAGGCCAAGATCACATAGTTCACCAATAAAGATAAGATTAAGTGTAAGGTTGGAGATTAGATAAGTGTGAAGCAAAGAGATATTGGAAATGGAGATATGACCTATATGACTAACACGTATTTTAGAGCCATCATTAGTGTGAATAACTGGCAAATTAGAAGAAGATGTAATGGAAGAAAAAAGTATAGGGTTAGAGGTCGTATGATTGTAACAAGCTGAATCCAAGTACCAAGAAGAGATACCTGGAGTGACTGAGAGAGCAATTGAGGGTGTACTAGAGGTAAAGGTAGAGGTAGAAGTAGAAAGAACTTTTTTTACAATGGCTTCAATAGCATAAAGAGTGTAGATTGGTGAAGGTGCAGAAGAGCGACTTGGAGAATATTGAGTATGTGGCTGGCGATGAGTAGCAGTTGAGGCAAAGTAAACCGAAGAGTGATACCACTGTGCTGAGGCGAGTTGTTTGAATGATCCATGGATTGAGCAAAATATGACTCACAAAAAGGGTCCGGTGGTGTCGGAGTAGAACTGGGTAAAACTGAGTGCACCAATGAATTCAAAAGGTCGAAAATAGTAAGGAATCAAGTTCAATCGGCCCAAAATAGGTCAAAAATGAGTGCACTAGCCTGAAAAGAGCCTAAACCAATTAAGAAGTATAGATGATGTCAACATAGGGTAGGGCTAACGTCAGCAGGTGCACGATGCATGTTAGTAGGAGGATGTGCCGCGCACGTTAGCAACAGAGGCGTGTGGCGCACTGTAGTGATAGCGCTGACGTTAGGGACACACCTAGGGCTAAGATCAGTGAAAACTATAGGGAAAGTACGCACGCATGACAGATGCGTGGCGTATGATCGTCTGGCAATTGGTGCGTGGTAGCATGTGGAGAGACTGGTGGCATCTTGAATGACGCGCCTGGAAACAAGTAGCACATGAGAGCGCGTCTAGGCTTATTTTGAGGCATGGTTGGTGGCTCTAGAATCGTTTGAAAGAGACGAGTATGATGGTGGTCGTATTTTTGTGATTACGGCCAGTGGTGAGAGAGCAAAGAAACAACCAATTAAATTAAAGTTACTGGTGGCTGAGAGTGCCGGTGGGAGAGCCAAGAAGCAAGGTTCAGAACCTATACTCTGATACCATGTTATGAGGAGAGAGAGAGAGAGAGAGAGAGAGAATATAACTCTGTATATTTCAATGAATAAATATGAGTGAATACAAGACTCCTTTATATAGGAGAAAGAGAAGCTAAGTATGGTAAAACACAATATGATAATGCACAATATAGTAATATAGATATATACAGCTAACAATACAAATTACAAATATCCAAAACCTTTAAAATTATATCACATTATCCGTTAGTATACTAATTGATATACCATTTTGTACGTATAGCATTATTCATAATCATTTGGTAACAACTTAGAAATAGAAAAATAAATGAATGGATCATTTTTCAAATTTTTTTTTTTAAAAAAGTGGACTCTACTAATAAATTTTGCGTTCTAAATCCATTGTAGAACATTTTTGATTTGTACACATGTCCTTTGCGCAGATTGTGAAGTTTTTAATTAAAAAAGTCAACATCGACAAAAATGTAAGGAATCAGGAAGGCTTATCAGCCCTTGACATTTCAACAGTACTTTATCCCAATGAAGCCAATAGGAAAATTGAGAATACTTTATTCTACCCACCAGGTGCATCAAAAATTTCATCATCATCATCACCAAATGATTGAAGTGAAAATTCTGAAATTTTGATTTCGCCAAACCGAATATTTCAAGTTATAATCAGACTTATCTTTTTTAGGAAAAGAGAATCGTCAATGGAGATGAGGAATGTAATATTGGTTGTAGCAATTCCAATCGCAACCGCTCCTTTCCAAACCATACTTAGTCCCTTATCAACTGGAGTACTATTTCACAACAGCAAAGACAATATTCATAACAGCACCGTTACGCCGTTCGCTCTCCATCCTCTTACTGACACTAGTAATTTTACTACCCCCAACCCCTCCAACACTGCCCATAATCCTTTCTATGTAGTTCTATTCAAAAGTTCTATCATCACATACAAACCATTCTAGTTCTTCAATTTTTGTGCTTGTCCACTGACCATAATATGTTTTCTTGCCTCAATTGTGGCGATTGTACTTGTTTACCCATTGCATCCTTTTAGTGCCTTGTTGCACATCTCCCTATTGTTTTTGATAGTTAGCTATGGGATATGGTTTTACATGACACCACCACCACCATATTCATGCTAGCAGTTTAAATCCTTAATTGGTTTCATGAAGAAAGTTTGGAAATACCACTTGGTTGAATAAGATGCTTGAAAATTTAAATTAAATCTGTCTTATTAATTAAGCACTTAACTTTATTATTAGCCTATGAATAAGATGCTTTTGGGAGGTTTGATGTGTTTTTGGCCTTCATTTTTTTTTGTTTTGAAGGCATATATCTTGTCTGATTTAGTTCTCTACTCTGATGCATTGCATATGGCTTTGTGTTATTTGATGTTTCTCTTTATGTACTCTATTGTTTTGATTCAAATAAAGCTTTTCTTTGCTAATCAAAAAAGCTTATTAGCTTCCCTTGTTTCAACCCAATGATGCAACTGTTATCTTGTGGGTGACAATGTTGTCAATGTACCTTAATCCTATGTTTGGCTCATAAATTCGAATAGTGATTAATTCTTTTTCAAAATTTATGATTCAAACACAACGTGATTAAATTTGTAAATTGAATTGCCAACGTTTAAAGGTGATTGTTTCCACCTTGCGAATTAATGAGTGGCTTGTACGATCATTTACAAGTGATTGTTCAATTTGATTGCAAAGCTGGTCTAAAGACACAACTTAAACGTTGAGTTTGGATTATAGATTTGAGTAAAGATTTAAAAAAGGAAGGAAAAAAGGTAGGTAAAATCATTTTTATCAAAATCTTTTTAAAAATTCCACTCTTATTCCAAAATTTTCTTTTCATCAAATTTAAATTTAACAATAATAAGTAAGAGATGAAGATAGGAAATGTTCTAGATAGAATGTGTTTCTTCAGTGGACTCTAGCAGTCTTAGATTAGACAGGGTTTTGAAAAGCGTAGATGGGTTGGACGTTGTCCTGATGGGCCCTAAGAAGTTCTCAGACAACGGAAAGTAACTGTTCAACTCGATTGGCTCACCTAATGGGCTTAGTTTCCGAATTGAAGGGTGCGGTTAGGTTTATTGGATTCGCTAATGTTTATTTTGATAATTTAAATTAATTATTTTGTAAGATATTTTGTACACATCATTCATTAAAATAAAAAAGAATAAAAAAAAATTAAGTAGATCTGATAATAAAATAATTTCAATTTATCGTATTTGTCACAAAAAAAAGAATGAATAATCTATTTTCAAAAACACACTTGTCATTCACTTTCTAGAAACAATGCGATAAACTTAATAGGCTATGATAAATCGATCTAATAAATATATATTTTTTTGTAAATAATATACACGAAAAACTCTACAAAATGAAGATTTGGATTATTAAAATTGGACCTATGATGAGTCCCATACTTCGGATAACATTCCAATCCAAAATGTGAACTCCAAACTTATGAAAAGTCATAACCAAACAAAAAAAGTTGTCCTCGGCCCATAGAATATGGGTTTAGATTCGCTCAAGTTGGTCGTCCAACTGGCCAACTTGAGAGAAAGGTTTAGGCTTGATAGGTCTATTTTGGAATCGATTTCGATAATTTGAACCATTTACTTTTTACGATTCGTTGAATAGAATATTCATGTAAAAAAAATAAGATGATTAGATATCGCCAATTATATTTGTATTACAAAAAATAAATAACTATTTTTGAAATTATATTTATCCTCTATTTTTTTATTTATTTTATAGGTTTTATTATCTATTGAGGCATTTATTCATAAATTCCTCTTCACCTACTTATGTTCCATGTAGTCCAAATTATTTTCTTATGTTCCACTAAGTCATATGAGTGACATAGTTACCAAAATACCCATAATAGTAATATTTACATTGACAGTGTGAATGTTCATACATCAATGTGAACATTCACACTATCAAATTTAAATGTTCACATTATCAAGTTGCCAAGTGTTCAAAAAAAATATTTATAAGGGTAGAATTGTCCATAAAAGACCTTAAATATGATAATTAGGATTTGGTAAATCAAATGTCCAAATAATATGACATACTGAAATATAAGAATATGTTATGAAATAATTGGACTACAAGTACTTGAAAAAGGATTTCTTAATAAATCCGCTAAAAAAATAGAAAAGAAAAGGAAAAAAAGTAAAAGTGAAGCATTAATGTACCTAAATAGAAAAAGAAATAGGGTATTTATGGGTCGGTCTTGTTTACTAGACTTACTTAGAGCAACTCCATTGCTACTCTTCATTTTTCACTAGTTAGAGTCTGAAAAAATGTATGTTCTTTATTTTACCTAACTAATTTTTTATTTATGTGCTCTAACACTACTTTTTATTTTACATATTTATCCTCACAAATTAGTTTAAAGAGCATCCTAATGCTCTCCAAATGTTGCTAGCTTGCAAGAATCTTATTAAAATAGCTAGCTAGCCCGTTTGAGTGAGTAAAATAACATGAAATTAGTTATAATAGCTAACAAATCTCTTTCAAAGAGCCCCTTGGAGATGCTCTCCAAGGAAGGAAACAAAAGACCATCCTAAGGCATTTTTGCTAGTGCAACGGGTTTTCTCCTTTGCATCAAAAAAGGAAAAATATCCATTTTGATTTTGGTCTTCACAACTAGCTAACCTTCATTAAGAGGCAAAAGGATTTCCTGCTGAAATTGCTCCCTTCATCTGATCAAGTACTCTTCTTTTGGTTGGTTGTGTTTGTATATTGCATCCAATTTATTTGGTTTTGTGTTTGTATATTACCATTTGAAAATATGATTGTTTGAAAATATTTTTTTTAAATAATTTAATTATATTTTAAAAAATATATATATATATATATATTTGCAAATGCCACATCAACATATGCGGCATGTCATAAAAAGATTATTTATTCATTTATCTATGTTTATAATATTTTTCCTTTGAAAATTAGTTAAGTTAGTTTGATTGATTAACTAAAATAAAGAGTATGGTTGGAGTGTACACTAGCTAAACTAGTTAGGCAAAATAAAATAAAAATAAATAAATAAATAGAAAAAAAGTTATTTTTTTTGTGTATTTTTGCAAGGCATTTGGCCTCTTATCCTTGGAGTTTCTCTTACAAGTCCTACTCATTTTTTTCACCTATCAATATCTCTAAAAACTATTGACATACAATAAGTATTTTAGGAATTATCGATGCATTAAAAAGGTATACAGGACTTATAAATAATTAAGTTCATCATATAGGAGTAGCCCGTAATTCCACATATCCTTTTGTCTCTGTGTACACACTTAATAAAAGAAAATCTTAATGACAATTTTACCATGAAGCAAAATGACAATAATGGGCATCAATATATATACTAAATATTAAAACTAAGTTTTCTCAATACACATCGTGTGAAAATAATAATTCTTAGTTCACATCTTTTGGAAGAACAAAAAACTAGAACCTTTTTCTTTCATGGTTTCTCACTTCCTGTATTGTCCTCCATTGCTTGCATAAAATACTTTGATATTGCTTTACTCTCTAGGTTTGTGTAAGTTCATACTCTATTATTTATACCATTTTTCCATTAGAATCCACTATCATTCTTGATTTTTGTAATGGAAGATTTGCAAATCAATGGAAGTTCAGGTTTAAATAAAATTATACGTGGTTACAACCAATCCAAAAGTAAACAACTGAATAAACGTAAAACATTTAGAAATCAAGTTACGAAATGATGCAAATAATTTGAAAGTACATAACTAAATTAATAAATTTGACAATAAAAAACGAACAAATACAAAAAACAATTGGAATTACGTAATCGAAATATTAAAAAAATTTCGTAAACAACTGAATAAACCTATTTTATGTAGAAAACCAATACCAAATGGGTAAATCTATTTTATTCGGGAAAACATCGATCGATTTTTGAAAATGAGAGATAGATACACATTACTTACGAAATGGGAAGGAGGTATGAACTGGGCAAAACCAAATTTATTCTAATAACTAGGAAATGGGAGGGAGATACACATTACTTACTTTCAAGAATGCAATTGAGCTCAATGTAAGTCTTCAATGGAGTTGTGTTTTGCTGAAAGAGGATTGTTGGAATCACCATGGGTGGGTCGTCCTATGCTGTGAACAATGAAGGGTTTGAAGGTGTGTGGAAAAACCTATTTAGGTGATGTGTGTACACTACAAGAAATTTCACTTTTGGCGACTAAAATTTTAGTCGCCAAAAGCCTATTTTTTAGTTGCCAATCACTTTTGCCGACTAATATATTTGGTTGCCCATTTTGTCGCCAATAGATCGTCAGGGAAACAATCGGCGGCTAAAATTTTTTTGGGAGCCAAAAATCACCTATTGGCGACTAAAACTTTAGTCGCCATATATTTTTACTTTTAGCGACTAAATTATTTAGTAGCCAATTACGCATGTATGTTTGGCGACTAAATTTTTGGTAGCCAAAAGTTTCACTTTTTGAAAATTGGCAACTAAACATTTAGTAGCCAAAAGTTTCCTTTTTACAATTGGCGACTAAAAGTTTAGTAGCCAAAAGTTTCACTTTTTCACAATTGATGACTAAAATTTTAGTAGCCAAAAGCCAACCTGTGATATTTGTTTAGTCGCCAAAAGGTCTCATTTAGTTTTTATAATTTGTTCCGTAATATTTTTTATGCCACCTGAAACCTGTGCATATACAAAATTATTCATCCATTCATTCATTCATTCAATTCTCAAACATTCAATAAAAATATTTCTCCACAACCTGTAGCATTCAATTTCCAACCATATACAAAATTTAACTATTAAAAACCATTCGAATGCCTTATTTCAACAAAATATAATAAGTAGTGAAGAACAGAGACATAGACAATGTAATAACCCTCAGTCATCCTTAGCCCTTTGATCTCTTAGTTGCTCAAGCTCTTCAATCAACACCCGTCAAATTTCTATGAGATGATCCACCTTCTATAATAACTTTCAATGCCATCTCTCCCAGCACTTTAGCCTTCTCTGTCATCATCACCGCCGTCTATCACCCTCTTCACGGCGGCCTTTATATTCTCTCTCCTCACCATATTCTTTTCAGCATCAATCCACAAGTTCCAATCCTTCTTCTTAATTATTGAATTGGAACTGTCAAAAGAAACATTATAAACATTGTGGAATGAATTTATGAGACTATGATTCATAAAAAATTTAACAAAATCCAACATTGCTGTTTAAATCAAGTGATAAATCCTCCTGAACCTGGCTCTAAACCAAGTGATAAAATCCAACACTGTCATTTAAATCTTTTACACTAGAAATATATAAATCTTGAATCGTATTATTACAGAGAAATTGTGAGTGATTCAACAAAATGTATAATTTAAGACATTTTTTATTTGTCATAGATTTAATTATATAAGATTCAACTCTCTCATCATTATTATTATAGAGAAATTGTGCGTTTCTAATAGTTTAGAACTAATATTTTTATTTTACATATGTTATCAAAAATGCACTTTTCTATTATGAGAGACATATCATAATGTTTGGAGTAGACCAATATCACACTTTGCCACTACACTACCTATTATAGACCAATCCATCTCAGTTGCATTCTTGCTTGGATCTTAGATTTTCTTTCAACCTTATCAAACACAAAAGGGAGGCAAAAGGAAGATATGACAAAACACATATACTCTTGAGAATTATGATTGGGATGCCAATAATAGAGACAAAAGAGTTTTACATAATACTAACGGTTTTGATGCGTGTGTAAATTTATTTGGAATTATAATACGAAATTTATATATATTTTTTCTAATAATGCTTTCATATATATATATATTTTTTCTAATAATGTACATATGAATCATCGGGGTTAAGTGGGGCACCTCGACCCAACCACCAGTCTAAGGCTGTAATAATGCTTTCAAACACAGTTTACTGTACCTTATCACTTTATTAATTATATCATGCATAAGGTTGTAATATAAGCATACATCTTGATGAGAATATTATGAGCATTAGTGACCTTTCACAGTAGTAAAATTGAGACAACCCGTTTTGCCACAAACTAAAACAAACAAATGTTACCAATAATTAAATATAAATTACACTAATTTTCTGAATCAGACTTAAATTTCTTTTTCCCTGAATTGTAATCCCAGAGTAAAACTTTCTAGTTCCCTAACCCTAGAAGTCAAAGATTTACCGTATCTTTTGAACTAAATAATGGGACCATGCTCTGGAATATAAATTCAGAAAACATCAACAGCCCGAAACATCAAACCATATTGAAGAATATATTGCACATGTGAATTCAGAAGATGTAGTTTATACATGATATGCTGCTATTGATCCAACATACTGATCATGTTTCCATCACACATTCGTTCATGTTTACATATAGCAGTCCCTCTATTGAAATGTTTTATTATTCGATACCAGCAAGTGTTAACACAATGGAGAAGAATAAATTAATCTTTTCAGTAAGTAAATGTAAAAATAAATTGATAAAATGTACAAACAATCCTGACTCCCAATGAACAATTGATTGCAATACATAGAACAAAGTCAATACCTCTTTCTTATTCAAGTCTGCCAAGCATGACTCAAGCAGTTCATGGTAACCAAGACCTCTTCAGTTTATAAACAAACACTACAAAGAGGCATAACCAAAATCAAATTGAATCATAATAATAAAAAAAAAATATCACCATAAAGTCTCACAACCAAGTTCACCACAAATCCTCATAACAAAGCACCACATGATCCATAATTCAGACCATAATTCATACATCACCATATACTTTTCGCACAAATAACATTGAATGAAAACAATGTTAATGTGCTAAATTCAAAAACTCAGACCTCATTCAAATCAAAACAAACCCACAAAAAGATGAAACATAAGAAAACAAAATGAAACCCAATTAAATTAACCGTATCACAACTCAGAACCTCACGAACCCATCTCTGAAATGTGCTATCAACAATCACTACTTCAACAGATGCCCTATCCCATTACTGCAAACCGTCGAACACCTCGAATTCATCGTAGTTTGAAGCATTCTTCATCTGGGTATCGATGGGTTTCGATTGTTCATTGATGAAGAGGTAAATGGGTCTGAGAGAACGGAGGAGTTTCAAAGATTCCAACTTGGAAAGTGCCTCTTCTACCCATTTGTCCCATGAGCACATCTCCATTTGCTGACACCAAAGAAATGCTAATGTCGTGAACAATTGAGTTCAATATATATACTTGAAACTAGTAGAGCCAAGAGAGAGAAAGAGAGAGAGAGAGAGAAAAAGAGAGGCCGAAATGGACAGAGAAGGAGAGAGAGAAAGATCGACAAAGAGTGAGAGAGACTGAGAGTGACAGAGAGGAAGAGAGCCCGAGAGTAACAGAGAGAGAAAAATACCTGTGATTATGTGGTGGTGGTGATTCGCAGGTGGCGGTGGCGAAGTGCGCCGGTGGTGAGCGCTGGTGGTGAGTGGGGGTGAGGTTTGGTAGTGTCTAAGACAAAAGTGTATATCGCATGTGTGTGAGAGGCAGAGCTGAGTGTAAATATATCAGGCGCCAAAAATAATTTGTTTCCCTCTAAAACAAATACTATAACCTTTAGCGGCTAAATAAATTTTTTGTCGCCAAATAACAATAAATAATGACTAAATATTTTGCAGCCAAAGATTGAATAATAGCGACAAATATATTTTTAGTTGTTGAAAGTATTTTATAAATCCCTCCAAAATATTTGAAATGTCTCCTCCTAAAAAATTTTAGTTCTTTGGCGACTAAAATTTTTTTTTGTCGCTGAAAATAAATTTTTGGCGACCAAAATTTTGATCGCCAAAGGTAAAAAAATAATTTTTTATTTTTCATTCGGCGACTAAATGGTTTAGTAGCCAAAACTCAATACATGGCGACTAAAATTATTCTTTGTCGCTGAAAATAAACTTTTGGCGATCAAAATTTTGATGGCCAAAGAGAAAAAATTAATTTTTTATTTTCCATTCGACAACAAAATGATTTTAGTAGCCAAAACTCAATATACGACGGCTAAAAATTTTTTTTAGTTGCCAATTCTAGCATTTTTAGCTATTAAATTTTTTTTTTGGTCCCCAAAAACCGATATACCCCGACTAAAAAAAATTAATAGCTTAATATTTTACTTTTGTCAACTACAAAAAAATTTTGATCGCCAATTCCACAACTTTTGACAACTAAATTTTTTTTAGTTGCCAATTTTGATCGTCGAATGTACATTTTTTTTGTAGTGGTATAAGATGTGAGTTAGAGTCATAATTGAAACATGTAGTGTATGACATGAGAATAATAATATATTATTAAATTCATAATTATGTAAATTGAGATATAATAGGTACAGAGATCAAATGGTGTGTAAAAATAAAATTTCCTAACGAAATGTGATGCAACGTTAATTTACGGATTATCCAACAAATTTTGCAATAATGGGCCTAGTACTAAATGGGCCGGTTCTAGGTGAATAGAGCAGTTGTGGACTCTTCCAATTCAACTTATTAGCCCAATCAAGACAACGCCCAGCCCACCAGCGCTTCCAAAGCCCCGTCTATTATTTGCCAATTTTTTTTTTACATATCAAATTAGAAGTGTTTAATAATATGATTTAACACTTAAAATTGAATTGATTAAGTGATAATCAATTAAGTATGTTTGATAATCATAATTGATATTACTTAAAAATTTAAGTGCCTCTTAAGACATGGGATAAAATTTAAGAAATTTTAAATCATATATAACTTACGTAATTCTAATTGAATTTATAAATATTAAACATAAATATCGATATACATTATTATAAACTCACTACCACCACCATGCCACCGCTACCACTAGGGGTGTGCATAATACCGCCGAAACCGCCGAAACCGCCAAAACCGCACCGAACCGCACCGTCAAGGCAAATTCGTTATTATTTGCCAATCGAACCGCCGGTTTTTGGTAAGAAAAATGACAAATTCTAGTGACACTTTTATCAATCCGCCGGTTTCTATTTTTCTTCCAAACTGCACCGACCCGCACCGCTATTAAATCATGTTTTATAAGATTCTAAATTTTTTTTTTTTTACTTAAGTTTGCTATTGTTCTATACCTTAGAATATAGTATTAAATTACTGCTCGAGGGGAATTCAAGATGTCAGTAATCCAAAATACAGTTAGATTCCAATTCACTTTTCAATCTTTTTTTTTTTTCTGGCCATGTTGCAAACTTGTATCAGCTCACTTTTCAATCTAAATACTTTTCAACAGTAAACATTTTCAATATATTGTAAACCCTGAATGATATTAATTTTATGTATTGTATTTGATCATTGTAGCTTCCACAGATGTTTGTAATGAACTGATGGCATAGTCGTTGATATTATCATGTTGTTGCTACACTTGCTGCATCAGAAGAAAGTTTCGCAAGATGCTTAACATCACGGTGTCTGTCGTCTTTTTTTTACTCTTTGATTTAAGTTTTGTAATTTGAATTATATTTTTTATAAACCGCCAATCCGCCCGAACCGCCAAGGCAAATCCGTCATTATTTGCCAACCGAACCGCCGGTTTTTGATAAGGAAAATGGCAAATTCTAGTGGCACTTTTATCAATCCGCCACCCGCCATACGGTTTCTATTTTTCTCTCAAACAGCACCGACCCGCACCGCGCACACCCCTAGCTACCACTATCACCGCCCCCGCCACCATCATGACAATGTCGCCACCACCACCACCACCACTACCACCACCACCTTTATCATCATTGTCATTATTGCCATGAACATCACCATCATTTTACTACTACTATCATCGCTACCATCACCACCACGCCAGCGTCACTACCACCACTACCACAACCACTACCACCACCACTACTACCATCATCACAATATAAAAATTATAATATACAATTTAAAAATAATAAATTTCAAATTTTATCCTGCACATATCAAACAATTTATTTTTAGTTCAATACTTAAATTTTTATTAAACAACGTTTCAATTTTAAAAATTCAACATTTAGTTTTCAATACTTAATTTTTAATTTTCAATTTTTAATTTTCAATTTCATCAAACACCACATTAACTCTTCACTTAAACTTAAAAGAGTTTTATGTACTTATTAATTTTAGACCAAAAAAAGGGAATTTTTAAAGAAAAATAAAATTATTAGAAATTATGTTAAACGTATTTTTCATATTAAAATTAATTTTGGAAAAATTAGTGAAACATCCATCTTTAACTGTATAGTAGGAGATGTCCAAGATATCTTTTTTTATTAGCTAAGGTCCCTCAACATTTTCACAGAGAAAGTTAGACTCAAAGAAATTCCGGCCTGAACTCAACGAAATTCAAAATTTCTCTGTGAAATTAGAGAAATTTTTCTGTGGAAACTGAAATTTCTCTGAGTCGAGTAAAATTTATTTGAGTCAAATTTTATCTGTAAAAATGTTAAAAGACCTTAATTATTATGAAAATATTATATCATTTATCTTATAAAATCTTAATATCAGGAACCTTAAAAAAAAATTCTCCTTTAATTTTTGTCTTGAATATTTTTTTAATGCCTTGTTAAAATAAATAAATAAATAAATAACATTGAGTTCATTGAAGTCAAATAAAAAATGAATTCAAAAAGTAAAATAAACTAAAAATTAAAGGTTCAGCTTATATTCTCAACATAAATAACTAAATTTGGGGCATTTTTTCATAAATTTCTCTTTTACTACTTACGTTTCAATTAGTTTTAATTTTTTTTATATATTTCAATGAATCTTATAGATAGTATACTTACAAAAATATCCTTGTAAGTGTCAGGCAGATATTGTGTCCAAATTGCTAATTTGATTGCTAATATTTACCGCCCTATTGGGCATTTGGGCCTTGACCCATAAACTATCTTCAATATCAAAGAGTCAATCCAGAAATTTTGCTGACCTCATTAATCGTTCGGCCAATAACTTCAAAACAATGCTCGACTCTACACCCGTTTCTTCTAATAGGAAAAATTATTCAATGTTGTCCAGAAAATTTTCTGGGTTGATTTGAAAAGTGACTTATAAGTTGACTTTTGACTTATTATAAAAAAAGTATAAAAAAATAAATAGAATGATATGATTTAAATAAGATAATAAATTAATAAATTGACTTACAAGTTTGTTGCTAAAAGAGACCTTAATTTTGATAACAATTTGTTCAGATACTTAAATGTCAACTATTAAATAATACGAAACATTACAAGAAAAATAAAATTGTAAGATAACAAAATAAATACTTGCATCTAAAGTTTCAAAATAAATACTGACTTTTTAATTTTATCAATTTAAACATTAATCTTTAATTTGTTTTTAATATAAATCATCTGTCTATTTTTGTTAGGTAAAATTATGACAAAAAAGATATTTTAGCTATTAAACTCAATGTAAATGTATACAAAAAGTCTAAAATATAATTTTTCGTTGAGTTTAATGATTAAAATATATTTTTTCTATGGGTTTACTTAACAAAAATAAATAGATAGTTTAGATTAAAAAAAAATCAAAAGATTAAAATTTAAATATATATATATATATATATTATAAAGGTCAGAGCATAGAATTTTTTTTGTTTATAATTTTCCTAAAATAATATGTAGCATTGTTCCAAAAAAACTTCATTGATAACTAATTGATAATTAATAATGACACACTTAACACTAATGGGGTTCTCAAAGGGAATTCAGGTGTTAGGATCTGGGAACCTATTTGGCACACTAACAAGCAATTCTAATGGTGTAGGCTTAGGACTTAGGAGTTTGCTCCTTTCTAGGTCTAAAGTTCAAAACTTCTTAGGTGCTATCAGTTCTTGTGTTGGGCTAGTCCATATAGAGTTTTGCTCTGGCTTTAAATAGGCCCCTCGTTAGTGGACGGTGGAATTGGTCCCCCAAGGATTAGTCGAGGTGCGCGCAAGCTGACCCGGACACCCTGAGTTATCAAAAAAAAAAAAAAAGGTAATAACAAAAGAGATTTTACGTGGTTTAGCAATTTTCACAATAGAATTATCCCGAAGAGAGATTACACACTCACACATCATAACTCTATAGAACTCTCTCTGTTCTCTCATGCACACTCTGTTCTATCCTCTCTTATCTCTCCCCTTTATATACACAGAGGAGATGAAGAGGAGAGAGAGAGAGAGAGAGAGAGAGAGAGAGAGAACATCATTTCATTTTCTTCTTTTGGTGGAAGAAACACACACATGTGGAGGAGCTGATCTAGCACATAGCTAACTCATTCTTCCTTTCGGTGTTCCACTTGAATTCAACAATTCTCCTCATCCATGCTCATCTGCATGGCCGATTTCTTACTTGATGTCCATCCTGGTCAGATTCTTGCAAACTTCCAGTTTGTCTTTGGTGACAACCTTGGTCATTATGTCAGAAGGATTCTTGTCCGTGTGAATCTTCACCATCTTCATTAGCTGCTTCTCCATTATTTCTTATATCGAATTATACTAGACATCAATGTGCTTTGTACGGGAATAGTACATGGAATTCTTGCTCAGATCAATTGCACTCTAACTATCACAATGTACCTTATACCATTCTCCTGTAGACCCAATTCTTGAGAAATCGCTTCAATCACAACATTTCTTTTCGATATCTGCAGAGCAATGTACTCTGCCTCTGTTGTGGATAAAACAACACACTTTTGCAGTTTGGATTGCCATGAAACAGCTCCCCCTACAAAGGTGAACAGAAATCCTGATGTAGACTTTCTACTATTAAGATCACCAGCTATATCAGCATCTGTAAAACCCTTTAAAATTGGTTTAGCTCCCCCACAACATAGACATATCCTTGAAGTTCCCTTCAAGTATCAAAGAATCCATTTGACCGCCTCTCAATGCTCATTTCCTAGATTGGCGAGGAATTTGTTCACAACATCAACTGTGTGAGCTATATCTGGCTGGGTACACACCATTGCATACATCAAACTTCCTACTATAGAAGAATAAGGGGATTTCCTCCATTTCTTTCCTTTCAGAACTGGTTCTGGGACATGAACGTTTTGTTATCTTGAAATGGTTGGCCTATGGTGTGTTGACTGGTTTGGTATCTTTCATGTTGAACCTTTCAATCACCCGTTCAACATATTTCTCCTATGACAGCCATATCTTTTTGGCTTTCTTGTCACGAACAATCTTCATGCCCAAAATTTGCTGTACTGGGCCTAAATTCTTCATGTCAAAATATTGTGACAAGTCCTTTTTCAACTTATTGATCATAGCAATATCCTATCCGATGATCAGCATATCATTGACATATAACAGTAGAATGCTGAAGTTTCCATCGGAAGTATACTCAGTGGTCTGCTATTGTTCTCTGGTACTCGTGATTAATCATGAATGAATCAAACTTCTTGCACCATTGTCTCGGCGCATGCTTCAGAACATAAAGACTCTTCTTCAGTTTACAAACTATATTTTCTTTCCCTTTAACTTCAAATACTTAGAACTGCTCCATATAGATCTCTTCCTCTAAACCACTATAGAAAAAGGCAATTTTTCTTTCCACCAGCTCTAGCTCTAGATTCAAGCGAGCTGCTAATCCCAAAGCCACTCGAATGGAAGTCATCTTCACAAATGAGGAGGAGATCTCATCAAAAGAAATTCCTTTCTTTTGCTTAAAACCCTTGACAACCAAGCGAGCTTTATGTTGTAGTAGTTTTCTGCTGTCATCTTTCCTCAGTTTGTGCACCCATTTGTTTTTCAAGGCTTTCCTGCCTCTTGAAAGTTGTGGTGGCCCAATAAATAAGATTCTGAGGTTCATGAACTGGCTAAGTACAAGTCGGCCATACCAAGTTCATCAGTTAGCCGTAGACAAGTCGGCCCATGCCAGGTCCAATGGAGGGCCGTAGCTGAATACAACCGAGTTGAAAGGCCATCAGAGCCGTGTACCCCATAGGCTGTATAGAAGGCCCATAAATGAGGTCAAAGCCCAAGAGGTGGCAGTGGGCCCTTAAAGGGTCCCTGAGGAGCAATATAAAAGGAAGAGCCATAATCAAGAATAGTGGACAACAAAAAAAGAAGAAAAAGATAAATGAGAGTGAGAAGGAGGATTAAGAAGTTCTGTTTGGACGAGAGAGTATTTCTAAACCCATTACACCACAATTGGCGCTGTCTGTGGGAATACTCTAGCGCGTTCATGACAGACTTAACAAATGATCCTCCGTTCGTTGCTAACGATGTTACTCCAAGAACCATGCTTGGTTCGAAGAATATCACCGAACGAAGAGCTTTGAATTTCGATCTAGTAACTCAGTCCTCACCTTCAAATTCGATGCAAGAAACCATGCAGATGATAATGGACCAAGCAAAATGAAATGAACAACGACTGGAAGAGATGGCGGCTGACAACAAATGTTTACGTAAAGAGCTAGCTTTGGAGTTAGCCAAATCTTAGCAGACCGCACCGCATCATGAGTGGGGTAGGTCACCAGAAAAGAAGAAGGATAATCAACGACGTCGGCATCAGAGACACGATAGTAGCTCCACATCCGACTCGTCAGACAAAGAACCCAGAAAAAAATGGGTTTGTTGGCGCGTCCAGCTCATCTGAGGGGAGTCCACATATGCAACATAGACATGGAAAAGGTGATGGTTCAGATGGGAAAGACATACATAATCCTTTCACTCGACGAATTGCAAGGGCCGTCCTGCCAAAAAAATTCAAGGCACCGATGTTTATGCTGTATGATGATAAATCGGATGATGAGGCACTTATGACGTTGCAGGCAATGACGTTGCACGCTGATGATGAGGCGCTTATGTGTCGCATGTTTCCAAGCAGCTTAGGTCCGTTGGCAGTCTGGTGGTATTATAAACTCGAACCAGCCTCAGTGAAGAGTTTTCATTAGCTCCAAATATCTTTCCGGTCAAGATTTATCACCAATGAGGTTCAACCTAAGCAAGTCGATTCGCTTTGGGAGATGCAAATCAGGTCGAAAGAAACCCTCCGTGAGTATTCGGCGCGTTATTGGAAATGTTTTAACCTGGTTGACGATGCCTACAATGACTCCATGGCCATTACTTCCTTCAAGATGGGCTTGCACTCTGATAGTTCGCTCTGGAGCTTGTTGACAATGCGGTCTCCTAAAATTATGTGAGCCTTAATTGAGGAGTATTGCAAGGTGGAGGATGATGCCCTTCACGTCAAAGCAGGTAAGAAGGTCATAGAAACGGCGGCACTTGCCCTGGTACAGCCAATAAGTGTAGCCCCGCCAAAAAGGAGCCCTGAGCCACGAAGCATGCCAAAACGAGAAAGTCGCCAAGACCTACGCTGATCTAGAGACCAGCATTCATGCCGATCGAGCGAGCAATATCAAGTGGAAAGTAGACGCCCCAGGCAGTCTGACAAAAAGTATACTGAGTTAACTGAGCCGATTAGCAAGATACTCTCCAAAGTCCAGCATCTACCCTTCTTTAAGTGGCTGGCCAAGATGATTGGGCCCCCTGACGCAAGACGAAGGGATCGGCGATGTGAATACCACAAGGACCATAGGCATGAAACCGATAGGTGCTACGCCTTGAAGGACCATCTTAAGGAGCTGGTGTAGGATGGCTGACTGGTTCAATAACTCCCCCATAAGGTCAACACACCCATTGTAGTGGCTCTGCGCCCGGACTCACCTTTACTGGGTGTAATTCATATGATAGATAGTTTTCTGTTGCCAAACAACATCCACGCGATTCAGTCTCTACAATCTCAACCATGCCCATTCAAGCCGTCCACACCAACCAAACGGCCTTATCAGACTGGCAAGATTAGCTTTGACGGCACAGATCTCGATGGGGTGATCCTTTTCCTATGACAACCCTCTCTTCATCATGTTGCGTGTAAACAAATTTGTTGTTAAACGCATTCTGATTGATCAGGGGAGCACATGATCAATCAGAGATAATGTATTATAAAATGTTTCTTAAGCTCGGCTTCACAGAGTCAGACCTGCTGCCGGCAGAATGCCCCTTGTTCGGCTTCAACGCCAACCTAGAATACCCTCTGGGCAAGATCAGGGTTGTGGTGCGTGCAGGCACTAGGACACTCCATATGGAGTTTTTGGTCGTAAA
The DNA here is from genome assembly GCF_055761805.1 of Camellia sinensis. NCBI lineage: Eukaryota > Viridiplantae > Streptophyta > Magnoliopsida > Ericales > Theaceae > Camellia > Camellia sinensis. The sequence goes on from NC_138973.1 coordinate 119,031,293, forward strand.
GCTTCCATCGCCATACAATTTAATCATGGAGAGAACCTGGTTGCATGCAATGTAGGCCATACCAAGTACTTATCATCAACTACTTTGCTTCCCAACACAACACGGCATAGAGCCGATTCACAGCTCTTAAAAGTCAGCAAAGAAGTGCTACCTTACTACTTCAGTAAAAAAGCCAAGGGAGGCAGAAGTAAACTCCATCGAAATTTCAGACCAAGAAAGCCTCAAGGATGTTGGGAAGGACCCCACCGATAAGGCAACCGAGGATCTTGATCGGATTGGACTTGCAAATGAACTAGATAAATTCTTTCTGATCGACACTTCTCTCAATGCCAATGACCTCTAAAAGTTTATTTATTTCCTACTCGACAATATTGATGTATTCGCCTAGACTCTTTATGAGATGCTGGGAGTAAACCCCAGTGTGGCACAACATCGGTTGAAGGTTGACCCAAAGGATAAGCCTATCATTTAAAAGATTCGCCGATCTGCAGCCGAGCATGCTTCGACCGTTGTTGCCAAAGTCAATAAACTTCTGGAGGCCGAAGCAATCCATGAAGTGAATTAGCCTACCTAGCTGTCCAATACTATTGTTGTTAAGAAGAAGAATGGATCCTAGCATATCTGTGTAGACTTCATGGACCTGAATAAGGCCTATCCCAAGGATTGTTTCCCTCTCTTCAGAATCGATCAACTAGTCGATGCAACAGCACACCATCAATGTATGAGCTTCTTGGACGCGTACAGGGGTTATCGCCAAATCGCCATGCATCCTGAAGACCAAGAAAAAATAGCGTTCCTCACCCTAAGGGGCACTTATTGTCATAAAGTCATGCCCTTCGGCTTGAAGAATGCTGAGGCAACTTAATAGAGGCTTATCACTACCATGTTTAAGGAGCAACTCGACCATACCATGGAAGTGCATATCGAGGGCATGGTGGTAAAATCCAAAGAAAAGCATGCCCACTTGGCTGACTTGTCCACAACCTTCAGCATTGTCCGAAAGTACAAGATGAAACTTAATGCCTTAAAATGTGCGTTCAGTATCAGATCTGGCACATTCCTTGGCTATATTGTGAACCATCATGGAATAGAGGCCAACCCGAAGCAAATTACGGAATTCATGGAACTCGGCTCACCTCAATTGGTCAAAGATGTGTAGAAGTTAATGGAGATGGCCGCCGCTCTCAACAGATTCATCAACCATTTTTCGGATCGTTGTCAACCGTTTTTTCACACCCTTCGGCAAGGAAAGACATTTCATTGGACCCCTAAATGCCAGTCCGCCCTTGGCGGATTGAAAGCTTATCTCCATTCGATACCACTTTTAACAACTCCATCGCCAGACGACCTACTCATCCTGTATCTTGCAGTATCGGATTGCACAGTTAGTGCCGTGTTGCTAAAGGAAGCACTAGGGGAGCAAAGGCCCATTTTCTATGTTAGCAAGGCAATGGTGGATGCTGAGACACGGTACCTACCATTGGAAAAGTTGATTCTGGCCCTTGTAGTGGCCACCAGGAAACTAATGCACTACTTTCAAACCCATACAATAACTGTGCTAATGAACTACCCTCTCCAAACAGTACTTCGAAGTGTGGAATCACCAGGGCACGTTTCGAAATGGGCTTTATAACTTGGCCAGTATGACATTCAATTCTCTCCTAGGACGGCTATCAAAGGCCAGGTTTTGGCTGACTTCGTTGCAAAGTTCACTGGCTGTCTTGCCAACTTTGAACCTGAGCAGCCAGCCTTCTAACCCCAACAGGAGTGGAGAATGTACGTTGAGGATATTTGGTAGATGTACTATTCATCTAACCAGCATGGTAGCAGGGCAAGAGTAGTGATTATGACCCCTGAGGGCGCAATAATTGAGCAAGCGGTCAAACTTGGTTTCGACGCATCCAATAATGAGACCGAGTATGAGGCTTTATTAATCGGCCTCCGTAATGCCCTTCACCTTGGTGCTAAGCGATTACAGGTCTTCTGCGATTCAAAGCTGGTCATCAATCAATTGAAATGAGAGTATGCCGCTAAGAACGACCGAATGACAACTTACATGAAGACGAGACAATAAATTCACTACTCATACAATTCGACCACCACGAGCTGAATCATATTACCCGTGATCAAAATACCCATGCAGATGCTCTCGCTTGCTTGGCTTCTACCATCAATTCGGAAGCAAACGAACCATTGAGATGGTATTCATTCCTAAGCCAAGTATTAGCCACCCGAAATCCGCTAGTGTCAATGTCATTGATCTGGGCCCCAAGTTGGATGGATCCTATCGCCACATTTCTATCCTTAGAACAGTTGCCAACAAATAAGAAAGAGGCCCATAAGCTACGGAACAAAGCCCTACGCTACTATTTGGATCCCCACGGAAAGCTCTACAAAAGGTCTCTCTCAGGGCCGTATTTGGAATGTGTGTATCCAGACCTAATGGAAGATTTTTTGGCCGAAATACATGAGGGCGGTTGTGGCAACCATTCTGGAGGGTGTTTACTAGCCCATCGAGCCATAACCCAGGAGTATTATTGGCCCACCAAGCGAACTGATGTAGAGAATTACGTAAAGAAGTGTGAACAATGCCAAAAATTCTCCCCCCTGACTCATTTTCCCATGGAAGAATTGAATGTCGTCATTAGCCCTTGGCTTTTTGCCCAATAGGGACTGGACATCATTGGGCCACTTCTGAGAGCTCCAGGAAGTAAATTGTTCTTGATTGTCACACCAGATTACTTCATGAAGTGGGTTGAGGTGGAACCGTTGGCACACATCCGAGACATAGACGTTAAATGCTTTGTATGGAGGAACATTATAACACGATTCGGCATACCGCGAGCACTTATCTCCAACAACAACACCCAATTCGACTGCAGTGTCTATCGCGAACTATACGACACATATGGCAGACAGCCGTACTTCTCCTTACCACCGTATCCACATAGCAATGGCCAAGCTAAGGCCTCTAATAAAGTGATCCTAGATGGAATCAAGAAGCAGTTAAAAAAGGCCAAAGGGAAATGGGTTGAAGAACTACCCAGTGTACTGTAGGCATATCGCACCACGCCAAGGCGACCTACCGGTGAAACACCATTCGCCTTGTGCTTTGGTACGGAAGCTATTATCCCCCTCAAAATCAGCCTACCTACTCTACGATCAAAGGCCTTTGACTCAGGACAAAATGATAAAATGTTGGCCTTAGATCTCAATTTGATTGAAAACCGTCGTGATTGAGCTTTCGTGCATATGGCGCGGTGCCAGCAATAGCTCACCCAATCATATAATCAGCGCGTGCAGCAGCGCCGTTTTATCCCAGGGGAATTGGTTCTCAAGAAGGTGCTTCCTGTCACCAAAAATCCGGCCAACGGCCAACTGGGCTCCAACTAGAACGGCCCTTACCGGGTTGACTCAATTATTGGAGCAGGAGCATATTGGCTCTCGGACATGGCCGGCAAGAAACTTCCCCGACCATGGAATGCAACTCACTTACGCAAAATTTACCATTAAACGACATGGAAACCAGCTTTTTGTTTTGATGAATAATTTAGTTTTCTTTCCGTGAATGTATCTACACAGTTCATCAATAAAACTTCATGGCTTATATTTGCTTGGATCTTACTCTGATGATTGAACGAATAAGTCTCCAAATTCAGAGCGCCCTTTGTGCTTGGCATGATTAGCCAATACAAAAGACTCAAAATTCGGAGTGCCCCTCGTGCTAACCATGATCAGCCGAATAAGCCTCCAAATTCGGAGTGCCCTTTGTGCTTGGCACAATTGGCCATTACAAAAGACTCTGAATTCGGAGTGCCCCTCATGCTAGCCACGATCGGCCAAATGAGCCTCCGAACTCGGAGCGCCTTTTGTGCTTGGCACGATTGACCATTAGAAAAGACTTCGAATTCGAAGCGCCCTTTGCCTGCACAATTGGCCCTCTGTAACCGGCGGAGTGCCATATCACACAATCAGGATTGGGCTTTTCCAAATTAAGTATAAAATTACTGCAAGTGGCACACATCATATTGCATAAAAAGAAACAGGCACAATAGGCATTAAAGTAAATTGTAGAGTTTATTAAGACAAACAGCAACATTGGTTACAAATCTATTAAATTACTACCCTCCATGAGAGGTAGTCGCAGTCCCCCATTCGTCTGCCTTAACTTCGTCATCTATCTTCTCGGCGTCATAAGCTTTGAATGGAAATTTATAATTTTGGTATAGGGGTGACGCCGAGTCAATACCCGTAGCCTGAAGACCTTTAAGCCATCCATGTTTGAAACCATGGTTCTCGCATCGACAAACATCATCAGCCAACTTCTCCCTGGTCTTCTCAATGCCAACTTTTCGCCTGTCCAAAAAACCTTCCTTATAGGCCCGAGATCGTATGGCCTCTTTGGAAAACACGGCAGCCATATCTCAATTGGCTATAACATGATCAATTAACAGCTGGTTTACTCTATCGGTAACAGTTGTATTGGCCAACCCCACGGGCTGCTTCTCAGCGGCCCTCGCTCTGCGCACTTCGCTCTCCGCCTTCTCCGCACGACGTTCTAAATCTTGAATCCGCCTATCCTTTTGAGCGATTTTTTTCTGACCGACCCGAAGTCGCATGCCGATCTCATATGCACAATAGAGTCTTTTGATTGGCCCATAGACACCATCTCTAAAAACTTCATAGTCGCCCCACCCGATCATAGATTGATGTACTTCGGGTGGAAATATTTGTCGAGTAAAGTCCACCGCCACATTCCGGTCATGAATAATTGAGTCTGTTTCAGTCCTGCGCTTGTTGCCAATAAAGATAGCAAAACTTAGAGGGCGTGGCAGTCTACTCAGCTCATGTCGCACAGACGCCTGTGCACTTGCAGCCCTGGCGCTACCTTTTTGTTGTACCCCACCTCTGGGCGATTTCTCCACCTGACTCCATCTTGGGGATATGCTTCGTCGACGGGATGAACGACATCTTTTCTGTTCCTCCAACGCTATAATACTCGCTCGAGAAGCTACGCCACCTGCTTCATGATTCATTTCCGCGTCCAGTTCTGCCAAACGTTTTTCCTCACCTTTACTGTTGAAAAATAATTTGCTAGACATACGCTCACATTGATTACTACGCAAACGCTTTTGCCTCTTCCACTTTGTTCGCTGCTCACTATGGCTGGATAACCCTTTTTGTGGGCTACGCAAAGGCTATTTAACAATGGCCCCTTCATTAATTAAAAAATGCATCATTAACGATGCGCCCGCCGCCACCGCCGCCGTTACTGCCTGTATTCGGCAGAGGACTCATGCTTAAATGGGGCAATGGCAGATATGTGAATCTGTTCGACTTATCCATCTTTGGCTGAATTACTCCATTGCCCCACTTGACTATTGAGTTTATTTTGTGTATTCAGCGGAAGACTCATGCTCAAATGGAGCAAGGGCAAATATGTGAATCTATTCAGCTTATCCATCTTTGGCCGAATTACTCTACTGCCCCACTTGACCATTGAGGTTATTTTGTGTATTCAGTGGGAGACTCATGCTAAAATGGGGCAAAGACAGATATGTAAATCTGTTCGGCTTATCCATCTTAGGTTGAATTACTCCACTACCCCACTTGACCAATGAGTTTATTTTGTGTATTTAGCAGGAGACTCGTCCTCAAATGGGGCAAGGGCAGATATGTGACTCCGTTCGACTTATCAATCTTAGGCCAAATTACTCCACTACCCCACTTAACCACTGAGGTTATTTTGTGTATTCCGGGGAAGACTCACGCTCAAATGGGACAAGGGCAGATATGTGAATCAATTCAGCTTATCCATCTTTGGCCGAATTACTCCACTGCCCCACTTGACCATTGAGGTTATTTTGTGTATTCGGTGGGAGATTCATGCTCAAATGGGGCAAGGGCAGATATGTGAATCTGTTCGACTCATCCATCTTTGGCTAAATTACTCCATTGCCCCACTTGACCATTTTCTGAAGCTCGTTTCTTGCTTTGTGCTTAGTTTGGTGCTTTGGACTGCTTATCTAACACTAGGCATACAAACACAACATACAAATCATTACTAATTTAATTTTCATAAACAAGTTACTTCTTAGAACAGACATTTTTCATTCATAAACTGTATATGAACAAGTATCACTTTATTAATGAAAATTGCCTTACTACAAAACATTACTAATACTAAAACAACTACGAAAGCAGTAGAAAAAAAAAAAGAAAAAAAAAGCTATCTTCAAATATCTTCAAAGTCCTCTGGGTCTGACTCCAGAGGTTCAACTTCCAGCTGCTTGTATGGAATTGGCAGGTCAAGAGTCACTTTGGCAGCTGCCAAAGCCTTGAGCCAGCCATGCTTGAAGCCTCGGTTTTCAAGCTTCAACGCTTCTTCTGCATATAACTCTTTGGCTTTAAGCTCTCTGACATCAAATGCCTTGGCCGTGTCTACCTCTACGTGCTCCTAGGCTCTCTTTGACTCTTCCAAATCGGCCATTAATTTGACATTCTCTACTTTGATCAACTTTAACTCGCCGTCTATAAAGGTAGACCTCTCCTCGGCTGCCCGCCAAAGCAGATCCGTATGCCTTGCTTTCTCCTCTTTGGCAGCAGCCTTCACCCACTTATCTTCTGCCCTCTTGGCATCGATCTCCGCCTTTGCAGTCGCCGCCATCAAATCGGCCATTGCAGTTGTGGCCTTATTTCTTTCACCCTCCAGTTGGCATTCTATCACATCAAGTTTCTCCTTGACGTCGTAGTGCCGACGGCCGATTTCTGCTATCCTGTCTGCTACCTAACAAGCATGATATAGCAGTCACATTAGTCAACATAAAAACGACAGAAAAAGATCCATCCCAGTACATTCTACTTACCAATATAGCCGACTGAGCCACCAAGGCAATAAAGACAACGTCTGGCTCGGCGCGGAACACAACTTTATCCGATGGAAGCGAAAGCAATGATGTTATACTTAAAGCAACGACGGGATCTTTAATGGCCAACCCACTAGCCAGAACCGACGCACTTTTCATCCTTGGCTGGATGACGAACGGCTCAGCCAAATCTGGAGAAAGCGCCTCTATCCTTTGTCATTTATCAATCTGTTCTTCTGGTGATTTGGCAAGGGATTCGGCAGGGCACTTTTTGCCCCTTTAATCGGTATGATTTGAGCCTAAGGTTTCCATTGGTTGCCAATTAGAGACTTCATCAGCCACAATTAATTCATGAGTTGTTTTTAGAATGGCCGCTGGAGGGGAAATTTCTAGGTCCCCCCAATACCATTGGCTCTCCTCCTTGTCGCTATCTTCTCGACATTCCTTTTTCTGGCAAACTGGGCAAGTGACTCTCCGCCCATCTCCTCAAACTCAGCCCCAGGAAAATCTCCTAATTCAGTAAAGATATCGTCCTTTAGAGAAGCAATCGCTACTCGGCCAGAAGTAGAGGGTTGGTCGTTGCCCTCTGGGTTGAGTTGCTCAAAGGCCAACTCAATTTCCTTGTTTAACTCTTGTTCTTCCAAACGACCCCCTTATCCAGTGTCTTCGGTGTTTGAACTTTCTTCTTCTAAACAGCCCTCTGGTCCAGCTTCTTCGGCATCTAAACCCTCAAGGCCAATCTCCCTTAGGCTTTTGAAGTTAGGGAATATGAGTGCCGTTAGTTGCTGGTCTCCCCTCGACACGGGAATATGATCTACCACCAAAAATGTTGAGTAGGTTGGGTCGTATCTTAACAGAATATACGTGGCATATCCTTGTCCTTGAAGGTTGGCATGCCCTTTGTACTTAAGGATCGTCTTCAACTGATTAAGAACGACTTCATCTACCGACGAGAGGACTCTCTTCAAGTCATTACTTGCACAACAACAAAACTGGCCAGTAATCTTTTAGCCCCGAATATTACGTTTAACTAGTACTCATTTTCAGCCACCTGGCTCGCCCTTCTGTCTCAGCATAAGGTCTTGGCGATCTTCTCCCTCGCCAAATTCTCAATTGCCTCGAACAACGACCATAACATCGTCAACTCTTTTTTTAGAGCTGGTAAGCATAGTCACCAAGTGGTGATCTATGTCCTTGGCTCTAAGAAAATAACGGCGCTGACGACCAGTTGATTTCATGATGATATAGCAGTGCCAAATAGTTGGGATTCCCATGTTGAGCCCAATTCAGCGATTCAGTTCCACTACACTTACGATTATATGGTAAAAATTCACATTAGGCTAAGAGAGAATAAGCCCCCAGTAACGTAGAACAGTTCTGAGGAAAGGGTGTAAGGGGAAATGGACCCCACCCTTAGCAATTGACAAGAGAGAGAAGACAATGGTATTTACATCAGCCTTCTCCATATCAACCACACTGTTTGCAATGAGGGACAGGTGGACATCGTATAGGATCGAAAAGTGACGATGGAAGGCAGTGACTCGCTCCTCAGAAAGAAGAGCTTTCAAATGAGTCGCCATTCCAAACAGAATAGAAGATATACAAATAAAAACACACAAAGGGATTGGAATGCAAACAAAAGAGGAAAAGATTGAGGGACTTACAGGTCAGAACGAGGGAGCAAAGCGGAGGAGCGATATGGAGCAAAGTTGAAAACACAGGAGTCTTATGAGGAGGAAAGAAGAATGATGTGAAGAATGCAAAAAGGCCAAGGTTCAACACATACAAATCTCAAATCGTATTAAATAAATATCAAATTACAAAGAGGCAGGAAGCAATGATGATTCCATATTGTGTCTGATCTGACGTATCAGTACTAAAAGGCATGCGTGCGTCGTATTTTTGACTTTTGAGGTCTGTTAGTCTATGAACCGAAAAGTATACATGGAGGCCGACCATGCCAAATAACATATGTTAATCGGATATTCAGGGGCAAATGTGGTCATCGAATAAATGAGATCCTGAGATTCATGAACTGGCTAAGTACAAGTTGACCATACCAAGTCCATCAATTGGCCGTAGACAAGTTGGCCCATACCAGGTCCAGTGGAGGGCTGTAGCCGAATACAACTGAGTTAAAGGGCCGTTAGAGCCGTGTACCCCATGGGCTATATAGAAGGCCTAGAAATGAGGTCAAAGCCCAGGAGGAGGTAGTGGACCCTTAGAGGGTCCCTAGGGAGCAATATAAAAGGAAGAGCCATAATTAAGAATAACGGACAACAAAAAAAGAAGAAAAATATAAACAAGAGTGAGAAGGAGGATTAAGAAGTTCTGTTTAAACGAGAGAGTATTTCTAAATCCATTACACCACATAAGTGAAACAAGCTCATAAGTGTGGCTCTTCTGCAAAGAACTCATCTCCTCCTTCATAGGTTGCATGTAGCAGTCTTTCTCTGTATGACTCTTCTCTTTCGAAAAACTCTTGGGCTCCCCCTCATCAATAATCTGAATATACTCAGAAGTGGGATATTTGGTTGATGGCACAACAACTCTTCCAGCTCTTCTCAACTTAGGCCCAGTTGTCTCTATTGGACGGGGTTATTCTCCCTTCTCAACACCCTCTACATCTAGGTCTTCATCTTTTTCCTCTTGATCCTCAATTTCTCACAACTCTGGTACTTCAAGTTGCACCCCATCAGATTGTGATGGTTTGGGAGATAGAAATAAGTCTAGAGTGATGACAACTCTAGACTTTGCAGACTTTTCAAAATAGTGATGACAACTCTAGACTTTGCAGACTTTTCAAAATCTGTTACGATCTGGTCTTCATAGAACACAACATTTCTACTACTGAACATCTTCTTGTTCATTGGGTCCCATAACTTGTATCCAAATGCTACATTTGAATAGCGCACAAATATGCATGGAGTGGACTTGTCATCAAGCTACTATCTATTTTCCTTTGAGATGCGTGCAAACGCCTTACACATGAAGACTTTCAAGTGAGAATATGATACCTTTCTTCTAGACTAGACTTCCTTAAGTATCTTGAAGTTCAGTGGGATTAAAAGCGACCTGTTGATGCGATAACAGGTTGTACGGACGGCTTCAACCCAAAATGACTTTGGAAATGTTGTCATTCTAAGCATACATCTGACTCTCTCAACAATAGTGCGATTCATCATCTCTGTCGCACCATTGTGTTGTTGGGTGTTGGGAACTGTTGTCTTTTTCCAGATAACTCTGCTGGCATAGTATGTTTCAAAAGCATTAGAAATGTACTCGCTACCATTGCCTGTGCGAAGACACTTTAACTTCTTACTGGTCTCTTTTTCCGCCATCGCATGGAACTCCTAAAAGTATTAGAATTCCTCATCCTTTGCCTTCAGGAAACACACCCACAACTTCCTTGATACATCATCAATTAAAGTCAAAAAATACTTACGACCACCAAATGACTCCATTTCGATGGGGCCACAAACATCTGAGAAGACCATGCTGAGCATTTATGATTTACTCTTGCTCGTTGGACTGAAGACTACTCGACGTTGCTTGCCATATAGGCAATGATCACACAGCTTAAGGGCACTACCCTTGGACAAAGGTATCCTGGATTATTTCGCCAACAGATACAATCTCTTTTCACTTATGTGAACCAGTCTTCTTTGCCATAAGTCTGGTGACTCCTTGTCATCTGCTGCATTGAGACTCCCTAGACAAATCTTCGTTTAAGTCTTGTATAGTTTGGAAGACATTTCTTTGATGGCGATTGTCAAAGCTCCTTCTATTAGCTTCCAACAGCCATTACCGAATGTACTTGTATAGCCCTGTTGGTCTAGGGCACTTTTGGAGATAAGATTGAGGCGCAAATCTGGAACATGCCTGACATCTTTGAGAACCAGCTTGTATCCGACATTAGTCTGAATGCTAATGACTTCAATACCCACAATCTTTGAATCGCTAGAATTTTCATTCAAACAATGCCAAAATCTCCAATGTTGTATGAGCTGAAGAGTTCTCTATGAGAGGTGGTGTGATAGGATGAAATTGTGTCTACCACCTACTCTCTGTAGCTATTATCAGTCACATGAAGGCACTTCTCCTCTTCACCAACCGCAAGAAGTATCTCATCAGTTATTATGGTTGTAGTGTTCTCATCTCCCTTTGATTTACTGCTTGGGCCTTTATCTTTTCGGCTTTTGTAATTCCTCTTTATGTGACCCTGCTAGAGTTTCATTGACCTTTGTTGTCTATCGATTTACTCATATTGTTCCATATGCCTCTACTCTTACTTCTTCCTCTACTCTTTCCACTACCTTAGTCTCTGCATTTGCCTTCTATGACAAGAGCATAGGTTTGATTACCCCTCATGTCTTTCTTCCTTGTCTCTTCACTGTATATTGCGTCCGTGACCATGCTCATAGGCAGTTTCCCTTCTGGTATAAAGTTGCTAAGAGAAACCACCAACTTCTTTCAACTGTCAGGTAAGGAACTAAGTAGTTGTACAGCTTGCATTTCATCATATAGGGGAATCTTGACTGTTGCAAGCGGATTCACCATATTTTTGAATTCACTGGTGCGTTTGGCGACCGACACACCATTCTTCAACTTCAGATTTACAAGCACTCTCATCACAAGGCTTTGTTTCGGGTGGTCTTTGACTAGTAAATGTCTTCTAACATTCTCCAAAAGGCATAAGCATCTGTCTCTTGGACGACACGGTTGAACACACCGTAGTCAATCCATTGTCTGATCTAACCAACAGTCTTCCGGTTCTTTTTCTTCCAGTCTATATCCTTTTCTTCTATCGGTTTGACTCCTTTAAGCTCAATATGGTCAAGTAGATCTTTGTAATATAGGATGCTTTCTATTCGTGGCTTCCAGATTGCATAATTGGAAGCAGTCAACTTTATCATCAATTTTAAAATTAATGTGGATTCCTCTATCATCTTCCTTTTAAAATAAAAAAAATCTGGTCATACGGATGTGTCCGGAATACTCCAAATAGTTAGAAAGCACTATTGGATCATCAATAACGGACTTCAAATTGCTCAGATCAAGCGAAAATAATCTCGACGATTCAGATTAAAGGCTATGACTTAGCCGCATAGCACCAGATAACTTCTCTGACTTCTGGTCGGGTCAGGTTGCGGTCGGGTCAGGTTGCGGTCGGGTCGGGTCAACTCAATTGGTCTGGGCTGCTGACATGGCACTGACACGTGGCGGTGACGTGTCGCTGACGTAGTGAACAAGTGGCACTGATGTAGCACTGACAGGTGACAGGTCGACGATGGCAGCTCGGCTCCTGAGCTGATGACATCAGACTGATGTCATTTCAATCTGGGATGTAATCAGATGTGTCACAGGCGTAGCTTGCGATTGGGCCTCACTCACTAGTCTTCAGATAGCGCGTGAGGGCCCGTCTAGGGTCTTCTCGCACTCTACTTTGCAATTCCAAACTCCTCTCGACGAGATGGTCCTCCTAGTGTGCTCGAAACTCAATGTCAACAACTTTGAATTCTGGCAAGTTTTGAAAAACACATTGTTTTTCTTTCACCGGGTTCTAATACCACTTGTTAGGATCTAAGAACCTGTTTGGTACACCAACAAGCAATCACAAGTGATAACACAGAGAGTTTACGTGGTTCAGCAATTATCTACGTCCACGGGAACAATTTCAGTATAGAATTAGCCTGGAGGGAGATTTCACACTCACACCTCGCAACTCTGTAGAACTCATTCTCTTTGCTCTTTCACGCACACTCTGCTCTCTCCTCTTCTATCTCTCCCCTTCACATACACAGAGGAGATGAAGAGAAAGAGCGAGAGAGAGAGAGAGTGTGTCACAGCCCAAACCCGCCCCTATGGGTTTAGCACCGTAACCGGCCAGTAATCCGAGATTACCGAAGGCCTGCTTAACAGTAATACAGTAATACAGAGTACAAGGGCTGGCGGAAGCCAATACAGTAAATAAACAATGTCCAATGAGCTGTGACAGTCTGTATGCAAAAAGACTTTTCATTCAAATATATACGGTCAGACAAAACAGTATGTACATATATACAATCATTCGGTCAGGGACCTAATCCCTATTAAACAGTACAGTACAGTAAACAAACAGTTACAGAGACAGAAGGGGGAACTAAAACACCCCTAAGCCATAACTTGACAGGCTCGGAACCTCGCATTGAGGCACAACAGTTGGCTTGACAAAATTGGAGTTTACCCCGACGCTCCTAGCTGCGGTCTGGTGCCTGGACACCTACATATATATATGAGCAGTGAGCTAAAGCCCAGTGAATAACACAATGCGTAAAGGGGTTAAGAATGAATGTCCTTACAGTAATGAAAACAGTTCATTAAATCAGTAATTCAGTCGTTCAGTCAGTACAGTCATATGTGGTACATCCACTAGCATAACAGTACAGTAAACAGTAGGTCTTAAAAGACCGAGCAGTAAATGATGGCCATCAATCAGTAACAGTAGTGGTTCCAACGAGGGAACCGACAGAGATCTCTGTAACAGTATTAGTAAACAGTAGGTGCTAAGGATGCCACAATACAGTTCAGAATATAGGACATACATTCATTCAGTTAACAGTAATCAGTTCAGAAAGCAATACAGTTCAATTGTTCAGAAGATAATCATTTTGAACATATCTTTACACAGTCGTTACTCACAGAGTTCTGGGCTATGGTAAAGCTAGAGCGCGTCCCCAGTCACCAACCCTACACAGTTACAGATTGAACACACACTAAGCTACACAGTTTGGAAAATAATAACTTAATCCCTAACTTGCCTCGGTGTGGTTCTACATCTATATCCTCATTAAAATGCCTTAAACTAGGCCTAAGAATGCCTAGGATGAGATGAGGATGCAAAGATGCACCTTTAAAAGCATATTCAGACTTTTCAAAAAACAGGGGTCACGCTCGAGCATAGGTTAAACCGCTCGAGCAGACATGCAGACAAAGGTTTCCGCTCGAGCGTAGACTTACCCGCTCGAGCGTTCTGCAAAACAATCAAAAGTGCTGGATAGGCGAAAATCACGCTCGATTGGGCGCTCGACACCCGCTCGAGCATGAGACATAATGTCCCGCTCGAGCATCAATTATTCCGCTCGAGCGGACTTCAAAACAGAACAAAATGCTGGGAGCACGATTTCCACGCTCGAGCGCCAGTCACCCCGCTCGAGCGTGAGTCCAAATTCTGGAAATTCCAGATTTGCACCTCAAGCTCAAAACCAAGTTTTAAACCATAAATTTCGATCCTTTTGGGCCAATTTTCCAGAAAGCACACTCAAAACTCATACTTAATATGATTCAAAGCTCAATTTGTAAAATCAAGGCCCAAGGGTGTTTCAAATAAATCCAATTCAAACCAATTTCCATGAATATGAGGAACATACAAACATGCATGAATCTAACCAATTCAAAGCTTTAAATACAAACTCAAATGAGCTAACTCTTACAAAAACATAATGAAAACATGGACTTAACATAACCATGAGCATGCATGTGACAATTCTCCATGGAATCAACTCAAAATTCAATAGTATAGGCATGCATGCATGAATTAAGCTAAAATTCAACAATTAAGAGCCATAACTTGGCTCCAGACTTCAACTTGCTCAAAACCATGCAAGAATCAATTCAAAACATACACAAGAGGCAATGAATCTACCTTAGGTCTTGTATTCGAGGTTTAGGAGCTCAATTACGAAATCAATCTTCAATTCATCAAGCAATTCTACAAGTAAACTCAATTCTCTCACTTCCTCTCTCTCTATGGCCGGTTGAACAAGGAGAATGGACTGATGAAATGTTTTGATTCAATGTATATACAAGGTCAAGCCTAAAACAAGGTTTGGTGTAGTGGCCCACTCAATGGCAAAGCTGTAGTTAAGTCAAACTATGCAATTTAACTCACTTTAATCTAATTTAATGATACCTAATCAGTTTTCAGGTAATTACACCATAAAATCACATAAATTACGTTAATCACAAAACACTAATCGGTTTCCGGTTCGGCCGCCGATAAGGCCTTCAATTAGCAGTTTTAAACACTAAAATACGAACAGATCAAATAACCAAACAGATATAATTACAATTAAACAGATATACTCAGTCAATTCAGTTTCAATTTCAGTCAGTCATTTCAGTATTTCAATCAGTTCAATTACCATTCATAATCAGTCTCAGTTTAACAGTAATCAGTGGTTATTCGGTAAACAGTGACGAGGGTTGTTACAGTCTCCCCTCCTTAAAAAGAGTTTAGTCCTCTAAACTCGAATTACCTTCGTTTTGGAAGAAAACAGGATTCAGTGGAAACAGTTCAGGATATCTTTTAGCCATGACATCTTCCCTCTCCCAAGTGGCATACACGACACCATGGTTTTGCCAGTCAACTTTCACTAACGGGATCTCTTTGTTTCTCAATTTCTTGATCCGTCTGTTTACAATCTGAATAGGCCGTTCCTCGTAAGTGTAGTTAGCACTCAGCACTACACGAGTAGGCTCTATCACATGGAAAGGATCCCAGAGGTAGTCCCTCAACATAGAAATGTCGAAGACGTTGTGCATATGCTCCATTTCAGGAGGAAGCGCGACTTGATATGCCACCGGATTGATTTTCTCAATAATTTCATATGGTCCGACGTATCTCGGTGCTAACTTGCCTCTGACTCCAAAACGAGTCTGGCCTTTCATCGGTGTCACTTTCACAAACACGTGATCACCCACTTCATATTCTCTATCCCGTCTTCTGACATCAGCATAACTTTTATGTCTGCTCTGTGCGGTTTTCCGTCTCTGCTGTATCAGTTTCACTTTCTCAGTTGTTTCGTATACAATTTCGGGTCCAAGCAAAGGCCCATCTCCAACTTCTGCCCAGCAAATCGGAGATCTACATTTTCTGCCATACAATGCCTCGAAAGGCGCCATACCAATACTTGAATGATAGCTGTTGTTGTAGGCGAATTCAGCCAATGGCAAATGGCTTTCCCAGTTTCCCTGAAAATCAAGGACACACATTCTCAGTAAATCCTCCAGAGTCTGGATGGTCCTTTCTGATTGACCATCTGTTTGAGGATGATAGGCACTACTCAGTCTCAATTCAGTACCCAATGCAGTCTGTAAGCTTTGCCAAAATCTCGATGTAAACTTTGAATCCCTGTCAGAAACAATGGAAATAGGCACTCCATGCAGTCTAACAATTTCATCAATATAGAGTATAGCCAATTTGTCCGCATTATAAATTGTCTTAACAGGTAAGAAGTGAGCAGATTTAGTCAGTCTATCAACGATAACCCAAATTGAGTCCATACCTTTACTGGAGCGAGGCAATCCCACAATAAAATCCATGGTGATATGCTCTCATTTCCACTCCGGTATCGGTAAGGGCTGCAATAAGCCTGCGGGTCGTTGATGTTCGGCTTTGACTTGTTGGCAATGAAGACATTTTGATACAAAATCGACAATTTCTTTCTTCATTCCCGGCCACCAGAAATTCAATTTCAGATCTTGATACATTTTCGTATTCCCTGGATGGATAGAAAATTTTGAATTGTGGCCCTCCTGCAGAACTCTTCTTTTCAATTCAGTATCATTCGGTACACACAGTCTTTCTTGAAATTTCAGTACGTTACTTTCAAATTTGAAACCCGGTCTTGGTCTAGTTTCCCCTTTCCTCG
Organism: Camellia sinensis; assembly: GCF_055761805.1. NCBI lineage: Eukaryota > Viridiplantae > Streptophyta > Magnoliopsida > Ericales > Theaceae > Camellia > Camellia sinensis. The sequence goes on from NC_138973.1 coordinate 119,047,851, forward strand.
ATGATCTTCTTCAAGAAGTCATCCAGTTGCTGTTTCTCTTTAATCTCTTCAATCAATGCCGGTTGAGCAGAAATAACAGCTAAGATTCCACCTTGTTCTCGTAAAACAATTTCAATTTCAGATTTTTCAAGGTCACAAAGCAATTCCTTCTGCCCGGTAAGCAAACAGGCTAAATTTCCAATCGATTTCCGACTCAGCGCATCGGCAACGGTATTGGCTTTTCCCGGATGGTACAAAATCTGTAGGTCATAGTCTTTAATCAGTTCTAGCCATCTCCGCTGTCTCATGTTCAGTTCTTTCTGTGTGAAGAAATATTTCAGACTCTTATGGTCGGTATATACTTCACATGTCGCCCCATACAGATAGTGACGCCAGATTTTCAGTGCAAATACTACTGCAGCAAGTTCCAGATCATGGGTCGGGTAATTCTTTTCGTGCGGTCTCAGTTGTCGGGAAGCATAAGCAATAACTCTCTTATTCTGCATTAAAACACATCCCAAACCCTTATGAGAAGCATCACTAAATACAGTATAACCGCCCGTACCTGAAGGTAGGGTAAGAACCGGTGCAGTTACAAGTCGAGTTTTCAACTCTTAGAAAGCAGATTCCCTTTGGTCAGTCCAGTCAAACGATATCCCCTTCTAAGTTAACTGAGTCAACGGTAAGGCAATTTTGGAGAAATCCTTGACAAATCTTCTGTAATATCCGGCTAGTCACAAAAAGCTTCGGACTTCTGTCACATTTGTTGGTCTAGGCCAGTTTACTACAGTTTCAATTTTCTGTGGATCAACGGAAATTCCATCTTTGCTAACAACATGCCCCAAAAATATAACATGATCAAGCCAAAATTCACATTTAGACAGTTTAGCATAAAGTTTCTGTTCTCTTAGGGTCTGTAGGGCAAGTCTCAGATGATGTTCATGTTCTTCTATACTTTTGGAGTAAATCAGTATGTCATCAATGAATACTACAATAAAGTCATCAAGGTATGGTTTAAAGATTCTGTTCATGAGGTCCATAAATGCAGCAGGTGCATTGATAACTCCGAAAGGCATAACTAAAAATTCGTAATGCCCATACCTCGTTCGAAAAGCAGTTTTATCAATGTCTTCTGGTTTAACTTTCAACTGATGGTATCCTGATCTGAGATCAATCTTAGAAAACACTTGAGCACCCTGTAACTGATCAAATAAGTCATCAATACGTGGCAATAGGTATTTATTTTTCACAGTTACCTTGTTCAGTTCACGGTAGTCAATACACAGTCTCAGTGAGCCGTCTTTCTTCTTCACAAATAAAACTGGAGTGCCCCATGGCGAAGTCCTAGGCCTGATGAACTTCTTATCTAACAGTTCTTGCAGTTGCACTTTCAATTCCTTCAGTTCAGTTGGAGCCATTCGGTAAGGAGCTTTAGATACCGGCTGCGTTCCCGGAACCACATCAACGGTAAATTCAATCTCTCTGTCAGTCAAATCCCCTGGCAGATTATCTGGGAAAACATCTGAGAATTCTCTGACTATAGGAATACTGTTCACGTTAGCATTATCATCAGTAGGTACAGTCAATACAGAACACAAATATCCCTTACGCCCCTTTCTAATCAATCTAACAGCTTTCACAGATGAAATCAAGTACGGAGGAGGTACTACTCCAATACCATTAAACACAAATTCGGGTAAACCCGGTGGATGAAAAACTACTTGTTTCGTTACACAGTCTATGGTAGCATGGTATTTCATTAACCAGTCCATTCCCAATATTACGTCAAAATGATCAATGTTCAGAGGCAGTAAGTCAATAAACAAATGTGCATCTCCAACAATAATTTCACAAGCAGGGTACATATATGCACAGGTCATAGATTCCCCAATGGGTGATGATACAGCTAACAGATAATTCATGGGTTCTAATGGTCTATTCAGTTTTCGCGAAAAAGCATGCGACACATACGAATGCGTAGACCCCGAATCAATCAGTACATAAGCATTTTGAGTACAGATAGAGAGAATACCTGACACAACGGTCTCGGTATTCTGCACGTCTCCCGGTACTAGGGCGAACACTCGGCCCTGCCTCAAAGGCTCTTTCCCGGTAGTTTTGGGGTTCGGTTTTGGTGCAACAGTCGATGCTGCCACGCTTGGCGTAGCTTTACTACTGGCCTGTGGAGCAGAGGGGCAATCTTTAACCATGTGACCCACCTTGCCACACCTGTAACAAGCTCCAGATATTTTGTAACAAACTCCCTTATGGTTCCTACCACATTCAGAACATGGTGGTATTGAACGGTTCCCTTGACTAGGAGTAGTCGTTGACCCCGTATTCTGTTTCTTGTTCACTGGGTTATGCTTGCCTTTCTTAAACTTGAAACCCTGTCTCTTACCACGCCATTCAAACGCTGGTGTTTCAGTTTTCAGTGCTTCGATGTTCGACTCAGCCATCAAAGCTCGGTCAAGGACATTCACATAATTCAGTAATTTCAAAACACTTATTCTGTCAAGAATTACAACATTAAGGCCGCCTTCGAACTTTCTAGCCTTCTTGTAATCATTGTCCACCATATGCGGTGCATATCTCGCAAGCTCGGTGAACTTTGTTTCATATTCAGCAACGAACATTGTGCCCTATTTCAGCTGTTCAAACTCAGTCACCTTTCAATCCCTAACACACTGAGGGAAATACTTCTCGAAGAAGGCTCCCTTGAATTGAGCCCAAGTCATAACAGTATTTTCATTACGGATAAGCATCCACCACCTTCTAGCTTCTTCCTGCAGAGTAAAGGTGGCCAATAGCACTTTATGTGCTTCAGAGCACGGAAAAACCTCAAACAATTTTTCAGTCTCAAGAACCCATGCTTCAGCCTTTAACGGTTCAAGGCCTCCCTGAAAGGATGGCGGTTTCATTTTGCTGAACTTGTGGGTGAGAGCAATTATGTCCCCATCATTAACATTAGCATTCTGTTCCGGCTGTACCGGAGGAGGAGGTGGGGGCTGTTGATTCTGTTGTTGGTCCAGTCTTTCAGTTATTAGTTCCATCATTCTTTCCAGTCTTGCCATTCTTGCCTCAGAGGATGAGGTTTCAGATTCATTTGCAGTTCTCGCATTATCCATTTCACTATAGGCAGTTATAACAGTTATCAACATAGGCAGTCATTTATTTAAACAGATTAACACATTAGCATATATTCAGTCATATCATAGCCACACACTTATCATGCTCATGAAATGCCCTAATCGCTTTTCTAGGACATCCTATAGCTCATTTGGACACGTGTGTGCGGTATAACTCATGGTAAGTATCGCTCTGATACCACTCTGTCACAGCCCAAACCCGCCCCTATGGGTTTAGCACCGTAACCGGCCAGTAATCCGACATTACCAAAGGCCTGCTTAACAGTAAAACAGTAATACAGAGTACAGGGGCTGGCGGAAGCCAATACAGTAAATAAACAATGTCCAATGAGCTGTGACAGTCTATATGCAAAAAGACTTTTCATTCAAATATATACGGTCGGACAAAACAGTATGTACATATATACAATCATTCGGTCAGGGACCTAATCCCTATTAAACAGTACAGTACAGTAAACAAACAGTTACAGAGACAGAAGGGGGAACTAAAACACCCCTAAGCCATAACTTGACAGGCTCGGAACCTCACATTGAGGCACAGCAGTTGGCTTGACAAAACTGGAGTTTACCCCGACACTCCTAGCTGCGGTCTGGTGCCTGGACACTTACATATATATATGACCAGTGAGCTAAAGCCCAGTGAATAACACAATGCGTAAAGGGGTTAAGAATGAATGTCCTTACAGTAATGAAAACAGTTCATTAAATCAGTAATTCAGTCGTTCAGTCAGTACAGTCATATGTGGTACATCCACTAGCATAACAGTACAGTAAACAGTAGGTCTTAAAAGACCGAGAAGTAAATGATGGCCATCAATCAGTAACAGTAGTGGTTCCAACGAGGGAACCGACAGAGATCTCTGTAACAGTATTAGTAAACAGTAGGTGCTAAGGATGCCACAATACAGTTTAGAATATAGGACATACATTCATTCAGTTAACAGTAACCAGTTCAGAAAGCAGTACAGTTCAATTGTTCAGAAGATAATCATTTTGAACATATCTTTACACAGTTGTTACTCATAGAGTTCTGGGCTATGGTAAAGCTAGAGCGCGTCCCCAGTCGCCAACCCTACACAGTTATAGATTGAACACACACTAAGCTACACAGTTGGAAAAATAATAACTTAATCCCTAATTTGCCTCGGTGTGGTTCTACATCTATATCCTCATTAAAATGCCTTAAACTAGGCCTAAGAATGCCTAGGATGAGATGAGGATGCAAAGATGCACTTTTAAAAGCATATTCAGACTTTTCAGAAAACAGGGGTCACGCTCGAGCGTAGGTTAAACCGCTCGAGCGGACATGCAGACAAAGGTTTCCGCTCGAGCGTAGACTTACCCGCTCGAGCATTCTGTAAAACAGTCAAAAGTACTGGATAGGCGAAAATCACGCTCGATTGGGCGCTCGACACCCGCTCGAGCATGAGACACAATGTCCCGCTCGAGCGTCAATTATTTCGCTCGAGCAGACTTCAAAACAGAACAAAATTCTGGGAGCACGATTTCCATGCTCGAGCGCCAGTCACCCCGTTCGAGCGTGAGTCCAAATTCTGGAAATTCCAGATTTGCACTTCAATCTTAAAACCAAGTTTTAAACCATAAATTTCGATCCTCTTGGGCCAATTTTCCAGAAAGCACACTCAAAACTCATACTTAATATGATTCAAAGCTCAATTTGTAAAATCAAGGCCCAAGGGTGTTTCAAATAAATCCAATTCAAACCAATTTCCATGAATATGAGGAACATACAAACATGCATGAATCTAACCAATTCAAAGCTTTAAATACAAGCTCAAATGAGCTAACTCTTACAAAAACATGATGAAAACATGGACTTAATATAACCATGAGCATGCATGTGACAATTCTCTATGGAATCAACTCAAAATTCAATAGTATAGGCATGCATGCATGAATTAAGCTAAAATTCAACAATTAAGAGCCATAACTTGGCTCTAGACTTCAACTTGCTCAAAACCATGCAAGAATCAATTCAAAACATACACAAGAGGAAATGAATCTACTTTAGGTCTTGTATTCGAGGTTTAGGAGCTCAATTATGAAATCAATCTTCAATTCATCAAGCAATTCTATAAGTAAACTCAATTCTCTCACTTCCCCTCTCTCTATGGCCGGTTGAACAAGGAGAATGGACTGATGAAATGTTTTGATTCAATGTATATACAAGGTCAAGCCTAAAACAAGGTTTGGTGTAGTGGCCCACTCAAGGGCAAAGTTGTAGTTAAGTCAAACTATGCAATTTAACTTACTTTAATCTAATTTAATGATACCTAATCAGTTTTCAGGTAATTACACCATAAAATCACATAAATTACGTTAATCACAAAACACTAATCGGTTTCCGGTTCGACCACCGATAAGGCCTTCAATTAGCAGTTTTAAACACTAAAATACGAACAGATCAAATAACCAAACAGATAGAATTACAGTTAAACAAGTATACTCAGTCAATTCAGTTTCAATTTCAGTCAGTCAGTTTAGTATTTCAATCAGTTCAATTACCATTCATAATCCGTCTCAGTTTAACGGTAATCAGTGGTTATTCGGTAAACAATGACGAGGGTTGTCACAGAGAGAGAGAGAGAGAGAGAGAGAGAGACAACATCATTTCATTTTCTTTTTTCGATGGAAGAAATTCAATACACACATTGTCATGACCCGAACCCGCCCTTATAGATTAAGGTCATAACCGGCCAGTAATCATGAGATTACCTATGGCCTCAAACCTGAAATCAATTAATAATTAATAATATAGGTCTAGATGCGGAAGCAAACTTAAATTTTGTCCAATGAGCTATGCTTACATGGCATATCAAAACATTTTGCATATACTTAATAATAACTCACAGCACATATCAGTAGTTAACATCTTGTATACCTAGAATCATTCAAACACATAGTCAGCTAAACCAAAAACTTATACACATAAATAGAAATATATCATGACCAATAGAAATAGCAAAAGAAATACACAAGATTATAAACAAAGCCTCTTGCGTGAGACACCTGGGCTGACTTCACAAAACTCGGGTTCCTTTCTTAAATTCAACTAAGGTTGGGGTTAAACGTCCCTTTGCTCACCTACATACATATAAATAAGAGTGAGCTAATGCACAATGAATAATACCAGAGTAATGAGGTTAATGAATGAGATTCGTTCATGAATAAGTCATACTTATACTGTACACATTTGAATCACTATTCTTATTCACATCAGATTTACAAATCTCAACAAAGCAAAACGACCTCGGGTCCAACACATCATATTCATATGCAAAACAACCTCAGGTCCAATTCTTATATAAAACAAAACGACCTTGGGTCCATCTATACAAAACGACCTTTGGTCCAACCAACTCTTTATTCAAAATGACTTTTGGTCCAATTCAAACATATCATGCGTATCAAACGGCCTCTGGCCCATTCTCTTTATATTCATTTCGATGCGTATTTCATATTCATGATCATGATCCATTTTCATTCAAACGGCTTTTAGCCCATTATGCTCATGTTCAAACAGCCTTTAGCCCATCATCATTAAATTCAAACGGCCTTTGGCCCAATTCGGACATATCAAATGTATCAAACGGCAAACGGCCTTAGGCTAAATTCAAATAAATCAAATGTATCAAACGGCAAACAGCCTTCGACCCAATTCAGATATATGAAACGTATCAAACGGCCTTATACAAAATTAGGCATATAAAATACTCATTCATATTTCAAATCAACAAATCCATGAAGCTTATACAGAAGTAGCATTTGGAAAGTAACATACTTGAAAATATCTTTACTATGATATTACTCACAGTGTTTCGTCGATGGATTTGCCCTTGCACTTGACCCTACACATTTCATATTACAATGGGTCATAAGTGATTCAATCCGTTCTTAACTTATTATTTCTCTTAGGTTCTTCCTTATCCCTTTAGGTCATATACAAAGCTCAATGCATGCATAAGAGTGCTTAGAAATGAAAGAGAACGGAAAATGAACCACAAAACATCTTTTCAAAATTTCAGAAACAGGGCTCCCCGCTCGAGCGTAGCTTTCGCCGCTCGAACGGACCACTTTGGTCTGCAAAAGTACTGGTTACTTCATTTTTACACTCGAGCGTGACTTCGGACGCTCGAGCTGAGAGCCAAAGTGTGTGTCTGGTGCTCAAGCGTAACTCTTCCCTACTCGAGCGGACATCATGTCTGCAAAACTTCTGGGAACTAACATTTCATGCTCGAGCGGCGCTTTCCCCGTTCGAGCGGACATGCCAAATTCTAGAATCTCCAGAATTGTTCATGAAGCTCAAACTTAGCATTCGAAGGTTCAAAGTTCGTGTTTTTGGTACAAAATCATGGAAAAACAGTACACAGCATGAGAATATAGGTTATTTTAAACCAATTGTCCAAAACCATGATCTAATTCTCAAATTAATCAACATTTCTCTTGGTTTGGTCAAAGCTCATGCATTCAAACTTTATACAAGCTTCATATCTTCACAAATCTTTCATGCATGTGTATATTGACTTCAATTTCATCAATTACAACTTAATTCTTGTTCTTGGTTACATATTCTCTTTGAATTCATATAATTACAAACTCAACTCATGAATTAAGGGTTGGTTACTCACCTAGGTGCTTCAATTCTTTCAATTATAGCCAATTCTTGAGCTAATCCTCTTAGTTTCTTGAATTCTCTTACAATTCTTCAATGTTCACCCACTTCTCACTCTAATTTCAGTTCTCTCTCTCTCTCTAGAGTGTAACTTCAAATTTTGAGCTAAAAAATGGTGAGTCTAAGTGTATATGGGGCCTATTTATAGGCTTATCTAATTAGACTTGATTAAGGCTAATTAATTGTACCAAATTCAATCGGTTGAATCTAATTATTTTGATCTAAATCAATTTCTAATTAAATTTCACCGTAGGCTCTAAAAATTACGCCAATCACAATGGCGTAGTCAATTTCGGTTTCTGTGGCCGATAAGGCCTTCAATTTTCAGTTCAAAGCACAGATTCTAACAAATTTTTCTACGATGAACAGATACAAAGCCAAAATCACATATAATCATGCAATTAACACCCAAATTCAAATTAAGCACATAATTACAAACATAATCATGATTAATTAACAGAGTACAGGACAGGGTTGTTACAATCTTCCCCCATTTAGGAAGTTTGGTCCTTCAAACTTATTTTTGCTTTAGTCGAAAACAATTTGGAATACTTTTATTCAACGGTTCCAATCCTTTTGATAGTCATTTGCTCAGTCTCTAAATCAAGCAACATTCTGTCCTGAACCAGTCAGAGACTTACCTTTTTCACCATACAAGGCTTTGTATGGTGCCACACCAAAAACTAGAGTGTAAGTTGTTGCCGTAAGCAAAGTCTACCAACGATGGATAGATTTTTCCAACTTCCTCATCCAAAATTTAAAAAAAAGTTCTTTCTGATTATACATCGATTTGCGGATGGAAAGCGGCGTTGAATCACAATTCAGTTCCCATTGCCTCTTGAAGGCTTGTCAGAATTCAGACACATTTTCGGATTCCTGTCTAAAATAATAGATACTGGGACCCCATGCAAACAAGCAATCTTATCGACGTAAATAGTGGCTAGTCTATAAGCATCATACGAAAATTTTACTGGAAGGAAATGAGCAGACTTAGTAATTCTATATACAATAATCCAAACGGGACTTATACCTTGGGTGTCCAAGATAGCCCCACAATGAAATTCGTAGTCACATATTTCTATTTCCATTCTGAAATAGAGAGAGGTTGAAGTTGTTTCGTCTATATCTGATATTCGACTTTGACTCGTTGGCACTGAAAACATTTAGACATAATTTCAACAATTTCCTTCTTTATGATAGGTCACTCTCATATTTACTTTAGATGTTGGCTATCTCTACCCTAGAAGTTTGGTCTATTCCCTTGTCATAGAAGTTCAGTTCATTCTTCAATAATTCCGCAATTCACAATCCAATTCGGTATTTAGTTCAGTGACTCATCATAGTTATCCAAGGTCAATTAAAAGTCATCAGGAATATAAAGTGGATCCAGATACTGATTCCCGAGTCAACAAAGGTAGTAACGAAGCAATTAACCACATGACGTACATAGTTCACATATCCCCACAGCTTTGATTGTAAAGTACAATAACACTGAAGCAGTCAATTTCTATCATAATACATGTGTCCTCAATCATTCAACAGTTTACAGTTTACAATTCAGTTCAATGTTTGATTCCCTGTTCCATCAAGTCTTTCAACGTTATCTGATAGTCGTCAATGAGCATAAAGTAATTCGTATATTAATCCCATGACATCAAAGGTAATATCGGAGGAGTCAATCACATGTTAAGCACAATTTACACATCCTCAAAGCCCCAATTGTAGAATATAATGGCACTGAGCAGTCATTTACAGGGCGCACTAAATTCACACACTTTCGGATAATCGAGGTTTTCTAATCCTAATAGTGTTCACAATCAAAACTGTTTGCGGTTAACAATTACCGTAACATAAATTCCTAACATCCGATAACATTAAAGCAACTATTCTCCCATACAAAACAAAACATATTTTGACCAGTCAAAGATAAATGTTCAGTACTGTTTATAATCAAATCGATTTTCCGTCATCGATTCCCATAGCGTCAAATAGATAAAAATTCAGTGACACAGAAGCAGTCATTCCTTAAACATCCAATCACTGGATTTGCACAATTCTGTTCATTTATAACATGTATGTCTCCAACAATTAAAGGTTGGTTCTTAATGGTGCTCATGGTTAGATTGGTCTGTTGATAGCCCACATAAGGACTTCTAAATAAGTAAAGTATTCCAAACGGATTCAAGTTTTGGGTCTATCAGTTTTCTTGCCAATAATAATCTGGTTATTTATTCATAAGCAATTCGTAATCCCCTTTAACAAAATCAAATCAGATAGAGGGTCTTATCAAATCAATCCAGGCAAGGGTCTTGTCAAATTAAATCAAACAAAGGTCCCATCAAATTATATCAAATGAGGGTTCTATCAGGCCAAATTAAACAAAAGTTTTATCAGATCGAATCAGATAAAATTTTTCTCAAATAGGGTACATTTGGTTCTGTAATGCATACTTCGTTTGCTTAGGTACATTGTCAATAGTTTCACAACTGTCCTAAGTTCATCAATTCTCAAAGTCATATCAGAGTCATTCATCACAACTGTTCATATCAAAGTATTTCAGGTCATGTACAATATGGCATTGTCCACATAAGTTCATGTGTAGTTGCATATGCATGCAGTTGTTCATATTAGGAGGTATGTATCATAATCAATATAGCAGTTCCCAAATAAGTCTTATATGCAAGTACATGGTGCACAGTAACACATTAAACAAAGTTCCTCGGTTGCTCATAATATAGGATTTGTTACGCAAAAGTTCCAAATCAGTCACAAAAACATAGGTTTACAAGTCAAGCCTAGTATAGTCACATAGTCCAGTCAATTTTCTACCAATCAAATGCATGATCTCACAATTTATAGAGTTTATTATTTGGGGTTCTCAACTCAGTCACACAATCATAGAGTCATAATTCCAGTGGTTTAGTCATTGAAAACAATGATATAACAAATCGCCCTGAGCATAGGTTTAGATGTCTATATGCATGTACAGAGTCAATCAATATCCCAATACGTATTTCACAAATTTCCCAAATGGGGCAAATACATACAGTAAATAACGTATTGATCCTGTGGGTCTGACCAATCTAGATACACATATAGCAGATATGAAAGAATGTGCCGAATCGAATCAAATAATATCCCAAGCAAGGATGTACACATGTACCAGCCCAGAATCAACCAACATATAGGCATTTTTTTATAAACAGTATAGATACCTGAGATAACGGTCGCAGTATTCTGAGTGCTTTCTAGGATGAGTGCAATTACTCTTTCTTGATTAGTAGTTCCTGCCATTGGTACGAATCCAGCTGAGACAATCGGTCTATTCACGTTTTGTTCAGTCTGGGGACAGTTCCTTACCATATGGTCCATTTTACCACACCTATAACAAGCCCCAGAAATTCAGTAACAAACTCCTTGGTGTTTCTTACCACATTTGTTACACGTTGGTGCTATATTGCTGGTAGAGTTTGATGTACGCGATGATTTGCTTTTTAAATGATCTTTTCTTTGAGAAAAAGCCTTGTCTCTTACTTTTCCATTCAGAAGATCGGTTCATGTTAGCTTCGGTCATCAGTGTTCAGTCTAGCACCTCAACATATTTTATGACTTCCAACACATTCACTTGGTGCTCTTGAGCTGGTGGTGGCAAAGGTTCTTGCCGTAGCAGTAACTGATGTTGTTGTCTTAAGATCTCTGCCATTTCTTGTACTATTCTTTCTAGTCTATCAAGTCGGGCTGTGGAAGAGTCTGCCAACTCGTATGCCCTTACTTTATCCATGATCTACGCAAACTCTTATTAAGCCATACCAAATACAGGAATGCCCAATACATAAATAAACATAGATACACATAGGTACATTCGCACATAGGCACATCGTTATATTCTCATTTTATGTATCGTCAAGACACAATTAATCACATACATAACAGATGATTGCATACTTATCAGATATCGCGTGCTGAACACTTACTAAGTAATTATACACTTAAACCATATTTATATTCCACATAAACACCCATTTGCAAAATTTAATGCACATAAGCAGCTTTTCATGATTCGTATGTTCATGTACGTGCATTATAACAAAACAAAACTTGTTGTACACATTAGTGCAACAATTCATATCTCATATAATCACATGTTCTCAATGCTTATATCATGTACTTATCAAATGGATGCATCTTAAGTCTTTTCTAGACACCTTATGGCTCATTTGGACAAGTGTGTGAGTTATTAACTCGTGCTCTGATACCACTCTGTCATAACCCGAACCCACCCCTATAGATTAAGGTCATAACCGGCTAGTAATCATGAGATTACCTATGGCCTCAAACCTGATATCAAATAATAATTAATAAGATGGGGCCAGATGCGGAAACAAACTTAAAATTTTTGTCCAATGAACTATGCTTACAAGGCATATCAAAACATTTCACATATACTTAATAATAACTCACACCACATATCAGTAGTTAACATCTTGTATACCTAGGATCATTCAAACACATAGTCAGCTAAACCAAAAGCTTATACACTTAAATATAAATATATCATGACCAATAGAAATAGAAAAGGAAATACAAAAGATCATAAACAAAGCCTCTTGCGTGAGACACCTGGGCTAGCTTCACAAAACTCGGGTTCCTTTCTTAAATTCCACTAAGGCTGGGGTTAAACGTCCCTTTGCTCACCTACATACATATAAATAAGAGTGAGCTAATGCACAGTGAATAATACCAGAGTAAAGAGGTTAATGAATGAGATTAGTTCATGAATAAGTCATACTTATAATGTACACATTTGAATCACTATTCTCATTCACATCAGATTTACAAATCTCAACAAAGCAAAACGACCTCGGGTCCAACACATCATATTCATATGCAAAACAACCTCAGGTCCAATTCTTATATAAAACAAAACGACCTTGGGTCCATCTATACAAAACGACCTTTGGTCTAACCAACTCTTTATTCAAAACGACCTTTGGTCCAATTCAAACATATCAAACGGTCTCGGGCCCAATTCAAACATATCAGGCGTATCAAACGGCCTCTGGCCTATTCTCTTTATATTCATTTCTATGCGTATTTCATATTCATGATCATGATCCCTTTTCATTCAAATGACTTTTGGCCCATTACGCTCATGTTCAAATGGCTTTTGGCCCATCACGGTATTCAAACGGCCTTTGGCCCATCATCATTATATTCAAACGACCTTTGGCCCATCTTTATATTCAAACATATCAAATGACAAACGGCCTTAGGCCCAATTCGGACATATCAAACGTATCAAATGGCAAACGGCCTTAGGCCAAATTCAGATATATCAAATGTATCAAATGGCCTTAGACCCAATTTAGATATATCAAACGTATCAAACGGCCTTATACAAAACTAGGCATATAAAATACTCATTCATATTTCAAATCAACAAATCCATGAAGCTTATACATAAGTAGCATTTGGAAAGTAACATACTTGAAAATATCTTTACTAAGATATTACTCAAAGTGTTTCACCGATGGATTTGCCTTTGCGCTTGACCCTACACATTTCATATTACAATGGGTCATAAGCAATTCAATCCGTTCTTAACTTATTATTTCTCTTAGGTTCTTCCTTATCCCTTCAGGTCATATACAAAGCTCAATGCATGCCTAAGAGTGCTTAAAAATGAAAGAGAACAGAAAATGAAACATAAAACATCTTTTCAAAATTTCAGAAACAGGGCTCCCCGCTCGAGCGGACCACTTTGGTCTACAAAAGTACTAGTTACTTCATTTTTACGCTCGAGCGTGACTTCGGACGCTCAAGCTGAAAGCCAAAGTGTGTGTCTTGTGCTTGAGCGTAACTCTTCCCCGCTCGAGCGGACATCATGTCTGCAAAACTTCTGGGAACTAACATTTTACGCTCGAGTGGACATGCCAAATTCTAGAATTTCCAAAATTGTTCTTGAAGAACTTAGCTTTCAAAGGTTCAAAGTTCGTGTTTTTGGTACAAAATCATGGAAAAACATTACACGGCATGAGAATATAGGTTATTTTAAACCAATTGTCCAAAACCATGATCTAATTCTCAAATTAATCAACATTTCTCTTGGTATGGTCAAAGCTCATGCATTCAAACTTTATACAAGCTTCATATCTTCACAAATCTTTCATGCATGTGTATATTGACTTCAATTTCATTAATTACAACTTAATTCTTGCTCTTGGTTACATATTCTCTTTGAATTCATATAATTACCAACTCAACTCATGAATTAAGGGTTGCTTACTCACCTAGGAGCTTCAATTCTTTCAACTATAGCCAATTCTTGAGCTAATCCTCTTAGTTTCTTGAATTCTCTTACAATTCGTCAATGTTCACCCACTTCTCACTCTAATTTCGGTTCTCTCTCTCTTTCTCTAGAGTGTAACTTCAGATTTTGAGCTCAAAAATGGTGAGGCTAAGTGTATATGGGGCCTATTTATAGGCTTATCTAATTAGACTTGATTAAGGCTAATTAATTGTAGCCAATTCAATCAGTTTAATCTAACTATTTTGATCCAAATCAATTTCTAATTAAATTTTACCGTAGGCTCTAAAAATTACGCCAATCACAATGGCATAGTCAATTTCGGTTTCTGTGGTCGATGAGGCCTTTAATTTTCAGTTCAAAGCACAGATTCTAACAAATTTTCCTACGGTGAACAGATACAAAGCTAAAATCACATATAATCATGCAATTAACACCCAAATTCAAATTAAGCACATAATTACAAACATAATCATGATTAATTAACATAGTACATGACAGGGTTATTACACACATGTAGAGGAACACGCCTAGCACATGGCCAACTCATTCTTCATTTCGGTGCTCCACTTTCTCTCCTACATGTAGAAATGAGCTGGAAGTCAACATCAAGTTTGGCCAGTGGAGATAGAATGATCAAGGATCATTACAATTGATATGGGTAAATCAGGAGCTCGTAAACATTATTGCGGAAGTAGATGCCAAGATGATTACGAATATTTTTTGCAGGCAAAATATATAACTCACTACAATCTGAATAATATTATTCCTGATTGCAGATTTTTGTTGGACAAGTTGGGTTCAATCAAAGTTGGTCACTGCTATTGATAGGCAAATAAATGTATAGATTTGCTCACTAATATCGACAACCCTCAATATATTTACTAAAAAGTCAATTTTAGTAGTCTTTTTTTTTTTGGGCTGTTTTTGGTCTTTAGTGAACTTAAAAAAAATTAAAATTAAAATTTTTAGGTTTTACTCGAATAAACAGAACATAAAATTAAAAATAAAAATAAATATTTAAAAAATTGACAAAAAATCCACTAAAGACAAAAAATAAAATTGACTTTTATCTTTTTTGAATTTTTTTCAAAATATTTATGTTTTAGATTTTTTACACTAGATGGACTAGAAAAATAATTATTTTTACACAAATTTTAAAAATTATTAAATACAAAAAAAAAAAAAAGTCTTTTTTAACTGTATGCTAAAAAGTTCAATAGATAATTGATGGATAGAGCCAAAGAATGTGAAATACAATTGATGAAATGAAGTAAAAGGCTTTGGTGTATAGATGAAGAGGACTATATAGCCTAAGAATCAAATAAATGATGGAAGCCATTAGTTTTATAACCACGTCACATCCTAGATTTGATGAAATAAAATGAATCGAGATGGTATTCGGGATGATGTGTGTCATGGTGTATACTTTTTGCAGATGATATCGTGTTAGTGGATGAGAGTAGAGAATGAGTTGACACAAAGTTGGAGATTTGGAGAGAATCGCTTGAATCTAAAGAATTTCGAATAAGCAGAACTAAGACAGACTACATGGAGTGTAAATTTAGTAACAGTAATAATAAAAGCAAAGAATAAGTGAAGATTGAAAACTAAGAACTATCTAAGAGTGAACATTTTCGTTATTTAGGGTCGATTATCACAACGGTGAGGGAGATTGATATGGATGTGGTCCATAGAATTAAGGCAGGGTGGCTTAAATAGAGAAGTGCGTCTACGGTACTGTGTGATAAACAAATACCCACTAGACTAAAAGGAAAGTTCTATAGAATGGTTATTAGACTAGTGATGTTGTATGGGGCGGAGTATTGGGAAACCAAGAAAAAACATATAGATAAGATGAGTGTTGCTGAGATGAGGATGCTATGGTGGATGTATGGCATGACTAGAAAAGACAAAATTAGGAATGAGTATATTCGGGAATAGGTAGAAGTAGCACCGATAGAAAATAAGTCGATAGAGAATAGATTGAGATAGTTTGGCCATATTTAATGGAGACCAACAGAGGCAATAGTGAAGAGATGCGATGCAGTGAAGATAGATGGAAGTGCTAGGGGATGAGGTAGACTTAGATTGACGTTGGCTAGTGTGGTAAATAGAGATACATACAATGTAGCGTTTCCATCTAAAATTTCGCAAGTAGGATATACGGATGTACACAAAATAGATCCCCCAAATAGCGAAGATACACACAATACATATTCCAATGATCCCAATGGTCTATTCAATTTATGAGCAAATAACGTGGAAATGAATAAATGCGTTAAAGCTGAATCATTTAACACATAAGTGTCTTGATTGCAAATAGAAAGAATACCTAAGACAACGGCCTCAATATTATGATTGCCCCCTGGGACGAGCGCAAAAAATCTCCCTTGCCTGATGTTTCTCTTGTAGTAGTAGGTCATGCAGTATTTCTTGGCATTGGAACCGAACTAGTTGAACTGGCAGCTAGTCTTCCACCACTTGGGTCAACTTGAGAACAATCTCTTACCATATAACCTATCCTACCACACCTGAAACAAGCCCTAGAAGAATAGTAGCAAACTCCCCGACGTTTCTTTCTACATTTTGTACAGGTTGGTGTTGAATCCCGAGTAGAATTGGAAATACTTAACGCTTCCAAATTTTGCTTCTTAGATAATGTTGTTCCCTTATTTGAATAAGGTCCTTCCCTCTTTCCTATCCGTTCTGAAAGTCAGTTATGTATAGTCATATTGGTTTCAATCATTAAAGCTCGATCTAACACATCCACATAGTTAGGCAACTTTCGAACATTTACCCTTTCTTATATTGAACCTCGGAGCCCACCTTCAAACTTTCTTGCCTTCCTATAGTCGGTGTCGACCGTATGTGGTGCAAATCTGGCCAACTCAGTGAATTGGGTTTTATACTGGGCTACTGTTTGGTTGCCTTGTTTTAACCTCTCAAATTTAGAAACTTTCCCATGTCGAATGCATTGCAAAAAGTACTTTTCATAGAAAATTTCTGGGAACCATGCCCAATTAATACCATTGTTTTCATCCCTGACCAACATCCACCATCTATGGGCTTCACCCTCTAATGTAAATGCAGCTAGTAGAACTTTTTGGGCATCAATGCACGGAAATACCTCAAACAGTTTCTCGATTTCGAGAACCCAAGCCTCAGCTTTCAAGGGATCAACTTCTCTCTAGAACTGTGGCGATTTCATTTTTTGAATTTCTTTGTCAGAGTAATGGTTCGGTCATCTACTTGATTATCTTGCACAGGGGATGGAGGAGGCTGTTGTTGTGGTGGTGGTAGCGGTTGTTATTGTTGTTGTTGTTGTTGCCTTAAAGTCTCAACCATTCTTTCCATCATCCTTTCTAATCTATCAATCTGAGAGGAGGAAGAATCCTCCAATTCATCTGCCCTTGTTCTCACCATGATCTATGTAAACTCATATTAGAACAAACACAAAGAAGTATGCTCACAAATTCACATTTACGTATGCATAACTTATTTCATTCTTCATACTTATACATGAATGCAAATCTTAAGTCTTTTCTAGACACCAAACAAGTGTGTGGGTTAACAACTCGTGCTCAGATACCACTCTGTCACGACCCAAACTCGCCTCTAGAGATTTGGATCATGACTAGCCAGTAATCATAGATTACCTATAGCCTTCAGACAAAATTTCAAAGTATTTAATTATATCGGAGCTTGAAGCACAAGCAGATTAATAAAGTTGTCCATTGAGCCGTGCATAAATGGCATAAATAGAAAACTCAAACATTTTATAACCCACTTACAATACATGCACATGAAGTACAAATTCATAGATATGCAAAACATAAGCTTATTTACATGACTCGGTCAAACTTGACCTAAACAAAAACAAAAACTAAAGCCTCAACACAGTTGCAATTCCTTAGTGACTCCCGAGCAAACTATTGGGCTAATCCTCCTGATGCTCACCTATATATATTGGGGAAGGGGTTGAGCTGGAGCCCAATGAGTAACATCAAAGTAAAGGATTTAACGAAGGAGTTTCAAAACTTTTCATAAACATTGTTAACAGATTCAGAGCAATATACAAATTCATATCCAGAAACATATCATACGGAAATTCATTGAACCTTTTAAAGGTAACAGATAATGGGAATCATTCCGATAACATTAAACAGAACATACAAAGCAGAACCAAACTTAATGGAATGACCTTCAGTCCAATTCATGACAAATGTATTAAAATGATAAAATGACCTTTTGGTCCATCATATAACAGATACATTAGAAGTAATAGTCATAATAGATTAAACAGACATATGGAACGACCTTGGGTCCATCACATACATTATCATAATGATTTCATAAACAGATGTCTCATCGATTAATCAGAAAAAAAGCTCATTCATTCTAAGAAAACATAATTTCATAAAAGTATATCATATCAGAACATGTAGAAAATAGAATTTACCAAAAATATCCTTACTAAGATATTATTCACCATGACTTGCTTAGTTGTTACTCCTCCGTAGTCCAACCTACACATTACACATAAACACACACATTGAAACACAACACTTAATCAAAATAATTCTCTTCTAATCAATTTGTTTAAGTCAATTTCTAGTTTATTTATTCTTAATGAGGCTTACATCATGCCTAAGAATGCTTGGAAATAAAAGAAAATCAAAACACAAACTCAATAGTGCTTTTCGAAACATACAGAATGCAGGGTGACCACTCGAGCGGTGAATGCATGCTCTCAGTATTATTCTCTCAGTATTTTGGTATGTAAAAATAGATTTTGGAAGGCACAAATGTAGGCTCAAGCAAAAACTTGGTTGCTCGATTAATCTACAAAAATACAGGATGCTCAAAAAGAGAGCTTGCGCAGTTACTTTACCGTTGGAGAGGTCTGTGCGAATAATGGGTTTTCAAAACATGAAGAAAAGTATTTCAAATGAAATTTCAAAGCTTAGGGTCTTTCATGGCTTGCTCAAAAACATGAAAACACTTTAACAATCACAAATACATTTTGAATTATAAACCATTTGCTCAAAACTTCATGATTTAACAATATTGAAACTCAATTTCCATGCATGAAGAACTTTCAAACCCTTTTCTACTTGTTTCTCAAAACATGAACTTGAAGTTATGAATTCATGAAATTAATCCTTCAAAACTTTAGAAATCAATGATGCATGCCTAATTAACTCTCAAATTCAATAAAGATAATAAAAATCATGCTCAAAATGATGAAACGTTACATAATTAACCATGGATGTTCATCTAGTTCATTTATCATCTTCAAGCTAATTCCTTTCAAATTACTCATGTATGATACGAAATTCTTCTTGAATACAACCACAAGACATATTTTCTACTTGGATTAAGGTTCAAATCCTTACCTAGAGCTTGAATTTCAGTATTATAGATGATTTCCTCCTTGGCTCTCTTCTTCTTCTTCAATTCTTGGACTTTCTCTCTCTAAAGTTGAGTTCTCTCTCTCTTTCTCTCTCTCTCTCTCCCCCCCCTCCATCCCTCCCTCCCTCTATCTCAAACTTGTCCAGCAAAACACATACAATAATGAACTCATCCTCACCTCCCCTTCTTATATTATCAAATTAGAATTAGATTAGCTTAAAATACTAATTAGATATTTGCCTAATTAATGAAGTCTTAAGGCTAATTAAACAAATCTCAATTTTACTAATCTTAATCAAATTTTAATTAAACTAACCAAAAAGCTCTAGATATTAAATTAAACCAATTAAGTTCATCAATTTTGGTTCCTGAAATCATTTAGGTTTCCAATTTATGATTAAGAATAAAATTCTTAACAGATAATTCTCAAATCAATCACATATACACAAATCTGACACAGAATGTACAATCAAAATTAAATTTCACGTAATTAAATAAATACAATAAAGTATATGCTTGGTGTGGTTATCACACCTTTGAAAGAATTTTGTACAGTAGAAAAAGGTTTTTAGAGAAAGGAGGAAGTGAGGCAAATTTTCTTTTAACAAGATGTATTGTAAATTCTTTAACCTAATGTGGTTGGATTGTGTAACATTTTTAGCATGGATTGCTAGTTATGTGTTATGAGTTTTGTTTGGGTGGATTTGTATTGTTAGTGCAAGTGAGTCATCTGTGTGAACCATAATTACTGGGTATAGTCTTCTTCCTTGTGAGAGTTGACTAAGATTTCTTGTTTGTGCAAGCATCGTTTTACCCTCGACTGTTGGGGTTTGAATGTGTGATGGTTGGCTAGGTGTTAATTTGCGGTTGGGATGAGATTGGTGTTTTTTTGTAAGAGTGGAACTCGTTGTTTGTAGTCTAGTCTCATAGACCCCATGAGTTCATATGGGTCGTACAGGCATTTGTGACGCCTTTCTTTTGTCTTGTACTTGGTTGTCTTTCAGGCACCGAGATGCTCGACTGAGATCTAGGAATTTATTCCGAGTATTGATCTGAGCTGTGGAGTTGTAGTTATATCTTTTGTGATTGTTATACCTTGAGCCTTGGCGTTTTCTTACTTTGAAGGACGAAATTTCCTAAAAGAGGGGGATTGTAGTGTCCCGGGTCAAGACCTGACCCTTTTTTCCTTTTAAGTTGGAACACGAGATTGTTCCGATTGACTTTGACCTTACCTTGTTGAGTTTGGACCTTGGAACGCTTTGAGCTAGCTTCGGAACAATAACTCAACAGTTCTGACATTGCCTATTCGTGCCCGCAAACATTATTATCACGCCTACGATTGTTGAGGGTTGCACTCGCAATGTGCTGTGATTAGGCCGTGACCAAAACCAACTTTCAGGTCTGTTGGCCTAGAGGAGTTGTGTTGCTCGCGATGGCTCGCAATGATGGTTGTGACCAGTATAGTCATGCCCGCAAATGTGTGAACCGCAAGCACGATCGTGTGATTCATGGCTATGAAGTGTTAGACCTCTCTCGCAATGGTGTTTCTCTGCGAAGTGTTGGACCTCTCTAGCGATGGTGTTTCTATATAAGACTGTGTGCGGCAAAAAGTCATTTTTTAGATCCTTTCTCTCCTCTCTCTCTCTCTTGGTCGCCATTTTTTACCCTTTAAGCTTTTCAAGCTTGGGTTTCATCTAATTCTAATCATTTTTGACCCCTAGTTCCTTACACCAAAATGTAGAGCTTGGCGATGACTTTTATTTAATCTGAGCGGATTGTGTTTTCGTCGCTATTGGATTTTCAACTTTTTTCCTCTTCACTTCAAGAGGTAGGGATTTCTTTGCTTCTTTTCAATACCTCGTTATAAATAGACATGTTGTAATTTTATTACATTAAAAGCATGATTTTGATGTGCGATTTTATAAAGCATGAAATGGGGTTAGGGTTTTGAGTTTTGAGAGTTTTAATCACTTGGTATTGATAATTTGGGATTTTGTAAGTTAGTTAATCATGTGTATAAGTATTGTGATGAGAAATCCCTAATTTATAATGGATGTTTGGATATTGTGGAAAAATGTGAAGGTTGTGTAATTGTTGAGTTAAGTGTTTGCCATAAAGAAGTAGAGCGTTGATTGCTAAAAATGGATAAATAGTGTTGTGGTCATTTGGCCTATGTGATGTAAGTGTTGGGTTATGTGGTATATGAACATATTGATATTTGACAATTAAAAAGGGGGTTTTGACAAACAATTGTGAGAACTGGAGATTTGAAATAATGGGATTTTTGTTTGAAATCAAAGAGTTATTTTTGTGAAACTCTATTTTAAAATGAGAAAATGAAATGGTTTATTCCTCGAATCAAATGTTGTTGGTGTTGTTGTTGTTATTGAGCCTATTACGTTGAGAATAGTGTCTTTAGAGATTTTGTCCTTGGCCATCAGTGGATGGTGGTCTTGTTTGTTGCTAAATAGGTTTTATGTGTCAAATGCCGCGTGTTAGATTGTGTAATCTAAAGTCAAATGTCATGTGTTTGATTCTGTATTCTAAAATGATGTGTTATGTGATGAGTTAGATGAAGAAGGTGCTATATAAGGGGTTTTTTTCCTTCCAATTAGCACTCGCTAAAGCGCGGCGCATTGATATAGGTGCCCTTCCTTCTGGGTTACATCCGGTAAAGTGTGCTAAGGTTCCTCTCCCTTCCAATTGAGTTTTGGTAAAGTGTGGCGCTTTGAGATAGGTTTCTCTCCGTTTCGGATTCACGCCCGGTAAAGTGTGTTGTGGTGATTAGGGCTTGACGAAGCCGGTTTGTCCTACGTGACTGTGTTGTTTCATCATTTTCATATATAAATTGTGATAGGAGAGGTGCATCATTTGTTTTCCATGCCAGTGGCTTGTAAAACATGGGAGTAGGCGTTGCTATTTTGTCGGTTCTATTGGGATATGTATATATATTGTGATGGATGTCTCATTTACCTTGTGCTTTAAGCCTATAACGAGGTGGATGTTTATGAGGACATTGTAGAATGGGGTTCATATGTTGAATGTGGTAAATTTCTTAATAAAATAAAAATGATTGGAAGATTAGGGACTGGATTCTTTAGTAATGAAAGATGACTTAGAGGCTTTACCTTTGTCTGTGTCTGTCTACATAGATATTTATTGAGGAATTATATCCATTTGTGTAGTTGAGGTTGCATTATGATACATGATTTAGATTTGAAATTTTTTTTTTTTTTGGTTTTGGAAGCAATGTATTGAACCAATGGGAAACAAATGAGTTTTCTTGAATTAATAAAGAAGGATTTTTAGGAAAAGATATATTTTTGTATGAATACTTCGAAATATAAAAGCCATGTTACTTATATCTTATAATGTGAAGCATTCATGGTCATAGCTATTTGTACATTGTTATTGTTTATGATCATTTTGATCTCTACTGGACTTTTGTGCTCAACCCATGTTGTTGATAATTTTTCAGATACACAGCTTAAGAAGTTACTCTAGATTTGAAGTCATCCTTACCTATAGGCCACGTGGCCATTATCTATTTGGCAGAATGCTGATATTATGTATAGAGGGTTAAACCCTTTTGTTTCATTTATTTATGTAAGCCTTGGTGCAAAACTTCATTTATTTGTAATTCATTTACATTATATATATGAACGAGAGGGAACTTTTATTGTTTCATCACATTAATGGTTATAGCTTCTACATGTTTCATTATGGAATTGAATTATAATAGGGGGATCGTAATGTTAATCGGGTAATAAAAGTTGGGGGAGACTGCTACTCTTACTACCCAAGCACAAGTATTATCTTATTTCCCTCATTGCCACTACTTCTATTTTGTCTATTCACTGTATTATCTACTTTTTATCACTATTCATGTTTTCATGCAATGATGGATTAGGGGGCGGCCGCACCCCAAAAATTTAAAAAATATAATATATTATATTAAAAATTTTAAAATAATTTAAAATTATAATAGTTTGCACCCCAAATTTTTTTTAAAATAATTTCAAAATAATATAGAGAAACTCCCAATTTTTTAAACTATAGAGTAGCTCCAAAAGTCATAATTCTGAATCCGTCCCTATTTGCATGTCACATCACTGTTGTTACCTATGCACTGATATCACTACTCTGCTTGTACACGGATGTTTGTACCACATATTATATTGATACTTTCTTTATTACAATTCTTCCTTTACACATTAGTATCTACACCTATGTATTGCACTGATGTTTTGATCTTGTTACTATTTTGCAGGCTCCGGTAGTTCCTCTATCCGTAGCTCGTGGAAGAGGAGTAGGAAAAGGGATGCCAGCTCCAGCTCATGGGCAAAGTGTGTCACTACCAACTCAAGGGAGAGGAGTGCCACCTCTAGTTTAGAGGTGAAAAGTGTCACCTTGACTAGTGCAATAGCGATCTCTTCCTTATGTTGTAGCTGAGGTTGGAGATGATGATGAGGAGGAGGAGGAGGATGATGAAGAGAAAACAGAGGAGAGTAGGGACTATGACAGTAGTGATGACATGGAAGAGAGCAGCTAGGATGAGAGTAGAGTTTCTCCTGACGTCTCCAACACTTCCGCACTAAAATGATGAAGCTAACAAAAATTATGCATGCGTGTATAAATTGACTGCCTCATTTGGGAACAGGCTTTTTTAATAATTTTTTGACTTTTTAGCTAAAATATGATATAAAAAGAACTAGTATGTTTGCGATGACCTTTTAACTTTTTACGAAAATATGTGCAAAAAGTAGAGAGAAAATAGAATTTTTAACTTTTTGGTGTGTGTTGTTGGCTTTTTGAATTTTTTAGTGACTTTTTGACTTTTTGGCTAAAAAGTCACTTGCCAAACGAGGCATAAATTTGTTATCTTTAGCTCATTTCTTATATTTAATGATATAGCCCTCTTGAATTCACTTCTTTGATGAATTAATCTCACAAATTAAGGTTCAAAAGCTTACTAAGGTTTTCAATTATACTTGTATTAGCCAATTTTTGAGTTCTTCTTCTCAATTCTCCAACCTTCAAGACAAATCTCCAAGATCAAGCCTTCTCTCTCTCTCTCTCTCTCTCTCTCTCTCTCTCTCTCTAAATTGCTCTCACTCTCTCTCTAGAATGTAATTTCAGAATTTTTGAGTGTAAAATGAGCTTAATCACCTTCTCAACATATATATATATATATATATATAAAGAGAGAGACTTAATTAACTTAGACTAATTAAGCATGCTTAAGGTTAATTAATCCCACTTAATTCTAATTAATTTAATCTGACTAATTTAATCTAAATCAAATTTTAATCAAACCTCCCATATGGCTCTAAAAATTATGCTATTCATAATAAACTAATCAATTTCGATTTCTGAAACCATTAAGGTCCTCAATTTTAGATTATAATAGAAATCACAACAGATATCTCTACAATTAACATATATGAAATTAGCATTCAAATTCACACTAATCACTTAAATAACATTCAAAATCAATGATTAAGAGCATAATACGTGATGGGGTTGTCACATGACTATTCTAGATGGCACAATTTGTGGAGTCAAGCTTAATAGTGGTCAATGAGTTGAGATTTGAAATGAGAAATTAACATTTGAAGAAAATGTAAGCTTCTTGGAGTGGACCACCATTGTTGCTCATTGGAGCTTTAGTGCTCTGATAGTATGAAGACAAAGCAGAAATAGAGAGAAATGAAGAACCCAAAAACACATCTTTCATTACAATTCAAAATGTTTAGATTAGATGAAAAGCACTCTTAGTCAACAATATAACTAACTCACTAAAGGATAACTTACTAACTAATTTTGTTACAGAGATGACATCAGGTACAAGACTCTTCAGGTTCCTTATCATGTAGAAGCATGCTTTGATTTAGGATTTTGATACCTTATTAGGTCAACGGAACTAGACTTTTGAGGGAGGGGGCCCATTAAATAGAGGTATCGATTTACAGTGGTGATACAGTAATGTATGTTCCAGACAAAATTGATGAAAAATAAAAGATTCAATGTAGCAATGAATAATGCAAATCTTAGAACAAAAACAAGAAATACTCAACGATATTAGAACATCGTAACAATGAAAAGACTATGGCACACACTCTCCTCTCTTATTATAAAAAAAAAAATTAAGATTTTTCGTGATATTAGTTATGAACAATTGTGATTATATTAAGGACACAATCATAAAAAAATAAAAATAAATATTGATTGTGAACCATTGCGGTTATATATAAATATTAAAATATTACAAATTATTATAATAAGAAAGGTTATGAATCATTTTGATTTTATCACGAATCAATATAATAAAATTATGATAAGTATTCTTTCTTGTAGGGATGTATATTATAGCCTTTCCCTAACAATGAATTTTAAAAATATATAATTAACTCTACATTGTCCATAAACTAGAATAAAAAAATATATATTAATCAATTAAGATAAACTGATTGATTACAAGATATTTTAATATAAAAAGGCCTCATTTGGAAATAATTTATTTTAGTAATTTTTTTACTTGTTATAAAAAAATGTGTAGAAAAGTAGAGAGATTAATGTGATAATTTATAGTAATCTTTTGACTTTTCAACTAAAATACTTAGTTGCCAAATGATTCTAAATCCAATTAATGAATAAAGGAAAACAACAAGCAAAGAGTTCTTTGACTTGAGATAGGAAAAAGAGTTCATAGATGTTCAATGGGGGAAGGGCCAAATATGTATAAAATGAAAAGTACGGACTATTTGCAAATACTAGCCAACAGTAATGTTCAACTGGGCGAGGGGGCCATGGCCTCTCACTATCTCCTCTATGGTCCGTCCCTGGGTCAAAGGGTAAGGATTGTTGGTGAAGCACTATTTTTACCTTCTGACGACCTGTGAGGAGGATGCCTTCGCACTCTACTACTTGCCCTCTAGGGATATGGAATGGTGATGCTTGATAGAGACTTAGGGGAGTTGGGGAAGAAGGAACCATTGATACTGCATTTTGTCTAGCTTCCTAAAGCAATCACACAACATGTGATCACCTAATTTTATTAAAAAATATTGGAAAATAGAATTTTATATACACTAATATGTGCATAATATTAAAATATATTCGTGGTATAAATATAATCTATTTTGAGTCAATTTGTAAAACAGACACAAATTTCATTTAGAAACACAATATTCTCAAAAGTAAAAAAATTCTAAAATCCTAAAGTCATGATAGAATTCATGGTATCAAAGTATGTGTTAAAATTTTATTTTTATTAATTTTCAGAAAATAATAAATAGTAAATAATAAATAAATAAACAAACAAACAAATAAATAATAAAAGTAAAATAAAAATAAAAATAAGAAAGAAAGAAGAAAATAAAAGAAACAAAAAATTTAAATAAATAGCAATAAAAGATAATAATAAAAATAAATAAATAAATATAATAATAATAATAATAAAGAAGCAAGAAAAATAAATAAATAAAGTAAACAAATAATAATGACAAAATAAAAATAAAACAAAAATAAAGAAACCAAGCAAAGCAAGTAATCAAAGAATATATAATAAGGGAAATTTAGTCAAAACTTCTTTATTTGACCCTTATTTGGTGAAAAAGATAATCTAATTTATTTTGTGGGGACTTACGTTTAAGTCCTACTAAATGTACTTATTGTCTAATAGAATCTATGATAATGAATGGCATTTTTCATCATACATTATTAAAAAACGTAACTAATTGTTAATTTTCTATAACAGTTTAAAAATTGTCATAAAAAAAATGTCACTAATTGTAAGTTTTCGCAAAAGTTTAAACAAATTGTTACAAAAAAAAAGTCACTAATTGTAAGTTTTAGCGACAATTTATAAAAATCTTAACAAAAAAAAAGTCATTAATCATCAATTTTTAGCGACATATGTAAAAAAAAAATCATCACAAAAATTTATTTTTAGCGACGATTATAGTAAAACTTATTTTCAACAGAACTTTATGAGAATTAAGTCCAACTATTAAGACCTATTGGTAGTTTACTACTTATTTTGCTTCATAAACCCCTTAAGGAGGATGCGCATAATTGAGTAAAGACAAAGTAAAATATTCTTTTTTTTTCTTGGACAATATTGTCAGAGTAATATATTACTGTGAACCAGAGTAACATGTTACTGTTTACATTAATTTCGACGATAATAATTTTTATTATTTTTTTTTAAAGAATTTCACAATCAATATGGATTTTATTTGATAGATCTTGATGAGAGGATTCTAAAAATACTAATTTTATTAAAAACCAACATCTAGATCAAAACTTATATTATTTTAAAATTTAATATTTTGGTAATAGTAGTATGTGTTGGACTTTTCAAAGAATACTTTTTTGTGTTTATCCTCAATGCATTATAGTTTTATTATAAAGAGGCTTTGACCAAATCTCCCCACTATATATGTAAATAATACATATTATATATTGTCCCCTCAGTCGAATGTCTAGTAAATACACTAGTGCGGACCTTTTTGGTCTTTATTTACATTTCAGTCATTTAAATTCCTATATATGTGTGTGTAAATAATACATATTATTATATATCTATCGTCCCGTAGCCAAATGTATTGTCAATAAATCGGCACAGACTTTTTCAATCTTTTATTGACATTTTCAGAACTATATATATATAATAATATATTATTGGCCCCAACATAGTGTATAGCAAATATACTATTGTCTAGACTTCTAACAAGCTAACGACTAACTTATATATATTATTATACTGTATTACCCATACATTGGGTTAGGTATATTAATACCAATAACTATCCACTCACCATCAGGCCCGCAAGCAAATTAATAATCAGCACATTCTCTACATACGTTGGGTTAGGTATATTAATACTAATAACCATCCACTCATCATTAGGCCTGCAAACAAAATAATAATACCAATTACCATCCATTCGCCATCTAGCCCACAAGCAAATTAATAAAATATTACAATCAACACATTTTCACACATATATTGGGTTATGTATGTCACGCCCTCAAAATAAACCCATTATACATATCATTGACATGCATTATTTAATGAAAACATTTTATTAATTCATTCATCAGAGTATTATTAAATAAAAGCATTACATGTAACATCGAATCAAATGCCCTACAGGCTTACATCTTTCCAAGCCAACACTTGGATACAAAAATATGAGTTCTAACTCAATACAAGAAAAGCCCTAGGCTTGAATGTTTACATGTACTAATAAATAAAGACAATTAACTAAAGATAGTCTTCTTCAAATCCAGAAGCCAATCCCTCCCAAGCTAAGTCCTTGGAGGTAGTTTATCACTTGAACCTGAAAATGATGTTCCCATGAAGGGTGAGCCACAGCCCAGTAAAAATATACTAAACCACATATAAGCAATGAATAAAGCAATAGCATTCAACAGATGGTTAACCAAGATAATCAATTACTTCATTTTACAGTCTCATGACACTATTGTCTAAGACACGTTTTACTTTCCAACTTTATCAACATGGCTCAGAACCTGGCCAAACTTACAACAGTGAATTATATATATCATATTCACATTCTTCCAATATCAACAAACAAATGAGACTCAAGCTCAAATCATAACACTTCATACTTCCAGATTGATACACATTTTAGTGCTGTATCAATAAAAACACTTCTATATAAATAAGCACACATAAAAGCGATGCTAATGGAGTCCATCCCCTATCTCCTCCCAAACAAAATCCGGTTTAGAGGTCCATCCCCTATCTTCCCCTAAACCGTGGAGTACATCCCCTATCTCCTCCCACACAAAAACAATGTATGCAAATGCAATGCTCAATCAATACACGTATTTTCTGTATCAATGCAATAGTCAAAATTAATGACTTAACCAATGTGATTAGTTTCAATTATTCCTAATCCACATGCAATGTCTACAACAATCATGACTATCCTCCACCGATAGCCCAAAACAGTTATTTCTAGACTGGAAATAAATATATCAATAATTCAATGGGCGAGTGATTTACATTATCCAACTACACCATTTAAGCAATAAATTTTCCAATTTCATGAATTTAACCAAATTCCCCAATCCCCTTAAATTAATTATACAAATTAATTAATTTAAACAACTAGGGTTTTCCCAAAATTATCAAAGTAACCCCAACTTATCAAAATACCAAAACCTAGAACAAAACTTATAAAATGGAGTAGGAAATCCCTACCTCGAAGAAAACAACCCAAAATAGAGAAGACAGAGATGAATACCCAAATACCAAAGTGCTCCAAATCACCAAATGTTCAGATTAAATGGAAGCCCTCGACTCACTCTATCTTTTTAATGAAGGATCTAGGGTAGAAACACACCCTAAGTGGATCAAATCTAAGAGAGAAGGTGAGTATGGAGAGAGAGAAGTCGGACCTAGGGTTTGGGATCAAAAAGAAGATGAAAAAGACTGATCAAAACCCGCTGCTGCGTATATAAACTGGACAGGCTCGCTCGAGCGAAGACTTGGTCGCTCGAGCGACCAGACACAGAAAATCTACGCTCGAGCCAAGGGAGCCTTGCTCGAGCCAACAGCACAAAAGCTCGCTCGAGCGAAAGAAAACTCGATCGAGCGAAGAACTCAAACCCTCAGGTCTGCAATCAGACACACGCTCGAGCTAAGGAACTATCGCTCGAGCGAAGAACGAACTAACTCGCTCGAGCGAAGAAAAGCTCGCTCGAGCCAAGAATGCAAAGCTACAGGTCCAAACCAGACGCAAACTCTCGCTCGAGCGACAAACTCCTCGCTCGAGCGAAGATCCAAAATTCTGGACAGCAACACTTGGTTTCTAAACCCAACCAACCTGAAACAAACCTGCCCAACACATCCTATAATTCCAAATGAGAAAAATAAGGGACAACAACAACAACAATTATACAATGACAGAATCTACGGAACCTAAGTCCGGATACAATAAACAAATGGGAAAAGACCGGGGTCGCTATAATGTATGTTAATACCAATAACCACCAACTCGCCACCAAGCCCACAAGTAAATTAATAATAACAATAACCATCCACTTGCCATTGGGTCTGCAAACAAATTAATAAATATCACAATCAACACATTTTGTTAATACCAATAACCACTTACTCACTACAAGGTGCACAAGAAAATTAATAAACATCACAATCAACATATTCTCATCTCAATAAGAAATAAACTTAGCAAACTAATAAATCAATCATTACAAAAACCAAAGCTCATGCACTCCAATAGTTTTCAACACATACAGGGAAAACAGTACTGAAAGGGTAATATAGGGTGCCTAACGCATTCTCTACTCATAACAAGAAATCCCCAAACACATCTCTGATTCACAAAGACCATTAATGAGAGTCATTAAAATAAAACAGACCCCATATTGGTAAATAGAAAATATTAAAGTACAGATTCATTAAAAATCTATTTTATGGCTGGCCTAACACACCCAAACTCTATGTTAGGTAGCGACTCTAAGCAAATTTTTCAAGGGTCTGAATAAATCAATAAAATTAAACAACAAAATCAATCGTCGCTATTAAAAACTTAGATTTTTCCAAATAACTATTAAGAGTGAAAATCCAAGTGGGATAGGAACTGGATGTTGATGAAAGAGGTGTTAGGCAATATGATTTTTCCCTTCAAAGTCAACCATTGAACAATAGATTATTACTCCTTCAAGTTGGTTGACCTTGGGCATTATTGATGGGCCTTTGCATACGTACCTTCTCATTGACAAAGCCTTCTTTTTCTTTTGGCACTTTTAAAGGAGAATGCCCCCTTCCCCTCGAGTAAAAACTAGTACCTCTTGGAATATAAGTGTTGCATAAGGATTCTTGATAAACCCAACGAGGTTATGGATGAGCAGTGACTGCTGCCTTGGGCAAAATTCTTTCTAGATATAGTCGCACTATTCTAAATTATGAGATAGCCAATTGTGAAAATGGCTGCATCTTTTCTCTAAGCATGGCCACTATTTTGTTAATGGCCCTTGTGAGTTTAACTTGAGACTCCATCATCTCCTCCAAGGATGCAATGTAAGAATGAGAAATTTCCTATGATAGTTCTTGTTGTGCAGAAAAAGATTGTTATGACTCTAAACCAGAACTGCCTAGTGATGTATCACCAATGTATTGTACTATTGGGATATTTTTCCCTCTACTTCTTCCTAATATGTTTTCCCTAATAACTTCTTAGGGTCTGACTGGGTGTGTCCAAATATGTTTGCACAAAATTTAGCTAAGTTAGGAGGATTAGGATGCCGACGTGTTAGGAGAAAGTTTTGTCCATGTGAGGCCCTTAACTTTTGTAAACCCTATAAAGTCCTTAATTTTTGAGTTATTATAATAAAGCCTTTAGTTCCTTGTTTATTCGCAAATTTAACCCTAAAATCGGAAACGCATCGTGAATGAACATATATAAACCCTAATCGACCCCGATAGCTTAGTAATCGTTTCTACACACTAATATTAATTATTTAACTATGAGGCCCCTGACCATTGTAATTTTATTTAGACCCTTACCTTTGAATTATTTCAATAAAGACCCTCGATTCCTTATCTGTTTTCAATTTTAGCTATAGAGTCGAAAACGTGCGCCAACTGAAAATTTGCAAACCCTAATTGAACCTGGGAACTCAGGGATCATTTCCGAAGCCTTAATAATAATTAAATTAATTCCCTAATTATATTTGCTGATCAAAATCCTAGGTTTCCGATTTTCATTACAATTCGCCGTTTAATTTGAAACAAAAAAACTTTAACAGAATTAAATTTTCAAATCCTAATTAAATTAAATACTACACTTAATTAAATGTTCCAATTCATAAATTAAGGCCTTAGCCCTCATATTTTTTTTTTGAATCACAAATTGAGCCCAAGTTAGTATATATGTACGTATGTATGTATGTATGTATGTATGTATGTATGTATGTATACATACTTGTACCAATTTCCTAATCATGAAAGAACTTTGGTACACAAAAATAAATCAACAAAATCCCTTCTAAATCTAAATGATGGCCGGCCACACACCCCCCCCCCCTTCCCTCCCGGGATACACTAGGTATTTATTAAAATATACAAAGTACAAAATTCCCTTGAATCTTGGAGCAATTATGAACTAGGGTACAAATATAGATTTGCTATATATATGTATATATATACTTGTAACTAGAAGGTGATTAATTAGTTCTAAGCCTAACTAGATCATGATTAAGAACATAATTAAGGTCGTAATCATCCCCCATTCCATTACATTCAAACTAAATCAAGGCACTGTTCAATTGAATTTGAACCAATGGGTATTTTTGACTGTTCACACCAAATTCTTTATAAATATATCATCCATCCCCATTTGTTCAACATAAACACACTCACACACTACATTTCAGCTAAGGGAAAGAAAAGAGAGGAAGAGAGAGCTTGGTGGTGGAGAAGAAGAAAGGAGAATGAAGAATTGTGCAAACATCTTATCTAGGCAACAAGTAAGCCATAACACAACCCCCTCTTCTATTTTCCTCTTTCAAATACATGTCTTAGAGGTTCTTGTTGGAACAATCTTCTGTGTAAATAAAATAAATTGAAATAAATTCAAACAAAATAAATAAATAACATACCAGATTTATTTATCGAACCGAAATAAAATTAAGACCAAGTCGAGTGTGTGATACTCTGTCCTTAAGACAGATTCGCCCCGCTATGGTGCTTACGGTTGAGTGGCGTCTATCTCCCAGGATACAATGATCTTCACGAATTGTAGTAGCACTCCAAACAATTTGTTCGGCGAACCAAACCTGTGTTCTAACTCTCTGAATATTTTTCCCTAAAATTATATATGAAGAATATATGTACTTAGAGCAAAGAGGGAAGCAATATAAAAAAAAAAAAAAAAAACTGACTGAATTTCTGGGGGCTCTAAACTGCTGGAAAAGTATCTATATATATAGGCAAAAAATTAGACCCGAAAAGGTGCTTCCTTGAAGTGAACAGGTGCACAACTTATTTCAAACAATTTGTTTGACCGTTGGCACAAGAAACCCACTGTTCAAACAATTTGTAAAGTTGACCGATAGAGAACTGTTTCAAGTAACTTTTATTAATTAAACTATAGGAATATATATATATATATATATACATATATATTAAATTAATGAATATATATATATATTAAACAAATTGAATAGTTTAATAAATAAAGTAAGAGGTACAAATTTTAGGAGATCACTTAAGGACCCAAAATTTGAATTTAGAATTAAATTAAATTCCCACAATTACAAACTTTAGGAAACCACTTAAGAACCCAAAATTTGAATTTAGAATTAAATTTAAATACCCACAATAATTTTTATTGAAAAAATTCAAATGAATTTTATCTAAATAAAAATTAATGTTAGACCCGAAAACGACGTCAACTTCCCATTCACTCATAAATGGTTTTGACGTTCCGTCTTCACCGTGTGACTTGCCACGCGGCAAGGAACACGTCACCTCTTCGGACTCATCCCAAAGACGTTTAGGACCCACTCAAATTGAGCTAAAAAATATGCCTATATTAAACCATTTTTCCAACAATCCCCCACATGAATGGAATTTGACGGAGAGAAAATGCAACAACATGATCTAATCAGAGAGTACAGAAATTGGAAATATTCTGCAAAGGATAGGTAGCTTTTGGCTTTGAACCTTTCCTTGTGAGACACTATCGGATTTACTAGCTAACCAGTGAACATGAGGTCTTGAACTGTTCAGCCGTTTGTGTAAACCAAGACAATGGAACTCACACAGTATATTCTCAGACACAGTTTAGTTCTTACTATTGTGTTCATTTTGGCCCAGAACAACCTGGTCTTTCATGAGTGCTCTAAAGACTTGTAGCCCTTCACAAATCTTATAGAACCGGCCCAGTTCACACTCATATAGGTGATTCTCATGAAAAGTATCATGCCATACTCCACTAGGTTTACCTAGATATAAGAATCATTAAAAGTATTACTTAACCTAAACCGCTGCAGACATCACTTATTTCATCATAGAAATGGGTAGGAGTTAGACTCCCCAGTGATCCTTCTGAGTTATACACAACTCGGTTGTCCCTTTGAACCTAGATCTTGGGATCTCCAATCAACTAGGTTGGGTTGCCGTTGTGATAACTCTTATTTAATAGGCTTAAGTCCCATTCCCCTCGATGAATTCTCAACTAGCTCTCTTGCTAACCCTTTGGTTAGTGGATCCGCTATGTTGTCTTTAGACTTAACATATTCTATGGAAATAATTCCATTAGAGAGTAGTTGTCTTATGGTGTTATGTCGACGACGAATGTGTCGTGACTTACCGTTATACATATGACTCTGTGCTCTACCAATTGCTGATTGACTATCACAATGTATGCATATAGCAGGCACCGGTTTTGGCCATATTGGAATATCTTCAAGGAAGTGGCGAAGCTATTCTGCCTCTTCCCCTGCTTTGTCTAAAGCTATGAATTCAAATTCTATAGTAGACCTAGCAATACAAGTCTGTTTGGAAGATTTCCAAGATACAGCCGCCTCACCAAGAGTAAAGACATACCCACTGGTGGACTTCGAGTCTCTAGTATCCGATATCCAATTTGCATCACAGTATCCTTCAAGTACTGCTGGATATCTAATATAATGAAGCCCAATGTTACAAGTAAATCAGAGATATCTTAGAACCCTTATCATTGCTTTCCAGTGTTCTACTCCCGGATTACTCGTATATCTACTTAATTTACTTACTGCATAAGCTATATCTGGGCGAGTGCAGTTCATCAAGTACATTAAGCTTCCAATAATTTGGGCATACTCTAATGGAGAAATACTTTCCTGTACATTCTTAGAAAGATACAAATTAACATCTACAGGAGTTCTAGCAAGATGATCATCATCTTTGCTGAATTTGTCAAGTATTTTCTCAATGTAATGAGATTGTGACAAAGCATATCCTTCTGATGTTTTGGTAATTTTTATACCAAGTATTACATCTACAATGCCCATGTCCTTCATATCAAAATGTTTATTCAACATTTTCTTGGCAGTTTTAATCATATCATTATTACTACCAATGATGAGCATATCATCTACATAAAGACATACAATGACATAACCTTTATTTGTGTTTTTAATATAAACACATTTGTCACACTCATTAATTTTAAATCCATTTGACATCATTGCCTTGTCAAATTTCTCATGCCATTGCTTTGGCGCTTGTTTTAAACCATATAATGATTTAACCAATTTACACACTTTCTTTCCTTTCCCTAGAACAGAAAACCCTTCTGGTTGTTCCATGTAAATTTCTTCATTTAACTCACCATTTAAGAAAGCGGTTTTAACATCCATTTGATGAATTTCTAGATTGTATAGAGATGCAATGGCAATTAGCATTCTAATGGATGTTATTCTAGTAACCGGTGAGTATGTGTCAAAGTAATCTAGACCTTCTTTTTGTCTAAAACCTTTGACTACAAGTCTTGCCTTGTATTTGTCTATTGATCCATCCGCTTTCAATTTTCGTTTGAAAATCCACTTGTACCCAAGAGGTTTACAACTTGGTGGTAAGTCTACTAATCCCCAAGTGTGATTTTGCAAGATGGATTCAACTTCACTGTTGACAGCGTTTTTCCATAAAGGAGCTTCAGGACTGGACATAGCATCTTTAAAAGTTAAAGGCTCATTTTCTAACAAATATTTTAGAAAATCTGGACCAAAAGATTTTGAGGTTCTAGTACGTTTAGTACGCCTAAGTTCCTCTTCCTCATTTTGATCTAACTCTTGTTCTTGATCATGTTCTTGATCATTACTAGTAATAGCATCAAAAGATCTTTTCTTATTACTAGTCTCTTGTCCAGTCTTATTTGGAAATACATGTTCAAAGAAAGATGCATTCCGAGATTCAATAATAGTATTTACATGCATTTCGGAATGTTCTGATTTATGAATCAAAAACCGATATGCACTACTATTCTTGGCATAACCAATGAAAATGCAATCAATGGTCTTAGGACCTATCTTAGTCTTTTTAGGACTAGGAATAACCACTTTAGCCAAACACCCCCACACTTTTAAGTATTTGTAGGATGGTACTCTTCCATGCCACAATTCATAAGGTGTTTGATTTATTTTCTTTCGGGGTACTTTATTTAAAATATAATTAGCAGAAAGTATTGCTTTCCCCCACAAGTTCTGAGGTAATCCAGAACTAATTAACATGGCATTCATCATTTCTTTTAAAGTCCTATTTTTCCTTTCAGCAATTCCATTTTGCTGAGGTGAGTAAGGAGCGGTGGTTTGATGAATTATTCCATGTTCTTTACAAAATTCACCAAAAGGTGATTCATATTCACCACTTCTATCACTTCTAAGCTTCTTGATTTTCTTACCAAGTTGATTTTCAACTTCATTCTTATATTGAATGAAAGTTTCCAAAGCTTCATCCTTTGTTCGAATTAAATAAACATAACTATATCTAGTATAGTCATCTACAAAAGTGATAAAATACTTTTTTCCACCTCTAGTTTGAATTGATTTAAAATCACAAATGTCACTATGAATTAATTCAAGTGGTTCCGTACTTCTTTCAATTGAATGAAAAGGAGTTTTAGATAATTTTGCCTTAACGCAAACTTCACATTTATGATTTGAATCAATGTTAAATTTAGGTAAACAATCCATATTAATTAATCTACGCAAAGATTCATAATTAACATGTCCTAGTCTACCATGCCACAAATTTGAAGACTCAAGCAAGTAAGAAGAAGATGTAGTATTATTAATAACTGAGGGTACAACGGTCATTACATTTAACTTGAAAAGGCCATCAGACATGTAACCTTTTCCTACATACATCCCATTTTTGGTAAGTACAAACTTGTCACTTTCAAAAACTAGCCTAAACCCATTCTTACTCAACAAAGATCCGGAAACTAAATTCTTGCGAATGTCCGGTACATGCAGCACATTGTTGAGAGTGAGTTCCTTTCCAGATGTCATCTTGAGTACAATCTTTCCTTGTCCTTCAACTTTGGAAGTTGAGGAGTTTCCCATAAAGAGTTGTTCACCATTGTCCACTATAGAATAAGATGTGAACATCTGTTTGTCGGCACAAATATGGCGAGTAGCACCAGTGTCCACCCACCATTCTTCAGGATTTCCGACAAGATTTACCTCGGAAACAACTGCAGAAAGATTCATGTCATCGACACCATTGGAAATATTGTCCACTTCAGTCATGTGGGCTTGAGCAGGCTTCTTGCTTGTTCTTCTTTTGTTTTTGCCTTTGCTACGGCAATCTTTGGCCCGATGTCCCTCTTTATCACAGATGTAACATTTGCCATTAAACTTGTACTTTTTATTCCCCCCCCCCCCCCCTTTAGAGCCTTGTGATGAACTTTCTCCAGAAGACTTTCGTTTCTTGGTTTTTGAAGCATGTTCCACCATATTTGCCTTAGACTCCATAGGAACCTTACCAGCCCGCTTTTCAGAATTGCGGTTGACCTCCTCAATCCTCAAACGCACAATTAACTCGTCCATAGAAATTTCTTTGCGCATGTGTTTGAGGTAGTTCTTGAATTCCTTCCAGCCTTTTGGTAATTTTTCAATTAAGGCTGCAACTTGAAAGGATTCACTGAGAGACATACCTTTTGCGTGAATGTCATGCAGAATGAGTTAGAAATCTTGAGCTTGGCTGATCACAGTTTTTGAATCAACCATTACAAAATCCAAGAATCTGCCAACCACAAATTTCTTTGAGCCGGCATCTTCCGTTTTGTACTTTTTCTCCAACGATTCCCAAAGTTCCATTGTTGTCTTGATTAGACTGTAGACGTTGTATAATGTGTTGTCAAGTCTGTTCAAGACGTAATTCTGGCAAAGGATATCGGCATGTTTCCAGGCATCAACCGCAGCAACCACTTGCCGGTCGGTTTCATCCTCTTTCAAGATAGGAGCATCTTCACGGAGGAAACGAGCCAGGTTCAGAGTTGTAAGATAGAACAACATTTTATGTTGCCATATTTTAAAATCAGTTCCTAAGAACTTCTCTGGCTTTTCACCGTGATTTATCGGTACTGTTACAACAGGAGAGGGGGTTGGCGTCATTGCAGCCACCACAGTAGTACTTGTTTGGACATTTGTTTCAGTAGCCATCAATTCTAATATATAAAAAAAAAATGTGAACATCTGTTTGTCGGCACAAATATGGCGAGTAGCACCAGTGTCCACCCACCATTCTTCAGGATTTCCGACAAGATTTACCTCGGAAACAACTGCAGAAAGATTCATGTCATCGACACCATTGGAAATATTGTCCACTTCAGTCATGTGGGCTTGAGCAGGCTTCTTGCTTGTTCTTCTTTTGTTTTTGCCTTTGCTACGGCAATCTTTGGCCCGATGTCCCTCTTTATCACAGATGTAACATTTGCCATTAAACTTGTACTTTTTATTCCCCCCCCCCCCTTTAGAGCCTTGTGATGAACTTTCTCCAGAAGACTTTCGTTTCTTGGTTTTTGAAGCATGTTCCACCATATTTGCCTTAGACTCCATAGGAACCTTACCAGCCCGCTTTTCAGAATTGCGGTTGACCTCCTCAATCCTCAAACGCACAATTAACTCATCCATAGAAATTTCTTTGCGCATGTGTTTGAGGTAGTTCTTGAATTCCTTCCAGCCTTTTGGTAATTTTTCAATTAAGGCTGCAACTTGAAAGGATTCACTGAGAGACATACCTTTTGCGTGAATGTCATGCAGAATGAGTTAGAAATCTTGAGCTTGGCTGATCACAGTTTTTGAATCAACCATTACAAAATCCAAGAATCTGCCAACCACAAATTTCTTTGAGCCGGCATCTTCCGTTTTGTACTTTTTCTCCAACGATTCCCAAAGTTCCATTGTTGTCTTGATTAGACTGTAGACGTTGTATAATGTGTTGTCAAGTCTGTTCAAGACGTAATTCTGGCAAAGGATATCGGCATGTTTCCAGGCATCAACCGCAGCAACCACTTGCCGGTCGGTTTCATCCTCTTTCAAGATAGGAGCATCTTCACGGAGGAAACGAGCCAGGTTCAGAGTTGTAAGATAGAACAACATTTTATGTTGCCATATTTTAAAATCAGTTCCTAAGAACTTCTCTGGCTTTTCACCGTGATTTATCGGTACTGTTACAACAGGAGAGGGGGTTGGCGTCATTGCAGCCACCGCAGTAGTACTTGTTTGGACATTTGTTTCAGTAGCCATCAATTCTAATATATAAAACAAAATAATAATTAGAATTTATACTACACAGAAAATTAAACCAAATTTACAGAATTAAATTCTATAAAAATAAAAGAAACAAGAATGTAACTTTTATTTTCCAATTAATTTGAAAATAAAATAAAATTTTATTTAAACAAATTAATTCCACACAGAAAATTAAATTCTGTAAAAATAAAAGAAATAAAAACTATAACTTTTATTTTTCAATTAATTTGGAAATAAAATAAAATTTTATTTAATCAAATTAATTCCACACAAGAAAATTAATTTCAGTAACACTTCAATAATTAAAATACTGAAACAGAATTTTAATTAATGAAACTCAGAAAATAATTTCTAAAACCCAAAATTAATTTCTGAAAAAATTTCACAAAAATATATTCTGAATTGTTAATGACACCAGTATCGTACTACTAGTTGTTGTCAAAGAAAAGAGACAGTATATTACTACTATCTGTCAAATAGCATATAATCACTATTTGTTTTTTCAACCAGAATATTATTTTGTAAATCCACAGAAAATAATTTTTTTTCGAAATTATTTACGAAGAATGAAAAAAGGAAAACAAATGAAAAATTCTGTAAACAGAATAATTCGATTCTGTCTTAAGATTGTTGGAACAATCTTCTGTGTAAATAAAATAACTTGAAATAAATTCAAACAAAATAAATAAATAACATACCAGATTTATTTATCGAACCGAAATAAAATTAAGACCAAGTCGAGTGTGTGACACTCTGTCCCTAAGACAGATTCGCCCCGCTATGGTGCTTACGGTTGAGTGGCGTCTATCTCCCAGGATACAATGATCTTCACAAATTGTAGTAGCACTCCAAACAATTTGTTCGGCGAACCAAACCTGTGTTCTAACTCTCTGAATATTTTTCCCTAAAATTATATATGAAGAATATATGTACTTAGAGCAAAGAGGACAGCAATATAAAAAAAAAAAAAAAAAACTGACTGAATTTCTGGGGGCTCTAAACGGCTGGAAAATTATCTATATATATAGGCAAAAAATTAGACCCGAAAAGGTCCTTCCTTGAAGTAAACAGGTGCACAACTTATTTCAAACAATTTGTTTGACCGTTGGCACAAGAAACCCACTGTTCAAACAATTTGTAACAGTTTCAAGTAACTTTTATTAATTAAACTATAGGAATATATATATACATATATATTAAATTAATGAATATATATATATATATTAAACAAATTGAATAGTTTAATAAATAAAGTAAGAGGTACAAATTTTAAGAGATCACTTAAGGACCCAAAATTTGAATTTAGAATTAAATTAAATTCCCACAATTACAAACTTTAGGAAACCACTTAGGAACCCAAAATTTGAATTTAGAATTAAATTTAAATACTCACAATAATTTTTATTGAAAAAATTCAAATGAATTTTATCTAAATAAAAATTAATGTTAGACCCAAAAACGACGTCAACTTCCCATTCACTCATAAATGGTTTTGGCGTTCCGTCTTCACCGTATGACTGCCACGTGGCAAGGAACACGTCACCTCTTTGGACTCATCCCAAAGACGTTTGGGACCTACTCAAATTGAGCTAAAAAATATGCCTATATTAAACCATTTTTCCAACAGTTCTAACCATGAATTTCAGATACATTTTATCTGTGTTCTTGTGTTGAAAATGAAAAGGGTTGAGCCTTGTTCCACCCTAACTTGTATTTTTCCTTAATCAGTGCAAAACTATCTTTTTCTACACCTATCTCTCATACTTTCCAAAGGCACACCTTCAATCTAAAATTTTGAGTTTAATATATATTATTTAGCGTGTTTTTATCATAAAATAAGTGAAAATTATCCAGGGTTACCGGCTTTTCTTACTTTTTCTCTTATTTCAAGTTTTGTACTCAAAGAACCGGTATTTATAGTCCACTTGCAAAATTTATAGACAAATGAAAAAAAATCTCCTCAACCTCATTTTTACGTCAAAACCTTCCTTTAAGTGTTAGATGTCATGGAATAAAAAATTTATCAATAAAGAGTGAGCAATTTGAGAGAAAACTCGATTTTCGTAACAGTCGACGAATTTGGATGGCACAGGAGTATTTCTTGAATAACTAAAATGTTAGAAATGGTTTGAATATTCTGGGTACAAACAGAATTTTTTCCTAACTTTGGTCTATTATTTAGGTGGGACCTGTACGCCAAAATTTGCGGGTCTAAGTGGTAACGCGTTCTATGCCGCGC
This sequence comes from Camellia sinensis, assembly GCF_055761805.1. Classification (NCBI taxonomy): domain Eukaryota; kingdom Viridiplantae; phylum Streptophyta; class Magnoliopsida; order Ericales; family Theaceae; genus Camellia; species Camellia sinensis. The sequence goes on from NC_138973.1 coordinate 119,089,934, forward strand.
TGTGATTCACGTGGTATATTTGATTGCTCAAAACCATTATCGGGTGAATGGGAAATTGAAGCCAAAGTGTGCTCCATGGAAATGGAGTTTTTGGTGGAAATTTCTTAAGGTTTGGAAATCGGCTTGTCCCACATTGGTTTGGTGGGAAGTTTTGAATGGGTTTATATAGCTTGGAATTATAACTTGGGGAGGGCCCTAAAGGGCACCCCAAGTTTGTAGAAGGGAGAGGTTATGGGCAAAGTGGGCTAGACCCATTGGACCCAAAAACAAACACACGTGCGCGTCGCCGCCGGCCGTCCAGTCAATTGGGCGGGCGAGGCTGGGCCTGGGCTTGGGCGCGGGTGCGTAGTGTGAGGTTGGGTTGGGCTTATCCAGCCCAATACTAATCTTTTTGGCCCGAAAACATTTGAATTTGTTTTATTTATTTTGAAATAAAATCTGTCCGATTTTATTTCAAAATTCTGGTTGGAAATTAAATTCAAATTTTGTAAATGCACCTCTTCAGAATTTCTGTCCAAACCGAATCTGTTCCACCCGAACAGATTTTAAATCTGTTTAATTTTCAATTTCAAACAGATTCAGTTATCTGTCCAAACAGCACCAATTCAAACCCAATAGGTTCAGTACCTATTCAAACAGGTATGCTACCTGTTCAATTCAAAATAAAAGGGTGCCATTACATCTATAAATAGACTAGCCCTCATTTGATGTTTCATTCACTATTTTCGTCTCAATTAATTCTGCTATTATTCTCTTCATATTGCTGCATTAATTTTCTCTGAGAAAGAGTATATACACTTAGTGTGTTCATTGTACGAATAAATTGTAGTGCTGCATTTATTCGTTGATAGATCATTTTATCTTGGGAGATAGAAGTCTGTATTCTGAAAACACCGTGGAGAAGACGAATTTGTCTTAAAGACACAGTGTCGAACACTGGACTTGATCAGAATAATATTCAAGAAATTAATCAAGTAAGTTATTTATTTATTTTTTGTGTTATTATTATTCATTTAAATTAGATTTTAATTTTGTTTTTGTAACAAAATAAAATCTATTTTTCTTTATTTATTTTTATTTCTAGTTTGATTTTTGTAATCAAACATTCACTCTCCTTTCCTATTTTTCTTCATATTATGTTTGTCGTCTAGTACCCAAATAGAATTAATTATTTTAAATACAATGAAGATTGTCCTACAATCTTAAGACAAAACATTTTTTGGTATCTTCATTGCATTTAATTTTCTGTATTTTCGCAAAAGCGATATTCTGGTTGGAAAACAAATAGTAGTAATATACTGTTTGACAGATAGTAGTAATATACTGTCTTTTTCTTTGACAACTGGTAGTAATATACTGGTGTCATTAACAATTGCAGAATATTAGTTTGTGTTACAAAAAATTATTTTGGTATTTTATTTTTCTAGTTTTAGTAACAAGAAAAATAAAATTATTTCTGTTATAATTTATTTTCTGGTATTAGTAACTAGAAAATTAATTTGTGTTTTGGTTTTTTTTTAAGATTTTTGTAATCAGATATTATGGCTACTACAACTGAAACTGCAACTGGAAGTGGTACTCCAATTGTTACATCAACACCGGTCTCTATCTAGAACCATGTTCAAGTACCAATAAATCATGGAGAAAATCGAAAAAATTTAACGGTACTGAGTTTAAGATATAGCAGTAGAAGATGCTGTTCTATCTTACAACTCTAAATTTGGCCCAGTTTCTCCGTGAAGAGGCTCCAGCACTTAAAGAGGGTGAAAGTGACCGGCAAGTTGTTGCTGTTGTAGATGCCTGGAAACATTCAGATTCCTATGCAGAAACTACATCCTCAATGGCCTTGACAACATACTATATAATGTTTACAGCCCTCTGAAAACAGCAAAAGAATTGTGGGATTCTTTGGAGAAGAAATGCAAGACAGAGGATGCCGGCACGAAAAAATTTGTTGTCGGTAAATTTCTGGACTTCGTTATGGTAGACTCCCAAACGGTAATTTCTCAAGTTCAAAGTTTTCAATTAATTTTACATGATATTCATTCTGAGAGTATGTCTCTGAGCGAGTCTTTCTAAGTCGCTGCTTTAGTGGAAAAGTTACTGCCAGCTTGGAAAGATTTCAAAAATTATTTAAAACATAAATGCAAGGAGATGACCATGGATGAATTGATTGTAAGATTGAGAATTGAGGAAGATAACCGAAAGGCTGAAAAGAGGAATGGAAAAAATCCCATTGAGTCCAAGGCTAATGTGGTTGAACAAGTTCATAAACCACATAACAAAAAAAGGAAGTTTACTGGAGATGGTCCTAAACAAGACGACAACAATGGCAACAAGAAGTTCAAAGGAAAATGCTATAATTGTGGAGAGATTGGACATTGTCGACACCCCATTTTTGACCGTCCTCAAGACTTGGACATCACCGTTTGAACACTCGGTGATCATCCTTGTTTGTGTTCGTCTTGAGTTCCCGGAGGCCTCGGCTACGCGCCTTGCCTCAGGATCTCTCGGCTCGACTGTTTTGTGTCTGGTTTTGCACCAAACACTTGTGTTTTTGCTTTGGAGGGCAGGGAATGGCTTTTGGGCCATCCCCACAATCCACCAGCCATGGCTTGAGGCCACCGGCTGTGTTTTGTTGCCATCGGCCAAATGTGATGGCCGATCGGCCAATTTGATGGCCGGTCGGCCAAGTGTGATTTTCAATAGATATCTCTATAGACAGCTGGCACAGCTGTCATTCCAGGCCATACCCCAGCCCATGCCTGGACGTGGGAGTTCTGAGGAGCTGTAGATTGATACAACTTTGAAAAAAGGGCATTTTCAAAAAGAGAAGAGAAGAGGGATACAACTTTGAAAAAAAAAATCTCTCTCTCTCTCTACATTTTCTGTCTCTCTCTCTAAAGTTTAGGGCTTGTTTGTGCTCAAAAGGGCATTTTCTTTGAACTTTTGCACACAAACACCTAGTTCTCTACTCCCTTTATTGGGCTGAGGTCCTTGGAGGTATTTTTGGGGTGATTTGAAGCATTTTTTGACCCAAGAGGGCTGCTGGTTTGGTGTTTTGAAAGAAGTTTTCAAGGGTGAGACACTTACCCTCTTATTCCTTTTTTTTTTTTTTTTTTTTTGTACAAGCTTTTAGACTATCTTGCACATTGATTCAAGTTTAGCTATAAACTGAAATTTTTTTTGTATTTGCATGCTTAACATGTTTGTTTAAGGCCATTTTGGTGTTGGGGGTTGTCCACCCCCTCTTAGGCCTTGTTTGGCCTCTTTTTGAGCCTTATCGGTTGAGCTTTGGAACTTTCATATATTGGCCTTCTCACCACTGAAATCCAGAGGATTTTTAGTGGTGATGAAGTGGTTTTGAGGTCTTGTATAAGGGAGGGACACCCCTCTCCCTTCATTGTCTCATGTGCTTGTGTTTTGGCTCATAAGGGTAGCATGTATGCCTAGCTTTGTTTGGTTTAATTTCAGAGGTTATTTGGTGTTTATTTAGCATGTTATACCTCTGTCCCATGTTGGTTTGTTGGCCCCTCTCATGCTTAATACACTTGCTTTGTATTCCCCTATTTTGCCTAGAAATGCATCTAGCCATTAGACCATCATGCTTGCATATTCTTGCCTAGCTTTGTGAAGTTTTTGGCGATGATTTATCATGATTGAGGTCTGTCAGGTGCTGGTTTGGTCGTATTTGATATGTTTTGTATAGCCCCTTTGCATTCTAGCATGTTGGCATCGGGTGTGTGAGTCATGAGCATGCTTGAGTTGGGCTGTTTTAGTTGATTTGGAGTCATTTCACATGCCATTTCAGTCCCTAATCCATGCTTATATGCTTGCATTCATCATCTCTTTCATGCTTTGAAGGGTTGTTCTTTTGTGCCTTGGAAATGGTCATTGTGCATACCTATGTGTTTAGACATTAGACTGCCATATCAGTGGGTTTTGAGGGCCCTTTTTGCATGCTAAAACTCTGTTTTGTATTGAAAAATTCATGCCATGTTTGCTTGGGGGAGGTGTTGAGTAATGCTCCCTTTTGTGGCCTTGAATGCCCTTGTTTTGGACTCATTTCTTGGCGTGTTTTGACCATGATCTATGCATGCTTTAGTCTTGTTTTAGAGTCCCTTGGGACTATTTGACGTCATTTTGGTCCTTTAAGGTTTGGTTGACATAGCTTTGGTTTGACCCCCTTTATTGGCTTCAAGTGTTGGTCATTGTTGCATGCCTTGCTTGCATGTTTTGTTTGATTTGGCATCCTTCTCTATTCATTTTCAAAGCTTAGCATGATCATGTTACCTTGCATAAGTTGCATCACTTTGCATTGTATATCACATCCATGCATTACATTTTGCTTGGTTCGGGGTGTCAAACCAAGTATTAGGATTGAGAAGTGTTCATACTCCAAGTGATGTAACACGTCTCAACCCTCGGTCGTCAATCCCCTTGACCTCAACATGAAAGGGTGTTGGCATTCATCTCTTTCGGTTGCATGCATTCACATTGAATTGCAAACTTGGCCTCTTAGGCCATCATGCGTCGAAATGCGCAATTGATGGCCCGAGAGTCGAGGGTCATCCTCCCTTGAGTCCATTACATGATAGGGAGTGTGTCCATGCATACATTTGCCTAAAAATTCCATGCCATACACTGCTTGCCCTCTGTTGCTGTCAACTGTAGGTTTAGCAGGAATTTTTGGCCGGTCGGCTAAATACAGTGCCGACCGGCCAGGAATTTCTGGCCGATAACTTCACCAGCGGCCGGTGACCATTTCCCATAACCGGTAGTCATTACTCCTAGCCGGTGGTGCTCCACAGTGTGCAGAGAACCTAACCCAAGACTTGTGCAGTCTTCAGAGGAGCTAGGCAGTGTAAACAGAGGCAGTAATGCTATGGCAGCGAGTTTCCGGGCAGTACGAGTCAAGCATGCATCATCCAAACATTTCGAGGCGGAGGCTGTGGCCACTTTAATTCTACATTTAATTTGTTAATTAATTAGAAGTCTGTAATAATTAATTTAGCAGTATTCATTTGTTTTGTAATATTTATTCGGACCCTCCAAGCGAGGGCACAACTGTAATAAGTGTGCGTGTGTGTGATGTATGTCTTCCAACCCCATGTCTTTCTCCCTTTTATTTACCCGCTTATGATGGTTAGATTAGGGCATGTTTCAATTAGCATACAGTATGATAGCATGTTTGCATTCATTCATCTGTTTTGCATGCACCGGGCTCGGCGCATCATACCAACTGCATTGTATTTTCAATTCCAAATTGAATACTTGTTAGCTGTAGCATTCCATATGCCATGTTTAGAATAGCCGAGCCTGCTATTGTTGCATTTTTGCAATTGTTGCATTAGGCATTTCTGTATAGTTAGGACCATGCATGGATTTCTAATTAGCTTCTGTTTTGGCACGGAGTACTGGGTGAGCATTTATGCTTTAGCATACCGCATGCGTGTGAGTGTTGCCATAATAGCATGATTACCATGAGGCTAGCTGCTTATGTGATATAACAGCTTGAATGCCTGTGGATGGAGGTTGAATTAACTAAATCGGAAATATGCATTAAAACTATGAGTTTTAAGCCCACTAGATAGTGGCAAAATCATCTTTTCTAAAGCCCACTTAAGGGTGGCAAAACTTGCATTTTAGCCTACTTGCGATTAGCAAACCATTTTCAAAATAAACATGCAATGCTTTGTTCCAATTTAGGCAATTTGGTCTATACTTGTTTGCTGTGCGCATAACTGTAGACACCCCATTTTTGACCGCCCTTAAGACTTGGGCACCACTGATGTTTTGCTTGGCGGAGAAAGGTGTGCAGGGCAAATGTTTAGTTTCTTTGTCAAGGAGAGAGGCAAATCCTTCAAAACACTTTGTTTAGGGGTTTGGAGTTGAAAAAGAGAGGAAAGGAGAGGAGAAAACTAGTTTGGGAGAAGTTCGGCATGAATCCGGGTAGAAGCGAGTCGAGCAGCCCTCGCTGAATCGGGCTTATCTGTCTGTACACTTAGAATTTAGTTATGAGGTCACCACTATTGGAAAGAAGACTTCCGGGGCTTCATTTTGCACTCAAGAATCTCTTAAATCCGAGACCGGAGGGCAGGGATATGATTGGTTGAAGTTGGGCATCATCCCGGTTGGACCGAAACTGAGCAGCCTTCACCAAAATAAGTATAACTTTTTGTAAAGTTGTAATTTTGATGCAAGGATGGTGCCATTGGAACGTTTACTTCCGGGGCTTCAATTTGGACACAAGATTGACCTAAAAAAGAGTTCATATGAAGAAGTTATGCCCATTTGAAGTTGGACCTGCAGAGTAGATTTTTCCTGCCGACCGACCAAATATATGGCCGACCGGCCAAATAGATGGCCGACCGGCCAGAACAGATGGCCGACCGGCCAAATAGATTGCCGACCGGCAGATTAAAGTAGCCGACCGACCTTTTTTTCTAGCCGATGACCTTCCGGAGTATTCTACAGATTGAATGGATGCCAGTTGTGCCAGCTGGAATGCACAGAATCTGCTCCCCATGCACGTGTGTGGCTGTTTTGCACCCTTTTCACCACCTTTGACCCCTCTTTTTGCACCCTTTGCTCAAGGCTTCTTGGGGAAGCTTTGACCCCTTGTCTTGGCTTCCTCAAGAAGCTTGGCCAACTGTCTTAGCTTCCTCTATAAGCCTTGCCCCCTATGCCCCCATTGACCCTTTCTTTCTAGCTTGTCTTATAAGCTTCAAGCCTTTCCCTTTGCCTATAAAAGAAAGCCATCCTCTTCCATTGTTTTGGTTCAGCAAAAACCAGACCTAATACATACATATAACATATATATCACCCTCTCTCTCTATATCTCCCTCTCTCTCTATATTTGGGTGTGTTATAGTGATCAAACACCCTTGTTCTTGGGCCATTTCTTCATCAAATCATAGCACAATACCTCCAACGCCCATTCCAGCAGCTTGAGGCTGTCCTCCAGAGGTTAAAAGCTCCCAAACTCGGTCCAAAGGTTGCTAAAGATTGGTTCTACAAGGGTGAGTCCCATTTTTCCTCTTTTGTGCATTTTTTTGGCCTATATCTTAGCTCCTTGTGCTTACATCTTTGGGCTCCGACCCTAACTGAAGTTAAGCTCATTTTGAGCCATTTTTCATGTTTCATTAAGAGCTCAACACTGTTTGAGCCCCCCTCTTGCACTTGCTTCATTGTCCTTCTTAAATGCCATAATCTTGCATGTATTTTTTGGCCTGTGTATGATCTGTTTTAGAGCCTGATGTAAACTGAAAATAGGCTTATTTTGAGCCCCTCTTCAACATTGAAGAAGGGCTCAACACTGTTTGAGACCTCCATGCTATACTTGCCTTTATATTCTCTTTTGGGTCCCATTTTTGCATGTCTTGGCAGCCCCTGATGTTGCTGTTTTTGGACTTTGGTCCGAACTAAAAACAGCCATATTTTGACCCCCTTGTCATGTTTCATTAAAGGTCTTTGGCTTTTTGATGAATTTTTTGTATACTTGCTTCTTTGGCCACCTTTTGGCCCATGTCTTGCATAAGAGCTTAGCCATACCTATGTTTGTTTTTGGGGTTTTTACAGTTCTGTAAATGTGCATATTTTGGGCCCCTCTTCAATGTTGTTGAAGGGCCCTAACCTGTTTGAAGTCAGCAGCTGTGAGTTGCTTCATAATCTCATATTTAGGGCCATTTTTGCATACTAGTTTTGCCCTATTTATGTTTGCTGTTTGGCCATGCTTTGAACTGGAAAAATGCTTATTTTGGGGCTGCCTTGCTACTGTCTATTCATTGCATGTCCATATTGTGCATGTTTGGTATAGCTATAGGCCATTTCGGGTGCCAAAATTCATGTTTCGGGACTATTCCATGCATCGGGCGTACTTTTGCCTCATTTCGGGGCTGTTTTCCCCCACATTTCAGTGCTGAAATCCCATTAGCATGTTTGCATATCATTTTCCATGCCATTGCATTGCATATGCCATTGCCTCGGTTTGCGTGCCCGTGTGCACGCATTTCGAGGCACTTCATTTTCATCCATCGGCCTCTTATGTGAGTGTGGCTAAGGCTCTCTCATGTTAGTATAAGTCCATGTTGCATTCTATATGCCATTTTAGCCATTGCATTGCATATGCCATTGCCTCGGTTTGCGTGCCCGTGTGCACGCATTTCGAGGCACTTCATTTTCATCTTATGGCCTCCTATGTGAGTGTGGCTGAGGTCCACTTGTATTGGTGTAAGCCCATCTTGCATTGTGTATGCCATGTTTCAAAGCGTTGCGCATGTTATGTTGTTAGCATTGTGTATGCCACATAGTTGCATAGCATGCTTGTATTCTTGTTTGCATACCTAGGTTGCATTGCATTGGCATGCATACAAGTTTTCAGAGAAGAAAAGGCAGTGAAAACAGAGGCAGTAGTGCTATGGCAGCGAGTTTCCGGGCGATATGGGTCAAGCATGCATCATTCGCGCATCCCGAGGCGGGGGCCGTGGCCACCTTCCCTTTGCATTTAATTTATTAATTAAATAGGAATTCTGTAATAATTAATTAAGTAGTTAGTTATTTATTCGGACTGTAATATTTATTCGGTCCCTCCGAGTGAGGGCGTATTTGTAATAAGTGTGGGTGCGTGTGTGTATGTCTTCCAACCCCCACTTCTTTCTCCCTTTTATTTACCTGCCTATGATGGTAGACTAGGGCATATTTAAATTAGCATAACAGTATGATAGCATGCGTGCATCCATACATTTGTCTTACATGCACCAGGCTCGGCGCATCATGCTAACAGCATTAGCATTTCAAATCTAACTTGAATACATGCTACCTGCGCATTTTCACATGTCATTCATAGACTAGCCGAGCCTACTCTAGTGACATTCCGTGTGCGTTGCATTAGGCATTTAAACATGGACTTGGATCATGCATTGATTGCTAACGAGTTCTTTGTTTTGGCATGGAGTACGATGTAAGTGTTTATGCTTTAGCATCCTTGCATGCGTGTGAGTGTTGCCATGATAGCATGATTACCATGAGGCTAGTTGCTTACGTGATATTACTGCTTGAATGCCTGTGGATGGAGGTCGAATTGCTTAAATTGGGATAACATATTAAAACTGTGAATTTTAAAGCCCACTTGAGGGTGCCAAAACCTGCATTTTAGCCTACTTGCGAGTAGCAAACCATTTTCAAAACAAACATGAAATGTTTTGTTCCAATTTAGGCGATTTGGTCTATACTTGTTTGCTGTGCGCATAACATAGTAATTCTAGGCTAATAACCAGAATAAGAACACATAAACGTTTTCAAAACAGAATATCACGGTTAGTAGAGGCCGGTCTTCGGATCGGGCGAGAGGGGGTGCTCATAGCTGACCTTCCCCGATCGTACCCAAGTTCCCGAGCCGAGGCAACTTTGGTGATGACGGACACGTGGCCTTTAGCACCGAGTCAGGGTTTCCTAAATTCCCCCTTAATAAAATATTTAGGTGGCGACTCTGTATCTAGCAAAGCAGTCCATGTTTGGCACTTCTTTCAAAATCTGTTTTCTCAAAACGATTTGCCAGATTTGGACTCTTTGGTTCAGATTTAGAACCGTAACAAAATCGAGTCCGAACTGTAGCGAGGGCCCCTCGCGGGCGCGTCTACAGTTTCTGGCGACTCCGCTGGGGATTTTAGAGAGCTTGACTCGAACTCGTGATATCCTGTTTTGACTACACTTATGTGTCTCTTTGCATTGCATGTGCATTGGTGCGCCTAGGACACCGTGTTTGCCATCTGCCATTCCTGAACGGTTTGCCGGAGGCTTGTCTTGTCAAGGCATGACCATAAGGCTGACCGGTTATGGGCTCTGACAGTATGGGAACACAAACCCCGGTTTTACTGGGGCACCCTTTTTGACCATTCGACCTAGTGCATACTCGGGATCCATAGTGACCATTCCAAACTAGGATAGGTTGCTTACCCGTTTATAGGTTGTTTGAAACCGCTGCGTGCGTAGTGAAACCCTAGCTCCTGACGAAATAGGACAGGGAAACCCTACCCCAACATAGGGGTGTTTTTGGCTCTCACTTACTTGTTATGTGCTTTTGGGGTGCATCTTCATACGAATGCATATATCAGTTTACAGGGTTTGGGCATCAGGCCTGCGGGCACCAGTTCAGTATTTGGGAGTCAGCTTTACCTATGGGTATCAGACTCAGATTTAGGGCAGAATTTTGGGGCAGAATTCAGTAGGAGGCACAGTCATGCAGCTCTGCTAATATGGGTTATCGTGAAATCGGGCTGAGATGTTGTCTGTTTTCCCTTTTGCTAAGTAGTCTTGGAACCATAGCATCAGAAGGGTCTGATATCCCCCGGGTACTCTGGACCTGTGTTGTTATGTGATCGGGGGATAAACCACTTGTTGGCAATGCTCAGTTTACTCCAGATGTGATGGATGGCACGCACTATTTTGAGCATTTGTGAATGCTATTTATTCTGCTTTCTGACTTGGGTATTGAGTCTGTCTTGTTGTATCGAGTCAGTCCTGTTGAGTCTGTCTTGTTATATCGGGTCAGTCCTGTCGAGTCTGTCTCATTGTATCAAGCTAGTCCTGCTGAGTCTATCTCGTTGTGTCAAGTCAGTCCTGTTGAGTCTGTCTTGTTGTATCGAGTCAGTCTTGTTGTGTAGGAGTCGGGTGACTCCGGAGGTGTTACCTCGGACATCACTGTTTTGTTTCGTGTTTGTCTTTTTGCTTTCTTTGAGTTTGTTTCTACCGAGGAGCCAATTGTGTCAACAGATCTCAATGAAACAGCAGTGTTTTTTTTTTTTGCACTCTTGTATTTGCTTCAGCCGTGCGCCAGTTGTGCCAGAAGATTTGAATGAAACGGCAATGCATCTCACCTACTCTTTTGTGCCTTGAATTCATTACATCGACCTAAGTTTTTCAAAACCTTTTGAACACTGCGGTGAAAACGAAGAGGAAAGAATTCCTCGGGTTTTGCAAAAATTTGATCAACTGAGAGAAAGAGAGGCGTGTTAAGCCCTTAATGAATGAAATCATGCTTGTTAGCGTGAGTACTGAGAAGGACCCTGGCTTGATCCAGACTGGTTTCACACTATCTTCGGCGCGAGTGATTTGTCGCTTTCTTAAAAATTTTCAAAAACAAAATGTTTTGCGCGGTCCTGCGAAGACCTGTGTGGAATCGCTCTTGGGATTGTGCAGCCTAGGATCGCTCTCAGCCTCGAGACTCAACCCCTTTGCTTTCAAACCTTGAACTTGAATTCAGAAGGTTCAACGGTCAACTACGATGTGAGGCCTGTGTGGCCAGATTTGAAGCAGCCCTTGAACAAGAGGCCAGGAAAGTCGGATCAAGAAGATCAGAAGATCAGAAGAAGCTTGCAAAGCTAGAACAGAAGTACCCTTTGAACTGGGGGCAAAGATGTCAGATGTGCTCGAAAAGCCGAAGATGAATCCTCTTGCAAAACAACAGCCACTCTCCTGGATACGGATGGCTTCGAGATCCTAAAACCATTTGGCATGGACTTGTTACACTTTTACCCTTTGAGAGGCTCGCTGGGCCGAAAACCCGGAAAGGGCGACCCAGGCAAAAGTTAGAGCAAGAAAAGATATATACAAAAAGCAAAAAGAAAAAAAAAGAAGAAAAGAGAAAAAAAGAAAAAAAAGAAAAAAAAAGAAAAGAGAAAAAAAGAGAAGAAAAGAAATGAAAAAGAAAGAAGAACAAAGCTCGCAAGGTCGAAAACCTGCGATGGGCGCCTTGGCAAAGTTAGAGCCTAAAAAGGAGAGGTTAATACCCAAGTGTACCTTAACCCCAAACTACGTAAGGCTTGATTCCCATCTTTGGGATACGTAGGCAACTTCATTCAGAAGTCCAGCCGTAAAACACTTCAAATTCAACTGTGTCCACGTAATGGTTCTAGTCATCTTTGTCTTTTCTGTATCCGGGAGTTCGGTTGCAATCGTCGCTCTGAGGACTGATTACAATACACTACGGTGCCATTCAGACAAGGGGCAACTTTCCGTTGCCATTCAATGTGCTGTGGTGCCGTGCAAACAAGGGGCAACTTTCCGTTGCCATGTAGCTCTCTTCGAGCAAGGGGGCAATTTTCCTCCAAATCTGAGGTTGTGCGTCTCAAGAGTGGGTTCCGTGCTTGTTAAGCATTGGCTGTTTGCAAAAATAGTTTTTGAGAATTTTTACTGAGGTTGACTATTCTCTCGAAAATTATTCCATTTTTCCAAAAAACTGGACCATTTCTTGGACCCAAAAAAGAAAAATTTTCAGTGCTCATAGCCTGACTTGCATGATTTCAAATCAAAAATCGAACAAGTGCGTTAATCTAACTCTCATATTGGTCAAAAATTGTTTTCGTAGAAAACCAAAAAAAGATGGTCAAAATGATGAATTAGGGGCACAGTTGAGTCAGGTGTTTTGTCTTTCCCCCGTCATCAACTACCCGCTAAGACGGGCACCCGACCTGCCAAGAAGGGCACAACTGAAGTCAACAACAAAGGGCTAAAAGCTCTCTCATCCTCCAAGCAATGAGGAATCAAGTCAAGTACGAAGCACGAACTGGGATGGGGCGAGATATTCCACTCCCTTATCTGGACAGATCTAACCACGTCTGAACTCCCCAGCAGGGCATCATCAACCAATGTTAGCTGCAGATTTGCTACACACCCAGTTGTAGCACAACCCCTCTATGGGAGAAACTTACTGTTGTGAACAAGAGTCTAGTGAAATACCAGGGGCAAGAGCCCACAATTTCCAGCTTATCCATCAACCACCCAGGGGAGGGATGAAAAACGAGAGATTAAAGAATAGAGAGATGTGCGCTGAGAGAAAAAGCGAGAAAAGGGTTTTGAGAGAAAAACCGAGCTTGAGAGCCGAGTGATGTGAGAATCACAAATAAGAAAGGGTGGGAATAATACCCGGTGAAACAGGCTCCCTGTGCACGTCTGTGTGTCGTGTCTTTTGTTTTGTTTGTCTCGATTCTTGCTTTGAGTCGTTCCGAGCGTGTCTCGACGTGTTTAGGTTGTTTACCTTTTGTTTTCCGTTGTTAAGTCTTTCTTGCTGTGTTCAGTTGTAGGCTCAATACTTGGTCGAAAACTCATCTCTCAATTTCAAAAATAAATCGTTTTGTGCTCAGAGTGCTGTGCCATCCTTCACGTTTGTGCAAAACAAGATTCTTTTTTCCATAAAACTGCAGGGTCCACCCCCGATAAGTGTGAACGGTGAAACCAGGACCTATCTGAAGCTATGATGGTTCCAGACTGCAAAGCAAAGACAAAAGAGCGAAAATCAAAGTATCTGAGTTTGTGTCAACTTCAGAAAATTCCGTGATTGTACTCCGGACGTACCTCTTCAGGGCCTGGTCAATGCTCCGAAATATGAGTGTACCTCTACCTCAGGCGCAAGATCAATCCTGCTTCAAGGTTATGCACTCTTCCACTTACATTGTTATTCACCCACTTCACTTGCATTGTAATGCATTACACCTATCAAGTTTCTTCCTCAGTCATGCACGATATTGTATGCACGGTTCATTCAAAGAAGTTCCGTTTTAAGGTCATTCACTTTTGTGTATCAATCACACACACTCACATTTAGTATATCAATCATACTCTGCTCACATTGTGCATCTATCACACTTTGTGTTCATTTTCAGTATATCAATCATACTCTGTTCACTAAGTGCATCTATCACACTTTGTGTTCATTTTCAGTATATCAATCATACTCTATTCACTAAGTGCATCTATCACACTTCGTGCTCACATTTAGTATATCAATCATACTCTGCTCACATTGTGCATCTATCACACTTTGTGTTCATTTTCAGTATATCAATCATACTCTGTTCACTAAGTGCATCTATCACACTTTGTGTTCATTTTCAGTATATCAATCATACTCTATTCACTAAGTGCATCTATCACACTTCGTGCTCACATTTAGTATATCAATCATACTCTGCTCACATTGTGCATCTATCACACTTTGTGTTCATTTTCAGTATATCAATCATACTCTGTTCACATAACTGCATCTATCACACTTTGTGTTCACTTTTAGTGTATCAATCACACTCTGTTCACTAAGTGCATCTATCACACTTCGTGTTCACTTTTAGTGTATCAATCACACTCTGTTCACATAGTGCATCTATCACACTTTGTGTTCACTTTTAGTGTATCAATCACACTCTGTTCACATAGTGCATCTATCACACTTTGTGTTCATTTTCAGCATATCAATCATACTTTGTTCACACTGTGCATCTATCACACTTTGTGTTCGCTTTTAGTGTATCAATCACACTCTGTTCACACAGTGCATCTATCACACTTTGTATTCCCTTTTAGTATATCTATCATACTTGCTCACTAAGTGCATCTATTACACTTCGTGTCCGCTTTCAATATATCTATCATACTTGTTCGCTAGGTGCATCTATCACGCTTTGTGTTCACCTTTAGTGTATCCATCACACTACGCTTACCTAGTGTATCCATCACACTCTCTTCACTTTTGTGTATCTATCACGCATGTTTGTCCACTTAGTGTATCTATCACACTTCGTTCACTTTTGTGTATCTAACGCACATGTTCGTGAGAATTGCATAATTCTCTTACATCCTTTCTGCATGAGATGTAGTTTGGTTCATGTCTACTTGCTGGCATAGCATTCGCTTAAAATGTTGCATTTATTTTGCATAATTGCTTCATCACAGCTACATTCGCGCTATTTTGCGCACCTCACTTGTACTTGTTAGTACATTGCATTGTTTTGAGTGCAAACCGGCTTCGCGAAAGCGTATAAGTCCAATTACAAACCAGTTTTGCGTAGCATATAAGTCCAATGTTCAAACTGGCTTCGCGTAGCGTATAAGTCCAATTATCAAAGTGTTCTTTCATATCATTTGCATCCTGCCCCTGAACTACGCTGGTTTGATTCCTTGCAAAGGGATACGTAGGCAGCCTGCGGGCACAACCATTTATTTATCGGTATTTTGTCTGTCTGTCCAAGTCTTCGGCCTTGTCAAAAATGGGTCGTCTCTGGGCTTTGACATTCACTCCCGTCATTGTTATGACTTTCGAGTTCTGTCAAAGAGGGGCAACTGTAGACACCCCATTTTTGACCGCCCTTAAGACTTGGGCACCACTGATGTTTTGCTTGGCGGAGAAAGGTGTGCAGGGCAAATGTTTAGTTTCTTTGGCAAGGAGAGAGGAAAATCCTTCAAAACACTTTGTTTAGGGGTTTGGAGTGGAAAAAGAGAGGAAAGGAGAGGAGAAAACTAGTTTGGGAGAAGTTCGGCATGAATCCGGGTAGAAGCGAGTCGAGCAGCCCTCGCTGAATCGGGCTTATCTGTCTGTACACTTAGATTTTAGTTATGAGGTCACCACCATTGGAAAGAAGACTTCCGGGGCTTCATTTTTTACTCAAGAATCTCTTAAATCCGAGACCGGAGGGCAGGGATATGATTGGTTGAAGTTGGGCATCATCCCAGTTGGACCGAAACTGAGCAGCCTTCACCCAAATAAGTATAACTTTTTGTACATTTGGAATTTTGATGCAAGGCTGGTTCCATTGGAACTCTTACTTCCGGGGCTTCAATTTGGACACAAGATTGACCTAAAAAGGAGTTTATATGAAGACGTTATGCCCATTTGAAGTTGGACCTGCAGAGCAGATTTTTCCTACCGACCGACCAAATATATGGCCGACCGGCCAAATAGATGGCCGACCGGTCAGAACAGATGGCCGACCGGCCAAATAGATTGCCGAATGGCAGATTAAAGTTGCTGACCGACCTTTTTTGCTAGCCGATGACCTTCCGGAGTATTCTACAGATTGAATGGATGCCAGCTGTGCCAGCTGGAATGCACAGAATCTGCTCCCCATGCACGTGTGTGGCTGTTTTGCACCCTTTTCACCACCTTTGACCCCTCTTTTTGCACCCTTTGCTCAAGGCTTCTTGGGGGAGCTTTGACCCCTTGTCATGGCTTCCTCAAGAAGCTTGGCCAGCTGTCTTAGCTTCCTTTATAAGCCTTGCCCCCTTTGCCCCCCTTGACCCTTTCTTTCTAGCTTGTCTTATAAGCTTCAAGCCTTTCCCTTTGCCTATAAAAGAAATCCATCCTCTTCCATTGTTTTGGTTCAGCAAAAACCAGACCTAATATATACATATAACATATATATCACCCTCTCTCTCTATATCTCCCTCTCTCTCTATATTTGGGTGTGTTATAGTGATCAAACACCCTTGTTCTTGGGCCATTTCTTCATCAAATCATAGCACAATACCTCCAACGCCCATTCCAGCAGCTTGAGGCTGTCCTCCAGAGGTTAAAAGCTCCCAAACTCGGTCCAAAGGTTGCTAAAGATTGGTTCTACAAGGGTGAGTCCCATTTTCCCTCTTTTGTGCATTTTTTTGGCCTATATCTTAGCTCCTTGTGCTTACATCTTTGGGCTCCGACCCTAACTGAAGTTAAGCTCATTTTGAGCCATTTTTCATGTTTCATTAAGGGCTCAACACTGTTTGAGCTCCCCCTCTTGCACTTGCTTCATTGTCCTTCTTAAATGCCATAATCTTGCATGTATTTTTTGGCCTGTGTATGATCTGTTTTAGAGCCTGATGTAAACTAAAAATAGGCTTATTTTGAGCCCCTCTTCAACATTGAAGAAGGGCTCAACACTGTTTGAGACCTCCATGCTGTACTTGCCTTTATATTCTCTTTTGGGTCCCATTTTTGCATGTCTTGGCAGCCCCTGATGTTGCTGTTTTTGGACTTTGGTCCGAACTAAAAACAGCCATATTTTGACCCCCTTGTCATGTTTCATTAAGGGTCTTTGGCTTTTTGATGAATTTTTTGTATACTTGCTTCTTTGGCCACCTTTTGGCCCATGTCTTGCATAAGAGCTTAGCCATACCTATGTTTGTTTTTGGGGTTTTTACAGTTCTGTAAATGTGCATATTTTGGGCCCCTCTTCAATGTTGTTGAAGGCCCCTAACCTGTTTGAAGTCAGCAGCTATGAGTTGCTTCATAATCTCATATTTAGGGCCATTTTTGCATACTAGTTTTTCCCTATTTATGTTTGCTGTTTGGCCATGCTTTGAACTGGAAAAATGCTTATTTTGGGGCTGCCTTGCTACTGTCTATTCATTGCATGTCCATATTGTGCATGTTTGGTATAGCTATAGGCCATTTCGGGTGCCAAAATTCATGTTTCGGGACTATTCCATGCATCGGGTGTACTTTTGCCTCATTTCGGGGCTGTTTCCCCCCACATTTCAGTGCTGAAATCCCATTAACATGTTTGCATATCATTTTCCATGCCATTGCATTGCATATGCCATTGCCTCGGTTTGCGTGCCCGTGTGCACGCATTTCGAGGCACTTCATTTTCATCCATCGGCCTCTTATGTGAGTGTGGCTGAGGCTCTCTCATGTTAGTATAAGTCCATGTTGCATTCTATATGCCATTTTAGCCATTGCATTGCATATGCCATTGCCTCGGTTTGCGTGCCCGTGTGCACGCATTTCGAGGCATTTCATTTTCATCTTATGGCCTCCTATGTGAGTGTGGCTGAGGTCCACTTGTATTGGTGTAAGCCCATCTTGCATTGTGTATGCCATGTTTCAAAGCGTTGCGCATGTTATGTTGTTAGCATTGTGTATGCCACATAGTTGCATAGCATGCTTGTATTCTTGTTTGCATACCTAGGTTGCATTGCATTGGCATGCATGCCTTGCCTCTTGATCATGTGATAGAGGTTGGGCTTTATGTGTTTGTTTGGTTTGCATAACATTTGAAATCAAAGCGCATACTTGGTTTCTTGGACCATCACGCATCGAAATGCGCAATTGGTGGTCCGAGAATCAAGGAACATCCCCCTTTGAGTCAAAAGCATGATAAGGGATGTGTTGGTGCACACATTTGCTTGGAATTTCATGCCATACACTGTCTGTCCTTTGTTGCTGTCAAAACTGTCTTCTGCAGGAAGTTTTTGCCGACCGGCAACATTCAGTGCCGACCATTTATTCAGTGCCGATAGCTTTATCTCCAGCCGATGGATATTGTACATGGCTGGTGGCCATCCCTCCCAGCCGATGATGTTCTGCAATGCTCATAGAAGGTTCTCTGGGACTTTGACAAGTTTTCAGAGAAGAAAAGGCAGTGAAAACAGAGGCAGTAGTGCTATAGCAGCGAGTTTCCGGGCGATATGGGTCAAGCATGCATCATTCGCGCATCCCGAGGCGGGGGCCGTGGCCACCTTCCCTTTGCATTTAATTTATTAATTAAATAGGAATTCTGTAATAATTAATTAAGTAGTTAGTTATTTATTCGGACTGTAATATTTATTCAGTCCCTCCGAGTGAGGGCGTATTTGTAATAAGTGTGGGTGCGTGTGTGTATGTCTTCCAACCCCCACTTCTTTCTCCCTTTTATTTACCTGCCTATGATGGTAGACTAGGGCATATTTAAATTAGCATAACAGTATGATAGCATGCGTGCATCCATACATTTGTCTTACATGCACCAGGCTCGGCGCACAATGCTAACAGCATTAGCATTTCAAATCTAACTTGAATACATGCTACCTGCGCATTTTCACATGTCATTCATAGACTAGCCGAGCCTACTCTAGTGACATTCCGTGTGCGTTGCATTAGGCATTTAAACATGGACTTGGATCATGCATTGATTGCTAACGAGTTCTTTGTTTTGGCACGGAGTACGATGTAAGTGTTTATGCTTTAGCATCCTTGCATGCGTGTGAGTGTTGCCATGATAGCATGATTACCATGAGGCTAGTTGCTTACGTAATATTACTACTTGAATGCCTGTGGATGGAGGTCGAATTGCTTAAATTGGGATAACATATTAAAACTGTGAATTTTAAAGCCCACTTGAGGGTGGCAAAACCTGCATTTTAGCCTACTTGCGAGTAGCAAACCATTTTCAAAACAAACATGAAATGTTTTGTTCCAATTTAGGCGATTTGGTCTATACTTGTTTGCTGTGCGCATAACATAATAATTCTAGGCTAATAACCAGAATAAGAACACATAAACGTTTTCAAAACAGAATATCATGGTTAGTAGAGGCCAGTCTTCGGACCGGGCGAGAGGGGGTGCTCATAGCTGACCTTCCCCGATCGTACCCAAGTTCCCGAGCTGAGGCAACTTTGGTGATGACGGACACGTGGCCTTTGGCACCGAGTCAGGGTTTCCTAAATTCCCCCTTAATAAAATATTTAGGTGGCGACTCTGTATCTGGCAAAGCAGTCCATGTTTGGCACTTCTTTCAAAATCTGTTTTCTCAAAACGATTTGCCAGATTTGGACTCTTTGGTTCAGATTTAGAACCGTAACAAAATCGAGTCCGAACTGTAGCGAGGGCCCCTCGCGGGCGCGTCTACAATAACATAGTAATTCTAGGCTAATAACCGGAATAAGAACACATAATGTTTTCAAAAACGGATATCACGATTAGTAGAGGCCGATCTTCGGATCGGGCGAGAGGGGGTGCTCATAGCTGACCTTCCCCAATCATACCCAAGCTCCCGAGCCGAGGCAACTTTGGTGATGACGGACACGTGGCCTTTGGCACCGAGTCAGGGTTTCCTAAATTCCCCCATAAAAAATATTTAGGTGGTGACTCTGTATCTGGCAAAGCAGTCCATGTTTGGCACTTCTTTTCTAAAAATCTGTTTTCCAAAACGATTTGCCGGATTTGGACTCTTTGGTTCAGATTAAAAACCGTGACAATTTGAGAGTCCTGAACTGTAGTGAGCCCAATATGAACAGAACGGGACTTCATCCTCCCGGGGCGTTCGGGGACGTCTACAGACATCGAGCTTCTAATTGTCGCTGCCCTAAGAAGGATCATGGAAGTACAAGCAAGAAGACTACCAATCAGGCCAATGTGACATAACTAGATTATATATCTAACGGGATGAATGACATCAACCTCTCTGCTGTGGTGTCTGAGGCTAATTTGGTTGGAAATCCCAAGGAATGGTGGGTTGACATTGGAGCAACTCGCCATATTTGTGCGGACAAGAAGATGTTCACTACCTACAATGAGGCTGCAAATGGTGAACAACTTTTCATAGGAAATTCTTCTATACTTCTACTGTGGCTGGACAAGGAAAGGCAATCTTGAAGATGACATTAGGGAAAGAACTAACCCTCAACAACGTACTACATGTACCTAACATCCGAAAGAATCTGGTTTCTGGTTCTTTGTTAAGTAAAAATGGCTTTAGGCTTGTCTTTGAGTCTGATAAATTTGTATTAACAAAGAATGGTATGTATGTTGGTAAGGGATACATGAGTGATGGTCTCTTCAAATTGAATGTAATGATAATTGTACCAAAAGTTGCTATTAATAAGAATAACACATCTTTTGCTTATATTCTTGAGTCGAATTTATGGCATGGTAGATTAGGACATGTGAGTTTTGATGCTTTGCGTAGATTAATTGGTTTGGATTATATACCAAAGTTTGAAATTTATCCTAATCACAAATGTGAGATTTATGTAGAAGCGAAACTAACTAAGGCTCCATTTAAATCGGTTGAAAGAAAAATCGAACCTCTAGAATTAATTCATACAGATGTATGTGATCTTAAATTTGTTCAAACTAAAGGAGGCAAAAAGTATTTCATAACTTTTATCGATGATTGCACAAGATATTGTTATGTTTATTTACTTAGAAGTAAAGATAAAGCTTTAGAAATGTTTAAACTCTACAAAACAGAAGTTGAAAATCAACTTGGAAAAACCATTAAATGGTTAAAAGTGATAGGGGTGGTGAATATGATGCACCATTAAATGAATTTTGTGCACAACGTGGCATTATTCACCAAACTACAGCACCTTATTCTCTACAGCAAAATAGAATTGCTGAAAGAAATAATAGAACCCTAAGAGAAATGATGATGCCATGTTACTAAGTTCAAGTTTACCCCAGAACTTGTAGGGGTAAGCAATTTTGTCTGCTAATTATGTTCTTAACAGAATACCCCACAAGAAAACTAATAACACTCCTTATGAATTGTGGAAAGGTCGACCACCTTCCTACAAATACTTAAAAGTGTGGGGGTATTTGGCAAAAGTTGAAGTTCCTGTTCCTAAAAAGACTAAGATTGGACCAAAAACAGTGGACTGTATGTTTATTGGTTATTCTCAGAATAGTAGTGCATATCAGTCTCTGACTTATAAATCAGAAATACCTGATATAAATGTGAACACTATTATGGAGTCAAGGAATGCTGTGTTTTTTGAACATGTCTTTCCTTACAAGAAAGGACAAGAATTAAGTTCACAAAAAATAACTTATGATTGTACATAAAGTCAAGAGACTAATGACAATCAAACACAAGAGACTAGTAATGGTCTCGACCAGCAGGATTTAACTAATGATGAACCAAGACGAAGTAAGAGAGCGAGAACATCAAAATCCTTTGGTCCAGATTTTCTGACATACCTGTTAGAAAATGAATCTCAAAGCTTTAAAAAAGCAATGACAGGTCCTGAAGCACCTTTGTAGAAAGAGGCTGTTAATAATGAAATTGAATCCATTATACAGAATCATACTTGGGAATTGGTGGATCTCCCACCTGGATTGAAACCTCTTGGGTATAAATGGATATTCAAGAGAAAAATGAAAGCAGATGGTTCAATAGACAAGTATAAAGCAAGACTTGTAGTAAAAGGTGACAGACAAAAAGAAGGTTTGGACTATTTTGACACATATTCTCCTGTGACAAGAATAGCATTCATTCGCATGCTTATTGCTATAGCAATATTGTTTAATTTAGAAATACATCAAATGGATGTTAAGACAGCTTTCTTAAATGGTGATCTAAAAATGAAGAGATCTATATGGAGCAACCCGAAGGGTTTGTTGTGCTGAGGCAAGAAAATAAAGTTTGTCGGCTTGTAAAATCTCTTTGTGGATTAAAACAAGCACCTAAGCAATGGCATGAAAAATTTGATCATGCAATGCTTACTAATGGATTTAAAATAAACGAATGTGACAAATGCGTCTATGTTAAAAACACTGACCAAGGATATGTCATAGTTTGTCTTTATGTGGATGACGTGCTTATCATTGGAAGCAGTCAAAACATGATCAAATCAACTACACAAATGCTTAACAAAATATTTGATATGAAAGATATGGGGGTCGCAGATGTTATATTAGGAATGAAAATTACTAAAACATCTTACAGATATGCATTATCTCAATCACATTATATTGAGAAAATTCTTGGTAAATTTATCAAGGATGATATGAATTTAGCTAGAATACCTGTAGACATCAGTCTTTGTTTATCGAAAAATAAAGGTATAAATAAAGACTGATATTGTGTCATAATTAAAATACTTCCAAATCATTGGAAGTCTGATGTACCTAATGAATTGTACTCGTCCTGACATAGCTTATGCAGTCAGTAAATTGAGTAGGTACACTAGTAACCCCGGAGAAGACCATTGGAAAACGATCATTCAGGTTTTTAGATATCTAAGATTTACTCGTGATCATGGTTTGAACTTTACTCGATATCCAGCAGTACTTGAACGTTATTGTGATTCCAATTGGATATCGGATACTAAAGATTCAAAATCCACTAGTGGATATGTTTTTACTCTAAGAGGCATTGTTGTTTCTTGGAAGTTCACAAAACAAACATGCATCGCATGATCCACAATGGAATCTGAGTTTATTGCTTTAGACAAAGCAGGAGAAGAAGCAGAATGGCTCCGTCACTTCTTAGAAGACATTACAATGTGGGTAAAACCTGTGCCAGCTATTTGCATTCATTACAATAGTCAATCTACAATAGTTAGGGCACAGAATCATATGTATAATGATAAGTCACGACCATTCATCGTCGACATAATACCGTAAGGCAATTGTTGTCAAGTGGAATAATCTCAATAAATTATATAAAATCTAAAGAGAATATTGCAGATCCATTAACAAAAGGTTTGACAAAAGAGCAAGTGTATAGTTCATCGAAGGGGATGGGATTAAAGCCTATTACATAAGAGTTATCATAATGGTAACCCTACTTATATGACTGGAGATCCCAAGAACTAAGTTGAAAGGGACAACTAAGTTATGTGTGGCTCGCCAGAAATCACCAAGGGATTAAAATTCCTTACCCGTTCCTATGGTGAGAGTAATATCTGCAACATGTGTTGTCTGCAATGGTATAAGGATAAGCTTTGCTTTTAATGATTACTTATATCTTGATTTAGGCATAAAAAATCAAGACAAGTATAAGGAGATACTCACAATAAGAATCACCTATATGAGTGTTGAACTGGGGCCAGTTCTATGAGAATGAAGAGACTAAATTCTCTAGAAAGCACTCATGAAAACCAGGAGCGTTCAAGGCCAAAATGAACACAACAGTGAGAACCACGATGTGTTAGAAGATATTTTGTGTGAAATCTATTGTCTTGGCTTACACAAACGGTTGAAGAATTCAAGGCATCGCGTCCATTGGTTAGCTAGTAAGTCCGATAGGTTATCACTAGGGAAGGTTCAAGGCCGAAAGCTACCTATCCTGATGCAAGATATTTTCTATTTATACTCTTTTGAAAAATTCTGCATATTGTTGCATTTCCGTTGTCTTCAAATTCCATTCATATGGGGGATTATTAGAAATGGTTTGAAAATTCTAGGTAAAAAAAGAATTTTTTCCTAACTTTGGTCTATTATTTAGATGGGACCCGTACGCCAAAATTGGCGGGTCTAAGTGGTAACGCGCTCTATGCTGCGCTGTGATTCATGTGGTATATTTGGTTGCTCAGAACCATTATCAGGTGAATGGGAAATTGAAGCCAAAGTGTGCTCAATGGAAATGGAGTTTTTGGTGGAAATTTCTTAAGGTTTGGAAATTGGCTTGTCCCACATTGGTTTGGTGGGAAGTTTTGAATGGGTTTATGTAGCTTGGAATTATAACCTGGGGAGGGCCCCAAGAGGCACCCCAAGTTTGTAGAAGGGAGAGATTATGGGCAAAGTGGGCTAGACCCATTGAACCCAAAAATAACCACACACGCGTGCACCGCCGTCGTCCGTCCAGTAGGTCGGGCGGGTTGGGCTAGGCTGGACCTGGGCTTGGGCACGGTTGCGTGATATGAGTTTGGGTAGGCTTGTCCGGCCCAATACTAATCTTTTTGGACCAAAAACATTTGAATTTATTTTATTTATTTTGAAATAAAATCTGTCCAATTTTATTTCAAAATTCTGGTTGGAAATTAAATTCAAATTTTGTAAATGCACCTCTTCAAAATTTCTGTCCAAACCGAATCTGTTCCACCCTAACAGATTTCAAATCTGTTTAATTTTCAATTTCAAACAGATTCGATTATCTGTCCAAACAACACCAATTCGAACCCAACAGGTTCAGTACCTGTTCAAACAGGTATGCTACCTGTTCAATTCAAAATAAAAGGATGCCATTACATCTATAAATAGACTAGCCCTCATTTGATGTTTCATTCACTATTTTCGTCCCAATCAATTCTGCTATTATTCTCTTCATATTGTTGTATTAATTTTCTGTGAGAAAGAGTATATACACATAGTGTGTTCGTTGTACGAATAAATTATAGTGCTACATGTATTCGTTGATAGATCAATTTATCCTGTGAGATAGAAGTTCGTATTCTGAAAGCACCATGGAGAAGACGAATCTGTCTTAAGGACACAGTGTCGAACACTGGACATGATCAGAATAAGATTCAAGAAATTAATCAAGTTATTTATTTATTTTTTGTGTTTTATTATTTATTTAAATCAGATTTTAATTTTGTTTTTGTAACAAAATAAAATCTGTTTTTATTTATTTATTTTTATTTCTAGTTTGATTTTTGTAATCAAACATTCACTCTCCTTTCCTATTTTTCTTTATATTCTGTTTGTCATTTAGTACCCAAGCAGAATTAATTATTTTAAATACAATGAAGATTGTCCTACATAAAAATCTAGGGAAGCTATGACACTTTTGAAAAATGTCTTGAAAACTAGATAACATTCACTACAAACCATAGGAATGACAAGTTTAGGAAAAATCTAAAATTGCCTCTTTACTTGCAATCTTTAAAGTGCACCAAATCTGAGAATTTACTTTTGTTGGTAAATTAATGTTCTTGACTTCATGGATGTGGTTATTATCACTTGTTCATATGGTGGTATGATATTGTATATATTATGGTTATGTTCCTTATCATAGTCCTTTGGTGATGCCCATGCTTGTGACAGTTTGTTTCAGGTGACTGCTCGAGCGATAAAAAGACCGTTCGAGCAGAGATCAGGTGCTCCTAGTAGTTTGTTTTCCCGGCCTAGGGACCGCTCAAGCGAATAAGTGGTCGCTCTAGTGAAGATAGCAAGCTGCCAATATCTCGTTTTCTAGACAAAGATACTGAGAGGTATTGTTCGCCACTCGAGCGGTGAAAAGAGCACGCGAGCAATCTGCATGAATTTAGCACTTGAAAAACCACTTTTTAGATCATTTTCTTCATTTTTCTTTTTCTCTCTTTCTTCCTCTCCCTCTTTGTCCAAAAACTCTAGTTTTCCCTCTCTACATATCTCTCATTTCACTAGGTTTGAAGCCAAAATCACTTGCTAAAGATGGATTCTACCTAAGGATCTTCCTTTCTACTGATTGGAATTGGATTCTACAAAGGATTTTTCAAAATAGTACCGATCCGCCAAAACCGACCGAACCGAACCGATCCACCGCATTTTGGACGGATGCGTGATGACGAGCGGACGGTTGCGGATTGATTTTCTCCAATCCGCCAATTTGGCAGATGGATGGCGGATTTGAGGTTCCTTTAGCCGCAACCAAACCGCCAAATCGCCAAACCGCAAGCACCCTTAGTAATTTATAAGACTTTGTGTTTTCAATTTGTTTAAATATTTTGTTTGTGTTTTCAACTGAAAAAGAGTTCGAGTATCTGTTGAATAAAAGTTTTCAACTTGAATATATTTTTTGAATTGAAAAAAAATAAACGTATTATTTATCTATATTTTTTGGTTTTTAAATCTAACTCTAAAAGAAATAAATAGAAAATATGATATATGTTGGTTGGTTTTTGTTTTCAAAAACATATATAAATGTAACAATATAGAGACATACAATCTCTACTATTGCTCTATTCATGGTTTTGGTGGTTTGAATTGTTTTTATATTTTAAGAATCACAGATTGTAATATTTCATGTGGATGAGGCATGCAGTGATTTGATATTCTAAAATTTCAAACTTTCTTTCTTTGGATGAGGCATGCAGTAATTGTAATACTTTTTTAAGTCATTGACTATAATACTTTCTTTTCTTTTTTCTTTTCTTTTTTTTGAGAAAGTGCACAAGTTGAACTATGTTGAAAATTTATAAAATTTCAAACCGCCAATCCGCTCAATCCACATCTGTCGGATTGGCGGACGGATGCGGATTGATTTTCTCTAATCCGCCAATCTGGCGGACGGATGGCGGATTGGAGGTTCCGTGGTTGCAACCGACCCGCGCCCACCCCTATAGTCTAGTCTTCTTGCTCTTCCTTGAGGTAGGGTTACTCTTAACTTAGTATCTCTTTGTTTTGAAGATTGTTATGTGGTATTATGCTGACTTTGACACTTTATTTAGATGATTAAGCAAAAGTTAAGCTTAAGTTTAAAACAAGAGGATTTTAACCAAAATTTATTAAAATTTCAAATAAATTCTTATAGACTATGAATATTGGTGTTGAGTAGTATCACATATATAAAGAGGGGGTAAAAGACCCAAATTTGTTAAAACCCTAGTCTTGATTTGGGAAATATGATGCTTGGATGGAACTAGATTTCAACCCTTGAATGGTGTAGATAATTAGAGTTTGGAATATATTATTAACATGTTTTGAGTTGAGATTGTGGACTTGGAAATTTATAACCCATGTATTTTATTCTCATGTTTTATTGAATACTTGATTACTTGGAATGTGACAAGAATATGAGGTAAATAGACTGTGATATGGGTAGGAAGTCAGTTTTGAGAACAAGGTGTTGTATTGGTACCCGTGCGGGGAGTTAAGGTGTCCAATTGCCCTATCTTGAGCTTATTGTCGGACAAATGTGGGAAAATGTTTTTGGGTGTCCATTGGTCCTGTAGTATTATAGCCGGTAAAAGTGGAAAAACATATGGTTTTGGGTGTCCACCACAGGCTGTGTTAATAGCCGGTAAATATGGGAATAGTTATAGTTGTAAACCTATAAGTATATGTAATGCGGGGCACCTACGAGGGATTCATGGCATATTTACAGCCTTTATTGAGAAAGGTTTTCGATTGCTATGGAATAAAAATTGTAATTGTTTCCCTAACCGTGTAATTTGTGGACATAGACTCTAAAATTTTATTTGAGTTATGATGATGCCGCTTGGATGTTCAAATGATTAGATATTCTATTAAATGTATCTCTACTGGGCATATTGCTCATCCCTATCTAACATTTCAGAAATTGGTGATGTACCACCATCTCAATAAGTTGAAGCATACTATTTTGTATTGGATTGGAGCACCGAGGCTCAAGAATGTGTAAATATGGAAGCTTCAACCTTATTTGTTACGACCATGAGTCCATTTTTGTAGAAACAAGGCACTACCTTGAATTGTTGTAAGCCTTTAAGGCTATTTATTTTGTTCTCTAGCTTACTGAACTATGTTATTTATGGAAGTGTAATTATTATGTTAAACATGGAACTGTAAAGGAAAAATCGTAGTTCTATGAGGAAGAGGATCTTTTGAAGTTAATTGTGTTTTGATGGATGTATTTATAGTATGTCTTTTGGGGGCATTGCAAATTGGTATCAGAGCTAACCAGCTTTGAATAACTTGAGCTCGTGGGAATGGCCTTGCCACAGTGGGTTTATTATGATAGGAAGGGATGTTAGACTATCTTGTATGTTATATGTATTTGCATGACTGTGTGGGTATGGGATCAAACTTCTAGGATACAACTTGGATCCACTGCACTCATTGAAGTCCTTTTGGAAATGCACCTGATCAATGCTTCTTCTAGTTGGAATTCCTTGGGTACCGTGGGACATATTGATATCTTAGAAGGGTGGTTCGTGTGTGCTCTATGTGACTATGTATTTAAGTGGTTTTCTTTCTATGGAAATAGATGCATGTGTAGGCATAAGTACAAGTCACGTGTGGTGTATGAGATCTTGAGTGGAGTATCTAAGTATGGAAAGTGAGTCTTGAATTTGATTTTCTTTTTACCTCTACCTCTTATAAGATGTCTAGGAGCATTAGAGGCCGTGGTAGATCTCGTCGAGAAGGTCAGAATATTCCGGCCCAACCAGAGATCCCTCCACAAGAATAAGAAGTGGGTCAAAACAATGTGGCCGCTCCACCAGCCCAAGATGCAATGAAGGATTTGGCCTTGGAAATAAAAGGGGCTCTTAGAGAGTCCATGGATATACTAAGAGCAGAACAAGCAGCTAAGACTATCAAAGGGAAGACCAGAACTTCTTTCCTGAAAAAAGAATTCTTTCACTCAAACCCCATCGAGTTCAGTGGTGGGCTTGACCCTATGAAAACAAATAAGTGGTTAGAGCAAATTGCCAAATCTTTTGAGATTTTGGACATTCGTGAGAGTGAGTTATGGATGGCATATGCAACCTATCAACTGAAAAGAGAAGCGGGGTAATGGAGGAAATATGCCAAGAACCATGTTGAGCACACTTGGGAGGCATTTACACGAGCCTTCAAGGAGAAGTTCCTCCCTCCCACTACTAGGGAACAACTAAGGAAGGAGTTTGAAGAACTATTGCAACTCGACACCCCTATGGCTGAATTTGAAGCCACATTTACTAGTCTTCCCGCTTTGCACCAATACTTATAGCGGCTGAAGAGCGCTAATGTTTAGAATTTGAGAAGTGATTAAGACCAAAAATCTTGATGAAGGTGGTTGGAAATATGATTCGCGATTATGATCGGTCAGTGGAGGTCGCGACGCATGTAGAAATTATGGTAGAGACAGAAGAGGCAAAGCAGAAGTTGAAAAGGACAGGATACTCAAAATCTTGGAGTGAGTCAGGATCCTCTAAGAAGTCTAGGGGTTCATCATCATCATTTTAGTCACCACCACAGTAGACCAAGTCTTCTAGTTCTGTGATTGGTGGAAATTTTGGGAACACTGGTCAAATCCATGGTGCATGTTACCGATGTGGCCAGCTAGGTCACAAAGCTTCGAAGTGTGGACAGAAGGCCACAGTCTTAGTATACTCATTCTCAGGGCTAGTCTCAAAATTGAGGTAAGGCTCCATCGTGTTACTAGTGTGGTGAACCAGGACATTTGAAGAAGTTTTGTCCACAGAGAGTAAGGTCAGCCAGTGTGTCGGGGCCTCATCCGTCAAAAGGTTTTCAGACAAGTCAAGGGCAGAGGCAATCTCATCAACCGGCCTAGTCGGGCCAGGCACCTAAGGTAGTACACGGGGCCACATCTGCACAATCGATGCAGCAGGCCTATGTTTCGATAGATGATCTAGGGGAGCAGAGGTTACAGGGAATGGTGTATGCGGTCACCGCATCAGAGCAGTCTTCAAGACCATCCGTTGTGAGAGGTACTTATCTTATTTTTAATACTTGGGCCAGTGTGTTAATAGATACTAGGGCATCCCACTCATTCAATGCATCTGCATTTGCATCCTTATTGGGGTTAGAAAGTGAGCAACTATAGTCTCTACTTGTGGGAATGTCACCCGTTGGGGGTAAGACTATTTTGAATCAGGGATGTCGTGGGTGTGTAATTGAGGTCGCCGGTCGTCGACTTCCATTCAACTTTGTGTTGTTAAAAATGTCCGGTTTTGATGTCATTCTCAACATGGATTGGTTGTCCTTCTACCATGCCATCAGAGACTACTACCATAGGAGACTTACTGTATGTAAATTGAGTGATGATTGTTTTTCTTTTTTGGGTGATAGAACCAACAGATTGTTACCACCATTATATGACCCACATGGTCGAGGCGAACTAAACTCTCTCTTGAGTGGTTTTTGAATATTCAGATGTCTTTCTTGAGGATCTCACCGAATTACTGCCTTGTCCTTCTTGAAGATCTCACCGAATTACTGCCTCACTTGGAGGTTAAGTTTTCCATAGACTTAGTGTTAGGTACGATACCTATTTCCATGTCCCCACATAGATTTGCACCAGCTGAGTTCGATGTCTTGAAGGAACAATTACAAGAGTTACTAGATAAGGGCTTCATACACCCTAGCACTTCACCTTGAGAAGCACTAGCCGTGTTCGCTAAAAAGAATGATGGCTTGTTGAGATTTTGTATAGATTATCTCCAACTGAATCGAGTTACGGTTAAGAATAAGTATCCCTTGCCTAGAATAGATGACCTCTTTGACCAACTCAAGGGTTCGCGTTGTTTTTCGAAGATATATGTGAGGTCGAGTTATCATCAACTACACTTCAGGGATAAGAATATATCTAAGATAGCCTTTAGTACGAGATACGGTCACTATAAGTTCTTGGTTATGCCATTTGGTTTGACCAATGCACCTGCTACATTCATGGACTTGGTGAACCGATTCTTTAGAGAATTTCATGATAAATTTGTAGTTGTCTTTGTAGATGACATTCTCATCTACTCATCTTCTAAGGAACAGGATGAGAGACACCTCCGCATTGCCCTACAACTCCTTAGGGAACATTGTTTTGTATGCAAAGTTCGAAAAGTGTGAGTTTTGACTATTAGAAGTGAAGTTTTTGGGCCATGTAGTTTCTGGAGATGGTGTTACAATGGATTCCTCAAACATCGAAGTTGTACAAAATTCGCACCAGCATAAAAATGCCTTTGAAATTCATAGTTTCCTGGGTTTAGCTTGTTACTATCGCCGCTTTGTAAGGAATTTCTCTTCTATAGCATCACCTTTGACTAGATTGACTCGTAAGGGAGTGAAATTCGTTTGGAGTGAAGCTTGTGAGACATCCTTTCAGGAACTAAAGCTTAGGTTGCCCCTATGCTCATTATACCAGAACATGATTTAGGGTATACGATGTATTACGATGCTTCAAGGAAAGGATTAGGGTGTGTTCTGATGCAGGAGGGTAGAGTGGTAGCATATGATTCATGACAATTAAAAACTCATAAGAGAAATTATCCGACCCATGACCTGGAGCTTGCCGTTGTCATATTTGCCTTGAAATTATGGTGGCATTATTTATATAGAGAAAAATTTGAAGTATTCTTCGATCATAAGAGTCTTAAGTACCTATTTTCTCAGAAATATTTAAACGTGCGTCAACGGAGATGGATGAAATTTATAGAAGATCGCGACTTTGAATTACACTATCATCCCAGAAGGGCGAACGTTGTGGCTGATGCTTTGAGTAGAAAAATTGTAAATGCCATATCTAGTGTAGCAATTAGGGAATGGAAGATAATGGGGGATATTAGTGAATTTGACTTCCAACTTCGCGAGTCCTCTAAGCAATCCACTTTGTTCACTATTGTAGCACAACGTACCCTAAGTACATTAGTAATGGAAGCCCAATGAGAAGATTCGAAAGTGGGGACTATTCGGGAGAGAATCTCCAAGGGAAAGGAAGAGAAGGGTTTGAATGTTTATGCCGATGCAAGTGTTCATTATTTTGATCGATTGTTTGTGCTTGAATCTATTAGAGATGAAGGTCTCTAGGAATTCCATCACTCTCGCCTTGCAGTGCATCTTGGAGACACCAAAATGTATCGTGACCTTAGCCGTCAGTTTTGGTGGAGGGATATGAAGAAAGATGTAGCATCGTTTGTGTCTAAGTGCCTAACATGTCAGCAAGTCAAGGCCGAACATCAAAAACTGACGGCTAAGGTCACGATAGCAAGTCAAGGCCGAACATCAAAAACCCGCGGGATTATTACAATCTCTTCCAATTGTTGAGTGGAAGTTGGAACATGTTAACATGGACTTTGTTACAGGTCTTCTAAGAATGCAAAGGGGTAATAATGTAATATGGGTAATTGTAGATCGACTAACCAAATTAGTCCATTTTTTTCCATGAGTGTGGCGGATTCTATTGAGTTTTTCGCCGAACTTTACATCCGTGAAATTATTCGACTCCATGGGGTTCCAGTGAGCATAGTGTCTGATAGAGATCCTCACTTTACTACCAGGTTCTGGCAGAGTCTTCAGAGTGCCTTGGGTAGCCAACTGAATTTTAGTACTGCCTACCACTCTCAGACTAATAGACAATTCAAGTGCACCATACAAATTCTAGTAGAGATGTTGAGAGCGTCTGTGTTAGACTTGAAAGGGTCTTAGGAGAAACACTTACCATTAGTTGAGTTTGCTTACAACAATAGTTACAAGGCTATCATTGAGATGGCACCCTTTGAGGCTCTTTATGGACGTCCTTGTAGTTCACCTGTTTGTTGGGTTGAAGTAGGGGATTTAACTATGTTGGAGCCCGAGTTGGTCTGCGAGACCATTGAGAAAGTAGCTCTTATTCAAAAGAGATAAGTCAAAGCTCAAAAGCCGTCAAAAAAGTTATGCCGATTGGAGACAAAGGCCGTTGTCCTTTGAAGTAAAAGACCACATGTTTCTAAATATTTTGCCTAGGAGGGGGTTGATGAGGTTTGGTAGAACCGAAAAATTATCTCCTCGATTTATGGGCCCTTTGGACATCATAGAGCGGGTAAGAGAAATTGCGTATCGTCTTGCCTTACCACCACAACTCTCAGGAGTGCACAATGTATTTCATGTGTCGATGCTTCCTAAGTATAACCCAATCTTTCTCACGTCTTAGATTGGATGGATATTAAAGTTGAGGAGGATGTGTCATATGAGGAAATACCGATTCAAGTCCTAGACACCCGGGAGCAGGTATTGACGGGTAAGACCATTCCATTAGTCAAAGTGTTGTAGCATCATCACGGTGTTAAGGAAGAAACTTGGGAGTCTGACGCCAAGGTTCGCTAGAAATACCTAGAATTATTCCAAAATATGTGATGTATCCACTTGTATTGTTTTCTTTTATTGATATCTGGTAAACCAAGCTTAAACCATATTTTTCTCATTCATTTTTCTTCTTTTGCTTCTAGAAATGATTTGTTGTTTAGTTGGGAATTGTTGAAAACTGATAATTAATACATTGTTATCATTTTATTGATGTTGTGTTGTGGATTGACGTTATTTTGGGGGCGAAATCCCTTAAGGGGGGTAGATTGTGATAGTTTGTTTTAGGTGACAGCTCGAGCGGTGAAAAGACCGCCCAAGCAAAGATTAGGTGCTCCTAGTAGTTTGTTTTGCAGGCCTAGGGACCGCTCGAGCGAACAATTGATCGCTTGAGCAAAGATCGCGAGCTCCCAATATCTCGTTTTACATATAGAGATACTGAAAGGTATTGTTCACCGCTCGAGCGGTCTGCACAAATT
The DNA here is from genome assembly GCF_055761805.1 of Camellia sinensis. Classification (NCBI taxonomy): domain Eukaryota; kingdom Viridiplantae; phylum Streptophyta; class Magnoliopsida; order Ericales; family Theaceae; genus Camellia; species Camellia sinensis. The sequence goes on from NC_138973.1 coordinate 119,123,384, forward strand.
CAGCATTTTAAAAAACACTTTTTAGATCATTTTCTTCACTTTTCCTTTTCTCTCTTCCTTCCTCTCCCTCTTTTTTTTCGGAAACCCTAGTTTTCCCTCTCCACATATATCTCATTTCACTAAGTTTCAAGCCAAAATCACTTGCAACAGGTGGAGTCTACCTAAGGATCTTCCTTTCTACCGATTGGATTTGGATTCTACGAAGGATTTTTCAAAATAGTCTAGTCTTCTTACTCTTCCTTGAGGTAGGGTTACTTTTACCTTAGCATCTCTTTGTTTTGAAGATGATTATGTGGTATTGTGATAACTTTGACACTTTATTTAGATGATTAAGAAAAAGTTAAGATTAAGTTTAAAACGAGGGGATTTTAACCAAAATTTATTAAAATTTTAAATAAATTATTATAGACTATTGATATTGGTGTTGAGTAGTATCACATACATAAAGAGGAGGTAAAAGCCCCAAATTTGTTAAAACCCTAGCCTTGATTTAGGAAATATGATGCTTGGATGGAACTGGATTTCAACCCTTGAATTGTGTAGATAATTAGAGTTTGGAATATATTAAATGTGTTTTATTGAATACTTGATTACTTGGAATGTGATAAGAAGATGAGGTAAATAGAGTGTGATTCAAGTAGGGAGTCGGTTTTGAGAACAAGGTGTTGTGTTGGTACCCGTGTGGGGAGTTAAGGTGTCCAATTGCCCTGTCTTGAGCTTATCCCTGGATGGATGTGGGAAAAAGTTTTTGGGTGTTCACTGATCCTGCCGTATAATAGTCTATAAAAATGGAAAAATAGATGGTTTGGGTGTCCACCACCTACCGTATTAATAGCCGGCAAATGTGGGAAATAGTTATAGCTGTAAACCTGTATGTATATGTAGTACAGGGCTCCTACGAGGGATTCATGGCATATTTACCTCCTGTTTTGAGAAAGGTTTTCTATTACTATGGAATAAAAATTGTAATTGTTTTCCTAATCGTGTAATTTGTGGTCATAAACGCTAAAATTTTATTTGAGTTATGATGATGCCGCTTAGATGTTCAAATGATTAGATATTCTGTTAAATGTATCTCTACTGGGCATATTGCTCATCCCTATCTAACATTTTAGGAATTGGTGTTGTACCATCATCTCAATAAGTTGAAGCATACTCTTTTGTTTTGGATTGGAGTGCCGAGGCTCAGGGATGTGTAAATATGGAAGCTCCAAACTTATTTGTTAGGACCGTAAGTCCATTTTTGTTGTAACAAGGCACTACCTTGAATTGTTGTACGTCTTTAAGGCTATTTATTTTGTCCTCTAGCTTATTGAACTATGTTATTTATAAAAGTGTAATTATTGTGTTAAACATGGAACTATAAAGGAAAAATCGTAGTTCAATGAGTATCTTTTGAAGTTAACTATGTTTTGATGGATGCACTTATAGTATGTCTTTTGGAGGCGTTACAATGCTTATGTAGGAATTATTGTCTTGATAAGTTTGTCCTAAATTTAACTTAAAACATTTAACTCAACGGTAAACTTAATTGGGTTGGTATTGGGTTTTCGATCACTTAAATAATGATGAGATGACAATAGATTGATGGGACATGTTCCCTAACTTATGGTTAAATATTGCACAAGTGGTTCTTTTGAAACCCCTGAATGGATCAGTTGTATGCAGACCCTAGGTACTCATGACAGATAAAGGTGGAGCAGGTTATATATTTTTACCGTCTAATTTGAGATCCTCGGTTGGCGCTATGCAGTATATAGCCATTGGTTGGCATGCGGGGATAAGTTCTGCAAAGTATCAAAAGAGAGGGCATACCGAATAATCCGAGTCCAATTCTTACAGTTGGGAGGATGAAATCTCTTTAGGGGATTTCTAAATTACAAACATCTAACCTTATAATCCTTTGTTATTGACTTGAATATCATACTGTATTACTTGCTTATTATAATTGTGATGGTATATTGGATTAGGAAAAAAGGTACGGGGTGTATGTGCATTTACTGGGCATTCAAAGTTCATAGCGTTTCATGCCAAGTATTGAAGACTATTAGACTAGTCGAAGGCAAAGGCAAAGCATTTGAGGATGTATGGCTACCTTAGAAGAATTAGAAACTAGTTTTGTAAACGTGTTTTGAGATTGTAAGTGATAAATCTCCTGCTGTATTTAAGATATGATTTTGTAATTATTATATATCTAAACATATCTTTTGTATTATTTATTCCCTATTTTCTTGTTGACTGTTGTAGACCTTGTGTTAATACTTGTTAAGATCTGTCAAAAAAGTAGCTTTGCTATCCAAGGATGTTAGACTTTAAAGGGAGGTTATATTGACTCATTTGACCTTTTTGGGATCTTACTTGGTTATTAACCAAATGACTCATTAGTGACGTTTCCTACTCTTGTAATCTTAGATAAACTATGTATTTATTTATTAATTTATTCCTTGATGTTTCAGATTTTTAGGGCGTCACAGTCCATGTGAAAAGATCTCATGACTTCTAATTTCTTAAACAAAAGAATGCTTGAGGTCCAAGGCAATAAAAACCTCCTGGTTCTTTACATTTACTATGAGTATGTAAGTGAATATGAGATTATAGTAGGAGAATAACACAAACTAGAATTTGTAAACTTTAACGTATTCTAATGAATTGAAATTACATAGAGTAGAAAATGTTATTCATACTGTTTGATTTTGATGATATCTAAAATACATTAGATATGTTATGATTTTATATGATACATAATTTATATCATTTCACACAAAATATTATCTTATTTGCTACATGCTTGTATATATATGATGCATTCAAACATAAACATTATTTAAATAGAATTTACTATGCATCTTTTGATGAATTTTCAAATAAATTACTATGCGAAATAGTAAACTATTGTGCATCATATATTTTTTAATAGAAAAGCTACTATACAAATAGTGCTTTACTATTCATCGAAAGCGACCTATAGTCATAATTTTCCAACACCAACATGCTTGAAGATTTTAAGTTGAATTTTGAAGATTGATGAAGCGAATGGTATGCAAAAGCTATCTTCTCCGCGTGAAGCGTCTCTACATGATCGAGTTGTTAGAAAAGGAGCATCTCCCTTCTCCAACGGATATATCAAGCATTTGTGGAGTGTCACTTTCCTCCAACGGATATATTTTTTGACTATAAAAAAAGTATTTTGCTTGGAGGAAAACAATGAATTGAAGTGAAAAAAATCAGAGTATTCAAGCTTTATTTTTCTGCTACATTTTCACTCTGCTCTTTCACTTTCATATCTGATATTCTCTAGGTGTTGTCATTTATTTTCCTTACTCTTACACTTTCATATCTATTCTTTGAGAGAGAACCATTGTAAAAGAAGGTTGAAGTACTTCTAATCTTTGCTGATTGTTTTGTGAGAAAAATGAGGCATTTATTGTTAAGTGAGGCTCAACAGATAAAGTAAGATTGTGTAAAATCCACAAGCTTGGTGAAGCTTTGATAGAGTATTGAATTGATTGATAGTGAAGAAATTCTCGAGGAGTGAATGTAAACTCGATGTGTCGAACCACTATAAATCTCTGTGTTTGCTCTTCTCTCCCTATCTCTTTTATACTGATTATTATTGCTCTGTTTTTTAGTTGCTGAAATCCAAATATTTTGATTATTATAATTAATATTGTGTAATTATTTTTATTTACCCAATTCACCTCCTTCTTGGGTTGCCTACTTAGGATAACAATTAGTATCAGAGTATGGACTCTTGTTTTCGTGACTTAACCATCTTAAAGTAGATTATGGCTACTCCTAGTTTCACACTTCCTAAGGGACAAACTTCTAACAGACCACCCTTGTTTAGTGGCACAAAATTCAATTATTGGAAAAGAAGAATGACCATTCATGTTTAATCTGCCGATTATGAGAGTTAGAAAATAATTTGCAATGGTCTCAAAATCCTCAGTGAATCGTAGATGGCCAAAAGGTCCCGAGGCTTGAAAGTGAATGAACTGAATCCGATACGAAGAGTATTCAAGAGAATGCTAAAGCCATAAATGTATTACATTGTGCATTAGATGCTAATGAGTTTAATAAAATTTCCACCTATGTGGCAGTGAAAGAAATTTGGAAAAAACTTATAGTGACTCGTAAGAGAACAAACCAAGTTAAAGAGTCTAAAATAAACTTGCTAGTTCGTAATTATGAACTTTTCAAAATGAAACACAATGAAACCATTACTCAAATGTTTACACATTTTACCGATATTATAAATGGTTTAAAGCCTCTTGGTAAAACATATACTAACGCTAAGGCTGTAAGAAAAGTGCTCGGGTTATTGCATAAAAGTTGGGAGACAAAAGTCATCTCTATCACAGAGGCAAGGACTTACCGAAGCTAAATCTAGACGAACTGTTGGGATCTCTCCTAACACATAAGATCACCATGCAAGTCAGGGATGAAGAAGAAAATAACAACAAAAAGAAAGGATTAGCTTTCAAATCCACTACCATCCGTGAAGAAAAGGATGAAGATAATTCAAATGACAATGATGATGACATGGCCTTCATCATAAGAAGGTTCAGGAAATTTATGAAAAAGAAACAATGAGGAAGAAAATTCTTCAAAAAGATTTCTGCAAAGGAGAGTACAGAAAGAAAGACTTTACAAAAGGTGAAAACAACAAAAAGTCTGAAATTACTTCCTATGAAAAAGTCAGGACACATCAAGGCTGATTGTCCTAAAACCAATAAACAATTTAAGAAGGAAAAAAAAAGAGCCATGATTGTTGCATGGGGAGATAGTGATGTAAGTGACTCCAAAATGATGATAGCAACAATGAAGATGTTAATCTATGTTTGATGGCATTTGGAGATGATAATGAGGTAAATGATGAATCTTACTCTTATGATAAATTACAATATGTATTTGAAGATTTGCATGATGAGTTTAGAAAACTTGGCATTAAAAACATTGCTCTTAAAAAGGTGATTTCAAACTTAACAAAAGAAAATGAATTTTTATCCAATAAAATTGAAGTTTTAGAAAAAGAATCTTTGACAATAAAAGAAGAAAATGAAGTTTTAAAGTCAAAAGAATCTCCCATTTTGAAAAAGAACTAAATGATTTGAAAATCGAAATTTATTCTTTGAAAAAGGAGAAGGTTGTTTTGAATGAAAACATAGAAGATTTGAAAAACATTCTTTCAAAATTCACTCAAGGAAGATATATTTTGAATAAACTTCTTAAAAGTCAAAATTGTACATTTGGAAGAGTTGGAATTGGATATAAACATTTTACAAAAGCAAGGATTTTTAAAAATACTTTTGTACATGTATCATCTAGACATTCAAATCTCACGTGTTATTTTTGTGGTAGAAAATGCCGTATCTGTAACAACCCTCGTACTGTTTACTGATTTATGACTGATTGATTACCGATAATCACCGATTACTGTTAAACGAAACGGATAATGACTGATAACTGACTGATAATTGAACTGAGTGAAATACTGAACCGACTGACTGAAATTGAAACTGAATTGACTGAGTATATGTTAGTTAATTGCATTCTATCTGTTTGATTGTCTGATTATCTGTTCATGCTTATATGTTTAAACTGCTAATTGAAGGCCTTATCGGCGGCCGAACTAGAAACCGATTGATGTTCCGTGACCCTCATAATTAATATGATTTTATGGTATAATTATCGGAAAACTGATTAGGTGTGATTAAATTAGATTAAAATAAGCCAATTGAAGAGTTGGACTTAATTACCGTTTTGCCATTGAGTGGGCCACTATCTCACACACATACTTGAGCCAAGAACAACATTTCCTCAGCCATTTTCCTTCTCATTGCCGACCAAGAGGGAAGAGAGGAGAGAGAGTGAGAGGAATTGAATTCTACCTTGGGTTTTGCTTGGAGAATTGAAGGAATTGAAGTATGGATTACATATTTGAGCTCCTAGTCTTCTAATTCAAGCTCTAGGTAAGGATCTTATCTTCTTATTGATGCTATTGAACTAGTTCTTGCATGGTTCATGCTTCATTGTAGAACTAAGTCATGATTTGGGTCATTAATGGTGAATTGAAGCTCATTTCTTGCATGCATGGTTGAATTAATGAGTTTTGAGTTGAATTCATGGTAAATGGTTACATGCATGTCCATGTTGTAAGAGTAGACCATGTTTTCATCTTGTTTTGAAAAGAATGAGCTCATTTGAACAAGCTTTGAAGCTTTGATTTGGTTTAAATCCTTGCATGTTTGCATGTTCTTCATATTTTTGAAAATGGGTTTGAATGAGGCTTTAATTGACTCACCTTTGGGGCTTGAATTCATAAATTGAGCTTTGAAACTTGTTATACATTGAATTTAATGATGTTTTCCAGAATTTGGGCCCAAGAGGTCGAGTTTGGAGTGGTTGAATGCTTGGTTTGAGCTTGGGAGGCAAATCTGGAAATTCCAGATTTGGCTTCCTCGCTCGAGCGAAGGATTCCCCGCTCGAGCGAGCACCTTTGTCCAGGGCTCCGCTCGAGCGACCATCGAGCGATGATCGCGCGTAAAATTTCAGCATCCAGTACTTTTACTGTTTTGCAGACCGCTCGAGCGAAGGATTCCTCGCTCGAGCGAAGCCTTTGATTTTGGACTTACGCTCGAGCGTAGAAAGTCTCGCTCGAGCGAGGCTCCTATTTTCAGCAAACTTTGCGAAATGTTTTCTAAGTGTATTTTTGCATCCTCATCCCATCCTAGGCATTCTTAGGCCTAGTTTAAGGCATCTTGATGAGGATATCATTGTAGAACACACCAAGGCAAATTAGGGATTAAGTTATGAGATTTCCCAACTGTGTAGCTTAGTGTGTGTTCAATCTGTTAACTGTGTAGGGTTGGCGACTAGGGAGTCACGCTCTAGCATACTGTAGCCCAGAACTCTGTGAGTAACAATTGTGTAAAGATATGTTCAACTGATTATCTTCTGAATACTGAACTGAACTGTTTACTGAACTGGTATTATTTACTGAATGAATGTATGTCCTTTATTTCTGAACTGTACTGTGGCATCCTTAGTATCTACGGTTTACTGTTACTGTTACTGTCACAGAGATCTCTGTCGGTTTCCTTGTGGAACCACTACTGTTTACTGACTGATGGCCATCATTACTGTTCGGTCTTTTAAGACCTACTGTTACTGTTATGCTAATGGATGTACCACATATGACTGTTTACTGTACTGAGCAACTGAATTACTGATTGAAATGAACTGTTTTCATTACTGTAAGGACATTCATTCTAAACCCCTTTACGCTTTATGTTATTCACTGGGCTTTAGCTCACTGCTCATATATATATGTAGGTGTTCAGGCACCAGACCGCAGCTAGAGGCGTCAGGGTAACTCCAGTTTTGTCAAGCCAGCCTATGTGCCTCACTGCGAGGTTCCGAGTTGCCATGCTATGGCTTGGGGGTGTTTTGTTTGTTTTCCCCCGTTTGTTTCCATACTGTTTGGACTACTGTACTGTTATAAAGGGATTAGGTCCCTGTACTGAGTGACTGTAAATTTTGTTTAGACCGCACTGTTTTGTACAGACGGAATGTTTTCTATACTGTTATGTAGGGTTGAGTCCCTAGTTTGAATGGATGTAAGTATTGTACATTCTGTTCTGTACTGTTTATGTAGGATTGCATGAAAAATCTTTTTGGCATACAGACTGTCACAGCTCGTTGGACATTGTTTAATTACTGTATTGGCTTCCGCCAGGCCCTGTACTCTGTTTTGCTGTATTACTGTTCTGCAGGCCTTCGGTAATCTCGGATTACTGGCCGGTTACGGTGCTAAACCCATAGGGCCGGGTTTGGGCTGTGACAGTATCTCACCTTCTTGTCCAATTAAAACAAATCCTTTCGCAATAATTGAAAGGATGTGGATTCCCAAAGACACTTCAGTATCACACTCTAACTCTCACAGACCCAAGAAAAATGACTACCAAAAAACAACGTAAATCTAAATTTTGCAGGTATGCTTCACGACAAAATCTATCATCTATATTCACCATCATCTCCAATCCACACAAAATCCATCGTAGATCTCCATCATCATCTGATTCTCACCATCGTCACAAATCTTCACCATCGTCGCCGATCTTTATTGTCGTCATCGATCCTTACATCCACCAGCATCGTTTCCTTATCAAAATGCTAAATTTGTTTTTGAAATGTGTAATATTTCATTTATAGTTGTATTTGCTACAAACTCTTTTTTCTTTTATACCGACTGCTTCTACCTGGTATGAAGTAATTGGTCTCATTTGTCTTTTTATGCTTGTGTTAAGACAGATCTTAATGGCCCTTAGCATTATAAATTGGTAATTTGTTTCTTTAAATTTATACCATATGTATAATTTTTTTTTTTTTTTTTTTGTGCATTACTTCAGGGGGAGACTCTAATGATATTTTGAGATTGAAACAAACAAGGAATCACAATCTTAGGGGGAGTTTATAAAATTATCAAAGGAAATTTTGTATCTTACTCCTCATCTGCGCCAAAAATTCTTTTTACGTCAAATGAGGAGAAGTTTTTGACAAATAGGAAAAAATAAATGTTTGCATTTTATTTTTTTCAAAGGGAGAAAATATTTCTAGTTTACATGTGAGTCCTAAGTAGGCTTCACTGACTTTTTGCGCTTAACTTCTCTCAATAGCTTTTCATGAGCCTCCTGAACTTGAACCTCCTTATTTTCGATCTCTGTGAGTCTTAGAATTATAACGATTGCATAATATTGCACCGCATTCTCCAGCTATAAATTTTTTATGTCTAAACTTATCATCGCCTGACAAGTTTTAGTAAGTTGTTGTTTTAAATAGATCATTTCTTCTTTTAATCATTGATTCTCGTAGATTCTTGCTTGTAGTCGACGAGCCATATTAGAAACCGCAGTCATTGCTTGTGTACTAAAAGTCATAACGTTATTAATAGCTTTAATATCACTATGATTATCAAATACACTAGGACTCTTAGTTACTAAAATAGCGTGTAAATGCACTATAGGTAACCCTTCATTTGCCTAAATCTCATGTACCTCATTTAAGTCAAAACCATTAATGGACAAGGTAAGAATTGACATGATTACACAGGTTGTGAACAAATTGATTTTTCTTTTTCTTTTTCTTTTTTCTTCTTTCTCTTTTTGTTTTTGTTTTTGTTTTGTTTTGTTTTTCTTTTTTTTTTGACTAAGAACACTTGAAGGATTCATATCTCTGTGCATCATCTTTGTCACTTTTTATACACACCATTGATACAATAATCGTTACATGTCTACTCAAATCTTTTGTTAATCAACATCTTCGGCGCCATTGCATCAAATTTTTTTTTTTAACCATCGACGATAATAAATCCCGACAATGATCATATTAGATTATTTGCTATATCTCTGAAAAATTTATCAAATACGTTTATATGATTTTCGTTTTGGACATTGAAAATTTTTCATTCTTTCTAAATAACCAATATATCAATGTTTTAGTTTGATGATGTCAAAGGGGAAGAAGAAATATGATTTATATATGAATTTTTGACAAAGAATTTGTTACAAAAAGGGAGAAAATATAATGCAAATTAATGTCAATATTATGATTGCTGAATATTTTCATGTTACATTTATTCATGTGAAATTGTGTCAAATTCATGCATGTATTGCCATCATCAAAAAGGGAAGATTGTTAATCATATTATTTGATTTTGATGATATCTAAAACACATTAGAGATATTATGATTTTATATGATACATACTTTATCTCATTTGACACAAAATATTATCTACTTTGCTACATGCCCGTATATATATGATGTATATATTCAAATATAAATATTATTTAAATCGAATTTACTATGCCTCTTTTGACGAATTTTCAAATAAATTACTATGAAAAATAGTAAACTATTGTGCATCATATATATATATATATATATTTTAATAGAAAAGTTGCTGTACAAATAGTGCTTTACTCTTCATCGAAAATGACCTATAGTCATATTTTTCGAACATCAACAAGCTTGAAGATTTGAAGTTGAATTTTGAAGATTGATGAAGCAGATGGCATGCAAAAGTTGTCTTTTCCGCGTGAAGCATCTCCACGTGATCAAGTTATTAGAAGAGGAGAGTCTCCCTTCTCCAACAGATATATCAGGCATGCATAGAGCGTCTCCTTTTTCCAATGGATATATTTTTTATCTAGAAGTATTTTGCTTTGAGAAAAACAACGAATTGAAGAGAAAAAAAAAATCTCAGTATTCAAACTTTATTTTTCTACTGTATTTTCACTCTACTCTTTCACTTTCATATCTAATATTCTCTAAGTGTTATCATTTATTCTCCATAGTCTTACACTTTCACATCTACTCTTTAAGAGAGAACCATTGTAAAAGAGCGTTGAAGTACCTCATTATTGATTGTTTTGTGAGAGAACTTTGTAAAAGTGAGGCAATTATTGTTGAGGCTCAACAAATCAAGTAAAATTTGTGTAAAATCTACAAGCTTGATGAAACTTTGGTAATGTATTGAATTGAGTGATAGTGAACAAATTTTTGGGGAGGATCTTTGAGAAGTGGATGTAGGCTCGACGTGCCGAACCACTATAAATTTCTGTGTTTACTCTTCTCTCTGTATCTCTCTTATATTGATTATTATTGCTTTATTTTTTACTTACTGAAATTCAAATATTTTAATTATTATAATTAATATTGTGTAATTATTTTTATTTACCCAATTCATTTTCCTCTTGAATTGCCTACCGGGATAATAGAAAGAACAAAATACGTAAAAAAAACATTGTATTACAACGGATTGAAAATACAATTAAAGATATAACCAATTTCTATGGATAGCAAGAACTAATCTAAACAACATGGACGTCATGCCCTAATCTAAACTATGGCATTGATGACTTGAACTAAGCTAAGCTGTGCTAATGGCACAGATGTTGATGTAAGTCGTGTCAATTTGGATTGGTTTGGATGCCCCTTATTTCATCTTGCAAATGAGTTTTTATAGTTGTTAGAGCCTCCTAGATGTCAGGAATGATCTCCTTAACCTTCTCATACACTTTGGTTAGTAGGGTGCTAAGTTACACTATAAAAAATTAAAGTTTTAGATATTAAAATTTAAGAACAAAATTATCTTTTATGAATCAAATAATTTTGTTACGAAAAATGTCGTTGTTATATTTTTAGCAACAAAAATTGAACATTAGTGATTAATTATTATCTTTTTGGGACCAAATTTTTTGTCTAAAAAAATAAACCATTTTGAAACCAAATTATTTTGTCCCTAAAAGTCTATTTATTATTGACATTTTCAAAATTGTCGCCAAATGCCTTGTTTTTAACTTTTCGAGATGATCTTTTATCGACTATCCTCATGACGATGGAAAATTATTTCTAAATATCTTTTTCAATAAAATTTTTACTTTTAAAGACCAAAATATTTTATCTCTAAAACTCTTATATATTATAGTGTTAGCTCTTGAATTGCTAAGTGTGGGGATATATTTTCTGAATACCAACACGTGTCATGGTGACGCCAACGTGTCAGCCGAGGTGCCACGTGTCGTGGTAGGTACGCCGAGGTGATTTCAGAATTGCCGAGGTTACCTCCGAAGATATCGGAATCCGAGATAAGCGGATAAGGGACAAGAGTCCTAGGACAAAGAGGAGACTTAGCCAAGATAAGGATGAAGCTCTTAGGGAGTTTATCTTTATCTCTTAAAAAATCCAAAGTAAGCACTGAATTAGACTCCATAGAAATCATGCTTCTAGTGGGACTTGGATTGAGTTGAATATAAAAGAGAGGCACCCCGTAGGTCTAAGGTACGCAATTTATGTTTTGAGCATTAAGTTTAGCACTTGATTATCTTTGAGAGATATATTGACTTGATCGTCGGAGTGCTCCCAGGTGGAAGAACCACCGCCGGAGCCTTTTCTTTCTGTTACAGCAGGTTAACTGAAGCCATCTATTCTGCCAGTACTCTCCAGTTGACTACTAAGCGGGTAGTGTGGTCAGATTTTTACCCACACACTAAGTGTCTCATGAACAAGACGGTCCAAATATCTCCAACATGTACTGAATTACTTTTTACATGTGCTAAATTTGTTGATTTGCTAGAGGAATAGTTGTCGTCACCGTCTTTTAGCCATTGGGACATAGGTAGTAAGACTCCAAATGTAATGTATGAATAACATGTGTTATAATTACTGGACCAAATTCCAATATTATAACTTCATAGTGGTTTACCCCTCCAAAAATATAGGAATAGGATTTGCTGAAAATAATACAAGATAATATCTCAACATATTTTCTATATAACAAGAAACTAACACCACAATTATTTGATAACGTTAAGGTTTGATGTCTATAACAAATTAAACATTAATTTTTCAATTTCAATTCTAAATTTTTAAAACAACATCAATTTTAACCACCATTTGTATCATTTAGTTATAACTAACGAAAAATGGATAATTTAGACAATTTAATCATTTTTTTTTCATTACAATTTATAGCCACCTCCAACCGTTTTCCATGTCCACCGTTAGTTCTTTCACTTTCCATTTTACTGCCACCCCTCTTATTCGTTGCGTAGCCCATAGCACGGGCATACAACACCACCCAAAAAAAATGATTAATTTATCTAAATTAGTCATATTGCATTAGTCATAAGTTATAACTAATAAAGAGTTAAAATTGATATCATTTTAAAAGTTAGAAATTTCACTTGAGACAATTAAAAAGTTAGGATTTGGTTTCTTATCGGAGTCAAACCCTATCATTTTTATTTTTTTGTAATTTTTTCAATAGATATTGTTAAGGTTAGGGTGAACCCAGTAGTTTGTTAATAAATATTTTTATGATTTAATCATAATTTTTAATGTTAAATTATTTTGATTGATTGATTTATTTATTTGAAAGTATAATCTCTATTCTATTGTAGACTTCAAACACGGTATAAGTTTGATATTTTCTTCAAATTAAATAACTAAAATTTTATGGCATAATCAATCAGTCAAAATAATTAATTTTATGTAATTATTTTAATATAAAATAATCTTTTAATCTTCTACATGAGAATACCTTTGTGCATATGTCTTAATTGAATTATACAAATTAAATCTTGAATATTTAAATAAAAAAAAGTATTAGTAGAAAATCCTTAATGCCTTATTTTTTAATTATTGTAATTTCAATTTATCTTTCAACAAATTAATATTTTTTCTTTTCAAACCATTCAATCATATGTGTGGCCTTAAACGTCAGATAATTACAGCTGAATGGGATCGCCAAGTATTTCCACCGTCAATCAACGCCCATTAAATAAAGTAGCAGGTTTCTCTCTGGTCCAAACCGAATGAGAGGATATGGTTGGATTTTTGTGGGTCCATTATGAAATTCATATTGATTAATCGAATTGTTAATAAGTAGGGCACGTTGTGTTTTTTATTTCTGAAAAAATTCACGTTGATCGCATAGGTGTCGTTTGGTAACACTTATATTTTCAGTTTTCTGTTTATATTTACAAAAATTTTAAAAACTCAAATAAAAACTTGTTTGGTAAAATTTTTGATTTATAAATCAGTAGTCTCAGTTTATAAATTTGGCCAAAAAATGAAAACACAAAAAATGTGTTTCCGTTTTGAGTTTTGAGTTTTTTTTTTTTTTACCATCCAACACTAGCTACCACCCGCCACCATTTTCCACCACCGTCTTTCGCCACAACCACCCACCCTCCACCACCACCTGCCACCACCACCCACCACCACTAGCCACCACCCACCCACCAGCCACCACCCACTTGCCACCACCACCCACCCCTCGCCACAACCCACCTGCCATCCACCCGCCACCACCCACCACCCGCCACTACCATCCACCGCCCGCCACCTACTTGCCACCACCACTCACCACCCACCTGCCACTGCCATCCACCCACCACCGCCATCCACCTACCACCCACCCGCTACCACCACCCACCATCCACCACTCATCACCACCACCACCCATCACCCATCCGCCACCCACTTGCCACCACCACCCGCCACCCGCCATCCACCACCCACCACCACCACCCGTCACCTACCCGCCACCACCCGTCATCCGCCACCCACCTGCCACTACCACCCACCACCCGCTACTGTCACCTACCCATCCACCCACCATCACCACCCACTACCCATCCGCCACCACCCGCCATCCGCCACTTACCTGCCGCCACCACCCGCGCACCGTCACCCACCCACCCACCACCACCACCACCACCACCCACTCGCCATCCGCCACTTACCTGCCACCACCACCCACCACCCGCACACCGTCACCCACCCACCCACCACCACCACCACCACCACCCACCCGCCACCACCCACCACCACCAGCTACCCACCACCCACCGTCACCACTTTCTACCACCGTCTTTCACCGCCACTTGCCACCACTTGCCATTTCTCACTCTTTTTTATATTTTTTAAATTTTTAAAATATTTTGTCAATTACCAAACGCGTTTGTAGTTTATGTTTTTCTAAAAACAAACAAAAAATAAACAAAAACTAGTTTATAAAATTTTTGTAAATATAAACTGAAAACGTAAACGTTACCAAACACACCCATATTAATATCAATTTGATTGGACTATATTTGTGTCAACGGTAAATATAATTTTTAAAATACATTGTTAATACAAATGTAATCTGATCAAGTATCCATCAATATTCGATCAAAATTATTTTTTAAAAAGATAAAATACTCGATGAATTACATAACAAAGAGTTCAAATTATCAAGACTGATTCTATTGTGAATCCACAAAGATTCAACAGCACCTTCCAATTTGAAAACTCAAATGGAGAGCAACCTGTTGCTTAAATCAACCGCGGTTTCTAGATTTAGGGCCCACTTAGACTTTCTGATTTTTTTAGTTAAAATATGAAATTCTGATTAAATTTAAATTAAAATATGAAAAAAATAATATTTAATGATATTTTAATTTTTTTTAAAAAAAGTGCAAAAAAAAAATAGAGTGAATAAAAAAGAATAATTAATTTTTTTGTATGTATTAAAACTATTTGATTTTTTTATTTTTGTAATGATTTTTTTTATTAAAATAATGTCTTCTCAAACAAGACTTTAAAAATGACAATATGTAATGTAAAGAAGCTTACAAAATGCTCGAATATGCTTTTCCATTTCAAAATACTACCTAATTATATGTGCCTGGAGGCACTCTGTTTATACCGAAAATGACCGTCATATGGTGTCACGTGGCGTTGATCATGTAAATAAATGGACGTGCATGACAGCTTTAGTGAATTGCTTGATTTGAAAATTTGATAAACCTAAAAGTGATTTTCTAGGTGGAACATCCAAATCAAGAAATGGCAGGGTACGGGTGACCCATGAAAGTAAAAGTGTTTGATAATTTTATCAAGTGTTCATCACAATAAATAAGAATTTTATAAATTAAACTTTTTGTTTTTAAAAATAAAAATTTTGCTAACAATAATTTGGGAACTAATTCTCGTCTTTGCTAAAAAGCCATCTCCAAAAGCAAAAAATTAGGCTCTGTTTGGTTGTGAATTGAAAATATAATTCTACAGGTGTGTTTCAGTGTGATGTTTGGTTGAGTGTTTGGAATCAATTTTCAAAATCTCTGCCGAGAGCTCTGTGCATCAGCAGCTTTTTTTGTGATTTTTTTGCCTCAGGAAAGACCGCCCGGATGTCCATGGGGTCTTCCGCCCGGACGTCCCTAGGGACATCCGCCCGAATGTCCTCTGCTATACAGATTTTTTTTTTTTTTTTTTTTTTTTGCAATTCATTTATATAATCGGGAAAAATATTTTTTGAAAATTTTTAAATTTTTTATGTGCTTTAAAATAATTTTGAATTGTATGTTTAGTTATGAGTTGTAAATTTTTGTATCACATATCAAATGTCACATCAACAATTCCCCACTCAAATCAAACCTCTTTTCCAAAACTATTTTCAAAACTCTTTACCAAACAAATTTTCTACACTCAAATCATAATTGTACAACACACAAACTCAAAATACAACTCATACTCTCAAATCACATTTACAAAACACAACCAAACGCAGGCTAAAAATCTTTAAGAATAATTTTGAAAATATCGCTAATAGACGAATGGCAAAATAATTTGGTGTCAAAAAAATTTATTTTTTGAGATAAAGTTTGGTATCAAAAGAACAGTAATTAATCAATAAATATTCAATTTGATCGCTAAAAATACAGCAATGATATTTTTGAAAACAAAATGATCTTGGTTCGCTGATACAGTATTTTTAATTCTTAGATGGCTTGGATGACTTGGACTTGTATAATTGAAACTGGAATTATCAGAATCACACCAATAATATAGTTGATTATTTAGGCACTTTGGTGAAGACTGGTGGATTGAATTTGTTTCCTTTCTGACCAAGTCCTGTTCAACAAACATATAACGTATGTCTCTCTTCTACAACTGGGCCAAGTGTGTACGAGTATTTTATTTATTTTGAATATATGATTTATTTCTTGTTTTAAAATCATATTAAGTTATGAGCAATGCTACGGATCATGAAAAAATTTTCATGAAAATGATCATGAAAATTCATCACTCTTGGATTACACTTAAAATAAAACACCACACACTAATCAAGGTAATCTAAGGGTCATAATTTTTTCATGATCAGTTTCATGAAAGTTTTTTCATGATCCCTATCTTTTCTCTTAAGTTATTGATCATCTACTTATTTATAAGTTTAACCTTTTAAAGAGATAAATAGGGCCTTGTTTGGTTTAACTCTTAAAACATAATTTTTAAAAAAAATTTACAAAATTTTGTTTGGCTGGAAATTTTTTTCGCTTTCTCTTTTTTACACATGAATCAATCATTTTTTCTCTCTCATCTCTCCTTCTTAATCACTTTTTCTCTCACACATGTCTACTCAACTACAACAAAATATCAAATCATCTCAAACTCCCATACTCCAAAATTATTTCCAAAATATACAATCAAATAACCAAAAAAATTCTTAAACACTTTTCCCAAAAAAAATTTAAAAAATTTACCTCCCAAAATGAAACCAAACACACCCTTTGTTATTTATATTATTAATGGTAACATACACACATCGTGAGGTCTTTAGGCAACTGAACAAGCACTTGTTGGAGATTCAATATATATGAGCAATTCTCATGAAGGATTGGTAGCATGAGGAGAACAAACTGTTGTTGGGCCATCCTTTCTTTCTTGGCTCTCCTTTGCATTACCCATGTCTTGTATGCCACAGACACACTTACAGTTGGCCAGGTAATGCAAGATTGGGAATTCTTGGAGTCATCAGACAAGCGCTTTAAGTTGCTATTCTTTAGCCCAGAGGGATACTCGCGCTATTTGGGAATTCAATATATGCAGATGTTGAGCACGGTTGCAGGTAGAGTTCAAGGAAAGTTTGTTTGGGTTGCCAACCGTGGCAATCCATTAAGAGGAAATTTAAGCATCAGTCACAATGGGAACCTGGTGCTGACAGACTATAATGGGATCTCTATCACCATAAATGATGCACAACTTGCCTCGAGTGGTAACACAAGTGCAACTCTGCTCGATACTGGCAACTTGATTCTTACAGAAGGATCACGCATTGTGTGGCAGAGTTTTGATTATCCTTCTGATACCTGGCTACCCGGCATGAAATTAGGGTTGTTTAATGTGTCGAGCAGTGGACAACAACGAAACCAATATCTAACTTCATGGGTGAGTGAGCAACTTGCCACTCTTGGGGCTTTTACTTTAGGTGTGGATCCAAACAACACAAAGCAGCTAGTGATTTGGAAAAGAGGGGTTATTTACTGGCGTAGTGGAATCTGGAATGGGTACAACTTTAGTTTCTTTCCAGGTATCAGAAATTCTAATGAATTCAATTTTAGCTACTTCTCGAATGAGAACCATAGCTATTTTACTTTTAACAGGACTGATTATGATTCTGGTTCTTGGATTAGTATAGACTCATCTGGGGAAATTCAAATATATAAAATGGGCCAAAATTTTTTATTTGGTCCAACAAATTACTGTGATGATACCCAAGCGAAATACAGGACTAAGGGGTGTGTAGCGCCTGAGCCATCCAACTGCACGATTGGAGATGTGTTCAATCAGACAAGTGGATCAATGAGTATATGGAGGTCATTAGACAATTACAGCTTAGGTATTACTGACTGTGAGGATATTTGTAGAAGAGATTGTTCTTGTACTGCCTATGCTTCTACTCGGTCTGACGGCTCCGGGTGTCAGTTTTCTGATGGTTACAAGTCTACCAATTTGCAAGATATGTTTTACATTCGAACGAGCACCATGGCAAACAATGGTAATCTTTTTTATTTTTATTTATTTTTTAGATCAATTTGAGATGAGTAATGTTATGCCAAAAATGAAAAATAATAATAATAATTCAAACTTGGTTTAAGTACATGCATGCTTTCAAAACACAAATTGATGTGTCAATTGAAAAATGATACACAAAGTAACAATTTTTACAAACATTTTGGGAAATTTGACAAAGAGCCCCTCATATAACTCTTTTATGTTATGAGAAATAATTAGACATTTTTTAATGTATAAATTCTCTTTAAAACATATTTCTCATTCCATAAGGACGTGAGATCGGTACACTGAGTATCATTGGACAATTTTACCTTAACTTTATATTCTCATTGACTCCTTCACACAAAACCAAAGCACATAGATCTCTATCTCTGGAAGAACTCTCTCTCTCTCTCTCTCTCTCTCTCTCTCTCTCTCTCTCTCTACCTTCTTTTCTGCCAACTATGAAGTCACCACCATCAACCATAGTTCATGCAACAGATGAAGAGTGTGTAAATATTAAGTAAAATGACTCAAAAAGATGGTTATAAAACCATTTTCCCAACAATATGGCTACGGAGTTCTCACCCAAATGTCCCAATTTCTTTTACTAAATAATGTGTTGTGCAATTTATAATGCTTTGGTACTTGAAATAACAAAACCATTACAATAATTACATTATACGTGCTACATTCTTAGAAAAATAAATTAATAAAAATTATTTATTTGTACAATATTACTCATGTCAAATGCAAGTAAGGTACCACTTCATTTTGTAAATAAATCTTTTACAAATTTTAATTAAGCGTAGCATTTTGGTGCATTGTCAGTAATCCATGAATCAAAAAAAAAAAAAAATTTATTTGAATACGCAATAATACTTTATTTGTCTTTTTAATCACCTTTATTAATCACAGATGATCCAAATATTGCACCCTCTTACCCTCCAATGTACACGCCTCCGAAGCATCCACATAACTCCAAGAAGAGGTTATTGTGGTTCACCATCGTTGGTATAGTACCTTTTTTGGTAGTTTTGTTACTGTGCTATTTGTGGTGGAGAAATCGCCATAGAGGAGGTATTTATCTTTACCATTCTAGACTACTATATGACTACTATGCTACTCTCTAAATTTGATTTCTCTTTAATATCAGGAAATAATCGAAGAAGAAAAGACCAAATAAGGCGAGGTATATCAGGATTAAAAACAAGAACAATTATTGACAAAATTCGAAAAGTGAAAAAGGATCATGAGTTGCCATTGTTCACTCTTCATAGCATAGAAATTGCTACAGAATACTTCTCTGATGCAAATAAGATCGGGCAAGGTGGTTTTGGGCCTGTTTACAAGGCAATATATTATTTCCTTTTATAACTATGAAATCTTTATGCTTAACATTTTATCTTGCAATGTTTAAGGCTAAGATAAATTTTTTCATCCTAATTTCGGCATTCACACCATGTTACATTTGAAGTTTCCTTATGACTATTATTAAGATTATTTGCAATTAAAGAATCATTTGGTATTGCTTAATTCTCTCTATGTGTGTTTGTGTGACTATAGAGAAATATTATAAATAATTTGCATTCCCTATTTACATCCCACATCTCATACAAATTATAAAAATTTCAGGGTAAGTTAGTTAATGGGCAAGAAATTGCTGTGAAAAGACTTTCTAGAAGCTCCAATCAAGGATTAGAGGAGTTCGAGAATGAGGTCATATTGATATCAATGCTTCAACATCGTAACCTTGTTAGACTTTTGGGTTGTTGCACTGAAGGAGACGAGAGGATATTAATATATGAATACTTACCAAACGGCAGCCTAGATTCACTTCTTTTTGGTTTGTTTTTTCACTACCTTCAACTAATTTGTTGCACTTGTGATCTAATTCTTTTTTGAATCTTTTTTTTTTTTTTTCATGTATTTTGTTCAATTTTTGGGATAGATGTAACAAGGCAATCTTTACTGGATTGGAAAATGCGTGTTTGCATCATTGAAGGAATTGCTCAAGGACTTCAATACCTCCATAAGTACTCTAGATTAAGAATCATTCATAGAGATTTGAAAACTAGCAATATTTTATTGGATAGTGAGATGAATCCAAAAATATCTGACTTTGGCACAGCTAGAATTTTTGGAGATAATGAATCTCAAGCAAACACCAAAAGAATTGTTGGGACATAGTAAGTCAGCTAACTCTTCTGAATATGCTAAAATGAAAAATCATTCTATATACTTGTCGAACACTTCTTCATCTTCTTTTTCTCTCTATAACAATCTAATTTGTTGAAATGATGGAAACAGTGGTTACATGTCTCCCGAGTATGCCTTGGACGGTCTATTTTCCGTGAAGTCTGATGTTTTTAGCTTTGGGGTCATGATGCTAGAGATCATAAGTGGGAAGAAGAACACAGGTTTCTATCAACCCGACCGTGCTTTGAACTTGCTAGGATATGTAAGTGACTATAATTTGGTCCAATTGTGTTTATATTTTCTAGTGTCTATGTCCAAAGACTAACCTTTTATAACATTGTCAATGAACCATTTTAGGCATGGGACTTGTGGATAGATGGAAGGGGTTTGGAGATAATGGACCATGCATTAGTTGAAACATGTTCAACAAGTGAGGTTTTCCGATACATTCAAGTTGGTCTTCTATGTGTTCAAGAAAGTGCAGCAGATAGACCAACTATATCAGAAGTTCTGTCTATGCTTAGCAACGAAATGATTACTATACCTACTCTTAAGAAACCTGCTTTCTCCGCAATTGTTGGTATAAACGAGGCCAATGCACCTGAAATTCCAAGACCTTGCTCTATAAATAATGTCACAATTTCAGAAATAGATGGTCGGTAACAATTGTGCTTGCTGAATAGGTATTACCTTCTGAACAAAACTATCATTGTGAACTTTGACTGACCATGCTTTCCTTATATTCTCATAACTTGGCTCTAATAGTTGTTGAAGATGCAATGAGTTGAGTGAATAATGTCAGGGTTAATTTGTTACTTCTTATTATAGGTGAATTTTACAATCAACAGTGATTCATCCCACTAAAAATATCACCACTAATAGCACTAATGCATTAAAAAAGTAAAAAAAAAAAAAAAATACAACTCCAAGACCAAAACATCACATCATTAATGGCGGGACTCACTGCCACCTAATTAGTGGGAGCACTAATTACTGCTCCCAAGCATTTTTCTTTTACAATATGCACCTACTTTTTAGACGTGTACCATACACCTAGTTATGCTATTAGTGGTCATTAGTTATGACTTTAGTTGATTATGTCATATTGTGGCTTGAAATGGTTAAGTTTAGATTGCTGGTTTAGAAGTGGTAAAATGGATAAATGAAAGTCAAGGCCTATCTCCCATGAGCTCAACCTCCACCATTACTACTTCTCAACATAAAGAGAGTTCAAAATCTCAACCCCGACACACATCTCTTCAATTATATTCATAATCATGTCTACTAAAAGAGGGACCGACCTCATCATCGTAATTAGAGGACACCTTTGAACATTCACCTCTAATGTGACATTTTTCCTCTCAGTTATATGATCAATGGAGTCAATCGACTAAGGAGCAAGGCTAGGGCCACCCAAATGTTAAATCAAAATAAGTTATGAAATTGGTGGCTTTTCGTTTAATCCATAGTGATGTTTGATTACGACTCACGGTGATTTTTATTTTTTATTTTTATTATGAATCTAGTGGTGTTTGGTTATTCGTCACAACAATGTTAGTTATAAATCAAATTAATTGCTTAATTTTTTATGAACCAACGTAGTGAGCCACCCTATGTTATATTAGTGCTATATGCAAAACCAATTTGGATTCATCCCTAGGAAATTTGATCACCAGGAAATTTGATTCCGTTAATGTGATGACTATCTAAAAAACTGGTTGAGGTTAGTGTAGACACTACCATATTTTGACCGACCTTAAAAATTATGTAAATCATGATGACACAACTACTGTAATTCAAATACATAACCATCATGATAATAGGATAAGGTCTGTCCAATAAATGGTGGGCTTGTGTGCCGATAGAAAAAATGGCGAGTTTTTTTTTTGGTTAAACAAGTACTTCATTAATTAATAGAAATAAGCCTAGTATAGGATATGCCTCTGGCATGAAGTGTCAATTGATCACTAATATATAGAGGAGGATTGCTAAACTGATATAGTTCTATGGCCATGGTGTTGCCAAAATTGGCCAATATCTGCACATCGATTTGCTTCTCTATAGCAATGGTTACGTCTCGATCCTGGCTTCGCCAGCAAGTACCTGCAGTCAATGATGATATTGCTAAAGTCTAAGTCAGGTGGTAATTGGAGAGTCTAAAATGTTTTAAACCAGATTAGCATTCACTTCAACAATGATGTTGGGAGATTTCTCTGTACTGCTAGGTTCAGGCCATCTCTAACACTCTGTTTGGAATGAAGGGAGAGGAAATGAAGGGAAGAGTGTTAGTTGTGAGGGAAAGGAAAGGAATGAGAAGAAAATGGAGGAAAAGTCAACTTAATTAAGGAAAGGTATGCTTAATTAGAATTTTTAATATATTATTATGAGAAGCACTTCACTTTCCTTCTGTTTCCTCTCAATTTTAGTGGGGAAGTGAAGTGCTTAAAATACTTGTACTCGCTTCCTCTCATAATCCCTCCATGCACTTCCCTTTCCCTCTTTAAAAGAATCCAAATATGATTTTAACTAAGTTTATCCTTCTAAATCCTTCACTTTCCCTCCTGATGATGCGTGAAAGGGCTAAGGAAGGTGGTTTTGGTTGTGGTCAAGAAGGGCAACAAATGGAGGTGGCCTGTCGTTGGTGGGTTAGGAGAATGGAGACGGTGATGGTGAGTTGAGTCCACTCAATGGTTGGTTCAAAGTGAGTGAACTCTGTCATGAACAAGGATTTTAATGTTCGACATGCCCCCAAAAATTAGGCTTGTGCATTGCACATAACCATTTTCTATTGAAAAATTAAACAGTCGTTTTCAATTATTTTTAATTAGCAAAAATAAGACAATCATAACCAAATTTGTTACAATTGCATGATAGGAATCAAATTGAAAATCAAGTTAAACTACAGTAATGTTGAACTACTCCTAAAAACCAAGCATGTGCATTGCACATGACAATTTTTTATTAAAAAATTAAACCGTCTTTTTCAATTGTTTTTAATTGGCAAAAAAAAAAAAAAAAATTATAGTCAAATTGGCTACAACTGAATGATAGGGATCAAACTCAAATTCGAGTGAAACTGCAATGACCATTAATGAAATTTGTCCTAAATAGTTTGATTTTGCTATAATATTTTAACAATAATATAAACTCAAGGTTATCAATCCAGAATTTATCCAGAAAAAAGAATCAATGATTTAAATTTATTTTATTCATGAACTTCACATTTCATCAATTTAATTTTCACCACACAAACCTATTTAGGATAAATTATGAGCTGATAAGGGTAAGTTCATAACATTTTTGCTAATATTTACACAACCCCCCCAAAAAAAAAGCAGGAGAAAAAAATACTTTTTAAGTTTAATTTTTCTGTCCACTATTTGAAAGTTCTACGTCTGACTGGTTCTAAATCTGTTCATCATCATAAAGTAGGTTGTTGAAAAATGAAATTCTGTGTGGTCATATTGCAATCTAGAAACTGTGGCTCAAGTGGTTTGACAAATATTTTTTTAATAATATATATATATTTTTTTGGGTCTTTTTGTTCTGTTAGGAAAAAAAAAATATTTATTTTTAGGTCCTGCACGACTAGACAAATCTGAAATTAAAAATTATAATAATTTTAAAAGTTCATAAAAATAATTAAAAATAAAAATAAAAAACCATAAAAAGTTGACCTATTTTATTTAGATTTATTTTTTTTGTTGTTTTTTTTTTCTTTTAAATGTTTTGAATTTATTTATTTTTATTTTACATTTTAGATCCTTTATATCAAAGATAGATTTTATAAATTACTGAATTTATTTCACCGAAAAACTTAAAAAATAGCATATGAACTCATGCGACATACAGGGTAAATAAATAATTAAAAATAATTTTAAAATTAAATAATAACATAAATTTTACTTAAAAGGTATAGAAAAATAATTTAGAATGAATTAAATTTTAACCATTTTATTAGAATATATTACAGTTATTATGTTTATTCTAAGTTCCCAATAAGAAATCGGTGGTGTTACGTAAACTTATCAATTGGTATATCTATTAGTGTACCAACATATATTATAACATTGTCATTTTAAAATTATGACCCCACCTATTATATAAATTACAAATATCCAAAACTTCTAAAATTATGGCACATCATCCATTATATAACATTATTCATAAGAAATAGATGTCATAATTTAATTGATAAAGATGAAAAATATAGAATAAATTTAAAAAAAGTATTTGTGATAAAATAAAAAATAAATTTCGTTTAATAAATTTTTTAATTTTAGTTTATTCTATGTTAAAGTTTGTAATAAAACTTAAACATACCTTTTAGAAATAAAACAATGTATATATTTTGATAACATCGTTAAAATCGGTCAAGAGACTAACCAACTTACACAAAAATTAATTAATTAAAACTTTTAAATTTGTTTTTTATTTTAAAATTTAAACCGTTGTCAACTGAAACATGCACAATACTATAATATTAAATGTGAATATAGGATTACTTTATATAAGTGAAACAATTTATTTTTTCCTTTTTTTTTTCAACATGAGATTATGTAAGATAAAAATTAGCAATTGTTTGAGCGGAAAGTTTATTTCTAATTAAGCAATCAGTAGTTCAATCTTTAATTTATTTCGAATCAAACAAATCTAATTAACATATTTTGATAAAAACACAATTAAACCAGCGAACCAGTCAAACCGAAAATGATTCAGCCTAATTGGCTAGGTCAAAAGATCAACCAACTTACACAAAAATTAATTAATTAAAATCTTCAAATTTTATTTTAAAATTTAAACTATTTTAAACTAAAACATGCACAACACTACAATATTAAATGGGAATATAAAATTCGCTTTATATAAATGAAACAACTCACTTTTTCTTTTTTTTCCTAATCAGGGATTATAAAATAAATCATAAAGTAACTATAGTTTTATTTTTATATGATTAAATGGAAACTAGCCAATTGAGGTTTTTTTAAATTATTTAAAATTAAGAAAATCAGTATAAGAAATCACGGTTAAACCAGTATATCAATCAAACTGAAAACAGTTCGGCCTAATTGGGTAGGTCAAAAGACCAACCAACTTGTAAACTTTAATTAATTAAAACTTTTAAATATAATTTTATTTTTAAAATTTAAACCTTACAATAATATTAATGGGAATATAAGGTTCACTTTATATAAGTGAAGCAATTCACTTTTTCCTTATTTTTTTTGATGTGAGATTATAAAATAAAAGTAAACAATAGTTTAGGCGAGAAGTTTATTTCCAATCAAGCAATCTTGGTAATTCAATCTTTAATTAGATGAATCTTTATTTTATTTTGAATAAAACAAATCTAACCAATATATTTTGATAAAACTACTAAAATTGCCGTTAAACTATTGAATCACTCAAATCAGCCTAATCGGCCAGATCAAAAGAGAAACCAATTTACACAAAAATTAATTAATTAAAATTTTGAAATTTTAAACTATATTAAATTGAAACATGCACAACAGTAAAATATTAAATGGGAGTATAAGATTTACTTTGTATAAATGAAACACCTCACTTTAAACTATATTAAATGAAACATGCACACCAATATATTTTGATAAAACTACTAAAATTGCCCTTAAACTATTGAATCACTCAAATCAGCCTAATCGGCCAGATCAAAAGAGAAACTAATTTACACAAAAATTAATTAATTAATGAAAATTACCCAATAAATGTTTTTTTAATTATTTACAATTAAAAAAATTAATATGAAATATTAAAACTCTCATAAATCTTTTCACGAAAATCTCTTTTGTTTATATAATATATTAGCCTATCACTCGTGCTATGCACGAAATAATTATAGATATTTATATTTGTTTTAGATTTTTTTCAATATATAAATTATGTTTTTTAAGATTTTTTATAAAAATAATTTAACAATCTTATCACTAACCATACTGTATGGGAGAAGTTAAAAAGGGTACTGCAGTAACTATACACGGATTGTATCTATAATTATTTGTATGAGAAAATTTTAAATGTTGATAAGGAAATTTTGATCAAATCAATAAATATAAACATGTGGAAAGATATGTAGATTGAAAAAATTTAATAAATGCTGATCAGAAAATTTTAACTAAATTAATAAATGTTGAATTTTTTTTTAAAATAAAAAATTAAAAATTTAATCTTGAGTTAATATATAGTATAGATATAAATTACTTACTGCACAATGGGGGCAGTAGATCAGATTAACAAATCAGTAAAGAATCACTGCAAACTAAAGGATTGGACAGTGGAAACTTTTTTTACCAACCGATGAGAATTTAATCTTGGAAATAAAACGACACCGTTTTCACTTCTTCTTCTCCTTCCCAAACCCAGTCACCATTTTCACCATTTCTATAGCTCTCTCTCTCTCTCTCTCTCTCTACGTTAGAGACTGCTCTCTCACTCTATGCTCTGCTCTGCCTCTCTGTCTCCCTTTATCATGTGCCGACTTCAATTTGGTTCATTCAATTATCTTTTTCCCCTTTCCTTTTCATGCCCTAACCCCACGGCCGTCGACGAAACATCTCAGTGCCTTCACTTTGGCTCGTTGCATGCTCCACCGGTGAAATTGAAGGAACCTATCTTAAATTTAGACGTAAAGCTAGTACGTGCTTCTCTCTTTAACTACAAGTAATTGATTAACCTAATTGTAATCATATATTAATGCTAATTGTGGTTGAGGTGAAATGCATGAAGAACAAAAAGTTTAGTAGGTTTCATTGATTTGTAAGATGTTAAAGTGTTGTTTAAATTTAGTTGATGTGAGTTCAATATTGATGCTTTGAATAGAAATAACCCATGTACTAAAAGTATCTACTAATTTACGTGTTTGCAATTGGAAGAAACTGCACAAGTTGATCTAAGTCTGAATCCTTTCATGCTAAGTGTTTGTTAAAATGCATAGAAGAGAAATAATTATTGTTGTTTGATTCTTTTATATGAACTTGTTAGGTAATTGTGTTGTGCCCTTTAAGTGTCTGATGAAATGCTTATGACAATGTACATTGTTCGAATTGGATCATTATGTAATCTGTGTATACCTAAGATTTGGGGTAATTTTGTGTTAAAATGTTTCTTTACTTTCGCCACTCTAGCAATCCCCTAGCCTATTGGTTAAGAGTCTTTGTGCCTCATTAGGAGAGCCTTGTATAAGCTCAATTTTTATTATATTGTTTTCTATTTTGTAAAATTTTGATTTCATATGTGCATGTTAGTTGTGGTGGTGTGTTCATAACCAAAAAATGTGCTAAATTTATTCAATTTGTATCCAATTTAATATGGAGTTTTTGTCTTGAATTCATGACAATTGCCATGTGTTTCTTCCATCCTTTTAACTGACATGGTCTATGCATAGATATTGCCAAATTATTGGGCATTCTAACACTTGCACCCCACATAAACTACACTTACACCCCGCACAGTATACACTTGCACCCTGGACAGCATGCACTTGCACCCACTAAATTTTTTCCAATCTCTATTCCATTCACTATCCATCAAATCATTTCGTGCAAAACAACCATGTTTTTCAATTTTTTCACGTCCGATACTATAATGTCAATGTTGGACTTGTGTTTTCATTCCTCGCAACGTTTAAGTTTTATAAATTTTCAACGACAAATCAATCTTTTGATTGGTATATGGCTAATATGAAATTTTTTGCTTCACCAGATGATGAAGATATAACTAATTTATCAGTGAAAGCTAGTGATCCATTTCAGTTCCTATCAAAGATTCTGTCTAACGATAGAGTTAGTGATGACAAAAGAATTATTGGTTATATATTCCTCGGTATTGGATATCCTTTTTGTAAAATGGTGGGTTCATATGTGCATCTTTGTTGTGGCGATGTGTCCATAACTAAAAAAAGGACTCAGATTTATCCAATTTAATATGGAGTTTATGTTTTCAATTCATTAGAATTGCCATGTGTTTCTTCCATCCTCTTAATTGTCATGTCCTATACACACCCACGAAGTAGACATTGCCAATTATTTGGCATTCTAACACTTGCTCCCAGCACACACTACCCTTGCACCCCGCACAACATACACTTGCACTCCCTAGATTTTTTCTAATCTCTATTCCATTCACTATCTATCAAATCATTTCATGCAAAACAACCATGTTTTTCAAGTTTTTCATGTCCGCTACTATAATGTCAATGTTGGCCTTGTGTTTTCATTCCTCGTACATATATCCTTATTGGATGTCCATTTTGTAAAATGGTGAGTTCATATGTGCATCTTTGTTGTGATGGTGTGTTCATAACCAAAATGAGTCAAATTTATTCAATTTCTATCCAATTTAATATGGAATTTATGTTTTCAATTCATTACAATTGCCATGTGTTTATTCCATCCTCTTAATTGTCATGGTCTATGCATAGACATTGCCAAATTATTGGGCGTTCTAACACTTGCATCCCACACAGACTACACTTGCACCCAGCACATAATACACTTGCACCCCCTAAATTTTTTCAAATCTCCATTCCATTGACTTTCCATCCAAGCATTTCATTTAAAACAATCATGTTTTTCAATTTTTTTCATATTTGAACTACCATGTCAATGTTGGACTTGCATTTTACCCATTCATTCCTACATGTGCACTTGCATCCCACACAGATTACATTTGCACCCCATGAAATTTTTACCAATCTCTATCCCATTGACTTTCCGTCAACTTGTTTCGTTCAAAACAACCTATCCCTCTTACAGTATATTTTCACCTTTTATGGAAAATATTTGTGGCTCAAATAAGTTTATTTTCGTTGACTTGTAAAAAAAATTAATTTCTTTTTTGGTTAAACTTTCATGTCCATCATTCAAACGCCAGAAAAATACAAAAAGAAAAAAAAAAAAAATGTCTCTCTAAAACAAATGGACCGTTGAATCATTGAATGTGTTGCTTTAAATGCATAAGAAATAGCTAAAAGAGAGAGAGGAGAAATGTTTGCAATTTTACCCACATTCTTTAAAATGTTGCTTCCCTTATTTTTCTCATATTTTACCTCTCGAGACCAAATGAATCCTTGATACTTCAACTTGAAAACTATTCAAGTATGTTGTTGAGACATTGGACAATGCAGAGAGCTTGAAATTGTAGTATCGTTCGCTTGCTAAGGTTTCAGATAATCAATCTTCAAAGCTATCCGCACTTACCAATATGACGCTGAACTGGCTTTGGAGTTGCAGTGAACAAGATGAGTCAAAGTTAGGTAGCTATAATTTGTTGCGGTTATGTGACTTTGCATATAGAGTTAATCTAACTTTACTGGTCATGAAGCTTTCTTGTAATATTTCTGTTGTATTCCTCACATTTAGGCTTTCTAAAATGTAGAAGTTGTATGTGATTTGATTTGAGAAACCCTAGAATAAGACTTGAGATACAAGATATGAATTATGTAATCAATTTTGTTTGTAATATCTGAGCAAGATCTTTGTGTTGATCTTTTTTTATTGCTTTGTTGCAGTGCATTTCAATGTGCTCAACCTATTCAAATTTAAAACTAGCTATAATCTTGTTAGTCCTAAGTCTTGGTTTTTATGATGTCTATTAATTGTGTTTTATTGTTATATTTGCCTAACGTTATTTGACACAAAATTAGTATGATGTATATGATAAACATGCACTTTAAATTGCTAATATCCTTTGATTTTAACTATATAATGACTTTATGTTGTATAGGGTTTTAATAAATGTTTATCATTTGTATATCATGAGTATTTCATTAGATAAGAGTTTATGAGTTGTGTGTATTTTACTCTCTAATGATTTATATTCAAAACTCCAAGAATAATTCATTTGATATTTGTTTTATGCTCTAATGATCTTTATCTATTGATATTTGGAGTTCATCTTGTGTTTTGATTGAAGCTTGAAAGGTTTAGAAATGTTTTGGAAATATTTTTCTTAATGAAGGATCGACACTGCGAAGAACAAGGGTTGACACTCTCTGCTAGGGTCGACACCAGGAGGAGCTAGGGTCGACACTAGAAAATAGATTCAAAGGAGAAAAATAGAATTTCAGTTAGGGTCAACACCTTGGTTTAGAAATTCAAAATTCTGCACGTGATTTAAACATTTCCAACAATCATTTTTCCACTCCAACGGCTGTTTTTGCCCTCCAACAGTTATATGAAGATAAGGGACTATAAATACAAGATCAACACTCATTTACAAAGAGGGGAGGGGGACAAGAGGTGATCAAAAGAGAAGAAATAATATAAGAAATTTGTGCTTAAACTTTCATATTTCGTTTGTGAACTTTATTGTTTTGAGTCCAACTTATTAGGAGTTTAATGTACTAAATGCTTTAAGCATTTTTCTCCACAAATCATCTGTATAGGATTGTTATACCCATAGGCCTGATTGTGAGTGTTTGAGAAAGAAATACTTAGGCCCCGTTTGTTTTCAGAGGTAGGATGGAGGGGATTCATAGTGAGAGGATTAAGTAAAATTATGTTTGTTTTGATTATAGTTGTTAGTGTAGAAATTGTTAAATTATTTTTATATAAAATAATAAAACAAATAAAAAATATAAAAAATTAAACATTAATATTTATAAAAAAAATTCCCAATATATAAAAAATAAAAAAATTTCTAATCCCCTCATTATTTTTCTAATACCATCTCCACCTCCTCCATCTCAATCCTCCTTCCAACCTCCATCCATATCCCCTCCTCCATCCTAATCCCCTCCCCAACTCTACAAACAAACACAACACTAAATAACCCTACCTCTATCCTAATTCCCTCCCATCTATTTAATCCCAAAACAAACGGGGCCTTAAGGATTTTTGTAACACCAAAACATGGGCTGTTTTGGTGGGCTTGTCTTTTGGAATTTTTGGAACAAAATCCTTGTTGTAAAGGTATTGCAAGTACCCGACAAACTTGGTGCAAAGTTATTTGAAGAATAGTGAAAATACTTGAGGTGGAGCCTTGAAGAGTAGACGTAGGCTTGGGTTGAAGCCAAACCACTATAAATCTTGAGTTCTCTCTCTCTCTCTCTCTCTCTCTCTCTCTCTCTCTCTCTCTCTCTCTCTCTCTCTCTCTCTCTCTCTCTCTCTCTCTCGCGTATTGCTTTGTTATAGCTCTTACTTGATTTGTTACACACACATTAGTGATTATTTTGTATATCTTTTAATATATTATTTGTGTTGTGCATATTATTTTTATTGGATTAATTATTTAAGTTTTTATTTATCGACCAAATTCACCCCTTTTTTGGGTTGCTCACCTGGAGTAACAAATCTCATGAGAACAATGATATTTATGCTTCACTTTTTCCTAATTTCATTTGAATTTGGGTAATCTTGTTGACTTATGTGGCATTTTGGTTTTGAAATTGAAGTTAAAGACAGATGGTGGTTATTTTATTCAGCAAAAGGTTATATACAAAGTGATCTTTTTTTTCTTTTCTTTTCTTTTTTTTTTTTTTTGATAACAACAACGCCATCTTATTATGAGATAGAATCATCTAATGCTATTCAAAACTACATAGAATCACACTAATTTCTCTATAATCTGTTTGGATTGAGTGATTTGAAGAGAAAATAAAACGTAAAAAATGCATTTCTTATAGTTCATACCACTTGTTGGGAAAAATAGGATGAAAAATGGAAAGAAATTAAAAGAAACCAATTTTTCTTAAAATTTTTATTTAAATCTCTAAAAGTGAAGAGAGAGAGAGAGAGAGAGAGAGAGAAAGAGAGAAGGAGAGGGAGAAATCAACAGATTAATATTTTTTATAATACCAACACTACTCTTTAGATATAGAAGAAATAAAATAAAAAGGCACCTTATTTGGATAATATAATATGAACCACTATAACGATTTTAGTTTAGATACGACCCATTTCTTGCTTTGAATCAGAGAATCAATGTCCGTAGCTTTTGTTCATTTCATTTTCATCTTGTTACTAGTTGAGTTTGGTTATTTGGGAGTTCTGATTCCATTTGAAACTAGTTTCGAAGTTAGTTTTTCAAAGAGTTGTTACCTAGATTTTTGCCTGTCCGCTCAAGTGGTCTTTCTTGCGCTCGAGCGGTCTTTTACAGTCTGCAAAACTATTGGAAGTGTGATATCTTCGCTCAAACAGTTCTTCTTGCGCTCGAGCGGTCTTTTGCAGGTTTGAACTTCTAAAAGGGGGTCATTGTGCACTCGAGCGATTGTTTTGGTCGCTCGAGCGGTGTCACTTATTGTGTCTGACGCTCAAGCGGTGTTTTGACCGCTCGAGCGGTCTCTGCATATATCAGTCCGAGAAAAACCTATTTTGAGTCACTTTTTCATTTCTCTCTCTCTAAACATTTCAAAACCCTAAGATCTTCACTCTCTCTAATTCTTTTATTCTAGCTCCAAATACTCCCAATCTGTTAGTTTCTTTACCCTAGCCCTTCGGAGAAAAAGGTTTAGCATGTCGAAGGCTTCGCTATAATCAAACGAGTTATTGTTTTCGGCTCCGCAAAGTTCTACCTTTTTCTCTCTCTTATCTTCTACTTTGAAGTAGGGATTTCTTTAACCTTTAATATGGGTCTTAACTTTAGTTATTTGCTCTTTGAAATGGGTTAGTGATTTGGGGGGTTTTTAGTTGAATCTAGGGTTCGGTTTTGGAAAGTAAAAGATAAGTTTTTCAAATAAATGCTTGAGAATGTTGTAGAAAGGTATTTATTGTTGGGTTGTGTTGAAATTTTGGAAAGTTACTCTTTAAATGAGATGTTAAAGAACAAAAGAGATTTTATTTGAAAATCATTGATATTTTATTTATGAAAATAAAGGAAAGGATATTAGGTTTTGAAAAGATATGAGAATGTATCTGTTGATGATGAGATTGGAGTCGGATATTTATTATCGCTCCTATTTTGAATTTATGAAATTTTATTTATTGTTGGACAAATTATCTGTTGAGTAGAAATATCTGTTTTGGGCTATCGATGGAGGATAGTCTTGATTGTTATAAAAATTGCATGGGGATTAGGTTAAACAGAAACTAATTTCTCATATACTGTGCATCGAGCATCATTTCATACTTGAACATTGAAAATGTATTTGTTTTTGAAAAAAATGGATATATACCTTAGTGAATCTAGTTAAGGGGTGTGGTTGTGGTTTACATTGTTGGCGTATGTGTCCTTGGTAAAAGTCCAGAAACCCGCGCGGTTAGGTGTCGATCCTTCCGGTTAGTATTAGTAAAATGGCATTGATAGCGCTTGTATAACCTACTAGCAGACACGTACCTAGAGATTCCCAGCGTTTGGTATCCACTGCTCTGTTTTTTGTATAAAAGGGATATTTTCATGAATTGATTTGTAATCTGGCATTCCATTGTTTTGAGATGGAAATGAGGAATGTTTGACAAATGGCATGTATACGTATTCGCCTTAAAACTTTATTAAGATTTATATATTGTATTAAAGTATCTTTACTGGACTTTGGTTCACCCTATATGAAAAACAACTTTCAGGTGCTGATGATATGCCTTCACCAAGGACATAGCTTGGGAGGACTTGGAACCAAAGGCTTCATTTTGTTTACTTGTTGTAATTAATTTTGTATAAGCCTTGGGCATTACTTGTATTAAGTTCAACTCATTTTATTGTACCCAAGTATCGACTTGGAAAGATGTAGCCACTAAGGCATATAATTATTTGGTTTTACTTTTATTTAAATAATGTATCCATGTCATATGCTATAGATTCAAAATCTAGGATTTATGAATGTATATCACATATGTCATCTTTTGGTCAAAATCCATGTCATATGCTATAGATTCATAATTTAGGATTTATGAATGTATATCACATATGTCATCTTCTATATTGACCAAAGTTATAAATGGAATAGAAGATGTGATGTTGTTGATCATTTGTAAGTAATGTTATGAGACGGGTTATTGTTATTTATTTTGGGGTATTACAACTTGGTATTAGAGCTACCAGGTTTGAATACTTTGGGATTGTGGGATGTAGTTTTTACCACAATGGGTTGTCTTGTTTGATGATATTAGAAATAGACCTTGTATGCTATGTGATAACATGCTTATGTGACTAAATGAGTATGAGATTTATTTTCTTAGATATTGATTGAGTCTATGAGTTTCTAGAAGTCCTGTT
Source organism: Camellia sinensis (assembly GCF_055761805.1). Taxonomy (NCBI): domain Eukaryota; kingdom Viridiplantae; phylum Streptophyta; class Magnoliopsida; order Ericales; family Theaceae; genus Camellia; species Camellia sinensis. The sequence continues at coordinate 119,158,132 of NC_138973.1, forward strand.
AGAAAAGTACTTGATCACTGCTATTTCTAACTGAAACTCTAGCAATGTCGTGGGACGGTCACTATCCAGAAAGGAAGTCCGTTTGTGTTTATGTGATTAGATGCTTATGTGGAGTGAATTAATTGTTGTCCATCGTATTAGGACGTGAGTGAATTAGCTTCAGTACATTTGTAAATGTGCTAATCTATAAAACCTTTATTAGGATGTCAGGACGTAGACATGGTGGTGGTAGGCGTGGTAGGCCTAGGCGGCAGGAGATGCCATTATCAGATGAAATTTCGATGCAAGAGGACGGAGTCGGTCAGGCCAACGTGGCCGAGCCAACAGGTCAGCAAGCCATAGGCGCTTTGGCCCAAGAAATGACTGGAGCTTTACGAGAATTTATGGACATTCTCAGTGCTGAGAATCAAGTCCAAGCCCATGTTACTGAGATATGGCTATCCTTTCTGAAAAGGGAGTTCTTCCGATCGAATTCGGATGAGTTTTTAAGAGATTCGAAGGAGCCACAGAAGGCAGATGAGTGGTTTAAGCAGATGCTGAAGACGATTGAGATGCTTGGCATCGAGGACGATGGTTTAAGGGTGACCTTGGTATCCTTCCAGCTGAAAAGAGATACGGGTCAATGGTGAAAGTATGCGCGATGGCGCATTGGGATGACTTGGGAGGCCTTTGTCAATGCCTTCCAAGACAAGTTCTTACCTCCCACTACTATGGAGAAGTTGAGAGATTAGTTCTTGAAGCTCAAGCAACTGAACACACTAGTAGCAAAGTTTGAGGCTACTTTTAATAACCTATCTAGATTTGCACCGGAACTTTTAATAGGCTACTTTCAAGAAGCGACTGAGGATCGGACTCCTTTTCAAGGTGGTCAGTTCTATGATTAGGGACTACGGTTGACTTATAGAGGCGGCGGCTCATTTAGAGACCGTGATTCAGGCGGAGGAGGAGCGGATGAGAGGCTACAAATAGAGGAGTTAGGAGGTTCAGGGGGAGATTCGGGACAACAAGAGGCAGAAGGGTTCCACCCCGCAGTAGTTCCAGGGAGTAAAGTTCAGATCCACTTTTCCTATACCGAGTTCTGATTCAGGGAGAGGTAGTCAGGATGGGATCACATGTTTTAAGTGTGATCAGCTAGGCCACAAGTCTTTAGTTTGCCCGTTGAAAGGCAGAGGGCAACAATCTTTAGTACACTCGAGCGGTTGATTTGGTCGCTCAAGTTGTGCCACTTATTGTGTCTGATGCTTGAGCGGTGTTTTGGCCGCTCAAGTGGTCTTTGTGTATATCAATCCGAGAAAATGCCATTTTGAGCCACTTTTTCATTTCTCTCTCTCTTTCTCTAAACATTTCAAAACCCTAAAATCTTCACTCTCTCTCTTTCTAGTTCTTGCACTCTAGCTCCAAATACTCTCAATCCGTTGGTTTTCTCACATTAGCCCTTCGTAGAAAAAGGTTAAGCACATCAAGGGCTTCGTTTTAATTGGAGGAGTTGTTTTTGGCTCCGCCAAGTTCTACCTTTGGCTCTCTCATGTCCTCTACTTTGAGGCAGGGATTTCTTCAACCTTTAATATAGTTCTTAGCTTAGTTATTTACTCTTTGAAATGGGTTATTGATTTGCGGGTTTTTAGTTGAACCTAAGGTTTGGTTTTGGAAAGTATAAGAGAGATTTTTCAAATAAATGCTTGAGAACGTTGTGGAAGGGTATTTATTGTTAGGTTGTGTCGAAATTTTGGAAAGCTACTCATTAAATGAGATGTTAAAGAACAAAGGAGATTTTATTTGAAAACCATTGATATTTAATTTATGGAAATAAAGGAAAAGGATGTTGAGTTTTGAAAAGATATGGGGAATGTATCTATTGATGATGAGATTGGAGTCGGATATTTATTATCACTCCCATTTTGAATTTATGAAATTTTATTTATTGTTGGAAAAATTATCTGTTGAGTAAAAATATCTGTTTTGGAATATCGATGGAGGATAGTCTTGATTGTTGTATAAATTGCATGAGGATTAGGTTAAATTGAAACTAATTTCTTATACACTGTGCATCGAGCATCGTTTCATACTTGAACATTGAAAATGTATTTGTTTTAAAGAAAAATGGTATATACCTTGGTGAATCTAGTTAGGAAATATGGTTGTGGGTTATATTGTTGGTCTGTGCATCTTTGGTGAAAGTCCAGAAACTCACGTGGTTAGGTGTCGATCCTTCCGGTTAGTACTGGTAAAATGGCTTTGGTAGTGCTTGTATAGCCTACTGGCAGACACGTACCTAGAGATTCCCAGCGTTTTGTATCTACTGTCTTGTTTTCTGTATAAAATGATTATTTTCATGAATTGATTTGTAATCTGGCATTCCATTGTTTTGAGATGGAAATGAGGAATGTTTGACAAATGGCATCTATATGCATTCACCTTAAACTTTGTTAAAATTCATACATTGTATTAGTATATCTCTATTGGGCTTTGGCTCATTCTATGTGGATGTAGACGTGCCTGCGTGAGGCCTTCGTGCTACAGTTCGGACTCAATTTGTGTCACGGTTCTTAATTTGAACCAAAGAGTCCAAATCCGGCAAATCGTTTTGAGAAAATAGATTTTTAGAAAAGAAGTGCCAAACATGGACTGCTTTGCCAGATACAGAGTCGCCACCACCTAAATATTTTTTAAGGGGGAATTTAGGAAACCCTGACTCGATGCCAAAGGCCACGTGTCCGTCATCACCAAAATTGCCTCGGCTCGGGAGCTAGGGTACAATTGGAGAAGGTCAGCTATGAGCACCCCCTCTCGCCCGATCCGAAGATCGGCCTCTACTAACCGTGATATCCGTTTTTGAAAACGTTATGTGTTCTTATTCCGGTTATTAGCCTAGAATTACTATGTTATGCGCACAGCAAACAAGTATAGACCAAATCGCCTGAATTGGAACGAAGTACTGCATATCCGTTTGTTTGAAAAAAAAAGTTTGAAATTTGCTACTCGCAAGTAGGCTAAAGCACGGATTTTAACGAGTCGTTCCAACTCAAACAATCTAACCTTCACCCACAGGCATTCAAGCAGTTTATATCACATAAGCATCTAGCCACATGGTAAGCATGCTGTCATGTCAACATCCACACGCATGCGGTATGCTAAAGCAAAAGGACTTATAGAGTACTCCAAGCCAAAACAGGGAACTCGTTAGCAAATCAATGCATGATCCAAGTCCATGTTTAAATGCCTAATGCAATGCATACGGAATGTCACTAGAGTAGGCTCGACTAGTCTATAAATGACATGTGAAAATGCACAAGTAGCATGTATTCAAGTTAGATTTGAAATACTAATGCAGTTAGCATGATGCGCCGAGCCCGGTGCATGCAATACTGATGAATGATGCACGTGTGCATTGCATAAGGTATGCTAAATTAAACATGACATATTACTAACCATCAAAGCAGGTAAGTAAAAGGGAGAAAGAAGTGGGGGTTGGAAGACATGCACACACTCACCCACACTTATTACAAATTCGCCCTCGCTTGGAGGGACCGAAAGAATAACACAAATTAACTAAATCGCAAGCTAATTAATTATTACAAATCACCTAATTAATTAACAAATTAACTAAGCTAAGAAAATCAATAAAAGGGGGCCTCGGGAAGAGGGTCCAATGCACGTGTGCTCGGGTCTTGCTCGGAAGTCCATTACCATGCACAAGCTGCCTCTATTTTCCCTGCTCTGCTCCTCTGAAGACTGCCAAAGTCACAGGATGTGCTCACTGGATGTTGGGGAATGCCACTGGCTGGAGGGAATCATCATCGGCTGTGATTTGGTGTCGATCGGCCAAAAATGAATCCATCGGCCACCGATGGATTGCCGATCGGCACTCTGTGCAGTCGATCGGCAAAAAGTTCCTGCAGAATCTGTTTGACAGCAGTAGAGGACAGAGCTTTGCATAGCAATGCAATTCAAGTAATGTATGCTCCAACCATATCCCTTATCATGTTTATGACTCAAAGGGACATGATCCTCGATTCTCGGGCCACCAATCACGCATTTCGATGCATGATGGCCCACAGAATCGAGTGTGCAACTTCAATTTCAAATGTAATGCAATGCAAATAAACAAGCAAAGGGGCTCAACCTCTATCATGCTCAACTCAAGAGATATAGCATGCATGTTAATGCAATGCAATCCTAAGCATGTGAGCTAGCATGCAACATGGGCATACAACGCATTTATGCAAGTATGCAAGCAAACATGCAAGGTAAGCATGCAAACAAGCAAAGGATGGACCTAAGCTCATTTGGGTAGCCCTTAAGGAAGCCCAAAACAGTGGCCATCAACCAAGGAAATAAGGCCAAATGCACATACAAGCATACATGACAACATCGACCAACATTGAAGCACATAAAGGCAACTTTTAAGCGCACTTTAAAAGAGGCATAGCATGGACAATTAACATGCAAATGAAGCTCTGAAAATCATGCTATAGGAGGTGCCAAACCAATTAAACAAAGCAAGCATATCATGCAACCAAGCCCAACGCCTAAGGCTCACCAAAGAAGCATTGGACTACACTTATCAAGACCAAACATGGCATGATTTAAGCAACTAAAATCAGGGTTTTAGCATGTCAAAATGAACCCCAAAAACCACTTAGATGACATCTAAATGACTTACACATGGAAGCATGCACAAATGCACTTTCAAGGAGCATGAAACACAAACTCTTGAAACATCAAAGAGCCATGAAATGCAAGTATACAAGCATGCTAAGTGGACTGAAATGACATGGAAAATAGTCCCAACTCACTAAATCGAAGCAAGTAATGCATGCTATACACTCACATACTTGAAGCCTACAAGCTAAAATGCAAATGGGCTATGCAATGCATGCTAAAGTCGACCCAAACAACTAAGGACAGACCTTAAACATGGCAAAATAAACATGAAAGCTTCACAAAGCCAAGCCTAAAGCATGCTAGAACAATGGTTTACAACCTAAGGCATGTTAAGGCAACAAAATGGCATTACAAGGCATGTATGCTAAGCAAGCATGGTGTACCAAAACCAACTTAAAACAATGCTATATCATGACATAATAAGCATAAAAAACAGCCAAGGCATGGTCAACATGAGCCTAAGCTAGGTGCTCTCTCAAGAGGCAAAAATGATCCTTTTCAAGGACAACAAGGAGAGGGGGTGGCCCTCTCCTTCTTGGGACCTCAAGGTACCGTCCTCACCTCTGAAATCCCTCAAGATTTTAGTGGTGAGGAGGCCCAAACACCAAGGTCTCGGAGCTCACCCAAAATGGCACAAAATGGAGCCTTACAAGGCTTAAGAGGGGTCAAACAACCCCAAAGCTTGAAGCAACCTTAACAAACTATTTAGAGGCCTTAAAAACAGAAATTTTACGTATTATATGCAAAGCCAAAAAACAGTTGCAAGATAGGTAAAAGTAGTGCGCAAAAATGGGGGGATAAAAGGGAAAAGTGATTACCCTTGTAGACCTTCTTCAACAATGGAGCTCCAGCAGCTTCTTGAGGTTGAAATCAACTTCAAAACTCTAAAAACAACCCTCAAGGGCCTCAGCTCCAAGGAAAGGTGTGGTAGTGTGTGTTTGTGTACAAAACTAAGGCTTAAACACACACAATACAGGAGAAGGAAAGATATAGATATAGGATAGATATAAAACCCTAAACCTAGAACCAGAGCTCCTCTAACAATTTTTTCTAACCCTAATGCCAAGAGAGGAGACCTCTTCTTATAGGCAACTCCCTCTTGTAAGGCTTCCAAAACAAGCCATCCAAGAGGGAAATCCCTCCATACACGTGTATGGAGGGGAACAGAGTAGGTGCCAGCTATCACAGTTGGCACAAAATATCTACTAAAAGTAGATGAACAGTGATCGGCCATCCAAAATTGCCACTTTGACAAAATAAATGGCCGATCGGCAACAAAGAAAGCCGACCGGCGATATATATTGCCGATGGCATAAAATCACTGGCCGGTGGCCTCGAGCCATGGCCGGTGATGTGTGGGGATGCCTCACAAGGCATTCCCTGTCCCTTCAAGGCAAAACACAAGTGTTTGGTGCAAAACCAGACACAAAACAGTCGAGTCGAGAGGTCCTGAGGCAAGGCGCGTAGCCGAGACCTCCGGGAACTCAAGACGAACACGAACATGGATGATCACCGAGTGTTCGAGCGGTGATGTCCAAGTCTTGAGGACGGTCAAAAATGGGGTGTCTACAGTTGCCCCTCTTTGACAGAACTCGAAAGTCATAACAATGACGGGAGTGAATGTCAAAGCCCAAAGACGACCCATTTTTGACAAGGCCGAAGACTTAGACAAACATGCAAGACAAACAAGATATGCGCCCGAAGGCAGGGGCAAAATGCAAGACAATGCACAAAGCCGAACATAACTTATGATCATGCAAAGAAAGCTGTAACGAAGCATAACATGCGACAGTTTTAAGCTAGCATACACCAAACTACACTACAATGCAGAAAGGATGTAAGAGAATTATGTAATTCTCGATACGTCTCACGCAGAGGATACAATACCTGTTCGGTTCGTCTGGTTGCACCAGTCTCAAATGAACCGTACATACAATATCGCGCCTGCAAAGAAAACAAACTTAACAGGTACAATGTGATTAACAACATGCATATTAATGTACTTGAAAATGCATGACAACGTAAAGCAAGTGGGAAGCATAACAATGCTGTGAAGGCACAGACATGTAAGTGGAGCACGCGGTCTACGCAGGCAACGAAATTAATCATAAGCATGCGGTCTACGCAAGTAATGAAATTGGTTTCAAACGTGCGGTCTATGCAAGTAGAACATGCGGTCTACGCAAGTAATGAATTTGAACATAAGAATGCGGTCCACGCAAGCAGAACATGCGGTCTACACAAGCAAAACATGCGGTCTATGCAAGTAATGAAATTGATTACAAACATGCGGTCTACGCAAGTAATGAAATTGATTACAAACATGCGGTTCACGCAAGTAACGTAATTAATTATAAACATGCGGTCTACGCAAGCAAAACATGCGGTCTACGCAAGTAATGAAATTGATTACAAACATGCGGTCTACGCAAGCAAAACATGCAGTCTACGCAAGTAATGAAATTGATTACAAACATGTGGTCTACGCAAGTAACGTAATTAATTATAAGCATGCGGTCTGCACAAGCAAAGCATGCAGTCTACGCAAGTAATGAAATTGATTACAAACATGCGGTCTACGCAAGCAAAACATGCGGTCTACGTAAGTAATGAAATTGATTACAAACATGCGGTCTACGCAAGTAACGTAATTAATTATAAGCATGCGGTCTACGCAAGCAAAACATGCGGTCTACGCAAGTAATGAAATTGATTACAAACATGCGGTCTACGCAAGTAACGTAATTAATTATAAACATGCGGTCTACGCAAACAAAACATGCGGTCTACGCAAGTAATGAAATTGATTACAAACATGCGGTCTACGCAAGTAGCGTAATTAATTATAAACATGCGGTCTGCGCAAGCAAAACATGCGGTCTACGCAAGTAATGAAATTGATTACAAATATGCGGTCTACGCAAGCAAAACATGCGGTTTACGCAAGTAATGAAATTGATTACAAACATGCGGTCTACGCAAGTAGTGTGTATGAGAAGAGTTGAGTGTACACATGTAAGTAAAAACATGTTATTCCTGATGCTGGAATGTAAAGTACTGTAACACAGCATAATTGAAATGATTTGTGGAATCCACAAGACATGAAAAGGATACGGGAAGGGACGTTCTTCGTACGTACCGAGCATCGCTCGTAGAAGTTGTGGCCTGAGGTCAACTCGAAGGTTCACGTTTCAAAAATGTGCTTTCCCGCATTGTCTCGAGTGATGAAGGTGCCAAACCATGTATATAACCCAAAAAAGGATGTAGAAAGACCCAAAACCACCGAGTTAAACTTACTTGTATTGAGTTAAACTTATTTTGTTGTATCCAAGATTTGACCTAGAAAGACGTAGCCACTAGGGCATGTAATTATTTGGTTTTACTTTTGTTTAAATCATGTATCTATGTCATATGCTATAAATTCAAAATCTAGGATTTATGAATGTATTTCACATATGTCATCTTTTGTATTGACCAAAGTTATAAATGGAATAGAAGATGTGATGATGTTGATCATGTGTAAGTAATGTTATGAAACAGGTTATTGTTATTTATTTTGGAGCGTTACAACTACTTTGGTTTTTTTTTTTTTTCTTCTTTTCTTTCCCCCCCTCATCTCTTTATTTATCCAAATAAGAAGAATAGAAAACACCGCCTTTCACTTTTTTTTGTTTTTTTTTTCTTTTCTCTCCTCAGTTCTCTAATGAAGAGACTGACTTTGTTTTATGAGACAATTAGCTAATAGGAGAACCAAAATCATCACAAAAGAAATGTCGAAGAACATAAATTCAATTATCAATAATTCATTGATTCCAATTACAACAATCAATTCACTCCCAATTGAGAAAAAATGACAATTGAACTCGAAAAAGTAAATGATACCATCCTCTTCTAATGTTACACTATAACAAACTCAACAAATACACCAAATCTTCTTTATTGACATACCTATAATCTTTATTTGCTAAATGCATATGGAGATTTAATAAGACTATGATCAAGATAGAAAATTCAGTACAATTAGAAATATGTTGATTATTTGGTGAGATTAGAGTCAAACAATTACAAACATGGTAGATTTTTCATCGACAATAGAAAGTTGCATGTTGAATAAATGGAAACTGCAACTGCCTTAACAACTAATTCCCTTTCTCGAGTTTTCCACTTCCTCTAATCTGCATAACAAAGAAAATAATAGAAGTTTAACACAATTCAAGGGGACTATTAACTTTCACAATAAATCGAGGATATAATAGCAAAGTTAGGTACTCCAGGAAAAAGTAATAAAGAAATAAGAAAAAAAATAAAAAAAGAAGTTCGCAAACCTTTCCTTAGAAAAAATTAGAAATAAGGTGTCAAACAAAAAAAAAATTGGTTCTAAGGATTGGTGAATTGTATTTGGGTACTCCGGAAAGTCAGTGATAACATATTTTCTTCATATAAAAGGAAAAAATCCTTATGTTCTGAAGAAATATTATAACGGGAAGCCAATTTCTCCAATTTACGTGATACCTAGACACTTGAAGTCTTAATGAAATAATTGCTAATTAAATCAACTGAAAGATCTTTACATAAATAGTATACTCCATTTAAGTTGCGAAGTTGGAAAAAATTAAGTTGAGCAACAAATGAAGAAGGAAGATGACTGTTAGTAAGCTTGTTGGTTTGTTTAGACTTGTAATAATGCCTTGTCCATATTACCAACTCCAATGACAAAGGCCTTAGAATTACTTGCCAAACATCTTACCTAATTTCTTCATTGGAGCCATTCAAATTTTAGACTGTATTATTTTGCGTTCCCACAGGCTTCTTTTGATATGCACACCCAATGATCACTAACCAAGCACAAATTAAACAACCGATTTAAAAAATAAATAAATAAATTCCCATTTTGAGTGATATATGTACGAGGAAAGAAACACACGAGTCCAACAATGACTTGATAATAGGGGGGCATGAAAAACATGAAGACATGGGGAGGCACAATTGTGCTAAGTTATTTTGAATGAAATGATTTGATAGAAAGTCAATGGAATAGAAATTGGTAAAAATCTTAGGGGGTGCAAGTGTAATCTGTGTAGGCTGCAAATGCATGTTGTGTGGGTGCAAGTGTGGTCTGTGTGTAGTGCAAATGCAATTTGTGTGGGGTGCAAGTGCTGGAGGACCTAATGAGTCGGGTATTTCTACATCTTGGCTATGCATAGATATGACAATGACAATAAAGGAACAAATACATGGTAGTTCAAGTGAAATAAAAACATTAGATAAACATTGAATAGGCAAGTGCACAATTAAGAATGACAATGACAATAAATGGGTAAAGCACACAAGTAAGAATGAATGAGTAACGTGCAAGTCAAACATTGACATGATAGTAGCTGACATGAAGAAAAAAAAAAAATGCCTGGTTGAATGAAATGATTGGATGGAAAGTGAGAATGGAAAAGATTGAGGGGGTGCAAGTGAAGTTTGTGTGAGGTGCAAATGTAGTCTATGTGTGGTGCAAATGTAGTGTGTGTGAGGTGCAAGTGTTAGAGGACCCAGTGATTCACAAATTTCTTCATCATGATTATGCATAAACGTGACAATGACAATAAAGGAACAAATGTATGGTAGTCCTAGTGAAATGAAAACATTCGATAAACATTGAATAGACAAGTGCACAAATAAGAATGAATGGGTAAAGTACAAGTCAAACATTGACATGATAGTAGCTGAAATGAAATTTTTGAAAATAATTAGTTGTTTCAATGAAATGATTGGACAAAAAGTGCAAATGGAAAAGATTGAAGGGGTGCAAGTTAATTCTGTGTGGGCTGCAAATATAGTCTATGTGGAGTGCAAGTGTTGGAGGACATAATGATTTGAAAATTTTCAAATCTTGGTTATGCATAGACATGACAATGACAATAAAGGAATAAATACATGGTAGTCCTAGTGAAATGAAAACATTCGATAAACATTGAATAGGCAAGTGCACAATTAATGACAATGACAATAAATGGGTAAAATGCACAAGTAAGAATGAATGGGTAAAGTGCAAGTCAAACATTGACATGATAGTAACTGACATGAATTTTTTTTTTTAAATCAAACATTGACATGATAGTAGCTGACATGAAATTTTTTTTTTTAAAAAAAATGGTTGGTTGAACTAAATGATTGGACGGAAAGTGAGAATGGAAAAGATTGAGGGGGTGCAAGTGTAGTGGTTGTGGGGTGCAAGTGTTGGAGGACCCAATGATTCGCAAATTTCCACATCTTAGTTATGCATAGACATGACAATGAAAATAAAGGAACAAATACGTGGTAGCCTTGGTGAAATGAAAACATTTGATAAACATTGAATAGACAAGTGCACAAGTAAGAATGAATGGGTCAAGTACAAGTCAAAGCACTGACAAGATAGTAGCCTATATGAATTTTTTTTAAAAGAAAAAAAAATAGTTGTTTCAATGAAATAATTAGACGGAAAGTACGAATGGAAAAGATTGAGGGGGTGCAAATAAAGTATGTATAGGGTGCAAATGCAGTCAGTGTGGAGTGCAAGTGTTGGAGGACCCAATGATTTGGAAATTTCTACATCTTGGTTATGCGTAGATATGACAATGACAATAAAGGAACAAATACATGGTAGTCCTAGTGAAATAAATTAAATACTTTCACAGGAAAATCATGATATTTTGTTACAAAATAAATTAAATACTTCCACAGGAAAATCAAGACATTAGATGAATATGTTAGATAAATCATATGAAGTCAAACAAGCCAAAATAAAGATCACCTTTCTATAATCACTTTAGAAGTGTCTAGTCATTCTAATGAAAAGGAATCCCCCACCTTTTTTAGATAACATTTTATGCCAAAATTGATCTATACTATTAAAGTCAACACAAAATACAATTCCATTTTCATGGGACATCCATGTACTCTGATAATTTTTGTATCTCTAACAAGCAAATATAATACATAATGAATGCAAGCAACTCATATTGCAGGTAAAAGATCAACATCTCTCTATCAAGAGGTAAATAAAATAACAGTTAAAAAAAATAAAGGAAGGAAAATAATGGGCAAGATACAAGGAAGATAGATCCTCAAAAAATAAAAGAACAAAAGTTCATACACTAGTGCAGCAAATGAATAAGAACTGCTTCAAGTCTAAGCCCCCATTTTTAACTAAGGTACTAGTTCTTAATTAAGCCTATCAAGAAACCATGAAGCCATCACAAGCAATTGATCAAAAAACACTGGTCACCTATCTTATCAAATGACCATAATTTCATGAACTTCTTTCATGAACATGACAATTACAACAAAAGCTCCAAGAATATTGGTAAATTAAATATTATAACCTTTTAGTCTATCATAACATTCACATTACCAACACTTAGAGCATTTAAGCACTGTTAATCAAACTCTCTATAGAAAAAGTTGTGTAGTCATTTGCTTGGCTTGTTATGATAGATTCACTCATTATTTGAACAACAAAAAAGTAGAATTATATAAGCAACTGGCTTAACTAAAAGAAAATAAACCATTTTAATTGAGGCATTTTACAAAACATGTTGCATGCACACACACAAAAAAAGAGCTTGCCAGTACCAAAATAGGCAAAATACTTAGAATGAAATTCTCAAGTTTAGAGAGAGATGAGGAGATGGAAGAAGGGCCAAACTAAACCTTTGCAACATTTGACATACTTATTGTTTGTGCCACAACAACCTAACAAAATCCCCAAAACAACAATCAGCCAAAAAATAAAAGGAAATATACTAAACCTAGGCCATAAAAACTCAAATCACTCTAAAATTGTAAGGTTACTGTGGGTGTAGATTTTCAACCACACGACCAAATAAGGAACTTAGCTGGAGAGCACGCGGCAGAATAGATTAAGCCAACCACCTGCCAACAAGACAATGTAAATATCGCGGTGGTTCGTCTACCCGGAGACACTCCGACGATCAAGTCAGTAAATCTTATCTGTCACAAATATCAAAATAGTGCTTAAACTCTCAAGTAAAAACATCACAAATCAAAGCATACCTTAGACCCACGGGAGTGCCTTATTTTTATAATGGTCAGTGTCCAACTTTCCGTAGAAGTCGCACTTCATGGGACTCTATCCTTTACATCTATCACAACTCACACTATTCAGATTAAGATGAACTTCCTCAAGAGTCTCATCTCTATCCAAATAAGTAGCTTGGTGTCATCTAGGACTCTAGTCCTCTATCTAAATATCCCGGATTTCGGTATTACCACACCATATCTAGGAACCATGGTCCGCCCACGTGGCACCTCAGCTAACAACCTCGACCACGTGGACTACCCAAAAAATATGTCCCCACAACTGTCTCCTAGGTTCTATTACCTCGACAACCTCAGGTGATAGAACCTGTATCATTTCATCTTCCAACACGTCGGCTAAATAACATACTGGAGATACTCTTCCGAATAAAATCATGACTCACCGGCTCAAAAAAACAAGGACTCAAATGTCCACTTGTCAAGAATCAAGAATCAAGAACAAAGAACCATCATGTTCTATCTCATCCAGGTCCAACATCTCGACAGAGATCACACACCTAGCAGAGATCATGACTTGCTAGTTCAAAAACATCAAGATCCTAGTATCAACTTATCAGAAACCAAGAACAACATCTCAACCGACATCATCATGTTAACCAAGATCAACATCTCAATTGAAATCATCATCTCAACCAAGATCAACATCTCAACCGAGATCATCATGTCAACCAAGATCAACATCTCAACCGAGATCATCATGTTTGGCTCACCCAAACGAAGCACTTTAGCCTTAACCTTAGTGCACAGAGAGTACTAACTACCTTAGCTTTTCTTACAAACTGACTAGGTCATGGCCAATTTCGCCTTGTTTCATGCCAAAACATCGCAAACTTAGTTCAATTCTACTGTCATGGCAAGTCTAAGTTAATCGTCATGTTTCATGCCGAAACATCATAGACTTAGTTCAACTCTGCCGTCATGGCAAGTCTAAGTTAATCGTTATGTTTCATGCTAAAACATCGCAGACTTAGTTCAACTCTGCCGTCATGGCAAGTCTAAGTTAATCATCATGTTTTATGCTAAAACATCGTAAACTTAGTTCAATTCTGTTTGCCTCCGGTAAGTTCTGATATTTTCAAAAAAAATTTCCTAGGTCGAACTCCTGTCTTCTCAGACCTACTCATCTAGGCCAAGATCTTGTCTTCTGGGATCTGGGATCTGTTCACTTAGGCTCAGCTCTTGTCTTCTTGGACCTAATCATCTAGGTCGAGATCTTGTCTTCTGGGATCTGCTCACTTAGGCTAAGCTCTTGTTTTCTCGGACCTACTCATCTAGGTTTAGATCTTGTCTTTTAGATCTGGGATTTGCTTACTTAGGCTGAGCTCTTATCTTATCGAACCTAATCATCTAGGCCGAGATCTTGTCTTCTAGATCTGGGATATGCTCACTTAGGTTAAGCTCTTGTCTTCTCAGACCAACTCATCTAGGCCGAGATCTTGTCTTATGGGATCTAGGATATGCTCACTTAGGCTCAACTCTTGTCTTGTTGGACCTAATCATCTAGGCCGAGATCTTGTCTTCTGGGATCTAGGATCTGCTCACTTAGGTTGAGCTCTTGTCTTCTCGGACCTACTCATCTAGGCCGAGATCTTGTCTTTTGGATCTCGGATCTACTCACTTAGGTTGAGCTCTTGTCTTCTCGAACCTAATCATCTAGGCCGAGATCTTGTCTTTCGGATCTGGGATCTGCTTACTTAGGTTCAGCTCTTATCTTCTCAGACCTACTTCACCTAGGCCATACTCTTCCATCTTGGATCTGCTTTACCTAGGCCATGCTCTTCCATCTGGGATCTGCTCCACCTAGGCCATGCTTTTCCATTTGGGATCTGCTTCACATTGGCCATGCTCTTCCTTCTTGGATCTGCTTCACCTAGGCCATACTCTTCCATTTTGGATCTGCTACACCTAGGGCATGCTCTTCCATCTGGGATCTACTCCACCTAGACCAATGTCTTTTCTACTTGAAGGTCGTCTTCATCTCCTCGGGAATGCTCATGCCCCCTTATCTTTGCATTCATCATTTCTAGAAGGGTCTTCATTTTGTCAATGTTGGTGCATTCTCCATCTTCACTGAACTCGTTGTCGCACGTTGATCTTGCACGATGATGGCCATCTATTCTAACTAAGTTCCCACAGACAACTAAGTTCCCACATAGTTAATCAATGTAGAATGAAATCTATATAAGAGAGAGAGTTTAATGGTGCTTGTTCGAAATCTGTGGTTAAAATCAATTGAAGCCTAGATCAAGAGGTGATTGAGACCGGTGGGGGGGGGGGGCTACAGCGGTGACTGAGACGGAGAGACTCATGATTCCATGCAATGGTGGTTGCTCAGCGAAATAGAAAGAGGGGTTGAGAGAGAGCAAGAGAGGAAGAGGGAGAAGGAGAAGGAGATGGAGTTGAGATGAGATGAAGAGAAAGAAAGAGAGAGAGAGAGAGAAGATGATATACAGTTTCAAAATTTGAAACTCACAAATTTGGAGGTGGCATTTGAAAGGGAGCATAGGAGAATGAAAGAGAGTTGCAGAGCACCGAAGGAGAGGGATGTCGCCGAAAAGTAAGAGAGATGTTGCCGAAAAGCAAGAGGGATGCGCTGAAGAGTGAGAGAGAGTTACAGAGCAGAGAAGAGGAGAGAGAGAGAGAGTGAGAGAGAGAGAGAGAGAGAGAGAAATGGGTGGCTAGGTTTGGGAAGGAGAAGAATACAGAAAACGGTGTCATTTTGGTAGTAAGATTAGATGAATTGGTAATAAATTTCCAACTATCCAATGTTATTGTCATTTGCAGAAATTCCCCTTTGATTTGCAACTTTAGTCTACTGCCCCCACTGGGCAATAATTCCCCATTTATATTGTCTTCTGTGTATATCAATGCAACAACATGTGTATATGTATGACCTAGCATATATAAAAAATTGTGTGACCCCCACAACTAGGACTGCAAACGAGTCAAATCAAACCAAGCTAAATTTTAGTATGTTTAGACTTGTTTATTAAAATTTTAACGAACTTGAGGTCAAGCTCGAACTCAATAAAAATTTAACGAACCGAACTCGAGTCGAGTTGGCTTAGGCTTGACTCGAGTTCGAGTCTGTTCACAAGCTTTAACGAGTCAAAAAATTTATAAATTCATATTTGTTTATGAGACTAAAGCTACAATTAAAATTTTGATTATACAATTATATATACAATATATATAATACTAAAAAAAAAGGTCAATATTTTACTAAAATAATTATATCTACTACCACTATTATATAAATATACTATCTATAATTAGCTATTATTTACATTTATATTTTTTAAATATATAAATAACACATTTATCTTACTTTTTATACATATTTTTACATTATTTAATATATAAATAATAAATATTAAACGAGTCAGCAACAAGTCGAGCTTACGAGCTGAGTTTTAGAATGTTTAGACTTGTTTATTAAAAATTTAACGAGCTCAAGCTCGAACGCAAAAAAAATTTAACAAACCAGGTTTGAACAAACTTTTGTCAAGTCGAACTCGAACCTGTTCACAAACGATTCTATTCATTTACTACCTTACTCACAACACATAAGAAGCTGCAAAAGAGGAGAAATTTTTTAATAAAATAATCTAATGATTTGTAGCAACCTTTTACGTAAGGAGTTCGATCCTCTGAGTCGGTGATTTGGGAGGGAGGGTGTTGTGCTGGCTCGTGAAATTAAACACAAGTTCGTTTTGATTGATTCAAATTATTTATTAAGTTAATTACTTAAAAATTTTATTTACAAATATTATAGTAACTCAGATTTTATTTAAGATTTTTTAAAAATAATAAGTCATATATTAATAAAATTGATAATATTATCAATTTGTCTCAATTTTTAAAACTAAAAATATTATCAATTTTACGTAATAATATTTTAAATAATTATTTCACTAACTGATAAAAAAAATAAAAGCATGAGATTAAATGTTTTTGCATTCTACTTGTTGGTTTGATTCAACTATCTAACAAAACCGAGAATATTAACAGTTTTTTTCAATTTTAAAACTGAGAACATTATCAATTTTTTCATATTTAAATTTTTTTTTTTCAATTTTGCATGTCAATATTCTATCATCATGCTCCTTTATAGACACAAAATTTTTCAGCTTTGCACAAAAAATTAATTCATTTTTTTTCAATTTTTTCATAAAAAACATTGTTTGGTTTCAGTTTTTTAAAAATTGAATTTTTTGTTTTTCGAGTTTTTTTGTTTTTAGTGAATATTTTTAAAATTTTAAGCATTATTTTTACTTTTTTAGATGCATCTTACTTAGATGTATCTAAAAAGTAAAATATTTGTGAAAAAATATTTCAAAAATTAATAAATACACAAAACTATAAAAAAAATACTAAATTTTCATATTTTTGGTATTTAGTGAAATTTTTAAAGATTTTTTTCACAAAAATTATACTTTTTAATTTTTTTAATGTTAGGTGTGTCTAAATTTTTTTTAAAAAAAATTCTTAAAATATTAAAAAATTCAGTAAAAATAAAAAAAAATACTTGATATAAGAAAATAGAATTTTTTGAAAAGTGTTTTTAAAAAACTCAAACCAGGCAAAGTGATTAGTTTTATTTATTTATTTTTTTGCATATAATTTTTTTTAGTTTTCCCAAATTGAAAGTTGATGTTTTAAAGTTTTGAAAATCAAAATAAATGTCAAATTATCATATTCCTTTATAAATAATCATAAATGATGAACGATTATTGTTTGAAGGGCAATTCTAATTACTAAAAATTTAATGAGATTTGAAAGTTCAAAAAATATTAGTTAAGACTTAATGGAGTATAAATTCATAAATTATAACTTATGTGTAAATGTTCCTTATTCATTTTGTCAGTCCCTTCGTCTATATCATACATAAAAAATTAGATCGATTCGATAATCGTATATATTCAATTTATGACATTTATCACTAAAATAATATATTGTATATTTTTTAAATACACGTTTGTCATTTATTTGTTTGGCCACATATGTGATAAATTAAATATATTATAATTATCGGATCCCCTTGATATTTTGTGAAAATAATATACCCAAAGAATTCCAAAAAATAAATGATTTCAGTTAGCAAAATAGGCTCCATGATAGATTTCTCTAACCCAAACAATATATCGACTTGGGGGGGGGGGGGGGGGATGCATGAAATGCCGTGTTTCAAATTTCACTATTTTCATGGATTTTGCTCTTTTTTTTTGGGGTTCATTTTCATTTTAATGTAGTGACCCCATTAGGATCATGAAAATCATAACACACTGCCGCCGTCAATCCAACTTCCACCACATATTTTTATGGAGATTTCATCAAAACTTCTCATAATAAAATTTTAATGCATTAAGAATAAATATAAAAAAAAATTTATTAAGAAATCTAAAACATACTACTATTATCAAAATATATTTACTGAGTAATTTAATATTTTAAATTTTAAAATAATATAACTTTTAAACTAAATATTGGTTTTTAATAAAATTAATACTCTTAAAATCCTTTCATCAAAATCTATCAAACAAGATTCATGTTAACTACGAAATTCTTAAAAAATATAAAAAATATACCGTCAAAATTGACGTAAATAGTAATATTTTACTCTGTTTGACAGTAATATGTTACTTTGGTTCACAGTAACATTTTATTATTATAAAAAACAGAGTATATACTAGACGAACCAACCAAAAATACACATACACAATATTTTTAAACTTGTATAAAATAAAATAAAAGTTTTCTTTGTCAAAAGAATTGTGTAAGATATATATATATATATATATATATATATATATGCATGGGCAATATTATTAAAGAAAAACAAAAAAGAGATTTTAGCTGTCCTTACTCAATTATGCGCCTTCTCTCCTTAGGAGATTATGAAGCAAAATAAATTAGATTATTCTTTTCACCAAACAAGGGTCCAATGAATTTCCTTATTTTTATTTTTGATTTCTTGTTTTAAAGTTTTTCTTCTTTTTTTCACATTATTATTATTTATTTATTGTGTTGACTTGGCTATATCTTTTGAACAGTATAATGTGAACACATGAAAGGACAAATAATGTTTGATAAAGAAAATAAGATCATTACGTTATTGATTATGGAAATCAAACCAATAATAGTTGATTATTTAGGCATTGTGGTCAACTGTGGATGGTTAGAATTTGTTTTCATTGACTGAAGTTGTAAATTATAATGAGCAATCTTCAGTGCATGACCAAATCCTCGTGTGTTCCCGGCTACCAAGAGAAGAGTATAAACTAGCGTTTGGTTACGAATATGCATGCTTGTTAGGTCGTCCCTTTCTTCTTCTGAATTTGTTAAACACCTGTTTGGTTATCAGAGAGTTCAATATCTTGAATTTGTTGGAAGGATTGGTAGCATGAGGATAGGTTGTTGTTGGGTCATCCTCTCTTACTCGACTCTCTGTTGGTTCTTTTTCAATACTATTAGTGTCTCATATGCTGTCGACACTCTTACTGTTGGCCAGGTAATGAAAGACTGGGATTACTTGGAATCTCCAAACAAGCGCTATCGATTACACTCTCAAGCCCAGACGGATCCACCTCTCGCTACTTGGGAATTCAACATATGGGTGTGTATCCATGGGTTAATGTTAGAATCCCCATGCTAGTTTGGGTTGCCAACCGTGATAAACCTATAGCCGATACCTCTGGAACTTTAAGCATATCCCATGATGGAAACCTGGTGCTTTCTAACTACAGTGGCAACTTCTACACCATACTAAATGCACAACACCCTGCCACGAGCAGTAGTAACACGAGTGCAACTCTACTCAATACGGGTAATTTGGTTCTGAGAGCTGCGGGAAAACATATCGTGTGGCAAAGTTTTGATTATCCCTCTGATACCTGGCTAGCAGGCATGAAATTGGGATTGTTTAAATCCAGTACGGGTCAGTTACAAAACCAGTTTCTCACTTCATGGCTGAGTGATCAAGTACCATCTATGGGGGCTTTTACCTTTGGGGTTGATCCCAACAATACAAAGCAGCTTGTAATCTGGAAAAGAGGGGTCATTTACTGGCAGAGTGGGATGTGGAATGGGTATAACTTTACTTACTTTGCTCAGAGTTATGATATACAATTCAACTTCAGCTACTTCTCTAACGAGGGGCAGAGCTATTTCACTTTTACAGTGAATGAAAATAAGCATAGTTATTGGATTGACCTACGCTCGGTTGGGATAATTGGGGCAGTTGGTATATCAAAAGAATTGGGGAGCTTCCCAGACATCAGTGATGCGCCAATTTTCTGTCACCCTGGCCAAGTGAGATTCAGGCCTATTAATCAGGGGTGTGTAGCCCCCGAGCCATCCAACTGCACAACTGGAGACGCATTCATTAAGACAATTAGTGTTGAACCAAAGTCATATGATGAAATGATTTACGGAATCAATTACAGCCTAGGTATCAGTGACTGCGAAGATATTTGTAGACGACACTGTTCTTGTATAGCTTATTCTTCTGGTAAACTGAGCGGGTGCAGCTTTTTTAGTGATATCGAGAAATCTCCCTTTTCAGCATATATTCTTTACATAAGGGCGGGCTTCATGGTAGAGAAAGGTAACACATGCATTGAGTTTTATTTTATTTTATTTTTTCAGGAAGAAATTCCTGATCAATTTGAAATGTATTGTAAGTAATCACTAGAGTAGTTCTCTAATTTTAACAGTCTAATAATTTATTATTATTATTATTATTTATTTTATTTTATTTTTTGCATTATTCACCATTATTAATCATGTATAGTCTAAATATGTATTCCTCCTACCTCCAAATAACTTGGTGTCTAACCATCCAAACAGGGATATACTTTTCTCCAGTTCAGCTATGGGTTGAAGAGGTCAAGTTTGGTGTGTAGGTTCACCATATGTCACATCGCAATGATCTGAGTCATTCATCTTGTTGGGCCTATATATAGATCATCCATGAAAAAAAAATAAAAATGAAAAATCATATTGGTTAGATAATTCATAATTGTACTCGTATGATTTCATCACATTTGACTTACAAAAAAATGACTTTTGAGGATAGAGCATCCAATTTTTTATGAGTAATGAGAAATATAATGAAATGATGCGACTATGATAATTGGATCACTCTGGGTTTTTTTTTTTTTTTTCTGTTTTTCTTCTTTTTTTCATGCATGATCTACGCAATGACTTAGATCATCAAAATAAAACCTGTGATGACTCCACAGTCCACACTAGACCTCTCCAATCCATACTCGAACTGGAGAAGAGCTAGTCCCATGCTAATAATACTACCCCCAGGTAATTCGAAGAAGAGGCAGCTGTGGTTGGCTATTGGTGGTGTAGTAGCTTTTCTCGTAGTCACCTTCTTGTTGTATCTATGGTGGAAAAATCCCCACTTTCAAGGTAATTTTAACTTTACCATTGAAGATTTGTTATATAATTAGGCCAAGTTTGGCAATCCAAAAATAATCTATCCTTTTTTCATCACATCACCTCTCTATTTTTCTGCACATCTTTTCGTAAAAAGACAAAA
The DNA here is from genome assembly GCF_055761805.1 of Camellia sinensis. Taxonomy (NCBI): domain Eukaryota; kingdom Viridiplantae; phylum Streptophyta; class Magnoliopsida; order Ericales; family Theaceae; genus Camellia; species Camellia sinensis. The sequence goes on from NC_138973.1 coordinate 119,179,439, forward strand.
AGTACACTTATTTAAATCATCCCAAACAACCCCTTAGTGTGCTACTCTAAATAGAATTTTCCTTTTTTGCTAACCAGGAAATAATGGAAGAAGTAAAGATGAGACAAGTCAGGATACTGAGTTGTTGTATGAACAAAATACTGAAGCAGCAATTATTGATGATCATGAGTTAATTCTGTTCACTCTTCGTAGCATAGAAATCGCTACAGATTACTTTTCTGACGCAAATAAGCTTGGGCAGGGTGGTTTTGGGTCAGTTTATAAGGTATCATATGACTTTTTTTCTCCAACACAAAAATCTCTACATTTCACATTGTAAAATTTAATGTATAAAGAGAAATAGAGAGAGAATAAATTGTATGTATTATTGATTGATTTATATTGATATCTATTACAATGATTCATGATTCCTATATATAGAAGAGGGTGAGTGTGTAGTAGGTAAGGAGTAGGTGAAGTGGAGGTGGTAGTGGTGTAGTGGGTTAGGTTTAGTGGAGTAGGTGAGGTGGTAGTGGTGTAGTGGGTTAGGCTTAGTGGAGTAGGTTTAAGTGGGTGAAGTAGGTGGAGAGTGGGTGAAGTAGTGGGTTAGGTTTAGTGGAGTAGGTTTAAGTGGGTGAAGTAGGTGGAGAGTAGGTGGATTTTAACAGCCCCCCGCAAACTCAAGGGGGATAGGAACTAACCAACTTGAGTTTGGAGAGAGTAACAAAACAAGAAAATACATAAAAATAAAAGAGGATAAGAGACACTGTATGGTCGTGTCAGACCATTGGTGAAGACACTGGATGGTGGTGTCATAACGTTGTAGAGGACACTGTATGGGGGTGTCATAACCATGTAGAGGACACTGTATGGTGGTGTCATAACGGTGTAGAAGACACTGGATGATTGTGTCAGACCAATGTAGAAGACAGTTTATGGGGTCATGTCGGACCGTTGTAGCAGACAATGTTGTGACAGTTGTTGTGACAGTTTACAGAGTCTTGCTGGACCCTTGTAGAAACTAACCGGAATCAATGTCGGGACAGTTTACAGAGTCTTGTCGGACCCATAAAGGAGCTAACCGGAATCAATGTCGGGACAGTTTACAGAGTCTTGTCGGACCCATAAAGGAGCTAACCGGAATTAATGTCGGGACAGTTTACAGAGTCTTGTCGGACCCATAAAGGAGCTAACCGGAATCAATGTCGAGACAGTTTACAGAGTCTTGTCGGACCCATGAAGGAGCTAACCGGAATCAATGTCGGGATAGTTTACAGAGTCTTGTCGGACCCCTAAAAAGTCGCACCCTCAAAAGGTGTGCCCAATCTTTCAAAAGGCGTGCCATCAAAAGGCGTGCCCAATCCATAAAAAGACGTGCCATCAAAAGTTGCGCCCTCAAAAGGCGCGCCCACTTCATCAAAAGTCGTGCCCGACAGAAAGCGTCGAGCCATCAAAAGGTGAACCGGAGACGCGGCGAGGCACGTGAGCGACAGAGTGGCGTATCGGCCGCGTCGTCAGTGTCAATATAAACCAATGCGGAGGCTGTGCTTGAGGCAGAAGCGAAGACAAAAAAACCTGGGAAAAAACTTCTGAAAAACTCTTCATTTTCTGAGAGAGATATTCGTTTTTCTGAGAGATTGCCTCTAAGAGCTGCAAATCTTGAAACACTCCCCTTCCGAACATTATCAGTCTGAAATTGCTATTTCGCTGAAACACTCAGCAACCCAAAAAACATGGCCTCTTCTTCTCGTTCAGCTACCCAGAATATGGCCTCTTCATCCCGTGGTCTACTCACTCTCTTTCCCGACCTCAACGAGTCAACAAGAGAGATAACTGGTGCGGAGGCCCGTGAACCTCAACCAAACACCTCTGGTTTTGCTCCGTTGAACTTTCCGATGCGGTCGGTGGAGCAAAGAATGGCAGTGCAGTCGGATGTGGAGGCCAATCAGTATACATTGAAGTCATGTGTGGAAACCATGACTGCGGTTACAAATTTGTCGAACCGGCTGCAGAGTAGGACAAATGAGGTGCAGCAGTTAAACGCCCAACTGGCTCTGCTCCAACGCATGTATAAGGATGCGCGAGCAGAGTTAAGTGTGCTAAAGGCGGAAAATAAGGAGCTGAAGCGGAAGGCCACCGTGATGTTCCGATTTGGAGGTCCACCGTATGCTGTAGTGGAGGAGCAGGGAGGAGGCAACTTGCTTGGTGGTCTAGGAAGCACGGAGGCAACACCGGCAAGGACCACCCAGGACGGAGGCAAGAAGAAAAGACCGGCGGCTGAGTAGAGAAGAAAAATCCCACTGTGGGTGTGGTAGTTTTGTTTTTGTTTGTGTGGGTTTTTTTTTTTTTTTATGTAAAAGTGTGATCGGGGTTGATCCCCTGATATGAATAAAATGACAAGGTTGTGGAATGTTGTTGGTGTTATTTTGTGGTGTTGTTTTGTTTAATAAGAAAAATAAAATAAAAGAAAATAATAGATAAAGAAAATAGAGAAAAATATTTGTGGATGGGTGATAAGAAAAACAGCAGATTTTTTTTTTTTTTTTTTTTTTTGGTGGAATATAAAATAAATAATAATAAGAGAATGGAAAACGGGTGATGCTTACTAACAAGGGATAGGGAAAATATATTATAATAAAATATATATATATATATATATATTAAAATAAAAGAAAAGGGTGAAAGAACGTGGATGAAATAAATTAAGAGAAAGGAGAGATATGATTAAAGTGGGTTTGAAAGTGGGAAAAGATGAGAGAGAGGGATGTCCAAGAAGCTTGTGCTTTTGATAGTTACACATTACCCAAGCTGTATGTGAAGATGCATGTTACTGTCTTACACTTCTGCAGGCTTGGTATTCTTTGTAGGGCACTTGCAACACGTGACATTGAAAATTGTATTCGAAAATGATGACATCTCCAACATGAAACGTCTTGGAAGCAGCCCAGGCCTTGTAATCAATATTCCCAATGATGGTTCAACCAGCGGAGTCCCCAACCTTGTACACTGCTGCCATTGAAACCTTCAAGCCAGCAAACATGGCTACTAACAACAGAGCCACAGCTCTACACCCCACACCCAAATCCATGGCTAAGAGAGAGAGAGCAAATCGGGAAAAAAACAGCAGTGACGAGCAGAAAAGCAGCGCCAGAAACGCCAACGACGACGACGAGTAAGAGTACAACCACGGATATGTGAGAGGCGAGGTGAACGGCGATAGAGGCTAGACGATGATGCGGGTGCCGCCGCCGACATAGCGGAGGAGGGGTGTAAGAAAATGTTGAAGAAGTCAAGGTATGTGTAGAAAATAAGCGGAATAGGTTGAGGTCCGGCGGGCGGCCAAGGCGAGGTTGCCGCCCGCCGGTGAAGCGAGAAATACTAAGGTCTTAACCTTGCTCTGATACCATGTAAAATTTAATGTATAAAGAGAAATAGAGAGAGAATAAATTGTATGTATTATTGATTGATTTATATTGATATCTATTACAATGATTCATGATTCCTATATATAGAAGAGGGTGAGTGTGTAGTAGGTAAGGAGTAGGTGAAGTGGAGGTGGTAGTGGTGTAGTGGGTTAGGTTTAGTGGAGTAGGTGAGGTGGTAGTGGTGTAGTGGGTTAGGCTTAGTGGAGTAGGTTTAAGTGGGTGAAGTAGGTGGAGAGTGGGTGAAGTAGTGGGTTAGGTTTAGTGGAGTAGGTTTAAGTGGGTGAAGTAGGTGGAGAGTAGGTGGATTTTAACATTTTATCTTACAATAATTGATGCTTAAATAAATTTGTCCTACCTAATTTCTGCAGTCACCACATTAAATTGAAGTTTCCTGAACACTATCACCACTATTTTTCCATTGAATAATGCATTCAATTAATGTTGTCTGATTACTTTTGTTCCTGACCACTATCACCACTATTCATGTTTTTACATTATTTTGATCTGCTATGTACATTACACATCTCATACTAAACATATAAATTTCAGGGTAAGCTAGTTAATGGAGAAGAAATCGCTGTGAAAAGACTTTCTATAAGTGCCGGAGAAGGGTTAAGAGAGTTCAAGAATGAGGTTATATTAATCTCAAGGATTCAACATCGAAACCTTGTTAGACTTTTGGGTTATTGCAGTCAAGGAGATGAGAGGATATTAATATATGAATACTTGAAAAATAAAAGCTTAGATTCATTTATTTTTGGTTCGTTACTTTAATACCTTCAACTGATCTTATTATTTTGATTCTCTTTCTTAAATTGTCCCAAGGGTCATAATACCTATTTATGTATTTACTACAAATTTTGGGACAGATAAAGCAAGGCGAGCTTTACTAGACTGGAAAATGCGTGTGAACATCATTGAAGGAATTGCTCAAGGACTTCAATATCTCCACAAGTACTCTAGGTTAAGAATCATTCACAGGGATCTAAAAACTAGCAACATTTTGTTGGATGATAATATGAATCCAAAAATCTCTGACTTTGGCACTGCAAGAATATTTGGAGACAATGAAGCTCAGGCAAACACAAAGAGAATTGTTGGGACATAGTAAGTTAAATAGCTCTTTTGAACATGTAATGGAAACCTAGTTTTATATACATGCGAACCAAATTTTTTTTGACAACATGATTTGTGGGTTTGGTGGAAACAGTGGTTACATGTCTCCCGAGTATGCTTTGGATGGTCTATTTTCGGTGAAGTCTGATGTTTTTAGCTTTGGCGTCATGATGCTTGAGATTATAAGTGGGAAGAAGAATACAGGCTTTTATCAGCCTGATCGTGCTTTGAATTTATTAGGATATGTAAGTAACTATAATTTGGTCTAATTGTGTCTACCTTTCCTTTGTTTGTGTTAAACTAAACTTGTATAACATTATTAATGAACCATTTCAGGCTTGGGATATGTGGAACGAAGGAAGGGGATTGGAGATAATGGATGAAGTATTAGTTGAAACATGTACAAGTGAGGTCATGAGATACATTGAAGTTGGTTTCTTGTGTGTTCAAGAAAGTGCAATAGATAGACCAACAATTTCAGAAGTTTTGTCTATGCTTAGTAATGAAAGATCCGCTATACCTACTCCTAAGCAACCTGCTTTCTCTGCAATCATAGGTGTAAATAATGCCAATAGACTTGAAATTCCAAAGCCTTGCTCTATAAATGATGTTACAATTTCAGAAGTAAAAGGTCGATGATATTAGTGATTGCAAAACGGACATTGCTTTTTAAACAAACTGATTGTAAATCTTGAAAGACAATTGTTTCATTATGATCTCATAACTGGTCTGTAAATGATTTAAATGAATGATGGTCAGATTAATTGTCATTAATTATTGAATGATGTTATGGTAATTGTATGTGCACAAGAGATTAGATTCTTCCATGAAATTTGACTCTTTTTGTTTGGCAAATAGATGAATTATTAAAAAACCAACACCAACTTATTACCTATTAATGAGTGTTTGAGAGGAAGATAGATTGGGTACATACCTAACCTTTGATATAAATGCACAAAGTGATTGTTCTTGACTTGAATTCATAACCTCAAGGTCCATAAGCCAAGATAGATGAATCAATAGAACAAATATATCGTTGAGCATCATAAATTAATGGCATTAACTATCTTTTTTAACTATTTATGTTGTGGAGCATCAACTGTCTTTTAACTATTTATGTTGTATTGCCACAATTTCTCTGTGCTGATTTGTAGACATAATTTTTTAAAGACGTTTACATTTGCTTCGAAACTGAATTTCCCATGTCAAATGGCTTGGAAATTTATGGCCATTGGTTTCTTTCTCTAAATAAAATTTCAAAGATTTTTTTGTAAAAGTAGAAATTAGTTTTACAAAAAATAAACATAAAAAATATATTTGTCTGGTTTGATTTTTTAAAAGCTAATTTTAAATAAGTTTTCGTTTATTTTTAGTGAATGTTTTTTAGATTTTAATCAATTTTTTGTACTTTTTAGATGCACCTAATCAAGATGCATCTAGAAAGTAAAACAAATTGGCTAAAACATTAAAAAAATATCATTGAAAATAAACGAAAATTCAAACAAAAATCTATGTATTTTTGTTGAGATTTTTTTTTAGTGAATTTTTTTTTTTTTTCATCTTTTAGTTAAACTTTTTTACATTTTAAATGAATATAATCTTGATGTATCTAAAAAATAAAAAATAAAAAATGACTAAAATATTAAAAAATTCAGTAAAGACAAACAAAAATCTGTTTAAAAATAATTTCTGAAAATGTAAACCATATTTTTTAATTTTCAAAAATTATTTTTGCCCTCCAAAAAGATAGCACTATATAAAAAAGATAACTACTTTTGATATTTTTTTTTTTTTTCTTTCAAGAAACTAAGGCCTTGTTTGGCATGATCTAAAAAAGTCAAAAAGTTACTATCCTATTTAAGTCACATCACCTCTCTAACACATCACTTCAAACCAAACTCATATTTCATAAAAAGTCAAAAAGTGCACTTATGTAGATTATCCCAAACCACCCCTAACTTTTAGTTTTTAGAAAAAATTCCTAAAACAAGTTTCTAAAAACCAAACCAAACATGGCCACTAAGAAGTAACAATTAAAATTTTAGAAAAAGGCAGTCTCATTTATAAATTTTCCTTTTTTATTTTTAATTTATGGGGGTAAAGTGTAATTTGCCCATTTTATTTTTATGGGTACCTTTGTTCTCAACAAAGTCACGAACCTCAGATATGAGAACTATTATATATCATCGATTTTTCATTATTTCATACCACCACAGGTTTATTGATATATTATTTGTCTTTATTATTAATGATTATTTTTAATTAAGATTAAGGGTGGAAATTTGACACACAACCTCTTAACACGATTCGAACCGTACAAGTAGTTAGAGGGTTAGAATTGATCATCTTTCGACACGATCACGAATATTAATTATGTTGTGTTAAGGTTGGACATGAATAACCCGAACATGATCCTTCTGGCCCGTGTAAAAATGTTTCTTAACATGTGGACACGAAGCCACTAATGAACGCAGGTAACCCAAATGTAACTAGGATTCAATAGCCATCGAATCTTAAATGTTTTATTTTTAGCTATTGGATTATCTGTTGGTGTCAAAAGTTTTTGAAATTTTGTTGGATGTTTGGATATTAATGGGTATCATTAGCTTCAGATTGGATGTGTAGCAGATTAGTGATGAATTTTTTGAATTATTTTCATGAATATTGGTATATATTATTCTTGTGAGTGCTAACGTTTAAACATGTTACCCTTATGCATTTGACATGAAACAAATTTGTTTAAAATTGATTGTACAATTTGCTTATAATTATGCTAAACGTGTTAGGAATATTGTGTTTGGGTTGACAAAATTATAAATAGGCCATTTTATGATTATGTGACTAAAACCCTGTTTGGGAACTTATGTTTTTAGCCAAAAAGTCACTATAAGTTGTCAAATCATTATCTCTACTTTTTTGCATATTTTTTCATAAAAATTCAAAATGCCACTAAAAAAACCAATTCCCAAACAACCCTTAGTGTAGAAATTGTATATAGGATTATTTTTCTAAGGGTCAGAAACTGCTTATAGGGATTTGACTAATCATTGAGAACCATGGTTATATGCCTAACTGACTCACATGCTTACCTAATTCACATGCTTAATTGTTTACATGATTATCATTGGGCTTTTTGATCCAATCAAATAGAAAGCCCCAAGGGCACTATATTCTAGGAACCCAAACTATGTGATTGAATAAATCCTCCTCTATCTATTGCAGGTCACGAGCTCCTTTTCCTTTCCTTTCCTTTCTTCAAACTCCAATTCATGTTTTTCATTGAGAAATCTCTGATCAATGATAGAACAAGATCCATTTTGCATCGTATTTAAGAGATTCCTTGGTTCAGGCTGACGAAGCAATATCACTCGATCATTATCAAACAGGCTGCAATATTTTTTTCTCCATGAGGATCCCACCAGAGCTCTTTCGCACAAGCAGTGGAGCATGTGGTTTAATTCAATGCAAAGTGAAAAACCTTACCAGGGCTTGACATGCCGCAAATCCTCTTGAAAGAGAGAGGTGCCTTCAGGAACGTGGACACAAGCGGTGCATGGTTGTCGTCAACTCATGCCATAAGGTTTTGGGTTAAGTCCTGCAAGGAACTCCAGGTGGGATCTTACACATCGGCTCTAATGAAGTCCCAAAACGATTAGGTACCTGAGAACTTAGAAATTTCACATGCTTCGGTGACTTTTACATTACTTGAACACCGTAGAGAAAACCGAAACGTGTATGCACTTTATTTTATGGATTGTAGTTTTCTTTTGTTTACATGCCAAAAAATAATAATTATTATTATTTTATTTTTATTTTTTTAAAGCTTTGTTTATTGATTTCCAATCATGACACTCAATATTATTTGTAAAGCTTTATTTTCTTTATTGGTTTAAAAGATTTCATGGATCAGTTTGGTTTCTAATTTTCTGGAATCAAGGTACTGGTTTACTTTTTGGTTTACATTAGAATTTGTTAGGTTTTATTTCTTGGCAATCCCGTTTGACAAAACTCCTTTGAGTTGTAATTTTATTCGCATTTTTATTTCAGTGAGGCTATGAGTTGTTAGATGCGAATCCAACCCGAATCAAGCATTTCAGAGAAGTTTGTGATGATAAAGCTTTCAAGATTGCCACTTCGCTGATTATGACGGGGATAAAGCAAAATGCAAAAATGCATTCAAAGTTGCCTGTCCGATCATGTTATTTTTTTCCAGTTTTTCCATTTTTGGCCTTCCCGCTCGAGCGGGGAAAGTGACGCTCGAGCGGGGATTGGAAGCTCTCAGCATCTCTGCAGTCGCCTGTAAAAATACTGGAAGGTGTGATTTTACGCTCGAGCGGATGCTCCTACGCTCGAGCGCATCTCAGTTTGTTCGCACGCAGTTTTTGGTCAGTCCGCTCGAGCGGGCTGTGTTGAGCTCGAGCGGAGATCGTGGGACAGATTCTATAAATTCGCGTATTGGGTCAGATTTTGAGGATAACTTCTTCAGATCTTCTTTTTGGTTTCTAGGGTTTATATCTGGGGATACTTTGGGAGTTTTCTTTGATGTTTTTATTGAGTATTCAACTCATGATCTAAAGAGAGTACATCAAAGGTTTGTTTGTTATACACAAAAGAGAGAGTTATTCTTCAGTTGTGGATTCTGAAGAATTCGAGCCTGAAGCTTTGGTGGAATCCGGAGTGGCTCATCAGAAAGACAATTCCGTGGTGAAGATGGGGTTGGAAGAGGCACATAAAGGTTGGTTCAATTAGGCGTTGTGGATTCGCTAGGTAATTGAGAGTATACCTGTGTAATTCCTTTAATTCTTCTTAGTGGATTGTCTTGTGGCTGTTGCCCGTGGTTTTTTTATCACAGTTGGAGGTGTCCAATTGTGGTTTTTTCCACGTTAAAATCGTTGTGTCTCTTTGTCTTGATTGTTTGATTGTTTGATTGGGATTGTTATATTCTGCTTAAAATTGATACATAATCACAAATCAACATCTAGGGGATTTCTAGATTTTTCAATTGGTATCAGAGCAGGTCGTTCTTTGTTTTTTTTTAAAAAAAATATTTTCTTTTAGAACGAGATCTTGTTTGATTTGTGATAATGGATACAATTCGTGAAGGAAATTCTATGGTTCGACCACCCCTACTTGACGGATCCAATTATCCTTTTTGGAAAGCTCGGATGAGATCTTTTTTAAAATCTATTGATGAAAAAGTCTGGCAATCCGTCATGAATGGGTGGACTGAACCAACAATTATCGTTGATGGAGTTACAATCCCCAAACCAATTGATAAGTGGGACAGTACTGATTACCAAAATAGTAGCTGGAATAGTAAAGCTATCAATTCTCTCTTTTGCGCTGTCACACCTGAAGAATTTAGTCGTATTTGTAATTGTGAAGTCGCAAAAGAGGCTTGGGATATCTTACAAACTATTCATGAGGGCACTCCTTCTGTGAAACGTTCAAAACTTCAAAGGCTCACATCTAGTTTCGAAAACTTTTCAATGAAAGATAGTGAGACCTTTGATGAATTTTATGCGAAGTTGAGTGACATTGTAAATTCCAGCTTCAATTTAGGTGAAAAAATTCCAGAATCCAAAATTGTGGGAAAAATTTTGAGATCCTTGCCCGATCGGTTCCAACCAAAAGTTACGGCTATCGAGGAGGCTCAAGATGTTGACAACCTCAAGCTGGATCAGTTGGTTGGAAATCTTAAAACTTATGAAGCACATAGGAATTTCAAAAAGACACAAAAAGATATTGCTTATAGTAGTGCTCATAAAGTGGTAGAGGATTCTGATGAGGATTGCGAGATAGATTCCAAGATTATGGCTGCATTTGTTAAACAATTTAAAAAATCTTTTTTGAAAAAGAATCCTGATCTTTTGGAATCTACTCATTCTCATAAATCTAAAGGCAAAGATAAACTCAAAATTAATCCTATAGCCAAGAAGGAGAAAGGAAAGATACAAGAGAACTCTGAAAGACTCCAATGCTATGAATGCCAAGGATTTGGCCACTTTGCTTCAGAATGCCCTACTCGTTTGAGGAAGAAGAAAGCCCTCGCTATCACTTGGGATGATGAATCAGAATCTGATGAAGATGAAAGTGACAATGAAGGTCAAGGCGAAGAGGGTCATAAACAATTTCTTGCTTTCATGGCGGCTTCCGAAGCTGAAGGACAAACAGATTCTCCGAAGAGGTCAGTTGAGAATATCACTGATGATGAATCCTCGGAGAGTGATCATGAAGAGCTTGAGCAAGCTTATGAAAAGTTGTATAAGGAGTCTCTTAACTTGTTCAAATTGAATGACAAGCTCACAAAGAAACTCAAAGCATGTGAAAGTGAGAATGTCAAACTTAAGGAGGAGATTTCCGAGGCTAGAATTAATGCCATCAAGGTAGCTGATGATCGACAAGTTCTTTGTACAAAACTGTTAACTTGTGAGACAGAGAGGAATGAGCTACTGCAAACCCATGCCATGTATGAAGAAAAGATTGAATCTCTCGAGATGTCACAAGTTACTTTGGAAGAACTAATGATCAAGAAAGAGGAAGAGCTCAAGTGTGCTATGGCTACCATTGGTCTTTGGAACAGAGGATCAAAGACTTTGGAGGATATCATTGGATCTCAACAAATGAGTTGTGACAAGAGTGGCATTGGCTTTGGTGGTAAGAAAGAGCAAAAACAGAGTGCTTCAACATCTCATGATACAAGAACTCAAGGAAAGGGAGAACAAAAAATCCAACAAAATGATGGACTTCTCAAACTTTCTAGAGTTGGTAAGGTAAAAGAAAAGAAGGTACACCCTGTGTTTATTTGTCATCATTGTGGTATGCATGGTCATATTCGCCCTTATTGTTATAAGTTGCATGGGAGAGTGCCTCAAAAGGGTAGAAATTCGATTTACATGTCTAGGCGGAATACCAAGATTCATGCGGGTGTTCACTACACCACGACACTTACCAAGACCGCTAGACCTGATTTTATTAAGACCAAAAAGATTTGGGTGAGAAAAGTTGACTTGTGTTAATTTGTTTGGTCGTTTTAGTTTATAGGTTTTTGTGTGTTTTTTTTCGGGTCTTTTAATGTGTGCTTGTTTATTTTTTGTCTTGCTTTGGTTAAGAAAAAAATTGAAAAAAAAAAAAAAAAAGAAAAATTCCAAAAAGATTTTCTTAGTATGGTTTTGCATGCTTGAAATTTTTGAGTGGTCCTTGGTACATATTGGAATTGATGAGAAAATCCATTACATGTTAATATGTGTGTGCTTTCTGTGGTCATTACTCATTTTGGAGTGTGTGTTCTTTGATTAGTATGTCTCATTCTGTACACATTCTTGGATTAGCAAATTCTGGAGTCTTCCGCCCTAGTGATTATTTTTTTCTATGGACTTCTGTCATTGATCTTTTGTGTTTCTAGAGGAATTGACCTATACTAGCATATCATGGGTGATGTTGAGTCTCTTAACCACCTACCATCTTTTTGCACCTCCATGGCTTTCCCCTTAATTCTTTGCAATCTAGCCATGAGGAAAAGGCTACCTCAGAGTCACCAACCAGGCCATCCTTATTATATCCATGCTTCTCTGGTTCGGTTTCCATACTCTTGAGCGTGTCAGCCACCAATGATTGTGCAAAAGAAAAAGAAAAAAAAAGAAAAAGAAAAAGGAAAAGAAAAAGGAAAAATACGCACAAGAAAGAAAAGAGAAAATGTGAAAAAGAAAGAAAAGAAAAAAGTGTGTGGAAAAAAAAAAAAAGGAAAAAGATTCATTGATTGAGGGGGAGCCTCCGCCTTTACTCACCAAATACCCCTTGATTCCTAGTGGTTTGACTTTCCTTTGTCGTGCTTAAGATTCTCTTGTTGGAGGTCCAGCTTTCATATCACTACTAGGATTGAATCTAGTGTTTGTCGAACTCCGAGAGTCACACACACACTTTTTATCATGGGATCTATGCTTTTCACATAATGCATCACTTTCTTGCATGAGGAATCTTCTACAGACTGTGCACATTGTGTTTTCTTTTAATGGTGCTTCTTGGATAATCTTATGTGTTTTAAGGTACTAATCTGAAATTCCTTACTTGCTCCACCATATTATTTTTATCATTCTCTTCTTGTTCACTGTTTTTTCAGTGTTTGTGGTTGCTTTTAGTGAGGGGGAGTTTGGTTCTTCTTGATTTGGGTGTGTAAGTGAGTTTGGTTTTTTCATTGCAAGAGTTGTTTAGCATGAACACTTTGTTATGTCTGATAAGGGAGATTGGCTATATGTTTTGCATGTTGCTATACACTATTTGCCCTTCTTGTATGTTCATGGTTTTTACATCGTCATATCATTGCTTGTGGGGTTTATGATCTTGCTTTTGTTGTTTGAGAGTTGTTGTTCATGAGTCTTAGTTTTCATCTATTCATGTTTTCCATCTCATGTTTCAAGATAATCGTGTCATATGTCTATTGCTTTTTCATATACTATTGTGGGACTAATAGTTGTTTTGGAGATTGTGGCACTAATAACTATTTTGTAGATCAAGACCTTGAAAAAAGAAGTTGGCTTTTGTTGGCTGTCATGGGTTGGGGTGTTTAGGATTTTCTTTGTTAGGTGTGTTTTGTTACGGCATTGCCAAAGGGGGAGATTGTTAGGTTTTATTTCTTGGCAATCCCGTTTGACAAAACTCCTTTGAGTTGTAATTTTATTCGCGTTTTTATTTCAGTGAGGTTATGAGTTGTTAGATGCGAATCCAACCCGAATCAAGCATTTCAGAGAAGTTTGTGATGATAAAGCTTTCAAGATTGCCACTTCGCTGATTATGACGGGGATAAAGCAAAATGCAAAAATGCATTCAAAGTTGCCTGTCCGATCATGTTATTTTTTTCCAGTTTTTCCATTTTTGGCCTTCCCGCTCGAGCGGGGAAAGTGACGCTCGAGCGGGGATTGGAAGCTCTCAGCATCTCTGCAGTCGCCTGTAAAAATACTGGAAGGTGTGATTTTACGCTCGAGCGGATGCTTCTACGCTCGAGCGCATCTCAGTTTGTTCGCACGCAGTTTTTGGTCAGTCCGCTCGAGCGGGCTGTGTTGAGCTCGAGCGGAGATCGCGGGACAGATTCTATAAATTCGCGTATTGGGTCAGATTTTGAGGATAACTTCTTCAGATCTTCTTTTTGGTTTCTAGGGTTTATATCTGGGGATACTTTGGGAGTTTTCTTTGATGTTTTTATTGAGTATTCAACTCATGATCTAAAGAGAGTACATCAAAGGTTTGTTTGTTATACACAAAAGAGAGAGTTATTCTTCAGTTGTGGATTCTGAAGAATTCGAGCCTGAAGCTTTGGTGGAATCCGGAGTGGCTCATCAGAAAGACAATTCCGTGGTGAAGATGGGGTTGGAAGAGGCACATAAAGGTTGGTTCAATTAGGCGTTGTGGATTCGCTAGGTAATTGAGAGTATACCTGTGTAATTCCTTTAATTCTTCTTAGTGGATTGTCTTGTGGCTGTTGCCCGTGGTTTTTTTATCACAGTTGGAGGTGTCCAATTGTGGTTTTTTCCACGCTAAAATCGTTGTGTCTCTTTGTCTTGATTGTTTGATTGTTTGATTGGGATTGTTATATTCTGCTTAAAATTGATACATAATCACAAATCAACATCTAGGGGATTTCTAGATTTTTCAGAATTGAACTAAACTGGTCCATGAAGACTCCTCATGATAGGTGTCACATCAGTAAGAAACGTTTGCAACACTTACTAGTTTGTATATCATTACTCTAATAGATCAGATACTCTTTTGAAGTAATAAATCTTGGGGTGGCCATAATGCCATGACAAATTTTTATGATGCCACACTAATTTATGTTGTATGACATTTTTGCCCTGTTTCTACATTCGTTCTCCTACATTTTTATTTTTTTCTCACCAACAAAGCAAAACTACTATTTCTCTATCCTTTCTCTTCTTTCACTATACAATTGACTTCCTGTCCCATCAAAACACCAAAATAAAATTGAGTGGATTTATTATTTGGATTAATAATTGAGTGGACTTAAGGCTTGGTTTTGTTTGGTTTGGTTTGGTTATTAATAATTACCAAAGTATCATGTGAACTTATTTTAGGAGTACTAAATAACCTCATCATCAAAACCCCCCCTCCAAACGTTGCCTTCCCTTCCTCCAAGTGAAACCACCACATCTCCCATTGACTTTTCTCTCTACTCTGTTCCATATTTTCCCTCTTTCTAGTTGTTTGTGTACAACAAAAAATACACCGACTACCACCATGATGAAGGAGTGCGAACCTATTGAGGTCTCGTTTGAACACCATGGCGGTGGGTTTGAATTGGACGAAACGTGGTGAGAGGGGAGTGTGGTTTGAAAAAAGAAAAAAATAAATATTGATTGCTTAGTCATTGTGGAAAGTCACCAAACTCGATTAATGGAACTTAGGATTTGGGCCATTGCCTCTCTGCTGGCTTATTACTTTGATTTCATCATGATTGCTCTCTTAATGAAATTGGAGACCCATTTATGTCTCTACCAGGATTTTCCTCATCTTCTCTCCACAGATTTCTCGCACTACAACTCATCTCTTTTGTCTTCATCTTCTCTATTTCTCTCATTAAAAGTGAGGGCTTGAGGTGGCGACTTTGGACGGACTACAACTTTACAAGTAGTTTTCCACATATAGGTCATGACAAAAAACAAGAGGAAAACAGTTGTAGACAAAAACAGTTGTTGTAGACAAAGTGTAAGAAGAGAGAAAGGAAGAAGAATTGTATTGGTTTGTTGGTGTATTCAAAAAGTGAGATAGAAAGTGAAAAGGCATAAGAAAATCAGAGCAAATAATGGTATTAAATGATAAAAATGTCAAGTTACATAAACTAGTGTAGCAGCATGAAGAATTGCTGTGGCATTTATGGCGACCTAAAATGCTAAAAAACTTTATGCTATCAAACAAAGTTTTTTTAATACAATAAAACAAGGCTGCTATAAAAGGGTTTAACAAATTCCAACTCAGCATCCTGTATGAACCAACCCATGATTTGTCATGTTCCTAAGGTTAAGTTTGATTTGTCACTTTCCGTCATTTATTTCTTTCTAATCAAATAGACCCTAAGGGAATACTAGTGTGCACAGTTATTCTCCGGCATATACAGAAATATAAAATTTGACATTACTATCCATATGTGAAAATATTTCAATTTTTTTTTTTTTTTTTTCTTGAAAACGAAACGTGTAAGTTTGAATCTATGGCCTACACTTCAGTTTTGGTTGGTGTTTGTAAACATTATTGTTAAGGTATTCAAGATTATAGAGCTAATTCACAATTCATAGTAAATCTAATTTCCTAAACAAGGAACAATCTTGCAAATCACCTAAACAGTGACATAAATGTTCAGTCGGGAATTTCATCAAACATCTTAGGCTCATACTATGGACCTCTAATCTGATGACTACAATAATAAACTTGGTTTATTAATAATTTCATAGCTTAACTAGAAGAGTCATGGAAAAGTATCCCAATAAGCACAGATTAAGAAGATGTACAACCTCACGTACTGAAGATCCAATACATAATAGAAACAACTTACTAGCAAAAATAAAGCACGAGCATATAAAAAACCAATTTTCCACCTCTACTTATTTGATAATAATAGCCATTTCCCAAACAACTGAGACAACGTTGTATTCTATAACCAATATCACAAATTCAATTTATATAATTTCTTGGTTTCACATACGCAAAGATTTTACAGAAGCACACGAAGAAGAACAAGAAATTTTTTTTGGAAATGACTGACCTATTCCCATAAGAAGTAGGGCAGAGGTGAGCAATCTATGGTTGAATTTTCCTTGCATAATTTGCGTCTATAAGACCCTTTTCCCTTGCATACTCTGCATGGCAATGCAAGCTTTTTCTGCTCAAATCAAAATCCAGTTCTCAGTCAAATCATATATAGCAACATATATGCACATATATATGTATATTGACATATGTATGCATACAATGTGGACAAGCTTACCCGCTCAGGTTCTGTAACAGGGGTGGTGACCTCTCTCTGGAGATGATGTATTTTTGCTTTTAAAATAATTAATTAATTAAAAAAACAACAGGTTAGGTTAGCGCTGTTTTGGGAAGATGATAAAAAGTGACTTTTTGACTTTTAACCAAGCTTTTGATTTTTTTAAACAAATGATTTGAGAAGTTAGTAAAAAGTGACTTTTGAATTTTTTTATTAATGTTTGTTTACGATGTCAAATCATAATAAAATGGCTAAACTACTCCCATTTATTTAAAATATTTACAACCTCACCTAGGTAACACATTTTGATCAATGAGGGATAAAATTGTAATTTCACCGTTGGCTAAAAACCAACTTCCCAAATGAAAAAAAAAAGAAAAAAAAGCCAACTTTTGACTTTTGTTACAAACCAAAAAAAGTGACTAAAAGCCAACTTCCCAAAATAGCCCTAAGTAGAGTGTGCGGTGTGGTGCGGTTTGGTTATTTGAAATTAAAATTATAAATTAAATCGTGAATTACAGATTAATAAATACTTAAATCATAGTTTTAGCGGTTTAATTTTCTAGTTAATTGAAGAATATTTTAAAATAATTATCAATCATTTCATAATATATTATATTAATTTATATAATATTTATATATATATATATAACACAAATTAATTTTAGATAATATTTCTTATATGTATAACTTCTAATTTGTAATAAATTTCACATCTTAAATTTCTCTCACATTCATTTTTATTTTGATATTTCATTAGAAGTTTAAAAAAATATATGTATTAACTATAGCGGAGTAGAATAGTTTTGAAGGCAGTTATACATTTCAAAATTTAATCCGCAGTTAGTCGATAGATCGATGCGGATTGGTGTGAATCAATGCGGCTTTAACGGATTGAGCGACATTTTGCATATTTTGCACAACCTCAGACGGTGTCTTATACAATGCTCGTAAGAAAAATTACTATAAATTCTATAATTTTAATATAATTACATTGATTTTCCTTTTATTATAGTTAAATGGATCGAAACTAATAAAAGTAGTGTAAAAATATAAAAATGAACAACATAAATATACATTTTCATATAATAGATATGACAATATTTTATTTTGTTTATTCATATAACTAACAAATTGTTGATAAAAAAGGAAATAAGTGTTAAAAATGTAGGAGTTTACTGGTTTTTTTTTTTTTTTTTTTAAATTTTAAAAGTGCTCAGTCTAATTTATCCTATTTTTATTCAACATTTTGAATGCAATGACAAAATCAGTTCCACAAGATTTTTCTCAATTTACATAAGCTATACACTACAAGAAAATGGGGCTTAAAAGACGGAACTATTTGCGACGGTACACTTGCCGTCGCAAAAAGTGACTTTTTGCGACGGTAAAAAATACCGTCTCAAAAAACAGAGTGTTGACACCCCAAAATCACCAAATGGGGTCGGATTGGGCACAAAACTTGGCACACACGACCGCCTAAGCACGAGAGACTTGTGAGAGAATACGGGACTCCAATCGGTTTCCCGGTTTGGGAGTTACAGCCATATTTCGGTTTAGGCAAACTAGTTCTTTAAGAAACTTAAATTCGAGGTGTTGACACCCCAAAATTACCAAATGGGGTCGGATTAGCACGAAACTTGGCACACACGACCGCCTAGGCACGAGAGACTTGTGGGAGAAGACGGGACTCCAATCGGTTTCCCGGTTTGGGAGTTAGAGCCATATTTCGGTTTAGGCAAATTAGTTCCTTAAGAAACTTAAATTCGAGGTGTTGACACTCCAAAATCACCAAATGGGGTCGGATTGGCACGAAACTTGGCACACACGACCGCCTAGGCACGAGAGACTTGTGGGTGAAGACGGGACTCCAATCGGATTCCCGGATTAGGAATTAGAGACGGATTTCACTCTAGGCAAACTAATTCCTTAAGAAACTTGAATTCGAAGTGTTAACGTTCCAAAATCACCAAACGGGGTCGGATTGGCACGGAACTTGGCACACATGACCGCCTAGGCACGAGAGACTTGTGGGAGAAGACGGGACTCTAATCGGTTTCCCAGTTTGGGAGTTAGAGCCGTATTTCGGTCTAGGCAAACTAGTTCCTTAAGAAACTTGAATTCGAGGTGTTGACGCTCCAAAATCACCAAAAGGGGTCGGTTTAGCACGAAACTTGGCACACATGATCGCCTAGGCACGAGAGAGTTGTGGGAGAAGATGAGACTCGAATCGGGTTTCTGGTTTGGGAGTTAGGATCGAATTTCTATCTAGCCAAAATTATTTACTTAACTATCTTTGTAATTATATAATAAATAATTTTTTATGTTTTTTTTTGTAATTAAAATATTAATACATAATTATATTGTCACTAATTATTTTTATTTTTTATTTTCAGATATTTCCTGAGTAGCAGTTTGCTTCTTGTGGAATGCAGCCGTGTGAAGATTGCGACGGACTTTTGTTTATGAAGAAAACTTTTATTTTTGATTTACATTATTTAGATTTGTGAACAACATTATGTATGTATTTTGCAAAATTTTGTGGTTGGATAATTTTGATGATGTGTTGTTATGAATGGAAGAGTACTTTAATTAAGGATGAAATTTTATTTATATACATGAATTTTTATATTATTATATAGTTATTGATTTTTTTTAGTTATTTTTATTTAATACAGGTAATTTGCATATTTTTAATAATTTTAAAATTGCATTTTTTTGTTAGAAACAGGTTTTTGCGACGGTAGCATAGCCGTCGCCAATGATATTGGCAATATGAACAAAAGGCCTTTAGCGACGGTACTTTCACCGTCGCAAAATAATATTTTTAGAGACGGCACACTTTTCTGTAGCAAATAATAGTATTAACGACGGTATTAAACCCGTCGCAAATAACCAGTTTTAGCGACGGTATTTTTTACCGTCTCAAATAAACCCTTTTGCGACGGTATTTTCCCGTCGCAAATAACCATATTAGCGACGGTATTTTAGTGCCGTCTCAAAAACTTCAGATTTTTACACATTAACTGCGACAGCATTTTGCCGTCGCTAAAAGGCATCTTTGCCGTCGCCAATGTTTTTGCGACGGCTTTACCGTCGCTAAAGACCTTTAGCTACCCCTTCTGTTGCGACCCCCCTACTACCGTCGCTAAAGGCTATTTACCGTCGCAAAAAAGCATTTGAGACGGCTTCTTTGGTATTAGCGACGGTATTTTATCGTCGCAAAAAAGTGAATTTTTTGTAGTGATATATGTCACATTAAGAACTAGATACAAATTAACCTTTTGGATAAAATAAAAGAACAATTTATTTGTATTCAAAATGACGAGCTACATGAGATGTTCAACCTAGAAAACTTTGTTTTGCTTGGAATGGTCAAGATTTGGATGAATAAAAGTTGGAAGCAAATTCATTTTAATAAATACATGTATTATCAGGTGCTAGTGCAAATGTGCTCTGTGTAGGTGAAGCAAACCAAATTTTAGGAAATAAGTATTTTTATTTATTGTTTTCAAATTAATATTTGTTTAGGAATACTCTAATTTAGTTTTTTGATTTGAGATTATTTTGTTTACTATTCTATCAGTTTCTTGTTCTACAAATATTAGGTTCATTATAAATAAAGATGTAAACTTTAGGGCAATGAAATTTTTTTCAGAATTAATGAGATTGTGAGTTTATATATTCTTTTGTTCCACCTTTGGGTATTCATTGAGAATCAATCATTGTTGAGCCTATATTATTGGCATTCATTCTAAATCAACGAGTTTAGAGAATGACCTTGCTTGAATGAACGGATTCGAAGATTGTTATTATTTCATGTTTTGGGTTGCATCGGTTGGTATGAAAGCTTGTGACGTTCTTACATCATGCCTAAGAAGTACAAGATGTAAACTCTAGAGTTTTTTTTTTCCTAAAGTTTCCTAGAGTGGTGCATTGTGTGGTTGAGATTTAATGACAAGTCACATCAATTTTTCAGCATTAAATCTCAACCACACAATACACCACTTTAGGAAACTTTAGGGAAAAAAACACTCTGGAGAATCCTTGGTGGTTCCTGTGGTGGAGATAATAAATGGTGATCTGAACCTGTTGAGTTTTCATGTTGAAGGCCGATGAGAGATTATGTATCGAAGAATTATAAAAACTATGTGAACCCAGTCATTAAACAAGATGATATAACTGAGTGGTCATTCACATCAAAAATTATTCCGAATCTGATAGTATATCGGAGTAAACTGCCAATTTTTTTTATGAAGAACCATTCATCAATGGAACTACTAATATGTTAGACTATTTAGTACCTGAACTATCGATGGTGTCTAATAGGTTCTTGAAGTATATAAATTAAAGTCTATTTAGTCTCGAAGCTATCGATTGAATCCATTAAATCTCTAAAGTATTTAATTTAAATCTATTTAGTCCCTAAAAGAATTACAAAAATAAAATATAAGCTCATAAGTATTATAAATTAGTTAAATACCCTATTTAGCTAACATTTTATTTCAAAAAAAATCTTAAGTTTTTATTCTGTATTTGAAAAGTAGATGTTAGTCCTTATGATGAATTTTTTTTTTATAAGGGTAAAGTAATTATCTATAGTATTTTCTTTATATTTTCTACAATGGCTACATACTTGCTTTTAGCTAATATTATATGTCAGATTTCATTTATAATTTCTAATTGATTATTTTTATGTTTTTTGCCAAGTTGTTTTTATTACTTAATTAATGTATTATTGTGTTTTATTATGAAATTATCTAATTCTACTTCTTCAGTATATCTAATATTCATATAATTTATGGACAAGATTGAGAAACCAAACTCTAATATTAATTTAAACACACAGTGAAATAAAACACCTTTTAAAGATAAAATAAAAATTTAAAATTTTTCTATAATAAAATCTTAATTGGGTAGGTCTTTTACTAATTTATAGTACTTGTGAGTATATATTTTATTTTTATAATCCTTTTAGGGACTAAGTAAGTTTGAATTAAATATTTTTGGGACTTAATAGATTCAATCAATAGTTTAGAGGCCAAATAGACTTTGATTTATATACTTTACGGAGCGAATAGATTCAATCGATAGTTCATGGACTAAGTAGACAATTTCGCGATAGTTTAGGGACATAAAGTGTAACAAACCTTTATATGTTTGATCATATTTTGTTTGTTGGAATTAGAGATGGATCTAGAATTATCACTATAGGGGTGCGAAAATAGCAAACCATTAAAATTTTAAATTTTCAAGTATAAGATACGATATTTTTCAAATTTTTGGGCATGCAGTCGTCCCCTTTCTCCCCTAGATCCATCATTGGTTGGAATTATGAATCAAAGTTGTGAAAGGATTGGTGTTAATTTTATTAAAGAAATTTGTTCGTTTAATTTTGGAAAACTGTTCTTTGAAGTTTAGATTCAAGAAAATGGGCAAATTACATTGACACCCCATGAGATTTGATCCAATTACATTCCACCCCATGACATTTTGAAAATTACATTTCCGTCCATGTGGTTAATAGTCTCATTTCACAAGCACCGTGTTATATAAAATGCAACAACTCCTAGTAGAAAAATAGAAGAAATTATATTGAAAAAAAAAATATAAAGCAAAGGAAATGGAAAAAAAATAAAAATAAAACAAAAACAGAGGAAAAGCAAAGCAAGAAAAGAGAGAGTGCATGAGTTTAATATTTTCATTCCGTCTAAATAATTATAATGGCAGGGGGTGATATGTATTAAATCCAAACCTCAGAAGGTGTAAGTACAATTTACCCCAAGAAAATTGACTTCAAATATAAGGTTGATGCAAATAAGTATAGACTTCTCAAATTATTTTAAGTAATTGAAATTGGAGGACGAGTTTTCTCAAGTGAAAAAGAATGATGCAAACCAAATTTTAGGAAATAAATATTTTATTTTATTATTTTCAAATTAATATTTATTTTAGAATATTCTAATTTAGTATAAAATAGTTTAGAATTATTTAGT
The DNA here is from genome assembly GCF_055761805.1 of Camellia sinensis. Classification (NCBI taxonomy): domain Eukaryota; kingdom Viridiplantae; phylum Streptophyta; class Magnoliopsida; order Ericales; family Theaceae; genus Camellia; species Camellia sinensis. The sequence continues at coordinate 119,201,950 of NC_138973.1, forward strand.
TTCCTGATTTGAGATTATTTTGTTTACTCTTATTAGTTTTGATTTTATTTTCCATTCTATAAGTTTATTGTTCTACAAGAATTAGATTCATTATAAATAAAGAAGTAAGCCTTAGAGCAACTCTGACCATACTTTTTATTTTTTATTAGCTAAAATATAAAAATAGGTATTTTTTATTTTGCCTAATTCCTTTTTTATTTATATACTACAATGCTACTCTTTATTTTACCTATCTATACAGACAAACTATTTAAAAAGCTTTCCAAGGCTCTTCAACTGTAAGTAGCCTTGATGAATTTGGTTAAAATAGCTATTGTAATAGATAGTCTATTGGAGTGATTAAAATATGGTAATGGTAACTATGATAGCTAGCATGCCTCATTTAAAGAGTTTCATGCTCTTAGAGCAAGGGCAAGTTTTTTTTATGATTAATGAAATTGTGACTTTATATATTATTTTGTTCAAATTTTGGATATTCTTTGAGAATCAACAATTATTGAACCTTTATTCTTGGCATTAATTATGAATCAATGAGTTTAGAAAAGGATCTTGCTTCCGATAGTCATTATTAAATCAATAAATTATAAGATTGTTACTATTTTACATTGATGTGTTATCTGTGGGGATTGACATATGTTGCACAATTGTTAGTGATAAATATAGATGTGATTTAACGCGTTGAGTTATCAGTAGGAGACATATGATAATAATCTCAAGTAGGTTCAATTATTCTTTATTTAAAGGTAAATTATAGTAATTTTTTTAAAGGGAAAATTAGTGAAACATTCCACTCCAACTTTGTATAGTATAGTAGATGTCCAGGATTTTTTTTTTTTTTTTAATTAGCTAAGGTCCATCAACAATTTTTCAAATAAAATTTGACTTAGAGAAATTGTTCCTGACTCAGAGAAATTTTAAAATTTCTTTGTGAAAATCAAAATTTTTTTGAGTCGGGGCGAAGTTTCTTTGATTCGAACAAAATTTCTCTTAGTCAAATTTTCTCTGTAAAAATATTGAGGGACCTTAACTACCATAAAAATATTGTATGTCATTCATCTTATAAAATCTTAATATCATGGATCTTAAAACAAATTCCCCTTTTTTTAAACTATGATTCATTTGCATTTTGTTTTCCTGAAGTTTAAAAACTTAATAGTTAACCATCTCAAAGTATTTTTTTTTTTTTTGGTTACAGTTAGCCCCTTTTGTTAGGATTTTGTCAGGAATTTACATAAAATCAGATCATATGTAAAATGCATTACACATTTATTAAATTTTTGGCACAATAATATCCTTATCTAGTGATCTCGCTTGCAGTTTAACACTTAGATAATATAGGCAAAGTGGAAATAAGATCCACAGCTAAGAGTATTTTTATCCTAAAAAATAAGTAATGTGTAAACCAGGATCATAAGTAATGTGTTTCAAGCTCAGGAAAGTAAAGTACAAATAAGTAATAATTTAAGGAAATTTACTATGATTTGTCCTTTTTGTTAAATTTATTTTTCTCAACAAAGTCATGTAAACCAGAATCTTAGAAATACTCCCAATTGTGCTCCTTTGACTGTTTGATCACTGTCCACCGTCCCCATATGACATCTTCCACGGATGCTATATGTATTTTATGACACATGGATTTACAATTATATATAGAATACTATTTTTTTTTTTTTCCGTATCGGTATGGTTTTCTTTTTTTTCTAGATGGATTGGATCGGTATGTTAAGAATACCATTTTGATAAAAGAAATAATGGTCATATGGAAGCTGCAAAATTGGAACTCATGATCACTTGTTACTCGGTTGCGCCCACCTAGTTGGAATGTGCCATGTAGAGATGAAGTTTCTTTCGTCAATCCTAATTATTTCCATGTAATTTTTATTCTCGAGTTTAGGGCAGGCCCTGAGTTTCCAGGGGCCTAAGGCGAATTAATTTTTCGGGGCCTTTTTAGATATTTATAAAAAAAATAAAATCACTATGTTTGGTTTAGAGTTTTTAAAAATAATTATCTGAGTTTGCAATTCGTATTTTTTTAATATTTTTTTGTATTTGGTAATTTTATTTAAAAAAAATACAAATATTATAATTTTTAAATGTATCTAAATTAGAGGTATCTACAAAATAAATAAATAAAAATTGTGTAAAATATTTTAAAAAAAGTACTAAAAAACACATATTTGGGCCATAAAGAGAAAAAAAAATAGGCCACACAAAATTAGGTTAACAACTAATACATATTTTATATTTTATATTTTATCTTTTTAATTGGACTAACAACTAACACTTATAAATATTTTTTAATTGGACCTTTTATCAATTGGGCCAAATAAATTTTTTGAGGCCCCTTTAAAATAGCCTAAATTAATTAAATAGAATTGGGACATTTTAAGTTTTTAATATAGTGCAAAACTAATAAATTTGGGGCCTTTTTTTAGGCCTAATTTTTGCCCTGCTTGAGTTAATAGAATCTTTATTTGTCTAAAAATAAAATAAATAAACAAATAAATAAAGGAAACAGAGTGGTGGCTTCTGTTTGTGCATTTGAAAAATTTGCCAAGATAGATGGGACAAGCAGGGTAAGCCAATTGTTTTTTTTGTGATTGTAAGATGACTGAGACTACTAGGGGAGATGACCATAAAATTATTTTCAAAGTCTTCGTTGTTAGGTGGAGAATACAAGAAAGAAATCAACCAACAGCAATATTATTATATCAGAAAGCATTTGAGTTAATACTTTTGAGTCCTAAATATCATTGCCATAGTCACAATTTCAGGCATGGCTAGCATGAGGAGGCGGCCAGACTGCTGTCTGTTTATTATTCTTACTTGTTTGGTCGTCTCTTTGATCTTTTCCGTTCATGCTTCGCTTCTTGGAGATACACTTATGCTGTGTTTGTTTGGTGGATTTAAGAAGAGATTTGGAAATGGAAAGGAAAATGTTAGGTGAAATATGAATAAAATATACTTATTTCACCCAGTGTCACACACCTTTTCCCTTTCCATTTCCAAATCCCTCTCCAAATCCCCCAACCAAACACAACATTACAGTTGGCCAGGTTATGAAAGACGGGGATTTCTTGGAGTCTTCAAACAAGCGCTTTCGGTTGCTATTCTTTAGCCCAGATTCGTCCAACTTTCGTTACTTGGGAATTCAATTTATGAATGTCAGTGACGATAGTGGTCAGGATAAGATAGTTTGGGTTGCCAACCGTGGCAAACCGTTAAGAGGAACTTTAAACATCAGTCATGATGGGAACCTGATGCTTACCGACTATAATGGCACCTTCATCACCCTAAATGCTGAAGAACAACCTGTTCCGAGCAATGACACAAGTGCAACTCTACTTGATACGGGTAATTTAGTTTTGAGAGCAAGAAAACACATCGTGTGGCAAAGTTTTGATTACCCATCTGATACGTGGCTACCAGGCATGAAATTGGGGTTGTTTAAATCGAGTAGAGGCCAGCCACAACACTGTTTTCTCATTTCACAAGTCAGTCCGGAAGTTCCAACTCCGGGAGCATTTACTTTAGGTGTTGATCCAAACAACACAAAGAAGTTTGTGATCTGGCAAAGGGGAGTTCCTTACTGGCGCAGTGGGATGTGGAATGGGTATAACTTTAGCTACTTTCCAAGTAGTAATAATGAATTCAATTTCAGCTATTTCTCGGATGAGAGCCAGAGCTATTTCACTTTTACCAGAACTGATAACGATTTTCCATCTTGGATTGATATAGACTCATCTGGGACCATTCGCATAGTTCAAATAGAACACTATGCTTCGAACTATGTTCAGTGGTCATCTGCACCGTATTGCTGTGATGATTGCCAAGGACTAGAATACAGTTATAATTTCGGGTGTGTAGCCCCTAATCCATCCAACTGTACTGCTGGAGATGTGTTCATCAAGAAAAGCGGATCAACATATTCATGGGCTAAAACTAACAATGTCAGCCAGGGTATTAGTGATTGCAAGGAGATATGTAGACAAGATTGTGCTTGTACTGCTTATGCTTCTGCACTATCTGATGGGTCTGGGTGCCAATTTTTTTATGGTGAATACTCTGACTCTCCGGAATATATTTTTTACATACGAAACATCTCCATGGCAAATATAGGTAATCCTTGCATTATTTATTTATTTGTTTATTTTTCAATTTGAGATGTATTGTTAGTGATCAGAAGGGCATTTTACTGATATTCATCACCCTTTAATAATTTTCCCTTTTTTTTTTAATCTCCCTTGAACCACAGCTAGTCCACTTGTTGCACCTTCGTATCCTGTGACACAGCTAGTCCACAACAATTTGTTCCCCAACGATCACAATAATACTACCCTAGTTAATTTGAAGAAAAAGCGATTGTGGTTCACTATTAGTGCTGCAATTTCTTCGGTGATTTTTACTCTAGTCTCCTCATTGTCCTATTTGTGGTGGAGAAATCGCCATTCTAGACGTACATATATATTTACCATTTAAGACTAGTTATACAGTTTCTGTGCTACTTTCCAAGTAAAATTTTTCCCTTTGTACTAACCAGGAAATAATAGAAGAAGTGAAGACAGGACGAGCTTGGGAACACAGTCATTCATGTCTGAAATGAAAACTGAAGCAACAAATATGGAAAAAATCAACAATGGGAAAAAGGATCATGAATTACCATTGTTCTCTCTTTCTAGCATAGAAATTGCTGCAGATTATTTTTCTGATGCAAATAAGATTGGGCAGGGTGGTTTTGGGCCTGTTTATAAGGTAGCGTATGATTTCCTTTTCTAGCCATGAAATCTATACATTTAACAACACATATTACGATAGTTAAAGCTCAAATAAATTTGGCCTTCATGCACATACATGCCACATTACAATTGAAGGTTTTTGAAGACGATCATCAATAATCTTTTGCCATTGAATAATGCATTTTATGTTGTTTGAATCTATTTATTTTTGTTAGAAAGGAATATTTTAATATGTACTTCATATTTTATTTCTATTTAAATTTAAGGACAAATTACGACGGTAGTCCCTATACTTAACCCTTTGTATCATTTTAGTTCGTGTACTTTCAATTGGCTCGATTGTAACGCTAAATTTTTTTTCTTAATTTGATCCAATTGATTACAACTCTTAACATTTTTTTAATGAAAAATAAGCACATAAGTGTCATGTGTCATATTTTTAATGGTAAAATTATAAAATTACACAACTTAGTCAGTTAATCTCAACCAATTTAGGGATAATTTTCCCTAAAAAACACAAGGATATTATTAATTAGACCAAATTAAAGCAAAATCTAAAATTAATAGTCAAAATTGAGTCAATTGAAAGTGTAGGGACCAAAGTGACACAAGGGTTAAACAATAGGGATCATGGGTGTAATTTTCACTAAATTTAAATATCTCATACTAAATTTGTGGACTTCAGAGTAAATTCTTTAATGGGCTAAGGGATTGCTGTGAAAAGACTTTCACAACACATGTTACGATAGTTAAAGCTCAAATAAATTTAACCTTCATGCACATACATGCCACATTACAATTAAAGGTTTTTGAAGACGATCATCAATAATCTTTTGCCATTGCATTTTATGTTGTTTGAATCTATTTATTTTTGTTAGAAAGGAATATTTTAATATTTATTTCATATTTTATTTCTATTTAAATTTAAGGACAAATTACGACGGTCGTCCCTATACTTAACCTCATGTATCATTTTAGTTCATGTACTTTCAATTGGTTCGATTGTGACCATGAATTTATGATTTTTTCTTGATTTGATCCAATTGATTACGACTCTTAACATTTTTTTTAATGAAAAATAAGCACATAAGTGTCACGTGTCATATTTTTAAGGGCAAAATTATAAAATTAGTCAACTTAGTCAATTAATCTCAACCAATTTAGTGATGATTTTTGTTAAAAAAAACACTAAGGATATTATTAATTAGACCAAATTAAAACAAAATCTAAAATTAATGGTCAAAATTGAGCCAATTAAAAGTGTATGGACCAAAATGACACAAGGGTTAAATAATAGGGATCATGGGTGTAATTTTCTCTAAATTTAAATATCTCATACTAAATATGTATACTTCAGGGTAAATTCTTTAATGGGCAAGAGATTGCTGTGAAAAGACTTTCTAGAAGCTCTGGACAAGGATTGGAGGAGTTCAAGAATGAGGTTACATTGATCTCGAGACTTCAACATCGTAATCTTGTTAGAATTTTGGATTGTTGCGCTCAAGGAGATGAGAGGATATTAGTATACGAATACTTACCAAACAAAAGTTTAGATACATTTCTTTTTGGTTTGTTACTTTGTTACCTTTAGCTAACCTATTGCTCTTTTGGTCTCTTTCTTCGTTGCCATGTGATGATGTCTATCTATTTATCAAGTGCAAATTTTGGAACAGATGAAATAGGACGAGCTTCGCTAAACTGGAAAATTCGTGTTAGTATCATTGAGGGAATTGCTCAGGGACTTCAATACCTTCACAAATACTCTAGAGTAAGAATCATTCATAGAGATTTGAAAACTAGCAACATTTTACTGGACAATAATATGAACCCAAAAATATCTGACTTTGGCATTGCAAGAATTTTTGGAGACAATGAATCTCGAGCAAATACAAACAGAATTGTTGGAACATAGTAAGTTTGGTATCTCTTTTAAATATGTATGAATGAAAAAGTGTTCCACATACATGAAAATGACATTAGATTTTTTCTAACAATATAATTTCATGATTGATGAAAACAGTGGTTATATGTCTCCGGAGTATGCTTTGGACGGTCTCTTTTCTGTGAAGTCTGATATTTTTAGCTTTGGAATAATGATGTTAGAGATTATTAGCGGAAAGAAGAACGCATGTTTCTATCAACTAGATCGTGCTTAGAACTTGCTAGGATATGTAAGTAATTGTAATTTGGTCTACTTGAGCATATTTAATTTTTATTTTTCTAGAGAAGTGACCTTGTAGAATATTGTTTATGAACCATCACTACAACAAAAGTAACCTATGGTGACGAAAACTAGTGAAGAAAATAAAATTCGTCACTAAATGAAAATAATTCGTGAGGAATTTTTAAATTTTGTCACATATAATAAAAAAATAAAAATGATAGGTGACAAAATATATTTTTGTCAATAAATACTTCATTTTAAGTGAGGAAAACTTAAGTTTCGTCACCAAAAATTTTCCCGCTATTTTTTTTCGGTGGCGCCAAAATTTTGGGACTTTTGGTGACAAAAAAATTTGTCACTAATTATAAAATTATTTGTGATGAATATATTTTCGTCACCAAAACATTTTAATATTTCTGATATCTTTTGGTGAGGAAATAATATTGTCACCAATTTTGGTGGAAAATTTTTGATATATTGAGCGGCAATAAAAAAAAAAAGGTATTAATTTTTTTTATCATTTTTTTCTGTTTATCATCTCTCTCTCTCAAAATAGGGTATTAATTTGTCTTACCTCTTGCTCCTCTACCACGCCGATCGCCATCGTCGCCTCTATTAGTCTTGTCGATCGTCACCGCCAGTAGCAGCCTTGCCGGTAATCGCCACATCTTCTTCGCTTGATGATTTGGTACATGATTTCTCTTTGCTCTTTTTTTGGTGTCTCTTTCTCTTATTCTCTGTTTTGGTATGGTGACAAAAATTAGTGAAGAAAACAAATTTCGTCACTAAATAAGAATAATCCATGAGGAATTATAAATTTTGTCACGTATAATAAAAAAAATAAAATAATAGGTGACGAAATTTATTTCCGTCAATAAATATTTACTTTTAGGTGAGAAAAAAAATAAGTTTCGTCACCTAAATTTTTCCCACTAACTTTTTTTTATGATGTCAAAATTGTCAAAATTTTGAAAGTTTTGGTGAGAATTTTGTATAAGTTTATTATGCCTGATTAGTTATAAACTCAAATTTTGTATAAACTCAAATTTTGGGGCTTTTCACCAATAATCTCCAACTCCTTGGGTATCGAGAACTCCAAACACCAGATCGACGATGGTCTCCCTGCCCTTTACTCCTCTTCCATGGCCGCCACCGTCTTCACCCTCACATCCACCGCACACCACCACCACCACCGTCTTCACCATCTTCGTGCCATTCTCGGACAACGACGATATGAGATATGAAGGCTTCAAATCTGTTGGATTTATGGTAGATCTGAGATGTGAGGGCTCTTCCTCCGCTGCTACAACCACCGAGATGAACGATGGGGGCCAAATCTGTGTTCGATTTTTGTTGGTTCATAATCTATGTTCAAAGTTATACATATATATATATATATATATAAAGCTTCAGTGATTTCTATATGCGTGTGTGTAATTAGGTATCTGATTGTTCGATTTCCAAACCCTAATGGCTGAAATTGAAATTCGAAGTCTGTATATGTGTGTAATTGGGTATCTGATTGTTGATTGATTTGGTTGTATCAGCCACATTGTGCACCAAACCTGTTCGACGAAAGTCCTCTCTGAAAATTCTTTACTATCTATCTAGTTTGGGAGCTTTTTAAAGATGTATGTTGTGAAAGGAGATGGGCGTCAAGAGACTCTACATTTCGACAAGATCATTGCTCGTTTCAAGAAGCTCAAGGGCGTCACCACCAGTTGCTGCATTCTCTGCATGTGATGCATTTGATCTAGTAGTCGTCTAAATGATAGTAGGAAGTAAGTTATTTCAGATATTCCTTCTACCCATACAAAATTTGAGTTTATTATGCCTGATTAGTTATTTCCTTTTACAGTGTTAGTTTTAGATTATTTTGTATAAGTTTGACTTGTTAAAATACATATTGTTTGTGTGCCCGTATTTTGTTGTACTCAAATTGACAAAATTACGATTTGTAATGTTATTCTATATGTATGTCATTTCATTTCATTGGGAAACCTGCACTTGTGAGTTGTGTGAAACATATGAGTGAACTTTATTTTCAGTTAAGGAAAATAATAACAAAATGATTAACTTTCTCAGAATAAGTCAATTTCAGAAATACTTTTTATACTAAAAAACCTTGGATTTTTATATTTTTGTTTGACTTACTCAAATGGCAAGTTTTACGAGGCAAATTGGAATTCTTTTTGAATAAGTAAAGAAATGAATAGATTTCGACAATAATGATAGAATTAAGTGAATGAAGACAGAAATTGTACTTTTTTAATTAATAAGATCATGCTTAGGTTAATTAGTTTCCGCTTAATTACCTTCTAAAAATCTGGGGCATGACGTGATTGACTTCTAATGACTACATCCCATGGCTGGACTTGCAATTTTTTGTTTGCATTAATTGAAATGAGAGTTATTGTCGGAAGGTTTGAAAGTGTGTTTTTGAAAGGGCAAATGCTGAAGACTGCCCTGGGCCATTGTTTATTGTTGGGATTAAGCTAAAAAGTGTCTTCAAAATAGGCGAAAATGTTAAAAAGTGTATTGGTTTCAGTAAAAAGGGAATTGAATCTCTTCTGTTTCTCAAATTTTGTCTTTTTCTTGTGCCCGGGGGGCACTTTTTAGCGAGACCCTGTTGAAAGATAGTTGGAGTGACAGCTGAGATGGATGTGAGATTTTGAAAAGCAGTACAAAAAGCGTTTTCATTATGTGGTAATTCTCATTATCATTTGAAGTAACAATATGACTAAAAAGTTTGGAAGACAGAAGGTAGGCGTTTTACGAGTATTTGAAATAGTATCAGGTTGGGCACACCCATTATTTGTCTAGTTCAGCACACATGAACTTACTGTTGGTTTTCTGAATGTTGTTTAGGCTCCTTGTTTTCTAGTTGGAGTTGAACTGACAGGAAGCTGATCTACAATTACTCAACTTCTCACAATTGAAACCCTGTCCAACTGAACCTTAGCTGAGCCACTTTTGGGCTTTCACAAATAACCTCATATATTCATTAAATGATTGTCAAACGTGTGGTACATCCAAGTATGCATAGGGTTTATTTTCCTTTGTATCACTCTGCAAGCTTTGTCCATTGCATTAATTTTGCATTAGATTTTGGTCTACATGCCTTGAATATGTTTCAGTATCTTTTGTAAATCTTACTCATAATCTTACTCTTTTTATAGCTCTGTATCTTTTGGAAAATATTCTCAATACTCCTTTTTTCAAGCATTTTTTTTGTGCCATAGATCTGTTTTTATTGTGATGACATGGTATCTTCCTTGGCTTGCTGTCAGTATATGAGTGCATTGAATATTCACTAGCTAGCAGTAAGTATTTAGGGTTTTAAGCTTGTTGAGTTGAGTTGAGATGAGAGTTTGCTTGCATGAATGCACTGTTAAGGGAGCTTTGTTCGTACTTTTTCAGTATTATTTTGGCTTTATAGCTTAAATATGATTTCTGCTTGAAACCTCAGTGTAGGGCTGTACTTTAACTGTCAAACTGCAATCCCATTTCACCTTACTGTTCCCAGAACCTTGAGGTTGTACACGTGTAATTGAAGAATTTCATTGGTTAGCCAGGGACATGGCCCTTTCATTGCTGTTTTCCTACTCTTATATACTCGTAGAATCTTGCTTGCCTTTAATTTTCTTATTGCCAAATATTTTGTTTTGAAAGTAGCAACCCAATTGATCATATTAACATGTATTGTTTTGAAATTTTATTGCCGAATAGCCATTGTGCATACATAATTCTTATGGATTCAATACATGACGTGAATTTTCATGTGAATTTTCATTTTTACTTGATATTAGTGTTATGTGAAGTGTTCCAAGATTACAGAAAGTCATTTTAATTGTAACTAATTACTAATGGTATTTTCATCTTGTCTAGGTGTCTCTACTTCAAAGCACCTTTTGGTGGAAATTGTAGTTTGTCGCACTGAATTTCATATCCCTGGCCTGTGCTACAGCTTACTTCTGAGGATTCCTCGGTAAGAAAGATTTTTGCAAGAATTGGTTTTAGGAGTTTCAAATGCTTCTTCAAATGACGGACTCGAAGTGAAAAAGCTTAACCAATTGCAACGATCAATTGAACAGAGTAGTAATTGATCTGCGAGAAGAGATACTCTCCGACATCCTATCTAGACTTCCAATTGAATTAATCTTGATATGCAGAATTGTTTGTAAAAGATGGTATGCCATGACTCGAGAACCTAGTTTCATTAACACACTTAGTAATTCCCGTTATCTCACAGGGATGAACTTTCTCAACTCTCTGTAAGTTGTTGCAATTTCCTTCGATATTCAATTTTGTTAGCAATGCATGTGAAATCTATTTGCATTTTCTGACCATAAGATGATGGTATGCAGGGACATGAGCAACAATAGTTTCAATTCATTAGCTGTTCCTCCATGGCATACAAGCCTAGAGGCTTTGACGACATTGTACCATCTTAATCCTCATCATCTGTTGATCTAGTTCTCACTAATAGTTTAGGGGATCTTAGAATAATTAAACATAAAAAATACTGCACCAAACAGGCTCATTACGCAATTTGAGAACTAGATCAACAGCTGATGAATTGTGTGTGTCAATTTCATGTAGAATATTAATCCACAATTTGCCACCATAGACATCTACATAAGGATGTTTTCCAATGTAAACCTGCATTTCCATTCCACTGAATGATTCCATGTTGATCACGACTCCTCTATGAGCTTGTGCCTGGCCCTGCATTTCCATTCCATTGTGAGTTTTCTTAATTTGTTTAATTATTTTCCCATAACTCATTGAATTCAGCCAAAATTCCTCACCTTCTTTGTGGTGTATTTTGATTTGTTTTTCCTAATCATATTTTGTGGTTTTTGAATCGAAGAGGAAAGAGAGAGAGGTGGGGAATTCCTACTAAGTTTTTCACCTTTTTCTACTCGAAATCTACTAAAATTGTTTGATGTAGTTATTAAAATTTTTGTAAACAAGATGCTTGTTTAGTGGTTGAGTTCTTATTTATTCTTCTACCTAGTTTAAAATGTTAAATAAAATATTTTTCATATTAACTATTTGCTTATGAGTTTCAGGTTGAACAATTGGAGCGAGAGGTTGCTGAGCTTCGACATGCCCTTGTTGATAAGCAAGAACAAAAAAATGTCATGCTTCAGGTTTTGCATTGGTGAAGATCACATGTACATGAAGGTAAGTGTAATAATTTTTTTTTTCTTTTTAATGGAATCAGTTTTAGGTCTCTATGCTGACTTATTTGTTTAATCAGTTTTAGGTTTCTTTTTAATGGAATCAGTTTTAGGTCTCTTTACATTCCACATTTTCTCCCTCTCCTATTTTTTGGTTTTTATTTATGTTTTAAGTTCTTATTTGCTAGGAATCTTAGAGCTTCCTGGGCCCTTTTTCCCCTCATTGTTCTTAACCATTTTGCACTATGTAGAGAAACTATGACCAAGAATTTAGAGATACCTGCTTATAAGTGAACCTACTAATCTTATAGTTTATTTTCTAAAAATTTTGCAATTAACTTCAGTATCAAAAAATAATAGCAGTGGCATAAAGAATGAGATATAGGAAGTAAGTTCATCAGATGTTATCATCCAGGTTTCTTTTGGGTGATCAAAAACAGAGTCCACTACACCCTACCAATGGATAGATACAGATGTGATGTGAACTTCCTGCATTGTGTAACTATTATGAATGCTCTAATTGCAGGCTTTGTATCATGCTCTTCCGATGAGCTACGTTACTGTTGCAAAGCTGCAGAGCAAGCTTGATGGAGAAATCAACTAGACTACTGTGCGCAAGCTAATTGATAAAATGATCCATGATGGGTTTCTTGATGCCAAAGGCAGCAGGAAGCTACGTGCGTGTATTTTCGTGTCAATCTTAGGCATATTTTGGTAAAATTGTTGTTATAAACTTTTTTCCATTTATTGTCACAGGCAAGCGCGTGATCCACTCTGATCTAACTAAGAAAAAGCTAATGGAAATCAAGAAAACTATGGATATTGATGCCATGGTGATTATTAAACCTTCCTTGGTTGCATGCATCTGGAAATACTAGTGTTGACCTATTGGAACTCTATTAAATTAAACAGGATGGGGATATTAATGAGCACAAGTCCAGCCATGCTGAGTTTCAGAAAATGGGTAAGTGATCAGAATACTTATATACTAATGCTTTATTGTCTTTTAGTTTAGTTTCCCTATTTTGCAACAAACAGTTGAAATAAAGTTAGCTTTTCTACAATCCAGGAAGCATCAACAGGGATATGTCCACCTGTGGTGTTTTCCACTCCATTGGATCAGACCTCACACGCACAAGAGGCAGGTTCGAAGCACATCAAAATGGCTCTATAAGAAGTGAGCAGACTGTTTCAAGGGCAAGGGATCATGGAAACACCCCCACAAGCCGGGCTGAGGTTAGCATGTCTGGTCATGAATTGCATGCTCTGTTTTTTTTGGCAGAAATATTTTCTTACATAAAACATTTTTTTATAGCAAACGTTTTCTTATATTTGGCTATGACCTTAAAACTTAGTGATATGTTGGTGATGGTGGTGTAGTAGCGGCTCAAGGTTCTTTGAGATGTTAGGCTAAACATTAAAACGAGACATTATCTTATTAGATCTTTAAAAAATTGTTATTGGGCCTTCAGCAACAATTTTTTTTAAATAATTTTGGGGCTTAGGTAACAAGCTAAGTGGCTTAATGGTCGAGGTACCTTTGGTTGTTGGTGGTGGTAACTGTGGTTTTGGAAAATGTTTTTCACCTTTCAAAAGTAAAAAATATTTTTTGTCTAAATAATCGTGTTTTTAGTTGACTTTGAAAAACGTTTTTTGTCATACCAATTGCCAAAAAAATACAAAAAACGTACAATCAACTCATGTTACTCAAAAGTTTGACGGAAGTGTGATGGGTAATGTGTTGTGATTTTTGTGCAGCCAGTAGCTTCCAGAGAGAGTTTTGTACCAGGGAATGAGAATGCCAGAGCAAATGGAAATGCCGATCACTTCAATGGGGTTGACACAGGTATCTGCAGTATGTCCACCCAGGACAAGCGGTCTAGGAAAGCAAGCACGGTATGACTCTTCAGAATAATAAAGAGTCATAAGGCTTTCTAAAATTGTTCTGTTCATGATTTTCTTCCCTTTTATAGGTTAAGGAGCCTATCCTTCAGTACATGAAGCGCCAGAAATCTCAAGCTCTTTGAAATGCTTTGGGGTATGGTATGCTATGGTGACCATTCCCTAATCATTTTTTGAATTCTGTTTCCACTACTAGTTGAATATGCAGAAACATTTTCTACATTCATCCCTTTCTGGTTCTATACCTCTTTTTTTTTTGTGGTTATTAATTAGAGAAAATGTTAGAATCATGACAAATGAAAAAGGATCATCAAATTTTCACATTTTATAGGAAGACATGAATAATAATGAAAAAATTAATAGAGGTTGTGGTGCGGAAAGGCCTGACATGGTTTGGTTATTTAAGTTGATGTCAACACCTCCAAATGGACAATAGTGTTGGATTATTAAATGCATATACTTATTGCACATTGTTTTGTTGTCATGGGGAACATTAGATCACAACATATGTTAAATGTTAACTGTTGACTTGTAGACTCTGACTGAAGAAAACCTAACTTGATTTTTGTTTAATTCTTCAAAAAACATAGTTCAAGGTCAACAATAAAGTGTTAGATGGGACTCTTTCCTTTTGTTTTTCTTCCCATTATTCCCTTTCTTGTCCCATGGTCTGTCTCATATCATTCCTCTCCCTCCTCTCATATGACACCTACACAACTCCTCTTGCCGTAAGGGATTAATTTATTTACAGCGATTTTTTTTCTCAGTACTAATTTAAGTAGTCTATTGTTAATTGTTAGTAATTGCTTTTGTTCCTAACATAAAGTTTGGCTATAGTGATTGATCAATACACATCATTGGTTTAATGATTTCATTAATAACATCTTAATAGTTCTCAGGCTAGCTGCCTTAAAAAATGACAATGTCTCTCCTCAATCTCGTACTCAATTATATAGCATTTTCCCCTAAAATTTCTACCCCATTTTCATTTTCATTGTTTTTCTTTTCTTGGAGTTTTCACAATTCAGAACTTAAAAGGTGATTCGTTGCCTTTAGAACTTGTGTTTAGAACTTTCTGTTTTTAGGTTGTTAGAGGGAGATGAGTTTTAAATTTTACTTCCCTATGAAGGAGAGAAAGATGAGAGGGATGAAATGTGCTTGTCCACTAGGTGTTAGGGTTGGGTTTGGCCATGCATGGTGGTGTCCTGGTGGACTGTGTCTTGCAAAGTCACCCAACCTAGGTGTTTGGGGAAGTGGATACTGGGTTTTGTTTTAGAGGTGGTTGATAGCCATGGTGGCCCATGAGGCTATTGGTTGGTGGTGGCATGTGAAATATAGGAGGAAATGAGAAGGGGAATGGTGAGTGGGTCTGCTGCTGTAGAAAGGAGGAGGAGGGAGAGGGAATGAAGAAGAAAATAATAGAAAAAGGCAAATTGAAAAAGGGGCAAAAGTATCATTATATATATTTCTTAACACACGCTCAATTTAGTGTGTTAACGCATGGTTAACTTAACCAGAATTTGCAACGTTTGCACTTTACTCCAAATTTCAAGAGGGTTATGTGTATATTTTTAAACATGAAGGAGGTAAAGTGTTTTTGGACAAAACCATATAAAATATAATTAACCCAAAATGTTTGGAGATCTAATTGTGTTTTTATTTCAATATCTATTCGTGTGTATTTGTTTTTGTTTTTATGTTTGCTTGCATGTGTGTTTTGACCTTTTACCTCGTTGAAGTTCAAAATAAAATAGGAACATATTTAGATTTAAATGAAAATGGTAACTCCTATAAAAACTATTGATTGATTAGGTTGTGAACACGTCATGTGATTCTCTTTGGTTCTTGTTGGCATTAGTGCTAGTGATACATGGTGTTCTTGCAATCTTTTGTCATCTTCTGTTATCTGTGTTGCTTATCATTAAGGATTACTTCAACTCTTTGAAGTTTTGGATTGTTATATGCATTTCTATTAAATTGGTTTATAAAATAAAATTATTTAAATATGATTTTAGATGTAATTAATAATATATTAATGTCTTCCTTATTTATTTTCTTTGCAGATTGGTTTTTGATGACGTTTGGAAGCATATTTGCAAATCAAGATCAAGTGTTGAATTATTTATTTATTTCCTGAACTGATACTTAGTTGTAGTTGCAAATCAAGATTGAGTGTTGATTTTTTTTGTGGACTCCACATTAGTTCATTTTGGGATTTGCTTTGATGTTTTTTTTGTTATACATAATGGATTATTATTGAAGTTGTTCCATATTTTATATTCAAAAGGCTATTGGGATCTGAGCAGGGATATTTGTGAAATAATAACTTAAATTGAATATAAAATATGGAACAACTTTAGTGACGAATTTTTTCGTCATTTGTACTTCTTATTATGACAAAGTGATTATTCGTCACTAATAAACTTTTTTTGTGACAAAATTTACTGCAGTTTATATATGAAAGTTTTTATTTATTTTGTTGTTTGGTGACTAAAAATTTTGTCACGTGTATATATATTTATGACGAAATATATTTCGTCACCCATGTATGACTTTTGAAGACAAAAAATTTCGTCACCTTTACATCTTATTGTGACAATTATTTCCTCATCAATGATCAACATGCGTGACAAATTTATTCGTCAACTAAAGTTATAAATATGGTACTGAACAACTATTTGGTGACCAAAATGAGAATTTTTTGTGACAAAATTTTGTTTTATTGGTGACAAAAAATTATGACTTTTGAAGACGAAAAATTTCGTCATCTTTACATCTTATTGTAACGAAATTATTTCCTCATCAATGATCAACATACGTGACAAATTTATTCGTCAACTAAAGTCATAAATATGGTACTGAATAACTATTTGGTGACGAAAATGAGAATTTTTTGTGACAAAATGTTGTTTTATTGGTGACAAAAAATTTCGTCACTGAAGTAATTTCATTGGTGACGAAATTATTTTTCGTCACGTTGGTTTTTAGTGACAAACATTCAATGACGAAACCGGTGACAAAAATATTTCCTCACAAATATCTATAGTGACGAAATTAGCTCTTTAGAGACAAAAAAATTTCGTCATTCAAGACCCAACTTGTTGTAGTGCATTTTAGGCATGGGATCTATGGAAAGAAGGAAGGGGCTTGGAGATAATAGATCACTTATTTGTTGAAACATGTTCAACAAGTGAGGTTATGCGCTACATTCAAGTTAGTTTCTTGTGCGTTCAATAAAATGCAGCAGATAGACCAACTATTTCAAATGTTGTGTCTATGCTTAGCAATGAAATAATAGCAATACCTGCTCCTAAGCAACCTGCTTTTTCTACAATTGTGAGTGTGAAATATGGCAATACACTTGAAATTCCAAAACTTTGCTCAGTAAATGATGTTACAATTTCAGAAGTGGAGGGTCGATGGCATTTGTGCATGTAGAATGACACAAAATTGCCTATTAAACAAATTTATTGTAAACCTTGACAAACAATGTTTTCATTATGTTTTAATGACCAACTGCTAAGTGATACTATTATACGCTTTTTTTTTCTTTTTGTTTTTATTTATTTTATTTTATGCTATATGTACGAACTAGTTTGGATTCATTAACACGAAATTTGACTCTTTGTTTGCTGGATAGATGAATCTATAGTTCAAAATATCAGGTTGGGAATTATAAATTAATTAAAGACACTGCAAGAAAATCGGGAATTAGCGGCGTTTATAAAACGCCGCTATAGGCTAGAAAAACGCCGCAAAAAGATAAAACGACGTTTATAAAATTCGTCGACAATGCGGCCGTCGTTGTATCTTTGTGACGTTTGAAAAACGCCACTAAAGACTTTAGACGACGTTTTCTAAAACGTCGCTAATTCTTTACAGCCGTTAACAACGCACGTTAAAGGAGTTATCTCTGACGTTATAATGACAACATTTCGCGACATTTTTAAGAAAAACACCACCATTTCTTTCATTTAAAAAAAAAATGAAAAATCATAATTAAATGATCTTTTGACTTTTGTTCAAACCAAACCTACATCATCCATCATCATCCATCACCATTCTCAAAATATATACCATAATGTGAATGAGCATTCATTTTTCAATTTTCCATAAAATAAATAAATAAATAAAACTCCTTTAAATACAATATGACAATACAAAATCATAAAAATAATAATATTCAGTGTGCTCTCCAAATTCTCTGAAAATAACTTCATCCACAGCTCTCTTCAGCTTCATCAAGTCATCAATCATCTTCACCAAAATGATGATTATATACCTGAATCATCCAATTCCTATAACTCCTACTGCTTTCAGTTTCTTTCTCTCTTCTAGGATCATCTTTTCAGCTTCTAAGGCGACCAATTGCTCCTGTATTAAATTGATGATACAACACCTGAAAATTTCACTATTTTCCTAATAAATAAACAAATAATAGCATTCTTTTCCTAACAAACACCAAACCAGACGCTAAATAAATATTATCGACGGAGAGAATTAATGTTAGGAAACACTAAATACAAATTTCAGCATCTAAGAAAATCACCATTAAGACACGTGGTTGTAAAGCCACAGAGATGCAGGAAACCATGGCAGTTGCTTACTATGTTACATGGACTCTTAAAATAAAATTAAATTTCCGTGTCGACACTTGGACAAGGTATGGAATACGTGTCTGATATTTTCCATCAGACATGTCTTACATATTTGTATTATATATATATTGTTGTATAATTGTTACAGAAATGAGAAATTATTTTTGACATTGTACGTTACTTATAACGCTATTTTATCTTATATAGTAGTTTAAAAATATTAAAAATATGACACTTTTTTGCCAGTCCGAATATGTATAAATTTGAAATTTGATGAGTCTGACCTACAAACATGCACTCACATCTCTGTATCCGAGTCCATGTAAAATAGGTTGATTACAAATGAAAGAATATTCAAGAATGAAGAAGAGATCTAAGAACATAAATTGAAATGTGTACCTTAACAGTAAGAGTTCCTCTATCCTTCTTATATTTTATTTTAAGTATATCAAGTGATGGAAGGAGTCTCACTTCAACCTCTTTTGGAGTTTTAGCTTCCAGCTCAATCAGCTTTAATTTTGCTATGCCCAATCGTTTGTCTTGCCCAACATCTTCATCGAAAACCTGTATGAAAGGATTGTGAAATTTATGTGCACACAGTCAAAGCAAATAGAAACTCTCCATTTCAAAAGAAGAGGTTGCAGCGGTAGTTACAGAAGAAGATATTAATACATCCACATATATGTAAATAAAATTGCAATGAAGAAAGAAGATGAAATTTTACACCAGCATCAGAGAAACACAGTTGCCTATCTCATCAGGAATTTGACCAGTTAATTTGTTCCCTTGAAAATCCTTGAAAATATTTCAACAACAACATCTAAAGTTAGTATTATGTAAACTTGGTTACAATGAGCAAGAACACCAAATCAACAGGATTAGCAAAGAAAGCATACATGGATCGTAGATTCTTCAGGTCTCTAATTAGCAAAGAAATCATCGTTGTGAACATCATCCCAGTCCAGCAACACAGTTGCTATGTTGCTAAACGACGCCTTAATCGACATCAACGCTTTGCCTGTGTGAAGATAACACCATTCTCTCATCATCACAATGGCTTTCTATTATGGTATGATTTGCTTCACAAATGAAGGGAAAGTAAATTCTCTCCCTAGTAGCAAAAAAAAAATGTTGCTTTTAAAAATCCAAGCAAATGGGGGAGAGAAAGACAAGAAAAACAACAATGTGAGCAGTGCTGCCAAATAAACCTTGGAGCTTGAATCATGTTTGCCATTAAAAATTTTTGAATGAAAAATGAAAAAACTTACACACTATAAAATACCATTAAACTAATGGAACACATATTTGAGTCTCAGTGGCATAAATCAGTCTCATAAACCATCATCAGGAGTGGCTGAACCTTTTTAGGCTTTGCTCTAATTCCTAGCAGTCTCAACACAAATCTAGCAAGCTCTCCATATAGTAATCCCGATCGATCCAACAGCTGCACATGATGACTCCACGAGTTATTTAATTAAACATACCTATCATATTATAACGACCAGACTCAACAATTTCATCTTGCAAATAATCAAATGGGGACACAAGGAAATTAAAGCCCCTGAAGAAGAGCAGTAATGAACATGTGGAATGCCTGTGTATTCTGGTCTATCAGTATTGCAACCCGGCCAAAGAAGGTTACCACACCATCCAACTGCAATCATTGTAGAAAAATATATATATATACATTATGGCTAAGAGAAATGGCATCAGTTCCACAAGTTTGTTAGCTGATGATTGTAGTACACCTTCAGGGAAGAATCTGTCTTAAAAGAGGTATTTTGACAATAATTCTCAAACAATCAATCATATTCCTTCTACCCAAATGATAAATATGACTAAATAAAATAGAATAAATATTTCCCAAAGGTATATTGGTTGATAATAGCCCAAATTAGTGGATAAATTAATGCAAATGATGAGTATTCCTTGGAATTATCTATCACATGCACAACAAATTGCCTGGGTATTATATTCATATTTGAAGCAAATTCAATACCATTACAGCAGCTGTCAGGAGCTGAAACTATGAGGACCAAACTTCATAATGACAAGAATGTATTAGACTATTAGTATGTCGAGTGTGATAACAAGTCATTATTACATGTCAATATTAAGAAAGCACCTTTATGCAGCAGCAACTGTTCTTGGGACCAATTGACCAAATTCTAAGCTCAATTCCTCTCAATGCTTTCTGGAGGTGGTACCAGCGTACCACAGGTAATTCCATTAACTCATCAAAGAAAGTTTGTAAATAAGTCATGGAATGCTAATTTGTTCTCATTGTAGAAAATCTAATCCACATCATGAGGAATGTGTATTTTTATTCCAACTATGACCTGTTTAGTAGTACTGAATGAACTTTCCTTTATCTTTCATATTAAATTAAAACATAATTCTGCAAAAGAAGATCCCTGCAGGCTCAATTTCTCCCTGTATTCCAGTCAACCAATTTCCTATCAGTGCTGTAATTTTGATTTCGAATTGAATTCTTCATTTAATTGAATTTAATTAATTGATTCCTTAACCCAGTGAGTTTAGCAAGTGCTAAGTACATATAAATCCCATGGGATTTCATTATATTTTCTTAAAATTTTCTGGTTTAGCAGAAATTGAAGAACATAAAAGATACATTACTAGAAAACAAAGAGATTTTTTTTTTAAATTTTTTTTTATAACTAGCGCATATGCTAAACATCAACTACACAATACATTAGTTAAATATGTTCTTAATCAAAATTATAAAATCAATTGAACCAGTGAGGAGAGCAGAGGAGAAGACAGTTGAGGAGACCAGAGAAAAGCGGAGGAAAACTATACATGGATGCCGGAGGGAGAACTGGTGACGAAGTTGAAGCCGTTCCTGCTACAGACAATCTGTGAGGGTAATGCTTATATTTAGCTTATATTTCATAAAAGGACCTAGCTTATATTTAGCTAAATTTTAATAGAAAAAGGAAAAGGTGAGGGAAAAGGAAAAGGTGAGGGAAAAGCTTCGGACATAAGCTAGGTAAGGGGTAGGGATAGGGATAGCACAAACACTGACCCAGTGTTTTTTAATAGCTCAGGGGCAGGTTAGAGGGTGGAATTGGAGAACCCAATTGGGTTCAGGATGGTGATGGAGAAGGGTAATCCAACCCATCGGACCTGAATATGTATCGCATCACGACAAAAAGATACCTAATTATTTTAATACACTAGTGGAAAGAAAACTAATCTATAACTATATCATCACTGGCATCAGATTTATCAAACGTGATCAACCATTTTTTTTAACCAGTCTGCCCACTTATCCGGTCATGTGACAGGTCTGGCCTAACCTGAGTCAATAGATCAGTAAACTTGGAACAACTAGAGGGAAACATGCCGTAAGTCCGCCCTTTACACTGTTGTGCATTTTCTCCTCTTTATTCAATTATTCCCAATATTTGTCAATTATTCTCATAATTTCCCATCCTTTATGCAATTACCCCAGTGCAATGGCCTCCACCCACATCCCCTAGGTTAAAGCTTTTTCATAAGAGATTATTACGAGAATAATTGCATAGAGGCTCAGTATGTACACAAATTAACTTTCCAAGAATGGTCAACAAGTAAAGCACCATCCCAGTAATTTCACAAAATAGCATAGTCAAAAGTGACCTAAAGGCATGTGGATCAAAACCTCAAGAATAAGAGACTGTGTCTCCTTGTCTTCTGCAATCAGCTCAAATGTTTGATTCCAAATGGGGTTCAGGTCATTGTCAATGACCTTTGTTTTAACCTTGAACAATGGTCGAATGTACATAACAACATAAGGATCAGATTTTCCAATCATTTCCATGTTCTTAAGATCATTTGCCTTCACTACTGTCACCGTAAGCTTTCCCTGTGGTCTAAGCTCTAGTTCACTGCATAAAAGGCACAAAGAAGTGTTAACTCCAACTTGCCATATAAAATAAAATAAAGCAAGAAAAAAGAAAAAAGAAAAAAGAAAAAGTGTTATACTATCAATTCACGTGATGAACAAAACATCTAAAAATGAAAAAAATACTTGAACCTGACGATGAAAAAAGTGTGTCAATCACGATATACCATAAACAATGCAAATAAATCTTGTTCTTATGGTGCAAATCATTAGCCAAGTACAACTAAGAACCCTTCTTAATTAAAATATATATATGTGTGTGTGATTACCTTGTATCTACAGCTATACCACCTATAGGCACAACAATCCTGTGAGGCCATTGAATAAGAAATCTCATACCTGAAACATATGTTATTGAATAAGAAATTTCGAAATCCAGTATGAAGAGCGAGGAAGATAGTGAGTTGTTTGAGACCAGATCTGATGGAACAATAGAGGGAGAGAGAGAAAGAGAGAGAGAGAGAGGACGAGACCTGAGGGGCAATAGCGACGGGAGGACCAGACCTTAGGAGGATTACCAAAAACCCAGTATTCATGATCTCGTCTCCTCCTCTTGCTTCGACTTGACTGGTCACGGTCTCGATCCCTGTCTCGATCCCGATCCATAATCTCGATCCTTTTTCACTCCTCAGTCTCGTAACCTCGCGTTCGTGCAACTCAACCGGTCCATCTTCCTCTGCAAAATCATCAGAATCAGAATCAAGAAAAACAAAAAATCATCTGGAAATTTCAACCAAATCGATTCCAGAATCGATGGATTTAGAATTAAATCTGACCAAGTAATCGTAATCGAACTGGTGAATCTCTCAAGAAGCATGAGAGAGACGGAGGAAACCCTAGATCTAGGACGGAGAGAGCAAACGATAGAGAGAGAATGATAGAGACGGAAAGAGAAATGGGGGGACGGAGCAGTGTTACAAAGTGAAACGCGTGTTTAACGGGTGTATTTTAATTTAACGCGTGTGTTTAACACGTCTTTCACAACATTTGTCCAAGAAACGTTGTCTAAGAAACGTTGTTATAGCCAGCTTTTCTTGTAGTGAGATATGAGATTTCCACAAACTTCCTCATATTGTCATAAACTTTCTTTGTGTTGATTTGTTCATATGATTATGCAAACATGTTTACATCTTTTATATGATGGAATTTCTCATACCAACTGGTTGACAAGTTTATTTTCCTTAGAAGTTGCAATTGGAAAAGTAGGCTCCATTTAAGTGATAATTATACATTTGTTTAATAGGTTTGAGTTATAAGAAAGAGGCATGCGATGTGAAGATCTTACGTAGTGTTTATATTTTAATATTTTATCTTGAATATCGTATTTGAAGTACAAAAAAGGGAGTCATTTTGGATGTCTTCATTAACATATATTTTTTTTTCTCTTTTTTGTTTTCTTTTTTTTTTCTTCTTTCCTCTACCCCTTAATGGCGTGTCTATGATCTAAAGCAAAGTCACATAAATCTAAATCATAAAAATAATCCCTAGTGTTGTACTATCATCTCCAATACAACATCTGCCAGAGTTTTTCTAGAATTTTAAGTTAGTGTCTCAAATCGCACATTACGGATCAAAGACAGGGCAAGGTTGTTTAATTTGTTCATTGTTTCATCAAGTCTTCATTATCTCATTAAAATTTTATTTTGAGAGGCCTTCAATATTTGTACTCATATTTGGTCATTCAAATTTCCATAGTCGCTTACTATGTCCTTCGAATAAAAATGGAATCCAATGACTTGTGGAAGAGATTTTAATTTATAGCCAACTATAGACCTTACTGATTCACGACCCGTATACAAAGTCTATCCAGCGTGGGGCATGCTCAAAATGCATGGTACCAACGCGAGGTAAGAATTGGGTGCTCATGTTTCATTGTTATAGTATAAATTGTCATAATTGAGTCATCCTCTCTACCTTATTAGTAAAGCACACTAGTTGCAATCAAACTAAAGTGAAGAACATTAGAAAGGGCTTCGGAAGTTACTGGTCAACATTAATGGGCATTGGAAATTATAGAGAAAAATGCATTTTAGTTTTTCCCACTAAAATGTAATTTTCCTAAATTATAGTCAATGGTTTATACGAATGGTGTCAAAGGTTACGTCAATCTAAGTTTGAGTGAAGTAAGAATCTTTGTTTTTATCCACTAGGGTTATTCGATTAGCTAGAGTTCATATACCTCACTAATAGATTATAGGTTCGACTTCCACCCCCATCCAACTTACCCTCTCAAAAAGAAAAAAAAAAAAAAAAGTAAAAAAAAGTTGAAATTTTGTTTTCTCAGGTATGTGAAAAATATAATAAGAGTTGGTTGTGAAACATTTTACCTAGTGGGTATTATATGCTCATAATAAGAACCAGATGCTCATGCTTCATTGTGACTGTAAATATAATGGTCCATGAAAGCAATAGTTAGTTATGAATATAATAAGAGGAGTTGAGTTTGGACACATGTAAGTGGTGGTTATGTGTAACGGTGACATCAGAGACGTTTTGTTAGCGGTGTATACAATGCAAATTTAGTTAGTTGAAAGTTGTCTATATTTTATTATTTTACAAACAACAAAAATAGAATTCTAACTTTTGTTTTATTTCTTTGGCTTTTATAAGGGGAAATTAAGACCTGTGATAGGGGGAAAATGATCAAGAATGCCTACTCTGGTACTAAAAGTTAATTTCGAAGTAGTTATGGTGATGGGCATGGCCAACACATCCTTTGTAATTTGTGACAAGACTTTATACTTTATTGTATTAACCTTGCAATATACCAATATCTAAATTTTTTTATTTTTTGCAAAATATTCAACCTCGCTCAAATATTTTTCCAATTCTGACTTACTTCCACTAGTGAATTGCACTTTCAAATAGGAACTAAATTGGGACTCAATGAGATAATGTGGATCATCATCGTTTATCACCATCTCCATTACATCACTCACACTAGGGATTTTCTTATCTGGTGAATAAAGTGTGGCATAATGGCTTGACAACAGAGTCATACAAGTCGTAACCTTTTTCCACCATCTCATCCACCTTCTTCTTATTTTTATGAAACAAATTTGAGAAGCTAAACTCCAAGTACGTCATCTTTTTTGTAGGATTAAGAATAACGACAACATATAATACATATAATACATATTGATCTTATTACATCCCCCTAATACTTGTTAAGCTTTTGTTCCATGCTCTTTTCCATTCTGTACAAAATATCATCATTCTCCAAAATTAATTGATTAATTGTGCTTTCAATAACAAACATTTCTCTATAAAAGGCATTAGAAGTAACAAATAGAGACCCCAAAAATTTATTAATTGGAAGATTGAAATTTTTTAAAAATCTTACAAACAACTTACATTTCTTCCAATCCTCCTCATTTGGAATTCTCCTTATCCCACCATAAATATCCTTGAAATAAGTTTCAAAATTCGAGTTGTCATTCCTCAAATGATTGCAAGCCTTCTCAAATTTTTCGGTGCTCTCAAATATTAAATATGTGGAGTTCCACCTTGTTGATACATCAAGGCGTTCAAGAGAATTTGAATCAAGTTTTAGTTTGGCCGCACATTTCTTAAAACCATCATGCCGATTAGAATAAGACCTCACATACCTCACTACAAGTCTAATATTTGTAATAGAATCATCTATTTCTTTCAACCCTTACTCACAACAAGATTTGTACTATGTACCCAACAACGCATATGCAAAAATTCATGTTCCAAGATGGTTCCCTTCTAATATTTGGTATTCCTTCTAAAGAATTGAATGGTAAGATTATTGGTACTAATATTATCAACCATCAAGGTAAGGACACTATCCATGCTTCACTCAATCAAGCACATCTCAATTTTTTTACCCAAATTTTTCCCTTGTTATCTTCAACTTGTTGAAAATTTATGATTCTTTTTTGTAGTTTCTAATTGTTATTAATGAAGTGAGCCATTAGACACATGTAAAACAAATTTTGAATAGAAGTTCACATGTCCGTAGTGAAACAAATTGGACAACCCTTCATGACCTTCTTTAACCTATTCCTTTCATTTTTGAATATATTAACCACCTCTTCTTATTGTGGTATGACGAGATGGGATTCGTGTGAATTTAGCTTGCATTACATTACTAAATTTCTTAAATCCATCTCTCTCCACAAATCTCAAGGGCAACTCCAAATAATAACCATCTCGGCAAGAGCCATTTTACAAGCATCAAAATTGAAGTCGTTTCCATGAAATCAACACTCTCTAATTGTAATTTAATTGTAATTTGGTTTACTCGAGCATATTTATTTATTTTTATTGTTTTGGAGAAGTAACCTTGTAGAATATTGTTGATAAACAATTTTAGGCATGGGATTTATGGAAAGAAGGAAGGGGCTTGGAGATAATAGATCACTTATTTGTTGAAACATGTTCAACAAGTGAGGTTATGTGCTACATTCAAGTTAGTTTCTTGTGTGTTCAAGAAAATGCAATAGATAAACCAACTATTTCAGATGTTGTGTCTATGTTTAGCGATGAAATAATAGTTTTACCTCTTCCTAAGAAACTTGCCTTTTCTATAATTGTAAATGTGAAATATGCCAATACATTTGATATTTCAAAACCTTGCTCAGTAAATGATGTCACAATTTCAAAAGTAGATGGTTGATAACATTTGTGCTTGTATGATGACACAAAACTGCCTATTAAACAAATTTGTTATTGTAAACCTTGACAAACAATGCTTTCATTATGTTTTAATGATCAATCACTAATTGATATTATTATATGGTGTTTCTATTTATGCTGTATGTACAAATCGGTTTGTATTCATCAACGTGGAATTCATCAACATGGAAGAAAAGAGACATTCATGTGGTGTGTACCGATCTTGAGAAAACATATGATAGAGTATAATCTGGTGGGTGTTAGAGAAGAAAGGGGTGACAAAAGGCTACATTGATGTGATTAAGGATATGTATGAAGGTGTAGTGACCACTATTAGATTGTCGGCTGGAGAGACAAGTGAATTTTCAATTATTGTGGGGTTGCACCAACAATCAACCTTAAGTCCTTATCTTTTTACTTTAGTTATGGATGAATTGAGGAGAAATATTCAAGATGATGTGCCATGGTGTATGCTTTTTGTAGAAGATATCATGTTAGTGGATGAAATTAGAGACGGAGTTAACACTAAGTTAGAGACATGAAGAAAAGCACTTGAATCTAAAGGATTTAGGTTAAGCAGAACTAAGACAGAGTACATGGAGTGTAATTTTAGTAACAATAACAATGGAAGTACAAGAAAAGTGAAGATTGAGAATCAAGAACTTCTTAAGAGTGATCATTTTTGTTATTTGGGATTGAATATCACAACAGTTGGGGAGATTGGAGTGGATGTGATTCATAGAATTAAGGCGAGATGGCTTAAATGGAGAAGTGTGTCTGGGATACTATGCAATAAACGAGTAACCACTAGACTAAAAGGAAAGTTCTATAGAACGACTATTAGACCAACAATGTTGTCTGGGATGTAATGTTGGGCAACTATAAAACAACATGTAGATAAGATGAGTGTTGCTGAGATGAGGATGCTAAGGTGGATTTATGGCAAGACTAGAAAAGACAGAATTGGGAATGAGTATATTCATGAATGGGTAGAAGTGGTACCGATAGAAGATAAGTTGAGAGAAAATAGGTTGAGATGGTTTGGTCATATACAACGGAGATCAACAAAAGTAGTAGTAAAGAGATGCGATACAGTGATGGTAGATAGAAGTGTTAGGGGAAGGGGCTACTGTAGTAAACACAGATATGAATCTCCTTAATTTGATTAACCAAATGGTCGTTGATAGAGTCGAGTGGAGAAGAAGAATTCATGTAGCTAACCCCATTTGATGGGACTTAAGGCTTGGTTTGGTTTGGTTTGTAGATAGATGAATCTATAGTTTCAAAACATCATACTAATAATTATAAATTAATTAAAGACATGAGATGTCCACGAACTTCGTCATACTATCATAAACATTCCTTTTGTTGTTGATTTGTTCATATAATAATGCAAAGATGTTTGTATCTTTTGAATGATGGAATTTCTCAGACCAACTGGTTGACAAGTTTATTTTCCTTAGAATTTGCAATTGGAAAAAGTAGCCTCATTTTAAGTGATAAATATACATTTTCTTTATAAGCAAAAGGCATGTGATGTGAAGATCTTACGTAGTGTTTGTATTTTATCCTGAATACCACATTTGACGTAGAAAATAGGGAGTCATTTTGAATGGCTTCATTAACATCATTTTTTATCTCTTTGTCTTTTACTCATTTTTTTTTCCTTAATGGGTGCCTATTCTATAAAGCAAAGTCAATGTTAGGTCCCTTGTTTTGTCAATGCCACGAACAAACACATTTGCGTTTTTTTGTTGGAATTGAGATTGAGTTGTTTTTATTGGAGCTGGGATTTCTCTTGGACCGCTCAAGCGATGCTTTGTGTGCTCGAGCATTGAAATGATCCATCTAGTAATTCAGACTTGTTATGAGATACTACGAGGATTCATTCTCCGCTCGAGCGAAGTCACTTATTATTCCACTGCCTCTTAGACACACTACTCAAGCTGTCTTTCCTGCCTCAGTTACATATTTTAGGGTTACCACTTCCAAATCTAAGACTTGATTCCTAAAAAACTTTGAGTATTCTTCTGGAGAGCTTTGCTATTGTTTCCTTTGATGATTTTGTGAGTTTTTTGCCTCACATGGATTGAATTGCACATATCAAGGGGCTTATTATGATTAAACTATTCAAGAGCGTTCATCGGTGGATTCCGAAGGATTTGAGCTTGGATTTGAAGGTGTTCGAAGTGGCTCATCATCGTGGATTTGATTTAGTTGTTGTGGATTCGACACTGGGCTAATCAATTTCGAGATGAAGATGTTGATAGAAGAGGCACAAGGAGTGGAAGTCAATTCTTGAGTGAGCATCTGGCAATTGGTTGTGCTCCTGTATAATTTTATTATCTTCATAGTGGATCGTTTAGTGGCTTTTGGCCCATGGTTTTTTTTTTTTTATCACAATTACAGGTGCTCCAATTGTGGTTTTTCCAAATCAAATCTTTTGTGTTGATTTATCAAGTGTGAAACAATAAGCTAAATCACTTGTATGTGCGAGATGATTAGATGATTTAGATTGTCTATTTTGTGCGTTTTTTTGGGATTTGTAGTAATTGAATCTATTTCGAATCATGAATCACATAACTTAGGGTTTTTCAATTGGTATAAGAGCAAGTCACTTGTTCTTTGATTTCGTTTTTCAAAGCTATAGGAGTGTATTTTTTGTGATTTGTGACAGTGGATTCAATTTGCAAGGGTAACTTGACTCATAGACCTCTATTGTTTGATGGAACAAACTACTCATATTGTCAAGCTCGTATGAGGGCATTTTTAAAATCTATTGATGAGAAAGTTTGGCATTCTGTCATCTTTGGGTAGAGTGAACCAAGTGTGACCAATGAGGATGTCATAATTCACAAGTCAATTGATAAATGGGATACAAATGATTATCAAAAAGCAAGTTGGAACAATAAAGCACTCAATTCCCTCTTTTGGTTCGTCACCCTAGAAGAGTTCCGATGTATTTGCACTTGTGAAGTTAGAAAAGAAACTTGTGGCATTTTTGAAATGATTCATGAGGGTACTATTTTGGTCAAGAGATCAAACCTCCGCTTTTGAAATCCTTTTTATATGTGAGGATGAAACGTTTGGTGATTCTTATGCAAAACTCAGTGACATCGTGAATTCTTGTTTCACTCTCGGTGAGAAAATCCCTGAATCTTGTGTTGTTGGAAAAATTCTAAGATCATTACCCGATAGATTCCAATCAAAAGTGATAGCTATAGAGGAGGCTTAGGATGTTGAGAACCTCAAGCTCGATTAGTTGGTTGGGAACTTGCAAACTTATTAGGCACATTTGATTTCTAAGAAGAAAAAAAGAAGAAAAAAAAAGTTGTAGCTTTTTCTAGTGCTCATAGGGTTGTAAAGAATCCAGAGGTTGAGAATGACCTAGAGTTCGAAATGATGGCTTTGTATACAAAACAATTCCAAAAAAAAAAAAATTAAA
The DNA here is from genome assembly GCF_055761805.1 of Camellia sinensis. Classification (NCBI taxonomy): domain Eukaryota; kingdom Viridiplantae; phylum Streptophyta; class Magnoliopsida; order Ericales; family Theaceae; genus Camellia; species Camellia sinensis. The sequence continues at coordinate 119,232,532 of NC_138973.1, forward strand.
AAAAAAGAAGCCTAGTTTCAATGACACTAATTCTAAGGACAAAGGTAATGATAGGCTCAAAATAGTTCCAAAACCTGAGAAGAAGATAATGAGAGGTCAGGGAGTCCAGTGGTATGAATGCCAAGGGTTTGGGCATATTACTCTCGAATGACCTTCCAAGAAGAAAAGAAAGAAAGTCTACACCGTGACTTGGGATAATGAGAGCAGGTCAGAAAAAGAATTTGATAAAACCGAATCTGGTGAAGATGGAGATGGTACATTCATGGCATTCTATTCTAGCATTCCTCAACCAACTCCCAAGCTAGTTGAGTTTGCACGTGGTGCTAGTCCTCATCGTGCTCCTACCTTTGATGGGCGTAACTATTTGTTTTGAAAGTGTAGAATGGGGGTGTTCCTTAGAGCTTCAGATTCGGAAGGTTGGCGCACAATTGAGGAAAATATTGAAGCACCATTTGTGATTGATCCTATTACCAATCAGAAGGTCATCAAGCCTATTGAGGAGTGGAGTGCTAATGAAAAGCCAGACATGGATAGTAACATGTGAGTCTTGAATACTATTCGAGAAGCATTTCTGAAGGAGAGCAACAATGCATTTCTTAATTACGAGAATGCCAAAGATGCATGGGCTACTCTAATGCAATTTCATGAAAGGATAGAGTCATCTTCACAAGCATTTGGCTCTTCTCACTTTCATGCTCTTGTTGCACGATTGGAGTTTCTTAAGGAAGAAGGGAAACAAAAAGAAGATTTTCCCTTGCTTTATATTGTCTCTAAAGATGAATCCTCTAAGAGTGGTGATGAAGTAAATGGTGAAGAGCTTCAACAAGCCTACGAAAAGTTGTACAAGAAATCTCTTAATTTGTTTATGTTGAATGACAAACTCACTATCAAACTCAAAGCATATGAGAATAAAAATGTCAAACTAAAGGAGGAGATTGCCTAGGCTTGGAATGATGCCATCAAGATCTCAAATGATCGACAATCTCTTTGTGCAAAACGCTTGACTTGTGAGACTGAGATGAATGAGTTACTGAAAGTATATGCAACATATGAAGACAATATTGAAAATCTCGAGATGTCTCAAGTTGCTTTAGATGAGCTAGTCATGGCTAAAATTAAGCTTTGGAACAAAGGGTAAAAAATAATGAAAGACAGTATTGGATCTTAACTAATGGGCTTTGACAAGAGTGGAATCGGTTTTGGAGATGACAAGCTGCAAAAATGTAATGTTTCTACCTCTCATGACGAAAAGACTCAAGGAAAAGAGAAGCAAAAGATGTAACATGATGATGAGTCTCTCCACTGACCTACAGTTGGTATGTTCAATGAAAGAAAGGTAAAACCAATACTTATTTGTCATCATTATGGTAGGTATGGCCATATACATCCCTATTGTTTTGAGCTATTTGGTAGGGTGTCTCAAAGAGGTAGGAGAAATTCGAATACCTTTTAGGTTAGGAAACAACCCTACATATCTAGGCAGAGCATCATTGACCAAAATGGTGTCCACAATGCTACGACATCACCCAAGAATCATGATGATCCCTCTCTACATAAGACTAGAAAAGTGTGAGTCACGTATGTGGAATCTTGATAGTGGTTATTCTCTTCACATGTCCGGTGACAAACCTACTTCACATCTCTTGAGAAATGTGGAGGAATTGTCACATTTGGAGATAGTAGCACCTCTAGAGTCATTATTAAGGACTCTATAAGTTCCCCTGGTCTTCCTAAATTGGATAGTGTGCTGCTTGTTAATGGTCTTAAGGCTAGTCTTTTGAGCATTAGTCAAATGTGCGATTCATATCATGAGGTATTGTTTTCGAAAGATAAATGTGAGATTTTGGACAAAAGGGAAAATACCATCATGCATGGTGTTCGCGCATTTGATATATAATTGCTATAGGATTGTAACTACTAATGACCTCACGTGTCATTCAGCCATCTTAAGCAATCTAGACTTACGACATCAATGATTAGGTCATATCAACTTCAAATATCTAGCCAAGATAGCCAATAAGGAGCTAGTGTGAGGAGTGCCCAAATTGGGTAAGTCTTTGAACGAAGTGTGTGGGCCATGTCAATTGGGGAAGCAAACCCGAGCCCCTCATAAGAAAGTGAATAGCTTAACAACTGTGGGATGCCTTTGGGGTTACCAAGCATGTCTAACAAGTTCAAACTCCCAATCTCAGATCTGATATCACGGGTGCAATGTGAAACATAAAATGAGAGTCCAGATCCGGTAACTTTTATAAAAAAATTCATTTTATTGCAAAACACCAGATTTTAGAGATGCCACCTAATCTTTTGGGGAAATTAAGAAACCCGTGACTTGTGCCAAAAGACCACTGTTTGTCATAACCAAAGTGTCTTGGCTCGGGAACTTAGGTATGAGGGGGGAAGGTCATTAATTGAGCACCCTCGCTCATCTGATCAAAAGATCAACCTCTACTAAGTCATGATGTGGTTTTTATAATCAATATATATTCATCTTTTGATTACTATTAATACTAACATTACTATCTAAGGAAATAACATATAGATGGTGTTGTTGATTTTGGTTATGCTTTGATTTCATGCTCTATTTGAAAAATCTTTTTGTACAAATTCTGAAGCACAAGAATCAATCACATTCCAACATAAGCAACACAACCTCTACCCACTGGTATTTATACAGATATTTCAATTAAACATTTAGCCTCGTGGTGTAACAATGATCATGACAGAGGACATACACACAATATGCTAGAGCAAAGAAATGCTCACTTTGGACACCCCATTTTTGACCGCCTACAACACTTGGGCGCTTTGTTTGAGCACTTGACGATGAAAGTTACACTGTCAATGTTTCGAATTCTCAATAAAGGAATCCAATTTTTAGCTTTAAAAAATCTCAACCTTCCATATCTATGTTGTTTCTATACCTCTATACCACAAATACCATCTTTTAGCACTGTGCCAACCTACACTGAGTCTGAAATAGAGGAACAAAGGAGCCACATTGGCACCTGACCGTGCCTCATTTGGGGCCGACCGTGCCTTTTGGGCGAGAAACACTGTTCTGGGCGATAATCTGCCATATGTCTATTTTTGAAGATATTTGTGACCTATTTGGCTCAAATTCTATAAATACGAGTTGATGCCTCAGTGTTGAGGGTGGGAAAAATTTAAAAGAAGCAAAACCACCTTTGAGAGCTCCCTCTTCCTTTCCAAGCTAGCTTTGTGATATTGTATCATCCTTGAACCACATCTATACATCATATACACCCTTAGAGCTAAACCTTGGAGCCTTGGTGGAGCCTTGAGAATCATAATTCAACCTTGAGAGTGCTCTAGGATCAAGTTTGGTTTACAACCAAAGCTTGCTCTCTTCAGGAGGTATAAGCTTGTCACCTTTTTCCTTGCTTTCATTTCATTCTCTCTCTATCTGTTTCTTATGTTTTTGTGTTGTTTTGGATCCATTTCAAGTGTTAGAACTTGAGGTTGAAGAGCTACCAAAGGTAGAGAGGCTTAACACCCTTTCTTGCACCTTATCCCATAGCTCATACCCTTTATTTTTATACTCTTTTCTTTGGCTTTCACATTGATTTTCAGAGTTTAAAAGGGCTGAAAAACATGGTTTAGAAGTCCTAAAAGTGGAGGGGTTAGCCACCTCTCCTTGGTCTTGCTTACTAGTTTGGTGTCTCCTTGTTATTACCTATCTGTTTGTGCTCTTTAAACATACTTTTAGCTACTTCTTTTCTTTTCTTTTCTTTTTTATTTTATTTTTTAAAAATGTTTTAGGGGCTGTTTAGGGCTATTTTAATTCATTTAATTAGTTTATGCTTTGAATACTTTGCTTGTTGTGTTGTAAGTCTTCATGGCTTCGGTTGTTTAAGCCTTAGACATCGAGCCATATGAGTTGATAGACTTCTTTACCTTTCTTTCATGCAAAGAGTTCCCACTTTTAGTAAAAATTAACTTTGCAAAATCATTTTTGCACTCTCCCTTCTTTATTGATTTTCCTTGTTAAGAGTTGTTTCAAGCGATTGATTGTTATTCAAGGCATGAGAAAGAGACCTCCTATGCTCAATGGCTTAATCTCTTCAGAGGTTCATCGTCAAGGCATTGTCTCTCTTTCATGCTAAGGATCACTTCTCGTTTGACAATTCTCTTCATTTAGTGGACTTAAATCTCACTTTTGGACTAATCGATTAAGTAATGGAAAGGTAAGCTGAAAAAGGCTAATAAAATTGGCTGAAAATCAATTAAACCAACATAAAGAGGATTAGTTAAATTAATTGGATTCGGCCAGACATTATGTTGAGTTGATCGCGTCAAGAGTCATCTTTTGAGGCGTGTCTACCTCCCTCTTTGAGGTAACTTCATGATAGGAGGGAGGGGTGGTCATCTTTCATTGTATTTATTAACCTTTTGTCCAAATGTGTCTAAGACCATCACGCAATCAACTTGCAACCATTTATGGTTTTGAAATTGAATCCGTTCTTCTGTTGAAGTTCCCCATGATAGAGAAGAGCAGAAGGGACAAATAGGGCTTAAAAAGGCTTTGTCTGCACTGTTTTCACCTCAGAGCACAAAAATAGGTTTTTGCAAGAAATTAGGACACAGCCGGCCTTGTTTGGACCCGACCATGCCTCATTAGGGGTCGGTCGGGCTCTAATGTTTGGTAAATAGAGCATTTTGGCAGAAACAAAGGGCAGTGACTGAGGGTGAAACAGAGCAATGGCGCAGAAGGTAGACAAAGTAGCTTCAGAAAACCGTCTTCATTGATGTGCTTACGATCCTTGTGCATCTTTAGTTCATATTAAATGACGTAATCATAATCCATATTATTGTTATAATTATGGTGGTCATATTATTATTGTTATAATTACTTTTCATATTATTGTTGTAATTATGTTGTTTATTACATTGTTGTAATTATTATTGTCATAATATCCTTGTTGTAACAAGTTACATAGCTAGTTATTTATTTATTGTTCGAAGTTGTAATAAGTAGTTAATTTGAACTCTCGACATTCAGACCTTTTTACACGAGGGGAAATATGTAATAAGTTGTGTATGTCTTCCAACCCCCATTTCTTTCTCCCTTTTATTTACCCGCTTATAATGGTAGCATAGAGCATCATGTTTCCTTAGCATTTTTCGTGATTCACATACACTCGTCTCTTGCATTTGGGTCCGGCTCATCATACTAACCAATGTCGATTTCAAATTCTCTACTCAAATACGTGCTTTATCACCTGCCTTGAATTGATTCATATTTCCATGCTAGTAGCCGAACTCATTATTTACATAAGGTGTGTATGTCACATTAGTCATATTGTATTGTTTAGGAGCATGCATTTCTTCTAATTATTTTACTTTATTTGGGTTGTCTTGGAGTACTAGGTGAGCATTTATTGTTTTAGTATATTACATTGTATGTTTGTGTTTCCAAGTCAAGTATATTTTCCATGAGGCTAAATTCTTAAGTGATATACTTGTTTGAATGCCTATGGATGAAGGCTAATTGCTAAAATTGGGATGAATTGATTAATGTACATACAAACTCACTTTTTCCAAGTGATGCGTATTCAAAACAATTTTCAAACAAACATAAAATCTAAGTATTCTAAATTTTGGAAATTAGTCTATACTTGTGTGCATTACGTAGTAAGTTAGCATAAATAATCGGAACAAGAACATATAATATAAATAAAAATCACATTATGTTTAGTTGAGGTTGATCTTTGATCGGCCAGGTGAGTAGGGTGCTCAATTCATGACCTTCCCCTCTCATACCTAAGTTCCCGAGCCGAGACACTTTGGAAATGATGGATAAGTGGCCTTTGGCACGAGTCACAGGTTTCCTAAATTTCCCAAAAATATGTAGGTGGCGACTCTGAAATCTGGTAAAGCGGTCCATTTTTGGCATTTGATTCAAACATCAATTTTCCAAAAGATTTGCTTGATTTGGACTTATTTGTGTTCATCTATTTCACATAACACTTGTGAAATTAGATTTAAAACCATGAGAGTCCGAACTGTAGGGCTATTCGTATCCGAAAGGAGCACAAAAAGTAAGCTACAGTTCATGGCGACTCTGTTGGGGAGTTAGAGAACTTGATTTGAAATTCATGATGTGAAATTTTATCTACACTTATATATTCTTTGCATTTGCATTTGCATTTGCATTGTTGCTGTAAGTCACTATGTTTTCATCTGCTATTCCTGGACGGCTTGTTGGACACTTGCCTAAAAAGCTTGCCAAAAGCTGGCCGGTCGTGGGCTCTACCACGTTGGAAACACAACCCTTGAATCTGGATTACCGCTGTACCGCTTGATCCTCCTTTCACTTCTCAGTGTTAGGTATGAGAGGTATATTAGGTAATTTTGCCGAGGTACCCCTTTTTACCATTTGGCCTAGCTACATATAGTGAAGCTATAGTGACCATTCCAAGTTAGAACAGGATGCTCACCTATATACAGGATGTTATAAAACTACTTGTTTGAAATAGTGCAGCCTAGATCATGTCAAAATCTAGGACAAGGTAACCCTACCCGCTCATAGGAGTGTTTTGGTTCTTTTACCTGGTACGTGCTTTTACAGTGAAACTGTACAGGAATGTTAATATCAGAGGTACAAACTTAATATCAATTTGGGAACAAAGTTCAGTGAGAATTGCAGTTCTTCAATTGTGTGATTATGTCTATTGCGAATTGGGCCGAAGTGCTGCGTGATTTTGATTGCGTTTCGTTTTCTTTCTTTTGCTAGGTAGTTTACAATCATAGCTTCAGATAGACTCGATATCCCTCAAGTTGTGTGGACTCATTCTGGTAAACTTTACAAAACTCAAGACCTTATTAGTGGTTAGCCAGTGTTATTCTCCCTTTCACCGGTTGTTCGGCGAAGAAGGCATATGCAGTTATCAGTACTAGCACAGAGCATTCAACAAACACCTGTCCATTCCCACCTATTCAGTTTACCAGTACCTAACTAACTTAGACCAGCAATGGCACAGCACGCAGAATAAGTGCCTGCCATGTTGGCAGCATTCCATAGAACCATGGATACCATAAATCAAAGGATGACTACACAGGATGAGATTATTGTTGATTTGCGACACCCATCTAGGGCATCGGCATCAACCGTGCACCCAGTTTCGGCTGTCCAGTCAAATCCTGACCCACTACCATCGATTGAAAATCCGCCGGTCTCGGATCCTCAGGAGATGTTCACACCGGCTCTAACTTATAGGCCTATGGCATAACCCCTGCGGGACTCCTTCCCTTTGATATCAACGATATTGATCCAACCATGATCAAGATTGCCAGGCTAGAGAAAGCACTTAAAAAGTCCCAAGGCTTCACTTCTATTTCAGATATTGAAGATGGCTATACTGAAGCCTCGGTCAGATTGCCGGAGAAATTTAAGAGGCCCCACATCGACAGATTCGATAGGAGTGGGGATCTCATTGTGCATGTTCGCTTGTTTTCAAATGTGCTGAAGCCAATGGGCCTATCTCGGGCTCAGAATCTGTCGTTGTTTGGGAGAACTCTGTCCAATGTGGCGGCCATTTGGTACGCTAAACTGGAGGATTCTACTAAACGAAATTGGAAGGAGCTATCCGAGGGGTTTGTCAACCAGTATTTATATAACACTCAGATCGAGGTAACCATCAGTGAGCTAGAAGTAACTACCGAGAACCCCAAAGAAACCTTCATCGACTTTGTCACCAAATGGAGAGCAAAGGCTGCCAAGATGACCACTAGACCCCCTGAAAGAGAGCAAGTCCGATTGGTGGTTCAGAATCTTGAGCCTGACATGCTGCAAAGAATGATAGTGCCACCACTTTCTACGTTTGCTTCTCTACACAAATTCGGGGTCCAAATTGAAAGTGAATTCAAGAAGGGAATCATCCATAGAACCAGTGAACCTACAAGAAATCCATTCACCAGAAATACCAATGCTAGCAATAGCACTATTCCACGGCCCGCAGACGTTAGTACTGTTGTCATAGCAGCCAAAATGGTTGATCCCTTTGCCGCTACAACCTCACAACCCTCACAAACCACTGGTCCAAACCGAAACTAAAGAACCTTTACTGGCCCGTGCCCTTAAACTGCTAATGGAGAAGGGGCACCTCAAGCCCCTCGATCCTCGACCTCTTTCTGACCCATTACCACCCAGACATGACCCTACTCATTACTGCATTTTTCACTAACAGCACGCTCACCCCATATACCGTTGCTACTGTTTGCGTCATGAGATTCAGGATCTTATTGACAATAAAATCATTGCCCCATCCGCCAAACCAAACACGACTACCAACCCACTTCTTGCTTATAACCAAGTCCCCCCACCCAGAAACATTAACCAAATCCATACACTACCACCTACCTTTAACCCCAACGCATATATTAACCCATCCTATCTACCCAAGCCAGAGGTGGTTATTCCAGAGAGCACAGACATGTGCATGATGGGCATAACACTCAAAACCCAACCAGTTTCTGTGGTGGCAGAGGCGGAGGAGAAGAAGAAGGCACTAGAGACGGGGTTTTCTAACGCCCAAGTGATAGAGAAAGGGGCCTCACCTGTAGAACAGTACGACTCCAGCCAGTACATTGTGGCCGTTGACTAACCAAAGCCTATAGTCATATTGAGCTAGGGCAAATTAGAATGATTGGCCGAAATAAGGCCTAAATGACTTGGCAGAATTGGAAGAAGACCTGGCCGAATTCAAGGAGGATTTGAAGAACCTTTACTTCTTCGAAGAAGAGGATATGGACAGTGTACAGATTGGGTAGTGGGATCCAAGTCAACCAGAAACAAGTAACGGGTGGTTGAATGAAGAGGAGACAGATACGGAGGAGCTAGCAAAGGAGGTTGTGAAAGAAGAGAAGGTGGGCCATAATAGCAAGGCTGAGGCCCTACCTTTGACTGAGAAAGAACAAGCGTTAGAGTAGTTCTAACAGGGAAGGATAGATGAATCTAGAGGAAGATAGCCCTGTAGTAGGGAAAAGGGAAGGGTAAGGCAGAGGTTGAGCTAACAGCCGATAATGTCCAAGACATGAGGAAACCTACATGGGAGTCCAGTGACAGGAAAAGAATGTCGAGGAAACTCATGTAGTACCGATATACAGAGACCGGAATTGTTGTGGAAGAGACGTGGTATGATAACGGGGGGTGTGAAGTGAACATGCTCCAAATGGAGCCTGATAATAGTCCTGTCATGACCATAGGGGAGTGGTGGGAAGATAGTGATCTAAGCCATGCGTACATTGACGAAGGGTGGAAAGTTGATACCCCTGATGATACATGGTATACAGATGAGATCAATCACATGACCTAAAGTGATCGATATTTCAAACCTTCGGTATTAGATCAGCCTGAAACCTCTGGGAAAGAGGCCAAGAAATCAAAGGAGAAGGATGTTGATGAAGACCTGGTCTTGAAGTAACTCAAGAAGATTCAGGTAGACATATCAAGTTGGGGGCTGCTGATGGCTTCTTGGGGAATACAAAGCTCATAACTCCAAATTTGGTATACATCCGGGGAACACAAAGATGTACCATGGCTTGGAACAAAATTTCTAGTGGCTTGGAATGAAGAAATGTGTTGCTGATTTTGTAGCTAAGTGTTTGCACTACTAACAAGTAAAATCCGAACATTAACAACTTGCTAGATTGCTTTTGCCGCTCCCAATATCGGAATGGAAATGAGGACATATCATGATGGACTTTATTGTCGGACTGCCTTGGTCCTCTCGAGGTATGAATTCTATTTGGGTCATTGTTGATCATTTAACTAAGTCTCCTCATTTTCTGCCTATGAAGACTTTTTATAATGCAGACAAATTGGCTAACATATATGTGAATGAGATTGTGAGATTGAACGAAGTGCTAGTATCTATCGTGTCTGATAGAGATTCAAAATTTACTTCAAGATTTTAGTAGAGTTTGCAACAGGCTTTGGGAACTGAATTGAGACTAAGCAGTGCTTATCACCCACAGAAAAATGGCCAATCCGAATGAACCATTCAAACTTTAGAAGATAAGTTGAGAATGTGTGTGTTAGATTTCCAAGGAAATTGGGAGACGTACTTGCCTCTAGCCAAATTTGTGTATAATAACAACTATCATTCAAGTATTAGGATGGCTCCTTACAAAGCTCTGTATGGTAAGCTGTGCCCATATCCAATCTGTTGGGCCGAAATAGAAGATAGACCGTTATTAGGGCCGGAACTTGTGCAAGAGATGACCGAGAAAGTGAAGTTGATTCAACAATGGTTGAAAACTGCACAAAATCATCAAAAGAGTTATGTGGATGTCTGGAGAAGAGATAGAGAATATTAAGTCGGTGATCACGTATTTATCAAAGTAATTCCAATGAAAGGTCAAACACGATTTGGGTTTAAAGGTAAGTTGGAACCGCAGTATATTGGGCCATATGAAATTATTGAGAAAATCAATCATATAACATACCAAGTGGCTTTACCTCCGGTTATGAAGAACATGCATAGTTTTTTTCATGTTTCGATGCTTTGGGAATATCTACGAGATCCACTCCATGTGATTAAACCGACACACGTGCTTTTACAAGATGATTATATGTATGAAGAATAGCCAATCCAGATTGTGAACCGCTGAATCAAAAACTGAGAAATAAAGAAATTCCATTAGTAAAAGTAAATTGGCAAAATCATGGAGGGACGTATGTGACTTGGGAGACTGAAAAGGGCATGATGAAGAGATACCCTGATTTATTCCCTCTAGACCTCGTATTCTTCTGAAATGAAGGTAATTCGAGGTTGGAGGACCAAACACTTTAAGGGGGGAAGACTTTAACATCCCCGAGCTGTGATTAGTCAATAAATCACGATTAAAAATGCCAAATAAGTAATTATTCAGAGTTAATTGCATGTGTATTGTGTTAATTGTGTTTATATCTGTTTGTGGTAGGAATATCTGTATGTATTTTTGTTTCGGTATGCAAATTGAAAGCCTAATCTGCACCTAATCACGAAATTGACTACGTATATGTGTTATTTAGAATTTTTAGAACATTATAATTGGATTCGAAACCAAATAATTAGAATAAAATAATTATAATTGATTAGCTTAATCAAGGATTAATGAAACTCCACTAATGGAGCCTATATAAGGCTATTGTAATTCCACTAACTCATATAGACTTCCATTTGATCATCTCCCTTAAGCAAAAACATGAGAGAAAGAGAGAGTAAGTGGTAGAGCTTGAATTCAAGGGAAATGAAGAAGAATTGGAAGGAATTTGAGGCATTTGACTTGAGAGCTCAAACAATTTAGCATCTAGAACACAATCGAACACCTAAGGTAAGAATTCAACCCTTTAGTTATGTAATTGAGTCAATTAATGTATGAATTCAAGAGAATTTAGAGACTAAGATATAAATTTAGCTAAGGAAATAAGAAAAAAATAGTAAACCATGCATGTATGCATGTGCATTACGTGAAGATGTGAAGTTGTTTTCAAAAGAATTCTTTCACGCATGTGGTAATTCTAGCTTGGTTTTAAGAATCTATCACATTCTGTACCTTTCTATTCAAATTGATCATGTTTTGGAAGCTTTGAATTTAATCCATTTCATGCATATAAAGTATTTAGAGTTTCAAGTTTGATTTTGACCAATTGGCATGCTTTTGGGTCTTGATTTTGCGAAATGGTTTTCAATTCATGGAACACTACGAATTTACACATGTTCTTAAGTTTTGGCTAAAAATAATATGTTTTGATGCATTAGATTTGAGTTTTGCATCTTGAATAGCAATCTAGAAATTCCAAAATTCTGCATCATCGCTCAAGTGACCAAAGCTGCGCTCGAGCAACCACCCTTTGTTCTGCACCTTGGCTCGAGCATAAAATTTGAGCTCCCAGTACTTTTGCAGACATGAGTCTTGGCTTGCGCGACAAAGCTCAAGCTTCGTGATTTTAAGAGACGTACCAACAACACACCCGGAAACCCTTTCCGGCTTGTTATACAACTCATTCAACAAACCAATCAGTGCGTTACGGATTGCTGCTGTCCAGTCATATAACTGTAATGTCTCTAGCTTGTCAATTACACGCATAAATGGCCAACCGATAGCCTCACCCGTATTTGTAGAAAATAGTTTCGCGTATATATACAAACATAACAGCTTCGCAACATCTTCCTCGTCGTGTTCAGTCATGTCACACATTGCTTCCATTAGTGAATATTTGATCGCCTTTGAGGAAATCCAACTAATGTTTCAACAGATCCTTTGAATAAAATCTGACGGAGCCTGTACACCATGTGAAAGATCCAACTTCTCTTGTCCACATTGAACCCCAAACACTAACCGAATGTCATTGTTCCGTAATGGTAGCCCTCTGCCCCCAATATAAAATTTCTCGTCTTATGGATTGTGCAAGTGTATTATATGGCACATTGTAGCATCACATTTTTTAAGCGACTTTGGATTCAGATTTTTTAAACGGTGTCTTCTATAGTTGTCGAATCTGTCCTACATTGAATTCCAACTCAAGCACAATTTTAATCACACCAACCACGTTTGATTGATACATTAGCTTCGACGTGTCACCTTTAGTTTTCCTTTCAGTACTTGAAACCCCTTTTTTTCCCCTTGAACGGGAGCTGTGTTTGTTTCCTCGTCGCCATTCTTGTTGACGTTTGGACAGACAATTGCGATCGTGGTGTTTTGCGCCCCCAAACTTGCACATTGAACCTTCCTATCTAGCATTACCTGCCACATTAATCACAACATCATATTTCACCAAAGAAAAAAAAAATGGAATACAACAACACACAACACAAGCTAACTACTCCAACCACTCTATATAACCGTATTAAAATCAACGATGTACGGGACCTTGCTAAATCACAAAATTATGACGTACACAAAATGATAACAAATATATGACACCTAGCAGCAACATCGTTACTAGCTGAATCTCGTAACATTTACCAAACAAACACAATAACGTATGGGAAAAGCAGAAATTCAAAAATCATGCACATTATGTATGTCAAACATTAGCAGTAACACCAACCCAAACCCACACCTATCTAAAATAACATTAACCCAAACCCATAGTTTCGAACCTTTTATCCTCCCATTAACACCCGCTAACATTAGCATTCCAGGTTCTCCAACCAATCATAACAAACACAACATAAATTTACAACATAAAGCATCCATCCAAAATAACAACTTCACAATATAACATCAACTAACTCTGCAAATCCCTTACTTGTTAAATGCCACTACCACATGCTAACATCAAACCCTACCCACAATCTGGAGCATACATCCTCTCACTAACAGCCAACAATCCTAGCATTACAAGTGCTCCAATCAATCAAAAAAAATTTATCCAAAACCATGCATCTGTTGCACTCAATACCTGTGCAAAATAACATTTACAGACACTGATAATCCCTAAACCCACAATGTCTATAACACCAACTAAAACCCCACATTACGCAACATTTAAACAAAACCCCATTACTAGCATCAACCTTGATGTCGTATTGTTTCACATACATAGAAAGTAACATCAGAGACATACATACCTATCGTCATCGCAGAACGACACGATCAACGACACTGCCGAAGGATTGATGTGAAATTGCCGACGTTATGTCCTCACCGCCACTCGCAAACCAAGATGTCTCAATGCCTACGTCGACTGGATTCTACAAATTTTCTACAACTGGGGGCTTTCGTTTTTATAGGGTTTTGAGGGGGGAGTGTAATGTTGTTTAAGGAATAATGACTTCTAGGTGTAACGTTGCCAAATCCAGTATTGAGATCAAACAAAATGAGGATCAACATTGCAACAATTAGAAGGAAACCCAAAAGTCTCCATTCTCGAGCTTCCATTTTGTTCGCAATGGATGGAAAGGAAAAAATTGCTATAGTATGCTTTTGGGCATTTTTGTAACTACAACATCATCTAAAAGCTCAATTTACCCCTTCAAATAGCCAACACACGCACTAAGTTCGTGGGCTTGTGTGTAATTAACATTGACATGGGACCTTTCAGTTTACAAAATAAAATGCAGGACTATATGGTTTAAATTATCTAATTTTGGGATTTATTAGTGTTTTCCCCTAACTATGTTAGGTGGATTGAAAAATTAAAAAAGAAGACACGTTGAGATAGAAATGATATCTTTTACTAGAGAAATTCTATAAAAACACACTGTAAAAAAAGTATCTATCATATACCGCAATTATGATCTTTGTCGTATTTAGTTATGACATATTGTAGTATTGGATATAACTTAGTTATAACTTCTTATGGTTGTTATTTTGGTTATGACTAAGAGATCTTTGGTTATGCATCAAATAATGGTTAATTATGACTCACTCTAATAGTAGTTATGACCTATTGTGATTTTTTTTTAGTTATAATTGAAGATGTGTTGCTTAGTTATAGTTTATATAGTGGTCATTTTAGTTATGAATGAAAATAATTTGGTTATGTAAGTTTATATTATTAATACCACAAAGTCATAACTTGTATATGGTACACCTATTTTGGAGATGTATAATAGAATGACCCATTTTAGTAGATTCCTTGTAATTAGAAGAAAATTTTATAATAGAGGGCCACGATTACAATTTTAAGAAGTGATATTATTATAATTTTATAGAAGATATATATGATATATATATATATATATACATAAAGCAATACAAATATAATTATCAAAACTTCAGGGGCACATGTCCCTGATCTGACGCTGGCTCCGTCCCTGAGCATTAAGGTCAATCAATCAGTAAGGAAGAAATACTTCGGAACCATTTGATTTAATTTTTAAATTAACATTTGGATCAAAAAATCGAAAAACATGTTTGATTTACCCATTTTTAAAACCTTTTTCAAAATTGTTTTTTTCCCTCTCTCTTCTCTCCTTTTTTCTTTATTAAGAAATCAATCAATCATTTTTCTCTCTCCTCTCTCCTCTCTCCTCTCTCTTTTCTCCTTCTCTCACATTTTATTCGTTAATCAATTAAATTTTCTCTCACATCCATCTATTCAATTACAAAAAAAAAAAAAAAAATTTACAAAATTATTTTCAAAACTCATAACCAAATAAATTTTCAATTTTTTTAATTTTTTTTAACAAATTATCTTTCAAAATACAATTCAAAACTCAATTTTTTTTTCAAAAACTAAATCAAACGGAGCCTTCGTCATCCCAAGCGATATGCACCGAATAATGAAAATGTTTCCAAAACAACTCCCTAGAAAATGAAAGCTCATTTGAGAACAATTTTTTTCCACCAGAGAACATGGGTATCACAATGGATGATTTCAACTTTAACGATGTATCTATGACAGCACAGATTGGAAACAGCTCTAGTATAGGGCCTGAATATGTAAGAGCTCGAATGGCTCGAAACTGGTTTCCCTCCCAAAAATTGATGCACGTGGAGCTCACGTATTCTATCAAACTAATGAAACAAAAATAGAGCTCACGTTTTGGATTTTTTTTTTCTTTTTTCTTTTTTTTTTCTTTCTCTGTTCTAAGAGGATGAAAAAGAAGAAGAAGAAGAGGGGAGGGAGCTGGAAAATATTCTATACACAAATCAAAAAAAAAAAAAAAAAACAACAACAACACCATCAGATCAGATCTTCTCTTCATCTTCTCCCCTCTCATCCCATTAATACAGCATCATCAACACATTAATACAGATCCTCTCATCCCATTAATACAGATCCAACAAATACAGATCTATTTCTATAGACTACACAGACAGATCCAACAATCCAACAATCACAAAAAAAAAAAAAAAAAAATATTCTATACACAAATCATCAAAAAAAAAAAAAAAACAACAACACACACACACATATATATATATATATATATATATGAGAGAGAGAGAGAGAGAGAGAGAGAGAGAGAGAGAGTTGGGATGAGAGGATCTGTATTAATGTGCTTGCTCTTTCTTGCCATCAAAACAAATACAGATCTATATATATATATATATTTATCTTCTTCATCTTCTTCTTCGTCTCATTCTTCTCTTCCTCCCCCTTCTCTCATCTTTTCTCCTCCTCTCTCAGCTCTACCTGCTCTCTTTCTTCCCTGTTTCAAAAAGGAAAGGGGACGAAAATAAAAGGAGAAAAAGAAAAAGGGAAAAAAAATGAAACCCAAAACGACGTCGTTTTGGGTTTTGAGCCGATTCAAGCCAACGGGATTTCGAGCCCTCAAACATTTTTCGATTGGAAATTAAGCTCAACTTAAACTAGATGCAACGTTGAACATTGATGGATTACTTTGAACAAATTTAATAGGTGAGTCCTGCTGTTTGCTTCTTTATTTTTTATTTTTTATTATATATATATATATATATAAGTTGGTATCCAATTCATTGAATTGATTAATAGGAAGGATTAATTTCATTCTTCACTTGCAGGATCCTAATTAAAATTAGGAGAAAATCCTGTAGAACTGTCCTGAAAAAATTATTAATACCTAAAAGATTTTGAAACTAAAGACCAGGAGACAACACATCCCAAATTTCAAGCCTAGACCATTCAACCAACTCATTGAGGTTCCAGCTTGTTTGCTTGTAACGTTTCCATCCTAAAGTGGGTCCTACTTGTTTGTCCGGGCTTATCTTCGGACCACTTTGGACTTGACTCAGTGTCACGACCCCAAACCGCCCCTAGTAGTTTGGTGCCGTGATGGCTAGTAATCCGAGATTACCGAAGGCCAACTTACGAAATCCACACACAAACAGAGTACAAATATATGGGGCTCACAAGTGCGGAAGTAATAATTTAAAATACAAGTGGTCCATAAGAGCAGTGCATAGGTCAAATGGAATGGCATTCATCTTTACATAACTTTACAACTTGAATACAACAAGGTAAAATACGTATTACATCTTGATCAAAAGGCTTCTCAAGCCGACATATACAAAATACAGTGAATACAAGCCAAGAAGCATAATTTTCAAGATTTGCCGACATAAATATGACATCGCCGACGTGAATACAAAACAAAGCCGACAAAAGCATGGATCCAAAACAAGCTTTCAAAAACACATCTAGGCGTCGCCGACGTCCTGCTCATCACCTACATATATATATATATATATAGAGGGTGAGCTTGGATACTCAGTGAATGGTACAAATAATAAAGGTTTGGCATGAACAATAGCCGAAGTCCTTTCAAACGAAACATTGTCAAAACTTCACAAATCAAGGGATGAACCGTATTCATCTAACAAAACCTTATAGTTCTAAGGAACGCTCACTAACATCGGCGAGGTACAAAACGATAGCGTTCCGAACAAGCAAACCCACGCGGTAAATCGTCAGTGGCAAGACGAGGGAATAACCGATCCGTAATCGATTAGGCAAGGGTGCTGCGAAAATTTAGAGTCCTCCATCACGAGGGACTTGTGTTACTTGGGCCCGTAGCCCTTTTTAACACGATGAAACTTGTGTTACTTAGGCCCGTAGCCCGCTTTAACACAATGAAACTTGTGTTACTTAGGCCCATAACCCGCTTTAACACGATGAAACTTGTGTTACTTAGGCCCGTAGCCCGCTTTAACACGATGAGACTTGTGTTACTTAGGCCCGTAGCCCGCTTTAACACAATGAAACTTGTGTTACTTAGGCCCGTAGCCCGCTTTAACATGATGATACTGCACAAGTTTAGAGTCCTCCAGCACGAGGGACTATCCGAGAAGGTCATCCAAGCAAAACTTATACTTGATATACAAAACCGGGATATTCATTCATGCTCAACAAATACTTTCATCAAAACAAGCGAAGCAAGCTTTATCAAAACATTATAACATAGCTTTATTAAAAATACCACTCACCTAGTTCTTCAGGTGTAGGCTCAAAGCAAAGATCAAGGTCCTACAATCACACGGCAATCACATTCTCAAAACAAGCTTCACATGCAAGTAAATGATCCGGGCATTCTCACCAGATCCAAGTCAATAACGAAGCAATACATGCTGGGAGTTTAAACACTGCTTTTCTCTTATGAAAACACACTGGGTACCAACCAGGTCTTTGCCGAGGTCCCACACCTCCTTGTTGAGGTGGGGTCCCGATGGCCACATTCAAAAGCAAGGTCGGGAAAACTTGGGTTTCCCTTTGAAGAACACGAGGAACATGATGAATATGATCATGAAGAAGATGTATGCAAAGATCATAACTTATTACAAAATCTAAGATTTCATGCCATGAGTTTAAAAACATGGACCTGGGTACCCATACAAAAGGTCATGCAAGAACAAACACAAAAACATGGTTCTTGTTCCAAACTTTCGGATCAAAACAAGACTTTCTTCAAGAACATGTGTCTACTATCTTTCTCTTCCAAAACCAACTTCAAATCGATGCATGACATGCAAAACAGATTCGATCATGCAATGCAGCTAGATGATCAATAAGAACAACAAGAGTAGGTTAAGATCCTAACCTCAAAACTCAAACCCAACGGTTCAAACCTCGAAGATCAAGCTTGGAAGATCTATTCTCACTCAAGAATTCCTTCTCCTTTCTCTAGAGCTTCTCTCTCCAAAGGTAAAGATTTGAGACAAAATGATTTGTTTCTAGGTCTGTCGGCTGTCTTAACATTCAGCTTAGACACGTGGCACTACCGGGTTGGTTCAACTCAAAAGATGATTGATTGATAAGACAAGTCAATGACAAAGCGTATTCAACAAGCTAGATGGCAAGACACATCGGCAAGCAATGATATCGGCTAAAGACAGGACTTCGGAAATCAAGGGGAACAAAGACATCGGCTTGGAAGGACGACACTAGACTAAACTGTGCCACACCTCGGCCTAGATGTGCCACTCCAGGACAAGATTACTTAGGTGCAAAGGTGACATCTCAGCCTAGATGGTGCACATCTCGGCCTTGGTGATGAACACCTCGGCCTAGATAATGACATCTCGGCCAATATGTCAGGGCAAAGGTAGAGGTCAACCAAAGTGGTTCTAAGGTAGCTCTAGGTACAAAGGTTCAAAGGTGAACTAGGCTCAAGATGACCTCAGCTACACACCAAGCAAGGAACAAAATCATGCAAGCAACACTTAAACAAAACAAGACAAGGCAAAACTTGCAAAACAACATAACAAGACAAGATCATGCATGAATGTATGCAAGTATGACAAGAGTAAGGTGAGGGTCGCTACACTCAGGTATGTTGTAATTTTGACAGGTTGAGAGGTTATCCAAACTCAGTTCAACTTGTGTTGACAGTTGTCCAGACCCACTCAAGTTTGAATTGTACCCTAAAACTATTTGCTCAAGCCCGACCCAAGTTAAACCCGAATTGTTCGAATTGCCCAAATTATATATAAATTTCAAATTTTTTTTCCTTTTATTTTAGTGCAACTAAGTTATTTAAATTGTTAAAAGTATACTCTATTTACATTTTTCTATAAAATAGTTAATAACATCAAAATAAATAATTTACGTAATGTAAGAGAGATGTCGCTATAGTAGTCTTTACACTTTAGGAGTGAGAAAAAAAATTAAGATTTTGTATTTTGTTATTTGTGTATAATATATATTCAATATAATCAAACGATCTAAATTAATTTAATATCATCCAAAGGTTAATATTTTATATGTATATTTAATTCTTATATATTTATATATAATTTGGCTTTTGGATTGCTCAAATTGTTTGATATCTTTACTCAAACCTGTCCAACTTTAATTCGGGATTTTGAGTTTTTGTCCAAATCCATACGAAATTCAAAAATATTTTACTTAAGTCCTAAAAAAATTCAAACTAGATTCAAATTGCTCAGGTTAAACCTGCCCAAGTTACACCAATCAACAATATGAACAATGTATATAGTTGTAAGGAAATTCAGGGCTTTAAACATGTATGTCTATTTCACACTTGTGTGTTGAAATTTGGCATTAATCAAATCTGCGTGACACAAAAAATTATGGGGTATTTATTTTATAAATCCCTCTTTTACTATTTAAATTAAAATGAGAGTAAATTATTATTTTTATATTTTAATAAATCTTAATAGATGACATAATTATAAAAATACCCTTATGATTGTGAGGTACATATTGTGGGATCCAAAGACTTTTACAGGTTTCACAATAAGCAAAGTTGCCCCCAATATTCCCAAAAATTCGCTTATAGTTGAATTCGAGTTTGTTAGTGTGGCGAAAGCACCAAAACCAGTCTTCCGTTATCTACACCCAACTTTGCATTATTCCATCTCCGATTTCATATTGTCCCATCACCGACAACCAAAATCACATCTTGTTGTGAACGTTCACGTCAACCTCTTGTTTGTCCTTGCTGAAGTTCACATTGATTACATTTGGTACTCATGAATATTATGTCAACATTCTGTTATGTTTTAATGTAAATATTGACATCACAAATTTAATATTGAAACTATTCAAAATTTCAATGTGAAAATTCACATCACGAATATTCTGTTATCCTTTGATTTGATTCTTTTTCTAAAAGTTTCTGACATATGGTATTCTAAATAATCTGGAAATTTACGTTAACAAGTTTCAATAATCATTAGAGACAATAAAAAGCCCCTTAATGTTAAAATTATTGCAAGAATGAGAAGATTCACATTGTGTTGATAATATTTTAAATCTTATGATATTCTAATTGGAAGAATCATTAATGGAGTCTACCAATGAAACATGATGACAATAGTGAAACCCTCACAACACTGTATTGCCTTGTTTAGAGGCCTGCTTAATGGGTCATTGTATGCCGCTGACAA
Source organism: Camellia sinensis (assembly GCF_055761805.1). Classification (NCBI taxonomy): domain Eukaryota; kingdom Viridiplantae; phylum Streptophyta; class Magnoliopsida; order Ericales; family Theaceae; genus Camellia; species Camellia sinensis. The sequence goes on from NC_138973.1 coordinate 119,253,319, forward strand.
TCTGGGAGTCCAAGTAGTGGTTGTGGTGCTCTAGATGAGTTGCTAACTTCTAAACCTGATATATATATATATATATATACAGAGAGAGAGAGAGAGAGAGAGAGAGAGAGAGAGAGAATTCACAAAACATGTTAGGTTAAATTTCAAAACTAAGAGATTTAAATCTCAAATATCCATAAAAAATCTAAAATATGAAAAATGAGATTTGGTGGATCAAATCTTCAAAATAATAGGACTTATTAGGATACAATAATAGCTCTTGGACTAATTGGGATACATGTAAAAGGGGATTTACAACTAAATTTTCAAATAAATATTGAATGTAACTAATTAACAAAATATTTTAAATGGGATTAGGTGAATATTAAGAAAGTAGAAGCTAGACACTGATAATCAAATCTCTTGAAAATGATTATCAGTAAGGAAAGCAGAAGCTTGCTCTAGAAACTCTTGATTGAAAACTCAAAAATCAAGAGGTAAAGAGAGAGAGAAAGAGAATTGTAGAATGATTTTGGAATTTTTGATAATGGAAATGGTAGGATTCACAGCCTATTCATAGGCCTAGATGCACATGAATGAAAATGGTAAAATATCTCTTGGACTAATTAGTCATGTCCCTTGATCGCATCCGATCAAATCTGATCGGTGGAACAACAATCTATAGTGCGGATTAGTTATATACCGAACAAAAGCCTTGACTGGCCACACTTGATCACGATCGGGTGCTATTTGATCCGTTTAATTGCACACTTATCCAATCAATGACTAAAATCAAGCCGCTCTAGATTGGACACACAATCGTTTGATCGATTGGCTGACTCATCACCAATGCACTCTACATCACTGCTACCTAGAGCAAACAGTGTTCCATATCAGATCCACTTCATCGCTCCAACCTTTCCATAGCAAATAAGAAAGCACCTCCATGGTGATGGGTCGTTACACATGCCAAATATAAACACTAAACTGTACCAAATTCTTTCAAAATAATGGCAAGTCCAGGTATCAATCCACAGGGACAAACGAGAAATTAAACAAATTTAATTGCTAGATTCCTAAATTAATTTTGATTAAAAAGATTGATGGATATTATGACTAAACAAGAATTAAAATGAAATTGAATAATTAAATTGACCATTAAAATTAGGGTTTGAGATATTAATTTTTTGAAAAAAATCCTTGGGCAAAGAATTCACCACTAACCACATAAATGAGATTTAGCATCGGTCATCAATTGCAATCCGGTTTGAAATACCCAATATTTCATAACTACAAGTTTGAAATATTGATCAAGAGGGTTGTTGTATTCAACGTACAGGCATGAATCATCCCGAGTAGCACGAGGCGTTTGCTCTAAACTATGGTAGCAACATGACTCGTCTCTCGTAGCATGACTCGTCTGGTACTTTGAACACACGCACAAAGAAAAATAATGTGTGGAAAGTATTAAACAATCACAGAGAGAAATACTTGAAGAGATGAAAAGAACAATTATTAAAAACTTCTAAATCATCCATACATTGATTCAAACCGATTCACAATCAAAGCTTATGAATAATCCTATTACATGGCTAGGGTTTCATCAAAACTCTAGAAAAGAAGAGCCTAGCCACTCATGGAGGAGTGGGAAGAGGTGGAAGAGATGGAAGAGGAAGAAGCCCCCATGAAAGTTCTCCTTGAAGTTTTTGAAAAATCCTCTTTCAAAAAACCCTAGCCTCTCTTTCTTTAGAATTATTTTTGAACCCTAGGTTAGTCTATTTTTCTTTCTTTTATTCTCAGGAAAACACACCCAAAATTTTGTGCATGCATCCCTAGGTTGGCCAGCCGAGTGCCCATGTGGGCCGCTCGAGTGGTGGTGGGCCATACATGCGGTGGAGTTGGACTGCATGTGCAGTTAGGTGGCTGGCTCAGATTTTTCGCTTCTTGCACGAAGAATATGCTTTTGTGCCCTTTTTGATTGAATTTGCATATTTCTTGTCAAATCTGTACAAGTGCACAAACACATCATCTCCGCCAAATAAACAGAATTAAAAGACTATAAATGTAACTTAAGCGACCTCAATGTGATACCTTTCGGCCTATATCACATCCCCTAACTTACATTTTGCTTGTCCTCGAGCAAAACAAAAGAGATAAGAAAAGTAAAATAACTCTAAGCCACTTTCGTAGGGATCACGATTGCATTTAGCGTATGCAACAAGCCTGTAAACCACAAGGTTACCCCAAGTGGACGAGTATAGTCTCGTGAGGGTTTCCAGAAATGATACCCACAAACACCAATATATTCATATCTGCTCAACAATAATTAACCACACTACTTCATCTAACAATCAACTTATGTGCCATTACAGTGTGATATTAAGACATAATGAGTCATTGAAGGAACAGTGGACAAGCATGAAGGAATCTATTGAGCCAAAACCACAATTCAGTTAATACATAAGTAAAGTCCCCTGTACTTGTGAATGCTAGTAGACACACCGTTAGTACCCTTGGTGTAAAGTCCAATCTCCATACTAGTTAACTGTCCACTATAATAGTCCAGTATAACTCATAATAACACCCAACATATACAGAAAAATTAAACTGTTGCAACCAAGATTCTCAAATTTTTTTTTTTGGAAAGACTGAGCAATGTCCTGATCCATTAAGCTTTCTAATCAACCTATGTAACAAGCATTGGGCCAATGACTCCTAAACCAGACGGTTTTAGGACACTAGGTGTGAAGACACCCCTACGGGCTTAATAACTCGAGTTGAAAAGGCTACAATTCTAAACAAGTCATTCTCCTTATTTTTACTTAACTGTGCAATATCTAGGTCCCTTAAGCTTTCTAATTAACCCATGTAGCAAGTATTGGGCCAATGACTCCCAAACCAGACGGTTTTAGGGCACTAGGTGTGAAGACACCCCTACGGGCTTAATAACTCGAGTTAAAGACGCTACAAACCCAAACAAGTCAAGTGTTTATATATATATATATTTAAGAATCTTGGCTACTCATTTATTCTTTTCTGCAACACTAGTAATTATCAACGATGTACACCATGGATTAGAATAGAGAGGTCACCGCTATGAAAATGTTCATGTGAATCAAGGCATACTCATAACAAGTGTACTAATACCACAAACACAAACAACTCTCCTAGTGCAAACATCACAAGCAAGTATTTACCCAATAAACCCTTTTCATACAAGCCCACTATGTTCCCCAATTAACATATGCTCATATAAGTACCATACTGGCATAAAGTGAATATTAAGTGAAGTGGTGCAATCAAGTGCAGCAAGTACAAACATGAATTGTTTTTATAAAAGCCCTAACCCCTCAACTGGAATACAACATTGTCCTCAATGTTAGGGGTGAGCATGGTCTGGATTGGACCGGATTGGAGTAAAATCAGGACCAATCCGTTATTTATGGTTCCTGAAAAATTGGAACCAATCCAATCCGTTTAAATCATGGAACCAATCCATTTAAATATGGATTGAATCAGTTTAGGACCACGAATTCACATAATTAAATAACAAAAAAATATATATAACACTTTAATTTCATAAAAACATAAACATAGCGATATATTAGTTTCACAATAGCAACATGTCTTTCTATAATAGCGACATACTGTTCTAGAATTTAAACAACCATAAGAAAATTGGTTTCACCATAAGTATTTAGACTATTACAAATTAAAACTAAAAACTAACAAACAAAAGTAATAAAAGAAGATATGATGCGGGTTTAGGTTTGAGTTTAGGTTTTATATGGAATAAGAGAAGATACTATAGGGGAGGATGTATAATAAAAATATAGACTGTTTGTATACGGTCTGAATCGGTTCCAATCTGGAACCGTGGGGTTCAATCCAGAACCAATCCGTGGATTATAGATTTTTAATTCTTCAATCCGGAACCGAACCATGGATTCAAAAAACCAATCCAAACCTATCGGATTGGACTGGACTGGATCGGATTACGGATTTCGCGGATTCCTTGCTCAGCCCTACTCAATGTAAGCACTGGAAAATGATAGAGAAAGGATCTTACCAGACGGAGTAGGCACACATCCAGCAAGGCAAGGACACACCAAGCATACACACACATTTTTTTTTACTGTACAGTATACAAGGAAAAGAAAAATAAAATAAAATAAAACAAAACAAAAAATAAATAAAGAAATAACACGGAGATCACTGATTGGGATTCGGTGGTGGTGGAAAATGCTGCTCAAATAGGGCATGCATTAGCGTCCAAGTCTCGAATGCCTCATCATGAACCCTAGCACCAAGCTGATCAAACCGTTGCTGGCTCGTGTCTTGGTATGCGTAGAAGTCAGTTTGCAGAGATGCAACTGACTGCTAATACCCATCAAATGCCATCTGTGAGTAATCCCGATATGCTTGATAGTCGGCCCGGAGATCAACCACAGATTGCTGAATGGCGGCTTCATTATCCAAAAGAGCCTGATGTTACAGTTGAACCTCATTGGGTTCAAGTGGGTATGTCCCTTGGCCTTTTATGAGCGCAGTGATGTGGTTGGTGAAAGGGAGGGCCCATGTAGAACTACCTTCGGTATTGCGTATTTTGACTTAATTAAGGATTTAATTCATCTGGTTGTAGATCAAAGTAGGGATGTCAACCCAAAACCTGAAGTCAAATCGATGCAAGGCACGGAGGAAGTCCCCTCGCCACTCTTCCTTGTGCTCTAGAAGGATGACATTCTTTTTAAGAACCACATCAAGGAAGAGGAGACGGTGGGGTAAGTTAGCCTAACAGATGCAAGTGCAGTTGTCATCATCCTACCGCCCCTCATAAAATTTGGTTAACAATTCCAGGACTGTGAGTTCCCTAGTGAACACCGGGAATTGCTTTTCATCGATAGTGTCCATGGAACAGTAGAGAACCTCGGCAATAGAAGCTGGTGTGACCACTAACTCCACCCTATCAATAAGGGAGCAAAGAGCTCCCGGGACCTCGTCACTGATGTACATATTCGGATAAAAGACTCGCACAATGTGAGGCTACGCTGGTTTAGTGACGGTGTAGATCCCCAGGAGGTCCCGCTCTTCAAGTTGTCGGACACTCCACGTAGTGGGTTGATGGCGTCAGAAGAAGTCCACATCAAAGGATGTATCACAGGCAATTGGTTTGTTGGCCCAGGTGTCGGTTGGTACATCCCTAGCGGCAATGTTAGCATTGCGGGGCCGTTTAGGTGCTCGGCGAGACGATGTAGCCATTCCTGCACAAAATAAGAGAACCAGCACAACCAAAAACTTGAAGCATTATATTAGACCACATCAACATCGCATGCATGCACAAATCATACGAATCCTCATTGTCATCACCACCATATTACTTTTTTTTTTTATTTCATGAATATATATAGATATAGATATACTACAAAAAAAAATTAACTTACACTAAGTTAGCATGAGACAAATTGACAAACACACATATGAACTACAATGAATAAAGAAATAATAAAATAAAATAATCTAAGTAAGTAGAAGAGAATAAAATAAAAATTCAAAAAATAAGAATAAATAAATAAAGAAATAAAAACTAAACCAGTAAACAAATAAATGAATAATTAAATCACAAAACAAAAATAAAACAGAATCACTAAATAAACAATTAAAACAAAAACAAAAACAAAAACAATCCACTAACCAATTAAACTAATAAGAACCACTAACTAAACAACTACATTAGATAAAAATAGGCTACAATAAGGTAAATTATTATTATTATTATTATTATTGTTATTATGGGAAATTTATTTATTTATTTATTTATTTTTGTTTGGGCCGCACGTGCGCCGGAGATGGTCGCACGTGCGGTGGGTCTGTTGGTGCACGGCCAATTTAGTTTTTTTTTTTTTTTTTGGTTGTTGTTGTTGTGGTTGTATGTGAGGATGACAATGATGAACAAGATGATGAATGAACCTCAAAAACAATCATTAAACTACTAGATTACAAGTTAAAACTAAGAAATCCAAACAAAAGGAGGATGATTACCTTAAAAAAAAATATAGGAAGAAGAGAAAGGAAGAAGATGATGTAGATCCGCTGGGAAAAATGGTCGCCGAAAGGTTGCCGGTCGGAAAAGATGGTGATGCGCCGGTGAGAGGGTGATGGTGTGTGAAAGTTGAAGGAAGAAGGAATAAGTTAGTGATGGTGGGGTTGGATAGAGTTTGTGGGTTTGTGGGGTTGAGAGAGAGAGAGAGAGAGAAAGAGAGAGAGAAGAAGAAGAAGAAGAAGAAGAAGAAGAAGATGAGAGATAGAGAGATAGTGTGCTGGGGAAAGTGATGGTCAAAAGAGGGTCTAGGGTTTGAAATATGAGTGGTTTTTTTCTATAACAAAAAAAATAAGTAAATAAAAAAATAAAAGTAATATTTTTTATTTTTATTTATTACTATTATTTTTTATTTTGTTTTTATTTTTGTTAAGAGAAAAAAAGAAAGTAAAAATTAAATAAATAAATAAAAAGTAAAGAAAGAAACTACACCATTTTTTTTCTTTTTTGTTTAAATAATAAAAATAAATAAGTAAATTAAAAAAAATCTGAAAGTAAATTTTTTTTTTTTTAATTTTTTTTTTATACCTGGGACGCTCATGTGCCCATTTGGGCCGCATGAGCGCTGATTTATTGGCCACTTGTGGGGCAGAATTGGGTCGCTCCTGCTGCACTTGCGCAGAAAGCTTTTGGGCCTAGGCCGCTCGGGCGGTGCATTTCTCTCTCTCTCTCTCTCTCTCTTTTTGAATGGATCGCTCATGCGCCCATTTGGGCCGCATGAGCGCTTATTTTTGGGTCGCTCCAGTGATAGAATTGGGCTGCTCTTGCGACGCTTGAGCAGTAGGCTTTTGGGCTGGGCCGCTCATGCAGCCTGGTCATCCGCACGTGCGCCCAAATTTGGTCTCTCCACACATGCGCCAGTTTGGGTCGCACGTGTGGTCTGTTGCAATTTTTATTTTTAAAATAAGTAAAAAAATAAAATAAAATTTGTAGTTTTTTAATTTTTGTTTTTTTTGTTTTATTTATTTTAAATAAAAACCCAATCACAATCCAAATAAAAATTTAAACAATTTCTACGTTCAATGCACATCTGAAATAAAAATAGAACATCGAAAATATCAAAATGCACGACAAAGGTATAATCTTCATGTGAAAATCACGGGTACTGCTTCTCTCCCTAACTATGTTTGTAACTTTCCCTATTCTCCAACATGGTGACAGACTAGATTGATTCGGTATCTAGAATTGAGGCGCCTAAGGCTAACTCGACCAATGGAGCTGCCATATAGAGTTCAAGTCGGGGTGGTTTTGAAGCAATCTCCCCACCCCTGGGTATTCAAACTAGACTTTAGTCTCGAAAATTCCAAGCCTTTGCATTCTAGGCTTTGCCATTCAAACTCTAGTTTCCACCGTCTCAATTGGTCTCCTAGGAACTCACTACAAACACCGTTAGGCGGCTATACCAGACCGTCAGATGCTGTTCGGGCACGGCTAACGCCAAAGGAATTACACCTTTGGAGGAATTAAAGTATCCTAGACTCAAAGTAATCACTATGGAAGATATATTGGGTTCGTCAAATGGACAACCTCAATCATCTCCCCTTTCTCAAAACCATCCACATAATGTTTCAATCGTTGGCCATTGACCTTGAAGGTCGTGCCATCTCGTGGATTTTTATTCTGAACCGCCCCATTTGGAAAGACTTCTATAACCTCATATGGGCCATCCCATCGAGACCAGAGTTTACATGGGAACAACCGCAATGTGGCATTGAACAACCACACTTTTTGGTGAGGCTCGAAGGACTTATGAGAAATGTGTTTATCATGAAATGCCTAAGTCCTAGCCTTGTAAATTTTGGAGCTCCCTGTAGACGCGCCCGAACGTCCCAGGAAAATCCCGTTTTGTTCATTAGGCTCACTACAGTTCGGACTCAAATGTCACGGTTCTGAATCTAATCTCGCAAAGTGCAATGCAAGACCGATAAATCACCAAAGAGTTCAAATCCGGCAAATCGTTTTGAAAAACTGATTTTTAGAAAGAAGTGCCAAACATGGACTGCTTTGACAGATACAGAGTCGCCACCTAAATGTTTTATTTTTGAAAAATTTAGGAAATCCTGACTCATGCCTAAGGCCACGTGTCCGTCATCACCAAAGTTGCCTCGGCTCGGGAACTTGGGTACGAGAGGGGAAGGTCATGCAATGAGCACCCTCGCTCGCCCGATTAAAGATCGGCCTTTACTAACATGATATCTTGTTTTTGAAGACACACGTGCTTTTATTCCGGTTATTAACCTAGAATTACTATGTGATGAGCATAGCATACAAGTATAGACTAGATCGCCTAAGTTGGAACATCTCATGTTTGTTTTTGAAAGCAGTTTGCTACTCACAAGTAGGCTAAAATGCGGATTTTGCCACCCTCAAGTGGGCTTAGAAAACATGGTGATTTGCCACTCTCAAGTGGGCTTAAAACTCGTAATCAATGAATTGTTCCAATTCAAGTAATCCGGCCTTCACCCATAGGCATTCAGGCAGTTATATCACATAAGCAGTTAGCCTCATGGCAAGCATGCTATCATGGTAGTCACTCACACACATGCAAGGATGCTAAAGCATAAACACTTACCAAGTACTCCGAGCCAAAACAAAAGCTATGTTAGAAATTAATGCATGATCCTAGCTATGTCAAGAATGCCTAATGCAACACATACAAAATGCAACTAAGACAGGCTTGGCTATTCTAAAATGACATGTGAAATGCAATTTGATACATGTATTCAAACAGAAATTGAAATACAATGCAGTTAGCATGATGCGCCGAGCCTGGTGCATGCAAGACAGATGAATGGATGCAAACATGCGAGCATAAGGATGCTAATTAAAACATGCTCTAAAACTAACCATCGTAAGCTGGTAAATAAAAGGGGGAAAGAAATGGGGGTTGGAAGACATGCATCACACACACGCACACTTATTTACAATAGTTGTGCCCTCTCGATGGAGGGTCCGAATGAATAATACAGAACCAACTAGCTAATCTAAGCTAATGTAATTAAACTAGTTATTACACAACAGAATGAATAACAAGCTACAACTAATTATTACACAACTCTAACTAATTAACAAATTAACTAAGTTAGCAATTGAATAAGCATGTAAACTATATGAAATAGGCTGCCTCAACTTTGCCTTGGATGAAGAAGGATGTGTGCCCGGTCACCTCGTGCGAAAATCCATCGCGATGCCCTGATTTGCCTCTGTTTGCAACTGGTCTCAGGACACTGCAAAAAGCTCCAGAAGGCTGAAACTTCATCATGGAAATCTGTAGGAGGGCTGCCGACCAGTTGTTGGCATTGGAGACCACCTGCCAGCCATGATTTGTTCTGAAAACCAGAAAAAGTGGTCGGCTAGCCACTTTATTTGGTCGGCCGACAAGTTTCTACTGCCAGACTTCAGTTTGCTGCAACAGAGAGCAAGAAAGGGGCATGGCAAAGTATTTGCAACACATGTATGCACAACCACCCTCCCTCTCATTACATAAGCTCAAGGGGGGGCATGGTTCTCGACCCTCGGGCCGCCAATCACGCATCTCGATGCATGATGGCCGAGGAGCCCAAGTTGCACAACTCAACATGAAATGAATGCACGCACGAACACATAAAGCCTAAAACTCCATCATGTATAGTCAAGAGTGTCGGCGACCGAGAATTGAGGCACGTTTCATCACTCTGAGTATGAAACGTCCCTTGTTTCCCGTGTTTGGACTAACTCCTATTCCAAACACAATGCAACGAATAACATGGCATGGCATACCCAATGCGACTCAAGCATGCAAACATTCAATGCAATGAAACAAGCATATGAACACGATGCAATGGACAATCATGAAAACATGCAGCTAACATACTAGCATATACAATGCTATGAGCTACATGGCATACACAATGCTCATGACAACTAGTATACACAATGCACATGGTAACTAGCATACGCTAGGCAATGGACATGGCATGCACAAATGCAATAATCAATCATGCAACAACATGGCATTCTCAATGCTATGAACCACATGGAATACTCAATGCACAATGGGCTTAAACCAAAATGGATAGGCCTCAGCCATGTCCAAATCAGTGGCCATGCATGCTAAGATAGAAACTCAAAATGCTATACAAACATGCATGCGCATCGGCCCAAACTTAAGGCTCAAAACACAACTCTCCAAAAGCATTGACAGGATGTAACATGGGGTACAATGGCATATGTTCTAGCACTGAAATGGCATGCAAAATGACTTAGAATCATGCCAACAACCTATGTAATGCATGTTGAAAGGCTCAAGCGTCAAAGCTAGTGAAGTGTATTACACTAGACGCATGCAAGACAATGCTCAAATGGCCAAACCAACCCCAAAAAGACCCTATGCAGGCCAAAACAGTAGCAAAAATGAGTTGGGATGATGGCTTGAAAGGCACAAAAATGAGGCTCATACAATGGCTCACAAATAGGGCATAAAAGCACAACCCTCAAGAGCACTTAAAGAGCAAAAAATATGGAAGTGTAACAGCCCTACATGCTCTGAAATATCATTCTCAATGATGCTAAAACATGCAAATACCTCAAGTTAAGCATGCAAGAGGCCTCAAAACTCAAAGCTAGTTAAGGCTATTACACTACAAGCATGCACAACAAGCCTCATTCGACCAAGAAGCCTTAAAATAGAGCTAAGATAGCCCAAAATAAGAACAAAATCATGCTAGAGCATAGCCAAAATATGCTAGGATCATGAGCCAAAACATCATGCATACAAAGCTAGTAAACGAGATTTATACTACAAGCATATAAAGCACGCAAGAGGCTACCAAACCAGCCAAAAACAGAGTCATGACATGTCAAAATGATGGCCAAAAATCTACTGAAATGGAGCCAATACATGCTAGAAAGACATGCTACTTTGATGAGCCACAGATGGGAATACACTACACATACAAGAAGCAAACACAAGGTGGCCAAACCAGCCATAGACAGAGCTAAGGAAGGCCCTAAAAGTCATGAAAAAGTGCCTGAACCAAGCCTTGAAAGTATGAAGATGCATGCTCCTTTGATAGGCCAAAAATGCAAGCAAATAAAACAAGAAGAGAGGGGATCACCCCCCCTCTGATTTGAGGCCTCAAAACCACATGTCTACCACTAAAAATCCATTGGATTTCAGTGGCTAGAAGGCCAAGCAAGGACTAGCTCAAAGGCCTTAAACCATGGCACAAAACAAGGCCAAACAAGGCATGTAAGAGGGTAGAAGATCCTCAACACCCAATAGGCCTTAAACAAACATCAAAAACACTTAAATACAAAACCTTTTCCAGTTGAAAGCAAGGCCTAAATAAGCATGCAAATGAGACCAAGAAAGCAACCAAAATAAAGCTTAAAAAGGAGAAAAGAGGTTACCCTTGAAGCACTGCAAAACCAGCAGATTTCTCAGCCAAGAATCAGCTTTTTTAACCTCCAAAATGTCCTCCAAGAACCTCAGTTCAATGATGGGGGTGTATGGTTAACGGTTGTGGTGCAAAAGTGAAGAACAACACACTCTTTAGGCGCCAACTATAGAGATATAGAGAGAAATATATGCTTATGCCTTAGGAAGATTTAAGAACCTCTAGAATGGAGAGGGATCCCTCTCTTATAGAAAAGCCAAAGTTAAAGCTTCTTAGAGAAGCTAAAACCTGGATGCAATCCCTCCATATACGTGTATGGAGGATACAGTCTGTGACCTCTAGCTGGCACAACTGGCATCCACATAGTCTGCCAAAACAGGGGGGAAAGCTGCCGACCACTTTAAATGGTCGGCCAGCCACTTGCAGTGGTCGGCCGACCACCACAAGTGGTCTCCCAGGAAAGAAAGTGGTCGGCAGGGGAAAATGGTGGTCTCCACACTGAAAGCAAGCTAATGGTGCAGTGGGAGACCAGAAAAGGTGGCCCAAAGACCAAGAAAACCAGTTTCCTGGCCAGAAAACTGGCTGGCGAGAAGAAAAGTGGTCTCCAAGGGGAAAAATTGGTCTCCCACCCTCGTACCACCTTCCAAGCAAGGAATACAAGATTTGTACCAAAAAAAAAAACCAAAACGGATGCAAGACGAGAGTTCGGGAGGCAAAGCTCGCAGTCGGGAGTCTCGAAAACTAGCTGTCGAGCACCAAAAGTGGTACACGACCACAAAAGTGGTCTTTCAGACCACTGTGTCCCTCTAGGGAGAGGAAGCAAGGTGTGGTTCAAAAACCAAGCCAAACGGAAAAAGTTAAGCGGTCCCCAGACAAGGCGTATGGCCGAAGGCTCCAAAAATCGAAAACTAGTCTCCAAACAGGAAAAGTGGCCTACGGCCACGAAAAGTAGTCTACGGCCACAGAGATATGGTCTACAAGACCTCTCCCTCCCTCCGGGAAGGAAACAAGGCTTGGTCCGCAAACCAAGCCGAAGCACAAAGAGTTCGGAGACCCGGAGGCAAGGCTCTCAGCCAAAACTCTGAAGCTCGAAACGAGCACAACATGCATTATCACCGAGCGCTCAATCGATGACGTCTGAGTCTTAAGGTCGGTCAAAAATGGGGTGTCTACAGGTGCCCCTCTTTGACAGAAGTAGAAAGTCATAAGTGACGGGAGTGAATGCCAAAGCCCAGAGACGATTCAATTTTGACAAGGCCGAAGACTTAGACAAACAGGCGAGATAACAAAACGACGTGCCCGCAGGCAGGGGCAAAATGCAAAAGACATGCACGAAGCCGAACATAACTTATGATCATGCAAAGAAAGCTGTAACGAAGTGTAGACGCGCCCGTGGGCCTCATGCTACAGTTCGGACTCAATTTGTGTCATGGTTCTTAATCTAAACCAAAGAGTCCAAATCCGGCAAATCATTTTGAGAAACATATTTTTTGAAAAGAAGTGCCAAACATGGACTGCTTTGCCAGATACAGAGTCACCACCTAAATATTTTTTAATGGGGAAATTTAGGAAACCCTGACTCGGTGCCAAAGGCCACGTGTCCGTCATTGCCAAAGTTGCCTCGGCTCGGGAGCTTGGGTATAATTGGGGAAGGTCAGCTATGAGCACCCCCTCTCGCCTGATCCGAAGATCGGCCTCTACTAACCGTGATATCCGTTTTTGAAAACGTTATATGTTCTTATTCCAATTATTAGCCTAGCATTACTATGTTATGCGCACAGCACACAAGTATAGACTAGATCGCCTAATTTGGAAATAAGCATTGCATATCCGTTTGTCTTGAAAAAAAAAAAACATTTTGGAATTTGCTACTCACAAGTAGGCTAAAATACGGATTTCAACGAGTTTTTCTAACTCAAGCAATCTAACCTTCACCCACAGGCATTCAAACAGTTTATCACATAAGCATCTAGCCACATGGTAAGTATGCTGTCATGATAGCGTTCACACTCATGCGAGATGCTAAAGCATAAATACTTACATCGTACTCCGTGCCAAAACAATAAACTAGTTAGCCAACATGCATGGTCCTAGTTCATGTCAAATTGCCTAATGCAACACATGCAAAATGCAACTAAGATAGGCTCGGCTAATCTACAATGACATGTGAAATGCGATTAATTGATGCACGTATTCAATTTGGAATTGAAGTACAATGCAGTTAGTATGATGTACCGAGCCCGGTGTATGCGAGACAAATGTATGGATGCACGCATGCATAGCATGAGGTATGCTAATTTAAACATGACCTATTACTAACCATCAAAGCAGGTAAGTAAAAGGGAAGAAAGAAGTGGGGATTGGAAGACATGCACACACGTACCCACACTTATTACAGATTTGCCCTCGCTCGGAGGGACCAAAAGAATATTACAAATAATTAACCTACAAGCTAATTAAATATTACAGACCATCTAATTAGCTAAGCAAATTAACTAATCTAGGGAAAACAGATAAATCGCCTCGGGAGGAGAGCTCGATGCAATGCATGCTCGGTCCTGCTCGGAAGTGCACCGCCATGCCTAGGCTGCCTCTGTTTTCCTTGATATACTCCTCTGGAGACTTCCAAAGTCTCAGGACTGCTTTCTTGGACATTGGGGGACACCACCGGCTGAATAGGATTGCCACCGGCAGTGGTATGTGGCCACCGGCCATTGGTGAGGCTATCGGCAGAGGGAGGATCGCCGGTCGGCACTTAGCACTGCCGGTCGGCAGAGAGTTCCTGCAGAACCTGCAATTGACAGCAACAGAGGGCAAGGCAGAGCATGGCAATACAATTCAAGCCATATATGCACCAAACATGTTCCTTATCATGCTAGTGACTCGAAGGGACATGCTCCTTGGTTCTCGGACCATCAATCGCGCATTTCCATGCGTGATGGCCCAAGGGACCAAGTGTGCACACTTTGATGTCAAATGTAATGCAAACCAACAAACCAAAGAGACTCAACCTCTATCACAAACATTTCAGGAGGCCAAGCATGCATGCAAGTGGAATGCAATCCTAGGCATGTGAGCTAAGGATGCAACATGGCAATGCGACGCATTCATACGATCATGCAAGCAAGTATGCGAGGCAAACATGCAAACAAACAAGGGGGAGACTTGAGCTTGATATGAGCAGCTCTAATTAGGCCCAAAACAGTGGCCAAAAACTTAAGAAAAGGGACCAAACACACTTACACACATGCACAATGTTAATGGGCCTATACTTAAGCAAACAAGGGCAAATTCCAAGCACATTTAAAAGAGGCTAAGCATGGACTAATGGCATGCAATTTAAGCTCTGGAATCATGTTAAGATGGTGTCAAACCAAGCAAACAAGATAGGCTAAGCATGCAATGAAGGCCCAAAAACCCAAGGCAAGCTAAGAGGCTTAAACCAAGACTAAATCAACCAAGCCTTGCAAGGCTAAGAGGACTTAAAATAGGTCTAGTACAAACCTAAATAACACCCAAGGGACGCCTAGATGTCATCTAAATGGCTGAAAATCAAAAGCATGCACAATCACCAAAACATGGAGCATGCAAGACAAGCTTCCAAAGCTTCAAAGAGGTGTCCAAAGCAAGCATACAAGCATGTCAAAGGGACTGAAATTAAATGATGCCAAATCATTAGAATAAAGCAAGTAGTGCATGCTACATACTCACACACTTGAGGCCAACAAGCCAAAATGCAAAGGGGACCTATAATGCATGCCATGGCCGACCCAAACAACTATGGACAGACCTCTAGCATGGCAAAATAGCACACAAGCTTCACAAAACTAGACCTAAAACATGCTCGAACGACGGTTTACAACCTAAGGCATGTTAAGGCCTAAGCATGGCATTACAAGGTAGGTATGCTAAGCATGCATGGTGTACCAAAACCAACAAAAAAACAGAGGTATATTATGACATATTAAGCATAAAAAACAGCCAAGGCATGGTCAACATGAAGCTTAGCTAGGTGCTCCCTCAAGAGGCCAAAAATGGTCCTTTTCAAGGACAACAAGGAGAGGGGATGGCCCTCTCCTCCCTAGGACCTCAAGGCACCATCCTCACCTCTGAAATCCCTCAAGATTTCAATGGTGAGGAGGCCCAAACACCAAGGTCCCGGAGCTCACTCAAAATAGCACAAAATGGGGCCTCTCAAGGCCTAAGAGGGGTCAAACACCTCCAAACCACAAAACACTTTAAATAAACTATTTAGAGGGCCTAAAAACAGAACGTTTTTGTATTATACACTAAGCACAAAAACAGTTCGAAGATGGGTAAAAATACAATGCAAAAATGGGGAATATAAAGGTAAGTTTCTTACCCTTGAAGACCCTCTTCAACAATGGTGGACCAGCTCCTCCTCCAAGCTCAAAACCACCCAAGAACCTCAAGAACAACCTCTTAGAACCTCAGTAGCTAAGGGAAGGTGAAACACTATGTGTTTGTCTGCAATAGTAAGACACAAATGCACCTAGACACACACAAAGGCCAAAAAGAGAGATAGAATGTGTATCTAACCCTAACCCTAAAACCAGAGCTCTCCTCTGTATTTTTTATCTCTAAAATGTCTAACCCTAGAACAAAGAGAAGGGCTCTCCTCTTATAGAAGTCCTTCTTTGCAAAGCTTTCCAAACAAGCTTCTTAGAGGGAAATCCCTCCATACACGTGTATGGAGGGAAGCAGAGTTAGTGCCAGCTATCACAGCTGGCACAAAATATCTACAAAAAGTAGATGCACAGTAGTCGGCTGCTCAAAATTTCCATTTTGACAAAATGGACTGCCGACCGGCAACAAATAGTGCCGACCGGCAGCACTCATTGCCGATGGCTACAAAACACCAGCCGGTGGCCTCTAGCCATGGCCGGTGGTGTGTGGGGATGCCTCACAAGGCATTCCCTGCCCTTCCAAGGCAAAACACAAGTGTTTGGTGCAAAACCAGACACTAAACAGTCGAGCTCGGAGATCCTGAGGCAAGGCGCGTAGCTGAGACCTCCGGGAACTCCAAACGAACACAAACATGGATGATCACCGGGTGTTCAAACGGTGACGTCCAAGTCTTGAGGACGATCAAAAATGGGGTGTCTACACGAAGCAATTATACACAATAAATGCAACAGTTTTAAGTGAACGAATACAAATCAAACTACATTTCATGCAGAAAAAATGTGAGAGAATTATACAATTCTCGCTACGTCTCACGCGGAGAATACAATACCGTCCGGCTCGTCTGGTTGCGCCAGCTTCAAATGAACCGTACATACAATATCGTGCTTGCAAAAGGATGAAACTCAACAGGTACAATATCGTTAGATACATGTATGGCAAGGCAAGTGAAAAGCGCGTGACAACGCAAGTGGAGGGGTGCATGACAATGCAAGTAACGTGCGTAACAACGCAAGGCAGACGCGCATAACAATGCGAGTAACATGCGTGACAACGCAAGTAGAGATCACGCAAGTAAAGAAAATGCATAACAATGCAGGAAACGTGCGCAACAACGCAAACAAGGTGTGCATAACAATGCAAGAAAAGTGCAACTTCAATAGCATGTTTGGAACAAAATGACGAGTAAAGAAGTTCATGCCTTAAAGAGAGCAATTCAACCGTGACCTCCGATTTACTCTCGGAGGGGTTTCAACATGCTCCAAAAGGATACACCTTGCCCGTGACGAGTAACGATGAGCCACGCATCAAAGATTCGAATTCGAAGTTCCCGCGGAGACAATTTCGCGCCGAAAAATGTGCTTTCCTTGTACTTTCTCGAGAGCCGAGGACTCCAATTACTACCAAAATATATAGGGAGAACAAATGGACTTTGGAGACCACCCATGAGGGCCACCGACCACCTAGAACATCCACCGACCAGTTGTTGACCAACAAGTGGTCGGCCAGCCAGAAAAACTGGTCGGCCGACCAGTTTACATAATTCGGGGTAGTTTTGTCTTTTAAGGTTCAGCCCTTTAAGTTCACACATCCAAATCACTCTTGCTCACAACTCTAAGGCCGAAATTCATCCCTCTTCCTTCCTAGACCATTTTCTCTCTCAGATATGCACTTTATACGCGTTTTCCAATGCCCCACGCGAAGTTGTTTCGCGAAAACTTTCGATTCTCTTCGTTTTGAATCGATTAAAATTTGATTTCGGTGCTTCTTTCTCCATTTTCACCACTTAGGTATGTTTGTCTCGAAGTTTGGCCCTTTTTTCTAGGGAGTTGACTTTTGTTGACTTTTTCTCTTCCCGAGAGTTGACTTTTGTTGACTTTTTATAATTTTGGCTCATTTTGCTCATTCTTGCTCATTTTTGCAGATTTCTTCGGATGGCGGATCACTTTCATCACGATGGAGGTTCTCCACACGCCGAGGATGAGCCAGACATCATGTCATTGCCTTCGAGGATTTGGCCATTCGGCCCGGAGAGGTACCACCTGCAGGAGCATATCTTCCCTCCGAGTACCTTCTACCACTTTACTGACTTCACGCGGCGAGCACCCGTGGACCTATTGCTACGGGAGCCAGAGTCTCACCTATCTCACCAGGCACGAGAGGTACGTACTTCACTTTTACATTCTCTGCAATGTATTCTGCATTTCCTGCACATTTCATGTTTTCGTTATGCTCGTTCTGAACACATTCATATGCACAACACTTCTGCTTATTCTGGCATACAGCTTGCACATAGCACAATACTAATTTGGCACACAGTTCACCACAATATTCTGTTAGTTTGGCACACAGCTCACTCTGAACACACAATTCATTTTGACCACACAGTTCGTTTCGGGTACACAGCACATTTTTGGGCACACAGCTCGTTCTTGGGGCACACGACTCATTCTCGGGCACACAACTCACTTTCGGGCACACAGCTCATTCTCGGGCACACAGCTCATTCTTTTCGGGCACACAGCTCATTCTCGGGCACACAACTCATTTTCGGGCACACAGCTCACACATTTCAATTCTGAACATGCAGCTTATAAATTTTCATTTCTGAACACACAGCTCATTCACTTCATTTGCACGCAGCTTACACATTTCAATTCTGAACACGCAGCTTATAAATTTTCATTTCTGAACACACAGCCCATTCACTTCATTTGCACGCAGCTCACACATTTTAATTCTGAACACGCAGCTTATAAATTTTCATTTCTGAACACACAACCCATTCACTTCATTTGCACGCAGCTCACACATTTCAATTCTGAACACGCTGCTCATACGTTTCTATTATGAAACTGAATACATCTGTTCATTCTGAATGCAGGTATCTTCCCGTTCCACATGGGGTTATGGATCGATTATTGCTAGGCAGTGATATATGGAGCTCCCAGATGTTGTTCGCCATATCGTGGACGAGGCAGGATTTGGACCTTTTTATGCAGGCTTATCGCGTCATCCGGCGAGTAGGACTCTCATGGGGGCACTTGTGGAGAGATGGTGGGACACCACCAACTCGTTCCATTTTTCAGCTACTGGGGACATGACGATGACCCCATATGATTTCTCCATGCTGACGGCCCTTGACGTGGCAGGCCGACTGATCCCCTATGACGCAGATATGGGCGAGTGGGAGGCCACTTGGATTTATCTACTAAGAGCTCACCCGCCGATTGACAGATCATTAGGTAGGGTCAGGTACACCTGGTTTTCTGAGCGGTTCAGGAGGACTTTGCCCGAGACCATCGAGGCCATACAATAGTATGCTCAGGGATTTTTGATGTTCCTCCTCGGGACCACTCTGTTTTCTGATAGGGGGAATACAGTTGGACTTTATCTGCTCAGTGCTTTGGTAGACCTATCACAGGTCAGTCAGTATGATTGGGGTGGCGCTAGCCTCACTACCCTTTATTGCTACATGAGCGCGACCTCCCGCGGGCGGGGGAACATAGTCGGTGGCTACTGGCGAGCTTGGGAGGTATGTTCTGCCCTCTTTGATTTACATTTCTGCTTTTCGTTACCTGTACACTGCACACGGCACACATTACTTTATGTATTTTACATTCTGCACTTAGCATTCTGTACTCCCTTATACATTCTGTATACTGATAGCTACTGTCTTGTCTTTCACAGCTATGGGTTTACGCCTACTTCCCGACGCTGGCTCCTGAGCTCGAGGTTGAGGTACCTCTGGAGATCCCTTCTCTTGCAGATTTGAGGGTTGGTGTCAACAGAGGCCTCGGGAGACTCTGCTATACCTCCTGCAGTTCTTCGACACTGTACGGGCGACAGAGGTAATCAAGAACTCTCAGTTCTTCATGCTTTCAGCTTTAATTCATCTTGCATATTCATGATATCTAATCCATTTATGCACTTGCCATCCGCAGATTACTTGGCATCCATGGGCATACTTGCCAGGAGATGCCCGGTTTCAGTTCCCTGGGAGGTGAGCTGCTTCTCGATACAGGGTTTTATTTGAGGGGCCAACTGGTAGGGCCTTGTTTCTGGGGGATCGCTTCTTGCGTCAGACGATGGGTAACCCTATTCAGGATATCCCCTCAGCACCTCCAGAGGACATGCGATCCACTGAGAAACTCATTCCCCAGGAGGTCGAGGTCCTTATGTTGGGTACTGATGTAGTTCTGTTACTGGAGGAGGAAGAGTACACGACCTACCGCCATACATACTTGATGCCTCCACTGACAGGTGTTTGTACTCCCATGAGGAGGGCTGCTGGCATGCCATCATCGAGTTGAGTCTGGGCTACAGACGCCCCGTCGACTAGCAGGACCGGCACATCGAGGAGTGGGGCTAGAGAGATCCCCCCGACTTACCAGTATGCTGGGTGGCCGGATCTTCCGACCGAGCTGACAGGCTGGCAGTATGGGACATCCTACTAGATTCCATTGGAGCCTTCATTGCCTGATCATCGATACATCAGTGACCCTGACTCGCCACCGGTATGCTTTACAGTTTTGATTTATCACTAAGATATTTAGACATTCATTCATTCACTGATGACTTGCACTTGCATCTACAGCCTCCTAGACAGTATACTGAGGGGTTACTCGGAGTGGTGGTGTAGACACCCCATTTTTGACCGACCTTAAGATTCAGACGTCATCGATTGAGCGCTCAGTGATCGCGCATGTTGTGCTCGTTCTGAGGTTACGGAGTCTCGGCTGAGAGCCTTGCCTCCGGACTTTGGGACTCTTTTGGGCTTTGCCTCGGTTTGCGAACCAGGTTCTATTTTTTCTTCTCGAAGGGAAGGAGAGGTCTCGTAGACCATCTCTCAGTGGCCGTAGGCTACTTTTTGTGGTCGTAGACCACTGTTCCCGTTTGGAGACCAGTTTCTAGTTTTCGGAGCCGTCGGCCGTGCACCTCGGTTCGGGACCGCGTAACTTTCTCCGTTTGCTCCGGTTTTGGCACACACCTTATTTCCTCTCTTTAGAGGGACACTGTGGCCCGGGGAACCACCTTCGTAGTCGCACGTCACTTTCGATGCTTAACAGCCTATTTTCGGGGCACCCGGCTGCACGTTTTGACCCCCGAACTCTCGTTTTGCATCCGTCTTGGTTCATTTTTGGCTTGGACCATATTTTCATTGTTTGGAAGGTAGTACAAGGGTAGGAGACCACCTTTTCTCCTTGGAGACCACTTTTCTCCAGCCAGCAAATTTTCTACTCAGGAAATTGGTCTCCCTATGTTTTGAGCCACATTTACTGGTCTCCCATATCATCACCAGCTTGCATTCAAGTGGGAGGCCACCAAATGGGCTGGCCGACCACCTTTCATGTGTTTGAACCTTTTGAACTGGTCGGCTGACCAGGAGAACTGGTCGGCCGACCGGGGGAAGTGGTCGGTCGACCCTCTGAACTAGTTGGCCTACTCCAATCACTTCTGTCTCAGTGAGTTGTTGCCAGCTGTGCCAGCTGGAGGGCACAGACTGGATCCTCCATACAGTATGGAGGATCTTTGCCCTTGGTTTTTGGTTTCTAGGAGAAGCTTTGGCCCCTTTGCTCTATAAAGGAAGGCCTCCCCTTCCTTGTAGAGGGTTGAGAAAATTGTCTAAGGCATAACATACATACCTCCCTATATCTCTATATCTTAGGCTTAGAAAAGTGAGTTTCTTCGCTCCTTTGCACACCACTTCATAGCCACACACTTCCACCATTGCTTGGAGGTTCTTGGAGCTTGTTTTCAGAGGTTGAGGGTTGCCTTTTTGGTCCAGAAGCTGCTGGAGTTCTTGAGCTTCAAGGGTAACACACTATTCCCCATTTTAAGCTTTATTTTGCTCTATCTTTTAGACATACTTGAAAGCATATTTGAGCTTTGGTGTAAACTGAAAAAAGTCTTATTTTGAGGCCCTTAACATGTTTGTTTAAGATCATTTTTCTGTTGGGGGTCATCTACCCCCTTGCATGCTTCATTTTACCTTGTTTTGAGCCGTGCCTTAGAGCATTTGTGTTGGCCTTTGTTTGGCCTTTTAGCCACTGAGTGACTAGCATGCTGTTTTGAGAGCCAAAATCAGAGAGGGGTGACCCTCTCTCTCCTTGTTTTGTTTTTTAGCATTTTTTGCCTTACAAAGGAGCCCTTATTTGCATGCTTCCAAGCCATGTTTCAGGCCATTTTTGAGGATTTTTAGGACCTGCATAGGCTCTGTCTAGAGCTTGTTTTTCCATATTGGTTGTCCATCTTGCATGTGTAGAATAACCCTCTTCATAGCATATCAAAGGCGCATCTCATTCTTGCATGCATTAACCATGTTTCAGTGGGTTTTTGGGCTTTATTTGGCATGTCATACCTCTGAATTTTGCTGGTTTAGTGGCCTCTTGATTGCCTCACATGCTTGTAGTGCAAATCCTCTTTACTAGCTTACATTGCATGCTATTTTGGTCTTTGATTCTAGCACTTTTTGGCCATGCCTTAAACTGATTTTGTGCATGTTTTGGACTGCCTTAGCTCTGTTTTTGGGCCTCATGGTCGAATGATGTTTGCTATGCATGGTTATAGTGCAATGCCCTTGCCTAGCCTTGAGTTTTGAAGCCTATTGCATGCTTATGTTGAGGTGTTTCCATGTCTTAGCATCATTTTGTATGACATTTCAGAGCATATAAGGTTGCCATGTT
This sequence comes from Camellia sinensis, assembly GCF_055761805.1. Taxonomy (NCBI): domain Eukaryota; kingdom Viridiplantae; phylum Streptophyta; class Magnoliopsida; order Ericales; family Theaceae; genus Camellia; species Camellia sinensis. Next base: position 119,275,884 of record NC_138973.1, read on the forward strand.
CCCATGGTTTCCACCTTTTAAATACGTTTGAGAGTTGTGCTTGTATGTCTCGTTTATGGACCATTGCATAAGCTTCATTTCCATGCCCTTTGAGCCATCATTTTAGTCCATATTTGCTACTGTTTTGGCCTGCATAGGGACTATTTGGGGCTGGTTTGGCCATTTGAGTATTACTTTGCATGCCTATAGTGTAATCCACTTCACTAGTTTCGGTATTTGGGCCATCTAGCATGCATTGTGTGAGGTGTTTGCATGATTCGGGACCATCTTGCACGTCATTTCAGAGCTAGAAAATATGTGATTGTATGCCTTATTTCATGCTTACCATGCTTTGGTGGAGTTGCACTTTGTTCCTTAGGTTTGGTCCCTTACATTTGTGCATGTTTGCATCTGTGTTGTTGGTTCATTTTCATCATGTATGGCCATTGATTTGAGTGTGGCTGAGGCCCATTCATTTTAGTTTAAGTCCATCTTGCATTATGTATGCCATATCCATGTTGTCGCGTCACATTGTGTATGCCTTGTTCATGTCTTCGTGCATGTCCATCTTCGTATGTGCATTGCGTATGCCATATAGTTCATGTGCATTGAGTATGCTATTCTTAGTTCATAGCATTGTGTATGCTAGTTCCATGTTTGCATATCATCCCTCGCATGCTAGCATGATTAGGTTACATTGCGCTTAGGGTTGCATGCTAGTCGTATTGAGTATGCTATGTATATCGCATTGTGTTTGGAATAGGGTTTAGTCCAAACACGGGAAACGAGGTACATTTCGTACTCCAAGTGACGAAACGTTCCTCGATTCTCGATCGCCGACACTACAGATTACCCATGATAGAGTTTAGGTCTTGTTGTGTTTATATGTGCATTCATTTTACATCGAGTCATGCAACCCGACTCCTTGGCCATCATGCATCGAGATGCGTGATTGGTGACACAAGGATCGATGACTACATTCTTTGGAGCTTGTGCAATGATGGGGAGAGCGGTCATGCACACATATGTTAAAGATACTCTGCCATGCCCCTTTCTTGCCCTTTGTTGCAGCAAACCGGAAACCAACAGCAAAACCTAGTCAGCAGCCTTCTGGAGCTTTGTACCGTGTGCTGGGACCAGTCGCAAACAGAGGCAAATCGGGGCATCGCGATGGATTCCTCGACAAGGCAACTTGAGCATGCATGCATCCCTATCATTCGGAACAGAGCTGAGGCAGTCCATTTTGTTTAATTTGCATGCTAGTTTCCTTACTTACTTAGTTCATTCGTTAATTAATTAGTGTTGTGTAATAATTAGTTTAATTAGCTTCGATTAGCTAGTTTATTCTATACTATTCATTCGGACCCTCCTCCGAGAGGGCAATGTTGTAATAAGTGTGCGTGAGTGTGTGCATGTCTTCCAACCCCACGTCTTTCTCTCTTTTTATTTACTAGCTTATGATGGTTAGTTTAGGGCATGTTTTAATTAGCATACTTATGTTTGCATGTTTGCATCCATTTATCTGTCTTGCATGCACCCGGTTCGGCGTATCATAATAACTGCATTGTATTTCAATTTCGAGTTGAATACGTGTATTAGTTATTGCATTTCATATGCTATTTTAGAATAGCCGAGCCTATCTTAGTTGCATTTTTGCATGTGTTGCATTAGGCATTTCAGCATAGTTAGGATTCATGCATGATTTCTAATTAGCTTCTTTCTTTGGCTCGGAGTACTCGGTAAGTGTTTATGCTTTAGCATTCTTGCATGCGTGTGAGTGACTACCATGATAGCATGCTTGCGATGAGGCTAACTGCTTATGTGATATAACTGCTTGAATGCCTGTGGGTGAAGGTTGGATTCTTTGAATTGGAACAATTCATTGAATGCGAGTTTTAAGCCCACTTGAGAGTGGCAAAATCACGTTTTCTTAAGCCCACTTGAGGGTGGCAAATCCACGTCTTAGCCTACTTGCGGGTAGCACCATCAAACCATTTTGAAATAAACAAACATGAAATGTTTCGTTCCAATTTAGGCGATCTAGTCTATACTTGTGTGTTGTGCACATCACATACTAATTTTAGGCTAATCACCAGAATAAGAGCGCATATGTTTTCAAAACAAAATATCATGTTTAGTAGTGGCCGATCTTTGATCGCGCGAGCGGGGGTGCTCATAGCTGACCTTCCCCAATCGTACTCAAGTTCCCGAGCCGAGACAACTTTGGTGATGACGGACACGTGGCCTTAAGCAACAAGTCAGGGTTTCCTAAATTCCCCAAAAAAAAAAATATTTAGGTGGCGACTCTGTATCTAGCAAAGCAGTCCATGTTTGACACTTCTTTCTAAAAATCAGTTTTTCAAAACGATTTGCCGGATTTGGACTCTTTGATGATTTGGACTCTTTGATGATTCATCGGTCTTGCATTGCACTCCGCGAGATTAGATACAAGACCGTGACATTGAGTCAAAATTGTAGTAAGCCTCAATGAACAAAATGGGATTTCCTCTCGGGACGTTCGGGGACGTCTACAGTTTCTGGCGACTCTGCAGGGGAATTAGAGAACTTGACTCGAACTCATGATATCTTGTTTTGATTACACTTACGTGTTTCTTTGCATTGCATTTGCATTAGTGCGCCTAGGACATCGTGTTTGCCGTTTGCTATTCCTGAACGGTTTGCCAGAGGCTCGTTTTGAGAAGCGTGCCATAAGGCTGACCGGTTACGGGCTCTGCCACGATGGGAACACAAACCCCGATTTTCACCGGGGCACCCTTTTTGACCATTCGACCTAGTGCATATTCGGAATCCATAGTGACTTCCAAACTAGGACAGGTTGCTTACCCGATTGTAGGTTGTTTGAAACCGTTTCGTACGTAGTGAAACTCTAGCTCCTGACAAAATAGGACAGGGAAACCCTATCCCAACATAAGGGTGCTTTGGCTCTCACTTGTTTGCTATGTGCTTTTAGAGTGCGCCTCTATAGGAATGCATGTGTCAGCTTACAAGTTTGGGTATCAGGCCTGAGGGCACCAGTATCAAAATTTTGGGAATCAGTTATCTGCGGGTATTAGATTCAGATTTGGGGGCAGTAATTTGGGAACAATGATCAGTGTTTGAGAACAGTGTATTTAGCTTATCAACTGTGTGTTGTGGTGCCTAACTGTGTGTTGTGCTTTATTTAAGCTGGTATGTTGTCCGTTTTCTGGTTGTTTATTTCCTTATTATTGCTTTATTTATCTTTTTGCTAGGTAGTTTAGCATAATTGCTTCCGTCCTAGCTGATATTCCCCAAGCACTCTGGACTAGAGGTCGTCGACTCCATCGATCTGAGGATATGGTAGACGGACAGCCAGTGTTTCATTCTTTACCCCCAGTCACTAGGCGGAGGTCAGCGAAGCGTAGTGTATTGATACCGAGATTGCCAAATCAGTGGTCTTTGAACAGTCAGGCTGAGGTTTCTGAGTCTATTGCAGAGACAGATATACCGGTAGTTCAGTCAGATCAAGACAGTATGGCAAGAATAGAGGAGGTGGTTCATCAGCTCCAGGAGAGTATGAGAGTCATGCAGCAGGACGCTGCCCGTCAGGTAGAAGTTGCCAAACAACAGGCCGAAGTCATGGCCCAATAGGCTGAGCTAATTACCCGGCAACAGCAGCAAGCCGGAGCATCAGCCTCACATCAGGTTCCTCCCCAATCGAGAGTCCCAATACCCAGAGAGACGGCGAATGTTCAGAATGTCCAGGAGGATACAGACATCCCAACGGGGCCACTTCCACCCCCGATTCTACCCCAATTATCTAAGGCACCCACACCTATCAACCTACCGGACTCTCCCTTTGAGTTCAAGGTGGACCCTAAAGCGTTGAAGTTGAGCAAGCTTGAAAAGTTGTTCAAAAAATCCCAAGGGGTAAAGTCCATCCCAGACATTGAGGATGGGTATATCGACGCGGCTGTGACGCTGCTAGATCAGTTCAAGATGCCACAAATTGACCGCTTTGACGGGTTCGGAGACCCCATGGTGCATCTACGTTTGTTTTTGGACATACCAAGGCCGATGGGCCTCACCAGACTGCAGAAGCTTTCATTGTTTGGCCGGACCCTGTCGGGTGTGGCGGCCATCTGGTACGCAAAATTGGAAGACGATGTCAAGTGGAACTCGGATGAGATGGCTGAGGCTTTCATTGCACAGTACTCCTATAATACGCAAATCGAGATTACAACCCGTGATCTCGAGACAACAAGGCAGCAGCCTAAGGAGAGTTTGTCTGAATTCGTAACCCGCTGGAGGGCCAAGGCCTCAATGATGACCATAAGGCCGACGGATAAGGATCAAATACGGATGGTTGTGCGCAACCTCCAACCCAAACTGACGCAGAAAATGATCATGCTCCCCTTCCCTTCCTTTTTAGATCTGCATGAGATGGGAGTACAGATTGAGGATGCCTTGAAGCAGGGCTTGATTGACAATGACAAAGAGCAACGCAGGAGAACTTTCAACCGAAACAACAATGCAGGCACAAGCAGTGCTGCAATTGCTAGAGCTTCAGAAGTAAGCATGGTCACCACCACCCCTCCAGGAACCCTGGCAGCTACACCATTCTCTGGTGCGTCCGGAAGTAACACACAAACAACCAATACCAACCTCAAGGCCAAAGAACCTTCACTCCATTATATATGCCCCTGTCCAAAGCTCTGGGGGTATTAATCAGAAAAGGGCACTTGAAGCCCCTGGAGCCGAGGCCATTGCCAAATCCACTTCCTCCCTCCCATAACCCAGCCAAATATTGCGCATATCACCAACAACATGGTCACGACACCGACCAGTGTTTTAGATTGCATCCTGAGATTCAAGATCTCATTGACAAACAGGTGATTATGCCTCTAGAGAAACCCAATGTCACAACCAACCCTCTCTCTCCACACAACCAAGCTCCACCTCCCAAACACATCAATTTTATCCAGACTGGGGTCGTGTCTTACGATCCTAGCATCTATATCACTCCTTCTCACCTACCTAAGCCGGAGGTGTTCATTCCCGACAGCACTGACTTGTGCATGTTGGACATCTCCCGAACCCAACCTGAACCAATGGTGGTGACTATCGAAGACAGAACAGGGATGACTTCGGAGGAGAATGGGATTGTTGAGTCAGAGTCTGAGGAAGTTGTGAGCTTTGCTGAGGAGGCATACAATCCGAATGGCTATATTGCATCAGTAGGCCAGGCTAGGCCAAACTTTGAATTGCCGGCAGGGGCAGAAATTTGTGTAGTGCAGGGGGACCGAGTTGATCAGAGGCTAGATGACTTCGCAAATCTGGAAGAGGACATTGTTAACCTTCAGTTTTTCAACGAACAAGATCCAGCAGACATGGCAGTCAACTGGTTTGAGTTTGAGGGGTCAGCAGAGTACATAGGATGGCTTGATGACCAGCTAGATGTTGTTGAAGAATCTCAGCTAAAACAGGGCTCGTCAGGGACAAGGACATCAATTGTGGCCGGAAGGGCTGGGAATCAGAATTCATAGCTGGACAGTGCCGATACTAAGAATTTTGCTCAGGATCTGGGCAATTTGAATACAACAGTTGTTGAACAGCAAGCTGCGTTGAGGCTGTCTGAACGGGAAAAGTTCAAAGATTCTGAGAGAATCCGGAAAGCCAAAGCCCCTGAGGGGACAGAACGCGCTGTGTGCACAGGAATGCAATGTGCTGTGGGCACATGAATAGGTGTAACGGAGCCAGACAGATGTCCGTCGGCTGCCGATGGAATGTGGTGGGAAGACGATGATCTATGTCTTGCCCACACGAATGAGGATTGGGGGAGCAATCAGTTGGACGATACCTGGTATATTGGCGAAGTTGACCATATGACTAGGAGTGGGCGGTACTTCAAGCCCCCGCACCTAGATTAGCCAGAGGCGTCCGGGAAGGACAAGGAGGCGGAGAAGCAAAAAGAGAAGCTACTTGAAGATGAGGCTGTGCTGAAACAGTTGAAGAAGATACAAGCAGACATCTCCATCTGGGGACTGCTTATGGCTTCAAGGGTACATAGACAGGCTGTCCTATCGGCAATGGACAAGGCCAAACTCTCGATAGACACGAAACCGGAGGAGCTAGTTGGATTGGTTTTTCCGGGAGGAGGTTCCCCGACGTTGACCTTTTCTGACAAAGAACTACCGCCTAAGGGCGCAAATCACAACAAACCTCTCTACATCTCTGTGGAATGTAGAGGCAAGTGGGTACCGGTGGTTCTTGTCGACACGGGATCCGCTATTAATGTGTGCCCGTCAGGGACGGCTTATGCAATCGGGTTGAAGCCCGCGAACTTCGTGCCAACTGCCCAGGTGATAAGGGCATATGACAATACGAGCAGAAAGGTGATAGGGACCGTGCAGGTTCAGACTAAGGTTGGTCCAAGACAACATGAGATTGACTTCCATGTCTTGGACGTTCCCACAACCTTCAACCTACTCCTAGGGCGGCCGTGGCTGCACCAGGTAAAAGCAGTCTCTTCCACCCTCCACCAGATGTTGAAGTACCCCCACAGGAAGGGGGTGGCTATTGTCTTTGGGAATTCATCAATTTATCCACCACCAGAAGTATATACGCCATTTTTGGAAATCGTGCACGGCACGGAAGATGTTTTCTTATCGGGATTTACCCTGGCCGAGGCCCGGGTCATTCAGAACATCTTGGCTGATAATAGGGGTTGTACGTCAGTGCACAGTCAGTGTATCTCATGAACAAGCTTCAGCATATCCCGGGGATGGGACTGGGAAAAAGTGCCCGGAAAGGCATCGCGGCATCGGCCGAAGTGCCGCACAACCCGCATAGCTTTGGCTTGGGTTATCTGCCCACCAAAGAGGACTGGGTGAGGAAATTCAAGGAGATGGCTGGGAGAGCCAGAGCAAAGAAGGCAGGGAAGCCTTTTGAGTTGATGCATCGACCCATTCAGGGTACCCTAAACGGACACTTTGTCCGAGAGGGGGAGGACTTTCCATTTTGTGGCTTCCCAGAGCCATGGCTGAATGTGGAGAAGAGGCGCCTGCCAGGATTTGATATCTTCTTCGACCTGCAGTTATCCGGGGATGATGTTACCGAAGAGCAGACAGACCCATCAGCTGAGGTTGAGTAGTGTAAGGAAGTGGATTCCGAAAGCACCGAAATTGAAATGGGGGTAGCATTGGCATGCCTAGTTTCAGATCCTCCGATCGGACAGAAGTGCTTGAGGGATAACTTCTTGGTATTTGTGATCGGGAATGAAATGGCTGCGAGCCCACCGTCAAGCATTTTGGATGCATCCATCGCACCCTCTCTCATCTGGCAGTACGAGGAGGGATTTTTGTCCAGCAGCACCGGGTCAGGTAGTGAGCCATAATCTGATTCCACCGAATCTGTTAAGTCGGAATCAGGTTCCTACTCATCTGAGTCTATGTCCGATATTCCTGGGGGTGACCCGGATGCCACAGTCTTGTCTAGGTCATCTTTTTCTTTCTCTTTTGAGTTTGTTGTAACAGAAGAATCGGACGATTCGGAAATGCTTAATGAGAATGAAATGGCTGTGGCTTCTGATTACTTTTCTGTGCCTTTGATTTATTGCATTAATCAGGACTTTCAAAATTTTGATGAAAATGACGAGGAAGAAATTCCTCCGGTTTTACAACGTTTAATTGATCAAGAGCATGAGAGATTTGTTAAACCCCTGGTTGATGAAATCACTACAGTTAATGTGGGTACTGAGGAGGACCCGCGGCTAGTCCAGATCGGGTCCATGTTGTCTTCGGAGGAGCACGAGCGCCTAGTCGCTTTATTAAAAGATTTCAAAGATGTTTTCGCATGGTCCTATGAAGACATGCCTGGAATCGATCCTAAGATTGTACAGCACTAGATCCCTCTTGACCCCAAGGCCCGACCCATTAAGTAGAAACTCAGAAGAATTCGCCCAGACTGGGCCCTCAAGATTAAGGAAGAGGTCACCAAACAAATCGACGCAGGGTTCCTGCTGGTATCTGAATACTCGACTTGGTTGGCCAACATAGTTCCAGTGCCGAAGAAGGATGGCAGGATTCGGGTGTGCGTGGATTTCAGAGATTTAAACAGAGCCAGTTCGAAGGATGACTCCCCTCTACCGCATATCAATGAGTTAGTGGATTTTACTGTGGGCCATGCGTTGCTCTCATTCATGGATGGCTTCTCAAGCTACAACCAGATTGTGATGGCACCTGAAGACCGGGAAAAAACTACTTTCACCACCTCGTGGGGGACTTACTGTTACAGGGTGATGCCATTTGGGTTGAAGAACGCTGGAGCTACATATCAACGGGCCGCGACCACAATATTGCACGACATGATCCACAAAGAGGTTGAGGTGTATGTGGATGACATGATTGTCAAGTCTGAAGAAAGAGAGGGCCACTACACCGCCTTGCAAAAGTTCTTCCAAAGGATCAGAGAATTTCGGTTGCAGCTGAATCCTCAGAAGTGTACGTTTGGTGTTATAGCAGGGAAAATGTTGGGGTTTTTGATTACACAGAGAGGTATCGAAGTCGACCCTTCCAAAATCAAGGCCATCTTAGAAATGCCACCACCAAGGATTGAAAAGGAGGTGCGAGGCTTTCTGGGTAAAGTGCAATTCATAAGACGATTTATCTCAAAATTAACCTTGACTTGTGAACCACTTTTTGGTTACCTGAAGAAAGGAAAGAAGTTCCAATGGGACGACCGATGCCAAACTACTTTTGAACAGATGAAGGAATACTTACAAAACCCACCCGTGATGTCACCGCTTGAGCCGGGGAAACCTTTGATTTTGTATCTTTCAGTAACTGAGACTACAATGGGCTGCATGCTCGCACAAGAGTCTGAGGACAAGGTGGAAAGGGCTATCTACTATCTAAGCAAGAAGATGCTGGAGTATGAAACCCGCTACACACCGTTGGAAAAGGCTTGCTTAGCCTTGGTATGGGCTACCAGGAAGCTGCGGCACTACCTGTTAGCTCACTCTGTATTGTTGGTTTCAAGATTAGATCCCATGAAATATCTCTTCAAAAAATCGGCACTTACGGGTAGGCTAGCTCGTTGGTTGCTGTTGCTTTCCAAATTCGATCTAAAATATGTGACATGCAAGCCAGTCAAGGGAAGAGTGGTAGCAGAGTTCTTAGCCGATCATCCAGTGGAAGGAGGTGAAGCAGTTGAGTACTTATTCCCAGATGAGGCCATTTTGCATATCGAAGACGAAACTCGGATGATGTACTTAGACGGAGCATCAAACCAATACGGATATGGGGTAGGAGTGTTGCTAATAGCACCCGACAATTCCCGTATCCCTTTAGCCTTTAAACTCTGGTTCAAAGTCTCGAACAACGAAGCAGAATATGAAGCATGCATTGCTGGTTTAGAAGCAGCCCTGGAACTAAGGGCAAAATGGTTGGACGTCATCAGGGACTCGAACCTTGTTGTATCCCAAGCTAAGGGAGATTGGAAAGTCAAAGAGGAAAACATGATAATGTACCACCAGGCCTTAGACTTGCTGATTCCTTAGTTTGAGAAGCTAAACTTCGTTCATCTACTAAGAGAAAATAACAGGTTCGCAGATTCACTAGCACCTCTATCTTCCATGATAGACATCCCTTTCGGAGTCCGGATGCATCCGATCATCATTGACCAGAAGTTCGCGCCGGCATACGAGTCGATTGCTGCCATAGAAGAGGTTTAAGATGAGAACCCCTGGTATTACGATGTCTGGAACTTCTTGGAGAAAGAAGCATACCCACCAGGGGCAAATGCCAAGGACAAGAGGGCAATCCGAAGAATGGCTGCTCAATTCATCATCTACGGAGGAAAAATGTATAAAAGAGGTCATCTGGGAATGCATAAGATGTGTGTTGAGGCTGAAGAGTCGAAGCACCTAATGGAGGCCATCCATGGAGAAGAATGCGGAGCACACGTGAACGGGGTGATGCTAGCCCGGAAAATCCTCAGACAGGGTTACTATTAGTCCACCATGGAGGAGGATTGTATCGGCTTTGTTCGGCGATGCCACAAATGTCAGATCCATGCAAACCGCATGAACATCCCACCGTCGAAGCTGTAAAATATGACTTCGCCGTGGCCAATTTCAGTTTGGGGAATCGATGTGATCGTGGCCGTCACTTTGAAGGGGTCTAATGGGCATGAGTTCATTCTGGTCGCGATAGATTATTTCACGAAGTGGGTCGAGGCCTAATCTTTTGCGGTGTTGAAGGCTTCGCACGTTGCAAAGTTCATCTGGAACAACATCATATGTTGCTACGAGGTCCCAAACGAGATTATTTCAGATAACGGTTCCCACTTCAAGAAGGAAGTGATTGATTTTTTCAAAAAATACAATGTGGCTTTTCATAAGTCATCCACATATCGGCCATAGACCAACGGAGCAGTTGAGGCCGCCAACAAGAACATCAAACTCATTCTGCAGAATATGGTGGAAACCTACCGGGACAGGCCAGATAAGCTGCCATTTGCTCTGTGGGGCTACCGGACTTCAATTAGAACTTCTACTGAGGCGACTCCGTATTCATTAGTTTATGGGATGGAGGCTATTATACCTATTGAAATTGAGGTTCCGTCATTGAGAGTGCTGGCTGAGTGTCAGATAGCCGAAGCAGATTGGCAGCAGAGCAGATTTGAAGAACTCATGCTCTTTGATGAAAGAAGGCTGAAAGCACTGTACCATGTTCAGGGTTATCAACGGAGAATCGCCAGGGCTTTTAACAAGAAAGTTAAGTCCAGGAATTTGAAGGAAGGAGATTTGGTGCTCAAAGACAATCGAGCTCCCATCCACGACCCTAGGGGCAAGTTCAGACCTAATTGGACTGGTCCTTACATCATGAAGTCTATCTGGTCGGGTGGAGCTGTCATTCTGATGAACCTAGATGGCCTAGAGTTCTTACAGCCGATCAACATGGACAAGTTGAAGAAATATTACCCCTAAGAGGCTCGCTAGGCCGAAAATCCAAAAGGGCGACCTAGGCAAAAGTTAGAGCACAAAAAATTGGAAATTATAAAAATTGAGCTCGCAAGGTTGAAAACCCGTAAAGGGCAGCCTTGGCAAAAGTTAGAGCATAAAAGGTGAGGGTTAATACACGAGTGAACTTGAGCCGAACTACTTAAGGCTTGATTCCCATCTTTGGGATACGTAGGCAACTTCATCTCAAAGCCCAACCATAAACTTTTCCCCGATCAACTTTGTCCATTTGATCATCTCGGTTATCTTTGTCTATCCTGCATTCAAGAGCTCGGTTGTGATCTCCAGTGCAGTGCTATTCAGACTAGGGGCAACTTTCCAGTCGTTGGGATCCGGGGTTGTACATCTCAGTGACAGATCTCAGGCGTGTCCAGTTCTGATCCATATCGAAAATGGTTTTGAAAAGTTTTAATAAAAGTTGATTTTGCTCAAATTAATCTTTTTACAACTTAGACCATTTTTGGACCAAAGCGCAAAATTTTCAGTGTCCACAACCTACAATTGCTTTGATTTCAGTACAGAGTTCTTTTGCTCTTGAATACAAAATTGAAGTTGCTTTTTTATTACATTCATAAAGAAAACTTGAAAGTTTGGATTAAAGAAAATAAATCAGGGGCATGGTCAGGTGTTCCCGTGTCCCCTCCCAGAGCTGGTCGAAGCTTTTGATGCCAAGCTGGGCCTAATCTGTGCCTCTTCATTAAGCCAATCTATGCACTCATCAGACAAAGTGCAACTGAAAGTGGAGTGGGGGCCAGAAATTCTCTCGTCCTCCATGCCGTCGCATACCGAGCTAGTTGTGCGCTTCGGACCGGGAATGCAGCTGGGTACTCAATCCCCTCTGCCGGGCAAGTCTGATCATGGCCGAACTGGCGCTGGAACCGGAAAGGAAAGTAGAAGACGCAATGTGTCAAGCCGATTAACTGAATCCCGGTCTGTTAGAACATGCTGTAACTCATCGCTGGAAGATCGAGCCAAGGGCACCGCCAAGCAATTTCGTCTGCGGACAAATTGCACATCCAGTTGTACCAGCATCCCTCGTCCAGGGCATCGACCAGACGTTGTCAAAAGAAATAGTCGTGAGCTGAATATTGTAACGCCCTCAAAATAATACGTAAAACCCATCACTATAGACATGCATTGATGTAAAAGAAACCAACCATTTAATTCCATCAGAGTAGTTCTTACAACGGTATTACATGTTAACAAGAAAAGCGAATGCCCTACGGGCTTACAGCTTTCCAAGTCAACACTTGGTTACACAAAAGAAGAGTTCTACCTCTATACAAAATAAGCCCTTGGCTTGATATACATGTAATACAAACAAAATAATCAAAAAAAAAAAAAAAAGAGTCTTCAACTCTCATCATCATCCAAGCTATGTCCTTGGAGGTGGCATGCTACCTGTACCTGAAAATAATGTCCCATATAGGGTGAGCCAACGCCCAGTAGAGATATGCTAAACACTGTATGAGCAATAACTAAGACATTAGCAAAATGATAAATGTTTAGTTCCCATACATTAATTCATAACCCATTTCCATTACATGACCACTATGTTCATGTTTCATTTCATTGTCCATTCCTATAAAATTTTCCATTCACAACAACGGCTCAGAACCTGGCCAATAATTCTCATGGAACAGTGACTCATATTAAACGTTTCTCATTTCACAATAGAAAAGCCTCCTAGCTATATTAACATCTCAACAGATAAGCATACAAGCTGTATCCACACTTCAACAGATAAGCATATGAGCTATATCAACACTTTCATAGATAGGCATATGAGTTGTATCATCACATTATCTGATAAGCATATGAGCTGTATCTGTGGAGTCCATCCTCTATCTCCTCCCAAACAACATCCGGTTTAGAGGTCCATCCCCTATCTTTTCCTAAACCGTGGAGTACATCCCCTATCTCCTCCCACACACATACAACGTATATACACATAGGTCATATATACAATCAATCAATACATAACTTTAACGTACTCTATCAACCGTCATATTCTATGACATAACCAATTGATTAGTTTTTGTTTGCCTAACCATCATGCATTGTCTACAACAATCAAAACTACCCTCCACCGGTAGCCTAAGCAATTATTTCTAAACAGATAATAAAAGCTCCAACAGATAAAATATCAATGTTTTCAAAAGTGAGCGATTAATAAATCTAACTCCACCATTCTCCCATATAATGAGCCAATTTCATTATTTCCAATTCAATTCCAAATAACCACAATCTTCCCAAATTAATTATACCAATTAATTTATACAACAAATTAGGGTTTTCTACCCCATTCCCCAATATTGACCCAATGGTCTATATATCAACAACCAACAACAATATCATCATTTTGAAACCTGAAATATACATTTTAGAATCAAAATAACAAAACCCTCTTTTAACATTTTGAAACCCTAAGTCCCAAAATTTACCCAACTTCAACACTTTATCAAAATAACCAAAAATCTATGTCAAAGACCATAAGAGTGAGTAGGAATCCCTACCTCAAAAGATGACACCCAACGAAGGAGATGATGAAAACGAAGTTGCTCCAAATCACAAGTTTCTCGGATCAAAATGTAGCCCTCGACGATCAACAACTTTTTTGTAAAGGCCCAAGGTGAGGAAACAACCCTTACTAGATCAATACCTAGAGAGAAGGTAAAGTTCTAGAGAGAGAGGCTCAACAATGGGGTTTTGGAAAAGTAAGAGAGAGAAATGGATGTGAAAAAGTGATTCAAAAATGCCCAACTGCCTTCTGATATACGACATTTCTGCTCGAGTGGAAAACACAATGCTCGAGCGTCAAGAACAAAAACTAGGCCAGCTCGAGCTCAATAAGGCCCGCTTGAGCGCCAAGACACAAGAATAAAGTACATCCGCTCGAGCGCGAAAACCAGTCCGCTCGAGCGCAGATTTTCATCTCCCAGAACTTTCACCAACGAGGTACTACCTGCTCGAGCGCCAACAAGCCCGCTCGAGCGCAATCCGCTCGAGCGCAAGAAACTTGCTCGAGCGTAGAAAACACACCTGCAGAAGTTTTGCAGGGACACGAAATGCTGGAAGGGTGTAAACCCCGCTCGAGGGCAATATGACCCGCTCGAGCGGACCACTCAAAAACTGAGCAACAACAATGGGAGCCAAAGCCCTACCAACCTGTAACAACGAAGCCCAACACATCCTAAAACTCAAACAAAAGGATTTAAAGGACGACAACAAGATAGATACAACTATCAACTCCACGGAACCGAGTCCGGAATACAACTGAACAGTAAAGGAACAACTGGGATCACTATAACCTCCCCATTTAAAGAATTTCGTCCCCGAAATTTAAGCACAAGTTCTCAAAAACAAGTTCTCTCCATTTTCCCCACAATATTACAACATAATATTAAACAATCCGACCCATTACCGGTCAATTTCATCTCTTTTCAAGAGGCATTTCACATTATACGTAACAACCTGCATTATCAACATGCATTCCTTTGAAATCTACTAATTTCAACTCATTTTCCACAATTCCATAACACATGCAACATTTATATCATGCTTGCATTTTCACAATATACTTAACATACACAATGTTAACATAGCTTCCAATTACCAAAACATTCACAACGTTTTACAACTTAAGACATATACAATGCTCTTAAAGTTTAATATTATTACAAATTTCATCACATGATTACACATCAACAAACATGTCCGGATACTTTTCACGGACTTCCAACTCACGTTCCCAAGTGGCTTCCTCCACTCCGTGATGTTTCCACAAAACTTTTACCAAGGGAATGGTCTTGCCTCGCAAGACTTGATCCCGCCTATCCAAGACCCGAACCGGCCTCTCCTCCTACGAGGCATCCTCATCTACCTCCAAGTCAGTCCAATCCAACACATGGGACGGATCCGGCTCGTACTTCCGAAGCATACTAACATGAAACACGTCATGAACCCCGGACAACTGCGGTGGCAAAGCCAAACGATAAGCAACTTCCCCAATCCTCTCAAGGATCTCAAAGGGACTGATAAACCGAGGGGATAACTTCCCATTCTTCCCAAACCTCATCAAACCTCGCCTAGGTGATATTTTCAAGAAAACATAATCACCTATCTCAAACACCAAAGGCCTCCTCCTACAGTCGGTGTAACTCTTTTGGCGACTTTGGGCTGTAACAAGCGTCCTACGGATAAGTTCCACTTTCTCCGTCGTCTCCCTAACTAACTCCGGACCCAACAAAGGTGCATCACCCACCTCGGCCCAACAAACCGGAGGCCTACACGGTCGGCCATATAAGGCCTCAAACGGTGCCATACCGATACTCGATTGAAAACTGTTGTTGTAGGCAAACTCCACCAAGGGCAAGTGCCTCTCCCATGTCCCACTAAAGTCAAGGACACAACCTCGAAGCATATCCTCAAGGATCTGAATAGTACGCTCGGACTGCCCGTCAGTCTGAGGATGATAAGCCGTACTAAAGGTCAACTTAGTACCCAAGGCACTCTGCAAACTCTACCACAACCTAGCAGTAAAACGAGGATCTCTATCTGAGACGATCGTCACTGGGACCCCGTGCAATCTCACTATGTCCCGAATATACAAGTCGGCGAGATGATCTACCAAATCTCTCACGCGCATAGGGATAAAGTGCGTCGACTTAGTCAACCGGTCTACAACCACCCAAATAGCATCACTACCCCGCTGAGTCCTCGGAAGACCTACAACGAAGTCCATAGTGACATGCTCCCACTTCCACTCGGCAATAGGCAAGGGTTGCAACAAACCCGCTGGCCTTTGATGCTCGGCCTTCACTTGTTGACAAGTAAGGCACTTTGATACGAAAACAGCCACTTCTCTCTTCATACCTCGCCACCAAAACTGGCGACCCAAATCCCGATACATCTTAGTACCTCCCGGATGCACCGCAAGGCGTGAATGATGAAACTCTCGGAGTGCTTCCTCTCGGCAAGACTCTGGCACAAACAAACGGTCTCGGTATCTCACACTCTGGTCAGGATACACCGTCAAACCCTTCTCAACCTTCCCACTGGAGATCTTCTCTTGGAGAGATTCTACCTCAAGGTCACCTCGCTGTGCCTCTAATACCCGACTCACAAGTGTAGGTTGTGCAACAACAGAAAACAAGGCCGCAGCCTCAATGGATTCACCCAGAAGCAAATCAAACTAGCCAAGTGCACCCAACATCTCCCATTCCCGGATGGCTATACAAGCTACATCACTAATGGATTTCCTACTAAGGGCATTGGCCACAACATTAGCCTTTCCCGGGTGATAGTGCAACTCAAAATCATAGTCCTCAATGAACTCCATCCACCTCCTCTGCCTCAGATTCAAGTCCCTCTAGGTAAACGGGTACTTCAAACTCTTGTGATCCGAAAACACCTCGAACCTCTCACCATAAAGGTAATGCCTCCAAATCTTCAAGGCAAAGATCACTGCTGCTAACTCTAGGTCATGCGTAGGGTAATTCTTCTCGTGTATTTTCAACTGACGTGAGCCATAGGCAACCACTTTCCCATCTTGCACCAACACACAACCCAAACCCTCTCGTGAGGCATCACAATAAACCGCATAACCCAACCCTCTCTCCAGAATAATCAAAACCGGAGCGGTGGTCAATCTAACCTTCAACTCTTGGAACGACTTTTCACAAGTCTCACTCCACACAAACTTGACCCCTTTCCGCGTCAATCTAGTCAACAGCGAAGCTAGCCTGGAGAAATCTTTCACAAACCAGCGGTAATACCCAGCTAATCCTAGAAAACTGCGGATCTCAAAAACACTTTAGGCTGTGCCCAATCTTGCACTGCCTCAACCTTGGATGTATCAACAGACACCCCTTCCCCGGATACCAAATGGCCTAAGAACTTGACTTCTCCTAGCCAGAACTCACACTTCCCAAACTTGGCATACAGCCTATGGGCTCTAAGCAACTCAAGCACCACTCTCAAGTGTTCTTCGTGCTCCTCCTCAGAAGGCGAATAGATAAGAATGTCGTCCACGAAAATGACTACAAAGCGATCTAGAAATTCCTGGAAGATCCAGTTCATCAAGTCCATAAATACTGCCGGTGCATTAGTAAGCCCAAATGGCATCACCAGAAACTCATAATGGCCATACCGCGTACGGAATGCCGTCTTCAGAATATCCTCCTCCCTGACCCTCAACTGGTGGTAACCCGATCTCAAGTCTATCTTAGATAAACAATGGGAACCCTTCAACTGGTCAAACAGATCATCTATACGGGGCATAGGGTATTTATTCTTAACTGTAGCCCGATTCAACTTCCGATAATCGATACACAATCTCAAGGCACCATCTTTCTTCTTAGCAAAGAGGACCGGTGCTTCCCACGGCGAAACACTAGGGTGAACAAAACCCTTATCTAACAACTCCTGGAGCTGAATTTTCAACTCACTCAACTCGGCTGGGGCAAAACGATAATGTGCCATAGAAATCGGCACCGTGCCGGGCACTAAATCAATAGAGAACTCTATCTCTCGGTGAGGTGGCAAACTAACGAGATCCTCGGGAAAAACATCCGAATACTCACAAACCACCCTCGGCACTACAATCTGGGTCTCATCACACTCATCACTCATAAAGCTAGCAAGTAGACCACTAAGCTCATTCCGCCCTCGCGGATCATACATCGGTGGCAACACATTACCAACCCGATCCCCCAAGAAATGGAAACACTCCCCGCTCAAGGTATAAACTGTGACCCTTTGGCGGTAGCAATCAATAACAGCCCGGTATGACGATAGCCAGTCCATACCCAAAATAACATCAAAACCCTTCATGGGCATAACAACAAAGGGAAAAGGAAGCCTACGGTCGGTGACCTCTATATCACAACCTCTACATCCGTGTTTCAAGATCAATTCACCCCTAACAGGTGATACTACACAAATAGGAGATGCTAATAGCGCCAACTCCAACTCCAACACAGATGCAAATGCAGCAGATACAAAAGAATGAGATGCACCCGTATCAATCAACACACTAGAAACCGAGTTACAAAACAGAATGGTACCTCTCACCACTAATGGAGCCGGTACAAGATCCTGCGAGGTAACAGCATACAAGCACCTTGTAGGCCCCTGATCCACCTGCTCACCTCTAGGAGCAAAGGACTGTTGCACAGACTGGGACGACGAAGCTCCCGGATTGGCCCTCGAGGCCTGCACAGACTGAGTTGGCTGATAACTCTGCGTCTGCCTAGAACCAGACGCTCCTAAAGTGGCACTCAATTGTGGACAATACCTCTTCAGGTGTCCGTGCTGACCACACTGATAGCAAGACAAGGGTTGGGCCCTGCCCTGACTCTGGCCCTGAGGTCTAGCTGAAGAAGAAGCAACTCGTTGAACCCTTCCTTCTGCGGGCAAACCAAAGACTTGTGACCCAGTTGGCCACATGCAAAACAAGTCAGGCCTCCCTGACTACCTCTCCCGGAGCCTGCACTCGACATTGGGAAGGTCAATCTAGCCAAACCAGCCTGAGACTGCTGAGGTTTAGAACCCCTCTGTCTCCTGCCATCACCCTGACCATCTTGGCCCCTCTTGGAGCCTCTCTGCCCTTCGTCCTCTTCCTGCATCATAATCTCCATATGAGCTGCAGCATCCACCAAACGTCTATACTCCCGGATAAACGACCCCCCAACCCTCAACTTGAGTCCACGCCTCAACTTCCGTTCAAACTCAAAGCAGCGGCGTTCCTCGGACGCCACAAGTTCAGGTGCAAAGCTGGACAAACTGGTAAAAGTAGCCTCAAACTCGGCCACTGAAAAACCCTACTATTTAAGCTGGCAAAACTGCTCCCTCAGCTTCTCCCTGGCAGCCGAAGATAAGAACTTCTCCTGGAAAGCAATCACAAAAGCCCCCCAAGCACCACCAACACTGCCCTTCTCGTACTTCCACCATTGACCCGCATCTCCCTTCAGCTGGAAGGATGCCAAGGTCACTTTCAAAGCCCCGTCCTCGATGCCAAGCATCTCGAACGTCTTCTCCATCTGTTCCAACCACTCGTCAGCCTTAAGTGGCTCTTTCAGATTCTAACAAATTCGTCCGGGTTAGACCGGAAGAATTCCCTCTTCAAGAAAGAAGGTCCTGCCTCAGTAACTTGATTCTCAGCTCTGAGAATACCCAAAGCTCCCGCTATCTCTTGGGCCAAGGCACCCATAGCTTGCTAACCCGCTGGCTCGGCCACATTAGCCTGACCAACTCCCTCCTGCTGTGCCGGAATATCATCCGGTAGAGGCATCCCCTGCCTACCACGCCTGCCACGCCTACCACGTCCTCATCCTGACATCCTAATAAAGGTAACCAAGACTATTAGCACATTCACAAATGTGCCGAAGCTATAACACTCACGTCCTAATGCATGGACAACTGTAATTCATTCCACGTAAGCACATAAACACATAAGCACTTACGAACTTCATTTCCGGATAATGACAGTCCCAAGGCGTTACTAGAGTTCTGGTTAGAAACAGCATTGATCAAGTGCCTTTCCAACAAGATTCCCAGAAACCCAAGGATCCAATCAGCATCCTAGAAACTACATTCCATACCCACATAGTCACATAAGCATGTTATCAATTAAACACATAGCATATGAAACTACATCTAAGTTTCTATCAAGCGAGACAAACCCATTGTGATACTAATCACTTCCTACGTACCCAAAGCATTCAAACCCGGTACGCTCTGATACCAAGTTTTAACGCCTTCAAAATAATACGTAAAACCCATCACTATAGACATGCATTGATGTAAAAGAAACCAACCATTTAATTCCATCAGAGTAGTTCTTACAACAGTATTACATGTTAACAAGAAAAGAAAATGCCCTACGGGCTTACAGCTTTCCAAGTCAACACTTGGTTACACAAAAGAAGAGTACTAACTCTATACAAAATAAGCCCTTGGCTTGATATACATGTAATACAAACAAAATAATCAAAAAAAAAAAAAAGAGTCTTCAACTCTCATCATCATCCAAGCTATGTCCTTGGAGGTGGCATGCTACCTGTACCTGAAAATAATGTCCCATATAGGGTGAGCCAACGCCCAGTATAGATATGCTAAACACTGTATGAGCAATAACTAAGACATTAGCAAAATGATAAATGTTTAGTTCCCATACATTAATTCATAACTCATTTCCATTACATGACCACTATGTTCATGTTTCATTTCATTGTCCATTCCTATCCAATTTCCCATTCACAACAACGGCTCAGAACCTGGCCAACAATTCTCATGAGACAGTGACTCATATTAAACGTTTCTCATTTCATAATAGATAAGCCTACTAGCTATATCAACATCTCAACAGATAAGCATACAAGTTGTATCCACACTTCAACACACCTACTCAAGCGCCAAGACACAAGAATAAAGTACATCTACTCGAGCGCGAAAACCAGTCCGCTCGAGCGTGGATTTTCATCTCCCAGAACTTTCACCAACGAGGTACTACCTGCTCGAGCGCCAACAAGCCTGCTAGAGCGCAACCCGCTCGACCGCAAGAAACCTGCTCAAGCGTAGAAAACACACCTGTAGAAGTTTTGCAGGGACACAAAATGCTGGAAGGGTGTAAACCCCGCTCGAGCGCAATATGACCCGCTCAAGCGGACCACTCAAAAACTGAGCAACAACAATGGGAGCCAAAGCCCTACCAACCTGTAACAACCAAGCCCAACACATCCGAAAACTCAAACAAAAGGATTTAAAGGACGACAACAAGATAAATACAACTATCAACTCCACGGAACCGAGTCTGGAATACAACTGAACAGTAAAGGAACAACCGAGATCGCTATAAATATGCTGGGCAAGAGTCCACGACCTGTAACTTGTCCATCAACCACACCTGGGGAGGGATGGAAAATGAGAGAATAAAGAATAGAGAGGTGTACGTTGAGACAAAAAGTGAGAAAAGGGTTTTGTGAGAAAAATCGAGGCAGAGGGCCAAGTGATGTGAGCAATATATTTGTGAGGAAGGGTGGGAAACATTACCTGTAGCAGTAGTGGACTCCCCGCAAATCTGGTCGTCTCTCGGCGATGAAAGGCATCCAAGCCCATCAACGTCTCAGCCAATGTCATGGCAATGCAGCCCTTGCCCTCCTTTAAGCCCTGGGCAACCTCGATCAACCGAACACTAGATCCTCCGAAGCCTGAGGCAAGCAAGAAGTGGGACAGCATGCACAGGCAAAGGGCATGTTGCCAAAAACCTTGCCAATGATGATCACCGCGGTCACCGGCATCGGAAAACCGACGAATCAAACTCGGAATGTCCAACATTTCGTCACAAATCAAAGACCGAGCGTCGTGCATAGTGAGCCCACATATTCGACCCAAGGCTTGGGTATGGCTGATGCGAAGTTGGGGCAAGATTTCTTCGTTGCACTCGGACTCCATCAAAGCTTGGAAGTCTTCGAAGGTAGGACATACCTGTTGCCCGCCAAAGCTAAAGACGTGTGTTACCGGATTCCAAAACCTTGCCATGGCATAGAGGAACGGAAAGTGCAGTGGGGTACGACTCAAAGTGAATAGTGCATTTATGCCGAAGCCCAGAAGTTGAAATTTTCCGAGCCGTCTAAAGTAGCAATCCAAGCTGTGAGATTTTCAATGAGAAATGCCTCCATTTTGATGCAAAACTAAGATGGAATGAAAGAACCACGAAGCTGGAAATTTTAAAGAGGAGAAGGCACTGTTTGGGGACACATGTCAAAAATCTGGTGGTCGCCAAACCAGGTGGTCGGCCGACCACTTTTTCTGGTAGGCCGACCACCCCTTTGGTCTCCAAGGAAAATAGTTGGTCGGCCAGCCCCTTCTGGGGGTCGGCCATGGAGAAAAGTTGGTCTTTGGTCTGTTCCTAGTTTCTGGAAGAGAGATCCTAGCTTTTTCATGCGTTGGGAGTGTTGAAGGTTCGAGTTTACCTCTATTTCGGATGCATTCGGTCGCCCGATTCGTCAGAAACGCATTTGATTATCGAGTTGTTGTTTAGATGCTTATCGATTGTCGCGTTTGTTTATCGAGTTGTTGTTAGGTTGCTTATCGAGTTGTCAAGTTTCGTACATCGAGTTGTTACTCTTTGTTTATCAACATTGTCGAGATTTGCTTATCGAGTTGTAAACTTACTAAGGTTTTGTTGTTTCTTAGTGAGTTAAGTCGTTTAGTTTGTTATGTTGGCTCATTACCTGACTTGACAATGCACAAGTGCTCAATTTCCAATCAATCTCATTTTTGTGCAAAATGATGTGATGCGATGCTAAGAATACAAAAGACAACACTTTTTGAACAAAAGCTATTTCGTTCTAACATAACTTCTTTTTACAACATCTTACAGCAAGGTACATGTTTTAAAGAAAATAAAACTGCTGCCTAAGCTAATGTGCTACAACTACTAGTAAAAAAGGAAAAATAAAGCAGGAAAACAAAGTGGGAACATCCGCATCAGTGCTATCAAGCGCAGGACTCAGAGGTCCTCTTCAGCTGAGCCACCTCCGCGTCATCATCGTCTGCGTCTCTGTCTGAATCGGAGCCATCATCCCCGGAACCCTCCTCGGCATCACCTCCACTCTCAGAACCAAAGCCAGAGCCAGAGTCCTCCTCTCTACTTGCAGATGTCTCTGGCTGAGGATGCGCAAACTCCTCCTCCTTGCTAGACTCCTCATCATCTCTGATGGGTGCTCTACGTCTGCCTCGATTGCGAGTCGAACTCCCTCTCCCAGCTCCTTGAGAGGGCCTAGATGGCCCAGCTTGTAGTGGTGGCATCTGAAAAAGAAGACAATTTGAATACATTAGCCAATATGTATATCAGATGCAGAGACAAGAAAGCTACATAGAGTGGGTGTATGCAGATATAGTATATGAATGTGGTGTGTGTCAGATGTGATCTACACATGTATTCAACCAATGCAGTGAAATGGTCAAATTCAGCATGTCATCAGAAGTATGATAAATGCAGGAAAATTAAAAAGTACCGAAACACCGACGATGAAAAGCTACGTCTCCCTCCACAAGACCATGCTCTCGAGTGAGGCCATTACTCCTAGTAACCCGTCACAATACTCGAGGGAAGGCTGCAGATGCAAGTGCAAGTTATCAGTGAATGAATGAATGTCCAAATACCCGAGTGGTAAACCAAAAACTATAAAGCATACCGGTGGCGAGTCAGGGTCTCTGACGTATCGGTGATCGGGCAATGGAGGCTCCAGTGGAATGGGGTAAGATGTCCCGTATCGCCATCCTGTTAGCTCGGTCGGGAGATCTGGCCATCTAGCGTGCTGGTAAGTCGGGGGAATCGAGGAAATCTGTCTAGCCCCACCTCTCGATGTGCCGGCCCTGCATCGAAGGAATGTCTCTAGCACAGGCGCGACTCGATGATGCACCGGTAGCCCTCCTCGTGGGAGTACGGATACCTGTCAATTGGGGCATCAAGTACGTATGGCGGTAGGTCGCGTACTCCTCCTGCTCCAGGAACAACATAACATCATTACCCAACATAGCGACATCAACCTCCTCAGGAGTCAGTCTCTCAGTGGACCGCATGTCATCTGGAGGTGTTGAGGGGATGTCCTGATCAGGGTGGCCTAGCGTCTGACGCAAGAAGCGATCCCCCAGGAACCAGGCCCTGTCCATTGGCCCCTCATATAAAGTCCTATACCGAGAAGCAGATCACCCCCCAGGGAACCGAAAACGGATATCTCCTCCCAAGGGCTCCCAGGGCTGCCAAGTGATCTGCGGATAATCGGTGCATGAGCTGATCAGATATCATAAATATAAAAGATGAATCAAAGCTGAAAACATGAAGAACTGAG
Source organism: Camellia sinensis (assembly GCF_055761805.1). Lineage (NCBI taxonomy): Eukaryota > Viridiplantae > Streptophyta > Magnoliopsida > Ericales > Theaceae > Camellia > Camellia sinensis. Next base: position 119,299,725 of record NC_138973.1, read on the forward strand.
AGTTCTGAATTACCACGGTCGCCCGCGCCGTATCAAAGAACTGCCGCAGGTAGGGCAGAGTCTCCCAAACCCTCGGCCGACATCGGTCCTCAAGTACATGAGAGTAAGGAATCGCAAGAGGCACCTCTACCTCGAGCTCCGGGGCTAGCGTCGAAAAGTATGCATAAACCCATAGCTGTGGAAAACAGGGCAATAACCATCAGAATACAGAATGTACAAAGAATACAGAATGCTGAATGCATAATATGAATACAGAGTGGAGAATACAGAATGCTGAGTACAGAATATAGAACACCGAATATAAGGTGTGCCGTGTGTAGTATACAACTAATGAAAAACAGTAATGTAAATCAAGAAGGCAAAAAGTACCTCCCAGGCTCTCCAGTAGCAACCAACTATGTTCCCCCGCCCGCGGGAGGTCGCACTCATGTAACAGTAGAGAGTAGTGAGGCCGGCGCCACCCCAGTCATACTGGCTGACCTGTGATAGGTCTACCAAAGTGCTAAGCAGATACAGTCCAACTGTGTTCCCCCTGTCGGAGAACAAAGTGGTCCCAAGAAGGAACATCAAAAATCCTCGAGCGTACTGCTCTATTGTCATAACCCGAACCCGCCCCCGTGGGTTAAGGATATAACCGGCTAGTAATCATGGAATTACTTACGACCTCAAACCAAAACGAATGTATTTTAACAGAGTTAATGGAGGCCAAACGGAAGTAGTTCAAAACTTTGTCCATAGAGCTGCGCTTACATGGCACGCCAAACAACCAAACACATATATACATTAATAACTCACAACAAAAATACAGTAGCATAAGTTCTGTACAAATAGGATCATCCAAAAACTAAGTCAACCCATGAAAACTATATACAGACAAATGCAAAGTCCTCGCCAACATGACAAAAATAACATAGCATAGCAGAAAGGCGAAGACGAGTTTCGTGCGTGAGACACTAGGGCTGACTCTCCAAACTCAGTTGTTCCACACAGACTTCACTGGGGCTGGGTCTGGACCTCTCTTGGCTCACCTACAAACACATGAATGAGCATGAGCGATAGCCCAGTGAATAATATCAAATAAGTAGATACAAACGATATGTAGAACAACATACTCCGAACGGCCTTAGGTCCAATTCACATTTTCATTTAACATTTATATACACAATTGGGTTGAGTGACTGTGGTTTCAAACATACTGGCCTTTGGCCCAATTATCTTTCATTCCTATCAAAATGGCCTCTGGCCCACTCATTCATGTCAAAACGGCTTTTGGCCCATCCATTCATGTCTAAATGGTCTTTGGCCCATCCATTCTTTCTTATCAAACTGGCCTCTGGCCCATTTATACTTTCGTATCAAACTGGCCTCTGGCCCACTTATACTTTGGTATCAAACTGGCCTTCAGCCCATTTATACTTTCGTATCAAACTGGCTTTCAGCCCATTCATTCTTGTCAATCGGCCTTCGGCCCAATCATTTATGTCAAAACGGCCTCTGGCCCATTCATTCAGGTCAATCGGCCTTCGGCCCAATCAATTATGTCAATCGGCCTTTGGCCCAATCATTCATATCAATCGGCATTTGGCCCATCCATTCGTGTCAAAACGGTTATTCGTGTCAAATTATCATTCGTGTCTGATTATCAGACTATGATTCGTGTCAAATCATCAGACTATCATTTGTGTCAGATCATTTGTATCAAATCATTATTCGTATCAGACGGCCTTTGGCCCAATACATAGCATAACAGATATTTGTCACCAATTTAGTATAGCAACTCAGAAGACTTATATGGAATTAAGCAATTGGACAAATAACATACTTCAGATATCTTTATTAAGACATTACTCACAGTGATCGGCTTGTGGATTTGCCCTGGAGCTTGATCGTACACGTCACATAACACGTATGGGTTACAAATAGTCCAATCCGTTCTTTAATTCACATATTCCTCTTTAGGCTTCATTCTTATCTCTTTAATTCAATTAAAATGCTCAAAGGATGCCTACGAGGGCTTAGAACTGAAAGGGAACGGAAAACAGAACATAGAATGCATTTTAAAGTTTCAAAAAACAGGGTCCCCGCTCGAGCGTGGGATTCCCTGCTCGAGCGGACCCCTAAGGCCTGCAAAAGTGCTGGTTACATCAAATACACGCTTGAGCGTGAACTCTGCCGCTCGAGCGGAAGGCATGTCTACATAGCTCCCCGCTCGAGCGTCAACTTCCTTGCTCGAGCGGAAACCATGTCTGCAAAAAGTGCTGGGAGCACGTATTTCCCGCTCGAGCGGCAGTTCCCCCGCTTGAGCAGACATCAAAATTCTGGAAATTCCAGATTTGTTCTTGAGTTCAAATTCGACCTTCAAGCCATCATATCTTGCATTTTATGGCTCAAATCTCACATATACTTGTTCTAACATGGTATAAACACCAAAATACATCATCATGGAGCTTAATTTCTTGGATAAAATACATGCATGTCTCAAATTACTTCAAACTCATCACCAACACACCAAATCCAAACATCCCAAACTTCTACTCCCATGGATTGTACATGCATGTGGGAGATACACATTACTCACAACTCATGAGGTGATGAAATGGTCAAATACATGGATTTCAATCAAACTTCAACATGGATTACACAATTTAAGCTCAAACATGGAAATCCATAGCAATTTTCTACATGCATGCACATATTGACTTCCAATTCATCAAATACCACACAACATCATCATTTGTAGCATAATTCTTGTTCTTGATCATCAATCAATTCTAAATTACAAGATTACTCACCAAGGAGCTTTAATCCTCACAATGTATGCTTAATTCTTGAGCTAACCCTCAAGATCACCAAGCTTTGAGGCCAAAACTTCAACTTCCTTCACCCTCTCTCTCTCTAGCCAACCGTCTCCTATTCCTTAGAGTTTTTCATCATCCAAAATGAAGCTAAATGAGAGAAATGAGTGTGTAGTGCTCAATTACAACAAGCCCCACTAATTCCAATATAATAATAATAAAGTAATTGGGCACTAATTCATCAATCAAATCGATTTAATCTGACCCAAATCAATTTTCAATTAAATTTTACCGTAGGCTCTAAAAATTATGCCAATCACAATGGCGCAATCAATTTCGGGTTCTGCGGCCGATAAGGCCTTCAATTTAATTTTCAAAGCAGATAATCAAACAGATATTCCTACGGTGAACAGATAGAAATTCAAAACCACATATTTTCACATAATGGCACACAAAATCATATTAATCGCATGATCATATTCATGTTAAGGACCAATTAGCATAATACAGAACAGTGGTATTACAGTATTCCCCCATTTAGGAAGTTTGGTCCTCCAAACTTATTTTACCTTTAGTCGAAACAATTCGGAACACTTTTCATTCAACGGTTCCTATCTTTCTTAATAGTCATTCACTTAATCTCAAAATCAAGCAACACTCTATTCTCAATTAGTCAGTGACTTACCTTTTTCGCCATACAAGGCATGTATGGTGCCATGTCGAAACTAGAGTGTGAGCCGTTGTTGTAAGCAAAGTCTGCCAACGATGGATAGGATTTTTTTTTTTTCCAATTCCCTGAAAATCTAAAGCACACATTTGGAGCATTCCTCCCAGAGTCTAGATAGTTCTTTCTGATTATACATCAATTATCGGATGGAAGGTAGTGCTGACTCACAATCCAGTTCCCATCACCTCTTGAAGGCTTGTCAGAATTCAAACACGTTTTAGGATCCCTGTCCAAAACAATAGATACTTGGATTCCATGCAAACGAGTAATCTTGTCGATGCAAACAGTTGCTAGTCCATAAGCATCATACAAAAATTTTACAGGGAGGAAGTGAGCAAATTTAGTAATTCTATATACAATAACCCAAACAGGATTTACACCTTGAGTGCCCAAGGTAGCCCCACAATGAAATTCGTAGTCACATATCCCTATTTCCATTCCGAAATAGAGAGAGATTGAAGTAGTTTTGCCAATACCTGATATTCAACTTTGACTTGTTGGCACTAAAAACATTCAGACACAATTCAACAATTTCCCTCTTCACAATAGGTTGCCAACATATTTATTTCAAACGTCAGCTAACTTTATCACAGAAGTTCAATTCATTCTTCAGTAATTCCACGATTCACAATCCGATTCGGTATCTAGTCCAGTGACTCATCATAGTCATCCAAGGTCAATCAAAAGTTTTTAGGAACATAAGGTGGATCTAGACACTGATTCCCAAGTCAACAAAGATAACAACGAAGCAATCACGTGACATACGTAACTCATATATCCCCATAGTACCAATTGTAAAGCACAATAACACCGATGCAATCGACTTCTAACATAATACACGTGTTCTCAATTCATTCAACAGTTTACAGTTTGTAATTCAGTTCAATATTCAATTCCCTGTTCTATCGAATCTTTCCACATTATCTGCTAGTCGTCAAAAGCGTAAGGCAATTCATATATTAATCCCCATGGCGCCAAAGATATTATCAGAAACAGTCAGTCACATGTTGAACACAATTTATGTATCCTCAGAGACCCAATTGCAGAATATAATAACACTGAGCAGTTATCTACACAAGGCATACTGAGTTCACACACTTTCAGATAATCAGGGTTTTTCAAAGCTTCTTGGATGTTAATAACATCTACATAATACCAAGGATGACATTCCGGACAGAACAAATGAATAATCGCCTCGGAATCAAAGCACACCCGTTCACGACCGTCGGTGGCCGACTCAAGATCGATTAGACAAACCCACCCGTACAAAACCATCAGTGGCAAAAGAGATATCTCAACAAAGGTGCTACATAGGCTTAATGTCCCCTAGCATGAAAGGACATCTCAAGAATGTCATCAAAACAAACACAATACCACTCACCATAACCTGATTTCCCAAAATTTGATAACACTGAAGCAACTATTCTCCCGCACAAATCATATTCTAATAAGTCAAAGACAATTGTTTAGTACTGTCTATAGTCAAATCAATTTGCCATCATCGGCTCCCATAGCGTCAAATAAACAAGAATAAGGTAATACAGAAGCATCGTTCCTTAAGACACCCAATCACAGGGTTTGTACAATTCTGTTCATTTATAACACACATGTCCCAAATAGTTGGAGGTTGGTTCTCAATGGTGTTCATGGTTAGATCAATCTGTTGATAGCCCACAAAATGTCTTTCAAATGAGTCAAGTATCCAAACAGATCCAAGTTTTGGGTCTATCAATTTTTCTGCCAAGAATAATCTGACTATTTATTTACAAACAATTCTTAATCCTCTTTAACAAAATCAAATTAGATAGAGGGTCTTATCAAATCAATCCAATGAGGGTTCTATCAAGGCCAATCAGACAAAGGTTCTATTGGATCGAATCAGATAAAATTTTTCTCAAATAGGGTACATTTGGTTCTGTAAGGCATACTTCATTTACTTAGGTACACGGTTGGTGGTTTCACAACTGTCCTAAGTTCATTAGTTTTCAAAGTCATATCAAAGTCATTTATCACAACTGTTCATATCAAAGTATTTCAGGTCATATAATACGGCATTGTCCACACAAGCTTAGGTGTAGTTGCACATGCGTGCAGTTGTTCATATTAGGAGGTACGTATCATAATCAGCATAGCAGTTCCCAAATAAGTCTTGCATGCAAATACATGGTGCACAGTAACGCATTAAACAAAGTTCCTCACTTGTTCATAAGATAGGGTCTGTTATGCAAAAGTTCTAAATCAGTCACAAAAGCATAGGTTTACGAGTCGAGCTCAGTATAATCACATAGTCCAGTCAACTTTCTACCAATCAAAATGCATGATCTCACAACTTGCAGAGTTTATTATTTGGCGTGCTTAACTCAATTATACAATCACAAAGTCACAATTCCAGTGGTTTAGTCATTGAAGACAGTAATATAACAAATCACCCTGAGAATAGGTTTAGATATACATGTGCATGTGTAGAGTCAATCAATATCACAAAACGTATTTCACAACCTTACCCAATGGAGCATATACATTCAATGAATATGGTCTCGATCTTGTGGGTCTAACCAATCTAGATGCACATGCAACAGATATGAAAGAATATGCCGGTCCGAATCAAATAATATCCCAAGCAAAGATGTACTCATGTACTAATTCAGAACCAATCAACACATAGGCATTCGTTTATAAATAGTATAAATACCTGGGATAACGGTTGCAGTATTTTGAGTGCTTTCTGGAACGAATGCAATTGCTCTATCTCGATTAACAATTCCTACCATTGGTACGAATCCAACTGTGGCAGAAGATTCATTCACATTTGTTTAGTTCGAGGACAGTTCCTTACCATATGGTCCATTTTACCACATCTATAACGAGCCCCATAAATTCAATAACAAACTCCTCAGTGTTTCCTACACTGGCAGTGGCAAAGGTTCTTGTCGTAGTGGCAACTGACGTTGTTGTCTTAAGATATCTGCCATCTCTTGTACTATTCCTTCCAATCTTTTAAGTCGGGCTGTGGAAGAGCCTTCCAAACCGTATGCCCTTAATTTATCCATACTCTACACAAACTCTTATTAAACCTTGCCAAATACTGGAATGCCCAATACGAAAATAAACACAGATACACATGGGTATATTCGCACATAGGCACATTGTTATACTCTCATTTGTGTATCGTCAAGACACAATTAATCACATACGTAACAGATGATTGCATACTTATCAATTATCACATACTGAACATTTATTAAGTAATTATATACTCAAATCATATTCATATTTCACATAGACACCCATTTGCAGAATCGAATGCACATAAGCAACTTTTCATGATTCATATGTTCATATTTCATATTCAAATCATGTGTGGCACTTCCTTTAGCATAACATATTATGTTTGTCAAGCATATCAAGTTCCATAATGGAACCTCCAGTACCCGGTAACATATCTCACACATAGGCCACAGTATTGTTTCCCCCAGGCGAGGGCCTGTGCCACGGTATTATTTCCCCCGGGCTAGGGCCTCATGACCATGAGCCACGGTATTATGTCCCCTGGGTGAGGGCCTCTGCTAAGGATACCGCAATTACGTTTAAGGAAAATTTGGACACTCATTCATTCATACAAAACATAGCATTTCAGGGAACTTGTCATTTCATCTCATCAGAAAGTATCTAAGGTTAAACATAACTTTACAGAGTTGTTGCTCAATATCTGATAAAACTCGCATTACACTTTATACAAAAGATTCACTGGTATGCATGTACCAGAAAGCATGCATATTCAAATAATTTGCAATGCAAGTAGATCACAATCTTATAACATAAAACCGTTCACATTAACCATTTAAGCGTATTATTGATGCCTTCAGATTCATATTTATCACATGAATGCATCCTAGCTCTTTTCTAGACGCTTATTGCTCTTTTGGACAAGTGTGTGAGTTATCAACTCGTGCTCTAATACCACTCTGTCATGACTCGAACTCGCCCCCGTGGGTTAAGGACATAACCAGCCAGTAATCATGAGATTACCTACGGCCTCAAACCAAAACGAATGTATTTTAACAGAGTTAATGGGGGCTAAACGGAAGCAGTTCAAAACTTTGTCCATAGATCTGTGCTTACATGGCACGCCACACAACCAAACATATATATACATTAATAACTCACAACAGAAATACAGTAGCATAAGTTCCGTACAAACAGGATCATCCAAAAACTAAGTCACCCCATGAAAACTATATACAGACAAATGCAAAGTCCTCGCCAACATGACAAAAATAGCATAGCATAGCAGAAAGGCGAAGACGAGTCTCGTGCGTGAGACACTAGGGCTGACTCTCCAAACTTGGTTATTCCACACAGACTTCACTGGGGCTGGGTCTGGACCTCTCTTGGCTCACCTACAAACACATGAATGAGCGTGAGCGATAGCCCAGTGAATAATATCAAATAAGTAGATACAAACGATATGTAGAACAACATACTCCGAACGGCCTTGGGCCCAATACACATTTTCATTTAACATTTATATACACAATTGAGTCGACTGATTGTGGTTTCAAACATACTGGCCTTTGGCCCAATTATCTTTCATTCCTGTCAAAACGGCCTCTGGCCCACTCATTCATGTCAAAACGTCCTTTAGCCCATCCATTCATGTCAAAACGGTCTTTGGCCCATCCATTCTTTCTTATCAAACTGGCATTTGGCCCATTTATACTTTCGTATCAAACTGGCCTCTGGCCCAATTATACTTTCGTATCAAACTAGCCTTCGGCCCATTTATACTTTCGTATCAAACTAGCCTTCGGCCTATTCATTCTTGTCAATCGGCCTTCGGTCCAATCATTTTTGTCAAAACGGTCTCTGGCCCATTCATTTATGTCAATCGGCCTTCGGCCCAATCAATTATGTCAATCGACATTTGGCCCAATCATTCATATCAATCGGCCTTTGGCCCATCCATTCGTGTCAAAACGGTTATTCGTGTCGGATTATCATTCGTGTCAGATCATTTGTATCAAATCATTATTCGTATCAGACGGCTTTTGGCCCAATACATAGCATAATAGATATTTGTCCCCAATTTAGTGTAGCAACTCACAAGACTTATATGGAATTAAGCAATTGGATAAATAACATACTTCAGATATCTTTATTAAGACATTACTCACAGTGATCGGCTTGTGGATTTGCCCTAGAGCTTGACCCTACACGTCACATAACACGTATGGGCTACAAATAGTTCAATCCGTTCTTTAATTCACATATTCCTCTTAAGGCTTCATTCTTATCTCTTTAATTCAATTACAATGCTCAAAGCATGCCTAAGAGTGCTTAGAAGTGAAAGGGATTGGAAAACAGAACATAGAATGCATTTTTAAAGTTTCAAAAAATAGGGTCCCCGCTCGAGCGGACCCCTAAGGCCTGCAAAAGTGCTGGTTACATCAAATACACGCTCGAGCGTGAACTCTGCTGCTCGAGCAGAAGGCTTGTCTACATAGCTCCCCGCTCGAGCGTCAACTTCCCCGCTCGAGCGGAAACCATGTCTGCAAAAAGTGCTGGGAGCACGTATTTCCCGCTCGAGCGGCAGTTCCCCCGCTCGAGCAGATATCAAAATTCTAGAAATCCCAAATTTGTTCTTGAGTTCAAATTCGACCTTCAAGCCAACATATCTTGCATTTCATGGCTGAAATCTCACATATACTTGTTCTAACATGGTATAAACACCAAAATACATCATCATGGAGCTTAATTTCTTGGATCAAATACATGCATGTCTCAAATTACTTCAAACTTATCACCAACACACCAAATCCGAACATCCCAAACTTCTACTCCCATGGATTGTACATGCATGTGGGAGATACACATTACTCACAACTCATGAGGTGATGAAATGGTCAAATACATGGATTTTAATCAAACTTCAACATGGATTACACAATTTAAGCTCAAACATGGAAATCCATAGCAATTTTTTACATGCATGCACATATTGACTTCCAATTCATCAAATACCACACAACATCATCATTTATAGCATAATTCTTGTTCTTGATCATCAATCAATTCTAAATTACAAGATTACTCACCAAGGAACTTTAATCCTCACAATGTATGCTTAATTCTTGAGCTAACCCCCAAGATCACCAAGCTTTGAGGCCAAAACTTCAACTTCCTTCACCCTCTCTCTCTCTAGCCGACCCTCTCCTATTCCTTAGAGTTTTTCATCAGCCAAAATGAAGCTAAAACAGAGAAATGAGGTGTAGTGCTCAATTACAACAAGCCCCACTAATTCCAATATAATAATAAAGTAATTGGGTACTAATTCATCAATCTAATCGATTTAATCTGACCCGAATCAATTTTCAATTAAATTTCACTGTAGGCTCTAAAAATTATGCCAATCACAATAGAGCAATCAATTTTGGGTTCTGTGGCCAATAAGGCCTTCAATTTAATTTTCAAAGCGGATAATCAAACAGATATTCCTACGGTGAACAGATAGAAATTCAAAACCACATATTTTCACATAATGGCACACGAAATCATATTAATCGCATGATCATATTCATGTTAAGGACTAATTAGCATAATACAGAACATGGGTATTACATCTATCTCCTCCAAAGTCTTAGGCATAGTCCTCCTGTACTGCCTGAGAAATCAGGTGTACCTGACTCCACCCGAAGATCTGTCAATCGGCGGGCGGGCTCCCAGTTGATGAATCCAAGCCACCTCCAACTCGCCCATGTCTACATCGTAGGGGACCGGTCAGCCGGCCGCATCAAGGCCATGGCAAAGTCAAACGGGGTCATCGTTATATCCCCGGTAGTCGAAAAGTGGAACGAGTTGGTGGTGTCCCACCATCTCTCCACGAGTGCCCCCATCAAGGTCCTGCTCGTCGGGTAACGTGATAGCCCTGAGCAGAAAGGTCCAAACCTCGCCTTGTCCACAAGGTGGCAAACGATATCTGGGGGCTCAACATACCACTCCCTAGCGACGATCGAGCCGTAACCTCGCGTCAAAATGAAATATATGAGTTGTGTGCAAATGAAATGACTGAGCTGTGTGTTCAGAAACGAAGTGTATGAACTGTGTGTTCAGTATAAGCTGCGTGCAAATGAAATGAATGAGCTATGTGTTCAGAAGTGAAGTGTAAGAACTGTGTGTTCAATATGCGCTGTGTGCAAATGAAAATAGTAGGCTGTGCGTTCACCTCAAGAGTTTGAGCTGCATGTTCAACTTTCAAAAACAATGGGCTGTGTGTTCACTTCAAGGGTTTGAGCTGCGTGTTCAGATTTTAAAAACTGTGGGCTGTGTGTTCACCTCAAGAGTTTGGGCTGCGTGTTCAACTTTCAAAAACAGTGGTCTGTGTGTTTACCTCAAGGGTTTGAGCTGCGTGTTCAGATTTCAAAAAACTGTGGGCTGTGTGTTCACCACAAGAGTTTGGGCTACGTGTTCAGATTTCAAAAACAGTGGGCTGTGTGTTCATCTCAAGAGTTTGAGCTACGTGTTCAGATTTCAAAAACTATGGGCTGTGTGTTCATACTCAAGAGTTTAGGCTGCGTGTTCAAATTTTAGAAAAATGTTGGCTGTGTGTTCACCATCAAAAGCCTGGGATGCGTGTTCAACTTTAAAAAAAAAAATGGGCTGTGTGTTCAACTTTCAAAAACTGTGTGCTGCATGTTCACGATAAAAAGTATGAGCTGCGTATTCAAAAATTCAAGTGCTTGAGCTGTGTGTTCAATATGCAAACCGAATGCTATATTATGGACCGAGTGTTCAGATCGAGCAGTGTTACGAGCTGTGTGCTAAAATGAGCAAAGTATGGTCATATATGGGTTGTGTGCCAGATAGACCGGATGGTGTGTGAATGTGTTCAGAACGAGCAGGTGAAAATACACAGCGAAAGCATGAAATGTGCAGGTAATGCAGAATACATTGCAGAGAATGTAAAAGTGAAGTACATGCCTCTCGTGCCTGGTGGGAGAGATGAGACTCTGGCTCCCGAAGCAGCAAATCTGGGGGTGCTCGTCGATCAAAATCAGTAAAATGATAGAAAGTGGTCGGAGGTAGGATGTGCTCCTGAGGACCATACCTCTCGGGATCAAATGGCCGAACTCTTGGAGGCAAGGACATAATGTCTGGCTCACCCTCAGCACCTGGAGGACCTACAGCGTGAGAAAAATGATCCGCCATTTGAAGAAATCTGCAAAAAGGAGCAAAAATGAGCAAAATTAGCCAAAATTGGAAAAAGTCAACAAAAGTCAACTCTCGGGAAACAAAAAAGTCAACAAAAGTAAACTCCCGAGAAAATGTACCGAATGTCGAGACAAACTTACCTTAAGTGGTGAAAATAAAGAAAGAAGCCCCGAAATCAAATTTTAATCGGTCCAAAGTGAAGAAAACTGAAAGATTTCGCGAAACAACTTTGCGTGGGGTGTTAGAAAACGCGTATAAAGCGCAGACCTGAGAGAGAAAATGGTCTAGGAAGGAAGGAGAACTAATTTCAGCCTTGAGGGTGTGAGGAATAGTGATTGGGACATGTGGATTTAAAGAAACAAGTGTAAAAAGACAAAACTATCCCGGATTTGGACAGGTGGTCGGCCGACCACCTTTTCTGGTAGGCCGACCACCCCCTTGCACAAAACCTGGTCGGTGGCCTCCCTAGGTGGTCAGTGGCCCCCTTGGGTGGTCTCCAATGACTCTTTGTTCTCCCTGCAAATTTTGGTGGTGATTGGAGTCCCCAGCTCACAAGAAAGTACAAGAAAAGTGCACTTTTCGGTGCGAAATCCCTCCGCGGGAACTTCAAATCCAATCCTCGATGCATGGCTCATCGTTACTCGCCAAGAGCCAGGTGTATCCTTTTTGAGTATGTTGCGACCCCTCCGAGAGGTAAACCGAAGGTCGCGTTTGAGTTGCCCTCGTCGAGGCTTTCTTTTCTTTGCTCAATGTTTTGTTTCAAACATGCCTTTGAAGTTGCGCTTATCCTGCATTGTTATGCACGTCACTGGCATTATTATGCGCATCGCTTGCATTGTTATGCACGTTTCACTGGTATCGTCATACCTCCATGCTTAACTTGCGTTGTTGCGCACGTTTCTTCTTGCATTGCGATGTACTTTTTCATCGGCACTATGTTTGTCTGCGTTCGATATAGCGTTGAACATATGTTGCTAACTATGTTGTGCCTGTTAGGTTTCTTTCTTTTGCAGGCACGATATTGTATGTACGGTTCATTTGAAGCTGGTGCGACCAAACAAACTGGACAGGTATTGTATCTTCTCCGTGTAAGACGTAGCGAGAATTGTAATTCTCTTACATCCTTACTGCATGAAATATAGTTTTGCTTTGCATTCTTGCTTAAAACTGTTGCATTTATTGTAAATATTTGCTTCATTATAGTTTGCTTCTTTGCATGATCATGAGTTATGTTCGACTTTGTGGATGTCATTTTTCATTTTGCCCCTGCCTTCGGGCACGCCTGCAGGCCCATCTCTTGTTTATCTCGCCTATTTGTTTAAGTCTTCGGCCTTGTCAAAAATGGGTCGTCTCTGGGCTTTGACATTCACTCCCGTCACTTATGACTTTCGAGTTCTGTCAAAGAGGGGCAACTGTAGACACCCCATTTTTCACCGACCTTAAGACTCAGATGTCATCGATTGAGCGCTCGGTGATCGCGCATGTTGTGCTCGTTCTGAGGTTACGGAGTCTCGGCTGAGAGCCTTGCCTCCGGACTTCGGGACTCTTTTGTGCTTTGCCTCGATTTGCGAACCAAGTTCTGTTTTCTTTTCTCGAAGGGAGGGAGAGGTCTCGTAGACCATCTTTCAGTGGCTGTAGGCTATTGTTTGTGGTTGTAGACCATTGTTCCTGTTTGGAGACCAGTTTTTGGTTTTCAGAGCCGTCGGCCGTGCACCTCGGTTCGGGACCGCTTAACTTTCTCCGTTTGTTCCGGTTTTTGGCACACACCTTGTTTCCTCTCTCTAGAGGGACATTGTGGCCCGGGAGACCACCTTCGTGGTCGCACGCCACTTTCGATGCTTAACAACCTGTTTTCGGGGCACTCGGCTGCGCGTTTTTACCCCCGAACACTTGTTTTGCATCCGTCCTGGTTCATTTTTGGCTTGGACCCTATTTTCATTGTTTGGAAGGTGGTAGAAGGATGGGAGACCACCTTTTCTCCTTCGAGACCACTTCTCTCCCGCCAGCCGATTTTCTGCTTTGGAAACTGGTCTCCCTGTGTTTTGAGCCACATTTGCTGGTCTCCCATACCACCACCAGCTTGCATTCAAGTGGGAGACCACCAAATGGGCCGACCGACCACCTTTCATGTGTTTGAACCTTTTAAACTGGTCGGCTGACCAGGGGAAGTGGTCGGCCGACCCTCTAAATTGGTCGGCCTACTCCCATCACTTCTGTCTCAGTGAGTTGTTGCCAGCTGTGCCAGTTGGAGGGCACAGGCTGGATCCTCTATACACGTGTATGGAGGATCTTAGCCCTTGGTTTTTGGCTTCTAGGAGAAGCTTTGGCCCCTTTGCTCTATAAAAGAAGGCCTCTCCTTCCTTGTAGAAGGTTGAGAAAATTGTCTAAGGCATAGCATACATACCTCCCTATATCTCTATATCTTAGGCTTAGAAGAGTGAGTTTCTTGGCTCCTTTGCACACCACTTCATAGCCACACACTTCCACCATTACTTGGAGGTTCTTGGAGCTTGTTTTCAGAGGTTGAGGGTTGCCTTTTTGGTCCAGAAGTTGCTGGTGTTCATGAGCTTCAAGGGTAACACACTATTCCCCTTTTTAAGCTTTATTTTGCTCTATCTTTTTAGGCCCTTAACATGTTTGTTTATGATCTTTTTTCTGTTGGGGGTCATCTACCCCCTTGCATGCTTCATTTTACCTTGTTTTGAGCCATGCCTTAGAGCATTTGTGTTGGCCTTTTTTTGGACTTTTAGCCACTGAAATCCAGTTGATTTTCAATGGCTAGCATGCTGTTTTGAGAGCCAAAATCAGAGAGGGGTGACCCTCTCTCCTTGTTTTGTTTTCTAGCATTTTTGGCCTTACAAAGGAGCCCTTATTTGCATGCTTCCAAGCCATGTTTCAGGCCATTTTTAAGGAGTTTTAGGACCTGCATAGGCTCTGTCCGGAGCTTGTTTTGCCATATTGGATGTCCATCTTGCATGTGTAGAATAAACCTCTTCATAGCATATCAAAGGAGCATCTCATTCTTGCATGCATTAACCATGTTTTAGTGGGCTTTTGGGCTTTATTTGGCATGTCATACCTCTAAATTTTTCTGGTTTAGTGGCCTCTTGATTGCCTCACATGCTTGTAGTGCAAATCCTCTTTACTAGCTTACATTGCATGCTATTTTGGTCTTTGATTCTAGCACTTTTTGACTATGCCTTAAACTGATTTTGTGCATGTTTTGGACTGCCTTAGTTCTATTTTTGGGCCTCATGGTGAATGATGTTTGCTATGCATGGTTGTAGTGCAATGCCCTTGCCTAGCCTTGAGTTTGAAGCCTATTGCATGCTTATGTTGAGGTGTTTCCATGTCTTAGCATCATTTCGTATGACATTTCAGAGCATATAAGGTTGGCATGTTCCCTTGTTTTCCACCTTTTAAATGCGTTTGAGAGTTGTGCTTGTATGTCTCGTTTATGGACCATTGCATGAGCTTCATTTCCATGCCCTTCGAGCCATCATTTTAGTCCATATTTGCTACTGTTTTGGCCTGCATAGGGACTGTTTGGGGCTGGTTTGGCCATTTGAGTATTGCTTTGCATGCCTATAGTGTAATCCACTACACTAGTTTCGGTATTTGGGCCATCTAGCATGCATTGTGTGAGGTGTTGGCATGATTCGGGACCATCTTGCATGTCATTTCAGAGCTGAAAAATATGTGATTGTATGCCTTATTTCATGCTTACCATGCTTTGGTGGAGTTGCACTTTGTGCCTTAGGTTTGGTCTCTTGCATTTGTGCATGTTTGCATGTGTGTTGTTGCTTCATTTCCATCATGTATGGCCATTGATTTGAGTGTGCCTGAGGCCCATTCATTTTAGTTTACGTCCATCTTGCATTATGTATGCCATATCCATGTTGTCGCATGCTTGATCGTCGCATTGTGTATGCCTTGTTCTTGTCTTCGTGCATGTCCATCTTCGTATGTGCATTGCGTATGCCATATAGTTCATGTGCATTGAGTATGCTATTCTTAGTTCATAGCATTGTGTATGCTAGTTGCATGTTTGCATATCATCCCTCGCATGCTAGCATGATTAGGTTGCATTGCGTTTAGGGTTGCATGCTAGTCGTATTGAGTATGCCATTTATATCGCATTGTGTTTGGGATAGGGTTTAGTCCAAACATGGGAAACGAGAGACGTTTCGTACTCCAAGTGACAAAACGTGCCTCGATTCTCGGTCGTCGACACTCCGGATTACCCATGATAGAGTTTAGGCCTTGTTGTGTTTATATGTGCATTCATTTTACATCGAGTCGTGCAACCCGACTCCTTGGCCATCATGCATCGAGATGTGTGATTGGTGACACGAGGATCGAGGACTACACTCCCTGGAGCTTGTGCAATGATGGGGAGAGCGGTCATGCACACATATGTTGAAAATACTTTGCCATGCCCGATTCTCGCCCTCTATTGCAGCAAACCGGAAACCAACAGCAAAAAATGGTCAGCAGCCTTCTGGAGCTTTGTACAGTGTTCTGGGACCAGTCGCAAACAGAGGCAAATTGGGGCATCGCGATGGATTTCCCGACAAGGGGACTTGAGCATGCATGCATCCCTATCATTCGGAACAGAGCTGAGGCAGTCCATTTTGTTTAATTTGCATGCTAGTTTCCTTACTTACTTAGTTCATTCGTTAATTAATTAGTGTTGTGTAATAATTAGTTTAATTAGCTTAGATTAGCTAGTTTATTTTGTACTATTCATTCGAACCCTCCTCCAAGAGGGCAATGTTGTAATAAGTGTGCGTGAGTGTGTGCATGTCTTCCAACCCCACGTCTTTCTCCTTTTTTATTTACTAGCTTATGGTGGTTAGTTTAGGGCATGTTTTAATTAGCATATTTATGTTCGCATGTTTGCATCCATTTATCTATCTTGCATGCATCGGGCTCGGCGCCTTATACTAACTGCATTGTATTTCAATTCCGAGTTGAATACATGTATCAGTTATTGCATTTCATATGCCATTTTAGAATAGCCGAGCCTATCTTAGTTGCATTTTTGCATGTGTTGCATTAGGCATTTCAGCATAGTTAGGATTCATGCATGATTTCTAATTAGCTTCTTTCTTTGGCTCGAAGTACTCGGTAAGTGTTTATGCTTTAGCATCCTTGCATGCGTGTGAGTGACTGCCATGATAGCATGCTTGCCATGAGGCTAACTGCTTATGTGATATAACTGCCTGAATGCCTGTGGGTGAAGGTTGGATTGTCTAAATTGGAACAATTCATTGAATGCGAGTTTTAAGCCCACTTGAAAGTGGCAAAATCACATTTTCTTAAGCCCACTTGAAGGTGGCAAATCCACATCTTAGCCTACTTGCGGGTAACACCATCAAACTATTTTCAAATAAACAAACATGAAATGTTTCGTTCCAATTTAGGCGATCTAGTCTGTACTTGTGTGTTGTGGGCATCACATACTAATTTTAGGCTAATCACCAGAATAAGAGCGCATATGTTTCAAAACAAAATATCATGTTTAGTAGTGGCCGATCTTTAATCGGGCGAGCGGGGGTGCTCATAGCTGACCTTCCCCAATCGTACCCAAGTTCCCGAGCCGAGACAACTTTGGTGATGACGAACACATGGACTTAAGCAACGAGTCAGGGTTTCCTAAATTCCTCCAAAATAAAATATTTAGGTGGTGACTCTTTATCTGGCAAAGCAGTCCATGTTTGGCACTTCTTTCTAAAAATCAGTTTTTCAAAACGATTTGCTAGATTTGGACTCTTTGATGATTCATCGGTCTTGCATTGCACTCCGCGAGATTAGATACAGGACCGTGACATTGAGTCCAAACTATAGTAAGCCACAATGAACAAAACGGGATTCCCTCCCGGGACGTTCGGGGACGTCTACAAGTGGCCTCACTCGAGAGCATGGTCCTACCGAGGGAGACGCTGCTGTTCATCACCGGCGTTTTGGTACTTTTCAATTTCCTTGTATTTATCATACTTCTGATGACATACTGAAATTGAACATTCCATTACATTGGTTGACTACATGTGTAGAGCACATCTGACACACCATATACACATACTATATCTGCATGCACACACTCTACGCAGCATTCCCGCATCTGCATCTGATATACAGGTTTTGGCTGATGTATTCAAACTGCCTTTTTTCAGGTCCCACCGCTACAGGCTGGGCCATCTAGGACTTCTCAAGGAGCTGGGAGAGGGGGCTCGACTCGCAGCCGGGGCAGATGTAGAGCGCCTATCAGAGATGACAAGGAGTCCAGCGAGAAGGAGGAGCCTGCGTATCCTCAGTCAGAGACATCCGCATGCAGAGAGGATGACTCTGGTTCCGGTTCTGAGAACAGAGGTGATGCCGTGGAGGATTCCAAGGACGGCGGCTTCGATTCGGATGGTGGTGCTAGTGGGGGTGGTGCAGAGGCTGCTCGGCCGAAGAGGATGAAGAAAGCATCCCAATCTTGAGCCCGATAGCACTGATGTAGACGTTCCTGCTTTATTTTCCTTTTTTACATGTAGTTGTAGCACATTAGTGTCAGGCATTTTTATTTTTCTTTCAAAAGTTGTACCTTGTTGTAAAATGTTGTAAAAAAGAAGCTATGATGGAATGAAACAACTTTTTGCTCAAAAAGTGTTGTACTTTGTATTCTTAAGATTGCATCGCATCATTTTGCACAAAAATGAGATTGAATGGAAATTGAACATTGTGTATTGCCAAGTCAGGTAGTGAGCCAACATAGCGAACTAAACAACTTAACTCACTAAGAAACAAGAAAACCTTAGCAAGTTTACAACTCAATAAGCAAAACTTGACAACATGATAAATGGAGAGCAACGACTCGATAAGCAAACTCAACAACTCGATAAGCAAAACTTAACAACTCGAAAAATAAAGAGCAACAACTCGATAAACAAATAGCAACAACTCGATAAGCAAACGCATTTTGGACAAGCGGAGTGACGGAACACATCCGAAACAGAGGTAAACTCGGACTTTTAACACTCCCAACACATGGAAAGGCTAGGAGCTCTCTTCTAGGGACTAGGGAAAGGCTGAAAACCAGTTTTTCTTCATGGCCGACCACCAAATGTGGCTGGCGGACCAATTTCTTGTTCTACAGACCAGTTATGTGGCCGGCTGACCAGAAAAACTGGTTGGCCAACCAGAAAAAGTGGTCGACCGACCAGTTGGCCTGGTGACCTCCAGATTTTTTACACTTGTCCTCCTAACAGTGCCTTATCCTCCATAAAGGTTCCAACCACGTGGTTCCCTCATTCCATCTCAGTTTTGCATCAAAATGGAGGCCTTTCTCGTCCAAAATCTCACAACTTAGATGGCTACCTTAGATGGCTCGAAAAAGTTGAATTTCCGAGGCTTCGGCATAAATGCACTATTCACATTGAGTCGCACCCCGCTGCGCTTCCCATTTCTTCATGCCGCGGCAAGGTTTTGGAAGCCGGTAACACATGTCTTTAGCTTTGGTGGGCAAGAGATGTGTCCTACCTTCGAAGACTTCCAAGCTTTGATGGAGTCCGAGCGCAACGAAAAAATCTTGCCCCAGCTTCGCTTTGGCCACGCCCAAGCCTTAGGATGAACGTGTGGGCTCACTATGCACGACGCTCGGTCTTTGATCCGTGACAGAGAAGTGGACATCCTCAGCTTGATTCATCGTTTTTCTGATGTCGGTGACCGCGGTGATCATCACTGGCAAGGTTTTCGGTGACATGCCCTTTGCTTGTGCATGTTGTCTCATTTTTTGCTTGCTCCAGGCTTTAGTGGGTCTAACGTCCGTTTGATCGAAGTTGCCCAAGGCTTAAGAGAGGGCAAGAGCTACATTGCCATGACATTGGCCGAGACATTGATGGGCTTGGATGCTTTCCATCGCCGGGAGATGACCAGATTCGCGGGGAGTCCACTACTGCTGCAGGTATTGTTTCCCACCCTGTCTTACATATATATTGCTCACATCACTCGGCCCTCAGGCTCGGTTTTTCTCTCAAAACCCTTTTCTCACTTTTCCTCTCAACGTACATCCCTTATTCTTTAATCTCTCATTTTTCATCCCTCCCCAGGTGTGGTTGATGGATAAGTTGCAGGTTGTGGACTCATGCCCTGCGTATTCAGCTCGCGGTTATTTCTTCCGACGACATCTGGTCGATGCCCTTGATGAGGGATGGTGGTTCGATTGGATGTGCAGTTTGTCTGCAGACCGCATTGTTTGGCAGTGCCCTTGACTCAATTTACCAGCGAGGAGCTACAGCATGTCCTGGCAGATCGGGATTCAGTTGAGCAGCCTGACTCACTATGTCTTCTATTTTTCGTTCCATTTCTGGCATCAGTTTGGACATGATCAGACATGCCCGGCAGAGGGGATAGAGTATCCTACTGCATTTTCGGTCCGAGGCACACTGTTAGCTCGGTATGCCATAGCATGGGGGACAAGAGAGCTTCTGGACCCCGCTCCCACTTTCAATTACACCCTCTCTGATGAGTGCATAGATTGGCTCAATGAAGAGGCACAGGTAGGGCCCACTTTGTCATCAGAGGCTTCCACCAGCTCGGGGAGGGAACGCAGGAGCACCTGACTATGCCCCAAAGTTATTGCTTTAATCAGTACTTTCAAGTTTTCTTTATGAATGTAAGAATAAAAGCAACTTCAATTCGTATGCAAGAGTAGGAGAACTCTGTACTGAAATCAATATAATTGGAGTTTGTGGGTATTGAAAATTTTATGTTTGGTCCAAAAATGGTCTAAGTTGTAAAAAAATTAATTTGAGCAAAATCAACTTTTATTAAAACTTTTCAAAACCATTTTCGCTATGGATCAGAACTGGACACGCCAGAGGTCTGTCACTGAGATGTACAACCCTGGATTCCAATAACTGGAAAGTTGCCCCTAGTCTGAATAGCACTGCACTGGAGATCACAACAGAGCTCTTGAATGCAGAATAGACAAAGATGACCTAGATGATCAAATGGACAAAGTTGATCGGGGAAGCGTTTATGGCTGGACTTCGGAATGAAGTTGCCTATGTATCCCAAAGATGGGAATCAAGACTTACGTAGTTCGGCTCGGGTTCACTCGAGTATTTGCGCTCTCCTTTTGCACTCTAAATTTTGCCAAGGCCGCCCTTTGCGAGTTTTCAACCTTACGCGCTCAGTTTTTATAATGTCAAAATTTTTTATGCTCTAACTTTTTCCTAGGTCGCCCTTTTGGGTGTTCGGCCTAGCGAGCCACTCAGAGGTAATATTTATTCAACTTATCCATGTTGATCAATTGGGAGAACTCTAGGCCATCTAGGTCCATCAGAACGACAGCTCCACCCGACCAGATAGACTTGATGATGAAAGGACCAGTCCAATTAGGTCTGAACTTACCCCTAGGGTCATGGATGGGAGCTCGGTTGTCTTTGAGGACCAAATCTCCTTCTTTCAAATTTCTGGACTTAACCTTCTTCTTGAAAGCCCTGGCAATTCTCCGTTGATAACCCTGAACATGGTACAGTGCTTTCAGCCTTTGCTCGTCGAAGAGCATGAGTTCTTCAAATCTGCTCTACTGCCAATCTGCCTCAGCTATCTGACACTCGGCCAATACTCGCAATGACGGAACCTCAACTTCGATAGGCAAAACAGCCTTCATCCTATAGACCAAGGAATACGGAGTTGCTCCAGTAGAAGTTCAAATTGAATTTCGGTAGCCCCACAGAGCAAATGACAACTTATCTGGCCAGTCCCGGTAGGTTTTCACCATCTTCTACAGAATGTGCTTGATGTTCTTGTTGGCGGCCTCAACTGCTCCGTTGGTCTGCAGCCGATATGTAGATGACTTATGAAAAGCCACGTTGCACTTGTCCAACAAGTCGATCACTTCTTTCTTGAAGTGAGAACCATTGTCTGAAATGATCTCATTCGGGACCCGTAGCGACAGATGATGTTGTTCCTGATGAACTTTGCAACATGCGAAGCCTTCAAGACCGCGTAAGACTGAACCTCAACCCACTTTGTAAAATAGTCTATCATGACTAGAATGAACTCATGCCCATTGGACGCCTTCGGAGTGACAGCCCCAATTACATCAATTCCCTAAACTGAAAATGGCCACGGTGAAGTTATATTGTACAGTTTCGACGGCGGAATGTTCATGCGGTTCGCATGGGTCTGGCATTTGTGGCATTGCCGTACAAAGCCAACACAATCCTCCTCCATGGTGGACCAGTAATAACCTTGTGAGAATCTTCCGGGCTAGCATCACCCCACTCATGTGTGCTCCACACTCTCCTCCATGGATGGCCTTCATCAGGCGCTTCGACTCTTCGGTGTCGACACACAGTTTGTGCATTCCCAGATGACCTCTCTTATACAGTTTTCCCCCGCAGACGATGAACTGAGCAGCCATTCTTCGGATTGCCCTCTTGTCTTTGGCATTTGCCCCTGGTGGATATGCTTCTTTCTCTAAGAAGTTCTAGACATCGTAATACCAGGGATTCTCATCTTGTACCTCATCTATGGCAGCAATCAGCTCGTAGGCCGATGCAAATTTTTGTTCGATGATGATCGGACGCATCCGGACTCCGAAAGAGATGTCCATCATAGAAGGTAGAGTTGCTAATGAATCTGTGAACCTGTTGTTCTCTCTTAACAGATGAGCGAAGTTCAGTTTTTCAAATCGAGGAATCAGAGTGTCCAAAGTCTGGTGATAAATTCTCATATTTTCTTCTTTGACTTTCCAATCTCCTTTAGCTTGAGATACAACAAGGTTTGAGTCCCCGATGACATCCAACCGTTTTGCCCCTAGTTCCAGAGCTGCTTCTAGTCCAGCAATACACACCTCATACTCTGCTTCGTTGTTCGATACTTTGAACTGGAGTTTGAATGCTAGAGGGATACGGGAATTGTCAGGTGCTATTAGCAACACCCCTATCCTATACCCGTATTGGTTTGATGCTCCGTCAAAGTACATCATCCAAAATTATTCTTCGACATGTAGAATAGCCTCGTTTGGGAATAGGTACTCAATTGCTTCATCCCTTTCAACTGGGTGATCGGCTAGGAACTCCGCTACCGCTCTCCCCTTCACTGACTTGCGCGTCACGTATTTCAGATCGAATTCGGAAAACAGAAGCAACCAACGAGCTAGCCTTCCCGTAAGTGCCGATTTCTTGAAGAGATATTTGATGGGATCTAATCTCGAAACCAACATTACAGAGTGAGCTAACAGGTAGTGCTGCAACTTCCTGATAGCCCATACCAAGGCCAAACAAGCCTTCCCGAGCGGAGTGTAGCATGTCTCGTAACCCAACATCTTCTTGCTCAAGTAGTAGATAGCTTTCTCCACTTTGTCCTCAGACTCCTGTACGAGAATGCAGCCCATTGTAGTTTCAGTCACTAAAAGATACAAAATCAACGGTTTCCCCGACTCAGGCGGTGACAACACATGTGGGTTTTGTAAATATTGCTTAATCTATTCGAAAGCAGCTTGGCATCGGCCGTCCCATTGGAACTTCTTTCCTTTCTTGAGGAGACCAAAAAGTGGTTCACCGTCAAGGTTAATTTTGCGATGAACCGTCTTATGAATTGCACTTTACCCAGAAAGCCTCGTACCTCCTTTTAAGTCCTTGGTAGTGGCATTTCTAAGATGGCCTTGATTTTGGAAGGGTCGACTTCGATACCTCTCTGTGTGATCAAGAACCCCAGCATTTTCCCTCCTGTAACACCAAACGTACATTTCTGAGGATTCAGCCGCAACCGAAATTCTCAGATCCTTTGGAAGAACTTTTGCAAGGTAGTGTAGTGGTCCTCTCTTTCCTTGGACTTGACAATCATGTCGTCCACGTACACCTCAACCTCTTTGTGGATCATGTCGTGCAATATCGTGGTCGAAGCCCGTTGATACGAAGCTCCAGCATTCTTTAACCCAAATGGCATTACCCTGTAACAATATGTCCTCCACGGGGTGGTGAAAGCAGTCTTCTCCCGGTCTTCGGGTGCCATCAGAATCTGATTGTAGCCTGAGAATCCATCCATGAATGAGAGCAGTGCATGCCCAGCAGTGAAGTCTACTAACTCATCGATATGTGGCAAAGGAAAGTCGTCCTTCGGACTGGCTTTGTTCAAATACCTGAAATCCACACATACCCGAATCCTGCCATCCTTCTTCGGCACCGGAACTATGTTGGCCAGCCAAGTTGGGTACTCAGATACCAGCAGGAACCCTGCGTCAATTTGCTTGGTGACCTATTCTTTAATCTTGAGAGCCCAGTCCGGGCGGATCCTTCTGAGTTTTTGCTTAATGGGTCGGGCCTCTAGGTCAAGAGGGATCCGGTGCTGTACAATCTCAGGATCGATTCCAGGCATGTCTTCGTAGGACCATGCGAAAACATCTTTGAAATCTTTTAATAAAGTGACTAAGTGCTCGCGCTCCTCCGAAGACAACGTGGACCCAATCTGGACCAGCCGCGGGTCCTTCTTAGTACCAACATTAACTATAGTGATCTCATCAACCAAGGGTTTAACAAATCTCTCCTGCTCTTGATCAATTAAACGCTGTAAAATCGGAGGAATATCTTTCTCGTCATTTTCATCAAAATTTTGAAAGTTCTGATTAATACAATAAATCAAAGGCACAGAAAAGTACTCAGAAGCCACAACCATTCCATTCTCATTAATCACTTCCAAATAGTCTGATTCCTTTGTTACAACAGACTCAAAAGAGAAAGAAAAGACGACCTAGACAGGACTGTGTCATCCAGGTTGTCATCCCCAGGAATACCGGACTCAGACTCAGATGAGCTGGAACCTGATTCCGACTCCACAGACTCGGTGGAATTAGATTCTGGCTCACTACCTGACTCGGTGTTGCTTGATAAAAATCCCTCCTCGTACTGCCTGACGAGTGCATAGATTGGCTCAATGAAGAGGCGTAGATTGGGCCCAGCTTGGCATCAGAGGCTTCGACCAGCTCTGGGAGGGGGCGCAGGAACACCTGACCTATCTATGCCCCGGATTTATTGCTTTATTAGTACTTTCAAGTTTTCTTTATGAATGTAATATAAAGAAATTTCAATTTGTATGCAAGAGAAGGAGAACTCTGTATTGAAATCAATGAAATTGAAGGTTGTGGGTACTGAAAATTTTCCACTTTGGTCCAAAAATGGTCTTAGTTGTAAAAAGATTAATTTGAACAAAGTCGACTTTTATTAAAACTTTTCAAAACCATTTTTGATATGGATCAGAATTGGACATGCCTGAAATCTGTCATTGAGATGCACAACCTCGGATTCCAACAACTGAAAAGTTGCCCCTAGTCTGAGTAGCACTGTACTGGAGATTACAACCAAAGCTCTTGAATGCTAAATAGACAAAGATGACCAAGATGATCAAATGAACAAAGTTGATCGGGGAAAAATTTTATGGCTGGACTTCAGGATAAAGTTGCCTACGTATCCCAAAGATGGGAATCAAGCCTTACGTAGTTTAGGCTTGGGTTCACTCGAGTATTTTCACTCTCCTTTTATGCTCTAACTTTTGCCAAGGTCGCCCTTTGCAGGTTTTCAACCTTGCGAGCTCAGTTTTTATATTTTCCAATTTTCTATGCTCTAACTTTTGCCTAGGTCGCCCTTTCGGGTTTTCGGCCTAGCTAGCCTCTCAGGGGTAATATTTCTTCAACTTGTCCATGTTGATCGGTTGTAAGAACTCTAGGCCATCTAGGTCCATCAGAACCATAGCTCTACCTGACCAGATGGACTTGATGATGTAGGGACCAGCCCAATTGGGTCTGAACTTGCCAGTAGGGTCGTGGATGGGAGCTCGGTTATGCTTGAGCACCAAATCTCCTTCTTTTAGATTCCTGGACTTAACTTTCTTGTTGAAAGCCCTGGCAATTCTGCGCTGATAGCCTTGAACATGGTGCAGTGCTTTCAATCTTCTCTCATCAAAGAGCATGAGTTCTTCAAATCTACTCTGCTGCCAATCTGCTTCGGCTATCTGACACTCGGCCAGTACTCGCAATAACGGAACCTCAGTTTCGATAGGTAGAACGGCTTCCATCCCATAGACTAATGAATACGGAGTCGCCCCAGTAAAAGTTCTAATTAAAGTCCTGTAGCCCCACAGAGCAAACGGAAGCTTATTTGGCCAGTCCCGGTAGGTTTCCACCATCTTCTGTAGTATGTGTTTGATGTTCTTGTTGGCGGCCTCAACTGCTCCATTGGTTTGTGGCCGGTATGTGGACGACTTATGAAAAGCTACGTTGTATTTCTCCAACAAGTCAATCACTTCCTTCTTGAAGTGGGAACCATTATCTGAAATGATCTCGTTCGGGACCCCGTAATGGCAGATGATATTGTTTCGGATGAACTTCGCAACATGCGACGCCTTCAACACCGCATAAGATTGGGCCTCAACCCACTTTGTGAAATAATCTATCGTGACCAAGATGAACTCATGTCCATTTGACCCCTTCGGAGTAACAGCCCCGATCACATCGATTCCCCAAACCGAAAATGGCCATGGCGAAGTCATGTTGTACAGCTTCGACGGCAGGATGTTCATGCAGTTTGCATGGATCTGACATTTGTGGCATCGCCGAACAAAGCCGATACAATCCTCCTCCATGGTGGACCAGTAGTAACCCTGTCTAAGGATTTTCCGAGTTAACATTACCCCGTTCATATGTGCTCCGTATTCTCCTCCATGAATGGCCTCCATTAGGCGCCTCGATTCTTCGACTTCAACGCACAACTTGTGCATTCCCAGATGACCTCTCTTATACAACTTACCCCCGCAGATGATGAACTGAACGGCCATTCTTCTGACTGCCCTCTTATCCTTGGCATTTGCCCCTGGTAGATACGCCTCTTTCTCCAAGAAATTCCAAATATCGTAATACCAGGGGTTTCCGTCCTGAACGTCATCTATGGCGGAAATTGACTCATAGGCCGGCGTAAACTTCTGGTCAATGATGATTGGACGCATCTGGACTCCAAAAGGGATGTCTATCATGGAAGATAGAGTTGCTAGTGAATCTGCGAACCTGTTGTTCTCCCTTAGTAGATGAGCAAAGTTCAGCTTCTCAAACCGAGGAATTAACAAGTCCAAGGTTTGGTGGTACATTATCATCTTTTCTTCTTTGACTTTCCAGTCTCCTTTTGCTTGAGACACAACAAGGTTCGAGTCCCCGATGACGTCCAACCATTTTTCCCCTAGTTCCAGGGCTGCCTCTAGGTCGTCAATGCATGCCTCATATTTTGCTTCGTTGTTCGAGACTTTGAACCGAAGTTTGAAGGCTAGGGGGATACGGGAATTATCGGGTGCTATTAGCAACACCCCTATCCCATACCCATACTGGTTTGACGCTCCGTCAAAGTACATCGTCCAAGTTTCATCGTCGATATGCCAAATGGCCTCATCTGGGAATAAGTACTCGACTGCTTCACCCCCTTCCACTGGATGATCGGCTAAGAATTCTGCTACTGCTCTTCCCTTGACTGACTTGTGCGTCACATATTTTAGATCGAATTCGGAAAGCAACAGTAACCAACGAGCTAGCCTACCCGTAAGTGCCGATTTCTTGAAAAGATATTTGATGGGATCTAATCTTGAAATCAACATTACGGAATGAGCTAACAGGTAGTGCCGCAGCTTCCTGGTAGCCCATACCAAGGCTAAGTAAGCTTTCTCCAATGGCATGTAACGAGTCTCATACTCTAGCATCTTTTTGCTCAGATAGTAGATGGCTCTCTCCACTTTGTCCTCTGATTCTTGTGCGAGCATACAACCCATTGTAGTTTCAGTTACTGAAAGATACAGAATCAGCGGCTTCCTCGGCTCAGGTGGTGACAGCACAGGTGGGTTCTGTAAGTATTCCTTGATCTGTTCAAAAGCAGCTTGGCATCTGCCGTCCCACTGGAATTTCGTTCCTTTCTTCAGGAGGCCAAAAAGTGGTTCACAAGTCAAGGTTAATTTTGAGATAAACCGTCTTATGAATTGCACTTTACCCAGAAAGCCTCGCATCTCCTTTTCAGTCCTCGGTGGTGGCATTTCTAAGATGGCCTTGATTTTGGAAGGGTCGACTTTGATACCTCTCTGTGTAATTAGGAACCCCAGCATTTTTCCCGCTGTAACGCCAAACGTACACTTCTGAGGATTCAGCCGCAACCGAAATTCTCTGATCCTTTGGAAGAACTTTTGCAAGGCGGTGTAGTGGCCCTCTCTTTCTTTGGATTTGACAATCATGTCATCTACGTACACCTCAACCTCTTTGTAGATCATGTCGTGTAATATTGTGGTCGCGGCCCGTTGATATGTAGCTCCAGCATTCTTTAACCTAAACGACATTACTTTGTAGCAGTATGTCCTCCACGGGGTAGTGAAAGCAATCTTCTCCTGATCTTCAGGTGCCATCACTATCTGATTGTAGCCTGAGAAGCCATCCATGAACAAATGCAAAGCATGCCCCGCTGTGAAGTCCACCAACTCATCGATATGTAGTAAGGGAAAGTCGTCCTTCGGACTGGCTCTGTTCAAATCCCTGAAATCCACGCACACCCTGATCCTGCCATCCTTCGTCGGCACTGGAACGATATTGCCCAACCAAGTCGGGTATTTGGATACCAGCAGGAAGCCTGCGTTGATTTGCTTGGTGACCTCTTCCTTAATCTTGAGGGCCTAGTCCGGGCGGATTCTTCTAAGTTTCTGCTTGATGGGTCGGGCCTCGGGGTCAAGAGGGATCCGGTGCCGTACAATCTCAGGATCGATCCCAGGCACGTCTTCGTAGGACCACGCGAAAACATCTTTGAAATCTTTTAATAAAGTGACTAAGCGCTCACGTTCCTCTGAAGACAACATGGACCCGATCTGGACCAGCCGCGGGTCCTTCTCAGTACCAATATTCACAGTAGTGATTTCATCAACTAAAGGTTTAACAAATCTTTCCTGCTCTTGATCAATTAATCGTTGCAAAACTGGAGGAATTTCTTCCTTGTCGTTTTTGTCAAAATTTTGAAAGTCCTGATTCAAGCAATAAATCAAAGGCACAGAAAAGTACTCAGAAACCACATCCACATCATTCTCATTAAGTACTTCCAAACCGTCCGATTCTTCTGTTACAACAGACTCGAAAGAGAAAGAAAAAGACGACCTATATAGGATTGTGGCATCCGGGTTATCACCCCCAGGAATACCCGACTCAAACTCAGTTGAGCTGGAACCTGATTCCGACTCATAAGACTCGGCAGAATCAGATTCCGGCTCACTACCTGACTCGGTGTTGCTTGACAAAAATCCCTCTTTATACTGCCAAATGAGAGAGGGCGCGATGGAAGCATCCAAAATGTTTGCTGGTAGGCCTGTAACCGTTTCATTCCCGATCATGGACACCGAGAAGTTGTCCCCCAAGCACTTCTGTTCGATCGGAGGATCTGAAAGTAGACAGGCCAGCGCTACCCCCATTTCACTTTCGGCGTCCTCAGACTCCACTTTCTTGCTCTACTTAACCTCAACTGTTGGGTCTGTCTGCTCTTCGGCAACATCATCCCCGAATAATTACAGGTCAAAGAAGATCTGAAAACCTGGCACGTGCTTCCTCTCCGCATTCAGCCATGGCTCTGGGAAGCCACAGAATGGAAAGTCTTCCCCCTCCCAGACGAAGCTTCCGTTTAGGGTACCCTGGATAGGCTTGTTCATTAGTTCAAAAGGCTTCCCCGCCTGCTTTGCTTTGGCTCTCCCAGCCATCTCCTTACCTTTCCTTACCCAATCATCTTTGGTGGGCAGATAACCCAAGCCAAAGGTGTGTGGGTTGTATGGCACTTCGGCCAATGTTGCAACGCCCTTTCGGCCGCTCTTTCCCAATCCCATCCCGGGGATGTATTGAAGCTTGTTCATGAGGTATACTGATTGAGCACTGACATACACCCCCTCATTAACAGCTATGATGTTCTGAACCACCCGAGCCTCGGCCAAGGTAAAACTCGACATGAACACATCCTCCATACCGTGCTCAATTTCCAAAATTGGCGTAGATACTTCTAGTGGCGGATGGATCGACGAATTTCCGAAAACAATGGCTACTCCCTTCCCATGGGGGTATTTCACCATCTGATGCAAAGTAGACGAAACTGCCCTCACTTGATGCAGCCACGATCACCCCAAAAGTAGATTGAAAGTGGTGGGAACTTTCAGGACGTGAAAGTCTATCTCATGCTGTCCCGGCCCAACCTTAGTCTGAATTTTCACTGTTTCCATTACTTCTCTGCTTGTGTTGTCATATGCCCGAATCATTTGGGCTGTTGGCACAAAGTCCGCAGTCTTTAAACCGATTGCATATGCAGTTCTTGCCGGACACACATTGATGGCGGATCTTGTGTCGACAAGTACCACAGGTATCCATTTGTTTCTACACTCCACAGAGATGCAGAGTGGCATGTTATGGTTCGTACCCTCAGGTGGCAGTTCTTTGTCGGAAAAAACCAGCATTGGGGTAGCTCCTCCCGGGAAAACTAGGCCCACTAGCTGTTCTGGTGTGGTTTCTATTGAGAGCTTGGCCTTGTCCATGGTCGATAAGACAGCTTGCCTATGCACCCGCGATGCCATAAGCAGTCCCCAGATGGAGATGTCTGCTTGTACCTTTTTCAATTGTTTGAGCATAGCCTCTTCTTCAAGTTGCTTCTTTTTTTGCTTTTCTGCCTCCCTATCTTTCCCAGACGCCTCTGGTTGATCTAGGTGTGGAGGCTTGAAATACCGTCCATTTCTAGTCATATGATCGACTTCGCCAATGTACCAGGTATCTTCTGGTTGGTTATTCCCCCAATCCTCATCTGTGTGGGCAAGACATAAATCATCGTCCTTCCACCACATTCCGTCGGTAGCCGACAAACACCTGTCCGGCTCTGGCATGACTGTTCTCGTACTCGCAGTATCCTCCATCCTTATGCTCGCAGCATTCTCTATCCCTACGCACACAGTAGTTTCAGTCCCCACGTGGGCTTTAGCTTTCCTGATTCTCTCAGAATCCCCAAACCTTTCCTGCTCCAACTGCGTCAGTACAGCTGTTTGTTCAACAATTCTTGTATTCAACATGCTCCAATCCTGAGCAAAATTCTTGACACCGGCGCTCTCCGGCGATGTACTCTGATTTCCGGTCCTTCCGGCCATCACTGTTATTCTTGCCCCTACTGGGCCCTATTCTAACTGAGATTCTTCAACAACGTCTGGTAGGTCATCAAGCCACCCTGTAACTTCTACTGATTCCTTGAAATCTGACTAGTTGACGGCCATGTCCGCTGGGCCTTGTTTGTTGAAAAATTGGAAGTCAGCAAAGCACCCTTCCACAGTCGCTAAGTCCCCTGATCCCTGATCAAATCTATCCCCCTGTATCGCACAAAGCTCTGCCCCTTCCGGCAATTCTACACTTGATCTATCTTGGCCTACCGACAAAATGTAGTCAATCGGACTGTATATCTCTTCGGCAAAACTCCCAGATTCCTCAGATTCTGACTCAACAATCCCACTCTCCTCTGAAATCTCCCCTGTCCTGTCTTCGACAGTCACCACCATTGGTTCGGGTTGGGTTCTGGAGATGTCCAACATGCACAAGTCAGTGCAGTTAGGAAGGAGCACCTCCGGCTTGGGTAGGTGGGATGGGGTGATATGTATGCTAGGATCATAAGACATGACCCCAGCCTGGATAAAGTTGATTCTTTTGGGTTCTGGAGATGTCCAACATGCACAAGTCAGTGCAGTTAGGAAGGAGCACCTCCGGCTTGGGTAGGTGGGATGGGGTGATATGTATGCTAGGATCATAAGACATGACCCCAGCCTGGATAAAGTTGATTCTTTTGGGTTGTGGTGCGGTGGGAGAGGGTTTGTCGTGATGTTGGGTTTTTCGAGAGGCACAATCACCCCATTATCAATGAGATCGTGAATCTCATGACGTAATCGGTAGCATTGGTCGGTGTCATGACCGTGTTGTTGGTGAAATGCGCAATATTTGGTGGGGTTGTGGGTCGGGAGAAGTTTTTCCGGCAATGGCCTCGACTCTAGGGGCTTCAAGTGCCCTTTTCTGATTAAAACCCCTAGAGCTTTGGACAGGGGCATATAGAGTGAAGCGAAGGTTCTTTGGTTTTTGGGTTGGTATTTGGTTGTTTGTGTGTTGCTTCCAGACGCACCGGAGAATGGCGTAGCTGCCATGGTTCTTGGAGGGGGGATGGTGGTGACCATGCTTACTTCTGAGGCCCTTCTAGTTGTAGCGCCGCCCAGGCCCGCATTGGTGTTACGGTTGAAGGTTCTCCTAGGTTGCTCTCTGTCACTATCAATCAAGCCCTGTTTCAAGGCATCCTTGATCTGTACTCCCATCTCGTGCAGATCTGAAAAGGTAGGGAAGGGGAGCACGATCATCTTCTACATTAGCTTAGGCTGGAGATTGCGCACAATCATCCAAATTTGATCCTTATCGACGGGCCTTAGGGTCATCATTGAGGCCTTGGCCCTCCATCTGGTTACGAACTCCGAAAAACTCTCCTTAGGTTCTTGCCTTGTTGTCTCGAGATCACGGGTTGTAATCTCGATTTGCGTGTTATATGAGTATTGTGCAATGAACGCCTCGGCCATCTTATCCCAGTTTCTCTTAACATCATCTTCTAATTTGGCGTACCAGATGGTCGCTACACCCGACAGGGTCCGGCCGAACAAAGATAGCTTCTGTAGTCTGGTGAGGCCCATCGACCGTAGGATATCCGAAAACAACCTCAGGTGCACCATGGGGTCCCCGGACAAATCAAATCGGTCAATATGCGGCATCTTGAATCGGTCCGACAGCGTCACAGCTGCGTCGGTATACCCGTCCTCAATATCAGGGATGGTCTTGACTCCTTGGGATTTCTTGAACAGCTTTTCAAGCTTGCTCAACTTCAACGCTGTAGGGTCCATTTCGAACTAGAAGGGAGAGTCTGGCACATTGATAGGCGTGGGCGCCTTGGATAGTTACGGTAGAATCAGGGGCGGAGCCAGCCCTGTTGGAAGGTCTGTATCCTCTTGGATGTTCTGGACATTTGGTGTCTCCTCGGGTATCGGAACCCTTGGTGGGGGAGGAGCTTGATGCGAAGCAGATGCCCCAGCTTGCTGTTGTAGCCTTATGATTAACTCTGCTTGTTCAGTTATAACCGTGGCCTGTTGCTTGGCGAACTCCGCCTGCCGGACAACGTCTTGCTGCATAGTTTTCAGGCTCTCTTGGAGCTGGCGCACCGTCTCCTCTAAGCTTGCCATACTACTTTGTTCTGGTTGAATTACCGGTATATATTCCCTCTCTGTGGTGAAAACTGAGGCCTCGACCTGATTGTCTACCGGTAGGGTTGACCACTGCTCTGGTAACCTCTGCTCAGATATGCTGCATCTTCTTGGCCTTCGTCTGATAACCGGGGGTAGAGAATAAAACACTGGTTGTTTGTCAACCCGATCCTCAGATCGATTAAGTCGGCGACCTCTAGTCCAGAGTGCTTAGGGAATATCTACTGGGTCAGAAGCAATTGTGCTAAACTACCTACCAAAAAGATAAATAAAGTAATAAGGAAATAAACAACCAGACAAACGGACAGCACAACAGCTTAAATAAACATAACACATGGTTGGGCATAACAACACCCTGTCGATAAGCTGAATACACTGTTCTCAAACACTGATCATTTTTCCCCAAATCACTGTCCCTAAAGCCGAATCTGATACCCGCATATAACTGATTTTCAAAATGCTGGTGCCCACAGGCCTGATGCCCAAACTTGCAAACTGATACGTGCAATCCTGTGGAGGCCAACTCTAAAGCACATAGCAGATAAGTGAGAGCCAAAACACCCCTATGTTGGGGTAGGGTTTCCCTGTCCTATTTGGTCAGGAGCTAGGGTTTCACTATGCACACAGCGGTTTCAAACAACCTATGATCGGGTAAGCAACCTGTCCTAGCTTGGAACGGTCACTATGGATTTCGATATGCACTAGGTCGAATGGTCAAAAAGGGTGCCCCGGTAAAACCGGGGTTTGTGTTCCCATACTGTCAGAGCCCATAACCGGTCAGCCTTATGGTTATGCCTTGACAAGACAAGCCTCCGGCAAACCGTTCAGGAATGGCAGATGGCAAACATGGTGTCCTAGGCGCACCAATGCAAAGAAAGACATAAGTGAAATCAAAACAGGATATCACGAGTTCGAGTCAAGCACTCTAAATCCCCAACAGATTCGCTAGAAACTGTAGACGCGCCCGTGGGCCTCATGCTACAGTTCGGACTCCCTTTGTGTCGGTTCTTAATCTGATCTCACGATGTGCAATGTGAGATTGATAAATCACCAAAGAGTCCAAGTCTAGCAAATCTTTTTGAAAAACAAATTTTTTGAGAAAGAAGTGCCAAGCATGGACTGCTTTTCCAGATACAGAGTCGCCACCTAAATGTTTTATTTTGGAAAAATTTAGGAAACCCTGACTCGTTTGCCTAAGGCCACGTGTCCGTCATCACCAAAGTTGCCTCGGCTCGGGAACTTGGGTACGATTGGGGAAGGTCAGCTATGAGCACCCCCGCTCGCCCGATCAAAGATCAGCCTCTACTAACCATGATATCTTGTTTTGAAAACATTATGCGTTCTTATTCCGGTTATTAGCCTAGATTTACTACGTGATGCGCACAGCAAACAAGTATAGACTAAGTCGCCTAAATTGGAACAAAAAATTTCATGCATGTTTGTTTGAAAATGGTTTGATGGTGCTACCCGCAAGTAGGCTAAGACATGAATTTTGCCACCCTCAAGTGGGCTTAGAAAATATGGTTTTGCCACTCTCAAGTGGGCTTAAAACTCGCATTCAATGCATTCAATGCATTGTTCCAATTTAAGTAACCCAACTTTCACCCACAGGCATTCAGGCAGTTATAACACGTAAGCACATAGCCTCATGGTAAGCATGCTATCATGGCAACACTCACACTCATGCACGGATGCTAAAACATAAATGCTTACCGAGTACTCCAAGCCAAAACAGAAGCTAATTAGTAATCATATGCATGATCCTAGTTTATGTTAAAATGGCTAATGCAACACATACAAGGTGCAACTACAATAGGCTCGGCTATTCTAAGATGGCATATGATGATGCTACAACTAACACGTATTCAACTTGGAATTGAAATACAATGCAGTTAGTATGATGTGTCGAGCCTGGTGCATGCAAGACAAATGTATGGATACACGTATGCATAGCATAAGGTATGCTAATTTAAATATGACCTAATACTAACCATTAAAAGCAGGTAAGTAAAAGGGAGAAAGAAGTGGGGGTTGGAAGACATGCACACACTCACCCACACTTATTACAAATTCGCCCTCGCCCGGAGGGACCAAAAGAATAATACAGTCCAAATAATGAATCAACTATCCTAGCTAATTAATTATTACTAACCCTCTAATTAATTAACAAATTAATCACAAAAACGATTTAAATGTGAAGCTAAAGAGACTGGTACAACTCTGCCTCAAAATGCGCGAATGATGCATGCTTGACTCGCCCCGCTCGGAAACGCGTGGCCATAGCACTGTTGCCTCGGTTTACACTACCCCACTCCTCTAAAAATTTGTGCAAGTCCCAATGATGCTTCTCTGAACACTGGGGAGCATCACCGACCAAGTGGGAACACCACCGGCCGAAGGGAATGGTCATCGACCATCGGCTGAGCCATCGGCTAATTGTATTTGGTCGGTCGGCACTCCAAGTAGCCGGCCCGCTATTTCTTCCAGCAGAATCCTGCAGTTGACAGCAGCAGAGGACAAGCAGTGTATGGCATGAAATTCTCAAGCGAATGTGAGCATGGCTACACTCTATATCATGCAATGGACTCAAGGGAGCATGACCCTCGACCCTCGGGCCATCAATTATGCATTTTGATGCGTGATGGCCTAAGAGGCCAAGTTTGCCTCTTAATGTAAATGCATGGAACAAACAACTGAATGTCAACACCCTATCATATTGAGATCAAGGACATTGGCGACCCCAGGGTTGAGACGTGTTTCGTCACTTTGAGTACAAACACACCTCACCCCTCATGCTTGGTTTGACACCCCAAACCAAGCAATGCGCATTGCGTGTACACAAACATGGCTCAAGTTATGCAACATAAGGCTAAGATGCAAAACATGTCAAATGCAATGCAATCTATCATGCAAGCATGCAATGTCCAAACATGTAATGCAACTAGCTAAACAACATGCAACCATGCAGATGTAATGCAATGTAAGCATGCAACCAATACAATGTAACATGCCAAACATGCAAAGTATGTGAAGATGGACTTATACTGAAATGAGAAGGCCTCAGCCCTCTCTAAAACAGTGGCCAAAGATGGTGTAAATGGTGGACAAATGTTCATGCAAACATGCACATCAATGAGCCTAAGACTAAGGCACAAAAAAAAGGAGCACTCTACCACCACTATCATGACCACACATGGCATGAATTAAACAACCAAAAACAGAGTTTCAACATGCAAAATGAGCCCCCAAAACCCACTGAAATGGCAGCCCCAAAGACTTAAACACTTAAGCATACACAATGCTCATTTCAAGGCACAACAAAACAACTCTTCAAGGCATGAAAGGGATGATAAATGTAATCATACGAGCATGGGTTATGGACTGAAATAACAGGGAAAATAATTCCAAATCACTGAAACAACCCAACTCAAGCATGCTCATAACTCGCATCCTTAAGGCTCACAAGCCGAAATGCAAAGAGGCTATATCAAACATAGCAAATATGATCAAAACAGCACCCAACAGGCCTCAAGCATGGTAAGCTATGGCTAAGAACTTCACAAAGTTAGGCCAAAACATAAGAGCATGGTAGGTTAAATTCATGATGCACTTCTAGGCCAAAGAGAGGAATACAAAGCAAGTATATTAAACATGAAATGGGCCATTAATCCAACCAAAAACAGAGGCATAATATGACCCGACAACACCCAAAAACCTCTGAAATGAAGCCAAGAACAACAAATCATGCTTGCTACCCTTATGAGCCAAAAACAAGGACAAAAGAGTGACAAAGGGAGAGGAGTGTCCCTCCCTTATGCAAGACCTCAAAACCTCTTCTTCACCACTGAAAATCCACTGGATTTCAGTGGTGAGAAGGCCAATACACAAAGATAACCAAGGCTCAACAAAGAAAGCACAAAAAGGGCCAAACAAGGCCTAAGAGGGGGAGGTCGACCCCCAATACCAAAACAACCTTAATGAAGTATCTTAACCATGCAAATACAAGACTTTTTTTAGTTATACACAAAGTCTAAAACAGTAAGCACAATTGGCAAAAGATTAGTGCTAGATTGGGGAATATAAAGTAAATAATGTTACCGTTGAAGAACACTCTAAGAACAGCAAGCTCAGCCCTCTTCTTCTGATAAAAAACAACGCAAAACTTCAAGAACAAACCCTCAAGGCCTCCCAAGTCGAAGTATGGTGTAATGCTATGTGTCTTAGTGCAAAACTAAGAAGAAAACACACCTTTAGGCTCTCAAACCCACACAAATGAAGAGAGAGAGAGAGAGAGAGAGAGAGATATAGAGAGAGAAAGTGTATATCAGATATATGTATGTATTTTGCTCTGGTTTTTCTGAACCTCTACAAAGGCGGAGGATGGGGCTCTTATATAGACCAACAAAAGTGTTAAGCTTCCAAGAGAAACTAACAAAAGGGATCAAGGCTTCTTAAAGAAGCCAAGGGAAAGGGGCCAAGGCTTCCCGAGGAAACTGGGACAAGGTTCAAGCTTCTTGAGGAAGCTAAGACAAAGGTCCAAGCTTCCTCAAGAAGCTAGACCAAAAAGGTGCAAAAGGGGCAAAACAGCCAGACTCGTGCATGAGAAGGAGGGTCCGTGCATTCCAGCTGGCACAGCTGGCATGCATTATGCCTGTAAAAGGCAAAATGGTGGTACCGGCCAGCAAAAGAGGCCATCGGCCAAACAGATGGTCGGCCGACCACACCAAGTGCCGACCGGCCAACGGTATATTTCACCAATGGCCGGTAGCAAGAATACACGGCTGGTGGCCTCAGGCCAAGACCGGTGGGGGTCAGGGGTAGCTAACAAGCTACTCTCTACTCTCAGGTACAAAAACACACAAGTCCTTGGTGCAAAACCAAGCACAGAACAAGCAACTCGAGAGATCCTGAGGCAAGGCGTGTAGCCGAGACCCCCGGGAACTCAAAACAAACACGAACAGGGATATGATCACCGAGCGTTCAAACGGTGACGTCCAAGTCTTGAGGACGGTCAAAAATGGGGTGTCTACAACGTGACTCACACTCGTGGTATCTTGATAGTGGCTGCTCTCGTTGCATGTCCGGTAACAAATCCTACTTCACCTCCCTTGAAAAATATGAAGGACGACTTGTTACCTTTGGAGATGGCGGCACTTCTAGAGTCATTGGTATGGGCTCTATTCCGAAACTCAAAAATGCTCTTCTTGTTGATGGCCTTAAAGCAAATCTTTTGAGCATTAGTCAAATGTGTGATTCCCACCATGAAGTATTGTTTTCAAAAAATAAATGTGAAATTTTGGATAAAAAGGGAAATACTGTCTTGCATGGGGTTCGCACATCTGATAACTTCTATGGGATTGTTACTACTAATGATCTCACTTGTCACTCTGCCATCATAAGTAACATTGATTTGTGGCATCAAAGATTAGGTCATATGAATTTCAAAGACCTAACTAAGATAGCCAACAAAGAGCTTATGAGAGGAGTACCTAAACTGGGTAAGAATTTGAACCATGTGTGTGGACCATGTCAACTTGAAAAGCAGACCCGTGCCCCTCATAAAAAGGTGAACAACTTTACAACCAAACATCCTCTTGAATTGGTTCATATGGATTTAATGGGTCCTACTCGCACTGAAAGCATTGGAGGTAAAAGATATATTTTTTTAACTGTTGATGATTTTACTCGATTTTCATGGGTAAATTTTTTAAGGGAAAAATCTGATACGTTTGATGCTTTCCTGGCCTTAGTCCTTAAAATTCAAAATGAACAGGGTGTTTCCATTGGGCGTATCGTAAGAATTTGAACTGATCATGGTCGTGAATTTGAAAACAGTTCGTTTTCGAATTTTTGTGATATGCATGGAATTAAGCATGAATTTTCTACACCTATTACTCCATAACAAAATGGAGTGGTTGAGAGGAAGAACAGAGTTGTTCAAGAAATGGCTAGGGTCATGCTCCTTAGCAAGAAACTTCCTCCAAAGTTTTGGGCTGAAGCCCTAAATACTGTTGTTTATGTGATAAATCGCGTGTATTTAAGGCCCGACACTTTACAAACTCCATATGAATTGTGGAAGGGATTGAAACCTAATGTAAAATGCTTCAAAACTTTTGAGAGTAAGTGTTACATTTTCAAAGATAGAGAGCCTTTGGGAAAATTTGACTCCCAAAGTGATGAAGGTATTTTTCTAGGGTATTCAACCACTAGTAGGGCTTTTCGAGTCTATAACCTGCGAACTTCTTCTTTAATGAAATCTATCAATGTGGTTATAAATGACACAGGTTCACCTACTCCAGCAACAAATGAGGATGACAATGGTGAGTCTCCAATCTTGGATACTGCACCACAAAGTCAAAGAGAAGCTGAGGTCCAAGCACAAGAAGTTGAGACGGTACCATCCTCACAGGTAAGTCAAAGTCCAAAGAGTGCACAAAGAAACATCACTCTTGATGCTTTTATCACCGCAAGTCCTGAGTTCAAACCATCAGCAAGGGTGAAACTAAATCATCCAGCTCAACAGGTGATTGGAAGTGTATCAGGTCGAATGAAAACCCGAAGACAGATTTGGGAAGAGGTATCACATCTGTGTTATGTTTCATTAATTGAACCTAAGAATTTCAAAGAATCCTTGCTAGATGATAGTTGGGTCAATGCTATGCATGAAGAGTTAGGTCAATTTGAACGTAACAATGTTTGGACTCTAGTCCCCAGACCTAGAGACATGAATGTGATAGGTACCAAGTGGGTCTTTAAAAATAAATCTGATGAGAATGGTACTGTGGTTAGGAATAAAGCTAGGTTGGTTGCTCAAGGATACACTCAAGTAGAAGGCATTGACTATGATGAGACGTTTGCCCCATTTGCACGTCTCGAATCTATTCATATTTTACATGGTGTTGCTTGTTATCTTGGTTTCAAATTGTTTCAAATGGATGTGAAAAGTGCCTTTCTGAATGGGTACTTGAAAGAGGAGGCATAAGTTGAGCAACCAAAAGGGTTAGAGGACCCTAAATGTCCAAATCATGTCTACAAGTTAGACAAGGCTTTGTATGGGTTGAAACAAGCCCCTCGGGCTTGGTATGATAGACTTATTACATTTCTTCTTGATAATGACTTTCAAAGGGGTAGTGTGGATAAGACCTTATTTGTGAAACATACTAAGTCTCATATTCTTGTTGCTCAGATTTATGTTGATGATATTGTGTTTGGATCCACTGCTGATCATCTTGTGAAATATTTTTCGGATTACATGACACATGGGTTTGAGATGAGCATGATGGGAGAGCTGTCATATTTTTTTGGGTCTTTAAATTAAACAGTCTCCTTCAGGTATGTTTGTCTCTCAGTCTAAGTATGCCAAAAATCTTGTGTCAAAGTTTGGTCTTGAGTCTGCCAAACATGCACGTACTCCCATGAGCACTAGTCTTCACCTTTCCAAAGATACTTCTGGTACTGATGTTGATCCTACCCTTTATAGGAGTATGAAAGGGAGTCTTTTGTATCTCACAGCCAGTCGTCCTGATATTGTATTCAGTGTAGGTGTCTGTGCCCGTTACCAAGCCAGTCCTAAAGAGTCTCATCTTCTTGCTGTTAAACGCATCATTAAATATGTTAATCGGACCTTGGGGTATGGGGTTTGGTTTTCTACTGATACTACAGCTGAAATTACTGGTTTTTCTGATGCCGACTGGGCAGGGTGTGCTGATGATAGGAAGAGTACATCCGGGGGGTGTTTTTACCTTGGGAATAATCTAGTTTCCTGGCATAGTAAAAAGTAAAATGCCAACTCTCTTTCGACTGCTGAGGCTGAGTACATTGCTGCAGGAAGTTGTTATGCACAAATGCTGTGGATGAAGCAAATGCTTCATGACTATGGGATATAATAGAACACTCTCACTCTTTTTTGTGATAACACAAGTGCCATAAACATTTCAAAAAGTCCTGTCCAACACTCTCGAACCAAACACATTGACATTTGTCATCATTTTATTCGAGAGTGAGTAAAAGAGGGCCTTGTTGTTCACGAACATGTACCCACTGAGCATCAAAAAGCTGATATTTTTACAAAACCCCTTGATCTTCTTCAATTTGAGTTTCTTAGAAAGACCTTGGGTGTTGTGCTCAGTAACTAGGGTGTTTCCTGTTTTCTAAAATGGGTGTGAGTGGTTGGCTTATTGTACTTGGATGTGATAATCTCATTGTCATTGAGTCCTGATATCTTTGCATCAAATTTTTTTTATCAACACTGCTGATGTTACTTACCAAATCTCATTCGTCTTTGCTCATAGCTCATTCTAAATGCCCATACCCATTTACTTCATGATCTCATTCTGTACACATTCTTGAGATAAACTGTTGCAGGGGTTTCCGCACAAGTGATCAAAGTTCTCTATGGACCACTAAGAGTGTTTCTGGTACTTATTCAGAGGAATTGACCTATACTAGTATATCATGGGTGATGTTTAGTCTCTTAACCATCTACCATCTATTTTCACTTCCATGGTTTCTCCCTCCGTTTACTGAAATCCGGGCATTAGGAAAAGGCTACCTCAGAGGCACCAACCAAGCCATCTTTTTTTGAATTCATTCTTCTCTGGTTTGGTCTCCATACTCTTGAGCGTGCATGCCACCAGTGAGTGCCCCCAAGAAAGAAAAGTTCAAAAACTTAAAAAAAAAAAAGAAGAGGGAATCATTTATTGAGGGGGAGCCTCCGCGTTTACTCGACAAATACCCCGTGATCCCTAGTGGTTTGACTTTTCTCTGTAATTGTCCGTTACTCTTGTCAGAGGTCCAGCCATCCGATCACTACGAGGATTAACTCTAGCTTTGTGGCTCTCAAGGACAACACACACACACATTCTATTTGTGAGATCTCATGTGTGTTTTTGAGTTATGCATTCTTATGTTGCTTATGGCCTTGATTCATTCTATCTGTTGTGTTCAATGACTTGGTGCATCATTTTTTTTTTAGTTTTCATGACTCATGATTGATGGTATATCTTATCTTCGTGGTACAGTCTTTCCATTGAACTCCCCGCTGGTAACCGGACATCTTCGGTGTTTTTTTGTTTTTATTAAAAAAAAAAATTTTTGCCCCCGCTCGAGCGGAAATTCCCACGCTCGAGCGTGGTTTTGTGCCTTGCAGCATTTTGCTCTTCACTTTACAATTTTGAGAGGGGTGCATTGGCGCTCGATCGGCTGTTTTCTCGCTCGAGCGCGTCTCCGCGTGCTTTGGCTCACGCTCGAGCGTTAAAACCCATGCTCGAGCGGACTAGTTTTGTATAAATTTCCCTCCTTCGACTCTTCAGTCCATTTTTCGCACTTTGGTCTCTCTCTCCTAGGGTATCCCTTGCGATTCCAGTCCATTGTGCCTTCTTGGTGACTTCTTGGTGCTTTTAGTGTGTGTGCTCACTTCAGGTATGTCTCTCCTCTCTTTCCCTTCTATTCTTGTGTCGTATTTCGGACCCTTTGTTTTCTTCGTCGTTGTTTTGCTTGAGTTGTTTTTACACTGTGTAGATGGGTCTTTTTTTATTTTTGTTCTTCATGTTTAGGTTTATTGTTGATTGATTTTAGTTTCTGTCTCTTCCATCTAGGGTTAGTGATTTGGTTTTTTGCTCGTTGTTTTTTGGTTTCCATTGGGATTTTGTTTGGCACATATATTTCTCTATGGTTTTCTTTTTTTTTTTCTTCTCATTGCTTTTTGAGTATCTACCCTTGTTGGACTCATGTGTGATAGATAGATGTTTGCTAGCACTTTTTGTCATTCTATTTATCTTATGATATTTTCATGTTGGCTGCCTTGTACCATGCTTCATATTTGCAATATTTGGTTCTCTTGAGCCTACATTTTTGCATCATAGACTAATTTTATTGCCTCATGTTATTATATCCACCTGTGTTACTAATGTTTTGTGTTGTCTCAATTTTTTTTGGTTTCTCTGTTGGTTTTTTGGTTTTGGGTTGGGGGTTCTTTGTCTTGGTTTAAGGCATGTCTTCCTTCAAAAGACGAAAGTCTACAACCTCTCGCCCTCCATATAACACTGAACGCTTTCCCTCGGCCGAGAAAGACACATTGTATCACGAGTCTTATCCCGCCCGCTCTATTCACCTTGAACAAAATGTTCAACCCTCCACATTTGAGTCTATACCTATCCGCTCTCTGTTTGATCCATTGGGAGGGAATCATGTTCTTTCATTTTCTGGTTCTCAAAACCTCACTTGGGTGCATGAATTTTATTGCAATATGGATAGCCTTGACAATATTGGGCCCTCCTTCAAAACTTGGGTTAGGTCTAAATCCATTCTTGTTACCACCGATCTTATTCGAGAGACATTAGGGATTATTAAAAGATTTCCCATCTTCTATCCTTTTCCAGTGCGCCCTACATGTGACTTCGATGCGGTAGCCCATACTTTGTGTGGTTCTCCTCGTTCTTGTCCTACCGGTTCTTTGATCAAACAGAATGAGCTCATTCCCCAATTTAGGTTGCTTAACCTAATTGTGTGTGACAATATCATTGTTACCGCCCATAGCTCCGAAATTAATCAGGACTAAGGATTTGTCCTTTAGTGCATTGCTCAGGATCGTTCCATCGATCTTGCCACCTTGATCATTCAAAAGATGGTTGCTGCTTTTGAGCGCAACAATCTTAGTTTACCCTATGGCTACCTTATAAATCGGTTTCTTGCCAAACTTGAGGTCCCTACTTTCGATGAGGATGAGTTTGCCTCTCCTTCCCGGCCTTTCATCAAGAAGACTGTCTCCCAGAATCAGTCTCATATTCGGGGGGTTTCTTCTGGTTCAGGTTGATCTAGTGCCAGTCCTAGTGATGCCGCATCCATGGCAGATGAGGCAAAGTATGATGCTGCTGCTGGTGGCAGAGATATTGATGAGAGGGAGCAGCATCCTTCAGTTCGTACAGTTCATGGTCAGTTTCAGTCCTTTGAGAGATCTGTTGGTTCCCGGTTTGACCATCTTGAGGAAAGGATAGATGTCTTTGAGGCCAAGCATACAGATCTTGAGACCACAGCTGATACCCGGTTCAGTGCCTTGGAGGCTTCTTCCCAGCGGATTGAGGCATCTGTGGCACAGTCTTCATCTCAGCTAGATCAGATTTTGTCTATACTTCAGTTGTAGTTTCCACCACCGACTCCATGATCTTTTTTTATATTTCTCTTTTTTTGCTCCCGGACAACAAGGGGAAGTGGTATTGTTTTTTAGTTTCAGTTGGTACAGTTGATTACAGTTGGTACAGTTGATTGTCAGATAGTATAGCTGTTTTTTGTTTTTGGTTTACATTACTGATACAATAGTTTTTCTTTGGTTTATATCCTTCCTTGGTACAGTTGGATAGTTGAATGTCTTGGATAGTATTTTTTTGTCTTGTGGATGGATTTATATTTTGTTCTTTAATACAGT
This sequence comes from Camellia sinensis, assembly GCF_055761805.1. Lineage (NCBI taxonomy): Eukaryota > Viridiplantae > Streptophyta > Magnoliopsida > Ericales > Theaceae > Camellia > Camellia sinensis. The sequence continues at coordinate 119,344,177 of NC_138973.1, forward strand.
TCCACATATTTTGGTTGGTATTGTGTAGGTGTTTCTCTTTCAGGATGATTGTTCAAAATCTTGGATTTCAAATTTTCAAGGATGTTAATGTTGGCTCATAATTGTTGGTCTTGTTAGTCTTGTTTTTCTGTTTCTGATAGGAAAATTGTTTTAGAATGTTTTTGTCTAGGATTTGACAAAGGGGGAGATTGTTAGGACCCTTTGTTGTCAAATTCCATGGATCAAAACCAAGGTTGTAACATGTTATAATTTTTCAGATTTTTCAGTTTTTGGTCTTCCCGCTCGAGTGGGGAAAGTGACGCTCGAGCGGGGATTGGACCTTCACAGCATTTCCGTCAAGCCTGCAATTATACTGGATGGTGTGATTTGACGCTCGAGCATGCAAACTTCCACTCGAGCGTGGACCTTATATGAATCACGGAATATATAGTCTCCGCTCGAGCGGGGAATCCCACGCTCGAGCGGACCACGCGAACTCAGACTCTATATATTCGCGTGTTGGGTCAAGTTTAGGATTACTTCTCCTAGATTTTGTTTAAGGTTTTTTTAGGGTTTTGTTGGAGGTTTTCTTCTGGAGATTTTTGTGAGTTTTCCTTGATAAAATTGAATGAGTATTCAACTCATGAATTGAGAAGCAAATATCAAGGAGGTTGATCGAATACATACAAGAGGGTTAATCTTCAGTGGATTCTAAAGATTCAAACGTAGAGTTTCAAAGGTGGTTGATTCTATACGTAGTCGTTTATTCAACAGACGAAGTTGTGGATTCAACTTCAGGTTGATCAGTTCCGAGACGAAGGCTTGGTGAAAGAATTACAGAAGGTGTGAAGACAACTTGACTGAGTTGTGTAATTTGTGTATTATCTTTGTAATCTTTCTTTCTTTAGTAATGGATTGATTAGTGGCGTTTCGCCCGTGGTTTTTTATTACAATTGAAGGTTCTTCAATTGTGATTTTTCCACGTAAAAATCGTTTGTGTTGTTTTATTGTTTATTCAGAAAAACAACGATCTAAATCACTTTCGTAAGTGCTTGATGATTTAGATTGCGTGTTTTGAATAATTGGAATTTTGAATATTTTAATCTTGATCTAATCACGAATCACTTAGGATTTTCACAATACATAAGATAAGCTAATGAATTGAAGACAAAATTGAGGTTATTATTAATGCCATATAAAATTTATCCAAATATCTTCATTGCCTTCACTGTTTTCATCACCCTAAAAAAATTGTAATACAATATCAAGTTATATTTGTTTACTCAAATTTAGTAGACGATGTGGGATGTATATGAAAATTTGACAAAAGCTCTTGAGTAGAAAAGCAAGCAAGCAAACAAAAGCAGAAGCACGAGAAAAATGCAAATGAGTAAATTAATAATGCCATACAAAAGTTACCCTACGTTCACCACCTCCGTGCACCCTATGTTCACCTCTACCATTTTCCTCACCCTAAAAAAATTGTAACACAATGGTAATAAGCATTTGTTTACTTGAATTTAGAATCTTAATGTAATCCATATGTAAATTGACAAGCTTGGGTAGAAAAGTAAGCAAGCAAAAGCACAAGCATGAGGAATGTGCAAGTTTACCTATGTTTCTCCATGTGAGTGTCCATTTGCCTCTTTGCTTGGCTCCTACAAGTATTAATCAAATTTTTATTTTTTACAAACTTTGTGAAATATCCTTCTATCTAAGATGGGAAGCACATGTGACAAGCAATTTCGATTTTAATAAATGTACACGAGACCTATTATGATAATAAATTTAAGGGTTAATTACACTTTACCCTCTTCTAATTTAACTCGAAAACGCATAAACCCCTCATGGTTTAGAAATGCGGGGTGTTTGGGAAGAAGGCTTTTTAGCTTTTTTGGCTAAAATATCACTAAAAGACAAAATAGGCTAAAATAGCCAATAAGACAAAATGTCACCTCAAACTCAAAATCATTTCACTTTTTCTCTCACAAACATCACATCAAACTACAAAAAAAATCCAATCATCTTCCCAAACACAAAAATTTTAGCCTACTAAAATAGTCAAAAACTAAAATAGCTTACTAAAATAGTAACTTCCCAAATACCCACATAAATACCTTATGTTTTGGACTGAATTGCAAAAGTGATAGAATTTGTTAAAGATAATAGTGTACCAATTGTGGTTGGTAGCAATCAAGATACTTTCAAAATCCATTTCAACTCTATCACACACACACACGCATGCACGCACACGCACATAGATATATATATATATATATATATATATACATGTAAATTTGTACTTCATATATATACGTATTAGACAAGCCACCATCTGCTTTATTTTCTTCAAGAAAAAATTCATTTTTCCTTTCTCTACAAATGTGATTCTCTCAAAAATCAGATTTTCTATTCTTCATATTCATTTATTTACTTTTATTTTTCTTTTTATTTCTGTATTTTTTCCTTTTTCTTATTTCTCTTCCATTTCTATTCTCAGTTTCCCTCTTCATTTCATACGCCAACAAGAAGTCTATGGACTGTGTAGTTCTTTTCATAAAATTAGAAAAAGTTATCTGGGTTTCTCCATGAGAATTTTTCTTACCCATTGCATCTTTGCTTGGTTCCTACAAGTTTTAATTGAAAAAATTTTCAGAACAACTATGAAACATCAATATATACATATATATATATATATATAACATATATTGTCACATTCTTCATTTTGTTTTACCTCATTTTACCTTTTTGCTTTTAACATTTTAGCTTTCATCTCCTTGAGTTCTTGTTCTAAGAGTAGTAATTTTTTTATTTAGTTTTCTCAAATTTTGATTTTGGTATGCTTGTGCATCAACTTTCGATAGCAATGCTCCAAATCCAAGCCCTCTTACACTACTACGTCATTTTGGACAAAACACTTGAACAATTTTATCATCTTTGATAGACGTCGGGCCTTCTTCTATAGAAGGCTTGTGAAGCTGTTGAACCTTATTTTGCAATATATAACATTTATGATAAAGAACCCAAGTCAGACAATGTAATATGTAAACATTTTAATGATATTTCTTCTCCGAATGGTTTGTAGAAGGTTTTAAATAGGTTTTACGAAAAGTCTTTAGTTTCCAAATTGTGGAGACAATTCTTTTAGGATTTTGAGTTGTTCTAATATATGTAAAACTAAGAACTTTTCTAATTCAAATGGAGAACATGCTTTAGATATATATATATATTTGAATTTATTGAAGCTCTCTTCCCTAACCTTTGGTATGCTGCCTAGAATTTCTTAATCTTCTTAATTCCCCCCCCCCCCACTCACTTTAAAGCCCTTTAAAGTGTAGTACCGTATCTATTTCAACACAATCTTCCTGCTAACAAACCTTAATCTACATACCTATGCTTGTTTGCCTTGTAATGTAGCACAGTAAAACAAACCAAGCAACAAAGTCACTATTTAGAGCTTAGGAACAGCTGTTTAATAGGCCTCCTGAAGCCCATATTTCCTCAATGAAGTGAGCAATTCAAGTATTACAAAATGGTAAAAACACTGAAGTGAGCAATTTAGTATGAACTTCTCTAAACAATAAGCAAACACAATCTTTCAAGTTGCAACAGAACAACTGTAGCAAAACAGAACATCTGCAGTAGTTGCAGCCATAACTCAGTCCAACAGAGCAATTGCATCAGATTGCAAATACATTCAAGTTCTTCTTTGATTTTCTTTAATTTTAACATGAGGAGCAAGAGTAAAGCAACAGCCATCAATCTTTCAATTGAATTGAATGCAATCACAAGCATTAATAACATATTAAGCTTTAGCAGGTTCAGTATAATTTAATACACAGTTATAATGTAATAATACATTAAGCTAATTCATACCATTGCTTCCTAAAGCACTTCATTGACAGGTTTCGCCTTCTGTCTTGTGTGTCCTTTGATCCAAACATCCACTCTAGATATGGAATCTATGTCTTGGCGTTGATTTTTCTAAATAAAATGATTAAGTAAAACATAGTACAAAATGGTTCAATAACTGAAAGTCGCTTTTTCAAAAATGTCTTCCATTCAGCCATTCCAATCTTATTAGGTTTGGTGAGGGCAATATTATGTGCTAAATGACCTTTACCTGCTGCATTGAGAGTTCTTACTTTTCTTGATAGTTCAGGCTTGAAATTACACCACAATTTTGCAAACTTTTGCATCACTTGTGTCTTGTGGATATCATGTATTTCACATCTAAGTTGCATTTTTGTCACGACCTAAACCCACCCCTATAGGTTTAGCGTCGTAACCGGCCAGTAATCCGTGATTACCGAAGGCCTGTTTAGCAATAATGATAATATTACACTATAAAGGGGCCGGCGGAAGCAAATCAGCAATAACATACATCGTCCAATGAGTCGTGAAGACCTGAATGGAAATAACTTTTATGCACATAACCATATTCATAGCCACTTATTCAAAAAATACATAGACAAGATAGCATACAAGTTAGGGACATAATCTCCTTATAAAAAATTGCGAAACCAAAAATCTTAGGCATTCATTACACTTAGCAAAAGGGTGGATAGTATCACCCAAAAGGCCTTGACTCGGGTAGGTTCGGAACCTCGATATGAGGCACAATGGTTGGCTTGACAAAACTTGAGCTTGGGTCGGCACCTCTAGCTTTGGTTCGGCGCTTGGCCACCTACATATATATAATAAACTGTGAGCTATAGCCCAGTGAATAACAAATGTGTAAAGAGTTTAACAATGATGTCCTTCCATTTTTGAAACAATCGATTAGCATTAGAACAATTTCAATCAATATCATTCGTCGAGCTATCATTCAATTTTATCAATTCAAAATCAATCGATAATTATATAAGTCATACGTGGTACATCCGATAGCAACAATACACTTGGTCTTAAAAGACCGAACAATCAATTGATGGCCATCATACGATAACAATAGTTCCCAGATTTGGAATTGACAGAGATCTCTGTAACAATAGCAATATCAATAACAATAACGATAACAATACGCTATGGATGCCACGAATACAATTCAAAAGAGGATCATCATTCAATCGATAAAAAGTATTTGTTTAGAAACAATATCATTTATCATTCGGAAAATAAATACAATTTGAACATATCTTTACAACATTGTTACTCACAGTGGGCTCCTCGAAATGCAAACGATACGACACTAAGCTATGGCATCCGACCTAACAAACAAATTTAATCACAACAGTTCAATTACACCCATGTCGAATTCAATCACTTCTATTTCTATTTGCTTGGTTATTATTCCGTTAATTTTTATTCATTGTTCACTCATTCGATTCTATCTCTATTCATGTACTCTAATGCACACATGAGATGCAAATTATTATGAAAACATTTAAAAACTATGCAAACGGAGGCCCGGAAAAGGAAAAAGTGAAGCAAAGAACAAAATTGAAATTGCCATGTTGGCCGCACGTGCGATTACCTTGGCCTCTCGTGCGGGGGGGCCCAATCTGCTCGAGCGGTCTGGGCTGAAATGGTGCCCAAAATCTGCTTTGTTTAATACATCTTAACCATGCAAATTCAGCCCTTAATTCAAGTAATTGAAGTCCCAAAAACATGCATGAACCCAAAAGATTGGACATACCAAACTCTAAGCAAGATTTCGCTCAGTCCATGTGAAAGAAAATAGAACCCAAGTTCTTGAAATTTACAACAAAAATCAAAGATACATAATCAAGCATTTCAAAGCTCTTAGTTATATAATTTGTGAAAAGTTCTTTCAAACTTATGAAGATTATGAAAGAACTAAATGAATGAAATCAAATGTTCATGAAACATGTCATGCATGTTGGATTTAAAGAATCAATTCACTTATTTTTTGCATATGAAGCCATGCATGAAGTACATCTCTAACTATGTGAACCAAACTTTACATGTTCTTGGCAAATCTTGAATTTCATAAGTTTTGAGCACGAATCTACAAAAGCATGAGGTTTAAGAGGGGAATTCTCACCTAATATGAGTGAATTGTGGAGAGTGGAGGGGAAATTTCAATGACTTCTTTAATCTCTTCTTCACTGCCTCGTTCTTCTCTTCTTTCCTCTATGCTGAGTTCTAACTCTCATGGCCTCTCCCTCTCTCTCTCTACGTGTATAGCTCTAAGTTCTCTAGGTCCACTACACTGCTCTTGTCACAACCCAAACCCGCCCCTATGGGTTTAGCACCGTAACTAGCCCGCAATCCGAGATTACCGAATGCCTGCTCAACAGTAAAACAGTAATACAGAGTACAGGGGCTGGCGGAAGCCAAAACAGTAATTAAAAGATGTCCAATGAGCTGTGACAGTCTGTATGCAAAAGGACTTTTCATAACATGTTCACATCGAGAACAAAAACAGTATATACATACATCATTTATAGGCATTCAGGTTAGGGACCAAATCCCCACCATAACAGTACAGTACAAATATCATTCAGTCTATACATAACAGAGATAGATAAGGTGAATTTGAGACACCCCAAAAGCAGCCTTAGCTTGAACAGATCTGGAACCTCGAAGTGAGGCACAAAGGTTAGCTTGACAAAACAAGGGCTTAGTTTGACGCTTCTTGCAACGGTCCGGTGCCTGAACACCTGCATATATATATGAGCAGTGAGCTAAAGCCAAGTGAATAACATATGCGTAAAGAGGTTAAGAATGAATGTCCTTTCAGTATTGAAAACAATCATTTATTAGTATATCAGTCATTCGGTTTGTGGCTCATATTTCATGCCATAACAGTCATTCAGAAACTATAATAGTCTTATGTGGTACATCCAATAGCAAAACAGTACAGTAGGTCTTAACAGACCGAACAGTCAGCTGATGGCCATCATATCAGTAAACAGTAGTGGTTCCAAACATGGAAACCGACAGAGATCTCTGTGACAGTAGCAGTACAGTACAGTAACAGTAAATTGCTATGGATGCCACGAATACAGTTCACAAATAGAACAAACATTCATTCAGTAAGAAATATCATTTCAGAAAGCAGTACAGTTGTTCATTCAGAAAATATTCATGATTGAACATATCTTTACAACATTGTCACTCACAGAGCACTGGGCTATAAGCAGCTAGAGCGTCCTTGGATGCCAACCCTACACAGTTACAGAACGAACACACACTAAGCTACACAGTTGGGAAATAATAACTTAATCCCTAATTTGCCTCGGTGTGGTTCTACATCAATATCCTCATTAAGATGCCTTAAACTAGGCCTAAGAATACCTAGGATGGAATGAGGATGCAAAGATGCATTTAAAAACACTTTTCAAAATTTTGCTGAAACAGGGTCCCACTCGAGTGTGGATTTACCCACTCGAGCGGACATGCAGACAAAAGAGCCTCGCTCGAGCGTGACTTACTCTGCTCGAGTGGACTGCAAAAGTACTGGATGGGTGAAATTCACGCTTGATGGGTGCTCGACCTCCGCTCGAGCATGAGACATAAGTCCTCGCTCGAGCATGCATTCCCCCGCTCGAGTGGACTGTAAACACATGCAAAGTACTGGATACATGCATTTCCCGCTCGGGCGTCACTTTCCACGCTCGAGCGGACTGCATGAACTCAGTGTGTACGCTTGAGCGTGGAGTTCCCCGCTCGAGCATTAGTCCAAAATCTGGAATTTCCAGATTTGAACCTCAAGCTCAAAACTCAACTATTAATGCATCAAATTCGATCCCTTTGGGCTAATTTTCTGGAAAACACTTATAAACTCATAGTATGACATTTTCAAAGATCAATTTGAGAAATCAAAGCCCAAAGGTAGTTCAATTGAACACAAATTTCAAGGAGCTTTTATGAACAAGACTCAAATGTAACATGCATGAGCTTAAATGAATTTAAAGCTTCAAACACAAGATCAAATGAGCCAATCCTTTCAAAAACATGAGGAATTCATAAACTAGAACGATAATATGAACATGAATGTGGGAGTTTTCATGAAAACAACTTCAAAACTCTACAACATGTACATGCATGCATGAATTCCTACTCAATTCAACATATTAAGCTAATTCTTGACTCTACTCTTCAATATATCATGAACCATGCAAGAACTAACTTAAATACAAGTTCAAGAAGATGGTTCCTCTACCTTATGCCTTGAATTCAAGATGTGGAAGCTCAATTATGCAAATTTCCTTCAACTCTCTTAATCTCCAAGCCAAAACAAGATGAAATCAAGCTTCCCTCCCATCTCTCTCTCTCTAGTCGGTTTAGGCTCAAGAAATGGCTGAACAACGTGCTAGAAATAAAGCTCAAATGTGTTTTATGAAGTGGGCCACTAAGTGCCAAAATGGTGATTAAGGCCAACTATTATAACTTAGCTTATTTAATCCAATTTAGTCATTCCAAATCAAATTTCAATTAAATTTATCATAAAATCACATAAATTCCAATTAGCATAAAACTTTAATCAATTTCAAATTCGGCCGTCGATAAGGCCTTTAATTTGATTTTTTTTTTAAACATAATACATGAACAGATAATTTAGCAGTCAAACAGATAGACATGCATTTAAACTAATACACTCAATCAATCAGTTCAGAATTCAAGTCAATCAGTCAGTTAACATGCTTAATCATAGATTAGCACTAATCAGTGGTGAGGGTTGTCACAGCTCTCTCATCCCAATCAATTTGATGAGTCATCTCTCAAGCCCTTGACCATATTTACAACAAGCTTACATTAAATAAGTTAATAAATCATACAACTAATTTTAAATTCAATTCACTCAAATTAAATTAACTCACATTGTACCGTAATCTTAAGTACACTAGATTAATTTATACTAATGTGAATTAGGCCCTAATTCCTATCCAATTTTCTTAATTATAATTTATTTAAATTAGCGATTCAGACATGTTAAATTCATTCCTTTACGTATCTGTTCACAATAATACTACAATGCCAATCAATGCAAATATATATGTCATATGGTACATAATTCACATAACACATAATCACACACTTAACAATAAGCAGATAATTAACTTAATTAATCGCTTTAATTAAGGAGGTGGGTGTCACATCCTCTCCCCCTTAGGACGTTTGGTTCTCCAAACTCAATTACCTTCCTCCGGAAAGAATATAAGGTCAAGTGGAAAAAGGTCTGGATATCTTCTTTTCATGTCATCTTCTCTTTCCCAAGTTGCATAAACGCCACCATGATTTTGCAAATCCACTTTCACTAATGGGATTTCTTTATTTCTCAACTTCTTGATTCGCTGGTTTACAATTTGAATGGGTCTTTCTTCGTAAGTGTAGTTGTCACTCAATACAGCATGGGTTGGCTCAATAACATGGAAAGGATCCCGTAGATAATCCCGCAACATCGAAACGTGGAAGACATTATGCATATGTTCCATTTCGGGAGGAAAAGCTACCTGATATGCCACTGGATTAATCTTTTCAATAATTTCGTACGGCCCAACATACCTTGGTGCCAACTTGCCCTTAGTTCCAAAGCGAGTCTGCCCTTTCATTGGTGTCACTTTAATAAAAACATGATCGCCCACTTCATATTCCCTGTCTCGCCTTCGGACATTCGCATAGCTTTTCTGTTGGCTTTGTGCGGTTTTCAATCTTTGTTGGATTAATTTCACATTTTTTGTTGTTTTATGTACAATCTCAGGCCCAAGTAAAGGCCCGTCTCCAACTTCTACCCAAAAATAGGAGACCGACATTTTCTGCCATATAAGGCCTCGAAAGGTGCCATACCAATACTCGAATGAAAGCTGTTGTTGTAGGCAAATTCAGCTAAAGGCAAGTGACTTTCCCAACTCCCTTGGAAATCAAGTACACACATACAAAACAAGTCCTCCAGAATTTGGATTGTTCTTGCTGATTGGCCATCTGTCTGAGGATGGTACGCACTACTCAATCTCAAATCAATACCCAATGCCATTTGCAAACTTTGCCAAAGTCTCAATGTAAATTTCGAGTCCCTATCAGAAACAATGGACACAGGCACTCCATACAATCTAACAATCTCATTAATATAAATTGTAGCCAACTTATCTGCATTATAAATTGTTTTGACAGGCAAGAAATGAGCAGACTTAGTCAACCGATCAACAATAACCCAAATTGAATCCATACCTCTACTGGAGCGAGGCAATCTAACAATGAAATCCATAGTGATATGCTTCCATTTCCACTTCGGTATTGGCAAATGTTGAAGCAAACCTACGGGTGATTGATGTTCGGTTTTGACTTGTTGGCAATGTAGGCATTTTGACACAAACTCTGTAATTTCTTTCTTCATTCCCGGTCACTAGAAATTAAGCTTCAAATCTTGGTACATTTTTGTATTCCCTGGATGGATAGAAAGTTTTGAAATGTAGGCTTCTTGCAGGGCTAGCCGTGAGTTTTCAAGGGCCTAAGGCGAATTAATTTTTCGGGACCTTTTTAGATATTTATAAAAAAAACATAAAATCACTATGTTTGGTTTAGAGTTTTTAAAAATAATTGTCTGAATTTGCAATTCGTATTTTTTTATATTTTTTTGTATTTGGTAATTTTAATTAAAAAAAAATACAAATATTATAGTTTTAAATGTAACTAAGTTAGAGGTATCTACAAAATAAATAAATAAAAATTGTGTAAAATATTTTTTAAAAAAATACTAAAAAACACATATTTGGGCCATAAAGAGAAAAAAAATAGGCCACACAAAATTAGGCTAACAACTAATACATATGCATATATTTTATATTTTATCTTTTTAATTGGACTAACAACTATCACTTATAAATATTTTTTAATTGGACCTTTTATCAATTGGGCCAAATAGGTTTTTGGAGGCCCTTTAAAACAGCCTAAATTAATTAAATAGAATTGGGACATTTTAAGTTTTTAATATAGTGCAAGACTAATAAATTTGGGGCCTTTTTTTAGGCCTAATTTTTGGGCCCTAGGCACAGGCCTCACCTGCCTTAGCCCAGGGCCGACCCTGGCTTCTTGTAACACTCGCTTTTTTAATTCAGGATCATTTGATACACACAACCTTCCTTGAAATTTCAACACATCATTTTCAAATCTAAAATCTGGCCTTGGCTTGGATTCCCATTCATCAATAATCTTCCTCAAAAAGTCATCTTGTTATTGTTTCTCTTTAATTTCCTCAATAAGTGCCGGTTAAGCAAAAATGACAGCCAATGTCCCACCTTGTTCTCGCAAAACAATTTCAACCTCAAATTTCTCAAGCTCATGCAGTAGTTCTTTTTCCCCGGTAAGTAAGCAAGCCAAATTCCTAATTGATTTTCAACTAAGTGCATCAGCAACGGTATTAGCTTTCCCCGGATGGTACAAAATTTGCAAGTCATAGTCTTTTATCAATTCTAACCTTCTCCGTTGCCTCATGTTCAACTCTTTCTGTGTAAAGAAATATTTTAACTCTTGTGATCTGTGTACACTTCACATGTTGCTCCATATAAGTAGTGGCGCCAAATTTTCAATGCAAATACTACTGCGGCAAGCTCGAAATCATGAGTCGGATAATTCTTTTCATGTGACCTCAGTTGTCAGGAAGCATATGCGATGACTTTACCATTCTGCATCAATACACACCCCAAACCCTTATAAGAAGCATCACTAAAAATAGTAAATCCATCTGTACCTGAGGGTAAGGTGAGAATTGGTGCAGTCACAAGTCGGGTCTTCAATTCTTGAAAGGCTGATTCTCTCTGGTCAGTCCAGTCAAACGGTACTCCTTTCTGTGTTAATTGAGTCAAAGGCAAAGCAATTTTGGAGAAATCTTTCACAAATCTTCTATATTACCTGGCTAAACCCAAGAAACTCCGAACTTCAATAACATTAGTCAGTCTAGGCCAATTCACGATTGCTTTAATCTTCTGTGGGTCAACTGAAATGCCATCCTTACTAATCACATGCCCCAAAGACATAACACTATCAAGCCAAAATTCACACTTTGCTAGTTTTTCATATAATTTCTGTTCTCGTAAGGTTTGCAATGCAATTCTCAAATGATGTTCATGTTCTTCCTTATTCTTGGAGTAAATCAAGATATCATCTATAAAAACAACCACAAATTCATCAAGGAATGGTTTGAATATTCTGTTCATAAGATCTATAAATGCAGCAGGCGCATTAGTAACTCCAAAAGGCATAACAAGAAATTTATAATGTCTATACCTTGTTTAGAAAGCAGTCTTTTCAATGTCTTCAGCTTTGACTTTCAATTGGTGGTATCTGGATCTAAGGTCAATTTTGGAAAAGACTTGAGCACCTTGCAATTGGTCAAATAAATCATCATTGCGAGGCAATGGGTACTTATTTTTCACTATCACCTTGTTCAGTTCACAGTAGTCAATACAAAGCCTCAACGAGCCATCCTTCTTTTTTACAAATAAAACTGGAGCACCCCACGGTGATGTACTAGGCCTGATAAACTTTTTGTCCAACAACTCCTGCAACTGGATTTTCAATTCTTTCAATTCAGTAGGCGTCATTCTGTACGAAGCTTTGGAAATTGGATGTGTACCCGGTAACACCTCAATAGTGAACTCAATCTCCCTGTCAATCAGATCCCCTGGAAAATCATCTGGAAAAACATCTGGGAATTTTCTAACTATAGGAATACTGTCCACATTAGCTTTAGTATCAGTAGGCACAGTTAGTACACAACATAGATACCATTTACGTCCCTTTTTAATCAATTTAAATGCTTTCATAGATGAAATCAAGTATGGGGGAGGTACAACACCAACTCCATTAAATATAAATTCAGGCAATCCAGGTGGACAAAAAATAACTTACTTTGTTACACAGTCAACGGAGGCATGATATTTTGTTAACCAGTCAATTCCCAAAATTACATTAAAATGATCAAGATTCAGGGGTAGCAAATCAACATATAAAAGCATATCTCCAATAACAATCTCACATGCAGCATACATATAAGCACAAGTCATGGATCCCCCAGCAGGTGATGATACAGCTAATAAATAGTTCATGGGTTCCAATGGTCTATTTAATTTTTGGGAAAAAGCATGCGAGACAAACGAATGTGTAGACCCCGAATCAATCAGAATATAAGCATTTTGAGCACAGATGGAAAGTATACCTGACACAACTGCCTCAGTATTCTGCACGTCTCCTGGTACAAGTGCAAACACCCGACCTTGCCTCAAAGGTTCTTTCCTGGTAGCTTTGGAATTGGGTTTTGGTGTAACAGTTGATGCTGCAGCACATGCCATGGGTCTACTAAGGTTCTGAGACGCGAGAGGACAATCTCTAACTATGTGGCCCACCTTGCCACATTTATAACATGCCCCGAAGATTTTATAACAAACCCCCTTGTGTCTTTTGCCTAATTCTGGACAAGGCGGTGTAGAGTTGTTGCCTTGGCTAGAGCTGCTCGTTGACCCTGTGTTTTTCTTTTTATTCAATGAACTGTTCCAGCCCTTTTTTGAAATTAAAACCTTGCCTCTTACCTCGCAATTCAATCATCGGTGCCTTAGACTGTTTCAATGCTGCAACATTTGCCTCAGCTATGATAGCTCGGTCAAGGACATCCACATACTTGAGTAATTTCAAGACATTAATTCGATCAAGTATCTCCACATTAAGTCCACCTTCAAACTTTCTAGCCTTTTATAGTCGGTATCCACCAGCTGTGGTGCGTATCGGGCAAGCTCGGTGAACTTAGATTCATATTCAGCTACTGACATGGTGCCTTGCTTCAGTTGCTCAAATTCGGTCACTTTCCGGTCACAAACGCACTGAGGGAAATATTTCACATAAAAAGCTTCCTTAAAATGAGCCCAAGTCATAGCGTTGTTTGTATCACGAATACGCATCCACCACTGTCTAGCTTCTTCTTATAAAGTGAAAGTAGCCAATAACACTTTATGTGCCTCTGAACATGGAAATACTTCAAATAGTTTTTCAATTTCTAGGACCCATGCTTCAGCCTTTAAGGGCTCAAGACCTCCTTGGAATGTCGGTGGTTTCATTTTGGTAGACTTCTGTGTCAAAGCAATCACATCATCATTGGCATTGGGTTATAGCTGCACTGGTTGTGGAGGAGGAAGCAGGGGTTGTTGGTTTGGTTGTTGTCTTAAAGCCTAGGTCAATAATTCAACCATTCTTTCCAACCTTGCAATTCTTGTTTCGGATGATTTAGGTTCATCTGTATTTCTTGCATTCTCCATTTCACTATAGAAAACATGGTAATAATAAACATAAGAAAGACGGTTTCATATTCATATATGTTTATTCATATGCACATGTCACACCTACACACACTTATGTATGCTCATGAAATGCCCTATTACTTTTCTAGGACACCCTATACCTCATTCGGACACGTGTGTGCGGTATAACCTGGCTCTGATACCACTCTATCACGACTCTGTCATGACTTAAACCCACCCCTATAGGTTTAGCGTCGTAATCGGCCAATAATTTATGATTACCAAAGGCCTGTTTAGCAATAATGACAATATTACATTATAAAGGGGCTGGTGGAAGCCAATCAACAATAACATACATCATCCATTGAGCCGTGAAGACCTGAATGGAAAAAACTTTTATGCACATAACCACATGCATAGCCACTTATTCAAAAAATACATATACAAGATAGCATACAAGTTAGAGACATAATCTCCTCATCAAAAACTACGAAACCAAAAATCTTAGGCATTCATTACACTTAGCGAAGGGTGGATAGTATCACCCAAAAGGCCTTGACTCATGTAGATTCGGAACCTCGATATGAGGCACAATGGTTGGCTTGACAAAACTTGAGCTTGGGTCGGCGCCTCTAGCTTTGGTTCGGCGCTTGGCCACCTACATATATATAATAAACTGTAAGCTATAGCCCAGTGAATAACAAATGTGTAAAGAGTTTAAGAATGATGTCCTTTCATTTTGAAACAATCGATTAGCATTAGAACAATTTCAATCAATATCGTTCGTTGAGCTATCATTCGATTTTATCAATTCAAAATCAATCGATAATTATATAAGTCATGCGTGGTACATCTGATAACAACAATAAACTTGGTCTTAAAAGACCAAACAATCAATTGATGGCCATCATACGATAACAATAGTTCCCAGATTTGGAACTGACAGAGATCTCTATAACAATAGTAATATCAATAACAATAACGATAACAATACGCTATGGATGCCACGAATACAATTCAAAAAAGGATCATCATTCAATCGATAAGTATTCGTTTAGAAACAATATCATTTATCATTCGGAAAATAAATACAATTTGAACATATCTTTACAACATTGTTACTCACAATGGGCTCCTCGATACGCAAACGATACGGCACTAAGCTATGGCGTCCGACCTAACAAACAAATTTAATCACAACCGTTCAATTACACCCATGTCGAATTCAATCACTTCTATTTCTATTTGCTAGGTTATTATTCTGTTAATTTCTATTCATTGTTCACTCATTCGTTTCTAACTCCATTCATGCACTCTAATGCACCCATGAGATGCAAATTATTATCAAAACATTTAAAAACTACGCAAACGGAGGCCCGGAAAAGGAAAAAGTGAAGCAAAGAACAAAACTGAAACTGTCATGTTGGCCGCACGTGCGGTTGCCTTGGCCGCTCGTGTGGTGGCTTGGTCACACGTGTGGTGGATTTGGCCGCACGAGCGACGGAAAACACTATGCATTCTTGGGTTACTGAAGGTGGGCCGCTCGTGCGGGGGGCCCAATCCACTCAAGCGGTCTGGGCTGAAATGGTGCCCGAAAACTACTCTATTTCACACATCTTAACCAAGCAAATGCAGCCCTTAATTCAACTAATTCAAGTCCCAAAAACATGCATGAACCCAAAAGATTGGACATATCAAACTCTAAGCAAGATTTAGCTCAGTCCAAGTGAAAGAAAATAGAACCCAAGTTCTTGAAATTTACAACAAAAATCAAAGATACATAATCAAGCATTTCAAAGCTCTTGGTTGTATAATTTGTGAAAAGTGTTTTCAAACTTATGAAGATTATGAAAGAACTAAATGAATGAAATCAAATGTTCATGAAACATGTCATGCATGTTGGATTTAAAGAATCAATTCACTTATTCTTTGCATATGAAGCCATGCATGAAGTACATCTCTAACTATGTGAACCAAACTTTACATGTTCTTGGCAAATCTTGAAATTCATAAGTTTTGAGCACGAATCTACAAAAGCATGAGGTTTAAAAGGGGAATTCTCACCTAAAATGAGTGAATTGTGAAGAGTGGAGGGGAAATTTCAATGACTTCTTTAATCTCTTCTTCACTGCCTCGTACTTCTCTTCTTTCCTCTTTGCTGAGTTCTAACTCTCATGGCCTCTCCCTCTCTCTCTACGTGTATAGCTCTAAGTTCTCTAGGTCCATACACTGCTCTCTCATCCCAATCAATTTGATGAGTCATCATTCAAGCCCTTGACCATATTTACAACAAGCGTACATTAAATAAATTAATAAATCATACAACTAATTTTAAATTTAGTTCACTCAAATTAAATTAACTCACATTGTACCATAATCTTAAGTACACTAGATTAATTTATACTAATGTGAATTAGGCCCTAATTCCTATCCAATTTTCTTAATTATAATTTATTTAAATTAGCAATTCAAACAGGTTAAATTCATTCCTTTACGTATCTGTTCACAATAATACTACAATGCCAATCAATGCAAATATATATGTCATATGGTACATAATTCACATAACACATAATCACACACTTAACAATAAGCAGATAATTAACTTAATTAATCGCTTAATTAAGGAGGTGGGTGTCATAATTTTCATATAAGCAAACATTTAATATTACAAGAGGGGGGAAAATAATGAATTGTTGTATGAAAATTAACTACATAAACATACTACTTCACACAAGCCCATAACTTATGCTTAATCTCATCTAGAAGTTCAAACCAATAATCTATATTAATTGGCACCATCTCTCGAGCTAAGATCCCTTCTAATGTTGATAAGTGCACTGATTCTTGTCCTATCAATTGGTACCTTGCATTGAAGTTGATCTAATCACACTTTTGTTTGCTTTTGTCGTGCATCTTTAACTTTGACGACCCCCTTGTTTTTTTCTTTGGTTCTTGACCAGAGTCAGCTACTCCATCGGCATTTGGTGATTCAATTTGTCGAGTATTGGAACATACATCTGAAATTCTAATGGGGCCATCACTTCTATTATCCATTGTGGCAGCAACTATAGCTTCTTGCTCTTTCCTATGTCTTTTTACTGCCATTTTATAACTCTTTATGACACATGATAAAATATAAACAAGGTAGCCAATAGTTGGTTAAAAATGTGTGCCCAAAAATAAATAAATTAGAAAAAAACACTTGTTTGAAAGTTACCTTTGCACAGATTGTTGGTTAGCAACTTCAATTACTAAATACTTTGAAAAGAATTCCACCTGCAAAAATGAAAGAACAAAACCAAGTCAAGTAATATTTTTTATTTGAGATACAAGTATATGAAAGTGTTTTGTAAAAGGGGAAAAAAACTACTAATTAATTTCATACATGCCACAAATATCACATAGTGAAAAAGTGATTCTTAAACATCAATCACAATTGAACACAAGTACTTATAATATTATTTCACTTCATTACTAGGTCAACAAAACATGAAGAGTTACTTATTCATCACGCAACACTTCCATACCCTCACAATCATTGCTTACATAGCACTCATCCTCATCACTATTAGCCATTTCAAGCCTAGCTATATTGACATGTTCACACGGCATGTAAGCATCATCATCATATATTTCAAAATCATGAAAACCTCTTTAGGATGCTTTAAATACAACTTCTCAACTGGATGTATCATTATCTGTCAAATAAAACACTTGTTTTGCTTATGAGGCTAGAATGAACGGATCTCTCTCAAATTGATGTCTTCCATGTTGTAAGTTAACTAAAGTAAATCCATCTTCAACTTTGACACTATTTCCAGTAGCTACCCAATCACATTTAAATAAAGGGACTTGGAATTTATAATAGTCCAACAAAATAATCTTTTTAAAAACCCCATAAAAAGAAATTTTTCTCACAACTTGTGTGGCATCTCTCTTACTAGCTCAACAAAGAATTTCTGCTTCGATGGAAACACCATTATTTTGTTTAGCCCTCTCAATATTGGTTGTATGAAAGTGATGGCCATTAATGACATAACCCAAGTATGACATTGCATCATTTCTTGGGCCAGCTGCAAGCCACTTCAATATATTCAACATCTCACTACCACAAGAATTGATCTTCTTTTTCACCCATTAACAAAAAGTATCCATTTGTCTAGAATGTAGTAATGCAGCTGTGATAACCCTGTTCTGTGTTATGCTAATTGATCTTAATTATGATTGTGGTTATGTGTTAATGTGATTTTGAGTGCCATTTATATGATTATATGTGGTTTTGAATTTCTATCTGTTCACCGTAGGAAAATTTGTTTGAATTTCTAGTTAAGAATTTTAATTGAAGGCCTTATCGGCCTCAGGAACCAAAATTGACTACGTCATTGTGATTAGCATAATTTTTACTGCCTACGGTGAAATTTCATTGAAAATTTATTCGGATCAAAATAATTAGATTTAGAATGATTAATTAAGTTCAATTACTTAGCCTTAATCAATTTGCTTAGGCCAACATGTATAAGTGGCCTATTTACGCTTATGGGCATTGTTTATGAGTTCAATTTCTCTCCTCTGACTGAGACTACACTCTAGAGAGAGAGAGAGTGCCAAATTTAGAGAGAGAGGGAACTCAAGATAGAGAATTGATCAAGGAGCTTGGTGATCTTGAAGATTAACTCAAGAATTAACTATAATTCAGAAGATTTGAGCCTCTAGGTGAGTAATTGAGCATAAACTTGTAAGTTTGAGTTTGTAATTTTGTGAATTCAAAGTTAGATGGCAATTGAAAACATAATTTGAGATGAATTTGATGAATTTGGAGCTTGTATGTACATGCATGTGCATAATTGCCATGATTTTATATATTTAAGCATGAATCATGTTGAACAAGAAGAGTTGAGCACCAAATCTCACATCCATGCATAATTTTCAGGAGTTTCATGATTTTAAGTGTTATTTGTACCACTTGGAATAGAATTGGAGTTAAAAATTTACATGCATGCATGATTGATGAAGATATGGAGTTTGTATGAAGTGGAATGCATGTGTTTTGAAACCCATGAAGAGAACTCAAAATGATTTTGGAAAAGGACCATGAATTTAAACAATTTGTCTCATAATCTTATGTTCTCATATTATGTAATGTGTTTCTATGTTTTTGTGTCCAAAACTTGAGTTTTGATCCCTTGGACATTGAGTTTGAACTTCAAGAACAATTCTGAAAATTCCAGAATTTGGCATGTCCGCTCAAGCGGAGGAAACGCCGCTCGAGCGTGAAATGTTAGCTTCTAGAACTTTTACAGACATTGATGTCAGCTTGAGTGGGAGTAGTTACGCTCAAGCGTCTGTACACATATTTTAACCCTTAGCTTGAGTGTCCAAAGTTGAGCTCGAGCACAGAAATGAGACAACAAGTACTTTTGCAGACCAGAGGGGTCTGCTCGAGCGGCGAAAACCGCGCTCGAGCGGATAGCCCTATTTCAGAAATTTTGAGAAGTTGTTTTGTGCTTCATTTTAAATTCCCTTTTACTTCTAAGCACTCTTAGGCATACATTGAGAATTGTAAATGAAGCAAGAAGATAAGAAGGAGGCCTAAGAAGAATGTATAAGTTAGGAACGGATTGAATAGTATGTGACCCAATATGTGTTATGTATTGTGTAGGGTCAAGCACAAGGAAGAATCCACCGGCAGAACACTGTGAGTAATATCTTTGTAAAAATATTTCGAAGTATGCTATTTTCCCAATCACTTACTTCCATACGAGTCATATAAGTTTGTTAATTTGAATTATAGACAAATAATCATTGTGCCATGTGATTGGGCCAAAGTCCGTCAGATATGAATGATCGGGCCAAAGGCCGTCGGAAATAAATGAATGAGCCAAAGGCCATCAAAAATGAATGATTGGGCCAAAGGCTGTTGAATATGAATGATTGGGCCAAAGGCCGTCGGAAATGAATGAATGGGCCAAAGGCCGTAGGGAACGAATGAATGGGCCAAAGGCCGTCGAACATGAATGAATTGGGCCTAAGGCCGTCTGTTAAGGATGAAATGGGCCTAAGGTCGTTTGATATATTTGTTTCGAATCTCATTCATATACTGTCTTTATTTGATATTATTCACTGGGCTTTCGCTTACTCTCATTCATGTGTCTGTAGGTGAGCCAAAAGATGTCCAAACTCAGCCTCAGTAAAGTATGTGAGAAACAGTCGAAGTTTTGGGAGAGTCAGCCCTAACGTCTCACGCACGAGACTTGTTTTTCCCTTTTGTTCTTTTGTTATATCTTTGCTATGTGGGCGAAAACGTTGAATCACCTTTGTATATACATGTTTTGTTTGGCTGACTGTATGACTGAAAGTTCTTGGATATAGATTAACTCTATGGGTATGTGTGAGTTATTACGAAATATTTTTAGAATGATTTTGCTATATCATGTAAACGCAGCTCTATGGACAACTTGTAAGTTTGCGTCCGTTTTGGCCCCTCAACTCTAATGAAATATGTTTTATTTGGTTTGAGGCCGTAGGTAATCCCTTGATTACTGGCCGGTTATGAGCTTAATCCATAGGGGTGGGCTCGGGTCATGTCACAACATCCCTCATTAAACGCCTATTAGAACGCTTAAGCTGCTCTGCATGCATCCTAATAAAAAAGCAAAATGGTAAGAACCGAACATTCTTTGAATAGTCAATTAAATATTTAACTCATCACACTTACTCTAGATAAGGTTGGACTTCTGCACTGTTTATCAGCACACATCGATAAGCAATTTGCAACACATCATCTGGTATCGCTATTGATTTTCCCAAAGTAATTAGGCGTCATTCTAGTATTGTTTCACTTTCAAACTCTATATTGTGATTATGTCGAACACCTATTTCAGTTTCTTTCTTCATATACCCACTACAAAATTGCATACACTCTTCAGCTAGAGAGCATTCTGCTATGCATCCCTCAGGTCTTGCGCGATTTTTAACATAACCTTCGAGTATCTTCATGTATCTAAACAACAATAAAATTTAGCTTAACAAATTTTTTAGAATTTTATTTATGTTAGAGAAAAAACAATACTTATATTTAAAATATGATATAGACTCACCTTTCAAATGGGTATATGCAATGAAACTGCACTGGCCCACATAAGCGAGCTTCTCGTCCTCTATGAATTGTTAAGTGTACCATAATATCAAAACATGATGGAGGGAAGAATCTTTCTAAGATACACAATGTCTTAACAATGTCATTTTCAAGGTCTTCTATCTTATTACTATCAATCACCCTTTAGCATAACTAATTGAAAACAGAGCACATTCAGAATATTGCATTCCTTGGTCCTTTTGGCAAAAGTTCTCTCAATGCGACTGACAACAATTGTTGAAACAGGATGTGACAATCATGTGACTTGAGTCCAACTAACTTGCATTCTTGTAATTGTTCACTATTATTTGAGCTATAACCATCAGGCAACTTCAAATCTTGTAGCCTAGAACAAAAAAAACTTCTTCTCATATTTTTGAAAGTGTATGTGATGCTGGTGGCAAGTAAAAATGGGATTATTTATCCTCTGCATGCAATTCAGTTCTTATTCCTATTTCTGCCAAATCTTTACGAGCCTTACGACCATCCTTAGATTTCCCTTTAACATTTAAAAGTGTGGATAAAATGCTTTCACAAACATTTTTCTCCATGTGCATCACATCCAAGTTACGATGTAAAAGCAATGCTTGTAACATCAATAAAAGATTTATTGTTTACAAAATTAGAAGAAAAAATTAACTAAGACTAACGATAGACAAAAGAATATGAAATCCTACTTTCCAAGGAATTACATCCCAATATGGTAGATTGAAAAATATGGACTTTTTCTTCCATAGTTGGACCCAATCTGACTCTTTTTGGTTATTTTTCTGTTTGGTCAGGGCCTTTTTTCTTTTCCTTTCCTTTGTAGTTTTTCCCTAATTAGTTTCAATGTCCCTTACAGCATGTAACACATCAGCTCCACTCAACGGTTTAGGCTTCCTCCCAAGTTTTTGCTTTCCATCAAACCAACTTCTTTTCATTCAAAATGAACGATCTGGAGATAGAAATCGCGTATGGCCCATGTACACTGTCTTCTTACTGTGATTCATCCACTGTGACCATGTGTTAATGCTATATACAAGACATGCAACTTTCCCTTTTGTGGCACATCCAGTTAAGTTCCCATAAGCTGGAAAATCATTTATTGTCCACATCAACATAGCCTTCAAATTAAACATAGACTTGATGGCTGCGTCATAGACCTCCACACCATTATTCCATAATTCTGGTAGGTCTTCTATAAGTGGCTGTAGATACACATCTATGTCATTCCCTGGTTGCTTTGGTCCCGGTATAAGTAATGTCAACATTATATTTTCCTTTGCCATACATAATCATGGAGGAAGATTATAAGTCACTAACATCATTGGCTAACAACTGTATGTTGAGCTAAGATTTACAAAGGGATTGAATCCATCTGTTGCAAGTCCACGTCGAAGGTTTCGCGGATCCGATGCAAAAGAGGCTCACTTGTGATCAATTGCATCCCATGCCAACAAATCAACTGGATGTCGCATATTTCCATCTTGACTTTTGTGAGTGGAATGCCAAGTTAATTGTTCTTCTTTTTCTTGTGACCTGAACATTTTTCTAAATCTTGAAATTATGGGAAAATAATGCAACACCTTCGATGGAACCACCTTTTTAATCTTCTTAGTTCTCTTATCTACTTTCCAACGTGAACAATTGCATTTTAGGCATGCCTCCATATGTTGCAAATCTTTTCTAAATAAACAACAATCATTAACACAAGCATGTATTTTGTCATACCCAAGATCAAATACTAAAGCAACTTATTTGCTGAATATATAGATTGCACAAGTGTGTTACCTTCTGGTAGCATGTCAGACACTAATCTCAAATTTTCATCAAAACTCTTATCAAATGTCCCATGCACAGCTTTATGCTTGTATAAAGCAACAATTGTTGAGAACTTAGTGTACTTTGTATAACCTGGATATAAAGGAGTTTCAGCTTCTTCTAATGCTTGTGTGAACTCCCTCTCTCTACTTTCATTTGTAGTTTGTGAAAAATCATCGTGTGCATAAAAATCTCTAAACAGCCTATATGTCTCCAGAATTTCAACATTGTCTTAATCTTCTACAGATTCACTTAGTCGCTCCCCATAAAGAACCTATGACGTATATTTAGGATCCATCCCTACCATAACAAAATGCTCGAAAACAGTATCACAATGTTGTTGTGATAGGTTCTGACAACTTTCACAAGGGCATATGATCATATCGGGATTCCCTGAATTTTCCTTAGCTATGTTGATAAATTTTCTCGCTCCGTCCACATACTCATTCAATACTCTGAAAACTTTAAATTAGTATTAATTCCATCCAAACAAAATGAGTAACTTAACATTTGAAAGCATATTTATGATTGTGTTTAGAAATAAACTTTGGAAAATGTACCCATGTTTTATCCATCTTGAACTTTCCACTTGCTAACAAAATGCATCAACAAAAACTACTAAAATTAGTTACATGCATCAATGTTCAAAATGATTAGCAAATACACTAAGATGGTATTTTAGAGTTTCAAATAATCTAGAATCTAGAATTGTAATAAAATACTATTAAATTCTAGAAATATCAAGTACGTAACAAACAATTGAAAATCAGTTTTTGTGTCTGATAGGCAACTTAGTAACATACTAGATGACAACTAGATAATTATTCTCTAAAAATGTTCAACAAACTTTATGCAAATTAAAAAAAAAAAAAAAAAAAAGAGTACACCTTGTAAACTCGAAATAGCTTGATTCTTTCCTTCTCCTGGATCAAAATAACTATTTTAGCTCTTCACAAAGAGTCTTTGACAGCAGGTTAGCAGCACTTTCTATAGCAAGATGAACAAAAAAAGTATTAAAATCTCTCTTCACAAATTGTTCTACAGCACGGAAGACATCTTCAGCTGACTTGGCAAATGACGCTAGTTCGTGCTTCTTTAACCTGCATAAATCAAACTTAGTCATGAAGTAAAATGAGAAGAAAAATCCATAGATACGTAAACCACTAGGCTATAACATAGTAAAACATGTAATATTCTGACAAATATGGAATTTTTTTTTTTTTGGTGAATAAGTCATAATATAAGAGACAAAAGAATACACAAATACAAGGGGCATGGCCCAGGACCTAAAAGATATACGAACAGAGCACCTAGTGAAAGCAAAAAAACTAAAAAAAAAAAAAAAGAAAAGACAGCAACAACCATAAAAAATAAATAAATAAATAAAACAAAACAAGAACCGTAGAAAGCCACATGACTAACAAACTAAAACAAGAAAGTAACCCATCTACAAACAAGGACACCATGTACAGCCCACAAGAGAAAGCAAAACCCAACCAGAAAAAAATAATAAAAACCATAGCCAGAAAGCAACATGACTGCCCAAACAGCAACTACACACAACCAGCAGCAGCCCCTTGAGACCAGCTCCAACTGAACCTAAGAAAGACCAGCAGCAGCACACTCCAAAAAAAAAAAAATTTACATAAATAACACAGGCTGCACGGCAACACACTGCAACTGTAGACAAAAAGAGCCAGCAATATGACACCAACAACAAAAACTAGCCTCAGGGCAGCAATACACAGACATCAAACACACTACCTAAGCAACACAAGCCCCATGGCATCTCAAAGCAGAAGCACACTACTTAGATAGCCCAGGAGCAGCCCCCCGGCACAACACTAACAATAGCAGTAGCACAAGAGCCAAACAAAGGGGCCAACAAGAGATAAAACAAGAAAACCCAGCTATAGTTGCTAGAAGAACTCCCTAAAAAATGGGAACTTGCCAACTACCTCCACAAAGAGATCCTAAAAGGCCAACAATCAACACCACATGGGAGTATTCAACAAACATTGAGAAGCGAGGTAATTTCCTTATTTATAGCACAGTCACTCAACCCACAGACACTTAGGAACCACTCTACAACAAAATGATAACCACCAAGAACAACAACCCAAGAACTAACCAACAATTTATAACTCACTTCACTCAGCCCTCAACAACAACATCCCAAAACAAGGACCAGCTGTGTACCTGCCAACAAAATATAATATATTTGAAAGCTCACACCACTCAACCCTTAAAGAGAAGGGAACACACCACCTCACCTAACTTTTGCCTCACATACACTCAACACACATTCCCTAAAAAAGAACCAGCTTGGAACCTGCATGGACAAATAGTTAGAAAGAACTTTGAGGCCTCACATGCTTAACCCTCAAAAATGACCCTCAATAACACTAACTGCCCTATTTTATAACTCACATCACTCAAGCCACTTCCCTACAATGTACCAGCCAAACCTGCCATAGTTTAAAAATAAAAAAGAATGAAAACTTGCCAGATTTGTGCCAGATTTGCAACCAAAGCAAACTAAAAATATGGATATAGCTGATAGTCAAAGCTTAAATGCATGCCATATCCTAAAACTTAAAGGACCTGAATGAAAATTACACAATTCCCACTACAATTATCAATTATCTCCAAGCTACAAATGATGTATTTTTCAAGTTTAAAACTAGGAAAAATATAGTTCTTCTGTAATGCCCCAAATTTCTAGCCCAAATGATAATACAACAATTATGGCTCTTTCAAGGAAATCCGAATATAAATCTCCAAATTTACATTACATGATACAATAGTTCTTTATGCAATAATACATTAACCCAACAACAAGTAAATAAACAAATAAATTACCCTAAGGGTTTACAAGTTTCCAAGGCTTCAGCCTAGTTACACAAAATGGTTATTCAAACCCACACACATACAACACTTGGCTTACACACAGAGTCACAGCAAAATGAGAGTCTCGTACTCTCAACACACATTTCCTCGCCTTTAGTTAGGAGGCATCACCACATCTTTTCCTCCACAAAAATTCCATAGGGTGAGCATAAAGCCCAATAGGAAATCCTTAACAAAGTATATACATTTTATACTAGTCTCAAGAGATGAAATGCACATGCCATGCTACGCCCCTCTTTGAAGATAAATCACATTTTCATCTTTTGAAAACCATCATGCTCAATGATGTCATGCAATTTCAATTGTTCAAAACTTAACAATTTATTTCAAGGGCGGTAAATACGACTCTGGTAATCCCTAGGTCGGTGTCTGCAAGTAGACTATACAAGTACTACCAAATTGTCATTTTTACCGATGTTAACCGGAAGGCTCGACACCTATCCGCGCGGGTTTTCGGTCTTTCACCCTGGACTCTTAGGCCAACTTATTCAATATCATCTACACCACCTATCAAGACTTACCAACGTATTTACCCCAAAACCATTTCATGAAAACTTGTTTCTCAACATTCGTTTCTCAATGCAAGTTTTCAAATCAACTTTCAAAATTTAATGTAATCAAATAAATTGTTATGCCAATAACACAAGAAAAATATAAATACTTTTATTCCAATTCATCATCCAAGGAATAACACAATTCCCTCTTCTCAAGTATCCTCAACAATTAGTCATTTTAATACTATTTCAACGTTTTGAAGAGTAATTTCCAAAATGACCAACAATTCTCATATTTCCTGAAATTCATCATTTATATAAATATAAATAAATTTTTTTCTAAACATCCATTTATTTTGACACACAAAATAAATACAACAATATCATTCATGGATTTTCAGTCTCTTTTAAAAAATTTCCAAATTCTAGGTTTTCTCACCAAAACTATACAACTCAAATCCTTTGAAAGAAAACTTTCCAAAATCATCTTTCCTTCAATCAACGAAAATCAAAACCCATAAGATCATTTTAAAAGAACAAGAGACAACCCCATTTTCAAAATCGCTCAACTTCTTGATTTTTAAAGCTATCGAAAGTATTTTTTTGAAAATCATATAGATCTTGTAAAAATATATATATATATATATATATAACTCTAAGAAAATCCCTACCTCAAGTTTTGAAGAAGAAATGAGATGAAACCCCCAAAATCAACGGTGTCAAAACTCGATCTTCACTGCACACAACGAATCTCTCGAGAAGTTAACAAACTTTGATGAAGAACTTATGGCAGAACTCTAATGGATCTTGAGAAGGTTTTGATCCAATTTGGCATAGGGAAATGTAGAGAGAAGGGAGAGGAAAGGGTTTTTAGAGAGAGAGATATGCAAAAGTGATCTGAAATATTAGATTCACAAACTGATATAACATGGTCCGCTCGAGCGTGGAAAGCCCCACTCGAGCGTCAAATACACTTTCCCAGTACTTTTGCAGATAGGTCAAACTTCTGAAACCAAACATTCTCCGCTCGAGCACATAAACGGCCGCTCGAGCGGATAAGCAACTTCTAATGCATTTTGCATTTTTGCGTCGGAGCGCTACCTCCTGGACAACCGCGAGTTAACTGGGCAGCTCGATCCCCGACATACTCAGCGAAGTGGCAAAACTGGGATCGCTACATCTTCCGCATCCTTCCCCCAATGAACTTTCAAAACTAGTTAAAGAGTTCACAAGTCATCTTAAACAACATAGCTCCCCTTTGAGAATTTGATGTGGTCAAAGTGTAAAATTTTGTCAGGAGGTGACATTGTCAAGAATGATGGATATGAAGTCCTTCAATCAAGGAAAACATTCTCTATGTGGCTTATTAAAAAGGAAAATGCCAGAAGGCCACACTAAGAATTGATTACAAACATTGTCAAAGAGTATTGCACAAAGTAATATAGGGATTTAGCCCCTTGATAAGTGTTTCCTTTAATGCATTAAATTACATGTAAGTAATAATAAATGAATACTTCAAAACAAAGTAATTTAGACCAATTCAGAATTATAATTAATATGAAAAAAATTATAATTAATTGGAAAAGTAGTTTGAGAGACATATTGCCTCCTTGAGAAGCACCACCAATGTTTTCTCTCCTTTCCTCTATATAAACTTTCCTTCCAGCCAACTATATTGGAGATGCCTACAAAAAGAAAATGAAGAACACAAATGACAAATTGCATGAAAAATCCTCACCCAAGTGAAAAGATGAAATTGACTCTTTGAGGCACCTTTGGTTTCACACAAGACAAAACCCAGGATAAGGTGATCAAGAAAACTCTTAATACAATCATATCCAAGAAAAAAAAATATTAGAACCATTCACAACAAGTTCCACAGGATACTCAGTAGAGTGGTATGCCAACATTACAAAATTAATGATGGATCGTTTCAAATATATTTCATTTCTCACTTTCCCACAAGGAATTTTTGTTGAAACAAACAAGCGAGGAGTTCTAAAAAACATAAATTCTTTAAAAACACTTTGAAATATTTTTATGAAACTTTAAACATTGTTTTCACATAAAAATTAAAATATGAAACTAATGGGTGTTTCCCAAAATAAAGAGCATTGGAAAATAAAGGGCCCTGAGTAGCAACCTTCACCATGCTAATATGCTATACAATAACTTCAAAATTCAACAATTTGAGTTGCATAATTTCCATGGTATGTGGTGAGGTGATGATTGGCCACTTAAGAAACCTCTTTTCTACCATTTTTCTTCAAGGAACTTACCAAGCCTGTGGTAAGCTATCTAGTTTCTAATTCAAGATAAAGATAGAAATGTTAATTCCAAAAACACAATGTATTCTCAATACATTACAAAAATGTCATCAAGAGAAAACCCCCGTCTCATGTTTTCAGAGTAAAATGACAATTTTTTGCCTACGGAAACTTGTTGGGTCATATACAAGACACACTATATTAACAATTTAAGTAATAATAATCCTATTTATTGAACTGATGTTACACCGGCAAATAAATTAGGAAATAAGAGCATGATAATAGCTACCTAACTAAATTGGAGTAACCTTGGGTAAACACAAAAACACTTCAGAGAAAATTACATTTGTAATAGTCTGCAAAACAAAGTTGATGTTGATATGAAACAACTAGTAATTTGTTTGGTAATGAAGCCACAAACATCATCAAGGAACTAAGGAAGAAAGCTGGTAAAAAGAAAATAGATAGCATATATCTTATGCCTGGTAGTAAAATATCTGAAAGATTGGAATATTGTATCTCAATATTTCTTCTTCATTTTTTCTATCTTTGTTTTTCTATGGGTGAATCTAGCATGATTCACAATTCGATTAATGTTTATGATTTAAGTGATTCTTGAAACTGTTAGATCTGATGGATTTTGACCCCTTTTTTGTGAAAATGCCAAAATACAACTTCTAAGAGGGAATGTTAGATCTAGCTAGCTCGTTTTCTTTTCTTACATATATATATATAAAAAAATAATTGTTTAATATTATTTTTTATGGTTTTTGCCAAATCTTACCACGTTTCTCAATTTGATTCAATTCTGTTTCAACAAATTAGGATTTGAATTCACATTACGAACTATGTAACTAGTACAATATTAAAGGGAAAACTAAAAGATCAACATATCAAAAAGGAAAAGAACATACTATATATATAAAAAAATTATATATATATATATATATACTCAGTATATAAAGATAGATGGATACTTGAATTTTGATATTGCTACGTATAGATACGCAAAATGATTAAAAATGGGTTTTAGATCAAAATAGGTGAAGAAATCAAACATCAGATTCAAAAAAACACAAACAAGAAAGAACCAAAATCAATAATCTCAGTAGACAAAATTCGTACCCTTGTGATTCAAATCTCCTAGGAACTGAAGAGAAAAAAACTAAAACCAAGAAAATAATAGGTGCCCTAAAATCTGCAGAATTTTGGGTTGATTTGCCCGAAATGATATGTGTTTAGGGAAAATTAGAGACAGACAGAGAGAGAGAGAGAGAGAGAGAGAGAGAGAGAAGAGAAGAGTATGAGTGCCTATTGTCCCTTATCTCCCTCCCTGTGCCCGATGCCATTAAGTGCAGTCGTTAACGTCGTTTTGCTAATCGAAGCCACAAAGAGACGAGTTAGAAAATGGAAGACGACTACCGAGTTAGAAAATGGAAGTGAGCAAAGAGACGACGAGCGAAACGGCAATGGATGCCGCTATCAAGCCAGTTGTTGTACCGTCAGTCGCTGCTGAAGAGAGATTGAAATCCTTCAAACCAGTCTCTCTGATGATTAGAATCTATTAGAAGCCAAACAGTTGATGTATATGCTCTTTTTCTAATATATATATATATATATTGGTTTAAGGTTTAGGGTTTATAAAGAAAAATTCATTTTAGTTTTTCCTACTAAAATGTAATTTTTCCAAAATTATAGTCAATAGTTTATATAACTAGTGTCAAAGGTTACGTCAGCCTAAGTGTGAGTGAAGTAAGAATCTTCGTTTTATCCACTAGGGTTATTCGATTAGCTAAAGTTCATATATCTCACTAATAGATTATAGATTCGACTCCCACCCCCATCCAACTTACCCAAAAAAAAAAAAATTGAATTTTTGTTTTCTCTGGCATGTGAAAAATATAATAAGAGTCGATTGTGAAACATTTTACCTATTGTGGGTATTATATGCTCATAATAAGAACCAAATGCTCAGGTTTCATTGTGATGGTAAATATAACGGTCCATGAAAGCAAACAAGGTTTGAAGAAGGATGAAACGGAGCTAGGAGTTGAGTAAAGATTAGAGGCTGGAAGGTAGTGAAGTTGTTAAATAGTTAGTTATGAATATAATACGAGGAGTTGAGTTTGGACAAATGTAAGTGGTGGTTATGTGTAACGATGACATCAGAGAAGTTTTGTTAGAGGTGTATACAATGTAAAGTTAGTTAGTTGAAAGTTGTCTATATTTTATTATTTTGCAAACAATGAAAATAGAGTTCTAACTTTTGTTTTATTTCTTTGGCTTTTGTAAAGGGAAATTGAAGTCTTGTGATAGGGGGGAAATGATCAAGAATGCATACACTGGTACTAAAAGTTGATTTCAAAGTAATTATGGTGACGGGCATAGCCAACACATCCTTTGTAATTTGCGACAAGACTTATACTTTGTTGCATTAACCTTGCAATATTCCAATATCTCAATTTTTTATTTTTCGCAAAATATTCAACCTCGCCCAAATATTTTCCAATTCTAACTTGCTTCCACTAGTGAATTGCACTTTCAAATAGGGACAAAATTGGGACTCAATGAGATAATGTGGATCATCATCGTTTATCACCATCTCCATTACATCACTCACACTAGGGACTTTCTCATTTGGTGAATAAAGTGTGGCATAATGGTTTGACAACCAAGTCAAACAAGTCTTAACCTTTTTCCACCATCTCATCCACTTTCTTCTTATTTTTATAAAACAAATTCCACCATCTCATCCACTTTCTTCTTATTTTTATAAAACAAATTTGAGAAGCTAAACTCCAATTATGCCATCTTTTTTGTAGGATCAAGAATAACAACAACATATAATACAAATTGATCTTAGTCCCATCCCCCTAATACTTGTTAAGCTTTTGTTCCATGCTCTTTTCCATTCTATACAAAATATCATCATTCTCCAAAATTAATTGATTAATTGTGCTTTCAATAACAAACATTTCTCTATAAAAGGCATTAAAAGTAACAAATAGGGACCCCAAAAATTTATTAATTGGAAGATAGAAAAGTTTTAAAAATCTTACAAACAACTTACATTTCTTCCAATCCTCCTCATTTGGAATTCTCCTTATCCCACCACAAATATCCTTGAAACAAGTTTCAAAATTGGAGTCCTCATTCCTCAAATGATTGAAAGCCTTCTCAAATTTTTCGATGCTCTCAAACATTAAATAGGTGGAGTTCTACCTCTACCTTGTTGATACATCAAGGTGCTCAAGAGAATTTGAATCAAGTTTTACTTTGGCCACACATTTCTTAAAAGCATCATGCTGATTAGAAGAAGACCTCACATACATCATTGCAAGTCTAATATTTGTAATATAATCAACCATTTCTTTGAACCCTTACTTACAACAAGATTTGTAATATGTACCCAACAATGCATATGCAAAAATTCATGTTCCAAGATGGTCCCCTTCCAATATTTGGAATTCCTTTTCCAGAATTGAATGGTAAGATTATTGGAACTAATATTATCAACCATCAAGGTAAAGACACTATCCATGTTTCACTCAATCAAGCACATCTCAATTTTTTTACCCAAAGTTTTTCCCTTGTTATCTTCAACTTGTTGAACATTTATGATCCTTTTTTGTAGTTTCTAATTGTTATCAATGAAGTGAGCCATTAGACACATGTAAAACAAATTTTGAATAGAAGTTCACGTGTCTGTAGTGAAACAAATTGGACAACCCTTCATGACCTTCTTCAACCTATTCCTTTCATTTTTGAATATGTTAACCATCTCTTCTTATTGTGGTATGACGAAATGGGATTCGTGTGAATTTAGGTTGCATTACGTTACAAAATTTCTTAAACCCATCTCTCTCCACAAATCTAAAGGGCAACGCCAAATAATAACCATCTCAGCAAGAGCCATTTTACAAGCATCAAAATTGAAGTCGTTTCCACGAAATCAACACTCTCTAATTGTAATTTGGTCTACTCGAGCATATTTATTTTTTATTGTTTTGGAGAAATAACCTTGTAGAATATTGTTGTTGAACCATTTTAGGCATGGGATCTATGGAAAAGAGGAAGCGCTTGGAGATAATAGATTACTTATTTGTTGAAACATGTTCAACAAGTGAGGTTATGTGCTACATTCAAGTTAGTTTCTTGTGCATTCAAGAAAATGCAACAGATAAACCAACTATTTCAGATGTTGTGTCTATGCTTAGCAATGAAATAATAGTTTTACCTCCTCTTAAGCAACTTGCTTTTTCTACAATTGTAACTATGAAATATGCCTATACACTTGATATTTCAAAACCTTGCTTAGTAAATGATGTCACAATTTCAGAAGTAGATGGTTGATGACATTTGTGCATGTATGATGACACAAAACTGCCTGTATTGTAAACCTTGATAAACAATGCTTTCATTATGTTTTAATGATCAATCACTAAGTGATGTTATTATATGGTTTGTCTGTTTATGCTATATGTACAAATTGGTTTGTATTCATCAACATGGAAGAAAAGAGACATTCATATGGTTTTTATCAATCTTGAGAAAGCATATGATAAAGTACCTCGAGATATAATCTGGTGGGTGTTAGAGAAAAAAAGGGTGACAAAAGGCTACATTAATGTAATTAGGGACATGTATGAAGATATGGTGACCACTACTGGCTGAAGAGACAAGTGAATTTTGAATTATTGTGGGGTTATACCAACGATCAATTTTAAGTCCTTATCTTTTTGCTTTAGTTATGGATGAGTTGACGAGAAATATTTAGGATGATGTGCCATGGTGTATGCTTTTTGTAGATGATATCATGTTAGTAGATGAGACTAGAGAAGGAGTTATCACTAAGATAGAAACTAGGATAAAAGCACTTGAATCTAAAGGATTTAGGTTAGGAGAACTAAGACAGAGTACATGGAATGTAATTTTAGTAACTACAATGGAAGTGGAGGAAAAGTGAAGATTGAAAATCAAGAACTACCTAAGAGTGATCATTTTCATTATTTGGGATTGATTATCACAATGGTTGGGGAGATTGGAGTGGATGTGGTCCATAGAATTAAGGCAGGATGGCTTAAATGGAGGAGTGCGTCTGAGATACTACGCAATAAACGAGTACCCACTAGACTAAAATGAAAGTGCTATAGAACGACTATTAGACTAACAATGTTGTATGGGACGAAATGTTGGGCAACTACGAAACAACATGTAGATAAGATGAATGTTGCTGAGTTAAGGATGCTAAGGTGGATTTATGGCTAGAATAGAAAATACAAAGTTAGGAATGAGTATATTAGTGAATGGGTAAGAGTAGTATTGATAGAAGATAAGTTGAGAGATAATAGATTGAGATTGGTTGGTCATATACAACGGAGACCAACAAAAGCAGTAGTGAAGAGATATGATACAGTGACGGTAGATTGGAAGTGTTAGGGGAAGGGACAAACCTAGATCGACGTGGACTATTGTAGTAAATACATATATTAATCTCCTTAATTTGACTAACCAAATGGCCATTGATAAAGTCAAGTGGCAAAGAATGATTCATGTAGCCCATTTGATGAGACATAAAGCTTGGTTTGGTTTGGTTTGTGGATAGATGAATCTATAGTTTCAAAGCATCGTGCTAATAATTATAAATTAATAAAAGACATATGATGTCCACAAACTTTGTCATATTGTCATAAACTTTCTTTGTGTTGATCTGTTCATATAATCATGCAAAGATGTTTGCATCTTTAAATGATGGAATTTCTCACACCAACTGGTTGACAAGTTTATTTTCCTTAGAAGTTGTAATTGGAAAAAGTAG
This sequence comes from Camellia sinensis, assembly GCF_055761805.1. NCBI lineage: Eukaryota > Viridiplantae > Streptophyta > Magnoliopsida > Ericales > Theaceae > Camellia > Camellia sinensis. The sequence goes on from NC_138973.1 coordinate 119,378,781, forward strand.
CCTCATTTTAAGTGATAAATATACATTTCCTTTATAAGCAAAAGGCATGTGATATGAAGATCTTACGTAGTGTTTATATTTTATCTTGAATACCACATTTGACATAGAAAATAGGGAGTCATTTTGGATGGCTTCATTAACATCATTTTTTCTCTCTTTGTCTTTTACTCCTTTTTTTCCTGAATGGGTTATAAAGCAAAGAAAATGTTAGGTCCCTTGTTTTGTCAATGTCACGAACAAACACATTTGAGTTGTTTTTGTTGGAATTGAGATTGAGTTGTTTTTATTGAAGCTAGGATTTCTCTTGGACCGCTCGAGCAATGCTTTGTGCGTTCGAGCAATGAAATGATCCATCGAGTAGTTCAGACTTGTTATAAGATACTACGAGGATTCATTCTCCGCTCGAGCAAAATTTTTACCGCTCGAGCAATCACATATTATTCCACCGCCTCTTAGATACACCAATTGAGCAGTCTTTCCTATGCTCAAGCAGTCATCGCGACCCTATTTTGTTTAAAGCTGCCTCAGTTGCATATTTTAGGGTTACCACTTCTAGATTTGAGACTTGAGACCTAAAAACCTTTGAGTATTCTTCTAGAGAGCTTTGCTATTGTTTCCCTTGATGATTTTGTGAGTTTTTCGCCTCATATAGATTGGATTCCACATATCAAGGGGCTTGTTATGATTCAACTTTTCAAGAGCGTTCAACGGTGGATTTCAAAGGATTTGAGTTTACAGGCTTTGAAGGTGTTCGAAGCGGCTCATTATCGTGGATTTGATTTGGGTGTTATGGATTCAACATTGGGCTAATCAATTCCAAGACGATCATGTTAATGGAAGAGGCACAAGGAGTGGAAGTCAATTCTTGAGTGAGTGTTGGGTAATTGCTTGCAATCTTGTGTAATTTTATTATCTTCATAGTGTATTGCCTAGTGGCTTTTAGCCCATGGCTTTTTTTTTTTTTATCACAATTAGAGGTGTTCCAATTGTGGTTTTTCCACGTTATTAAATCTTTTGTGTTGATTTACCAAGTGTGAAACAATAAGCTAAATCACTTTCGTATGTGCTAGATGATTTAAATTGTCTATTTTGTGTGTTTTTTGGGATTAGTAGTAATTGAATCTATTTCGAATCACGAATTACATAACTTAGGATTTTTCAATTGGTATCAGAGCAAGTCACTCATTCTTTGATTGTTCATTTTTCAAATCTGTAAGAGTGCATTTTTTGTGATTTGTGGCAATGGATTCAATTTGCGAGGGTAACTCGACTCATAGACCTCTATTGTTTGATGGAACAAACTACTCATATTGGAAAGCCCGTATGAGGACATTTTTAAAATCTATTGATGAGAAAGTTTGGCATTCCGTCATCTATGGGTGGAGTGAACCAAGTGTGACCATTGAGGATGTCATAATTCCTAAGTCAATTGATAAATGGATTTCAAATGATTACTAAAATGTGAGTTAGAATAGTAAAGCGCTCAATTCCTTCTTTTGCTCCATCACCTCAGAAGAGTTCTGGCGTATTTGCACTTTTGAAATTAGTAAAGAGACTGGGGACATTCTTGAAATGATTCACGAGTGTCATCATACAAGCACATCTTTAGCGTCTCTCCTTCACTTTTGAAATCCTTTTTATGTGTAAGGATGAAACGTTTGGTGATTTTTATGCAAAACTCAGTGACATCGTGAATTCTTCTTTCACTCTCGATGAGAAAATCCCTGAATCTTGTGTTATTGGAAAAATTCTAAGATCATTACCCAATACGTTCCAATCAAAAGTGACAGCTATAGAGGAGGCTCAGGATGTTGAGAACCTCAAGCTCGATTAGTTGGTTGGGAACTTGCAAACTTATTAAGCACATTTGATTTCTAAGAAAAAACAAAAAATAAGTTGTAGCTTTTTCTAGTGCTCATGAGGTTGTAAAGAATTCGAAGGTTGAGAATGACCTAGAGTCTGAAATGACGGTTTCGTTTACAGAACAATTCAAAAAAAAATTAAAGAAAAAGAAGCGTAATTTCAATGCCACTAGTTCTAAGGACAAATGTAATGATAGGCTCAAAATTGTTCCAAAACCTAAGAAGAAGATAATGAGAGGTCAGGGAGTCAAGTGCTATGAATGCCAAGGGTTTGGGTATATTACTCTCGAATGTCCTTCCAAGAAGAACAAAAAGAAAGTCTACACCGTGACTTGGGATAATAAGAGCAGGTCAGAGCAAGAATTTGATAAAATCGAATCCGGTAAAGATGGAGATGGTACCTTCATGGCGTTCTATTCTGACATTCCTCAACCAACTCCCAAGCTAGTTGAGTTTGTACATGGTGCTAGTCCTCATCGTGCTCCTGCCATTGATAGGAGTAGCTATTTGTTTTGGAAGTGTAGAATAGGGGTGTTCCTCAGAGCTTGGGATTCGGAAGGTTGGCACACAATTGAGGAAAATGTTGAAACACCATTTGTGATTGATCATATTACCAATCAGAAAGTCATCAAGCCTATTGAGCAGTGAAGTGCTAGTGAAAATACAGACATGGATAGTAACATACGAGTCTTGAATACTATCCAAGAAACATTTTTTAAAAGAGAGAAGCAGCGCATCTCTCATTGCGAGAATACCAAAGATGCATGGGCTACTCTAATGCAATTTCATGAAAGGATAGAGTCATCTTCACAAGTATCTGGCTCTTCTCACTTTCATGCTCTTGTTGCATGATTAGAGTCTCTTAAGGAAGAAAGGAAACAAAAGGAAGATTTGCCCTTGGTTGATATTGTCTCTGAAGATGAAACATCTGAGAGTAGTGATGAAGTAGATGGTGAAGAGCTTCAACAAGCCTATGAAAAGTTGTACAAGGAATCTCCTAGTTCGTCTATGTTCAATGACAAACTCACTATCAAACTCAAAGCATGTGAGCATGAGAATGTCAAACTAAAGGAGAAGATTGTTGAGGCTGGGAATGATGCCATCAAGATCTCAAATGATCGACAAGCTCTTTATGCAAAAATCTTGACTTGTGAGACTAAGAGTAATGAGCTACTAAAAATATATGCAACAAATGAAGAGAAGATTGAAAATCTCGAGATGCCTCAAGTTGCTTTGGATGAGCTAGTCATCAAGAAAGAGGAAGAACTCAAGAGTGCTAAGGCTGAAATTAAGCTTTGGAACAAAGGTCAACGACATTGAAAGACAGCACTGGATCTCAACTAATGGGCTTTGACAAGAGTGAAATTGAATTTGGAGATGACATGCCGCAAAAATGTAATGCTTCTACATCTCATGCCGAAAGGATTCTAGGAAATCTCTAACTATGGAAATGCTATCCACGTTAGGTTTAGCAACAGTTGGCACAGTTAACACAGAGCATAAAAATCCCCTACAGCCTTTATTAAGCAACTTATTCGCTTTCATGGAAGAAATTAAGTATGCAGGAGGTACAACATGAACTCCATTAAATGTAAATTCAGGTAATTCAGGTAGTCGGAACACAACTTATATAGTCAAACAGTCGATAGTATCACAATATTTTGCTAGCCAATCTGTCCCCAAGATTACGTCAATCTGGGCAATATTTAAAGGTAACAAATTAACATATAAAGTCACATCCCCAACCGTAATCTCACATGCAGGATACATATTCGTACAAATCATGGACCTGCCCAGTTGGAGAAGACATAGCTAACAGATAATTATTTGGTTCCAAGGGTCTAGTTAATTTTGGAGAAAAAACATAAGACACAAAGGAGTGCATAGACCCCGAGGCAATCAAAACATAGGCATTCTGGGTGTAGATAAGGAGTATACCTGACACAATGGTCTCTGTATTCTGCACATCTCCCAATACTAGCGCAAAATCCTGTCCTTGCTTCAAAGTTTCCTTCTCCGTAGTTGTTTTAAGATTAGACCTTGGTGTTGAAGCTGATGTGGCTGAACTTGTCATGGGTCGACTCATGCTTTAAGATACCAGTGGGCAATCTTTAATCATATGGCTTGTTTTCCCGCACCGGAAACATGCGCCAAAAATTTTGTGGCAAACTCCTTTTTGTCTTTTTTCACATTCCAGGCAGAGGGGTGTATTGTTCCCTTGGCTGGAGCTATTTGGTGATCCTGTATTCTTTCTCTTGTTCTGTGAACTATTCGAATTGTTCTGGCTCTTTTTAAAGTGAAGTCCCTATCTTTTGCCTTTCCACTCTTGCACCGGTGTCTTTGCCTATTTTAATGCTGCAATATTGGATTCAGCCATAATCGCTCTATCCAAAACATCAACATACTTTGTCAGTTTAAGAACATTCACCTGGTCCAACACTTCAATATCTAGTCCACCCTCAAATTTTCTAACTTTCTTAGAATCAGTGTCGACCATGTGTGGCGCATACCGTGCAAGCTCTATGAATTTGGCTTCATACTCAGTCACCGACATAGTACCCCGTTTCAACTGCTCAAATTCTGTCATTTTACGATCACAGACGCATTAAGGAAAGTATTTTTCATAAAATTCCTCTTTGAATTGATCCCACATCATGGAACCGTTATGATCACGGATGAGCATCCACTAACGTCTTCCCTCTTCTTATAGGATGAAGGTTGCCAACAAAACTTTCTGTACTTTTGAACATGGAAAAACTTCAAATAACTTCTCGATCTCTAAGATCCACACCTCAGCTTTTAGTGGATCAAGGCCTCCTGGGAATGTAGGTGGTTTCATTTTGTTAAATTTCCGTGTCAATGTGATAATATCACCGTTGTTGGATGGCTCAACAAGGACTGGTGGCAGATGAGCGGGTGGAAATGGTTGTCTCTGTTGTTGTCTCAAAGATTCTGTCAACAATTCAATCATTCTTTCTAGTCGATCCATTCTTGCATCCGTAGATTCAGATTCATCTGTGTGTCTTGTGTTCTCCATTGGTCTATAATGTAACAAGGTAATAATAAACATAGGAAACATAATTTTCACATTTTCATTTTCAGCACATAAGAACATAAGAAAGCACATAAGAAGGCCACACACACTCACACATGCAAGTAAAATGCCCTAATTCCTTTTGTAGGACATTCTACAACACATTGGGACGTGTGTGCGGTATAACTCATGATCTGATACCACTCTGTCATGACCCAAACCTGCCACTATAGGTTTAGTGTCGTAACCGGCCAATAATCCATGATTACCAAAGGCCTGCTTAACGGTAATATAGTAACGGGGCTGGTGGAAGCCAATAATTAAGAAAGTATAACATCCAATCAACTGTGAAAACTTAAATGAAATAAAATAAACTTTCATATAGACATATATATACAACAATTCACATCTAGCTGTATGCTAAAAACATAAACAAGAGAGGGATTATAATCCCATCATTTATAGGTACACAAATCTCATAAACTATTCACAACTTATGATTGAATCTCAAAAGAATGGTTGCCAACCCACCAGAAAGCCTTGACACTTGACAGATGGGAACCCCGCAACGAGGCACAGAAGTTGGCTTGACAAAACTGAGACTAGGTCTACGCTACTACGTCCTCTCTTGCACCGGATCACCTACATATATATACAAAAGAATGAGCTAGAGCCAGTGAATAACAACAGTGTAAAGAGGTTATGAATGATGTCCTTACTGTAATTCAAATCAGATAATTTGAGTAGTAAACATAAAATCAAAATCATATGCTTAGCATAACCATATTTCATACAAAAAGCATAAAAATTATACGTGGTACATCAATTAGCAGAACAGAACAGACGGTCATGGAGACCGAACAGACAGTCATGAAGACCGAATAGTCATATATGACGCCCATCAATATAGTAAACAGAACTTCAATGAATTGGAACTGACAATAACAGATGCTAAGGATGCCACGAGTACAGTTCATAAAACAGAACAATCATTCAATCAGTCGGAAAATAACATTTCAGAAATAGAGCATTTTATAATTCATAAAATACTTATAGTTCAAACGTATCTTTACAAGGTTGTTACTCACAGTCGGCTCCGTGAAACACATGGATAGGAAGCAGCATTTGACCTACAAAGACACATGCAAGCACAACAGTTCACAACACAGTCCTTATGTTCAATTAGTTATAACTTATCCATTACATATTCTCTAACACGTTCCCAATCGTTCTTTCATTTTCTCTTGTGTTTATACAATGCAAATGCACATGTACATAGTTGAAAACCATGCAATTGGAGGCCCGGAAGTCAGAGAAAACAGAAGAAAAATAAAACTGAGCTGGCTCTACTGATCGCACGTGCGATGGCCCTAGCTGTACATGCGGTGGTCTAGCCGCTCATGTGGTGGCCCTGGCGGCATGAGCGGTGATTTCAGAATACAGTTTTGGCCAAAATAGGATTGGCCGCTCGTGCGGTGGCCCAGGCAGCACGAGCTGTCTGGGTTGAAACTCAATTCGAAAATCTGCTATGTTTTTGAACTCCAACCTTTCCAAAAACCAACTCTATTTTAGCACCATTCAAGGTCCAAAACTTATTAAAACATGCTCAATAACCAAGTTCTATCTTCAAATTAAACCATATCTTCAAAACAAACTCATTTGCATTGAAAAAGAAAAGACCAAGACTTTGAATTTAAGGGCAAAATCAAGAACCATGGAAATGTAACTTTTGCCACTCAAAATCCATGAAAGATCATGCAAAGACAAGTGATTGAACAAAAATGATGTTATACAAGACACAATCTTCAACTTTTTCTTTTAATTTCTCCCATTAGGGTTTTTAACATAAACATACACCACCCAATCCCTAATTCAACTCAACTTCTACAATCTCATGGATAAATATCATGGGTTTAGACAAGAATTATTACCTTGATTGTGGAATTGATTAAGATTTACTTTAAGCCCCTTGATTCTCTTCCTCCCTTCTTCTCTTCTTTCTTGAACTCTATCTCTCTTTTCTAGAGCTCTCTCATAATTCTCTACAAAACATAACCCCCTACATCTTCCTCTTATATGTTGACTTAGCCAAAGTTTTTGTTAATCAAATGTTAAGCTTAACTTAATTTAAATAAAATTCACTTAATCAAGTCAATCCTCATTATAACCTAATTTAACTTAACCCAAACTTAATCTTATTAAGATGAATTAGGCTCTAGCCACCTAGTCGAACATTTAATTTTTAAGCTTAGAGTTTAACGAAGCAGACAAGCCTTTTTCACACACTAACATATATGTTAATCAAAACATGCCTCAAACAATTCATGGCACATAATTTTCACACATATAAGCATATAAATTACATAAAGGCACATAATTAAGGTAACCTCTAGATTTAATAGGTAATCAAGGAGGCGGGTGTTACAATACCGTTAGGCTGTTTTATTGATACTGTTTGCAATATTTGTTCATACGCGTGTGAAGAGACAAGAGGGTAGTACGTCTACGCGTCCAAGGAAGGACGAGCAGAGTAGTGCGTGCAAAAACTATAAAAACCATGCGGCACCTCCATGTAACAGATTTGAAATTCTTACTATCAGAGCTACCTGTCTTTTGTCTCCTCTATCTCTTTCTTCTTCTTCAAGTGAGGTAACTTGATCGTCGAAGGGGTTTTTCGGCTGTACACCCACCGAGTAGCTCACCGTCGTTTTGTTCTCAGGTTGAATGATTCTATTCAGATCAACATAGAGCTTGGACCTAAGGAATGCAGAGAGCGATGAATATTTCCTCCCTATACATAAATATACACTAAAAAATAAAGTATGTAGTATAGAATTTTCGATTATTCAAAGATAGTAGAGCCGTAAATTTTTGGTATTCAGAGTCCACCGTGGCTGCACGACTTTTCCAAGGAAAAAATAGTAATAATAAAAGACTTGAGTTAGGGATTGATTTTGTCAAGGCTCACAAGCCTTTTTCAGGAGATATTTGGACTGTTTTTAAGTTCTACGATAAGTCATTTGGAGACTTTAAGAGCTTTTAAAGGTATTGCATGTGCTGTTATTGGTGGTGGATTGAATTGGACAGATTTTTTTAAAAGTCTAAGAATTAAAGTCAAATTTTAATAAAAATGTAAAAATATAAGCTGAGAAGAATATCATATACATCTTACATAAGAAGTTCATATTAATTCCAAATAAACGAAAAGATTAAAAATATAAGAATTGAAGTGAGATTTTAATAAAAATGTAAGAATGATAATGAGGTGAGAAAAATATCATGTACATGTTACATGATAAGTTCAGCAGCCTTATTAACTCCAAATAAACGAAAAATTAACATTACAACTTGACTTAAAGTATAAAGAAATAATTCTACTATACACACTCTTTACCATATGCACCCCTTAAGTTATGCCATTTTTTCTTTAGTTATGATCTTAGGGTAAATTACACTTTTCCCTTCATGTTTGGCTACTTTCTCACTTTGGCCCTTAAAGCTTATTTGTTTTTCCCATTTTGACCCTTCATGTTTCAAATTTTTCTTAATTTACTCCTAAAGTTAATTTCTGTTAAAAATTAGACAAAAAATTATACATTGACAATTACGTGGCATAAAAATATTTATATATAATTCACACCTTTGATACAAACTCAAACTCTAATAATTTTATTTTTTTTTATGCGATAGTTATCGTGATATTTTTTGTTTAATTTTGAACAAAAATTAGTTTTAGGAGTAAATTGAGAAAAATTTGAAACATGAAAGACCAAAGATGGAAAAAAAATACAAAAAACAAAAAACAAAAACAAAAAAACAAAACAAATCTTACGGGCCAAAGTGAGAAAGTGACTAAATATAAAGGGCAAACTGTAATTTACGTATAATCTTATTTTAGTTATGACTCATGAGATTTTTGGTTATGCCTTATATGTTGTTTGGTGTTTTTTTTTTTTTTTTTTTTTTTTAAGTTATGATTAAAAAAATATGAAATTATGTCATTTTCTTCTTTAGTTAGAAGGTGTATACGGTACACACCTTTTAAGAGTTATATACCATAGTCTTTCGCAAAGAATTAATTATCACAATTAATAATAGAGGGGTCACAATAAATTTTTGTGAAAATACAAAGGTGCAAAGTGTAAACAAACCAAATCTAGGAGTTACTATTCTCTAGTGGAGCCCTTAAATTCAATGGAACGTTCCGGTTACCACACAATTCCAACGATGGCTTTCACGAGGAGTGATTTTTTTTTTTTTTTAATTTAAGATCCAAATATAATTTTAATAAATTTTTATTTTTATTTTTTATATCCTCCGCCTTAATCATGTTTGATTCCACAAGACTAATAGTGAGGTATTAATAATCCAATCAAATTAGTGTGGTATTCACAATCCCACCCCTACCCCATTACTAATAATCCTACAAATTTGTTAGATTAATTATCCATTGGATTGATAATCCTAAAACAAAATGTCAAAACAAACATAGGATAATTGGGCCCGCGGATTAATAATCCCAATCCCATGCTCTAATCCTTCCAATCAAACATATAGTCCAAATAATTTGCCCTCATACCCTGTCATATAAATGGCCTTGAAGCATCCAACTAATTTGGTGACCGAGAAGAATCCAACTAATTCGATGAAGAAGGAACAGTGGATATCCATGGGGGTTACAGTAGATATTGTGGTTGTTCTTGTTCCTATATCTGTACTCTGCTATCTATGGAGAAAACGCTGCTTTAGAGGTATTTTTCAATCTTTTTGCTTTTGTTTTCTAAATCTGTTTCTATTTTTTATTTTATATTTTATAGTAATTTTTTGATTTATTTTTAATTTAACCAATTCACCTACTTTTGTTAAGTAAAATTGATAGAAAAATAATATTTTGGTCATTGTATTCAATGTAAGTGTACATACAATGTTTAAAATTCCTTTTTCCAAGTGTAATGACTAAAATATAATTTTTTTCATCAGTTTTATTTAACGAAAATAAGCAAATAGTTTAGACTGAAAACAAATAATAAAAAATTAGAGTTTAAATTGTAAAAATTAAAATCTCAAGATTTATTTTGTTATAAGAGTCAAACCTATTTTATTTTTATTGTAATTTTTCCTTATTTTTTTGTTTTAAAAAAAGAAAATATAAACTAATTTGATGAAAATAAAAATAGGTAAGATACTTTTAAAATTTTCAAAAGTTATTTTTGCTCCAAAAAAGAAAACATCATATGAAAATTATGGATGCTTTTGATATATATATATATACATATATATTTTCATTTATTGACCAAATTAGTATTAAGTTTTTTTTGGCATTCAAAGTGTTTAATGTTTGGCATTTAAGATTAGCTACGTAATTATATGCTAATCTCTAAATATAGTTTTGCTTTTGTCCTAACCAGGAAATAATGCAATAAGTGAAGATGAGAAGACCCAAAGTACACAATCTGTAATGTGTCAATTGAAAACAGAAGCAGCAATTATTGACAAAACCAACAACGGAAAAGAGGATTATGAGTTAGCTTTGTTCACTCTTTCTAGTATACAAATTGCTACAAGTTACTTCTCGTTTGCAAATAAGATTGGGAAGGTGGTTTTGGACATGTTTATAAGGTAGCTTTTGATTTCATTTTCAGCCTCATTTATACGTTTCAAATTATATCTTACAATAATTTGTGCACAATTAAATTTGGCCCACTTAATTTTTACACTCACCACATTGAAAAATAGGGGTGAATAGTTTTCAAAGTATGTGATATGTAACACTCTCAAAATATTAACACTAAGATGAGATAAAATATACAACCCAACATACACTACAAGAAAATCAGGTTTTAGCAGCGTTTTTTATTGCAGCGGCCTAAAAAATGCTGCTATAGATGGGCTATTGTAGCGGTTATTGACCACAACTAAAAATTAAATTTTTAGTAACATTTTTTGCCTAAATAAATGCAATATATTTTTTAATGGTGACGGTTTGTACACAACCGTTACTAAAAAGCCAATCAAAATAGAAGCCCGCCAAATCGAACTCTGATTTCGCGCGAAATCAGATTTTTTTTTTCTTGGGGAGTGGATAACATATCAGAATTTCAGTCCAAAAAAAAAAAAAAAAAAACGTTAAACTCACAATTTGTGCCCTAGTCCACCACCCCTGTTTGGCGAAGTATCAGAGTTCATCCTCCTCCGCGATGACGTATCGGCATTCATCATTCCCATCCTTCCCCGCAGCATTCATCATCCTCCCATTGTGATTTCAAGGTCAGTTTGCTTTCTCTGTTTCTCTTTCTCTATCCCTTTCTTTCTTCTTGTCTCTCGGTTTATCTCTCTGCCATTCTCCCTTTCTTCTACTATCTCTATTTATGTTTTTCCTATACTGTCTTCGGTCAAGTTTGGGTCAATGAAATTCATTGTTTATCTACAACTTGCCACTCCATTCAATGCTTCTAATATCTCCAAAACTTCTCTACTTTGAAGGATTTCATGAACATCTTGAATGATTTTGATTTGGGAAAATAATTTAGAAAATAGAAAAAAAAAAATTGTTGGTATTCAATATATGTATGTACTGACCCCGACCTGGATTTCCATGTGCCGAGTCACACATCAGAAATCTACAAGGGGCAATGAAGCCAAAAGACATCCCTTGACTAGCCCTTTTGGGAAGCAATGAGCCCAGAGGACATCCCTTGACTATCTCTTTTGGGGAATTCCCATGGTTGTTGTTATATATCTATTAAATAGATGCGTATGATATTTGAGAACTTTTAAATATAAAATGCTAACACTATATGTTGATAATCAGTTCATCTATAGTATGTTCAATGAAAATTCGAAGAAGATTGAGATTAACCAGTAGTATGTTCAACAAAAATTCAAAGATTGAGATTAACCAGACATAGAGATCAACCCAATCACTATAACACCTTGGCAGATTATCCCATTTAATTACCTCCATTAAGGAAAGTCAAGGGGAAAAATAAACCAAGAAAAAAGAAAAAGGAAATAAAATTAAGAATGATAAAAAAGAGAATACTGAGGAGAATGCATCACCACTAAGTCAACTGCAACAGAGAGTTTGTAGAAACACTTAACATGGAATAACTTATAGCCGCCAAAACCACTGTTTTTCTCAAACAAAAAAAGTTACGATTTTGCACAAAGAGTTTTCTTTCTGGAACAACAATGGTGACATAACTGATACTCATGTACATATATCTCCTTATATTATTATTTGAGAAAGTGAACCCACTAGATGTTTCCATTAACATATAAATATAAAGTTCAGCTTTTTTCTTCTTGAGGTTGCAAAAAGTGATAGCAAAAATGAATCACTTAGATTCCTATTTGCAGTAACTCTATTTAGAGATCTTATATTCCACTCGTCTTTATAATTCTTCTCTGTCACGTGTGTGAACTGTTAAACAAGCACTTGTCTAGTTGCCATTGAAGTATATTGTATGGGTTATTAATGAGGACATCTATATTTGTTCTAATAGATAACTGATGGTTTTTTTAATTTTAATTTTGTTGTTAAATATAGCTATTAAAAACTCGGACTGTCAAATCAGCATCTTGACAATATGTTTTTTTGCTCTCTCTGGTTTTAACTTTTAGTTGGCAAATCTAGGTATATCATATCTTGAGAAGAAAGAAGTCCGCATCCGTCTAAGAGAGGTGAGCATAGTCATGTATGTCCGCACTTGTCTGAATGTAGTACTATTATTGTGTCATGTTATGTTTAATGAACTAAGGAGTTTACTAACAACACTTGGGATGATGTGGATGTGTTGGAGCCTCTTTCTTACAGAGCAGTTTAATGTGTTGCCTCTGGGCATCTGCACCATAATACTAGTGCTGTGCTTGCCTAACCTGAACTATGTACTATTCGATTTTAATATGATTACATTCAGCCTGCTCAAAATTCTAGTCAAATTATTGTGCTCAAACTATCCCTAGGGATTTTTAAGGCATTAATGATAGGCCAAATCAATTTTTTATCGTGTTCTTCAGTGGCTAGATTTTAATTACGATCCTATTTTTTTTTTAAATGTTTTTCTAAGGTTTTAAATTTTAATATTATGAATTCCTATAAGAAATTAAATATGTTGAGGGTAGCACTGAATAATCTGAATTAAGAAATAAAAGTAACTCAGTCAATGACATTGTACATCATCTTCAACAGGTTTTAGTCTGTCATGGTTAAGGTTACTATCTAGCTAATTTTGTTTCTTTCTGATCTGTCCCTGTGTTGTTTGATCTGTGTTATTGTGGTCTGGTGTGAGATCCGAGTTATTGTGGTATGTTTATGGGATGGTTTTCAAGGCAACAGTTCAGGTGCTAGTTTGTAAGGTAGAAGACTGCTATTGTGGTAAGGCTGTTGTTTCTGCTGGAATACTAGGCCTCAGTTTGGGTGTGCATTAGCTTCAGGCTGCAGAGTTCTAAGTTTGCATTGGTGCTTCTAGTTTGCTAGTAGCAAGTTTGTTGTGTTTTAGTTCTGGGCTGGTTTTCAAGGCACCAGTTCAGGTGTTGGTTTGTAAGGTAGAAGTCTACTAGTATGGATAAGGCTGCTGTTTCTGCTGGAATATTAGGCACCGGCTTTGAGTGTGCATTTCCATTAGGCTGCAGAGTTCTTAGCTTGTGGTTCAGGTTGCTGTTTCTGTTTCCTTAGTTGTCTACTACTGGTCTTCAAGGCACCAGTTCTGTTTCCTTAGTTGTCCACTGGTGGTTTCTTTGCTACTGTGGTGAACCTCTGCTGCTGCTGGATGGTGCTTAGTGGTGATTATTTGCTGCTTTATGTAATAGAGGTTTCTTTGCTACTGGGGTGAGCACTGGTTTGTTGAGTGCTGTCCTGATATGTTTAGTGGTGATCCTTGGTGCTGCTGAGTGCAATGTTGTAGTGATGGCGTTTTGCTTTGGGGTGATAGAGTACTAATTGTGTACTATTTTTGCTGATGAAATCTCAATGCAATAGAGGTTTTTGCTACTGTGGTGAATCTCTGCTGCTGATGTTGTTGCTGCTGTATGGATTGCTTTGCTGCTACCCTGTTTATGTTTAGTTGTTGTCTGCTCTGTTTGGTCTCTTGTAGTGGTTGGTCTGCTTAGCTTTGTTGGTCTACTCAATTTTGTTTACTGGTTGGTGGCTGCTCAGTTAATGTATTCTGTTTTAGTGGTCGGTCTGATTATGATAGGCTGGGCTTTTTGGCAGTAGTCTGTTTGGTTTTGTAGGTGTCCGATTTGCTTTGTTTTCTCGTTGGTTTCTCACCAACTCTAGGGGTGTTAGCAAATGATAGGATGGGCTTTTTAGTGCCAACCTAGTTGGGACGATTTAGCTCATTATAATGCTTTTGCACTTTCTTTTTCTTTATTGATGGTTTTTTGTACTGTGTACTTGATTCTTACATCAATAAAGTTTTCTTTTGTCGATCAAAGAAAAAAAAAAGTAATATAAGTAACCTTAATTAAGCCAAGAAAGGAAAATGTATGGCTAGATATATTTTTGTTTTATTTTTTTTTCTGCATTTTGTTTTTGGCTTTGTTTTAGTCTGATGAAATAGGATGAGTGGCCAAACTTCTCTAAGTTATCTTGTGGTATTTGTTCTTGTGTAGGAAAGTCCAGAACAAGAACACAACTGGTGGTAGTGATTTAACTTTGTTTGAGGTCTCTCTCTCTCTCTCTCTCTCTCTCTCTCTCTCTCATCATATGCATGGGTTTGATCTGTGTAGTTAACATTTGCAGATCCCTGTTTACCTCATATTTTGTTTGGGCATCTTCCGAATATAACCATTGGTGGTTAAAATTATGATCTAATTGAGAGTGAACTTCTACAACTTCCGAGACGTAATATATGTATACATGCACATACATATTTGTATACATGTATTGCAGCCTATGTAAATTCCTACACCATCTATTTATTTATTTAGTAAATAATAACTACATTAATTAGCATCAAGGGAATGCCACCCATGTACATCAAAAGAGCCTATGAGAGAGCCCTCAGTTTTTATAAATATTTTTTAAATGACCAAAAGGTCCCACAAAAAGGAATATTACTTACAAATAAGGTATTGGTCCAAGGTTAGGCCCCACCTTTGCCACTTAAAGCACCTTGAGGATTTTCTCAATGTTCACCAATTTTACATGAACAGAACAGAGGCAAATTCTTATGTTTAACCTTGTCATGCTATATTTGCTTATGTTGAACCTTGTCATGCTATGTTCTTTATCCGCATGCATGTCTCTTTATCTATCTTACTAATCACACCTTGATTCATACTTTGAACCTAAATGGTTAGTATTATTGGTGAAGAAAGGCACAAAATGTGTACCGTTTTGCTTGGCTTCAGTGTTTAAATCTTATGGTCTGTGAAAATATTGATTAGTTCATGGTTAGTTAATTGATTTGGCCTATCATTAATGCCAAATAACATTGACTCATGAAACAATAGCAATAATGATTACCCAAACCCTAAAAAAATCCTCTTTGACAGGAGATATCACTCATCACTACTGGGGACAGTGAGGCCCTTGGTCTGCATTTGTTTATGCATCCATTGCCAGTTCTTTGGTGTGACCTCATTCCCAAGAGCCTGAATAACAGAGCCACCATTGCATAAGCCCACTTTGCAGCATTCCTCTAGGTTTAGCCCCTTTACCAATCTGTACAAAAACCCACTTGCAAACAGGTCCTCTGCTCCAGTGGCATCTATTGCCTTTGCCTCCCCAATTGCCGGAACCCGAACAATCTGAAAGAGGTAATGAAATCCTATCCATTACTTACCAAAAAGTAAAAAAATAAAAAAGTGCACTTTTTTAGCGCTAATGTTCTGTACTTAGATCTGTTTCTGTAGTTAGATTTGTGTCTGTAGACTTACTATATACTAAAAGAGAGCATATTGTGTACTGAAAACAGAATAAATGTCTTGTGTTAATCTTGTGTACTTGCCATGATCATTAGATAACAAATTCAGATTCACAATGTTTAGGATGATACCAATTATAATATCCATTCCATAAGGGGTACACACGTGCCTTTGGAAGAGAGATTATTATAAGATTCCATGGAATAGTTACCTATCAAAGTTCCACAGATTTTATATATAACACCAGGTTATATATTAATTTTTCTAATAACCAAAACTATGGAAGAGGAGACAAATATAACATATCACTGACCTCTTTTCCATGTTTTGCAATGCATCCTGTTAGGTTTTATTTCTTGGCAATCCCGTTTGACAAAACTCCTTTGAGTTGTAATTTTATTCGCATTTTTTATTTCAGTGAGACTTTGAGTGTTTAGATGCGAATCCAACTCGAATCAAGCCTTTCAGAGAAGTTTGTGTTGATAATGCTTTCAAGATTGCCACTTCGCTGATTTTATTTTTCCAGATTTTCCAGTTTTGGCCTGTCCGCTCGAGCGGGACATCGGGCGCTCGAGCGTGGATTGGAAGCTCTCAGCATCTCTGCAGTCGCCTGTAAAAATACTGGAATGTGTGATTTTACGCTCGAGCGGATGCTCCTACGCTCGAGCGCATCTCAGTTTGTTCGCACGCAGTTTTTGGTCAGTCCGCTCGAGCGGGCTGTGTTGAGCTCGAGCGGAGATCGCGGGACAGATTCTATAAATTCGCGTGTTGGGTCAGATTTTAGCATAACTTCTCCAGATCTTCTTTTTAGTTTCTAGGGTTTATATCTGGGGATACTTTGGGAGTTTTCTTTGATGTTTTTATTGAGTATTCAACTCATGATCTAAAGAGAGTACATCAAAGGTTTGTTTGTTATACACAAAAGAGAGTGTTGTTCTTCAGTTGTGTATTCTGAAGAATTCGAGCCTGAAGCTTTGGTGGAATCCGGAGTGGCTCATCAGAAAGACAATTCCGTGGTGAAGATGGGGTTGGAAGAGGCACATAGAGGTTGGTTCAATTAGGCGTTGTGGATTCGCTAGGTAATTGAGAGTATACCTGTGTAATTCCTTTAATTCTTCTTAGTGGATTGTCTTATGGCTGTTGCCCGTGGTTTTTTGATCACAGTTGGAGGTGTCCAATTGTGGTTTTTTCCACGTTAAATCGCTGTGTCTCTTTGTCTTGATTGTTTGATTGTTTGATTGGGATTGTTATATTCTGCTTAAAATTGATACATAATCACAAATCAACATCTAGGGGATTTCTAGATTTTTCAATTGGTATCAGAGCAGGTCGTTCTATTTTTTTTTTAAAAAAAATATTTTCTTTTAGAACGAGATCTTGTTTGATTTGTGATAATGGATACAATTCGTGAAGGAAATTCTATGGTTCGACCACCCCTACTTGACGGATCCAATTATCCTTTTTGGAAAGCTCGGATGAGATCTTTTTTAAAATCTATTGATGAAAAAGTTTGGCAATCCGTCATGAATGGGTGGACTGAACCAACAATTATTGTTGATGGAGTTACAATCCCCAAACCAATTGATCAGTGGGACACAACTGATTACCAAAATAGTAGCTGGAATAGTAAAGCTATCAATTCTCTCTTTTGCGCTGTCACACCTGAAGAATTTAGTCGTATTTGTAATTGTGAAGTCGCAAAAGAGGCTTGGGATATCTTACAAACTATTCATGAGGGCACTCCTTCTGTTAAACACTCAAAACTTCAAAGGCTCACATCTAGTTTCGAAAACCTTTCAATGAAAGATAGTGAGACCTTTGATGAATTTTATGCGAAGTTGAGTGACATTGTAAATTCCAGCTTCAATTTAGGTGAAAAAATTCCAGAATCCAAAGTTGTGGGAAAAATTTTGAGATCCTTGCCCGATCGGTTCCAACCAAAAGTTACGGCTATTGAGGAGGCTCAAGATGTTGACAACCTCAAGCTGGATTAGTTGGTTGGAAATCTCCAAACTTATGAGGCACACAGGAATTTCAAACAGAAACAAAAAGATATTGCTTTTAGTAGTGCTCATAAAGTTAGAGAGGATTCTGATGAGGATTGTGATATAGATTCCAAGATTATGGTTGCTTTTGTTAAACAATTTAAAAAATCTTTTTTGAAAAAGAATCCTAATCTTTTGGAATCTACTCATTCTCATAAATCTAAAGGCAAAGATAAACTCAAAATTAATTCTATAGCCAAGAAGGAGAAAGGAAAGATACAAGGAAACTCTGAAAGACTCCAATGCTATGAGTGCCAAGGATTTGGCCATTTTGCTCAAGAATGCCCCACTCGTTTGAAGAAGAAGAAAGCCCTTGCTATCACTTGGGATGATGAATCAGAATCTGATAAAGATGAAAGTGACAATGAAGATCACGGTGAAGAGGGTCATAAACAATTTCTGGCTTTCATGGCGGCTTCCGAAGCTGAAGGACAAACAGATTCTCCGAAGATGTCGGTTGAGAATATCACTGATGATGAATCCTCAGAAAGTGATCATGAAGAGCTTGAGCAAGCTTATGAAAAGTTGTATCAGGAGTCTCTTAAGTTATTCAAATTGAATGACAAACTCACAAAGAAACTCAAAGCATGTGAATGTGAGAATGTCAAACTTAAGGAGGAGATTTCCGAGGCTAGGATCAATGCCATTAAGATAGCTGATGATCAACAAGTTCTTTGTGCAAAACTGTTGACTTGTGAGACAGAGAGGAATGAGCTACTGCAAACCCATGCCATGTATGAAGAAAAGATTGAATCTCTCGAGATGTCACAAGTTGCTTTGGAAGAACTAATGATCAAGAAAGAGAAAGAGCTCAAGTGTGCTATGGCTACCATTGGTCTTTGGAACAAAGGATCAAAGACTTTGGAGGATATCATCGGGTCTCAACAAATGAGTTGTGACAAGAGTGGCATTGGCTTTGGTGGTAAGAAAGAGCAAAAACAGAGTGCTTCCACATCTCATGATACAAGAACTCAAGGAAAGGGAGGACAAAAGATTCAACAAAAGGATGGACTTCTCAAACTCCCTAGAGTTGGTAAGGTAAAAGAAAAGAAGGTACACCCTAGACACCCTGTTTTTATTTGTCATCATTGTGGTATGCATGGTCATATTCGCCCTTATTGTTATAAGTTGCATGGGAAAGTGTCTCAAAATGGTAGAAATTTGAATACTTGTTGGGTTAGGAGACAGCCTTACATGTCTAGGCGGAATACCAAGATTCATGCGGGTGTTCACTACACCACGACACTTACCAAGACCGCTAGACCTGATTTTGTTAAGACCAAAAAGATTTGGGTGAGAAAAGTTGACTTGTGTTAATTTGTTTGGTCGTTTTAGTTTATAGGTTTTTGTGTGTGTTTTTTGGATCTTTTAATGTGTGCTTGTTTGTTTTTTGTCTTGCTTTGGTTAAGAAAAAAAAAATTGAAAAAAAAAAAAGGAAAAATTCCAAAAAGATTTTCTTAATATGGTTTTGCAAGCTTGAAATTTTTGAGTGGTCCTTGGTACATATTGGAATTGATGAGAAAATCCATTACATGTTAATATGTGTGTGCTTTCTGTGATCATTACTCATTTTGGAGTGTGTGTTTTTTGATTAGTATGTCTCTTTCTGTACACACTCTTGGATTAGCAAATTTTGGAGTCTTCCGCCATAGTGATTGTTTTTCATGGACTTCTGGCATTGTATCTTTTGCATTTCTAGAGGAATTGACCTATACTAGCATATCATGGGTGATGTTGAGTCTCTTAACCACCTACCATCTTTTTTGCACCTCCATGGCTTTCCCCTCTATTCTTTGTAGTCCAGCCATGAGGAACAGGCTACCTCAGAGTCACCAACCAGGCCATCCTTATTATATCCATGCTTCTCTGGTTCGGTTTCCATACTCTTGAGCGTGTCAGCCACCAATGATTGTGCAAAAAGAAAAAAAAAAAAAAAAAAGAAAAAGAAAAAGAAAAAGGAAAAGAAAAAGGAAAAATACGCACAAGAAAGAAAAGAAAAAAAAAATGTGAAAAAGAAAGAAAAGGAAAAAGTGTGTGAAAAAAGGGAAAAAGATTCATTGATTGAGGGGGAGCCTCCGCCTTTACTCACCAAATACCCCTTGATTCCTAGTGGTTTGACTTTCCTTTGGCGTGCTTAAGACTCTCTTGTCGGAGGTCCAGCTTTCATATCACTACTAGGATTGAATCTAGTGTTTGTCGAACTCCAAGAGTCACGCACACACTTTTATCATGGGATCTATGCTTTTCACATAATACATCACTTTCTTTCATGAGGAATTTTCTACAGACTGTGCACATTGTGTGTACTAGTAATTGTGCTTCTTGGATAATCTTATGTGTTTTAAGGTACTAATCTAAAATTCCTTACTTGCTCCACCATATTATTTTTATCGTTTTCTTCTTGTTCACTGTTTTCAGTGTTTGTGGTTGCTTTTAGTGAGGGGGAGTTTGGTTCATTTTGATATGTTTTGGTAAGGGAGATTGGCTATTTGTTTTGCATGTTGCTATGCCCTATTTGCCCTTCTTGCATGCCCCTGATATTTACATCGTCATATCATTGCTTGGGGTGGTTTATGATATTGTTTTTGTTGTTTGAGAGTTGTTGTTCATGAGTCTTAGTTTTCATCTATTCATGTTTTCCATCTCATGTTTCAAGATAATCGTGTCATATGTCTATTGCTTTTTCATATACTATTGTGGGACTAATAGTTGTTTTGGAGATTGTGGCACTAATAACTGTTTTGCAGATCATGACCTTAAGAAAGAAGTTGGCTTTTGTTGGCTGTAATGGGTTGGGGTGTTTAGGATTTTATTTGTTAGGTGTGTTTTGTCACGGCATTGCCAAAGGGGGAGATTGTTAGGTTTTATTTCTTGGCAATCCCGTTTGACAAAACTCCTTTGAGTTGTAATTTTATTCGCATTTTTTATTTCAGTGAGACTTTGAGTGTTTAGATGCGAATCCAACTCGAATCAAGCCTTTCAGAGAAGTTTGTGTTGATAATGCTTTCAAGATTGCCACTTCGCTGATTTTATTTTTCCAGATTTTCCAGTTTTGGCCTGTCCGCTCGAGCGGGACATCGGGCGCTCGAGCGTGGAATGGAAGCTCTCAGCATCTCTGCAGTCGCCTGTAAAAATACTGGAATGTGTGATTTTACGCTCGAGCGGATGCTCCTACGCTCGAGCGCATCTCAGTTTGTTCGCACGCAGTTTTTGGTCAGTCCGCTCGAGCGGGCTGTGTTGAGCTCGAGCGGAGATCGCGGGACAGATTCTATAAATTCGCGTGTTGGGTCAGATTTTAGCATAACTTCTACAGATCTTCTTTTTAGTTTCTAGGGTTTATATCTGGGGATACTTTGGGAGTTTTCTTTGATGTTTTTATTGAGTATTCAACTCATGATCTAAAGAGAGTACATCAAAGGTTTGTTTGTTATACACAAAAGAGAGTGTTGTTCTTCAGTTGTGTATTCTGAAGAATTCGAGCCTGAAGCTTTGGTGGAATCCGGAGTGGCTCATCAGAAAGACAATTCCGTGGTGAAGATGGGGTTGGAAGAGGCACATAGAGGTTGGTTCAATTAGGCGTTGTGGATTCGCTAGGTAATTGAGAGTATACCTGTGTAATTCCTTTAATTCTTCTTAGTGGATTGTCTTATGGCTGTTGCCCGTGGTTTTTTGATCACAGTTGGAGGTGTCCAATTGTGGTTTTTTCCACGTTAAATCGCTGTGTCTCTTTGTCTTGATTGTTTGATTGTTTGATTGGGATTGTTATATTCTGCTTAAAATTGATACATAATCACAAATCAACATCTAGGGGATTTCTAGATTTTTCACATCCATTAGGGCCAAATGTCACCACAACCCACTAACAGTGTTATGAGTGAAGGAACTTAGACAAATATAACATATCATTTTTTTTTTAACATATTGTTATGCATTTATGAGTGAAGGAACTTAGTACAACCAATAAGGAAAGCAGGTGAGAGCAAACAAGTGCACATACAGGAGGATCTAAAACTTATGCACAACATGCATATGATATGGCATTTCAAACTTCATTCCTTGTTTTATATTTTGAATTTGGTTAGCGCATTATATTATGAATTTATTCTCAAACGATATGATTGTTACATAGGAGGAAAAAGATAAGATTGCACTAGATCGAGCAAAATAATATATACCACTTCGCAAAAGGAAGGATGGGACACCAGTCAATGAAGCAGGAGCTACAAAAATTGTATGCCCATTTAATAAGTTACATTTTCAAAATTCTAATGTGTTTGTGGCAAAAAATCACTCTCGCTCTTTGTCTTCTTATTTTTTCCCCCCCATTTATGCTATAGGATAAACTAGAAGCTTTGATGAGCTCACAACCAAGTAGCTCCGAAGGAAATGTTGGTGGACGTATATCTTGGTCACCAAATGATATTTATTCTCAAGTGGTGGGTAAAGAGCATCATGGTCGTGTTCGAGGTTTAGGATTTGGGCCTACTCCTTCCAAGCATGGCTTCATGTGTAATAATTTTGACCACTTAAAAATGGTTTCTGATAAAGAGAGAATGAGAGACAAAGACACTATAATTGAGATGAAGGAACAACCAAAAACTTAAGGTGATCAGTTGCATGCTCAAGATGCTGTAATAAACTCTTTAAAAGAGCAAGTAGCATTTTTGATGAGTCAGAGACATAGTTCTAGTGGTTCGCAGGTATAACTACATATAACATATTCTTTTATATGATGTATTTATCATATGTTATCATTTTCTAAATTTATCCATACTTATGTAAATTTTATTGTATAAATTAAGCGACAGATGGATCTAGTGGCATTCCGGACCAAGCTTCTCCACGAACACATCAAAGATCCTCTTTTGGGAGTCATGAAATGCAACCTTCTAATCGAGGTAAGTCATCATTACAATACACATACATTGACACAAATTTAGAACCATTGTTACTGACTTCTTTACCAATAAATTGTTAGTTAGTTAGTTTGGACAAAATTGGGGTTTGATAGGTTGACTTCTCTACTTTGCTTCCTTTATTGGCATCCGTAAAAATACCAAACAAACCAATGAAATAGAGAATTGGGCAATCGAACAAATTTGAACATCAGCAACGTATCAAACTGTAATATACAATTAAAAATAGACCCTTGGATGTTGCTAGTGGTTGCTTGATTTGGTGGCTGCTACTAATGCTTGGCTTTATGATCTTCAACTTCATTGTAATCTTTATTTTTTGATATGTAAACCATATACTTACCAAAAAAAATAAAAATAAGACTTGTCGAGAATTATTTGTAGTCTAAATTTTCTTTATAGATTTTAAAATTGAAAATGATACTTATGCTCATTCAATTATTTTTATTGCAGGAAATAAGATAATATGAAGTATCAAACAATGGATGTCATTTCTCGATTTGAACATTTTTCCTGGAGATCTTTATAAAATGGTGTCATGAGTAATACTTTTGAGTACTATTGTTATGTGACAAGTTTTTCTTTTGGATTATGGTGTGGGCTATTAGTTTGCTAGAAACATTGGATCTTTTTTGTATTACAGGCTTATGTAATGAACCTTTTAATTAAGGTGTTTTGGATATTTTGGGATTATGAAAATGCAGACTCTTTTACCTTTTACAATTATTGAGTATTGAGCCATTAGAATAAAATAGTGTTGTTATGGATATATAATGTGAGCAGGGCTATGGTGTCTGTTTTGATCATTTTGTAATCAAATTGTCCCTGTAATATGGCCTTTTGGGTTTTGTTTCTAATTCCTTTTGTTGTTTGGATCTTTTCAATGTAACCAAGTTATGTTGCTCTTAGTTTTTTTTTGTATTGTTTGCCTTGTTCTTGCCCTCGTTTGCTCTTTGCTTATGTGGTGTGTGAACAGGATGGTTTTTGCTGTCTAGATTGTCTATTTTTTGTTTTTTGGTTTATGTGTCTTTGTATAGTTACTTAGCTCTTAGGGTATACCCCTTGTATCTTGTAGTTTTTTGTCATTTTATTTATGACTTTATTCATCCCCCCCCCCTCAAAAAAAAAAAAAAAAAAAAAAAAAAACATAGCCTACAACAGCGGTTAATAACCGTCGCTATAAATAAAATTTGAAATTAATTCTATGGTTATAGCGACAGTGTAAAACTGATGGAATAGAGTCAAAATATAGCAGCGGTTTACAAAATGTCACAAAAGTGAAGGCTATAGCAGCAGTCGACCAGTCGCTATAAAGTTAGCAAGTAATTGGTAAATTCAAGATATAGCAACATTTGTAATTGCCACTACATCAACCATCACAATAAAAATAACTATACCAGCGTTTGCGAAAAACGTCACTATAAGGATATGCCGACGGGGCTATTGCGGCGGTTTGGCCGCCACTATTGCAACCGCGGGTAAAGGTGTTTTAGTTTTTAGCGACATTTTTTCCTACTTTTAGCGACAGTTTTGGCCGCTATTAAATCGTGATTTTTTTGTGGTGATACAATTCTACCTTGATGTACCAACTCCTTCAATTAGTATTTCATTTCAGGGAAAAAGTTCACAAAAGAAGCATCCACATGCAATACATATTCACCCTCTTAAAAGATGAATCCATAGCATGTGCAACTATAAGAACAAAAAAAATAAAATAAAAATGCACAAATAAGTAAATGTCCCCGAGGCTACAAGTTCCAATGTTGAAGCATGGTTACACAAAAAAGTTATCAACCCAACACGTAAAGCCCTTGGCTAACATTAATATCACACAAAAGGAGAGTCTCTTGCTCTTAACACATTTCCACACCTTCAACTAGGCAGAATCACTACGTCCTTTACTACACAATTTTCACTAGGGGCGAACACAAAACCCAATAGAGATATCTTCACAAAGTATGTATGTTTTAAGCAATCTCATAATGTTATACAAGTACAATCTCATTTCATGATCAAAAGTCAAAGGTTTACTTTCTTAATAAAAAAAATCCATGCAATATCTCATTCAAGGTTCATTATTATCATGAAAACCAAGATTTAAATAATGGGGTATTAAATTTGACTCAAATAATTCCCCAAGGCTAGTATCTGCAAGTTGGAGTATCAAGCACTACCAAATCCTACCTTACCGGCTACTAACCAGAGGGCTTAGGTACCCACACAAGTGTGTTTATGGTCTTATACCAAAGACACTTAGGCCAACTTAATTTCCAATCTAAACCCCCTAACCGAACTTACTAAACGTATTTATCCCGAAAAGTTTTCATCAACAATAATTGTCTTTCACAAAATCAAGGATTTATTTCAAGGTTAAGATCGTAGGTAAATAAAGTTCAAAATAATGCAATGAATCCATGAAAATAGCTACATATAATTATCTCCCTCATACAATATCACCAACATCTCTCACATTTGTTCAAGTATAATTTCCATGATTCAAAATTTTCAAGATCATAGAAAAATACAAATCCATGTGACATATGAGTTTCCCACATATTCACAATCAATATCCATCATTAAATTTTCCAAAGTTCCAACATGCACACTCCATATTTTCATGATTGTTCAATCAAAATTTTCATTTTTCCTTTCATGCATACCTTAATAATATAATAACTCAGAAGTTTTTCTTCATATTCTCAAAAGCTTTTATCATCAATTTCATAAATATTATATCAATTTCACTTTTTCCAAAAAAAAAATTCCAAAAGCTAGGTGTAGACACCCCATTTTTTACAGCCCTTAAGAATTGAGCACCTCAAGTTGAACACTCGATGATGAAATACTAAATTGTACAAACCGTTCAATTTCTTCAACAAAGAGCTTGCGGTTTTGAGTTTCAGAGCTTAAAACATTGCACTCCCTTTGGACCAAGACCTAATTTTTTCTAGTCTGACCACTCAAAGGCTTGCTGGCCAACAGGTGGCCAGTAGACCATTTTCCAGTGGCCAGCCGTCCCCCTTCCTGGCCGGCCGGCCATGTTCAGCGGCAGACAAATATTTTGCTGCCAGCTATCCCCATTGCCCATAATTTCACTAGTTGCCTCTATACAGCTGTGTTCAATCTGAAAAGTTATTTTT
This sequence comes from Camellia sinensis, assembly GCF_055761805.1. Lineage (NCBI taxonomy): Eukaryota > Viridiplantae > Streptophyta > Magnoliopsida > Ericales > Theaceae > Camellia > Camellia sinensis. The sequence goes on from NC_138973.1 coordinate 119,404,650, forward strand.
CTATAAATAAATGACCACCCCTTGTGGTTTCAAGTTAGAAAAATTTGCCAAGACTCAAAATCTTGCCAAACACTCTCCCTCTCTATCTTGCAATATACATACACTATACAAACACTTTCTAAACCAAAAATTTAAGGGTTTTTTGCTAAGATTATTGAGTCAAAATTTCAGCACTTGAGGGTGAACACTTTGTGGTTTATGAACCTAAGACTATCTTCTCTTCAAAGGTATAACTTTTGCCTTGTTTAAACTACTCTTCTCTCATCTTTTTCTTGGTATTCATAATCTGTTTTGGAACTATTTTATGGGCTGAAACTTGTGATTTAAAGCTACCAAATGTAGAGGGGTTCAATCACTCTTTCTTGAGCCTTATTCTATAGCTTTTTATCCTTATGTTTCCCACTTGTTTCTCTACTTTTAGCTACTGATTTTCAGAGTTTTCAGAGGCTAAAACATGTGATTTTAAGGTCCAAAAAGTGGAGGGGTTAGCCACCATTCCTTAGGCTTGCTTACTAGCTTTGTTCTCTTCTTTTTTGTTTTACTTTTTCCAGCTTTTCAAACATAATTTCAGCACTACTTTTATTAGTTTTGGGGCTATTTTAGTGTGTTTACTTAGTTTATGTTTTGAATACTATGCTTGTATTGTTGTAAGTCCTCATAGATTTGGGTGGTTTAGGCCTTAGACACCAATCTATTTGAGTTGATAGCTTTTATTCCATAATTTTCATACATATACTCATACTTGTAATAATCATCTCTGCAACATCCCTCCTTTCTTGGTTTTCTTTGTTTAAGAGTTGTTTCAAACAATTGATTATTGTGTAAGGTATGAGAAAGAGACCTTACATGCTTAATGGTTTAATATATTTGGAGGTTCATTACTAAGGCATTACATCTCTCTCATGCCAAGCACAATTTCTTGTTTGACGCTTCTCTTCATTAGTGAACGTAATTATCACTTTTGGATAAAATGAATAAAGAATGGCAAGGTAATGTAAAAAGAGATTAAAATTGGACTAAAAAAGGCAAAACATAATAAAATTGAGTTGGGATTCAATTGGATGTTATATTAAACCCATTGAGTATTGAGTCATTACATACTCTTAGTGATGTTAATGAATCAACAATCAATGTCTACCACTTTCCTAGAGAGGTAACTCCATGATAGAGAGGAGGTATTGTTGGTCTTTTATTCCCATTTATCGATCCTTTGTCCTATCGGTTCATAAATCATCATGCAATAACCTTGCGACTATTGATGGTTTGTGAATCGAGTCTACTCCTCCCTTGATCAGTTTCATGATAGGGAGAGGCTGAAAGAATAAAAATCCCCTGGAAACACTCTATTTTTGCTCTGTTTCAATTTTGTGGCAGCAGGGCAGTACCTAAAAATAATAGCCGGCCAGCCACCACTCTATCCAATCGACCATTTTCCAAGATTGGCCAGTCACCCTTTTGTACAGGTAGTGTCATTTTGGTGGCAAAATAGAGTAGAAGCTAAGGCCAAAACAGAAAAAATTTCAGACTGCTAACAGAAGAGATTCTTAAAATTCTAGAAATCCCCTAGATGTTGATTTGTGATTATGTATCAATTTTAAGCAGTATATACCAATCACAATCAAACAATCAAGACAAATTGACACAACGATTTTATATGGAAAAACCACAATTAGACACCTCCAATTGTGATAAAAAAAACCACGGGCAACAGCCACAAAACAATCCACTAAGAAGATATAAATGAATTACACAGGTATACTCTCAATTACCTAGCGAATCTACGCCTGAATTGAACCAACCCCTATGTGTCTCTTCTAACCCCGTCTTCACCTCGGAATTGTCTTGACGATGAGCCACTCCAAAATCCACCAAAGCTTTAGGCTCAAATTCTTCAGAATCCACTGAAGAACAACTCTCTCTTTTGTATAGAATGAACAAATGAACCTTTGATGTATTCTTCTTAACCCATGAGTTGAATACTCAATTAAACATCAAAGAAAAATAGCAAAATATCTCCAGATATAAACCTTACTATCCAAGAAGAAGATCTGGAGGAGTAATCCTAAAATCTGACAAAAACCCGTACTTGTAGAAATCTGGAACTACGAGGCTCGTTCGAGCGAAGACTCTCTCGCTCGAGCGAGGAACCAAAAACGCGTGTTTTCCATAAGTGGCTTCGCTCGAGCAACGCAAGCTTTGCTCGAGCGCACATTCATCTCTTTCAAGTTTTTTTTCCAGACGCAGTCTTCGCTCGAGCGAACACTCCTTCGCTCGAGCGAGCAAGGGCGGACCTGCAACTTCGAATGCAATTTTGCATTTTGCTTCGGGGGCGCTGCCCCTCGACCCACCGTGGCGCTGCCCCGGACCCGCCAAGGGGCGCTACCCCTTAGACCCCCGCGAGCTGACCGGGCGGCTCAATCCCCGTCATGATCAGCGAAGTGGCAATCTTGAAAGCATTAACATCACAAACTTCTCTGCAAGGCACAATTCGGGTTGGATTCGCATCTAAACACTCATAGTTTCACTGAAATAAAAAGTGCGAAAACAAGTACAACTGAAAGGAGTTTTGTCAAGCGGGATTGCCAAAAATAAAAACCTAACAATCTCCCCATTTGGCAATGCCATGACAAAACACACCTAACAAATAAAATCCTAATTACCCCAACCCATTACAGCTAACAAACACAAACTTCTTTCTCAAGGTTAAGATCTGCAAAACAGCTATTAGTGCCACAATCTCCACAATCTCCAAAACAACTATTAGTCCCACAAGAGTATATGAAAAAGCAATAAACATATTGCTAGATTATCTTGAAGCATTTGAAGCATGAGACGGAAAACATGAATAGATGCGACTTGGAGATTTTAAGAACATGTAGCATGAAAACCTAAAAACTAAGACACATGCACCGGACAACATTACTCCCCCTTTTTCTCACGAATTGATAAAGGAAGCTCAATCAACTAAAGCAAGATCAAAAATCACACAAGCAATGATATGATGTTGTAAATATCAGGAGCATGCAAGAAGGAAATAATAAGCAAACAGTGCATAGCAACATGCAAAACAACTATAGCCAATCTCCCTTTCCAAACAAATCAAAGTGTTCATGCTAACAATCTCTTTTAAAGATAAACCAAACTCCCCATCACTAAAAACAATGAACAAGAAGAAAACGACAAAAATAATATGGTGGAGCAAGCAAAAAATCTCATATTTGTACCTTAGAACACACAAGATTATCCAAGAAACACAATTATTTGAAAACACAATGTGCATAGTCTATGGAAGATTCCTCATGAAAGAAAGTGATGCATTATGTGAGAAGTATAGATCCCATGATAAAAGTGTGTGTGTGACTCTTGGAGTTCGACAAACACAATATTCAAATCCTAGTAGTGATCTGATAGCTGGACCTCCGTCAAGAGAATCTAAGCACAACTGTGAAAAGTCAAACCACTAGGAATCAAGGGGTATTTGATGAGTAAAGGCAGAGGCTCCCCCTCAATCAATGAATCCTTTATGTTTTTCCCTTTTTTTTTTACATCTTTTTCTTTTCTTTTCTTTCTTTTGCACATCTTTTTTTTCTTTTGCACGTTTTTTTCTTTCTTTTGCACATTCATTGGCGGCTGACACGCTCAAGAGTATGGAAACCGAACCAGAGAAGCATGGATATAATAAGGATGGCCTGGTTGGTGACTCTAAGGTAACCTTTTTCTCATGTCTGGACTACAAAGAACAGAGGGGAAAGCCGTAGATGCAAAAAAAATGGAAGGTGGTTTAAGAGACTCAACATCACCCAAGATATGCTAGTATCGGTCAATTCCTCTAGAAGAACAAAAGATACCATGCCAGAAGTCCATAAAAAAAAAAAAAAAAAAAAAAAAAAAAAAAAGAGAGAAAAAGATCACTAAGGCGGAAGACTCCGATATTTGCTAATCCAAGAGTGTGTACAGAATGAGACATACTAATCAAAAAACACACACTCCAAAATGAGTAATGACCACAGAAAGCACACACATATTAACATGTAATGGATATTCTTATCAATTCCAATATGCACCAAGGACTACTCAAAAATTTCAAGCTTGCAAAACCATACTACGAAAATCTTTTTGGGATTTTTTTTTCATTTTTTTTCTTAACCAAAGCAAGACAACAAAACGAACATGCACACACTAAATGACTCAAAAAAAAACACACAAAAACCCAAAAACTAAAACTAATAAACAAATTAACACAAATCTAGTTTTCTCACCCAAACCGCTTTAGTATGAACAAAGTTGTGAGAATTGCGGTTCTTGAGTGGTGTATCGACGTTGTGGTTCCTTTTCCTTTCAATAGGAACCCGCCTCGACGTGATTTCCAATTTCCTATTTATAGGTCTAGGCAAATGCAAACTCGCTCCATGATTGGTCTCAAGCTGATCAAAATAACTAGGTCTAATATGACCTTTAACCTCATTACTACCAATGAAGTGTCTCCTACCCCACGAGATGTTGGAATTTCTTCCATCTCTATGAGTCACTCTCCCATGCAACTTATAACAATAAGGGCGAATATGACCATGCATACCACAATGATGAAAAATAAACACAGGGTGTACAGGGTGTACCTTCTTTTCTTTGACCTTACCAACTTTAGGAAGATTGAGAAGTCTTTCCTCTCGTTGAATCTTGTGCTCCCCCTTCCCTTGAGTTCTTGTATCATGAGATGCGGATGCACTCTGTTTTTTCTCTTTCTTACCACCAAAGCCAACGCCACTCTTGTCAGAACAAATTTGTTGAGAACCAATGATATCCTCCAAAGTCTTTGATCCTTTGTTCCAAAGACCAATGGTAGCCATAACACACTTGAGCTCTTCCTCTTTCTTGATCATTAGTTCTTCCAAGGTAACTTGAGACATCTCGAGAGATTCAATCTTTTCTTCATACATTGCATAGATTTTCTATAGCTCATTCCTCTCTGTCTCACAAGTCAAGAGTTTTGCACAAAGAGTTTGTCGATCATTAGCTATCTTGATGGCATCAATCCTAGCCTCGGAAATCTCCTCCTTTAGTTTGACATTCTTACTTTCACATGCTTTCAGTTTCATAGTGAGTTTGTCATTAAAATTAGATAAGTTTAGAGATTCCATATACAACTTTTCATAAGCTTGCTCAAGCTCTTCATCATCACTTCTCGAGGATTCATCATCAGTGGCATTCTCAACCGGCCTCTTCGGATACTCTGTTCGTCCTTCAGTTTCGGAAGCCTCCATGAAAGCAAGGAATTGTTTATGTCCTTCTTCGCCTTGATCTTCATTATAGCTTTCATCTTCATCAGATTCTGATTCATCATCCCAAGTGATGGCAAGGGCTTTCTTCTTCTTCAAACGAGTGGGGCATTCTGAAGCAAAGTGACCAAATCCTTGGCATTCATAGCATTGGACTCTTTTCAGAGTTCCCTTGTATCTTTCCTTTCTCCTTCTTGGCTATAGAATTAATTTTGAGTTTATCTTTGCCTTTAGATTTATGAGTATGAGTAGATTTCAAAAGATTAGGATTCTTTTTCAAAAAAGATTTTTTAAATTGTTTAAAAACGCAGCCGTAATCTTGGAATCTATTTCATAAGCCTTATCAGAATCCTCTCCAACTCTATGAGCACTACTAAAAGCAATAGTATCTTTTTGTTTCTTTTTGAAATTCCTATGTGCCTCATAAGTTTGGAGATTTCCAACCAGATGATCCAGCTTGAGGTTGTCAACATCTTGAGCCTCCTCAATAGCCGTAACTTTTGGTTGGAACCGATCGGGCAAGGACCTTAAAATTTTTTCCTACAACTTTGGATTCTGGTATTTTTTCACCTAAATTGAAGCTAGAATTAACAATGTCACTCAACTTTGCATAAAATTCATCAAAGGTCTCACTATCTTTCATTGAAAGGTTTTCGAAACTAGACGTGAGCCTTTGAAGTTTTGAGCGTTTAACAGAAGGAGTGCCCTCATGAATAGTTTGTAAGATATCCCAAGCCTCTTTTGTGACTTCACAATTACAAATACGACTAAACTCTTCAAGTGTGACAACGCAAAAGAGAGAATTGCTAGATTTACTATTCCAGCTACTATTTTGGTAATCAATTGTGTCCACTTATCAATTGGTTTCGGGAAAATTACTCCATCAACGGTAATCGTCGGTTTAGTCCACCCATACATGACAGATTGCCAAACTTTTTCATCAATAGATTTTAAAAACGATCTCATCCGAGCTTTCCAAAATGAATAATTGGATCCGTCAAGTAAGGGTTGTCGAACCATAGAATTTCCCTCACGAATTGAATCCATTATCACAAATCAAACAAGATCTTGTCCTAAAAGATTTTTTTTTTAAAAAATAGAACGACCCTGTAACAACCCTCATTTTGACTTGGTCATACTTGCATACATTTGTGGATGATCTTGTGTTAATATGTGCATTTGCAAATCTTGTCTTGTTTTGCTTGAATGATTGCATGCACGCTTTGCTCTTGTCTGGTGTGTTGCCGAGGTCATCTTAAGCCTAGACACCTCCGAAACCTTTGTCACTTAGAACTATCTTGGAACCCCGTTGGTTGACGTCCATCTTCACCCTGGCATATTGGCCGAGATGTCACCATATAGGCCGAGGTGCGCGTCGCCTAGGCCGAGAAGTGCATCATCTGGGCTGAGACGTTAATATCTAGGCGTTCAAGATCCTTGATCCTTGCATGAGTGATTTTGTTCCTGGAATGGTATGACCTAGACCGAGGTGTGGCACATCTAGGCCAAGGTGTGGCACAGTTTAGTCAAGTGTTGTCCTTCCAAGCCGATGTCCTTGCCCCTTGATTGCCGGAGTCTTGTTGTTAGCCGATGTCGTTACTTGCCGGTGTGTTTTTGCCGCCAAGCTTGTTGAGTACGCTTTGTCTTGGTCTTGTCTTGTCAAGTCAGTCACCTTTTTGAGTTGAGCGAATCAGCCGATGCCACGTGTCCCGACATAGGGATTAAGTCAGTGATTGTCATGAGAAACACATCATTTGTATCAAGTCTTGCCTTTTAGAGAGAGAAACCGAAGGAAGAAGAAGGAGAAGTTTAAGCTAGAGAGAGTGAGCTTCCAAGCTTGATCGTTGGAGCTTGAACCATTAGATTCGGGCTTTGAGGTTAGAATCGTAACCTATTCTTGTTGTTCTTATTGATCATCTAGCTGCATTGCACGATCAAACCTGTTCCGCACGCCATTCATCGATTTAAAGTTGGTTTTAGAAAGAGAAAATGGTTTTCCTGTGTTTTGAAGAAAAGCCTGGTTTGATCCGAAAGTTTGCATTAAAGCTCATGTTTTTGTGTTTGTTTTGATAAGATCCTTGAGTGTAGGTACCCAGGTCCATGTTTTTGATTTCATAGCATGAAGTCTCAGCTGTTGTAATGGCAAGTTTTGATTTTTGCATTCATCTTCCTCATGTCCATGTTCTTCAAGTTCTTCATGCTCATGTTCTTTATGTTTATCAAGAGGGAAACCCAGATTTTTCCCGACTTCGCTTTTGAATGTGGCCATCGAGGCTACACCTCGGTGAGGAGGTGTGGAACCTCGGCCTAGACCTGGTAGTTGCCCAGCGTGTTTCTCCAAGGATAAGAAACTGTGTTTCAATTTGATTGACTTAATTTTGAAGAATGCCGAGGTCATTTGCATGTAAGCTAGACTTGTTTTGAGTAGTGCATTCAATAGACTTTGCCATGTGTTGTAGGACTTGGACTTGCCTTGACCCCGACGTTTGAAGAACTAGGTGAGTGGTATTTTTGATAAAGCTATGTTATCAATATTTTGATGAGCTTTACTTTGCTTTGTTTTTGAAAGATATTT